>NW_027480444.1:2400000-4800000 GCF_051401765.1 Calliopsis andreniformis | reverse complement strand
TTGAGGATTGAGGACGGAGTATGAGGGCTGAGGGTTGAGGATTGAGGTTTGAGTATTGAATCCTGAGAGTTCAGGATATTCTATTGAGTGTTGAGAACTAAGGATTGATGGTTGAGTATTGAGGATTGAAGATTGAGGATTGAGGAATGAGTATTGAAGGTTGAGGATTGATGATTGAGGATTGAGGATTGGGGATTGAGGATTGAATATTGAGTATTGAAGATTGAGTATTGGGTATTGAGGCTTGAAGAATGAGGATTGAGGATTGAGGTTTGAGGATTGAGGATTGAAGATTGAGTATTGAGGATTGAAGACTGACGATTGAGGATTGAGGATTGACAACTGAGGATTGAGGATTGAAGATTGATGATTGAGGATTGGGTATTGAGGATTGAAGAATGAGGATTGAGGATTGAGGATTGAGGATTGAGTGTTGAGGATTGAAGATTGAGTATTGAGGATAGAAGACTGAGGATTGAGGATTGAGGATTGAGTATTGAAGATTAAGGATTGATGATTGAGGAATGAGGATTGAGGATTGAGGATTGAGGATTGAGTATTCAAGATTGAGGATTGATGATTGAGGACTGAGGATTGAGGATTGGGGATAGAGGATTGAGGATTGAGGTTTGAGGACTGAGGACTGAGGATTGTGGATTGAGGATTGAGGATTGAAGATTCAGTATTGAGGATTGAAGATTGGGAATTGAGGATTGAGGATTGAACATTGAGGACTGAGTGTTGAGTGTTGAGTGATGAGAATTGATGTTTGTGGATAGAGGTTTGAAGATTGCAGATTGAGTATTGAGTATTGAAAACATTGAATTGAGGATACTCTATTGAGGATTGAGGATTGACAACAGATTGTTGAGGACTGAGGGCCGAAGATTCAGGATTCAGGATTGAGGATTCAGAATTGAGGTCTGAGGACTGAGGATTGAGGATTGAAGATTGAGTATTGAGGATTGAAAACATTGAATTGAGGATACTCTATTGAGGATTGAGGATTGACAACAGATTGTTGAGGACTGAGGGCCGAAGATTGAGGATTCAGGATTGAGGATTCAGAATTGAGGTTTGAGGACTGAGGATTGAGAATTGAGGATTGAGGATTGAGGATTGAAGATTGAGGATTGGGTATTGAGGATTGAAGAATGAGGATTGAGGATTGAGGATTGAGGATTGAGGAATGAAAATTGAGGGTTGAGGGTTGAGGATTGAGGATTGAAGAATGAGTATTGACGATTGAATATTGAGGATTGAGGATTGAGTATTGAGGACTGAAGATTGACGATTGAGGATTGAGGATTGAGGATTGAAGATTGAGTATTGAGGATTGAAGATTGAGGATTGAGGATTCATCATTGAGGACTGAGGATTGAGGACTGAGGATTGAGGATTGAGAATTGAGAACTGATAATGAGGACTGAGGGTTGAGGATTGAGGATAGAGGATTGAGGATTGAGGATTGAGTATTGAAGATTGAGGATTGATGACTGAGTATTGAGGATTGAGGATTGAAAATTGATTATTAAGGATTGAAGATTGTGGATTGAGGATTGAGGATTGAGAATTGAGAATTGAGGATGAGGACTGAGGGATGTGGGTTGAGGTTTGAGGAATGAGGATTGAGGATTGAGGATTGAGTATTGAGGATTGACGATTGAGGATTGAGGATTGAGTATTGAAGATTGAGTATTGATGACTGAGGATTGAGGATTGAGGAATGAGGATTGAGGATTGAGGGTTGAGGATTGAGGACGGAGGATGAGGGCTGAGGGTTGAGTATTGAGGTTTGAGTATTGAATCCTGAGAATTCAGGATATTCTATTGAGTGTTGAGAATTGAGGATTGATGGTTGAGTATTGAGGATTGAAGATTGAGGATTGAGGAATGAGTATTGAAGGTTGAGGGTTGATGATTGAGGATTGAGGATTGGGGATTGAGGATTGAGTATTGAGTATTGAAGATTGAGGATTGATGATTGAGGATTGAGGATTGAGGATTGAGGATTGAGGATTGAGGATTGAAGATTGAGAATTGGGGATTGAGGAGTGACGATTGAGGATTGAGGATTGAGGATTGAGAGTTGACGATTGATGATTCAAGATTGAGTATTGAGGATTGTAGAATGAGGATTGAGGATTGAGGATTGAGGATTGAGGATTGAGTGTTCAGGATTGAAGATTGAGTATTGAGGATAGAAGACGGACGATTGAGGATTGAGGATTGAGGATTGAGGATTGAGGGTTGAGAATTGATGATTGAGGATTGAAGATTGAGTATTGAGGATTGAAGGTTAAGGATTGAGGATTGAAGAATGAGGGTTGAGGATTGAAGATTGAGAATTGGGGATTGAGGAGTGACGATTGAGGATTGAGGATTGAGGATTGAGAGTTGACGATTGATGATTCAAGATTGAGTATTGAGGATTGTAGAATGAGGATTGAGGATTGAGGATTGAGGATTGAGGATTGAGGATTGAAGATTGAGCATTGGGTATTGAGGATCGAAGAATGAGGATTGAGGATTAAGGTTTGAGGATTGAGGATTGAAGATTGAGTATTGAGGATTGAAGACTGACGATTGAGGATTGAGGATTGAGGACTGAGGATTGAGGATTGAGGATTGAAGATTGAGGATTGGGTATTGAGGATTGAAGAATGAGGATTGAGGATTGAGGATAGAGGATTGAGTGTTGAGGATTGAAGATTGAGTACTGAGGATAGAAGACTGACGATTGACAATTGAGGATTGAGTGTTGAAGATTGACGACTGATGATTGAGGAATGAGGATTGAGGATTGAGGATTGAGGATTGAGTATTGAAGATTGAGGATTGATGATTGAGGACTGAGGATTGAGTGTTGAGTGATGAGAATTGATGTTTGTGGATAGAGGTTTGAAGATTGCAGATTGAGTATTGACTATTGAAAGCTTTGAATTGAGGATATTCTATTGAGGATTGAGGATTGACAACAGATTGTTGAGGACTGAGGTCTGAAGATTGAGGATTCAGGATTGATGATTCAGAATTGAGGCTTGAGGACTAAGGATTGAGGATTGAAGATTGAGTATTGAGGATTGAGGATTGAGGATTAAAGATTGAGTATTGAGGATTGAGGATGGGGGCTGACGGTTGAGGATGGAGGTTTGAGGACTGAGGACTGAGGATAGAGCATTGAAAAATGAGGATTGAGGATTGATGATTGAAGATTGAGTATTGGGTATTGAGGATTGAAGAATGAGGATTGAGGATTGAGGATTGAGGATTGAGGATTGAAGATTGAGTATTGAGGATTGAAGACTGACGATTGAGGATTGAGGATTGAGGACTGAGGATTGAGGATTGAGGATTGAAGATTGAGGATTGGGTATTGAGGATTGAAGAATGAGGATTGAGGATTGAGGATTCAGGATTGAGTGTTGAGGATTGAATATTGAGTATTGAGGATAGAAGACTGACGACTGAGGATTGAGGATTGAGTATTGAAGATTAAGGATTGACGATTGAGGAATGGGGATTGAGGATTGAGGATTGAGGATTGAGTATTGAAGATTGAGGATTGATGATTGAGGACTGAGGATTGAGGATTGGGGATAGAGGATTGAGGATTGAGGTTTGAGGACTGAGGACTGAGGATTGTGGATTGAGGATTGAGGATTGAAGATTCAGTATTGAGGATTGAAGATTGAGGATTGAGGATTGATCATTGAGGAGTGAGGATTGAGGACTGAGGATTGAGGATTGAGAATTGAGAACTGATAATGAGGACTGAGGGTTGAGGATTGAGGATAGAAGATTGACGATTGAGGATTGAGTATTGAAGATTGAGGATTGATGACTGAGTATTGAGGATTGAGGATTGAAAATTGATTATTAAGGATTGAAGATTGAGGATTGAGGATTGAGGATTGAGAATTGAGAATTGAGGATGAGGACTGAGGGTTGTGGATTGAGGTTTGAGGAATGAGGATTGAGGATTGAGGATTGAGTATTGAGGATTGAGGATTGAGGATTGAGGATTGAGTATTGAAGATTGAGTATTGATGACTGAGGATTGAGGATTGAGGATTGAGGATTGAGGATTGAGGATTGAAAATTGAGTATCGGAGACTCAAGAATGAGGATTGAGTATTGAGGATTGAGGACGGAGTATGAGGGCTGAGGGTTGAGGATTGAGGTTTGAGTATTGAATCCTGAGAGTTCAGGATATTCTATTGAGTGTTGAGAACTAAGGATTGATGGTTGAGTATTGAGGATTGAAGATTGAGGATTGAGGAATGAGTATTGAAGGTTGAGGATTGATGATTGAGGATTGAGGATTGGGGATTGAGGATTGAATATTGAGTATTGAAGATTGAGTATTGGGTATTGAGGCTTGAAGAATGAGGATTGAGGATTGAGGTTTGAGGATTGAGGATTGAAGATTGAGTATTGACGATTGAAGACTGACGATTGAGGATTGAGGATTGACGACTGAGGATTGAGGATTGAAGATTGATGATTGAGGATTGGGTATTGAGGATTGAAGAATGAGGATTGAGGATTGAGGATTGAGGATTGAGTGTTGAGGATTGAAGATTGAGTATTGAGGATAGAAGACTGACGATTGAGGATTGAGGATTGAGTATTGAAGATTAAGGATTGATGATTGAGGAATGAGGATTGAGGATTGAGGATTGAGGATTGAGTATTGAAGATTGAGGATTGATGATTGAGGACTGAGGATTGAGGATTGGGGATAGAGGATTGAGGATTGAGGTTTGAGGACTGAGGACTAAGGATTGTGGATTGAGGATTGAGGATTGAAGATTCAGTATTGAGGATTGAAGATTGGGAATTGAGGATTGACGATTGAACATTGAGGACTGAGTGTTGAGTGTTGAGTGATGAGAATTGATGTTTGTGTATAGAGGTTTGAAGATTGCAGATTGAGTATTGAGTATTGAAAACATTGAATTGAGGATATTCTATTGAGGATTGAGGATTGACAACAGATTGTTGAGGACTGAGGGCCGAAGGTTGAGGATTCAGGATTGAGGATTCAGAATTGAGGTCTGAGGACTGAGGATTGAGGATTGAAGATTGAGTATTGAGGATTGAAAACATTGAATTGAGGATATTCTATTGAGGATTGAGGATTGACAACAGATTGTTGAGGACTGAGGGCCGAAGATTGAGGATTCAGGATTGAGGATTCAGAATTGAGGTTTGAGGACTGAGGATTGGGGTTGAAGATTGAGTATTGAGGATTGAAGATTGAGGATTGAGAATTGAGGATTCAGTTTTGAGGATGTGGGCTGAGGGTTGAGGATTGAGGTTTGAGGACTGAGGACTGAGGATTGAGGATTGAGAATTGAGGATTGAGGATTGAGGATTGAAGATTGAGTATTGAGGATTGAAGATTGAGGATTGAGGATTGATCATTGAGGACTGAGGATTGAGGACTGAGGATTGAGGATTGAGAATTGAGAACTGATAATGAGGACTGAGGGTTGAGGATTGAGGATAGAGGATTGAGGATTGAGGATTGAGTATTGAAGATTGAGGATTGATGACTGAGTATTGAGGATTGAGGATTGAAAATTGATTATTAAGGATTGAAGATTGAGGATTGAGGATTGAGGATTGAGAATTGAGAATTGAGGATGAGGACTGAGGGATGTGGGTTGAGGTTTGAGGAATGAGGATTGAGGATTGAGGATTGAGGGTTGAGGATTGAGGACGGAGGATGAGGGCTGAGGGTTGAGTATTGAGGTTTGAGTATTGAATCCTGAGAATTCAGGATATTCTATTGAGTGTTGAGAACTGAGGATTGATGGTTGAGTATTGAGGATTGAAGATTGAGGATTGAGGAATGAGTATTGAGGATTGAAGATTGAGTATTGACGATTGAGGATTGGGGCTGACGGTTCAGGATTGAGGTTTGAGGTCTGAGGACTGAGGATAGAGCATTGAGAAATGAGGATTGAGGATTGAGGATTGAAGATTGAGTATTGGGTATTGAGGATCGAAGAATGAGGATTGAGGATTGAGGTTTGAGGATTGAGGATTGAAGATTGAGTATTGAGGATTGAAGACTGACGATTGAGGATGGAGGATTGAGGACTGAGGATTGATGATTGAGGATTGAAGATTGAGGATTTGGTATTGAGGATTGAAGAATGAGGGTTGAGGGTTGAGGATTGAGGAATGAGGATTGAGGATTGAGGATTGAGGATTGAGTATTGAAGATTGAGGATTGATGATTGAGGACTGAGGATTGAGGATTGGGGATAGAGGATTGAGGGTTAAGGTTTGAGGACTGTGGACTGAGGATTGTGGATTGAGGATTGAGGATTCAAGATTCAGTATTGAGGATTGAAGATTGGGAATTGAGGATTGAGGATTGAACATTGAGGACTGAGTGTTGAGTGTTGAGTGACGAGAATTGATGTTTGTGGATAGAGGTTTGAAGATTGCAGATTGAGTATTGAGTATTGAAAACATTGAATTGAGGATATTCTATTGAGGATTGAGGATTGACAACAGATTGTTGAGGACTGAGGGCCGAAGATTGAGGATTCAGGATTGAGGATTCAGAATTGAGGTTTGAGGACTGAGGATTGGGGATTGAAGATTGAGTATTGAGGATTGAAGATTGAGGATTGAGAATTGAGGATTCAGTATTGAGGATGAGGGCTGAGGGTTGAGGATTGAGGTTTGAGGACTGAGGACTGAGGATTGAGGATTGAGAATTGAGGATTGAGGATTGAGGATTGGGGATTGAGGATTGAGTATTGAGTATTGAGGATTGATGATTGAGGATTGAGGACTGAGGACTGAGGATTGAGGATTGAGGATTGAGGATTGAGGATTGAAGATTGAGTATTGAGGATTGAAGATTGACGATTGAGGATTGAGGATTGAGGATTGAGGATTGAACGTTGAGGACTGAGTGTTGAGGGTTGAGTGATGAGTATTGATGTTTGTGGATAGAGGTTTGAAGATTGCAGATTGAGTATTGAGTATTGAAAACTTTGAATAGAGGATATTCTATTGAGGATTGAGGATTGACAACAGATTGTTGAGGACTGAGGGCCGAAGATTGAGGATTCAGGATTGAGGATTCAGAATTGAGGTTTGAGGACTGAGGATTGGGGATTGAAGATTGAGTATTGAGGATTGAAGATTGAGGATTGAGAATTGAGGATTCAGTATTGAGGATGAGGGCTGAGGGTTGAGGATTGAGGTTTGAGGACTGAGGACTGAGGACTGAGGACTGAGGATTGTGGATTGAGGATTGAGGATTGAAGATTCAGTATTGAGGATTGAAGATTGAGGATTGATCATTGAGGACTGAGGATTGAGGACTGAGGATTGAGGATTGAGAATTGAGAACTGATAATGAGAACTGAGGGTTGAGGATTGAGGATAGAAGATTGACGATTGAGGATTGAGTATTGAAGATTGAGGATTGATGACTGAGTATTGAGGATTGAGGATTGAAAATTGATTATTAAGGATTGAAGATTGAGGATTGAGGATTGAGGATTGAGAATTGAGAATTGAGGATGAGGACTGAGGGTTGTGGATTGAGGTTTGAGGAATGAGGATTGAGGATTGAGGATTGAGTATTGAGGATTGAGGATTGAGGATTGAGGATTGAGTATTGAAGATTGAGTATTGATGACTGAGGATTGAGGATTGAGGATTGAGGATTGAGGATTGAGGATTGAAAATTGAGTATCGGGGACTCAAGAATGAGGATTGAGTATTGAGGATTGAGGACGGAGTATGAGGGCTGAGGGTTGAGGATTGAGGTTTGAGTATTGAATCCTGAGAGTTCAGGATATTCTATTGAGTGTTGAGAACTAAGGATTGATGGTTGAGTATTGAGGATTGAAGATTGAGGATTGAGGAATGAGTATTGAAGGTTGAGGATTGATGATTGAGGATTGAGGATTGGGGATTGAGGATTGAATATTGAGTATTGAAGATTGAGTATTGGGTATTGAGGCTTGAAGAATGAGGATTGAGGATTGAGGTTTGAGGATTGAGGATTGAAGATTGAGTATTGAGGATTGAAGACTGACGATTGAGGATTGAGGATTGACGACTGAGGATTGAGGATTGAAGATTGATGATTGAGGATTGGGTATTGAGGATTGAAGAATGAGGATTGAGGATTGAGGATTGAGGATTGCGTGTTGAGGATTGAAGATTGAGTATTGAGGATAGAGAACTGACGATTGAGGATTGACGATTGAGTATTGAAGATTAAGGATTGATGATTGAGGAATGAGGATTGATGATTGAGGATTGAGGATTGAGTATTGAAGATTGAGGATTGATGATTGAGGACTGAGGATTGAGGATTGGGGATAGAGGATTGAGGATTGAGGTTTGAGGACTGAGGACTGAGGATTGTGGATTGAGGATTGACGATTGAAGATTCAGTATTGAGGATTGAAGATTGGGAATTGAGGATTGAGGATTGAACATTGAGGACTGAGTGTTGAGTGTTGAGTGATGAGAATTGATGTTTGTGGATAGAGGTTTGAAGATTGCAGATTGAGTATTGAGTATTGAAAACATTGAATTGAGGATATTCTATTGAGGATTGAGGATTGACAACAGATTGTTGAGGACTGAGGGCCGAAGATTGAGGATTCAGGATTGAGGATTCAGAATTGAGGTTTGAGGACTGAGGATTGGGGATTGAAGATTGAGTATTGAGGATTGAAGATTGAGGATTGAGAATTGAGGATTCAGTATTGAGGATGAGGGCTGAGGGTTGAGGATTGAGGTTTGAGGACTGAGGACTGAGGATTGAGGATTGAGAATTGAGGATTGAGGATTGAGGATTGGGGATTGAGGATTGAGTATTGAGTATTGAGGATTGATGATTGAGGATTGAGGACTGAGGACTGAGGATTGAGGATTGAGGATTGAGGATTGAGGATTGAAGATTGAGTATTGAGGATTGAAGATTGACGATTGAGGATTGAGGATTGAGGATTGAGGATTGAACGTTGAGGACTGAGTGTTGAGGGTTGAGTGATGAGTATTGATGTTTGTGGATAGAGGTTTGAAGATTGCAGATTGAGTATTGAGTATTGAAAACTTTGAATAGAGGATATTCTATTGAGGATTGAGGATTGACAACAGATTGTTGAGGACTGAGGGCCGAAGATTGAGGATTCAGGATTGAGGATTCAGAATTGAGGTTTGAGGACTGAGGATTGGGGATTGAAGATTGAGTATTGAGGATTGAAGATTGAGGATTGAGAATTGAGGATTCAGTATTGAGGATGAGGGCTGAGGGTTGAGGATTGAGGTTTGAGGACTGAGGACTGAGGACTGAGGACTGAGGATTGTGGATTGAGGATTGAGGATTGAAGATTCAGTATTGAGGATTGAAGATTGAGGATTGAGGATTGATCATTGAGGACTGAGGATTGAGGACTGAGGATTGAGGATTGAGAATTGAGAACTGATAATGAGAACTGAGGGTTGAGGATTGAGGATAGAAGATTGACGATTGAGGATTGAGTATTGAAGATTGAGGATTGATGACTGAGTATTGAGGATTGAGGATTGAAAATTGATTATTAAGGATTGAAGATTGAGGATTGAGGATTGAGGATTGAGAATTGAGAATTGAGGATGAGGACTGAGGGTTGTGGATTGAGGTTTGAGGAATGAGGATTGAGGATTGAGGATTGAGTATTGAGGATTGAGGATTGAGGATTGAGGATTGAGTATTGAAGATTGAGTATTGATGACTGAGGATTGAGGATTGAGGATTGAGGATTGAGGATTGAGGATTGAAAATTGAGTATCGGGGACTCAAGAATGAGGATTGAGTATTGAGGATTGAGGACGGAGTATGAGGGCTGAGGGTTGAGGATTGAGGTTTGAGTATTGAATCCTGAGAGTTCAGGATATTCTATTGAGTGTTGAGAACTAAGGATTGATGGTTGAGTATTGAGGATTGAAGATTGAGGATTGAGGAATGAGTATTGAAGGTTGAGGATTGATGATTGAGGATTGAGGATTGGGGATTGAGGATTGAATATTGAGTATTGAAGATTGAGTATTGGGTATTGAGGCTTGAAGAATGAGGATTGAGGATTGAGGTTTGAGGATTGAGGATTGAAGATTGAGTATTGAGGATTGAAGACTGACGATTGAGGATTGAGGATTGACGACTGAGGATTGAGGATTGAAGATTGATGATTGAGGATTGGGTATTGAGGATTGAAGAATGAGGATTGAGGATTGAGGATTGAGGATTGCGTGTTGAGGATTGAAGATTGAGTATTGAGGATAGAGAACTGACGATTGAGGATTGACGATTGAGTATTGAAGATTAAGGATTGATGATTGAGGAATGAGGATTGATGATTGAGGATTGAGGATTGAGTATTGAAGATTGAGGATTGATGATTGAGGACTGAGGATTGAGGATTGGGGATAGAGGATTGAGGATTGAGGTTTGAGGACTGAGGACTGAGGATTGTGGATTGAGGATTGACGATTGAAGATTCAGTATTGAGGATTGAAGATTGGGAATTGAGGATTGAGGATTGAACATTGAGGACTGAGTGTTGAGTGTTGAGTGATGAGAATTGATGTTTGTGGATAGAGGTTTGAAGATTGCAGATTGAGTATTGAGTATTGAAAACATTGAATTGAGGATATTCTATTGAGGATTGAGGATTGACAACAGATTGTTGAGGACTGAGGGCCGAAGATTGAGGATTCAGGATTGAGGATTCAGAATTGAGGTCTGAGGACTGAGGATTGAGGATTGAAGATTGAGTATTGAGGATTGAAAACATTGAATTGAGGATATTCTATTGAGGATTGAGGATTGACAACAGATTGTTTAGGACTGAGGGCCGAAGATTGAGGATTCAGGATTGAGGATTCAGAATTGAGGTATGAGGACTGAGGATTGAGGATTGAAGATTGAGTATTGAGGATTGAAGATTGAGGATTGAGAATTGAGGATTCAGTATTGAGGATGAGGGCTGAGGGTTGAGGATTGAGGTTTGAGGACTGAGGACTGAGGATTGAGGATTGAGAATTGAGGATTGAGGGTTGAGGATTGAAGATTGAGGATTGGGTATTGAGGATTGAAGAATGAGGATTGAGGATTGAGGATTGAGGATTGAGGAATGAAAATTGAGGGTTGAGGGTTGAGGATTGAGGATTGAAGAATGAGTATTGACGATTGAATATTGAGGATTGAGGATTGAAGATTGAGGATTGAGGATTGATCATTGAGGACTGTGGATTGAGGACTGAGGATTGAGGATTGAGAATTGAGAACTGATAATGAGGACTGAGGGTTGAGGATTGAGGATAGAGGATTGTGGATTGAGGATTGAGTATTGAAGATTGAGGATTGATGACTGAGTATTGAGGATTGAGGTTTGAAAATTGATTATTAAGGATTGAAGATTGAGGATTGAGGATTGAGGATTGAGGATTGAGAATTGAGGATGAGGACTGAGGTATGTGGGTTGAGGTTTGAGGAATGAGGATTGAGGATTGAGGATTGAGTATTGAGGATTGACGATAGAGGATTGAGGATTGAGTATTGAAGATTGAGTATTGATGACTGAGGATTGAGGATTGAGGATTGAGGATTGAGGATTGAGGATTGAAAATTGAGTATCGGGGACTCAAGAATGAGGATTGAGGGTTGAGGATTGAGGACGGAGGATGAGGGCTGAGGGTTGAGTATTGAGGTTTGAGTATTGAATCCTGAGAATTCAGGATATTCTATTGAGTGTTGAGTTCTGAGGATTGATGGTTGAGTATTGAGGATTGAAGATTGAGGATTGAAGATTGAGGATTGAGGAATGAGTATTGAAGGTTGAGGATTGATGATTGAGGATTGAGGATTGGGGATTGAGGATTGAATATTGAGTATTGAAGATTGAGTATTGGGTATTGAGGCTTGAAGAATGAGGATTGAGGATTGAGGTTTGAGGATTGAGGATTGAAGATTGAGTATTGAGGATTGAAGACTGACGATTGAGGATTGAGGATTGACGACTGAGGATTGAGGATTGAAGATTGATGATTGAGGATTGGGTATTGAGGATTGAAGAATGAGGATTGAGGATTGAGGATTGAGGATTGAGTGTTGAGGATTGAAGATTGAGTATTGAGGATAGAAGACTGACGATTGAGGATTGAGGATTGAGTATTGAAGATTAAGGATTGATGATTGAGGAATGAGGATTGAGGATTGAGGATTGAGGATTGAGTATTGAAGATTGAGGATTGATGATTGAGGACTGAGGATTGAGGATTGGGGATAGAGGATTGAGGATTGAGGTTTGAGGACTGAGGACTGAGGATTGTGGATTGAGGATTGAGGATTGAAGATTCAGTATTGAAGATTGAAAATTGGGAATTGATGATTGAGGATTGAAAATTGAGGACTGAGTGTTGAGTGTTGAGTGATGAGAATTGATGTTTGTGGATAGAGGTTTGAAGATTGCAGATTGAGTATTGAGTATTGAAAACATTGAATTGAGGATATTCTATTGAGGATTGAGGATTGACAACAGATTGTTGAGGACTGAGGGCCGAAGATTGAGTATTCAGGATTGAGGATTCAGAATTGAGGTCTGAGGCCTGAGGATTGAGGATTGAAGATTGAGTATTGAGGATTGAAAACATTGAATTCAGGATATTCTATTGAGGATTGAGGATTGACAACAGATTGTTGAGGACTGAGGGCCGAAGATTGAGGATTCAGGATTGAGGATTCAGAATTGAGGTTTGAGGACTGAGGATTGAGGATTGAAGATTGAGTATTGAGGATTGAAGATTGAGGATTGAGAATTGAGGATTCAGTATTGAGGATGAGGGCTGAGGGTTGAGGATTGAGGTTTGAGGACTGAGGACTGAGGATTGAGGATTGAGAATTGAGGATTGAGGATTGAGGATTGAAGATTGAGGATTGGGTATTGAGGATTGAAGAATGAGGATTGAGGATTGGGTATTGAGGATTGAAGAATGAGGATTGAGGATTGAGGATAGAGGATTGAGTGTTGAGGATTGAAGATTGAGTAATGAGGATAGAAGACTGACGATTGACAATTGAGGATTGAGTGTTGAAGATTGAGGACTGATGATTGAGGAATGAGGATTGAGGATTGAGGATTGAGGATTGAGTATTGAAGATTGAGGATTGATGATTGAGGACTGAGGATTGAGTGTTGAGTGATGAGAATTGATGTTTGTGGATAGAGGTTTGAAGATTGCAGATTGAGTATTGACTATTGAAAGCTTTGAATTGAGGATATTCTATTGAGGATTGAGGATTGACAACAGATTGTTGAGGACTGAGGTCTGAAGATTGAGGATTCAGGATTGATGATTCAGAATTGAGGTTTGAGGACTAAGGATTGAGGATTGAAGATTGAGTATTGAGGATTGAGGATTGAGGATTAAAGATTGAGTATTGAGGATTGAGGATGGGGGCTGACGGTTGAGGAAGGAGGTTTGAGGACTGAGGACTGAGGATAGAGCATTGAAAAATGAGGATTGAGGATTGATGATTGAAGATTGAGTATTGGGTATTGAGGATTGAAGAATGAGGATTGAGGATTGAGGTTTGAGGATTGAGGATTGAAGATTGAGTATTGAGGATTGAAGACTGACAATTGAGGATTGAGGATTGAGGACTGAGGATTGAGGATTGAAGATTGATGATTGAGGATTGGGTATTGAGGATTGAAGAGTGAGGATTGAGGATTGAGGATTCAGGATTGAGTGTTGAGGATTGAAGATTGAGTATTGAGGATAGAAGACTGACGATTGAGGATTGAGGATTGAGTATTGAAGATTAAGGATTGACGATTGAGGAATGAGGATTGAGGATTGAGGATTGAGGATTGAGTATTGAAGATTGAGGATTGATGATTGAGGACTGAGGATTGAGGATTGGGGATAGAGGATTGAGGATTGAGGTTTGAGGACTGAGGACTGAGGATTGTGGATTGAGGATTGAGGATTGAAGATTCAGTATTGAGGATTGAAGATTGGGAATTGAGGATTGAGGATTGAACATTGAGGACTGAGTGTTGAGTGTTGAGTGATGAGAATTGATGTTTGTGGATAGAGGTTTGAAGATTGCAGATTGAGTATTGAGTATTGAAAACATTGAATTGAGGATATTCTATTGAGGATTGAGGATTGACAACAGATTGTTGAGGACTCAGGGCCGAAGATTGAGGATTCAGGATTGAGGATTCAGTATTGAGGTTTGAGGACTGAGGATTCAGGATTGAAGATTGAGTATTGAGGATTGAAGATTGAGGATTGAGATTTGAGGATTCAGTATTGAGGATGAGGGCTGAGGGTTGAGGACTGAGGTTTGAGGACTGAGGACTGAGGATTGAGGATTGAGAATTGAAGATTGAGGATTGAGGATTGAAGATTGAGGATTGGGTATTGAGGATTGAAGAATGAGGATTGAGGATTGAGAATTGAGGATTGAGGAATGAAAATTGAGGGTTGAGGGTTGAGGATTGAGGATTGAAGAATGAGTATTGACGATTGAAGATTGAGGGATGAGGATTGAGTATTGAGGACTGAAGATTGACGATTGAGGATTGAGGATTGAGGATTGAAGATTGAGTATTGAGGATTGAAGATTGAGGATTGAGGATTGATCATTGAGGACTGAGGATTGAGGACTGAGGATTGAGGATTGAGAAATGGGAACTGATAATGAGGACTGAGGGTTGAGGATTGAGGATAGAAGATTGAGGATTGAGGATTG
Organism: Calliopsis andreniformis; assembly: GCF_051401765.1. Taxonomy (NCBI): domain Eukaryota; kingdom Metazoa; phylum Arthropoda; class Insecta; order Hymenoptera; family Andrenidae; genus Calliopsis; species Calliopsis andreniformis. The sequence goes on along the minus strand of NW_027480444.1, from coordinate 4,785,203 downwards.
AGTATTGAAGATTGAGGATTGATGACTGAGTATTGAGGATTGAGGATTGAAAATTGATTATTAAGGATTGAAGATTGAGGATTGAGTATTGAAGATTGAGGATTGATGACTGAGTATTGAGGATTGAGGTTTGAAAATTGATTATTAAGGATTGAAGATTGAGGATTGAGGATTGAGGATTGAGAATTGAGAATTGAGGATGAGGACTGAGGTATGTGGGTTGAGGTTTGAGGAATGAGGATTGAGGATTGAGGATTGAGTATTGAGGATTGACGATAGAGGATTGAGGACTGAGTATTGAAGATTGAGTATTGATGACTGAGGATTGAGGATTGAGGATTGAGGATTGAGGATTGAGGATTGAAAATTGAGTATCGGGGACTCAAGAATGAGGATTGAGGGTTGAGGATTGAGGACGGAGGATGAGGGCTGAGGGTTGAGTATTGAGGTTTGAGTATTGAATCCTGAGAATTCAGGATATTCTATTGAGTGTTGAGTTCTGAGGATTGATGGTTGAGTATTGAGGATTGAAGATTGAGGATTGAGGAATGAGTATTGAAGGTTGAGGATTGATGATTGAGGATTGAGGATTGGGGATTGAGGATTGAATATTGAGTATTGAAGATTGAGTATTGGGTATTGAGGCTTGAAGAATGAGGATTGAGGATTGAGGTTTGAGGATTGAGGATTGAAGATTGAGTATTGAGGATTGAAGACTGACGATTGAGGATTGAGGATTGACGACTGAGGATTGAGGATTGAAGATTGATGATTGAGGATTGGGTATTGAGGATTGAAGAATGAGGATTGAGGATTGAGGATTGAGGATTGAGTGTTGAGGATTGAAGATTGAGTATTGAGGATAGAAGACTGACGATTGAGGATTGAGGATTGAGTATTGAAGATTAAGGATTGATGATTGAGGAATGAGGATTGAGGATTGAGGATTGAGGATTGAGTATTGAAGATTGAGGATTGATGATTGAGGACTGAGGATTGAGGATTGGGGATAGAGGATTGAGGATTGTGGTTTGAGGACTGAGGACTGAGGATTGTGGATTGAGGATTGAGGATTGAAGATTCAGTATTGAAGATTGAAGATTGGGAATTGATGATTGAGGATTGAACATTGAGGACTGAGTGTTGAGTGTTGAGTGATGAGAATTGATGTTTGTGGATAGAGGTTTGAAGACTGCAGATTGAGTATTGAGTATTGAAAACATTGAATTGAGGATATTCTATTGAGGATTGAGGATTGACAACAGATTGTTGAGGACTGAGGGCCGAAGATTGAGGATTCAGGATTGAGGATTCAGAATTGAGGTCTGAGGACTGAGGATTGAGGATTGAAGATTGAGTATTGAGGATTGAAAACATTGAATTGAGGATATTCTATTGAGGATTGAGGATTGACAACAGATTGTTGAGGACTGAGGGCCGAAGATTGAGGATTCAGGATTGAGGATTCAGAATTGAGGTTTGAGGACTGAGGATTGAGGATTGAAGATTGAGTATTGAGGATTGAAGATTGAGGATTGAGAATTGAGGATTCAGTATTGAGGATGAGGGCTGAGGGTTGAGGATTGAGGTTTGAGGACTGAGGACTGAGGATTGAGGATTGAGAATTGAGGATTGAGGATTGAGGATTGAAGATTGAGGATTGGGTATTGAGGATTGAAGAATGAGGATTGAGGATTGGGTATTGAGGATTGAAGAATGAGGATTGAGGATTGAGGATAGAGGATTGAGTGTTGAGGATTGAAGATTGAGTACTGAGGATAGAAGACTGACGATTGACAATTGAGGATTGAGTGTTGAAGATTGAGGACTGATGATTGAGGAATGAGGATTGAGGATTGAGGATTGAGGATTGAGTATTGAAGATTGAGGATTGATGATTGAGGACTGAGGATTGAGTGTTGAGTGATGAGAATTGATGTTTGTGGATAGAGGTTTGAAGATTGCAGATTGAGTATTGACTATTGAAAACTTTGAATTGAGGATATTCTATTGAGGATTGAGGATTGACAACAGATTGTTGAGGACTGAGGTCTGAAGATTGAGGATTCAGGATTGATGATTCAGAATTGAGGTTTGAGGACTAAGGATTGAGGATTGAAGATTGAGTATTGAGGATTGAGGATTGAGGATTAAAGATTGAGTATTGAGGATTGAGGATGGGGGCTGACGGTTGAGGAAGGAGGTTTGAGGACTGAGGACTGAGGATAGAGCATTGAAAAATGATGATTGAGGATTGATGATTGAAGATTGAGTAATGGGTATTGAGGCTTGAAGAATGAGGATTGAGGATTGAGGTTTGAGGATTGAGGATTGAAGATTGAGTATTGAGGATTGAAGACTGGCGATTGAGGATTGAGGATTGACAACTGAGGATTGAGGATTGAAGATTGATGATTGAGGTTTGGGTATTGAGGATTGAAGAATGAGGATTGAGGATTGAGGATTGAGGATTGAGTGTTGAGGATTGAAGATTGAGTATTGAGGATAGAAGACTGACGATTGAGGATTGAGGATTGAGTATTGAAGATTAAGGATTGATGATTGAGGAATGAGGATTGAGGATTGAGGATTGAGGATTGAGTATTCAAGATTGAGGATTGATGATTGAGGACTGAGGATTGAGGATTGGGGATAGAGGATTGAGGATTGAGGTTTGAGGACTGAGGACTGAGGATTGTGGATTGAGGATTGAGGATTGAAGATTCAGTATTGAGGATTGAAGATTGGGAATTGAGGATTGAGGATTGAACATTGAGGACTGAGTGTTGAGTGTTGAGTGATGAGAATTGATGTTTGTGGATAGAGGTTTGAAGATTGCAGATTGAGTATTGAGTATTGAAAACATTGAATTGAGGATACTCTATTGAGGATTGAGGATTGACAACAGATTGTTGAGGACTGAGGGCCGAAGATTCAGGATTCAGGATTGAGGATTCAGAATTGAGGTCTGAGGACTGAGGATTGAGGATTGAAGATTGAGTATTGAGGATTGAAAACATTGAATTGAGGATACTCTATTGAGGATTGAGGATTGACAACAGATTGTTGAGGACTGAGGGCCGAAGATTGAGGATTCAGGATTGAGGATTCAGAATTGAGGTTTGAGGACTGAGGATTGAGAATTGAGGATTGAGGATTGAGGATTGAAGATTGAGTATTGGGTATTGAGCATTGAAGAATGAGGATTGAGGATTGAGGATTGAGGATTGAGGAATGAAAATTGAGGGTTGAGGGTTGAGGATTGAGGATTGAAGAATGAGTATTGACGATTGAATATTGAGGATTGAGGATTGAGTATTGAGGACTGAAGATTGACGATTGAGGATTGAGGATTGAGGATTGAAGATTGAGTATTGAGGATTGAAGATTGAGGATTGAGGATTCATCATTGAGGACTGAGGATTGAGGACTGAGGATTGAGGATTGAGAATTGAGAACTGATAATGAGGACTGAGGGTTGAGGATTGAGGATAGAGGATTGAGGATTGAGGATTGAGTATTGAAGATTGAGGATTGATGACTGAGTATTGAGGATTGAGGATTGAAAATTGATTATTAAGGATTGAAGATTGTGGATTGAGGATTGAGGATTGAGAATTGAGAATTGAGGATGAGGACTGAGGGATGTGGGTTGAGGTTTGAGGAATGAGGATTGAGGATTGAGGATTGAGTATTGAGGATTGACGATTGAGGATTGAGGATTGAGTATTGAAGATTGAGGATTGATGACTGAGTATTGAGGATTGAGGATTGAAAATTGATTATTAAGGATTGAAGATTGAGGATTGAGGATTGAGGATTGGGAATTGAGAATTGAGGATGAGGACTGAGGGTTGTGGATTGAGGTTTGAGGAATGAGGATTGAGGATTGAGGATTGAGTATTGAGGATTGAGGATTGAGGATTGAGTATTGAAGATTGAGTATTGATGACTGAGGATTGAGGATTGAGGATTGAGGATTGAGGATTGAGGATTGAAAATTTGAGTATCGGGGACTCAAGAATGAGGATTGAGTATTGAGGATTGAGGACGGAGTATGAGGGCTGAGGGTTGAGGATTGAGGATTGAGTATTGAATCCTGAGAGTTCAGGATATTCTATTGAGTGTTGAGAACTAAGGATTGATGGTTGAGTATTGAGGATTGAAGATTGAGGATTGAGGAATGAGTATTGAAGGTTGAGGATTGATGATTGAGGATTGAGGATTGGGGATTGAGGATTGAATATTGAGTATTGAAGATTGAGTATTGGGTATTGAGGCTTGAAGAATGAGGATTGAGGATTGAGGTTTGAGGATTGAGGATTGAAGATTGAGTATTGAGGATTGAAGACTGACGATTGAGGATTGAGGATTGACAACTGAGGATTGAGGATTGAAGATTGATGATTGAGGATTGGGTATTGAGGATTGAAGAATGAGGATTGAGGATTGAGGATTGAGGATTGAGTGTTGAGGATTGAAGATTGAGTATTGAGGATAGAAGACTGACGATTGAGGATTGAGGATTGAGTATTGAAGATTAAGGATTGATGATTGAGGAATGAGGATTGAGGATTGAGGATTGAGGATTGAGTATTCAAGATTGAGGATTGATGATTGAGGACTGAGGATTGAGGATTGGGGATAGAGGATTGAGGATTGAGGTTTGAGGACTGAGGACTGAGGATTGTGGATTGAGGATTGAGGATTGAAGATTCAGTATTGAGGATTGAAGATTGGGAATTGAGGATTGAGGATTGAACATTGAGGACTGAGTGTTGAGTGTTGAGTGATGAGAATTGATGTTTGTGGATAGAGGTTTGAAGATTGCAGATTGAGTATTGAGTATTGAAAACATTGAATTGAGGATACTCTATTGAGGATTGAGGATTGACAACAGATTGTTGAGGACTGAGGGCCGAAGATTCAGGATTCAGGATTGAGGATTCAGAATTGAGGTCTGAGGACTGAGGATTGAGGATTGAAGATTGAGTATTGAGGATTGAAAACATTGAATTGAGGATACTCTATTGAGGATTGAGGATTGACAACAGATTGTTGAGGACTGAGGGCCGAAGATTGAGGATTCAGGATTGAGGATTCAGAATTGAGGTTTGAAGACTGAGGATTGAGAATTGAGGATTGAGGATTGAGGATTGAAGATTGAGGATTGGGTATTGAGGATTGAAGAATGAGGATTGAGGATTGAGGATTGAGGATTGAGGAATGAAAATTGAGGGTTGAGGGTTGAGGATTGAGGATTGAAGAATGAGTATTGACGATTGAATATTGAGGATTGAGGATTGAGTATTGAGGACTGAAGATTGACGATTGAGGATTGAGGATTGAGGATTGAAGATTGAGTATTGAGGATTGAAGATTGAGGATTGAGGATTCATCATTGAGGACTGAGGATTGAGGACTGAGGATTGAGGATTGAGAATTGAGAACTGATAATGAGGACTGAGGGTTGAGGATTGAGGATAGAGGATAGAGGATTGAGGATTGAGTATTGAAGATTGAGGATTGATGACTGAGTATTGAGGATTGAGGATTGAAAATTGATTATTAAGGATTGAAGATTGTGGATTGAGGATTGAGGATTGAGAATTGAGAATTGAGGATGAGGACTGAGGGATGTGGGTTGAGGTTTGAGGAATGAGGATTGAGGATTGAGGATTGAGTATTGAGGATTGACGATTGAGGATTGAGGATTGAGTATTGAAGATTGAGTATTGATGACTGAGGATTGAGGATTGAGGATTGAGGATTGAGGATTGAGGATTGAAAATTGAGTATCGAGGACTCAAGAATGAGGATTGAGGGTTGAGGATTGAGGACGGAGGATGAGGGCTGAGGGTTGAGTATTGAGGTTTGAGTATTGAATCCTGAGAATTCAGGATATTCTATTGAGTGTTGAGAATTGAGGATTGATGGTTGAGTATTGAGGATTGAAGATTGAGGATTGAGGAATGAGTATTGAAGGTTGAGGATTGATGATTGAGGATTGAGGATTGGGGATTGAGGATTGAGTATTGAGTATTGAAGATTGAGGATTGATGATTGAGGATTGAGGATTGAGGATTGAGGATTGAGGATTGAGGATTGAAGATTGAGAATTGGGGATTGAGGAGTGACGATTGAGGATTGAGGATTGAGGATTGAGAGTTGACGATTGATGATTCAAGATTGAGTATTGAGGATTGTAGAATGAGGATTGAGGATTGAGGATTGAGGATTGAGGATTGAGTGTTGAGGATTGAAGATTGAGTATTGAGGATAGAAGACGGACGATTGAGGATTGAGGATTGAGGATTGAGGATTGAGGGTTGAGAATTGATGATTGAGGATTGAAGATTGAGTATTGAGGATTGAAGGTTAAGGATTGAGGATTGAAGAATGAGGGTTGAGGATTGAAGATTGAGAATTGGGGATTGAGGAGTGACGATTGAGAATTGAGGATTGAGGATTGAGAGTTGACGATTGATGATTCAAGATTGAGTATTGAGGATTGTAGAATGAGGATTGAGGATTGAGGATTGAGGATTGAGGATTGAGGATTGAAGATTGAGCATTGGGTATTGAGGATCGAAGAATGAGGATTGAGGATTAAGGTTTGAGGATTGAGGATTGAAGATTGAGTATTGAGGATTGAAGACTGACGATTGAGGATTGAGGATTGAGGACTGAGGATTGAGGATTGAGGATTGAAGATTGAGGATTGGGTATTGAGGATTGAAGAATGAGGATTGAGGATTGAGGATAGAGGATTGAGTGTTGAGGATTGAAGATTGAGTACTGAGGATAGAAGACTGACGATTGACAATTGAGGATTGAGTGTTGAAGATTGACGACTGATGATTGAGGAATGAGGATTGAGGATTGAGGATTGAGGATTGTGTATTGAAGATTGAGGATTGATGATTGAGGACTGAGGATTGAGTGTTGAGTGATGAGAATTGATGTTTGTGGATAGAGGTTTGAAGATTGCAGATTGAGTATTGACTATTGAAAGCTTTGAATTGAGGATATTCTATTGAGGATTGAGGATTGACAACAGATTGTTGAGGACTGAGGTCTGAAGATTGAGGATTCAGGATTGATGATTCAGAATTGAGGCTTGAGGACTAAGGATTGAGGATTGAAGATTGAGTATTGAGGATTCAGGATTGAGGATTAAAGATTGAGTATTGAGGATTGAGGATGGGGGCTGACGGTTGAGGAAGGAGGTTTGAGGACTGAGGACTGAGGATAGAGCATTGAAAAATGAGGATTGAGGATTGATGATTGAAGATTGAGTATTGGGTATTGAGGATTGAAGAATGAGGATTGAGGATTGAGGATTGAGGATTGAGGATTGAAGATTGAGTATTGAGGATTGAAGACTGACAATTGAGGATTGAGGATTGAGGACTGAGGATTGAGGATTGAAGATTGATGATTGAGGATTGGGTATTGAGGATTGAAGAGTGAGGATTGAGGATTGAGGATTCAGGATTGAGTGTTGAGGATTGAAGATTGAGTATTGAGGATAGAAGACTGACGATTGAGGATTGAGGATTGAGTATTGAAGATTAAGGATTGACGATTGAGGAATGAGGATTGAGGATTGAGGATTGAGGATTGAGTATTGAAGATTGAGGATTGATGATTGAGGACTGAGGATTGAGGATTGGGGATAGAGGATTGAGGATTGAGGTTTGAGGACTGAGGACTGAGGATTGTGGATTGAGGATTGAGGATTGAAGATTCAGTATTGAGGATTGAAGATTGGGAATTGAGGATTGAGGATTGAACATTGAGGACTGAGTGTTGAGTGTTGAGTGATGAGAATTGATGTTTGTGGATAGAGGTTTGAAGATTGCAGATTGAGTATTGAGTATTGAAAACATTGAATTGAGGATATTCTATTGAGGATTGAGGATTGACAACAGATTGTTGAGGACTCAGGGCCGAAGATTGACGATTCAGGATTGAGGATTCAGAATTGAGGTTTGAGGACTGAGGATTCAGGATTGAAGATTGAGTATTGAGGATTGAAGATTGAGGATTGAGAATTGAGGATTCAGTATTGAGGATGAGGGCTGAGGGTTGAGGATTGAGGTTTGAGGACTGAGGACTGAGGATTGAGGATTGAGAATTGAGGATTGAGGATTGAGGATTGAAGATTGAGGATTGGGTATTGAGGATTGAAGAATGAGGATTGAGGATTGAGGATTGAGGATTGAGTGTTGAGGATTGAAGATTGAGTATTGAGGATAGAAGACTGACGATTGAGGATTGAGGATTGAGTATTGAAGATTAAGGATTGATGATTGAGGAATGAGGATTGAGGATTGAGGATTGAGGATTGAGTATTGAAGATTGAGGATTGATGATTGAGGACTGAGGATTGAGGATTGGGGATAGAGGATTGAGGATTGAGGTTTGAGGACTGAGGACTGAGGATTGTGGATTGAGGATTGAGGATTGAAGATTCAGTATTGAAGATTGAAGATTGAGGATTGGGTATTGAGAATTGAAGAATGAGGATTGAGGATTGGGTATTGAGGATTGAAGAATGAGGATTGAGGATTGAGGGTAGAGGATTGAGTGTTGAGGATTGAAGATTGAGTACTGAGGATAGAAGACTGACGATTGACAATTGAGGATTGAGTGTTGAAGATTGAGGACTGATGATTGAGGAATGAGGATTGAGGATTGAGGATTGAACATTGAGGACTGAGTGTTGAGTGTTCAGTGATGAGAATTGATGTTTGTGGATAGAGGTTTGAAGATTGCAGATTGAGTATTGAGTATTGAAAACATTGAATTGAGGATATTCTATTGAGGATTGAGGATTGACAACAGATTGTTGAGGACTGAGGGCCGAAGATTGAGGATTCAGGATTGAGGATTCAGAATTGAGGTCTGAGGACTGAGGATTGAGGATTGAAGATTGAGTATTGAGGATTGAAAACATTGAATTGAGGATATTCTATTGAGGATTGAGGATTGACAACAGATTGTTGAGGACTGAGGGCCGAAGGTTGAGGATTCAGGATTGAGGATTCAGAATTGAGGTTTGAGGACTGAGTATTGAGGACTGAAGATTGACGATTGAGGATTGAGGATTGAGGATTGAAGATTGAGTATTGAGGATTGAAGATTGAGGATTGATCATTGAGGACTGAGGATTGAGGACTGAGGATTGAGGATTGAGAATTGAGAACTGATAATGAGGACTGAGGGTTGAGGATTGAGGATAGAAGATTGAGGATTGAGGATTGAGTATTGAAGATTGAGGATTGATGACTGAGTATTGAGGATTGAGGATTGAAAATTGATTATTAAGGATTGAAGATTGAGGATTGAGGATTGAGGATTGAGAATTGAGAATTGAGGGTGAGGACTGAGGGTTGTGGATTGAGGTTTGAGGAATGAGGATTGAGGATTGATGATTGAGTATTGAGGATTGAGGATTGAGGATTGAGGATTGAGTATTGAAGATTGAGTATTGATGACTGAGGATTGAGGATTGAGGATTGAGGATTGAGGATTGAGGATTGAAAATTGAGTATCGGGGACTCAAGAATGAGGATTGAGTATTGAGGATTGAGGACGGAGTATGAGGGCTGAGGGTTGAGGATTGAGGTTTGAGTATTGAATCCTGAGAGTTCAGGATATTCTATTGAGTGTTGAGAACTAAGGATTGATGGTTGAGTATTGAGGATTGAAGATTGAGGATTGAGGAATGAGTATTGAAGGTTGAGGATTGATGATTGAGGATTGAGGATTGGGGATTGAGGATTGAATATTGAGTATTGAAGATTGAGTATTGGGTATTGAGGCTTGAAGAATGAGGATTGAGGATTGAGGTTTGAGGATTGAGGATTGAAGATTGAGTATTGAGGATTGAAGACTGACGATTGAGGATTGAGGATTGACGACTGAGGATTGAGGATTGAAGATTGATGATTGAGGATTGGGTATTGAGGATTGAAGAATGAGGATTGAGGATTGAGGATTGAGGATTGAGTGTTGAGGATTGAAGATTGAGTATTGAGGATAGAAGACTGACGATTGAGGATTGAGGATTGAGTATTGAAGATTTAGGATTGATGATTGAGGAATGAGGATTGAGGATTGAGGATTGAGGATTGAGTATTGAAGGTTGAGGATTGATGATTGAGGACTGAGGATTGAGGATTGGGGATAGAGGATTGAGGATTGAGGTTTGAGGACTGAGGACTGAGGATTGTGGATTGAGGATTGAGTATTGAAGATTGAGGATTGATGATTGAGGACTGAGGATTGAGTGTTGAGTGATGAGAATTGATGTTTGTGGATAGAGGTTTGAAGATTGCAGATTGAGTATTGACTATTGAAAACTTTGAATTGAGGATATTCTATTGAGGATTGAGGATTGACAACAGATTGTTGAGGACTGAGGTCTGAAGATTGAGGATTCAGGATTGATGATTCAGAATTGAGGTTTGAGGACTAAGGATTGATGATTGAATATTGAGTATTGAGGATTGAGGATTGAGGATTAAAGATTGAGTATTGAGGATTGAGGATGGGGGCTGACGGTTGAGGAAGGAGGTTTGAGGACTGAGGACTGAGAATAGAGCATTGAAAAATGAGGATTGAGGATTGATGATTGAAGATTGAGTATTGGGTATTGAGGATTGAAGAATGAGGATTGAGGATTGAGGTTTGAGGATTGAGGATTGAAGATTGAGTATTGAGGATTGAAGACTGACAATTGAGGATTGAGGATTGAGGACTGAGGATTGAGGATTGAAGATTGATGATTGAGGATTGGGTATTGAGGATTGAAGAGTGAGGATTGAGGATTGAGGATTCAGGATTGAGTGTTGAGGATTGAAGATTGAGTATTGAGGATAGAAGACTGACGATTGAGGATTGAGGATTGAGTATTGAAGATTAAGGATTGACGATTGAGGAATGAGGATTGAGGATTGAGGATTGAGGATTGAGTATTGAAGATTGAGGATTGATGATTGAGGACTGAGGATTGAGGATTGGGGATAGAGGATTGAGGATTGAGGTTTGAGGACTGAGGACTGAGGATTGTGGATTGAGGATTGAGGATTGAAGATTCAGTATTGAGGATTGAAGATTGGGAATTGAGGATTGAGGATTGAACATTGAGGACTGAGTGTTGAGTGTTGAGTGATGAGAATTGATGTTTGTGGATAGAGGTTTGAAGATTGCAGATTGAGTATTGAGTATTGAAAACAATGAATTGAGGATATTCTATTGAGGATTGAGGATTGACAACAGATTGTTGAGGACTCACGGCCGAAGATTGAGGATTCAGGATTGAGGATTCAGAATTGAGGTTTGAGGACTGAGGATTCAGGATTGAAGATTGAGTATTGAGGATTGAAGATTGAGGATTGAGAATTGAGGATTCAGTATTGAGGATGAGGGCTGAGGGTTGAGGATTGAGGTTTGAGGACTGAGGACTAAGGATTGAGGATTGAGATTTGAGGATTGAGGATTGAGGATTGAAGATTGAGGATTGGGTATTGAGGATTGGAGAATGAGGATTGAGGATTGAGGATTGAGGATTGAGGATTGAGGATTGAGGAATGAAAATTGAGGGTTGAGGGTTGAGGATTGAGGATTGAAGAATGAGTATTGACGATTGAAGATTGAGGGTTGAGGATTGAGTATTGAGGACTGAAGATTGACGATTGAGGATTGAGGATTGAGGATTGAAGATTGAGTATTGAGGATTGAAGATTGAGGATTGATCATTGAGGACTGAGGATTGAGGACTGAGGATTGAGGATTGAGAATTGAGAACTGATAATGAGGACTGAGGGTTGAGGATTGAGGATAGAAGATTGAGGATTGAGGATTGAGTATTGAAGATTGAGGATTGATGACTGAGTATTGAGGATTGAGGATTGAAAATTGATTATTAAGGATTGAAGATTGAGGATTGAGGATTGAGGATTGAGAATTGAGAATTGAGGATGAGGACTGAGGGTTGTGGATTGAGGTTTGAGGAATGAGGATTGAGGATTGAGGATTGAGTATTGAGGATTGAGGATTGAGGATTGAGGATTGAGTATTGAAGATTGAGTATTGATGACTGAGGATTGAGGATTGAGGATTGAGGATTGAGGATTGAGGATTGAAAATTGAGTATCGGGGACTCAAGAATGAGGATTGAGTATTGAGGATTGAGGACGGAGTATGAGGGCTGAGGGTTGAGGATTGAGGTTTGAGTATTGAATCCTGAGAGTTCAGGATATTCTATTGAGTGTTGAGAACTAAGGATTGATGGTTGAGTATTGAGGATTGAAGATTGAGGATTGAGGAATGAGTATTGAAGGTTGAGGATTGATGATTGAGGATTGAGGATTGGGGATTGAGGATTGAATATTGAGTATTGAAGATTGAGTATTGGGTATTGAGGCTTGAAGAATGAGGATTGAGGATTGAGGTTTGAGGATTGAGGATTGAAGATTGAGTATTGAGGATTGAAGACTGACGATTGAGGATTGAGGATTGACGACTGAGGATTGAGGATTGAAGATTGATGATTGAGGATTGGGTATTGAGGATTGAAGAATGAGGATTGAGGATTGAGGATTGAGGATTGAGTGTTGAGGATTGAAGATTGAGTATTGAGGATAGAAGACTGACGATTGAGGATTGAGGATTGAGTATTGAAGATTTAGGATTGATGATTGAGGAATGAGGATTGAGGATTGAGGATTGAGGATTGAGTATTGAAGGTTGAGGATTGATGATTGAGGACTGAGGATTGAGGATTGGGGATAGAGGATTGAGGATTGAGGTTTGAGGACTGAGGACTGAGGATTGTGGATTGAGGATTGAGGATTGAAGATTCAGTATTGAGGATTGAAGATTGGGAATTGAGGATTGAGGATTGAACATTGAGGACTGAGTGTTGAGTGTTGAGTGATGAGAATTGATGTTTCTGGATAGAGGTTTGAAGATTGCAGATTGAGTATTGAGTATTGAAAACATTGAATTGAGGATATTCTATTGAGGATTGAGGATTGCCAACAGATTGTTGAGGACTGAGGGCCGAAGATTGAGGATTCAGGATTGAGGATTCAGAATTGAGGTCTGAGGACTGAGGATTGAGGATTGAAGATTGAGTATTGAGGATTGAAAACATTGAATTGAGGATATTCTATTGAGGATTGAGGATTGACAACAGATTGTTGAGGACTGAGGGCCGAAGATTGAGGATTCAGGATTGAGGATTCAGAATTGAGGTTTGAGGACTGAGGATTGAGGATTGAAGATTGAGTATTGAGGATTGAAGATTGAGGATTGAGAATTGAGGATTCAGTATTGAGGATGAGGGCTGAGGGTTGAGGATTGAGGTTTGAGGACTGAGGACTGAGGATTGAGGATTGAGAATTGAGGATTGAGGATTGAGGATTGAAGATTGAGGATTGGGTATTGAGGATTGGAGAATGAGGATTGAGGATTGAGGATTGAGGATTGAGGATTGAGGAATGAAAATTGAGGGTTGAGGGTTGAGGATTGAGGATTGAAGAATGAGTATTGACGATTGAATATTGAGGATTGAGGATTGAGTATTGAGGACTGAAGATTGACGATTGAGGATTGAGGATTGAAGATTGAGTATTGAGGATTGAAGATTGAGGATTGAGGATTGATCATTGAGGACTGAGGATTGAGGACTGAGGATTGAGGATTGAGAATTGAGAACTGATAATGAGGACTGAGGGTTGAGGATTGAGGATAGAGGATTGAGGATTGAGGATTGAGTATTGAAGATTGAGGATTGATGACTGAGTATTGAGGATTGAGGATTGAAAATTGATTATTAAGGATTGAAGATTGAGGATTGAGGATTGAGGATTGAGAATTGAGAATTGAGGATGAGGACTGAGGGATGTGGGTTGAGGTTTGAGGAATGAGGATTGAGGATTGAGGATTGAGTATTGAGGATTGACGATTGAGGATTGAGGATTGAGTAATGAAGATTGAGTATTGATGACTGAGGATTGAGGATTGAGGATTGAGGATTGAGGATTGAGGATTGAAAATTGAGTATCGAGGACTCAAGAATGAGGATTGAGGGTTGAGGATTGAGGACGGAGGATGAGGGCTGAGGGTTGAGTATTGAGGTTTGAGTATTGAATCCTGAGAATTCAGGATATTCTATTGAGTGTTGAGAATTGAAGATTGATGGTTGAGTATTGAGGATTGAAGATTGAGGATTGAGGAATGAGTATTGAACGTTGAGGATTGATGATTGAGGATTGAGGATTGGGGATTGAGGATTGAGTATTGGGTATTGAAGATTGAGGATTGATGATTGAGGATTGAGGATTGAGGATTGAGGATTGAGGATTGAGGATTGAGGATTGAGGATTGAAGATTGAGGATTGGGGATTGAGGAGTGACGATTGAGGATTGAGGATTGAGGATTGAGTGTTGACGATTGATGATTCAAGATTGAGTATTGAGGATTGTAGAATGAGGATTGAGGATTGAGGATTGAGGATTGAGGATTGAGTGTTGAGGATTGAAGATTGAGTATTGAGGATAGAAGACGGACGATTGAGGATTGAGGATTGAGGATTGAGGATCGAGGATTGAGGATTGAAGATTTAGTATTGAGGACTGAAGGTAGAGGATTGAGAATTGAGGACTGAGGATTGAGGATTGAAGATTGAGTATTGGGTATTGAGGATTCAAGAATGAGGATTGAGGATTGAGGATTGAGGATTGAGGATAGAAGATTGAGTATTGAGGATTGAAGACTGACGATTGAGTATTGAGAATTGAGGACTGACGATTGAGGATTGAGGATTGAGGGTTGAGAATTGATGATTGAGGATTGAAGATTGAGTATTGAGGATTGAAGGTTAAGGATTGAGGATTGAAGAATGAGGGTTGAGGATTGAAGATTGAGGATTGAGGATTGAGGATTGAGGATTGAAGATACAGGTTTGGGTACTGAGGATTGAAGAATGAGGATTGAGGATTGAGGATTGAGGATTGAGGATTGAAGATTGAGTATTGAGGATTGAAGATTGACGATTGAGGATTGAGGATTGATGATTGAGGATTGAACGTTGAGGACTGAGTGTTGAGGGTTGAGTGATGAGTATTGATGTTTGTGGATAGAGGTTTGAAGATTGCAGTTTGAGTATTGAGTATTGAAAGCTGTGAATTGAGGATTGCAGATTGAGTATTGACTATTGAAAACTTTGAATTGAGGATATTCTATTGAGGATTGAGGATTGACAACAGATTGTTGAGGACTGAGGCCTGAAGATTGAGGATTCAGGATTGATGATTCAGAATTGAGGTTTGAGGACTAAGGATTGCGGATTGAAGATTGAGTATTGAGGATTGAGGATTGAGGATTAAAGATTGAGTATTGAGGATTGAGGATGGGGGCTGACGGTTGAGGAAGGAGGTTTGAGGACTGAGGACTGAGGATAGAGCATTGAAAAATGAGGACTGAGGATTGATGATTGAAGATTGAGTATTGGGTATTGAGGATTGAAGAATGAGGATTGAGGATTGAGGTTTGAGGATTGAGGATTGAAGATTGAGTATTGAGGATTGAAGACTGACAATTGAGGATTGAGGATTGAGGACTGAGGATTGAGGATTGAAGATTGATGATTGAGGATTGGGTATTGAGGATTGAAGAGTGAGGATTGAGGATTGAGGATTCAGGATTGAGTGTTGAGGATTGAAGATTGAGTATTGAGGATAGAAGACTGACGATTGAGGATTGAGGATTGAGTATTGAAGATTAAGGATTGACGATTGAGGAATGAGGATTGAGGATTGAGGATTGAGGATTGAGTATTGAAGATTGAGGATTGATGATTGAGGACTGAGGATTGAGGATTGGGGATAGAGGATTGAGGATTGAGGTTTGAGGACTGAGGACTGAGGATTGTGGATTGAGGATTGAGGATTGAAGATTCAGTATTGAGGATTGAAGATTGGGAATTGAGGATTGAGGATTGAACATTGAGGACTGAGTGTTGAGTGTTGAGTGATGAGAATTGATGTTTGTGGATAGAGGTTTGAAGATTGCAGATTGAGTATTGAGTATTGAAAACATTGAATTGAGGATATTCTATTGAGGATTGAGGATTGACAACAGATTGTTGAGGACTGAGGGCCGAAGATTGAGGATTCAGGATTGAGGATTCAGAATTGAGGTCTGAGGACTGAGGATTGAGGATTGAAGATTGAGTATTGAGGATTGAAAACATTGAATTGAGGATATTCTATTGAGGATTGAGGATTGACAACAGATTGTTGAGGACTGAGGGCCGAAGATTGAGGATTCAGGATTGAGGATTCAGAATTGAGGTTTGAGGACTGAGGATTGAGGATTGAAGATTGAGTATTGAGGATTGAAGGTTGAGGATTGAGAATTGAGGATTCAGTATTGAGGATGAGGGCTGAGGGTTGAGGATTCAGGTTTGAGGACTGAGGACTGAGGATTGAGGATTGAGAATTGAGGATTGAGGATTGAGGATTGAAGATTGAGGATTGGGTATTGAGGATTGAAGAATGAGGATTGAGGATTGGGTATTGAGGATTGAAGAATGAGGATTGAGGATTGAGGGTAGAGGATTGAGTGTTGAGGATTGAAGATTGAGTACTGAGGATAGAAGACTGACGATTGACAATTGAGGATTGAGTGTTGAAGATTGAGGACTGATGATTGAGGAATGAGGATTGAGGATTGAGGATTGAGGATTGAGTATTGAAGATTGAGGATTGATGATTGAGGACTGAGGATTGAGTGTTGAGTGATGAGAATTGATGTTTGTGGATAGAGGTTTGAAGATTGCAGATTGAGTATTGACTATTGAAAACTTTGAATTGAGGATATTCTATTGAGGATTGAGGATTGACAACAGATTGTTGAGGACTGAGGTCTGAAGATTGTGGATTCAGGATTGATGATTCAGAATTGAGGTTTGAGGACTAAGGATTGATGATTCAATATTGAGTATTGAGGATTGAGGATTGAGGATTAAAGATTGAGTATTGAGGATTGAGGATGGGGGCTGACGGTTGAGGAAGGAGGTTTGAGGACTGAGGACTGAGAATAGAGCATTGAAAAATGAGGATTGAGGATTGATGATTGAAGATTGAGTATTGGGTATTGAGGATTGAAGAATGAGGATTGAGGATTGAGGTTTGAGGACTGAGGATTGAAGATTGAGTATTGAGGATTGAAGACTGACAATTGAGGATTGAGGATTGAGGACTGAGGATTGAGGATTGAAGATTGATGATTGAGGATTGGGTATTGAGGATTGAAGAGTGAGGATTGAGGATTGAGGATTCAGGATTGAGTGTTGAGGATTGAAGATTGAGTATTGAGGATAGAAGACTGACGATTGAGGATTGAGGATTGAGTATTGAAGATTAAGGATTGACGATTGAGGAATGAGGATTGAGGATTGAGGATTGAGGATTGAGTATTGAAGATTGAGGATTGATGATTGAGGACTGAGGATTGAGGATTGGGGATAGAGGATTGAGGATTGAGGTTTGAGGACTGAGGACTGAGGATTGTGGATTGAGGATTGAGGATTGAAGATTCAGTATTGAGGATTGAAGATTGGGAATTGAGGATTGAGGATTGAACATTGAGGACTGAGTGTTGAGTGTTGAGTGATGAGAATTGATGTTTGTGGATAGAGGTTTGAAGATTGCAGATTGAGTATTGAGTATTGAAAACATTGAATTGAGGATATTCTATTGAGGATTGAGGATTGACAACAGATTGTTGAGGACTCAGGGCCGAAGATTGAGGATTCAGGATTGAGGATTCAGAATTGAGGTTTGAGGACTGAGGATTCAGGATTGAAGATTGAGTATTGAGGATTGAAGATTGAGGATTGAGAATTGAGGATTCAGTATTGAGGATGAGGGCTGAGGGTTGAGGATTGAGGTTTGAGGACTGAGGACTGAGGATTGAGGATTGAGATTTGAGGATTGAGGATTGAGGATTGAAGATTGAGGTTTGGGTATTGAGGATTGAAGAATGAGGATTGAGGATTGAGGATTGAGGATTGAGGAATGAAAATTGAGGGTTGAGGGTTGAGGATTGAGGATTGAAGAATGAGTATTGACGATTGAAGATTGAGGGTTGAGGATTGAGTATTGAGGACTGAAGATTGACGATTGAGGATTGAGGATTGAGGATTGAAGATTGAGTATTGAGGATTGAAGATTGAGGATTGATCATTGAGGACTGAGGATTGAGGACTGAGGATTGAGGATTGAGAATTGAGAACTGATAATGAGGACTGAGGGTTGAGGATCGAGGATAGAGGATTGAGGATTGAGGATTGAGTATTGAAGATTGAGGATTGATGACTGAGTATTGAGGATTGAGGATTGAAAATTGATTATTAAGGATTGAAGATTGAGGATTAAGGATTGAGGATTGAGAATTGAGAATTGAGGATGAGGACTGAGGGATGTGGGTTGAGGTTTGAGGAATGAGGATTGAGGATTGAGGATTGAGTATTGAGGATTGACGATTGAGGATTGAGGATTGAGTATTGAAGATTGAGTATTGATGACTGAGGATTGAGGATTGAGGATTGAGGATTGAGGATTGAGGATTGAAAATTGAGTATCGGGGACTCAAGAATGAGGATTGAGGGTTGAGGATTGAGGACGGAGGATGAGGGCTGAGGGTTGAGTATTGAGGTTTGAGTATTGAATCCTGAGAATTCAGGATATTCTATTGAGTGTTGAGAACTGAGGATTGATGGTTGAGTATTGAGGATTGAAGATTGAGGATTGAGGAATGAGTATTGAAGGTTGAGGATTGATGATTGAGGATTGAGGATTGGGGATTGAGGATTGAATATTGAGTATTGAAGATTGAGTATTGGGTATTGAGGCTTGAAGAATGAGGATTGAGGATTGAGGTTTGAGGGTTGAGGATTGAAGATTGAGTATTGAGGATTGAAGACTGACGATTGAGGATTGACGATTGACGACTGAGGATTGAGGATTGAAGATTGATGATTGAGGATTGGGTATTGAGGATTGAAGAATGAGGATTGAGGATTGAGGATTGAGGATTGAGTGTTGAGGATTGAAGATTGAGTATTGAGGATAGAAGGCTGACGATTGAGGATTGAGGATTGAGTATTGAAGATTAAGGATTGATGATTGAGGAATGAGGATTGAGGATTGAGGATTGAGGATTGAGTATTGAAGATTGAGGATTGATGATTGAGGACTGAGGATTGAGGATTGGGGATAGAGGATTGAGGATTGAGGTTTGAGGACTGAGGACTAAGGATTGTGGATTGAGGATTGAGGATTGAAGATACAGTATTGAGGATTGAAGATTGGGAATTGAGGATTGAGGATTGAGGACTGAGGATTGAGGATTGAAGATTGATGATTGAGGATTGGGTATTGAGGATTGAAGAGTGAGGATTGAGGATTGAGGATTCAGGATTGAGTGTTGAGGATTGAAGATTGAGTATTGAGGATAGAAGACTGACGATTGAGGATTGAGGATTGAGTATTGAAGATTAAGGATTGACGATTGAGGAATGAGGATTGAGGATTGAGGATTGAGGATTGAGTATTGAAGATTGAGGATTGATGATTGAGGACTGAGGATTGAGGATTGGGGATAGAGGATTGAGGATTGAGGTTTGAGGACTGAGGACTGAGGATTGTGGATTGAGGATTGAGGATTGAAGATTCAGTATTGAGGATTGAAGATTGGGAATTGAGGATTGAGGATTGAACATTGAGGACTGAGTGTTGAGTGTTGAGTGATGAGAATTGATGTTTGTGTATAGAGGTTTGAAGATTGCAGATTGAGTATTGAGTATTGAAGACATTGAATTGAGGATATTCTATTGAGGATTGAGGATTGACAACAGATTGTTGAGGACTCAGGGCCGAAGATTGAGGATTCAGGATTGAGGATTCAGAATTGAGGTTTGAGGACTGAGGATTGGGGATTGAAGATTGAGTATTGAGGATTGAAGATTGAGGATTGAGAATTGAGGATTCAGTATTGAGGATGAGGGCTGAGGGTTGAGGATTGAGGTTTGAGGACTGAGGACTGAGGATTGAGGATTGAGAATTGAGGATTGAGGATTGAGGATTGAAGATTGAGTATTGAGGATTGAAGATTGAGGATTGAGGATTGATCATTGAGGACTGAGGATTGAGGACTGAGGATTGAGGATTGAGAATTGAGAACTGATAATGAGGACTGAGGGTTGAGGATTGAGGATATAGGATTGAGGATTGAGGATTGAGTATTGAAGATTGAGGATTGATGACTGAGTATTGAGGATTGAGGATTGAAAATTGATTATTAAGGATTGAAGATTGAGGATTGAGGATTGAGGATTGAGAATTGAGAATTGAGGATGAGGACTGAGGGATGTGGGTTGAGGTTTGAGGAATGAGGATTGAGGATTGAGGATTGAGGGTTGAGGATTGAGGACGGAGGATGAGGGCTGAGGGTTGAGTATTGAGGTTTGAGTATTGAATCCTGAGAATTCAGGATATTCTATTGAGTGTTGAGAACTGAGGATTGATGGTTGAGTATTGAGGATTGAAGATTGAGGATTGAGGAATGAGTATTGAAGGTTGAGGATTGATGATTGAGGATTGAGGATTGGGGATTGAGGATTGAGTATTGAGTATTGAAGATTGAGGACTGATGATTGAGGATTGAGGATTGAGGATTGAGGATTGAGGATTCAGGATTGAGGATTGAGGATTGAAGATTGAGGATTGGGGATTGAGGAGTGACGATTGAGGATTGAGGATTGAGGGTTGAGGATTGAGGATTGAGGATTGAACGTTGAGGACTGAGTGTTGAGGGTTGAGTGATGAGTATTGATGTTTGTGGATAGAGGTTTGAAGATTGCAGTTTGAGTATTGAGTATTGAAAGCTGTGAATTGAGGATATTCTATTGTGGATTGAGGATTGAGGATTGAAGATTGAGGATTGGGTATTGAGGATTGAAGAATGAGGGTTGAGGGTTGAGGATTGAGGATTGAGGATTGAGGATTGAAGATTCAGGTTTGGGTACTGAGGATTGAAGAATGAGGATTGAGGATTGAGTATTGAGGATTGAGGATTGAAGATTGAGTATTGAGGATTGAAGATTGACGATTGAGGATTGAGGATTGAGGATTGAGGATTGAACGTTGAGGACTGAGTGTTGAGGGTTGAGTGATGACTATTGATGTTTGTGGATAGAGGTTTGAAGATTGCAGTTTGATTATTGAGTATTGAAAGCTGTGAATTGAGGATATTCTATTGTGGATTGAGGATTGAGGATTGAAGATTCAGTATTGAGGATTGAAGATTGGGAATTGAGGATTGAGGATTGAACATTGAGGACTGAGTGTTGAGTGTTGAGTGATGAGAATTGATGTTTGTGGATAGAGGTTTGAAGATTGCAGATTGAGTATTGAGTATTGAAAACTTTGAATAGAGGATATTCTATTGAGGATTGAGTATTGACAACAGATTGTTGAGGACTGAGGTCTGAAGATTGAGGATTCAGGATTTTGGATTCAGAATTGAGGTTTGAGGACTAAGGATTGAGGATTGAAGATTGAGTATTGAGGATTGAGGATTGAGGATTGAAGATTGAGTATTGACGATTGAGGATTGGGGCTGACGGTTCAGGATTGAGGTTTGAGGTCTGAGGACTGAGGATAGAGCATTGAGAAATGAGGATTGAGGATTGAGGATTGAAGATTGAGTATTGAGGATTGAAGATTGACGATTGAGGATTGAGGATTGAGGATTGAGGATTGAACGTTGAGGACTGAGTGTTGAGGGTTGAGTGATGAGTATTGATGTTTGTGGATAGAGGTTTGAAGATTGCAGTTTGAGTATTGAGTATTGAAAGCTGTGAATTGAGGATATTCTATTGAGAATTGAGTATTGACAATTGATTGTTGAGGACTGAGGGCCGAAGATTGAGGGCTCAGGATTGTGGATACAGAATTGAGGTTTGAGGGCTGACGATTGTGGATTGAGGATTGAGGATTGAAGATTCAGTATTGAGGATTGAAGATTGGGAATTGAGGATTGAGGATTGAACATTGAGGACTGAGTGTTGAGTGTTGAGTGATGAGAATTGATGTTTGTGGATAGAGGTTTGAAGATTGCAGATTGAGTATTGAGTATTGAAAACTTTGAATTGAGGATATTCTATTGAGGATTGAGGATTGACAACATATTGTTGAGGACTGAGGTCTGAAGATTGAGGATTCAGGATTTTGGATTCAGAATTGAGGTTTGAGGACTAAGAATTGAGGATTGAAGATTGAGTATTGAGGATTGAGGATTGAGGATTGAAGATTGAGTATTGACGATTGAGGATGGGGGATGACGGTTCAGGATTGAGGTTTGAGGACTGAGGACTGAGGATAGAGCATTGAGAAATGAGGATTGAGGATTGAGGATTGAAGATTGAGTATTGGGATTTGAGGATCGAAGAATGAGGATTGAGGATTGAGGTTTGAGGATTGAGGATTGAAGATTGAGTATTGAGGATTGAAGACTGACGATTGAGGATTGAGGATTGAGGACTGAGGATTGAGGATTGAGGATTGAAGATTGAGGATTGGGTATTGAGGATTGAAGAATGAGGATTGAGGATTGAGGATAGAGGATTGAGTGTTGAGGATTGAAGATTGAGTGCTGAGGATAGAAGACTGACGATTGACAATTGAGGATTGAGTGTTGAAGATTGAGGACTGATGATTGAGGAATGAGGATTGAGGATTGAGGATTGAGGATTGAGTATTGAAGATTGAGGATTGATGATTGAGGACTGAGGATTGAGTGTTGAGTGATGAGAATTGACGTTTGTGGATAGAGGTTTGAAGATTGCAGATTGAGTATTGACTATTGAAAACTTTGAATTGAGGATATTCTATTGAGGATTGAGGATTGACAACAGATTGTTGAGGACTGAGGTCTGAAGATTGAGGATTCAGGATTGATGATTCAGAATTGAGGTTTGAGGACTAAGGATTGAGGATTGAAGATTGAGTATTGAGGATTGAGGATTGAGGATTAAAGATTGAGTATTGAGGATTGAGGATGGGGGCTGACGGTTGAGGAAGGAGGTTTGAGGACTGAGGACTGAGGATAGAGCATTGAAAAATGAGGACTGAGGATTGATGATTGAAGATTGAGTATTGGGTATTGAGGATTGAAGAATGAGGATTGAGGATTGAGGATTGAGGATTGAGGATAGAAGATTGAGTATTGAGGATTGAAGACTGACGATTGAGTATTGAGAATTGAGGACTGACGATTGAGGATTGAGGATTGAGGGTTGAGAATTGATGATTGAGGATTGAAGATTGAGTATTGAGGATTGAAGGTTAAGGATTGAGGATTGAAGAATGAGGGTTGAGGATTGAAGATTGAGGATTGAGGATTGAGGATTGAGGATTGAAGATACAGGTTTGGGTACTGAGGATTGAAGAATGAGGATTGAGGATTGAGGATTGAGGATTGAGGATTGAAGATTGAGTATTGAGGATTGAAGATTGACGATTGAGGATTGAGGATTGATGATTGAGGATTGAACGTTGAGGACTGAGTGTTGAGGGTTGAGTGATGAGTATTGATGTTTGTGGATAGAGGTTTGAAGATTGCAGTTTGAGTATTGAGTATTGAAAGCTGTGAATTGAGGATTGCAGATTGAGTATTGACTATTGAAAACTTTGAATTGAGGATATTCTATTGAGGATTGAGGATTGACAACAGATTGTTGAGGACTGAGGCCTGAAGATTGAGGATTCAGGATTGATGATTCAGAATTGAGGTTTGAGGACTAAGGATTGCGGATTGAAGATTGAGTATTGAGGATTGAGGATTGAGGATTAAAGATTGAGTATTGAGGATTGAGGATGGGGGCTGACGGTTGAGGAAGGAGGTTTGAGGACTGAGGACTGAGGATAGAGCATTGAAAAATGAGGACTGAGGATTGATGATTGAAGATTGAGTATTGGGTATTGAGGATTGAAGAATGAGGATTGAGGATTGAGGTTTGAGGATTGAGGATTGAAGATTGAGTATTGAGGATTGAAGACTGACAATTGAGGATTGAGGATTGAGGACTGAGGATTGAGGATTGAAGATTGATGATTGAGGATTGGGTATTGAGGATTGAAGAGTGAGGATTGAGGATTGAGGATTCAGGATTGAGTGTTGAGGATTGAAGATTGAGTATTGAGGATAGAAGACTGACGATTGAGGATTGAGGATTGAGTATTGAAGATTAAGGATTGACGATTGAGGAATGAGGATTGAGGATTGAGGATTGAGGATTGAGTATTGAAGATTGAGGATTGATGATTGAGGACTGAGGATTGAGGATTGGGGATAGAGGATTGAGGATTGAGGTTTGAGGACTGAGGACTGAGGATTGTGGATTGAGGATTGAGGATTGAAGATTCAGTATTGAGGATTGAAGATTGGGAATTGAGGATTGAGGATTGAACATTGAGGACTGAGTGTTGAGTGTTGAGTGATGAGAATTGATGTTTGTGGATAGAGGTTTGAAGATTGCAGATTGAGTATTGAGTATTGAAAACATTGAATTGAGGATATTCTATTGAGGATTGAGGATTGACAACAGATTGTTGAGGACTGAGGGCCGAAGATTGAGGATTCAGGATTGAGGATTCAGAATTGAGGTCTGAGGACTGAGGATTGAGGATTGAAGATTGAGTATTGAGGATTGAAAACATTGAATTGAGGATATTCTATTGAGGATTGAGGATTGACAACAGATTGTTGAGGACTGAGGGCCGAAGATTGAGGATTCAGGATTGAGGATTCAGAATTGAGGTTTGAGGACTGAGGATTGAGGATTGAAGATTGAGTATTGAGGATTGAAGGTTGAGGATTGAGAATTGAGGATTCAGTATTGAGGATGAGGGCTGAGGGTTGAGGATTCAGGTTTGAGGACTGAGGACTGAGGATTGAGGATTGAGAATTGAGGATTGAGGATTGAGGATTGAAGATTGAGGATTGGGTATTGAGGATTGAAGAATGAGGATTGAGGATTGGGTATTGAGGATTGAAGAATGAGGATTGAGGATTGAGGGTAGAGGATTGAGTGTTGAGGATTGAAGATTGAGTACTGAGGATAGAAGACTGACGATTGACAATTGAGGATTGAGTGTTGAAGATTGAGGACTGATGATTGAGGAATGAGGATTGAGGATTGAGGATTGAGGATTGAGTATTGAAGATTGAGGATTGATGATTGAGGACTGAGGATTGAGTGTTGAGTGATGAGAATTGATGTTTGTGGATAGAGGTTTGAAGATTGCAGATTGAGTATTGACTATTGAAAACTTTGAATTGAGGATATTCTATTGAGGATTGAGGATTGACAACAGATTGTTGAGGACTGAGGTCTGAAGATTGTGGATTCAGGATTGATGATTCAGAATTGAGGTTTGAGGACTAAGGATTGATGATTCAATATTGAGTATTGAGGATTGAGGATTGAGGATTAAAGATTGAGTATTGAGGATTGAGGATGGGGGCTGACGGTTGAGGAAGGAGGTTTGAGGACTGAGGACTGAGAATAGAGCATTGAAAAATGAGGATTGAGGATTGATGATTGAAGATTGAGTATTGGGTATTGAGGATTGAAGAATGAGGATTGAGGATTGAGGTTTGAGGACTGAGGATTGAAGATTGAGTATTGAGGATTGAAGACTGACAATTGAGGATTGAGGATTGAGGACTGAGGATTGAGGATTGAAGATTGATGATTGAGGATTGGGTATTGAGGATTGTAGAGTGAGGATTGAGGATTGAGGATTCAGGATTGAGTGTTGAGGATTGAAGATTGAGTATTGAGGATAGAAGACTGACGATTGAGGATTGAGGATTGAGTATTGAAGATTAAGGATTGACGATTGAGGAATGAGGATTGAGGATTGAGGATTGAGGATTGAGTATTGAAGATTGAGGATTGATGATTGAGGACTGAGGATTGAGGATTGGGGATAGAGGATTGAGGATTGAGGTTTGAGGACTGAGGACTGAGGATTGTGGATTGAGGATTGAGGATTGAAGATTCAGTATTGAGGATTGAAGATTGGGAATTGAGGATTGAGGATTGAACATTGAGGACTGAGTGTTGAGTGTTGAGTGATGAGAATTGATGTTTGTGGATAGAGGTTTGAAGATTGCAGATTGAGTATTGAGTATTGAAAACATTGAATTGAGGATATTCTATTGAGGATTGAGGATTGACAACAGATTGTTGAGGACTCAGGGCCGAAGATTGAGGATTCAGGATTGAGGATTCAGAATTGAGGTTTGAGGACTGAGGATTCAGGATTGAAGATTGAGTATTGAGGATTGAAGATTGAGGATTGAGAATTGAGGATTCAGTATTGAGGATGAGGGCTGAGGGTTGAGGATTGAGGTTTGAGGACTGAGGACTGAGGATTGAGGATTGAGATTTGAGGATTGAGGATTGAGGATTGAAGATTGAGGTTTGGGTATTGAGGATTGAAGAATGAGGATTGAGGATTGAGGATTGAGGATTGAGGAATGAAAATTGAGGGTTGAGGGTTGAGGATTGAGGATTGAAGAATGAGTATTGACGATTGAAGATTGAGGGTTGAGGATTGAGTATTGAGGACTGAAGATTGACGATTGAGGATTGAGGATTGAGGATTGAAGATTGAGTATTGAGGATTGAAGATTGAGGATTGATCATTGAGGACTGAGGATTGAGGACTGAGGATTGAGGATTGAGAATTGAGAACTGATAATGAGGACTGAGGGTTGAGGATCGAGGATAGAGGATTGAGGATTGAGGATTGAGTATTGAAGATTGAGGATTGATGACTGAGTATTGAGGATTGAGGATTGAAAATTGATTATTAAGGATTGAAGATTGAGGATTAAGGATTGAGGATTGAGAATTGAGAATTGAGGATGAGGACTGAGGGATGTGGGTTGAGGTTTGAGGAATGAGGATTGAGGATTGAGGATTGAGTATTGAGGATTGACGATTGAGGATTGAGGATTGAGTATTGAAGATTGAGTATTGATGACTGAGGATTGAGGATTGAGGATTGAGGATTGAGGATTGAGGATTGAAAATTGAGTATCGGGGACTCAAGAATGAGGATTGAGGGTTGAGGATTGAGGACGGAGGATGAGGGCTGAGGGTTGAGTATTGAGGTTTGAGTATTGAATCCTGAGAATTCAGGATATTCTATTGAGTGTTGAGAACTGAGGATTGATGGTTGAGTATTGAGGATTGAAGATTGAGGATTGAGGAATGAGTATTGAAGGTTGAGGATTGATGATTGAGGATTGAGGATTGGGGATTGAGGATTGAATATTGAGTATTGAAGATTGAGTATTGGGTATTGAGGCTTGAAGAATGAGGATTGAGGATTGAGGTTTGAGGGTTGAGGATTGAAGATTGAGTATTGAGGATTGAAGACTGACGATTGAGGATTGACGATTGACGACTGAGGATTGAGGATTGAAGATTGATGATTGAGGATTGGGTATTGAGGATTGAAGAATGAGGATTGAGGATTGAGGATTGAGGATTGAGTGTTGAGGATTGAAGATTGAGTATTGAGGATAGAAGGCTGACGATTGAGGATTGAGGATTGAGTATTGAAGATTAAGGATTGATGATTGAGGAATGAGGATTGAGGATTGAGGATTGAGGATTGAGTATTGAAGATTGAGGATTGATGATTGAGGACTGAGGATTGAGGATTGGGGATAGAGGATTGAGGATTGAGGTTTGAGGACTGAGGACTAAGGATTGTGGATTGAGGATTGAGGATTGAAGATTCAGTATTGAGGATTGAAGATTGGGAATTGAGGATTGAGGATTGAGGACTGAGGATTGAGGATTGAAGATTGATGATTGAGGATTGGGTATTGAGGATTGAAGAGTGAGGATTGAGGATTGAGGATTCAGGATTGAGTGTTGAGGATTGAAGATTGAGTATTGAGGATAGAAGACTGACGATTGAGGATTGAGGATTGAGTATTGAAGATTAAGGATTGACGATTGAGGAATGAGGATTGAGGATTGAGGATTGAGGATTGAGTATTGAAGATTGAGGATTGATGATTGAGGACTGAGGATTGAGGATTGGGGATAGAGGATTGAGGATTGAGGTTTGAGGACTGAGGACTGAGGATTGTGGATTGAGGATTGAGGATTGAAGATTCAGTATTGAGGATTGAAGATTGGGAATTGAGGATTGAGGATTGAACATTGAGGACTGAGTGTTGAGTGTTGAGTGATGAGAATTGATGTTTGTGGATAGAGGTTTGAAGATTGCAGATTGAGTATTGAGTATTGAAAACATTGAATTGAGGATATTCTATTGAGGATTGAGGATTGACAACAGATTGTTGAGGACTCAGGGCCGAAGATTGAGGATTCAGGATTGAGGATTCAGAATTGAGGTTTGAGGACTGAGGATTCAGGATTGAAGATTGAGTATTGAGGATTGAAGATTGAGGATTGAGAATTGAGGATTCAGTATTGAGGATGAGGGCTGAGGGTTGAGGATTGAGGTTTGAGGACTGAGGACTGAGGATTGAGGATTGAGATTTGAGGATTGAGGATTGAGGATTGAAGATTGAGGTTTGGGTATTGAGGATTGAAGAATGAGGATTGAGGATTGAGGATTGAGGATTGAGGAATGAAAATTGAGGGTTGAGGGTTGAGGATTGAGGATTGAAGAATGAGTATTGACGATTGAAGATTGAGGGTTGAGGATTGAGTATTGAGGACTGAAGATTGACGATTGAGGATTGAGGATTGAGGATTGAAGATTGAGTATTGAGGATTGAAGATTGAGGATTGATCATTGAGGACTGAGGATTGAGGACTGAGGATTGAGGATTGAGAATTGAGAACTGATAATGAGGACTGAGGGTTGAGGATCGAGGATAGAGGATTGAGGATTGAGGATTGAGTATTGAAGATTGAGGATTGATGACTGAGTATTGAGGATTGAGGATTGAAAATTGATTATTAAGGATTGAAGATTGAGGATTAAGGATTGAGGATTGAGAATTGAGAATTGAGGATGAGGACTGAGGGATGTGGGTTGAGGTTTGAGGAATGAGGATTGAGGATTGAGGATTGAGTATTGAGGATTGACGATTGAGGATTGAGGATTGAGTATTGAAGATTGAGTATTGATGACTGAGGATTGAGGATTGAGGATTGAGGATTGAGGATTGAGGATTGAAAATTGAGTATCGGGGACTCAAGAATGAGGATTGAGGGTTGAGGATTGAGGACGGAGGATGAGGGCTGAGGGTTGAGTATTGAGGTTTGAGTATTGAATCCTGAGAATTCAGGATATTCTATTGAGTGTTGAGAACTGAGGATTGATGGTTGAGTATTGAGGATTGAAGATTGAGGATTGAGGAATGAGTATTGAAGGTTGAGGATTGATGATTGAGGATTGAGGATTGGGGATTGAGGATTGAATATTGAGTATTGAAGATTGAGTATTGGGTATTGAGGCTTGAAGAATGAGGATTGAGGATTGAGGTTTGAGGGTTGAGGATTGAAGATTGAGTATTGAGGATTGAAGACTGACGATTGAGGATTGACGATTGACGACTGAGGATTGAGGATTGAAGATTGATGATTGAGGATTGGGTATTGAGGATTGAAGAATGAGGATTGAGGATTGAGGATTGAGGATTGAGTGTTGAGGATTGAAGATTGAGTATTGAGGATAGAAGGCTGACGATTGAGGATTGAGGATTGAGTATTGAAGATTAAGGATTGATGATTGAGGAATGAGGATTGAGGATTGAGGATTGAGGATTGAGTATTGAAGATTGAGGATTGATGATTGAGGACTGAGGATTGAGGATTGGGGATAGAGGATTGAGGATTGAGGTTTGAGGACTGAGGACTAAGGATTGTGGATTGAGGATTGAGGATTGAAGATTCAGTATTGAGGATTGAAGATTGGGAATTGAGGATTGAGGATTGAGGACTGAGGATTGAGGATTGAAGATTGATGATTGAGGATTGGGTATTGAGGATTGAAGAGTGAGGATTGAGGATTGAGGATTCAGGATTGAGTGTTGAGGATTGAAGATTGAGTATTGAGGATAGAAGACTGACGATTGAGGATTGAGGATTGAGTATTGAAGATTAAGGATTGACGATTGAGGAATGAGGATTGAGGATTGAGGATTGAGGATTGAGTATTGAAGATTGAGGATTGATGATTGAGGACTGAGGATTGAGGATTGGGGATAGAGGATTGAGGATTGAGGTTTGAGGACTGAGGACTGAGGATTGTGGATTGAGGATTGAGGATTGAAGATTCAGTATTGAGGATTGAAGATTGGGAATTGAGGATTGAGGATTGAACATTGAGGACTGAGTGTTGAGTGTTGAGTGATGAGAATTGATGTTTGTGTATAGAGGTTTGAAGATTGCAGATTGAGTATTGAGTATTGAAGACATTGAATTGAGGATATTCTATTGAGGATTGAGGATTGACAACAGATTGTTGAGGACTCAGGGCCGAAGATTGAGGATTCAGGATTGAGGATTCAGAATTGAGGTTTGAGGACTGAGGATTGGGGATTGAAGATTGAGTATTGAGGATTGAAGATTGAGGATTGAGAATTGAGGATTCAGTATTGAGGATGAGGGCTGAGGGTTGAGGATTGAGGTTTGAGGACTGAGGACTGAGGATTGAGGATTGAGAATTGAGGATTGAGGATTGAGGATTGAAGATTGAGTATTGAGGATTGAAGATTGAGGATTGAGGATTGATCATTGAGGACTGAGGATTGAGGACTGAGGATTGAGGATTGAGAATTGAGAACTGATAATGAGGACTGAGGGTTGAGGATTGAGGATATAGGATTGAGGATTGAGGATTGAGTATTGAAGATTGAGGATTGATGACTGAGTATTGAGGATTGAGGATTGAAAATTGATTATTAAGGATTGAAGATTGAGGATTGAGGATTGAGGATTGAGAATTGAGAATTGAGGATGAGGACTGAGGGATGTGGGTTGAGGTTTGAGGAATGAGGATTGAGGATTGAGGATTGAGGGTTGAGGATTGAGGACGGAGGATGAGGGCTGAGGGTTGAGTATTGAGGTTTGAGTATTGAATCCTGAGAATTCAGGATATTCTATTGAGTGTTGAGAACTGAGGATTGATGGTTGAGTATTGAGGATTGAAGATTGAGGATTGAGGAATGAGTATTGAAGGTTGAGGATTGATGATTGAGGATTGAGGATTGGGGATTGAGGATTGAGTATTGAGTATTGAAGATTGAGGACTGATGATTGAGGATTGAGGATTGAGGATTGAGGATTGAGGATTCAGGATTGAGGATTGAGGATTGAAGATTGAGGATTGGGGATTGAGGAGTGACGATTGAGGATTGAGGATTGAGGGTTGAGGATTGAGGATTGAGGATTGAACGTTGAGGACTGAGTGTTGAGGGTTGAGTGATGAGTATTGATGTTTGTGGATAGAGGTTTGAAGATTGCAGTTTGAGTATTGAGTATTGAAAGCTGTGAATTGAGGATATTCTATTGTGGATTGAGGATTGAGGATTGAAGATTGAGGATTGGGTATTGAGGATTGAAGAATGAGGGTTGAGGGTTGAGGATTGAGGATTGAGGATTGAGGATTGAAGATTCAGGTTTGGGTACTGAGGATTGAAGAATGAGGATTGAGGATTGAGTATTGAGGATTGAGGTTTGAAGATTGAGTATTGAGGATTGAAGATTGACGATTGAGGATTGAGGATTGAGGATTGAGGATTGAACGTTGAGGACTGAGTGTTGAGGGTTGAGTGATGACTATTGATGTTTGTGGATAGAGGTTTGAAGATTGCAGTTTGATTATTGAGTATTGAAAGCTGTGAATTGAGGATATTCTATTGTGGATTGAGGATTGAGGATTGAAGATTCAGTATTGAGGATTGAAGATTGGGAATTGAGGATTGAGGATTGAACATTGAGGACTGAGTGTTGAGTGTTGAGTGATGAGAATTGATGTTTGTGGATAGAGGTTTGAAGATTGCAGATTGAGTATTGAGTATTGAAAACTTTGAATAGAGGATATTCTATTGAGGATTGAGTATTGACAACAGATTGTTGAGGACTGAGGTCTGAAGATTGAGGATTCAGGATTTTGGATTCAGAATTGAGGTTTGAGGACTAAGGATTGAGGATTGAAGATTGAGTATTGAGGATTGAGGATTGAGGATTGAAGATTGAGTATTGACGATTGAGGATTGGGGCTGACGGTTCAGGATTGAGGTTTGAGGTCTGAGGACTGAGGATAGAGCATTGAGAAATGAGGATTGAGGATTGAGGATTGAAGATTGAGTATTGAGGATTGAAGATTGACGATTGAGGATTGAGGATTGAGGATTGAGGATTGAACGTTGAGGACTGAGTGTTGAGGGTTGAGTGATGAGTATTGATGTTTGTGGATAGAGGTTTGAAGATTGCAGTTTGAGTATTGAGTATTGAAAGCTGTGAATTGAGGATATTCTATTGAGAATTGAGTATTGACAATTGATTGTTGAGGACTGAGGGCCGAAGATTGAGGGCTCAGGATTGTGGATACAGAATTGAGGTTTGAGGGCTGACGATTGTGGATTGAGGATTGAGGATTGAAGATTCAGTATTGAGGATTGAAGATTGGGAATTGAGGATTGAGGATTGAACATTGAGGACTGAGTGTTGAGTGTTGAGTGATGAGAATTGATGTTTGTGGATAGAGGTTTGAAGATTGCAGATTGAGTATTGAGTATTGAAAACTTTGAATTGAGGATATTCTATTGAGGATTGAGGATTGACAACATATTGTTGAGGACTGAGGTCTGAAGATTGAGGATTCAGGATTTTGGATTCAGAATTGAGGTTTGAGGACTAAGAATTGAGGATTGAAGATTGAGTATTGAGGATTGAGGATTGAGGATTGAAGATTGAGTATTGACGATTGAGGATGGGGGATGACGGTTCAGGATTGAGGTTTGAGGACTGAGGACTGAGGATAGAGCATTGAGAAATGAGGATTGAGGATTGAGGATTGAAGATTGAGTATTGGGATTTGAGGATCGAAGAATGAGGATTGAGGATTGAGGTTTGAGGATTGAGGATTGAAGATTGAGTATTGAGGATTGAAGACTGACGATTGAGGATTGAGGATTGAGGACTGAGGATTGAGGATTGAGGATTGAAGATTGAGGATTGGGTATTGAGGATTGAAGAATGAGGATTGAGGATTGAGGATAGAGGATTGAGTGTTGAGGATTGAAGATTGAGTGCTGAGGATAGAAGACTGACGATTGACAATTGAGGATTGAGTGTTGAAGATTGAGGACTGATGATTGAGGAATGAGGATTGAGGATTGAGGATTGAGGATTGAGTATTGAAGATTGAGGATTGATGATTGAGGACTGAGGATTGAGTGTTGAGTGATGAGAATTGACGTTTGTGGATAGAGGTTTGAAGATTGCAGATTGAGTATTGACTATTGAAAACTTTGAATTGAGGATATTCTATTGAGGATTGAGGATTGACAACAGATTGTTGAGGACTGAGGTCTGAAGATTGAGGATTCAGGATTGATGATTCAGAATTGAGGTTTGAGGACTAAGGATTGAGGATTGAAGATTGAGTATTGAGGATTGAGGATTGAGGATTAAAGATTGAGTATTGAGGATTGAGGATGGGGGCTGACGGTTGAGGAAGGAGGTTTGAGGACTGAGGACTGAGGATAGAGCATTGAAAAATGAGGACTGAGGATTGATGATTGAAGATTGAGTATTGGGTATTGAGGATTGAAGAATGAGGATTGAGGATTGACGTTTGAGGATTGAGGATTGAAGATTGAGTATTGAGGATTGAAGATTGAGGATTGAGAATTGAGGATTCAGTATTGAGGATGAGGGCTGAGGGTTGAGGATTGAGGTTTGAGGACTGAGGACTGAGGATTGAGGATTGAGAATTGAGGATTGAGGATTGAGGATTGAAGATTGAGTATTGGGTATTGAGGATTGAAGAATGAGGAATGAGGATTGAGAATTGAGGATTGAGGAATGAAAATTGAGGGTTGAGGGTTGAGGATTGAGGATTGAGGAATGAGTATTGACGATTGAAGATTGAGGGTTGAGGATTGAGTATTGAGGACTGAAGATTGACGATTGAGGATTGAGGATTGAGGATTGAAGATTGAGTATTGAGGATTGAAGATTGAGGATTGAGGATTGATCATTGAGGACTGAGGATTGAGGACTGAGGATTGAGGATTGAGAATTGAGAACTGATAATGAGGACTGAGGGTTGAGGATTGAGGATAGAAGATTGAGGATTGAGGATTGAGTATTGAAGATTGAGGATTGATGACTGAGTATTGAGGATTGAGGATTGAAAATTGATTATTAAGGATTGAAGATTGAGGATTGAGGATTGAGGATTGAGAATTGAGAATTGAGGATGAGGACTGAGGGTTGTGGATTGAGGTTTGAGGAATGAGGATTGAGGATTGAGGATTGAGTATTGAGGATTGAGGATTGAGGATTGAGGATTGAGTATTGAAGATTGAGTATTGATGACTGAGGATTGAGGATTGAGGATTGAGGATTGAGGATTGAGGATTGAAAATTGAGTATCGGGGACTCAAGAATGAGGATTTAGTATTGAGGATTGAGGACGGAGTATGAGGGCTGAGGGTTGAGGATTGAGGTTTGAGTATTGAACCCTGAGAGTTCAGGATATTCTATTGAGTGTTGAGAACTAAGGATTGATGGTTGAGTATTGAGGATTGAAGATTGAGGATTGAGGAATGAGTATTGAAGGTTGAGGATTGATGATTGAGGATTGAGGATTGGGGATTGAGGATTGAATATTGAGTATTGAAGATTGAGTATTGGGTATTGAGGCTTGAAGAATGAGGATTGAGGATTGAGGTTTGAGGATTGAGGATTGAAGATTGAGTATTGAGGATTGAAGACTGACGATTGAGGATTGAGGATTGACAACTGAGGATTGAGGGTTGAAGATTGATGATTGAGGATTGGGTATTGAGGATTGAAGAATGAGGATTGAGGATTGAGGATTGAGGATTGAGTGTTGAGGATTGAAGATTGAGTATTGAGGATAGAAGACTGACGATTGAGGATTGAGGATTGAGTATTGAAGATTAAGGATTGATGATTGAGGAATGAGGATTGAGGATTGAGGATTGAGGATTGAGTATTCAAGATTGAGGATTGATTATTGAGGACTGAGGATTGAGGATTGGGGATAGAGGATTGAGGATTGAGGTTTGAGGACTGAGGACTGAGGATTGTGGATTGAGGATTGAGGATTGAAGATTCAGTATTGAGGATTGAAGATTGGGAATTGAGGATTGAGGATTGAACATTGAGGACTGAGTGTTGAGTGTTGAGTGATGAGAATTGATGTTTGTGGATAGAGGTTTGAAGATTGCAGATTGAGTATTGAGTATTGAAAACATTGAATTGAGGATATTCTATTGAGGATTGAGGATTGACAACAGATTGTTGAGGACTGAGGGCCGAAGATTGAGGATTCAGGATTGAGGATTCAGAACTGAGGTCTGAGGACTGAGGATTGAGGATTGAAGATTGAGTATTGAGGATTGAAAACATTGAATTGAGGATATTCTATTGAGGATTGAGGATTGACAACTGATTGTTGAGGACTGAGGGCCGAAGATTGAGGATTCAGGATTGAGGATTCAGAATTGAGGTCTGAGGACTGAGGATTGAGGATTGAAGATTGAGTATTGAGGATTGAAGATTGAGG
This sequence comes from Calliopsis andreniformis, assembly GCF_051401765.1. NCBI lineage: Eukaryota > Metazoa > Arthropoda > Insecta > Hymenoptera > Andrenidae > Calliopsis > Calliopsis andreniformis. The sequence goes on along the minus strand of NW_027480444.1, from coordinate 4,749,287 downwards.
ATTGAGAATTGAGGATTCAGTATTGAGGATGAGGGCTGAGGGTTGAGGATTGAGGTTTGAGGACTGAGGACTGAGGATTGAGGATTGAGAATTGAGGATTGAGGATTGAGGATTGAAGATTGAGGATTGGGTATTGAGGATTGAAGAATGAGGATTGAGGATTGAGGATTGAGTATTGAGGAATGAAAATTGAGGGTTGAGGGTTGAGGATTGAGGATTGAAGAATGAGTATTGACGATTGAATATTGAGGATTGAGGATTGAGTATTGAGGACTCAAGATTGACGATTGAGGATTGAGGATTGAGGATTGAAGATTGAGTATTGAGGATTGAAGATTGAGGATTGAGGATTGATCATTGAGGACTGAGGATTGAGGACTGAGGATTGAGGATTGAGAATTGAGAACTGATAATGAGGACTGAGGGTTGAGGATCGAGGATTGAAGATTGAGGATTGAGGAATGAGTATTGAAGGTTGAGGATTGATGATTGAGGATTGAGGATTGGGGATTGAGGATTGAATATTGAGTATTGAAGATTGAGTATTGGGTATTGAGGCTTGAAGAATGAGGATTGAGGATTGAGGTTTGAGGATTGAGGATTGAAGATTGAGTATTGAGGATTGAAGACTGACGATTGAGGATTGACGATTGACGACTGAGGATTGAGGATTGAAGATTGATGATTGAGGATTGGGTATTGAGGATTGAAGAATGAGGATTGAGGATTGAGGATTGAGGATTGAGTGTTGAGGATTGAAGATTGAGTATTGAGGATAGAAGACTGACGATTGAGGATTGAGGATTGAGTATTGAAGATTAAGGATTTATGATTGAGGAATGAGGATTGAGGATTGAGGATTGAGGATTGAGTATTGAAGATTGAGGATTGATGATTGAGGACTGAGGATTGAGGATTGGGGATAGAGGATTGAGGATTGAGGTTTGAGGACTGAGGACTAAGGATTGTGGATTGAGGATTGAGGATTGAAGATTCAGTATTGAGGATTGAAGATTGGGAATTGAGGATTGAGGATTGAACATTGAGGACTGAGTGTTGAGTGTTGAGTGATGAGAATTGATGTTTGTGGATAGAGGTTTGAAGATTGCAGATTGAGTATTGAGTATTGAAAACATTGAATTGAGGATATTCTATTGAGGATTGAGGATTGACAACAGATTGTTGAGTACTGAGGGCCGAAGATTGAGGATTCAGGATTGAGGATTCAGAATTGAGGTCTGAGGACTGAGGATTGAGGATTGAAGATTGAGTATTGAGGATTGAAAACATTGAATTGAGGATATTCTATTGAGGATTGAGGATTGACAACAGATTGTTGAGGACTGAGGGCCGAAGATTGAGGATTCAGGATTGAGGATTCAGAATTGAGGTTTGAGGACTGAGGATTGGGGATTGAATATTGAGTATTGAGGATTGAAGATTGAGGATTGAGAATTGAGGATTCAGTATTGAGGATGAGGGCTGAGGGTTGAGGATTGAGGTTTGAGGACTGAGGACTGAGGATTGAGGATTGAGAATTGAGGATTGAGGATTGAGGATTGAAGATTGAGTATTGAGGATTGAAGATTGAGGATTGAGGATTGATCATTGAGGACTGAGGATTGAGGACTGAGGATTGAGGATTGAGAATTGAGAACTGATAATGAGGACTGAGGGTTGAGGATTGAGGATAGAGGATTGAGGATTGAGGATTGAGTATTGAAGATTGAGGATTGATGACTGAGTATTGAGGATTGAGGATTGAAAATTGATTATTAAGGATTGAAGATTGAGGATTGAGGATTGAGGATTGAGAATTGAGAATTGAGAATGAGGACTGAGGATTGAACGTTGAGGACTGAGTGTTGAGGGTTGAGTGATGAGTATTAATGTTTGTGGATAGAGGTTTGAAGATTGCAGTTTGAGTATTGAGTATTGAAAGCTGTGAATTGAGGATATTCTATTGAGAATTGAGTATTGACAATTGATTGTTGAGGACTGAGGGCCGAAGATTGAGGACTCAGGATTGTGGATACAGAATTGAGGTTTGAGGGCTGACGATTGTGGATTGAGGATTGAGGATTGAAGATTCAGTATTGAGGATTGAAGATTGGGAATTGAGGATTGAGGATTGAACATTGAGGACTGAGTGTTGAGTGTTGAGTGATGAGAATTGATGTTTGTGGATACAGGTTTGAAGATTGCAGATTGAGTATTGAGTATTGAAAACTTTGAATTGAGGATATTCTATTGAGGATTGAGGATTGACAACAGATTGTTGAGGACTGAGGTCTGAAGATTGGGGATTCAGGATTTTGGATTCAGAATTGAGGTTTGAGGACTAAGAATTGAGGATTGAAGATTGAGTATTGAGGATTGAGGATTGAGGATTGAAGATTGAGTATTGACGATTGAGGATGGGGGATGACGGTTCAGGATTGAGGTTTGAGGACTGAGGACTGAGGATAGAGCATTGAGAAATGAGGATTGAGGATTGAGGATTGAAGATTGAGTATTGGGAATTGAGGATCGAAGAATGAGGATTGAGGATTGAGGTTTGAGGATTGAGGATTGAAGATTGAGTATTGAGGATTGAAGACTGACGATTGAGGATTGAGGATTGAGGACTGAGGATTGAGGATTGAGGATTGAAGATTGAGGATTGGGTATTGAGGATTGAAGAATGAGGATTGAGTATTGAGGATTCAGGATTGAGTGTTGAGGATTGAAGATTGAGTATTGAGGATAGAAGACTGACGATTGAGGACTGAGGATTGAGTATTGAAGATTAAGGATTGACGATTGAGGAATGGGGATTGAGGATTGAGGATTGAGGATTGAGTATTGAAGATTGAGGATTGATGATTGAGGACTGAGGATTGAGGATTGGGGATAGAGGATTGAGGATTGAGGTTTGAGGACTGAGGACTGAGGATTGTGGATTGAGGATTGAGGATTGAAGATTCAGTATTGAGGATTGAAGATTGAGGATTGAGGATTGATCATTGAGGACTGAGGATTGAGGACTGAGGATTGAGGATTGAGAATTGAGAACTGATAATGAGGACTGAGGGTTGAGGATTGAGGATAGAAGATTGACGATTGAGGATTGAGTATTGAAGATTGAGGATTGATGACTGAGTATTGAGGATTGAGGATTGAAAATTGATTATTAAGGATTGAAGATTGAGGATTGAGGATTGAGTATTGAGAATTGAGAATTGAGGATGAGGACTGAGGGTTGTGGATTGAGGTTTGAGGAATGAGGATTGAGGATTGAGGATTGAGTATTGAGGATTGAGGATTGAGGATTGAGGATTGAGTATTGAAGATTGAGTATTGATGACTGAGGATTGAGGATTGAGGATTGAGGATTGAGGATTGAGGATTGAAAATTGAGTATCGGGGACTCAAGAATGAGGATTGAGTATTGAGGATTGAGGACGGAGTACGAGGGCTGAGGGTTGAGGATTGAGGTTTGAGTATTGAATCCTGAGAGTTCAGGATATTCTATTGAGTGTTGAGAACTAAGGATTGATGGTTGAGTATTGAGGATTGAAGATTGAGGATTGAGGAATGAGTATTGAAGGTTGAGGATTGATGATTGAGGATTGAGGATTGGGGATTGAGGATTGAATATTGAGTATTGAAGATTGAGTATTGGGTATTGAGGCTTGAAGAATGAGGATTGAGGATTGAGGTTTGAGGATTGAGGATTGAAGATTGAGTATTGAGGATTGAAGACTGACGATTGAGGATTGAGGATTGACGACTGAGGATTGAGGATTGAAGATTGATGATTGAGGATTGGGTATTGAGGATTGAAGAATGAGGATTGAGGATTGAGGATTGAGGATTGAGTGTTGAGGATTGAAGATTGAGTATTGAGGATAGAAGACTGACGATTGAGGATTGAGGATTGAGTATTGAAGATTAAGGATTGATGATTGAGGAATGAGGATTGAGGATTGAGGATTGAGGATTGAGTATTGAAGATTGAGGATTGATGATTGAGGACTGAGGATTGAGGATTGGGGATAGAGGATTGAGGATTGAGGTTTGAGGACTGAGGACAGAGGATTGTGGATTGAGGATTGAGGATTGAAGATTCAGTATTGAGGATTGAAGATTGGGAATTGAGGATTGAGGATTGAGGATTGAGGATGGAGGATTGAGGATTGAAGATTGAGGATTGGGGATTGAGGAGTGACGATTGAGGATTGAGGATTGAGGATTGAGAGTTGACGATTGATGATTCAATATTGAGTATTGAGGATTGTAGAATGAGGATTGAGGATTGAGGATTGAGGATTGAGGATTGAGTGTTGAGGATTGAAGATTGAGTATTGAGGATAGAAGACGGACGATTGAGGATTGAGGATTGAGGATTGAGGATCGAGGATTGAGGATTGAAGATTTAGTATTGAGGACTGAAGGTAGAGGATTGAGAATTGAGGATTGAGGATCGAGGATTGAAGATTGAGTATTGGGTATTGAGGATTCAAGAATGAGGATTGAGGATTGAGGATTGAGGATTGAGGATAGAAGATTGAGTATTGAGGATTGAAGACTGACGATTGAGTATTGAGAATTGAGGACTGACGATTGAGGATTGAGGATTGAGGGTTGAGAATTGATGATTGAGGATTGTAGATTGAGTATTGAGGATTGAAGGTTAAGGATTGAGGATTGAAGAATGAGGGTTGAGGATTGAAGATTGAGGATTGAGGATTGAGGATTGAGGATTGAAGATTCAGGTTTGGGTACTGAGGATTGAAGAATGAGGATTGAGGATTGAGGATTGAGGATTGAGGATTGAAGATTGAGTATTGAGGATTGAAGATTGACGATTGAGGATTGAGGATTGATGATTGAGGATTGAACGTTGAGGACTGAGTGTTGAGGGTTGAGTGATGAGTATTGATGTTTGTGGATAGAGGTTTGAAGATTGCAGTTTCAGTATTGAGTATTGAAAGCTGTGAATTGAGGATATTCTATTGAGGATTGAGGATTGACAACTGATTGTTGAGGACTGAGGGCCGAAGATTGAGGACTCAGGATTGAGGATTCAGAATTGAGGTTTGAGGGCTGACGATTGTGGATTGAGGATTGAGGATTGAAGATTCAGTATTGAGGATTGAAGATTGGGAATTGAGGATTGAGGATTGAACATTGAGAACTGAGTGTTGAGTGTTGAGTGATGATAATTGATGTTTGTGGATAGAGGTTTGAAGATTGCAGATTGAGTATTGAGTATTGAAAACCTTGAATTGAGGATATTCTATTGCGGATTGAGGATTGACAACAGATTGTTGAGGACTGAGGTCTGAAGACTGAGGATTCAGGATTTTGGACTCAGAATTGAGGTTTGAGGACTAAGGATTGAGGATTGAAGATTGAGTATTGAGGATTGAGGATTGGGGATTGAAGATTGAGTATTGACGATTGAGGATGGGGGCTGACGGTTCCGGATTGAGGTTTGAGGACTGAGGACTGAGGATAGAGCATTGAGAAATGAGGATTGAGGATTGAGGATTGAAGATTGAGCATTGGGTATAGAGGATCGAAGAATGAGGATTGAGGATTAAGGTTTGAGGATTGAGGATTGAAGATTGAGTATTGAGGATTGAAGACTGACGATTGAGGATTGAGGATTGAGGACTGAGGATTGAGGATTGAGGATTGAAGATTGAGGATTGGGTATTGAGGATTGAAGAATGAGGATTGAGGATTGAGGATAGAGGATTGAGTGTTGAGGATTGAAGATTGAGTACTGAGGATAGAAGACTGACGATTGACAATTGAGGATTGAGTGTTGAAGATTGAGGACTGATGATTGAGGAATGAGGATTGAGGATTGAGGATTGAGGATTGAGTATTGAAGATTGAGGATTGATGATTGAGGACTGAGGATTGAGTGTTGAGTGATGAGAATTGATGTCTGTGGATAGAGGTTTGAAGATTGCAGATTGAGTATTGACTATTGAAAACTTTGAATTGAGGATATTCTATTGAGGATTGAGGATTGACAACAGATTGTTGAGGACTGAGGCCTGAAGATTGAGGATTAAGGATTGATGATTCAGAATTGAGGTTTGAGGACTAAGGATTGAGGATTGAAGATTGAGTATTGAGTATTGAGGATTGAGGATTAAAGATTGAGTATTGAGGATTGAGGAGGGGGGCTGACGGTTGAGGAAGGAGGTTTGAGGACTGAGGACTGAGGATAGAGCATTGAAAAATGAGGACTGAGGATTGATGATTGAAGATTGAGTATTGGGTATTGAGGATTGAAGAATGAGGATTGAGGATTGAGGTTTGAGGATTGAGGATTGAAGATTGAGTATTGAGGATTGAAGACTGACAATTGAGGATTGAGGATTGAGGACTGAGGATTGAGGATTGAAGATTGATAATTGAGGATTGGGTATTGAGGATTGAAGAGTGAGGATTGAGGATTGAGGATTCAGGATTGAGTGTTGAGGATTGAAGATTGAGTATTGAGGATAGAAGACTGACGATTGAGGATTGAGGATTGAGTATTGAAGATTAAGGATTGACGATTGAGGAATGAGGATTGAGGATTGAGGATTGAGGATTGAGTATTGAAGATTGAGGATTGATGATTGAGGACTGAGGATTGGGGATTGGGGATAGAGGATTCAGGATTGAGGTTTGAGGACTGAGGACTGAGGATTGTGGATTGAGGATTGAGGATTGAAGATTCAGTATTGAGGATTGAAGATTGGGAATTGAGGATTGAGGATTGAACATTGAGGACTGAGTGTTGAGTGTTGAGTGATGAGAATTGATGTTTGTGGATAGAGGTTTGAAGATTGCAGATTGAGTATTGAGTATTGAAAACATTGAATTGAGGATATTCTATTGAGGATTGAGGATTGACAACAGATTGTTGAGGACTCAGCGCCGAAGATTGAGGATTCAGGATTGAGGATTCAGAATTGAGGTTTGAGGACTGAGGATTCAGGACTGAAGATTGAGTATTGAGGATTGAAGATTGAGGATTGAGAATTGAGGATTCAGTATTGAGGATGAGGGCTGAGGGTTGAGGATTGAGGTTTGAGGACTGAGGACTGAGGATTGAGGATTGAGAATTGAGGATTGAGGATTGAGGATTGAAGATTGAGGATTGCGTATTGAGGATTGAAGAATGAGGATTGAGGATTGAGAATTGAGGATTGAGGAATGAAAATTGAGGGTTGAGGGTTGAGGATTGAGGATTGAAGAATGAGTATTGACGATTGAAGATTGAGGGTTGAGGATTGAGTATTGAGGACTGAAGATTGACGATTGAGGATTGAGGATTGAGGATTGAAGATTGAGTATTGAGGATAGAAGACTGACGATTGAGGATTGAGGATTGAGTATTGAAGATTAAGGATTGATGATTGAGGAATGAGGATTGAGGATTGAGGATTGAGGATTGAGTATTCAAGATTCAGGATTGATGATTGAGGACTGAGGATTGAGGATTGGGGATAGAGCATTGAGGATTGAGGTTTGAGGACTGAGGACTGAGGATTGTGGATTGAGGATTGAGGATTGAAGATTCAGTATTGAGGATTGAAGATTGGGAATTGAGGATTGGGGATTGAACATTGAGGCCTGAGTGTTGAGTGTTGAGTGGTGAGAATTGATGTTTGTGGATAGAGGTTTGAAGATTGCAGATTGAGTATTGAGTATTGAAAACATTGAATTGAGGATATTCTATTGAGGATTGAGGATTGACAACAGATTGTTGAGGACTGACGGCCGAAGTTTGAGGATTCAGGATTGAGGATTCAGAATTGAGGTCTGAGGACTGAGGATTGAGGATTGAAGATTGAGTATTGAGGATTGAAAACATTGAATTGAGGATATTCTATTGAGGATTGAGGATTGACAACTGATTGTTGAGGACTGAGGGCCGAAGATTGAGGATTCAGTATTGAGGATTCAGAATTGAGGTCTGAGGACTGAGGATTGAGGATTGAAGATTGAGTATTGAGGATTGAAGATTGAGGATTGAGAATTGAGGATTCAGTATTGAGGATGAGGGCTGAGGGTTGAGGATTGAGGTTTGAGGACTGAGGACTGAGGATTGAGGATTGAGAATTGAGGATTGAGGATTGAGGATTGAAGATTGAGGATTGGGTGTTGAGGATTGAAGAATGAGGATTGAGGATTGAGGATTGAGTATTGAGGAATGAAAATTGAGGGTTGAGGGTTGAGGATTGAGGATTGAAGAATGAGTATTGACGATTGAATATTGAGGATTGAGGATTTAGTATTGAAGACTCAAGATTGACGATTGAGGATTGAGGATTGAGGATTGAAGATTGAGTATTGAGGATTGAAGATTGAGGATTGAGGATTGATCATTGAGGACTGAGGATTGAGGACTGAGGATTGAGGATTGAGAATTGAGAACTGATAATGAGGACTGAGGGTTGAGGATTGAGGATAGAGGATTGAGGATTGAGGATTGGGTATTGAAGATTGAGGATTGATGACTGAGTATTGAGGATTGAGGATTGAAAATTGATTATTAAGGATTCAAGATTGAGGATTGAGGATTGAGGATTGAGAATTGAGAATTGAGGATGAGGACTGAGGGATGTGGGTTGAGGTTTGAGGAATGAGGATTGAGGATTGAGGATTGAGTATTGAGGATTGACGATTGAGGATTGAGGATTGAGTATTGAAGATTGAGTATTGATGACTGAGGATTGAGGATTGAGGATTGAGGATTGAGGATTGAGGATTGAAAATTGAGTATCGGGGACTCAAGAAAGAGGATTGAGGGTTGAGGATTGAGGACGGAGGATGAGGGCTGAGGGTTGAGTATTGAGGTTTGAGTATTGAATCCTGAGAATTCAGGATATTCAATTGAGTGTTGAGAACTGAGGATTGATGGTTGAGTATTGAGGATTGAAGATTGAGGATTGAGGAATGAGTATTGAAGGTTGAGGATTGATGATTGAGGATTGAGGATTGGGGATTGAGGATTGAATATTGAGTATTGAAGATTGAGTATTGGGTATTGAGGCTTGAAGAATGAGGATTGAGGATTGAGGTTTGAGGATTGAGGATTGAAGATTGAGTATTGAGGATTGAAGACTGACGATTGAGGATTGACGATTGACGACTGAGGATTGAGGATTGAAGATTGATGATTGAGGATTGGGTATTGAGGATTGAAGAATGAGGATTGAGGATTGAGGATTGAGGATTGAGTGTTGAGGATTGAAGATTCAGTATTGAGGATTGAAGATTGGGAATTGAGGATTGAGGATTGAACATTGAGGACTGAGTGTTGAGTGTTGAGTGATGAGAATTGATGTTTGTGGATAGAGGTTTGAAGATTGCAGATTGAGTATTGAGTATTGAAAACATTGAATTGAGGATATTCTATTGAGGATTGGGGATTGACAACAGATTGTTGAGGACTGAGGGCCGAAGATTGAGGATTCAGGATTGAGGATTCAGAATTGAGGTCTGAGGACTGAGGATTGAGGATTGAAGATTGAGTATTGAGGATTGAAAACATTGAATTGAGGATATTCTATTGAGGATTGAGGATTGACAACTGATTGTTGAGGACTGAGGGCCGAAGATTGAGGATTCAGGATTGAGGATTCAGAATTGAGGTCTGAGGACTGAGGATTGAGGATTGAAGATTGAGTATTGAGGATTGAAGATTGAGGATTGAGAATTGAGGATTCAGTATTGAGGATGAGGGCTGAGGGTTGAGGATTGCGGTTTGAGGATTGAGTATTCAAGATTGAGGATTGATGATTGAGGACTGAGGATTGAGGATTGGGGATAGAGGATTGAGGATTGAGGTTTGAGGACTGAGGACTGAGGATTGTGGATTGAGGATTGAGGATTGAGTATTGAAGATTGAGTATTGAATATTAAGGATTGATGATTGAGGAATGAGGATTGAGGATTGAGGATTGAGGATTGAGTATTCAAGATTGAGGATTGATGATTGAGGACTGAGGATTGAGGATTGGGGATAGAGGATTGAGGATTGAGGTTTGAGGACTGAGGACTGAGGATTGTGGATTGAGGATTGAGGATTGAAGATTCAGTATTGAGGATTGAAGATTGGGAATTGAGGATTGAGGATTGAACATTGAGGACTGAGTGTTGAGTGTTGAGTGATGAGAATTGATGTTTGTGGATAGAGGTTTGAAGATTGCAGATTGAGTATTGAGTATTGAAAACATTGAATTGAGGATATTCTATTGAGGATTGAGGATTGACAACAGATTGTTGAGGACTGAGGGCCGAAGATTGAGGATTCAGGATTGAGGATTCAGAATTGAGGTCTGAGGACTGAGGATTGAGGATTGAAGATTGAGTATTGAGGATTGAAAACATTGAATAGAGGATATTCTATTGAGGATTGAGGATTGACAACTGATTGTTGAGGACTGAGGGCCGAAGATTGAGGATTCAGGATTGAGGATTCAGAATTGAGGTCTGAGGACTGAGGATTGAGGATTGAAGATTGAGGATTGATGACTGAGTATTGAGGATTGAGGATTGAAAATTGATTATTAAGGATTGAAGATTGAGGATTGAGGATTGAGGATTGAGAATTGAGAATTGAGGATGAGGACTGAGGGATGTGGGTTGAGGTTTGAGGAATGAGGATTGAGGATTGAGGATTGAGTATTGAGGATTGACGATTGAGGATTGAGGATTGAGTATTGAAGATTGAGTATTGATGACTGAGGATTGAGGATTGAGGATTGAGGATTGAGGATTGAGGATTGAAAATTGAGTATCGGGGACTCAAGAATGAGGATTGAGGGTTGAGGATTGAGGACGGAGGATGAGGGCTGAGGGTTGAGTATTGAGGTTTGAGTATTGAATCCTGAGAATTCAGGATATTCTATTGAGTGTTGAGAACTGAGGACTGATGGTTGAGTATTGAGGATTGAAGATTGAGGATTGAGGAATGATTATTGAAGGTTGAGGATTGATGATTGAGGATTGAGGATTGGGGATTGAGGATTGAATATTGAGTATTGAAGATTGAGTATTGGGTATTGAGGCTTGAAGAATGAGGATTGAGGATTGAGGTTTGAGGATTGAGGATTGAAGATTGAGTATTGAGGATTGAAGACTGACGATTGAGGATTGACGATTGACGACTGAGGATTGAGGATTGAAGATTGATGATTGAGGATTGGGTATTGAGGATCGAAGAATGAGGATTGAGGATGGAGGATTGAGGATTGAGTGTTGAGGATTGAAGATTGAGTATTGAGGATAGAAGACTGACGATTGAGGATTGAGGATTGAGTATTGAAGATTAAGGATTGATGATTGAGGAATGAGGATTGAGGATTGAGGATTGAGGATTGAGTATTGAAGATTGAGGATTGATGATTGAGGACTGAGGATTGAGGATTGGGGATAGAGGATTGAGGATTGAGGTTTGAGGACTGAGGACTAAGGATTGTGGATTGAGGATTGAGGATTGAAGATTCAGTATTGAGGATTGAAGATTGGGAATTGAGGATTGAGGATTGAACATTGAGGACTGAGTGTTGAGTGTTGAGTGATGAGAATTGATGTTTGTGGATAGAGGTTTGAAGATTGCAGATTGAGTATTGAGTATTGAAAACATTGAATTGAGGATATTCTATTGAGGATTGAGGATTGACAACAGATTGTTGAGGACTGAGGGCCGAAGATTGAGGATTCAGGATTGAGGATTCAGAATTGAGGTCTGAGGACTGAGGATTGAGGATTGAAGATTGAGTATTGAGGATTGAAAGCATTGAATTGAGGATATTCAATTGAGGATTGAGGATTGACAACAGATTGTTGAGGACTGAGGGCCGAAGGTTGAGGATTCAGGATTGAGGATTCAGAATTGAGGTTTGAGGACTGAGGATTGGGGATTGAAGATTGAGTATTGAGGATTGAAGATTGAGGATTGAGAATTGAGGATTCAGTATTGAGGATGAGGGCTGAGGGTTGAGGATTGAGGTTTGAGGACTGAGGACTGAGGATTGAGGATTGAGAATTGAGGATTGAGGATTGAGGATTGAAGATTGAGTATTGAGGATTGAAGATTGAGGATTGAGGATTGATCATTGAGGACTGAGGATTGAGGACTGAGGATTGAGGATTGAGAATTGAGAACTGATAATGAGGACTGAGGGTTGAGGATTGAGGATAGAGGATTGAGGATTGAGGATTGAGTATTGAAGATTGAGGATTGATGACTGAGTATTGAGGATTGAGGATTGAAAATTGATTATTAAGGATTGAAGATTGAGGATTGAGGATTGAGGATTGAGAATTGAGAATTGAGGATGAGGAACTGAGGGTTGTGGATTGAGGTTTGAGGAATGAGGATTGAGGATTGGGGATTGAGTATTGAGGATTGAGGATTGAGGATTGAGGATCCAGGTTTGAGGATTGAGGATTGAAGATTGAGGATTGGGGATTGAGGAGTGACGATTGAGGATTGAGGATTGAGGATTGAGGATTGAGGATTGAGGATTGAACGTTGAGGACTGAGTGTTGAGGGTTGAGTGATGAGTATTGATGTTTGTGGATAGAGGTTTGAAGATTGCAGTTTGAGTATTGAGTATTGAAAGCTGTGAATTGAGGATATTCTATTGTGGATTGAGGATTGAGGATTGAAGATTGAGGATTGGGTATTGAGGATTGAAGAATGAGGGTTGAGGGTTGAGGATTGAGGATTGAGGATTGAGGATTGAAGATTCAGGTTTGGGTACTGAGGATTGAAGAATGAGGATTGAGGATTGGGTATTGAGGATTGAAGAATGAGGGTTGAGGGTTGAGGATTGAGGAATGAGGATTGAGGATTGAGGATTGAGGATTGAGTATTGAAGATTGAGGATTGATGATTGAGGACTGAGGATTGAGGATTGGGGATAGAGGATTGAGGGTTAAGGTTTGAGGACTGAGGACTGAGGATTGTGGATTGAGGACTGAGGATTGAAGATTCAGTATTGAGGATTGAAGATTGGGAATTGAGGATTGAGGATTGAACATTAAGGACTGAGTGTTGAGTGTTGAGTGATGAGAATTGATGTTTGTGGATAGAGGTTTGAAGATTGCAGATTGAGTATTGAGTATTGAAAACATTGAATTGAGGATATTCTGTTGAGGATTGAGGATTGACAACAGATTGTTGAGGACTGAGGGCCGAAGATTGAGGATTCAGGATTGAGGATTCAGAATTGTGGTTTGAGGACTGAGGATTGGGGATTGAGTATTGATGATTGAATATTGAGGATTGAGGATTGAGGTTTGAGGATTGAGGACGAGGACTGACGGTTGAGGATTGAGGTTTGAGGATTGAGGATTGGGGATTGAGGACTGAGGATTGAGGATTGAGGATTGAGCATTGAGGATTGAAGATTGATGACTGGTGATTGAGGATTGAAGATTGAGGATTAACGATTGAAGGTTGGGGATTGAGGACCTAGGATCGGAGATTGTTTATTGAGGATTGAAAATTGAGGATTGTGTATTGAGGATTGAGAATTGGGAATTGAGGATGAGGACTGAGGGTTGAGGATTGAGGTTTGAGGAATGGGGATTGAGGATTGAGGATTGAGGATTGAGGATTGAGGATTGAGGATTGAGGATTGAAGATTGAGTATTGATGATTGAATATTGAGGATTGAGGATTGAGGTTTGAGGATTGAGGACGAGGACTGACGGTTGAGGATTGAGGTTTGAGGTTTGAGGATTGGTGATTGAGGACTGAGGATTGAGGATTGAGGATTGACCATTGAGGATTGTAGATTGATGACTGGGGATTGAGGATTGAAGATTGAGGATTAACGATTGAAGATTGGGGATTGAGGATGTAGGATCGGATATTGATTATTGAGGATTGAAGATTGAGGATTGAGGATTGAGGATTGAGAATTGAGAATTGAGGATGAGGACTGAGGGTTGAGGATTGAGGTTTGAGGAATGAGGATTGATGGTTGAGGATTGAGGATTGAGGATTGAGGATTGAGGATTGAGTATTGAAGATTGAGAATTGATGCCTGAGGATTGAGTATTGAGGATTGAGGATTGAGGATTGAGGATTGAAGATTGAGTATTGGGGATTGAAGATTGAGGATAGAGGATTGAGGATTGAGGATGGAGAATGAGGACTGACGGTTGAGGATTGAGGTTTGAGGATTGAAGATTGAGGACTGAGGACTGAGGATTGAGGATTGAGGATTGAGCATTGAGGATTGAAGATTGAGTACTGGGGATTGGGGATTGAAGATTGAGGATTAAGGATTGAAGATTGGGGATTGAGGATCTAGAATTGGAGATTGATTATTGAGGATTGAAGATTGAGGATTGAGGATTGAGGATTGAGAATTGAGAATTGAGTATGAGAACTGAGGGTTGAGGATTGAGGTTTGAGGAATGAGGATTGAGGGTTGAGGATTGAGGATTGAGGATTGAGGATTGAGGATTGAGGATTGAGTATTGAAGATTGAGTATTGATGCCTGAGGATTGAGGATTGAGTATTGATGATTCAGATTCGAGGATTGAAGATTGAGAATTGAGGATTGAAGATTGAGGTTTGAGGATTGAGGATTGAGGATGGAGGATGAGGGCTGAGGGTTGAGGATTGCGGTTTGAGGACTGAGGACTGAGGACTGAGGATTGAGAATTGAGGATTGAGGATTGAGGATTGAAATTGTGGATTGGGTATTGATGATTGGAGAATGAGGATTGAGGAATTAGGATTGAGGATTGAGGATTGAGGATTGAAGATTGAGGAGTGGGTATTCAGGATTGAATATTGAGGACTGAGGATTGAGGGTTTTGGACTGAGGACGAGGACTGAGGGTTGAATATTGATGTTTGAGGTGTGAGGATTAAGGATTGAGGATTGAGGATTGAAGATTGAGGATTGAGGATTGAGGATGAGGGCTGAGAGTTGAGGATTGAGGTTTGAGGTCTGAGGACTGAGGATTGAGGATTGAGAATTGAGGATTGAGGATTGAGGATTGAGGATTGAAGATTGAGGATTGGGGACTGAGGATTGAGGATTGGGGATTGTGGATTGATGATTGAGGATTGAAGATTGAGGATTGAGAATTGAGTGTTGAGGTTTGAGGTCTGAGGACTGAGGATTGAGGATTGAGTATTGATGACTGAGGATTGAGGATTGAGGATTGAGGATTGAGGATTGAGGATTGAAAATTGAGTATCGGGGACTCAAGAATGAGGATTGAGGGTTGAGGATTGAGGACGGAGGATGAGGGCTGAGGGTTGAGTATTGAGGTTTGAGTATTGAATCCTGAGAATTCAGGATATTCTATTGAGTGTTGAGAACTGAGGATTGATGGTTGAGTATTGAGGATTGAAGATTGAGGATTGAGGAATGAGTATTGAAGGTTGAGGATTGATGATTGAGGATTGAGGATTGGGGATTGAGGATTGAATATTGAGTATTGAAGATTGAGTATTGGGTATTGAGGCTTGAAGAATGAGGATTGAGGATTGAGGTTTGAGGATTGAGGATTGAAGATTGAGTATTGAGGATTGAAGACTGACGATTGAGGATTGACGATTGACGACTGAGGATTGAGGATTGAAGATTGATGATTGAGGATTGGGTATTGAGGATTGAAGAATGAGGATTGAGGATTGAGGATTGAGGATTGAGTGTTGAGGATTGAAGATTCAGTATTGAGGATTGAAGATTGGGAATTGAGGATTGAGGATTGAACATTGAGGACTGAGTGTTGAGTGTTGAGTGATGAGAATTGATGTTTGTGGATAGAGGTTTGAAGATTGCAGATTGAGTATTGAGTATTGAAAACATTGAATTGAGGATATTCTATTGAGGATTGGGGATTGACAACAGATTGTTGAGGACTGAGGGCCGAAGATTGAGGATTAAGGATTGATGATTCAGAATTGAGGTTTGAGGACTAAGGATTGAGGATTGAAGATTGAGTATTGAGGATTGAGGATTGAGGATTAAAGATTGAGTATTGAGGATTGAGGATGGGGGCTGACGGTTGAGGAAGGAGGTTTGAGGACTGAGGACTGAGGATAGAGCATTGAAAAATGAGGACTGAGGATTGATGATTGAAGATTGAGTATTGGGTATTGAGGCTTGAAGAATGAGGATTGAGGATTGAGGTTTGAGGATTGAGGATTGAAGATTGAGTATTGAGGATTGAAGACTGACAATTGAGGATTGAGGATTGAGGACTGAGGATTGAGGATTGAAGATTGATAATTGAGGATTGGGTATTGAGGATTGAAGAGTGAGGATTGAGGATTGAGGATTCAGGATTGAGTGTTGAGGATTGAAGGTTGAGTATTGAGGATAGAAGACTGACGATTGAGGATTGAGGATTGAGTATTGAAGATTAAGGATTGACGATTGAGGAATGAGGATTGAGGATTGAGGATTGAGGATTGAGTATTGAAGATTGAGGATTGATGATTGAGGACTGAGGATTGAGGATTGGGGATAGAGGATTCAGGATTGAGGTTTGAGGACTGAGGACTGAGGATTGTGGATTGAGGATTGAGGATTGAAGATTCAGTATTGAGGATTGAAGATTGGGAATTGAGGATTGAGGATTGAACATTGAGGACTGAGTGTTGAGTGTTGAGTGATGAGAATTGATGTTTGTGGATAGAGGTTTGAAGATTGCAGATTGAGTATTGAGTATTGAAAACATTGAATTGAGGATATTCTATTGAGGATTGAGGATTGACAACAGATTGTTGAGGACTCAGCGCCGAAGATTGAGGATTCAGGAT
Organism: Calliopsis andreniformis; assembly: GCF_051401765.1. Lineage (NCBI taxonomy): Eukaryota > Metazoa > Arthropoda > Insecta > Hymenoptera > Andrenidae > Calliopsis > Calliopsis andreniformis. Next base: position 4,732,483 of record NW_027480444.1, on the reverse strand, counting down.
TGAGGATTCAGAATTGAGGTTTGAGGACTGAGGATTCAGGACTGAAGATTGAGTATTGAGGATTGAAGATTGAGGATTGAGAATTGAGGATTCAGTATTGAGGATGAGGGCTGAGGGTTGAGGATTGAGGTTTGAGGACTGAGGACTGAGGATTGAGGATTGAGAATTGAGGATTGAGGATTGAGGATTGAAGATTGAGGATTGCGTATTGAGGATTGAAGAATGAGGATTGAGGATTGAGAATTGAGGATTGAGGAATGAAAATTGAGGGTTGAGGGTTGAGGATTGAGGATTGAAGAATGAGTATTGACGATTGAAGATTGAGGGTTGAGGATTGAGTATTGAGGACTGAAGATTGACGATTGAGGATTGAGGATTGAGGATTGAAGATTGAGGATTGAAGATTCAGTATCGAGGATTGAAGATTGGGAATTGAGGATTGGGGATTGAACATTGAGGACTGAGTGTTGAGTGTTGAGTGGTGAGAATTGATATTTGTGGATAGAGGTTTGAAGATTGCAGATTGAGTATTGAGTATTGAAAACATTGAATTGAGGATATTCTATTGAGGATTGAGGATTGACAACAGATTGTTGAGGACTGACGGCCGAAGATTGAGGATTCAGGATTGAGGATTCAGAATTGAGGTCTGAGGACTGAGGATTGAGGATTGAAGATTGAGTATTGAGGATTGAAAACATTGAATTGAGGATATTCTATTGAGGATTGAGGATTGACAACTGATTGTTGAGGACTGAGGGCCGAAGATTGAGGATTCAGTATTGAGGATTCAGAATTGAGGTCTGAGGACTGAGGATTGAGGATTGAAGATTGAGTATTGAGGATTGAAGATTGAGGATTGAGAATTGAGGATTCAGTATTGAGGATGAGGGCTGAGGGTTGAGGATTGAGGTTTGAGGACTGAGGACTGAGGATTGAGGATTGAGAATTGAGGATTGAGGATTGAGGATTGAAGATTGAGGATTGGGTGTTGAGGATTGAAGAATGAGGATTGAGGATTGAGGATTGAGGATTGAGTATTGAGGAATGAAAATTGAGGGTTGAGGGTTGAGGATTGAGGATTGAAGAATGAGTATTGACGATTGAATATTGAGGATTGAGGATTTAGTATTGAAGACTCAAGATTGACGATTGAGGATTGAGGATTGAGGATTGAAGATTGAGTATTGAGGATTGAAGATTGAGGATTGAGGATTGATCATTGAGGACTGAGGATTGAGGACTGAGGATTGAGGATTGAGAATTGAGAACTGATAATGAGGGCTGAGGGTTGAGGATTGAGGATAGAGGATTGAGGATTGAGGATTGAGTATTGAAGATTGAGGATTGATGACTGAGTATTGAGGATTGAGGATTGAAAATTGATTATTAAGGATTGAAGATTGAGGATTGAGGATTGAGGATTGAGAATTGAGAATTGAGGATGAGGACTGAGGGATGTGGGTTGAGGTTTGAGGAATGAGGATTGAGGATTGAGGATTGAGTATTGAGGATTGACGATTGAGGATTGAGGATTGAGTATTGAAGATTGAGTATTGATGACTGAGGATTGAGGATTGAGGATTGAGGATTGAGGATTGAGGATTGAAAATTGAGTATCGGGGACTCAAGAATGAGGATTGAGGGTTGAGGATTGAGGACGGAGGATGAGGGCTGAGGGTTGAGTATTGAGGTTTGAGTATTGAATCCTGAGAATTCAGGATATTCAATTGAGTGTTGAGAACTGAGGATTGATGGTTGAGTATTGAGGATTGAAGATTGAGGATTGAGGAATGAGTATTGAAGGTTGAGGATTGATGATTGAGGATTGAGGATTGGGGATTGAGGATTGAATATTGAGTATTGAAGATTGAGTATTGGGTATTGAGGCTTGAAGAATGAGGATTGAGGATTGAGGTTTGAGGATTGAGGATTGAAGATTGAGTATTGAGGATTGAAGACTGACGATTGAGGATTGACGATTGACGACTGAGGATTGAGGATTGAAGATTGATGATTGAGGATTGGGTATTGAGGATTGAAGAATGAGGATTGAGGATTGAGGATTGAGGATTGAGTGTTGAGGATTGAAGATTCAGTATTGAGGATTGAAGATTGGGAATTGAGGATTGAGGATTGAACATTGAGGACTGAGTGTTGAGTGTTGAGTGATGAGAATTGATGTTTGTGGATAGAGGTTTGAAGATTGCAGATTGAGTATTGAGTATTGAAAACATTGAATTGAGGATATTCTATTGAGGATTGGGGATTGACAACAGATTGTTGAGGACTGAGGGCCGAAGATTGAGGATTCAGGATTGAGGATTCAGAATTGAGGTCTGAGGACTGAGGATTGAGGATTGAAGATTGAGTATTGAGGATTGAAAACATTGAATTGAGGATATTCTATTGAGGATTGAGGATTGACAACTGATTGTTGAGGACTGAGGGCCGAAGATTGAGGATTCAGGATTGAGGATTCAGAATTGAGGTCTGAGGACTGAGGATTGAGGATTGAAGATTGAGTATTGAGGATTGAAGATTGAGGATTGAGAATTGAGGATTCAGTATTGAGGATGAGGGCTGAGGGTTGAGGATTGAGGTTTGAGGATTGAGTATTCAAGATTGAGGATTGATGATTGAGGACTGAGGATTGAGGATTGGGGATAGAGGATTGAGGATTGAGGTTTGAGGACTGAGGACTGAGGATTGTGGATTGAGGATTGAGGATTGAGTATTGAAGATTGAGTATTGAATATTAAGGATTGATGATTGAGGAATGAGGATTGAGGATTGAGGATTGAGGATTGAGTATTCAAGATTGAGGATTGATGATTGAGGACTGAGGATTGAGGATTGGGGATAGAGGATTGAGGATTGAGGTTTGAGGACTGAGGACTGAGGATTGTGGATTGAGGATTGAGGATTGAAGATTCAGTATTGAGGATTGAAGATTGGGAATTGAGGATTGAGGATTGAACATTGAGGACTGAGTGTTGAGTGTTGAGTGATGAGAATTGATGTTTGTGGATAGAGGTTTGAAGATTGCAGATTGAGTATTGAGTATTGAAAACATTGAATTGAGGATATTCTATTGAGGATTGAGGATTGACAACAGATTGTTGAGGACTGAGGGCCGAAGATTGAGGATTCAGGATTGAGGATTCAGAATTGAGGTCTGAGGACTGAGGATTGAGGATTGAAGATTGAGTATTGAGGATTGAAAACATTGAATTGAGGATATTCTATTGAGGATTGAGGATTGACAACTGATTGTTGAGGACTGAGGGCCGAAGATTGAGGATTCAGGATTGAGGATTCAGAATTGAGGTCTGAGGACTGAGGATTGAGGATTGAAGATTGAGGATTGATGACTGAGTATTGAGGATTGAGGATTGAAAATTGATTATTAAGGATTGAAGATTGAGGATTGAGGATTGAGGATTGAGAATTGAGAATTGAGGATGAGGACTGAGGGATGTGGGTTGAGGTTTGAGGAATGAGGATTGAGGATTGAGGATTGAGTATTGAGGATTGACGATTGAGGATTGAGGATTGAGTATTGAAGATTGAGTATTGATGACTGAGGATTGAGGATTGAGGATTGAGGATTGAGGATTGAGGATTGAAAATTGAGTATCGGGGACTCAAGAATGAGGATTGAGGGTTGAGGATTGAGGACGGAGGATGAGGGCTGAGGGTTGAGTATTGAGGTTTGAGTATTGAATCCTGAGAATTCAGGATATTCAATTGAGTGTTGAGAACTGAGGATTGATGGTTGAGTATTGAGGATTGAAGATTGAGGATTGAGGAATGAGTATTGAAGGTTGAGGATTGATGATTGAGGATTGAGGATTGGGGATTGAGGATTGAATATTGAGTATTGAAGATTGAGTATTGGGTATTGAGGCTTGAAGAATGAGGATTGAGGATTGAGGTTTGAGGATTGAGGATTGAAGATTGAGTATTGAGGATTGAAGACTGACGATTGAGGATTGACGATTGACGACTGAGGATTGAGGATTGAAGATTGATGATTGAGGATTGGGTATTGAGGATTGAAGAATGAGGATTGAGGATTGAGGATTGAGGATTGAGTGTTGAGGATTGAAGATTCAGTATTGAGGATTGAAGATTGGGAATTGAGGATTGAGGATTGAACATTGAGGACTGAGTGTTGAGTGTTGAGTGATGAGAATTGATGTTTGTGGATAGAGGTTTGAAGATTGCAGATTGAGTATTGAGTATTGAAAACATTGAATTGAGGATATTCTATTGAGGATTGGGGATTGACAACAGATTGTTGAGGACTGAGGGCCGAAGATTGAGGATTCAGGATTGAGGATTCAGAATTGAGGTCTGAGGACTGAGGATTGAGGATTGAAGATTGAGTATTGAGGATTGAAAACATTGAATTGAGGATATTCTATTGAGGATTGAGGATTGACAACTGATTGTTGAGGACTGAGGGCCGAAGATTGAGGATTCAGGATTGAGGATTCAGAATTGAGGTCTGAGGACTGAGGATTGAGGATTGAAGATTGAGTATTGAGGATTGAAGATTGAGGATTGAGAATTGAGGATTCAGTATTGAGGATGAGGGCTGAGGGTTGAGGATTGAGGTTTGAGGATTGAGTATTCAAGATTGAGGATTGATGATTGAGGACTGAGGATTGAGGATTGGGGATAGAGGATTGAGGATTGAGGTTTGAGGACTGAGGACTGAGGATTGTGGATTGAGGATTGAGGATTGAGTATTGAAGATTGAGTATTGAATATTAAGGATTGATGATTGAGGAATGAGGATTGAGGATTGAGGATTGAGGATTGAGTATTCAAGATTGAGGATTGATGATTGAGGACTGAGGATTGAGGATTGGGGATAGAGGATTGAGGATTGAGGTTTGAGGACTGAGGACTGAGGATTGTGGATTGAGGATTGAGGATTGAAGATTCAGTATTGAGGATTGAAGATTGGGAATTGAGGATTGAGGATTGAACATTGAGGACTGAGTGTTGAGTGTTGAGTGATGAGAATTGATGTTTGTGGATAGAGGTTTGAAGATTGCAGATTGAGTATTGAGTATTGAAAACATTGAATTGAGGATATTCTATTGAGGATTGAGGATTGACAACAGATTGTTGAGGACTGAGGGCCGAAGATTGAGGATTCAGGATTGAGGATTCAGAATTGAGGTCTGAGGACTGAGGATTGAGGATTGAAGATTGAGTATTGAGGATTGAAAACATTGAATTGAGGATATTCTATTGAGGATTGAGGATTGACAACTGATTGTTGAGGACTGAGGGCCGAAGATTGAGGATTCAGGATTGAGGATTCAGAATTGAGGTCTGAGGACTGAGGATTGAGGATTGAAGATTGAGGATTGATGACTGAGTATTGAGGATTGAGGATTGAAAATTGATTATTAAGGATTGAAGATTGAGGATTGAGGATTGAGGATTGAGAATTGAGAATTGAGGATGAGGACTGAGGGATGTGGGTTGAGGTTTGAGGAATGAGGATTGAGGATTGAGGATTGAGTATTGAGGATTGACGATTGAGGATTGAGGATTGAGTATTGAAGATTGAGTATTGATGACTGAGGATTGAGGATTGAGGATTGAGGATTGAGGATTGAGGATTGAAAATTGAGTATCGGGGACTCAAGAATGAGGATTGAGGGTTGAGGATTGAGGACGGAGGATGAGGGCTGAGGGTTGAGTATTGAGGTTTGAGTATTGAATCCTGAGAATTCAGGATATTCTATTGAGTGTTGAGAACTGAGGACTGATGGTTGAGTATTGAGGATTGAAGATTGAGGATTGAGGAATGATTATTGAAGGTTGAGGATTGATGATTGAGGATTGAGGATTGGGGATTGAGGATAGAATATTGAGTATTGAAGAATGAGTATTGGGTATTGAGGCTTGAAGAATGAGGATTGAGGATTGAGGTTTGAGGATTGAGGATTGCAGATTGAGTATTGAGGATTGAAGACTGACGATTGAGGATTGACGATTGACGACTGAGGATTGAGGATTGAAGATTGATGATTGAGGATTGGGTATTGAGGATCGAAGAATGAGGATTGAGGATTGAGGATTGAGGATTGAGTGTTGAGGATTGAAGATTGAGTATTGAGGATAGAAGACTGACGATTGAGGATTGAGGATTGAGTATTGAAGATTAAGGATTGATGATTGAGGAATGAGGATTGAGGATTGAGGATTGAGGATTGAGTATTGAAGATTGAGGATTGATGATTGAGGACTGAGGATTGAGGATTGGGGATAGAGGATTGAGGATTGAGGTTTGAGGACTGAGGACTAAGGATTGTGGATTGAGGATTGAGGATTGAAGATTCAGTATTGAGGATTGAAGATTGGGAATTGAGGATTGAGGATTGAACATTGAGGACTGAGTGTTGAGTGTTGAGTGATGAGAATTGATGTTTGTGGATAGAGGTTTGAAGATTGCAGATTGAGTATTGAGTATTGAAAACATTGAATTGAGGATATTCTATTGAGGATTGAGGATTGACAACAGATTGTTGAGGACTGAGGGCCGAAGATTGAGGATTCAGGATTGAGGATTCAGAATTGAGGTCTGAGGACTGAGGATTGAGGATTGAAGATTGAGTATTGAGGATTGAAAACATTGAATTGAGGATATTCAATTGAGGATTGAGGATTGACAACAGATTGTTGAGGACTGAGGGCCGAAGGTTGAGGATTCAGGATTGAGGATTCAGAATTGAGGTTTGAGGACTGAGGATTGGGGATTGAAGATTGAGTATTGAGGATTGAAGATTGAGGATTGAGAATTGAGGATTCAGTATTGAGGATGAGGGCTGAGGGTTGAGGATTGAGGTTTGAGGACTGAGGACTGAGGATTGAGGATTGAGAATTGAGGATTGAGGATTGAGGATTGAAGATTGAGTATTGAGGATTGAAGATTGAGGATTGAGGATTGATCATTGAGGACTGAGGATTGAGGACTGAGGATTGAGGATTGAGAATTGAGAACTGATAATGAGGACTGAGGGTTGAGGATTGAGGATAGAGGATTGAGGATTGAGGATTGAGTATTGAAGATTGAGGATTGATGACTGAGTATTGAGGATTGAGGATTGAAAATTGATTATTAAGGATTGAAGATTGAGGATTGAGGATTGAGGATTGAGAATTGAGAATTGAGGATGAGGAACTGAGGGTTGTGGATTGAGGTTTGAGGAATGAGGATTGAGGATTGGGGATTGAGTATTGAGGATTGAGGATTGAGGATTGAGGATCCAGGTTTGAGGATTGAGGATTGAAGATTGAGGATTGGGGATTGAGGAGTGACGATTGAGGATTGAGGATTGAGGATTGAGGATTGAGGATTGAGGATTGAACGTTGAGGACTGAGTGTTGAGGGTTGAGTGATGAGTATTGATGTTTGTGGATAGAGGTTTGAAGATTGCAGTTTGAGTATTGAGTATTGAAAGCTGTGAATTGAGGATATTCTATTGTGGATTGAGGATTGAGGATTGAAGATTGAGGATTGGGTATTGAGGATTGAAGAATGAGGGTTGAGGGTTGAGGATTGAGGATTGAGGATTGAGGATTGAAGATTCAGGTTTGGGTACTGAGGATTGAAGAATGAGGATTGAGGATTGGGTATTGAGGATTGAAGAATGAGGGTTGAGGGTTGAGGATTGAGGAATGAGGATTGAGGATTGAGGATTGAGGATTGAGTATTGAAGATTGAGGATTGATGATTGAGGACTGAGGATTGAGGATTGGGGATAGAGGATTGAGGGTTAAGGTTTGAGGACTGAGGACTGAGGATTGTGGATTGAGGACTGAGGATTGAAGATTCAGTATTGAGGATTGAAGATTGGGAATTGAGGATTGAGGATTGAACATTGAGGACTGAGTGTTGAGTGTTGAGTGATGAGAATTGATGTTTGTGGATAGAGGTTTGAAGATTGCAGATTGAGTATTGAGTATTGAAAACATTGAATTGAGGATATTCTGTTGAGGATTGAGGATTGACAACAGATTGTTGAGGACTGAGGGCCGAAGATTGAGGATTCAGGATTGAGGATTCAGAATTGTGGTTTGAGGACTGAGGATTGGGGATTGAAGATTGAGTATTGAGGATTGAAGATTGAGGATTGAGAATTGAGGATTCAGTATTGAGGATGAGGGCTGAGGGTTGAGGATTGAGGTTTGAGGACTGAGGACTGAGGATTGAGGATTGAGAATTGAGGATTCAGGATTGAGGATTGAAGATTGAGGATTGGGTATTGAGGATTGAAGAATGAGGATTGAGGATTGGGGATTGAGGATTGAGGAATGAAAATTGAGGGTTGAGGGTTGAGGATTGAGGATTGAAGAATGAGTATTGACGATTGAAGATTGAGGATTGAGGATTGAGTATTGAGGACTGAAGATTGACGATTGAGGATTGAGGATTGAGGATTGAAGATTGAGTATTGAGGATTGAAGATTGAGGATTGAGGATTGATCATTGAGGACTGAGGATTGAGGACTGAGGATTGAGGATTGAGAATTGAGAACTGATAATGAGGACTGAGGGTTGAAGATTGAGGATAGAGTATTGAGGATTGAGGATTGAGTATTGAAGATTGAGGATTGATGACTGAGTATTGAGGATTGAGGATTGAAAATTGATTATTAAGGATTGAAGATTGAGGATTGAGGATTGAGGATTGAGAATTGAGAATTGAGGATGAGGACTGACGGTTGTGGATTGAGGTTTGAGGTATGAGGATTGAGGATTGAGGATTGAGTGTTGAGGATTGAGGATTGAGGATTGAGGATTGAGTATTGAAGATTGAGTATTGATGACTGAGGATTGAGGATTGAGGATTGAGGATTGAGGATTGAAGATTTAGTATTTAGGATTGAAGATAGAGGATTGAGAATTGAGGGTTGAGGATTGAGGATTGAAGATTGAGGATTGGGTAGTGAGGATTGAAGAATGAGGATTGAGGATTGAGGATTGGGGATTGAGGATTGAGTATTGAGTATTGAGGATTGATGATTGAGGATTGAGGACTGAGGACTGAGGATTGAGGATTGAGAATTGGGGATTGAGGATTGAGGATTGAAGATTGAGGATTGGGTATTGAGGATTGAAGAATGAGGGTTGAGGATTGAGGATTGAGGATTGAGGATTGAGGATTGAAGATTCAGGTTTGGGTACTGAGGATTGAAGAATGAGGATTGAGGATTGAGGATTGAGGTTTGAGGATTGAAGATTGAGTATTGAGGATTGAAGATTGACGATTGAGGATTGAGGATTGAGGATTGAGGATTGAACGTTGAGGACTGAGTGTTGAGGGTTGAGTGATGAGTATTGATGTTTGTGGATAGAGGTTTGAAGATTGCAGTTTGAGTATTGAGTATTGAAAGCTGTGAATTGAGGATATTCTATTGAGAATTGAGTATTGACAATTGATTGTTGAGGACTGAGGGCCGAAGATTAAGGACTCAGGATTGTGGATTCAGAATTGAGGTTTGAGGGCTGACGATTGTGGATTGAGGATTGAGGATTGAAGATTCAGTATTGAGGATTGAAGATTGGGAATTGAGGATTGAGGATTGAACATTGAGGACTGAGTGTTGAGTGTTGAGTGATGAGAATTGATGTTTGTGGATAGAGGTTTGAAGATTGCAGATTGAGTATTGAGTATTGAAAACTTTGAATTGAGGATATTCTATTGAGGATTGAGGATTGACAACAGATTGTTGAGGACTGAGGTCTGAAGATTGAGGATTCAGGATTTTGGATTCAGAATTGAGGTTTGAGGACTAAGAATTGAGGATTGAAGATTGAGTATTGAGGATTGAGGATTGAGGATTGAAGATTGAGTATTGACGATTGAGGATGGGGGATGACGGTTCAGGATTGAGGTTTGAGGACTGAGGACTGAGGATAGAGCATTGAGAAATGAGGATTGAGGATTGAGGATTGAAGATTGAGTATTGGGTATTGAGGATCGAAGAATGAGGATTGAGGATTGAGGTTTGAGGATTGAGGATTGAATATTGAGTATTGAGGATTGAAGACTGACGATTGAGGATTGAGGATTGAGGACTGAGGATTGAGGATTGAGGATTGAAGATTGAGTATTGGGGATTGAAGATTGAGGATTGAGGATTGAGGATTGAGGATGGAGAATGAGGACTGACGGTTGAGGATTGAGGTTTGAGTATTGAAGATTGAGGACTGAGGACTGAGGATTGAGGATTGAGGATTGAGCATTGAGGATTGAAGATTGAGTACAGGGGATTCGGGATTGAAGATTGAGGATTAAGGATTGTAGATTGGTGATTGAGGATCTAGAATTGGAGATTGATTATTGAGGATTGAAGATTGAGGATTGAGGATTGAGGATTGAGGATTGAGAATTGAGTATGAGGACTGAGGGTTCAGGATTGAGGTTTGAGGAATGAGGATTGAGGGTTGAGGATTGAGGATTGAGGTTTGAGGATTGAGGATTGAAGATTGAGTATTGATGATTGAATATTGAGGATTGAGGATTGAGGTTTGAGGATTGAGGACGAGGACTGACGGTTGAGGATTGAGGTTTGAGGATTGAGGATTGGGGATTGAGGACTGAGGATTGAGGATTGAGGATTGAGCATTGAGGATTGAAGATTGATGACTGGTGATTGAGGATTGAAGATTGAGGATTAACGATTGAAGGTTGGGGATTGAGGACCTAGGATCGGAGATTGTTTATTGAGGATTGAAAATTGAGGATTGTGTATTGAGGATTGAGAATTGGGAATTGAGGATGAGGACTGAGGGTTGAGGATTGAGGTTTGAGGAATGGGGATTGAGGATTGAGGATTGAGGATTGAGGATTGAGGATTGAGGATTGAGGATTGAAGATTGAGTATTGATGATTGAATATTGAGGATTGAGGATTGAGGTTTGAGGATTGAGGACGAGGACTGACGGTTGAGGATTGAGGTTTGAGGTTTGAGGATTGGTGATTGAGGACTGAGGATTGAGGATTGAGGATTGACCATTGAGGATTGTAGATTGATGACTGGGGATTGAGGATTGAAGATTGAGGATTAACGATTGAAGATTGGGGATTGAGGATGTAGGATCGGATATTGATTATTGAGGATTGAAGATTGAGGATTGAGGATTGAGGATTGAGAATTGAGAATTGAGGATGAGGACTGAGGGTTGCGGATTGAGGTTTGAGGAATGAGGATTGATGGTTGAGGATTGATGATTGAGGATTGAGGATTGAGGATTGAGTATTGAAGATTGAGTATTGATGCCTGAGGATTGAGTATTGAGGATTGAGGATTGAGGATTGAGGATTGAAGATTGAGTATTGGGGATTGAAGATTGAGGATAGAGGATTGAGGATTTAGGATGGAGAATGAGGACTGACGGTTGAGGATTGAGGTTTGAGGATTGAAGATTGAGGACTGAGGACTGAGGATTGAGGATTGAGGATTGGGCATTGAGGATTGAAGATTGAGTACTGGGGATTGGGGATTGAAGATTGAGGATTAAGGATTGAAGATTGGGGATTGAGGATCTAGAATTGGAGATTGATTATTGAGGATTGAAGATTGAGGATTGAGGATTGAGGATTGAGAATTGAGAATTGAGTATGAGAACTGAGGGTTGAGGATTGAGGTTTGAGGAATTAGGATTGAGGGTTGAGGATTGAGGATTGAGGATTGAGGATTGAGGATTGAGGATTGAGTATTGAAGATTGAGTATTGATGCCTGAGGATTGAGGATTGAGTATTGATGATTCAGATTCGAGGATTGAAGATTGAGAATTGAGGATTGAAGATTGAGGTTTGAGGATTGAGGATTGAGGATGGAGGATGAGGGCTGAGGGTTGAGGATTGCGGTTTGAGGACTGAGGACTGAGGACTGAGGATTGAGAATTGAGGATTGAGGATTGAGGATTGAAATTGTGGATTGGGTATTGATGATTGGAGAATGAGGATTGAGGAATTAGGATTGAGGATTGAGGATTGAGGATTGAAGATTGAGGAGTGGGTATTCAGGATTGAATATTGAGGACTGAGGATTGAGGGTTTTGGACTGAGGACGAGGACTGAGGGTTGAATATTGATGTTTGAGGTGTGAGGATTAAGGATTGAGGGTTGAGAATTGAGGATTGAGGATTGAGGATTGAAGATTGAGGATTGGGCATTGAGGATTGAAGATTGACGATTGTGAATTAAGGATTGAAGATTGAGGATTAAGGATTGAAGATTGGGGATTGAGGATCTAGGATTGGAGGTTGATTATTGAGGATTGAAGATTGAGGATTGAGGATTGAGGATTGAGAATTGAGAATTGAGTATGAGGACTGAGGGTTGAGGATTGAGGTTTGAGGAATGAGGATTGAGGGTTGAGGATTGAGGATTGAGGATTGAGGTTTGAGGTTTGAGGATTGGTGATTGAGGACTGAGGATTGAGGATTGAGGATTGACCATTGAGGATTGTAGATTGATGACTGGGGATTGAGGATTGAAGATTGAGGATTAACGATTGAAGATTGGGGATTGAGGATGTAGGATCGGATATTGATTATTGAGGATTGAAGATTGAGGATTGAGGATTGAGGATTGAGAATTGAGAATTGAGGATGAGGACTGAGGGTTGCGGATTGAGGTTTGAGGAATGAGGATTGATGGTTGAGGATTGATGATTGAGGATTGAGGATTGAGGATTGAGTATTGAAGATTGAGTATTGATGCCTGAGGATTGAGTATTGAGGATTGAGGATTGAGGATTGAGGATTGAAGATTGAGTATTGGGGATTGAAGATTGAGGATAGAGGATTGAGGATTTAGGATGGAGAATGAGGACTGACGGTTGAGGATTGAGGTTTGAGGATTGAAGATTGAGGACTGAGGACTGAGGATTGAGGATTGAGGATTGGGCATTGAGGATTGAAGATTGAGTACTGGGGATTGGGGATTGAAGATTGAGGATTAAGGATTGAAGATTGGGGATTGAGGATCTAGAATTGGAGATTGATTATTGAGGATTGAAGATTGAGGATTGAGGATTGAGGATTGAGAATTGAGAATTGAGTATGAGAACTGAGGGTTGAGGATTGAGGTTTGAGGAATGAGGATTGAGGGTTGAGGATTGAGGATTGAGGATTGAGGATTGAGGATTGAGGATTGAGTATTGAAGATTGAGTATTGATGCCTGAGGATTGAGGATTGAGTATTGATGATTCAGATTCGAGGATTGAAGATTGAGAATTGAGGATTGAAGATTGAGGTTTGAGGATTGAGGATTGAGGATGGAGGATGAGGGCTGAGGGTTGAGGATTGCGGTTTGAGGACTGAGGACTGAGGACTGAGGATTGAGAATTGAGGATTGAGGATTGAGGATTGAAATTGTGGATTGGGTATTGATGATTGGAGAATGAGGATTGAGGAATTAGGATTGAGGATTGAGGATTGAGGATTGAAGATTGAGGAGTGGGTATTCAGGATTGAATATTGAGGACTGAGGATTGAGGGTTTTGGACTGAGGACGAGGACTGAGGGTTGAATATTGATGTTTGAGGTGTGAGGATTAAGGATTGAGGGTTGAGAATTGAGGATTGAGGATTGAGGATTGAAGATTGAGGATTGGGCATTGAGGATTGAAGATTGACGATTGTGAATTAAGGATTGAAGATTGAGGATTAAGGATTGAAGATTGGGGATTGAGGATCTAGGATTGGAGGTTGATTATTGAGGATTGAAGATTGAGGATTGAGGATTGAGGATTGAGAATTGAGAATTGAGTATGAGGACTGAGGGTTGAGGATTGAGGTTTGAGGAATGAGGATTGAGGGTTGAGGATTGAGGATTGAGGATTGAGAATTGAGTGTTGAGGATTGAGGTTTGAGGACTGTGGATTGAGGATTGAGGATTGAGGGCTGTGGCTTGAGGATTGAGGATTGAGGATTGAAGATTGAGGATTGAGGATTGAGGATGAGTGCTGAGAGTTGAGGATTGAGGTTTGAGGATTGAGGATTGAGTATTGAAGATTGAGTATTGATGCCTGAGGATTGAGTATTGAGGATTGAAGATTGAGGATTGAGGATTGATCATTGAGGACTGAGGATTGAGGACTGAGGATTGAGGATTGAGAATTGAGAACTGATAATGAGGACTGAGGGTTGAAGATTGAGGATAGAGGATTGAGGATTGAGGATTGAGTATTGAAGATTGAGGATTGATGACTGAGTATTGAGGATTGAGGATTGAAAATTGATTATTAAGGATTGAAGATGGAGGATTGAGGATTGAGGATTGAGAATTGAGAATTGAGGATGAGGACTGACGGTTGTGGATTGAGGTTTGAGGTATGAGGATTGAGGATTGAGGATTGAGTACTGAGGATTGAGGATTGAGGATTGAGGATTGAGTATTGAAGATTGAGTATTGATGACTGAGGATTGAGGATTGAGGATTGAGGATTGAGGATTGAAGATTTAGTATTTAGGATTGAAGATAGAGGATTGAGAATTGAGGGTTGAGGATTGAGGATTGAAGATTGAGGATTGGGTAGTGAGGATTGAAGAATGAGGATTGAGGATTGAGGATTGGGGATTGAGGATTGAGTATTGAGTATTGAGGATTGATGATTGAGGATTGAGGACTGAGGACTGAGGATTGAGGATTGAGAATTGGGGATTGAGGACTGAGGATTGAAGATTGAGGATTGGGTGTTGAGGATTGAAGAAAGAGGGTTGAGGATTGAGGATTGAGGATTGAGGATTGAGGATTGAAGATTCAGGTTTGGGTACTGAGGATTGAAGAATGAGGATTGAGGATTGAGGATTGAGAATTGAGGATTGAAGATTGAGTATTGAGGATTGAAGATTGACGATTGAGGATTGAGGATTGAGGATTGAGGATTGAACGTTGAGGACTGAGTGTTGAGGGTTGAGTGATGAGTATTGATGTTTGTGGATAGAGGTTTGAAGATTGCAGTTTGAGTATTGAGTATTGAAAGCTGTGAATTGAGGATATTCTATTGAGAATTGAGTATTGACAATTGATTGTTGAGGACTGAGGGCCGAAGATTGAGGACTCAGGATTGTGGATTCAGAATTGAGGTTTGAGGGCTGACGATTGTGGATTGAGGATTGAGGATTGAAGATTCAGTATTGTGGATTGAAGATTGGGAATTGAGGATTGAGGATTGAACATTGAGGACTGAGTGTTGAGTGTTGAGTGATGAGAATTGATGTTTGTGGATAGAGGTTTGAAGATTGCAGATTGAGTATTGAGTATTGAAAACTTTGAATTGAGGATATTCTATTGAGGATTGAGGATTGACAACAGATTGTTGAGGACTGAGGTCTGAAGATTGAGGATTCAGGATTTTGGATTCAGAATTGAGGTTTGAGGACTAAGAATTGAGGATTGAAGATTGAGTATTGAGGATTGAGGATTGAGGATTGAAGATTGAGTATTGACGATTGAGGATGGGGGATGACGGTTCAGGATTGAGGTTTGAGGACTGAGGACTGAGGATAGAGCATTGAGAAATGAGGATTGAGGATTGAGGATTGAAGATTGAGTATTGGGTATTGAGGATCGAAGAATGAGGATTGAGGATTGAGGTTTGAGGATTGAGGATTGAAGATTGAGTATTGAGGATTGAAGACTGACGATTGAGGATTGAGGATTGAGAACTGAGGATTGAGGATTGAGGATTGAAGATTGAGTATTGGGGATTGAAGATTGAGGATTGAGGATTGAGGATTGAGGATGGAGAATGAGGACTGACGGTTGAGGATTGAGGTTTGAGTATTGAAGATTGAGGACTGAGGACTGAGGATTGAGGATTGAGGATTGAGCATTGAGGATTGAAGATTGAGTACAGGGGATTCGGGATTGAAGATTGAGGATTAAGGATTGTAGATTGGGGATTGAGGATCTAGAATTGGAGATTGATTATTGAGGATTGAAGATTGAGGATTGAGGATTGAGGATTGAGGATTGAGAATTGAGTATGAGGACTGAGGGTTCAGGATTGAGGTTTGAGGAATGAGGATTGAGGGTTGAGGATTGAGGATTGAGGTTTGAGGATTGAGGATTGAAGATTGAGTATTGATGATTGAATATTGAGGATTGAGGATTGAGGTTTGAGGATTGAGGACGAGGACTGACGGTTGAGGATTGAGGTTTGAGGATTGAGGATTGGGGATTGAGGACTGAGGATTGAGGATTGAGGATTGAGCATTGAGGATTGAAGATTGATGACTGGTGATTGAGGATTGAAGATTGAGGATTAACGATTGAAGGTTGGGGATTGAGGACCTAGGATCGGAGATTGTTTATTGAGGATTGAAAATTGAGGATTGTGTATTGAGGATTGAGAATTGGGAATTGAGGATGAGGACTGAGGGTTGAGGATTGAGGTTTGAGGAATGGGGATTGAGGATTGAGGATTGAGGATTGAGGATTGAGGATTGAGGATTGAGGATTGAAGATTGAGTATTGATGATTGAATATTGAGGATTGAGGATTGAGGTTTGAGGATTGAGGACGAGGACTGACGGTTGAGGATTGAGGTTTGAGGTTTGAGGATTGGTGATTGAGGACTGAGGATTGAGGATTGAGGATTGACCATTGAGGATTGAAGATTGATGACTGGGGATTGAGGATTGAAGATTGAGGATTAACGATTGAAGATTGGGGATTGAGGATGTAGGATCGGATATTGATTATTGAGGATTGAAGATTGAGGATTGAGGATTGAGGATTGAGAATTGAGAATTGAGGATGAGGACTGAGGGTTGAGGATTGAGGTTTGAGGAATGAGGATTGATGGTTGAGGATTGAGGATTGAGGATTGAGGATTGAGGATTGAGTATTGAAGATTGAGTATTGATGCCTGAGGATTGAGTATTGAGGATTGAGGATTGAGGATTGAGGATTGAAGATTGAGTATTGGGGATTGAAGATTGAGGATAGAGGATTGAGGATTGAGGATGGAGAATGAGGACTGACGGTTGAGGATTGAGGTTTGAGGATTGAAGATTGAGGACTGAGGACTGAGGACTGAGGATTGAGGATTGAGCATTGAGGATTGAAGATTGAGTACTGGGGATTGGGGATTGAAGATTGAGGATTAAGGATTGAAGATTGGGGATTGAGGATCTAGAATTGGAGATTGATTATTGAGGATTGAAGATTGAGGATTGAGGATTGAGGATTGAGAATTGAGAATTGAGTATGAGAACTGAGGGTTGAGGATTGAGGTTTGAGGAATGAGGATTGAGGGTTGAGGATTGAGGATTGAGGATTGAGGATTGAGGATTGAGGATTGAGTATTGAAGATTGAGTATTGATGCCTGAGGATTGAGGATTGAGTATTGATGATTCAGATTCGAGGATTGAAGATTGAGAATTGAGGATTGAAGATTGAGGTTTGAGGATTGAGGATTGAGGATGGAGGATGAGGGCTGAGGGTTGAGGATTGCGGTTTGAGGACTGAGGACTGAGGACTGAGGATTGAGAATTGAGGATTGAGGATTGAGGATTGAAATTGTGGATTGGGTATTGATGATTGGAGAATGAGGATTGAGGAATTAGGATTGAGGATTGAGGATTGAGGATTGAAGATTGAGGAGTGGGTATTCAGGATTGAATATTGAGGACTGAGGATTGAGGGTTTTGGACTGAGGACGAGGACTGAGGGTTGAATATTGATGTTTGAGGTGTGAGGATTAAGGATTGAGGGTTGAGAATTGAGGATTGAGGATTGAGGATTGAAGATTGAGGATTGGGCATTGAGGATTGAAGATTGACGATTGTGAATTAAGGATTGAAGATTGAGGATTAAGGATTGAAGATTGGGGATTGAGGATCTAGGATTGGAGGTTGATTATTGAGGATTGAAGATTGAGGATTGAGGATTGAGGATTGAGAATTGAGAATTGAGTATGAGGACTGAGGGTTGAGGATTGAGGTTTGAGGAATGAGGATTGAGGGTTGAGGATTGAGGATTGAGGATTGAGGATCGAGGATTGAGTATTCAAGATTGAGTATTGATGCCTGAGGATTGAGGATTGGGGATTGTGGATTGATGATTGAGGATTGAAGATTGAGGATTGAGAATTGAGTGTTGAGGATTGAGGTTTGAGGACTGAGGATTGAGGATTGAGGATTGAGGGCTGTGGCTTGAGGATTGAGGATTGAGGATTGAAGATTGAGGATTGAGGATTGAGGATGAGGGCTGAGAGTTGAGGATTGAGGTTTGAGGTCTGAGGACTGAGGATTGAGGATTGAGAATTGAGGATTGAGGATTGAGGATTGAGGATTGAAGATTGAGGATTGGGGACTGAGTGTTGAGGGTTGAGTGATGAGAATTGATGTTTGTGGATAGAGATTTCAAGATTGCAGATTGAGTATTGAGTATTGAAATGTGTGAATTGATGATATTCTATTGAGGACTGAGAATTGACGACTGATTGTTGAGGACTGAGGTCTGAAGATTGGGGATTCAGGATTGTGGATTCATGATTGAGGTTTGAGGACTGCGAATTGAGGACTGAAGATTGAGGATTGGGTATTGCGGATTGAACATTGAGGATTGAGGATTGAGGATTGAGGATTGAGGATTGAGGACTGAAGATTGAATATTGATGATTGAAGATTGAGGATTGAGGATTGAGTGTTGTGGATTGAGGACGAGGACTGAGGGTTGAGTATTGATGTTTGATGTCTGGGGATTGAGGATTGAGGATTGAGAATTGAGGATTGAGGATTGAGGATTGAAGATTGAGGATTGGGTATTGAGGATTGAAGAATGAGGATTGAGGATTGAGGATTGAGGATTGAGGATTGAAGGTTGAGTATTGAGGATTGAAGATTGAGGATTGAGGATAGAGGATTGAAGATGGAGGATGAGGGCTGAGGGTTGAGGTTTGTGGTTTGAGTATTGAATCCTGAGAATTCAGGGCATTCTATTGAGTATTGAGAATTGAGGGTTGATGGTTGAGTATTGAGCATTGGGGTTGAGGATTGAGTATTGAAGGTTGAGGATTGATGATTGAGGATTGAGGATTGAGGATTGAGGATTGCGTATTGTGTATTGAAGATTGAGGATTGATGATAGAGGACTGAGGATTGAGCGTTGAGGTTTGAGGACTGAGGACTGAGTATTGAGAATTGAGGATTGAGGATTGAGGACAGAGGATTGATGATTGAGGATTGGGGACTGAGGATTGAATATTCAGGATTGAGGATTGAGGATTGAGGATTGAGGATTGATGATTGAAGATTCATTATTGAGGATTGAAGGTTGAGGATTGAGGATTGAGGATTGAAGATTGAGGACTGAGTGTTGATGGTTTAGTGATGAGATTTGATATTTGTGGATTGAGATTTGAAGAGTGAAGAGTGGGGATTGAGTATTGAAAACTGTGAATTGAGGATATTCTATTGAGGACTGAGGATTGACAATTGATTTAAGAGGACTGAGGGCTGAAGATTGAGGATTCAGGACTGAGGATTAGGGATTGAGGTTTGAGGACTGAGGATTGAGGGTTGAGGATTCAGGATTGAGGATTGACGCTTGAGGATTGAGGATTGACGATTGAGGATTGGGTATTGAGGATTGAACATTGAGGATTGAGGATTGAGGATTGAAGGTTGAATATTGATGAATGAAGATTGAGGATTGATGATTGAGGGTTGTGTATTGAGGACGAGGACTGAGGGTTGAGTATTGATACTTGAGGTCTGAGGATTGAGGATTGAGGGTTGAGGATTGAGGATTGAGTATTGAAGATTGAGGATTGATGATTGAGGATTGAGGATTGGGGATTGAGGATTGAGGAATGAGTATTGAAGATTGAGGACTGATGATTGAGGATTGAGGATTGAGGATTGAGGAATGGGGATTGAGGAATGAGCATTGAGGTTTGAGGACTGAGGGCTGAGTATTGAGGGTTGACGATTGAGGATTGAGGATGAGGGCTGAGGGTGGAGGATTGAGGTTTTAGGACAGAGGACTGAGGATTGACGATTGAGAATTGAGGATTGAGGATTGAGGATTGAAGATTGAGGACTGGGTATTGAGGATTGAAGAATGAGGATTGAGGATTGAGGATTGAGGACTGAGGATTGAGGATTGAAGATTGAGGATTGGGTATTGAGGATTGAAGAATGAGAATTAAGGATTGAGGATTGAAGATTGAGTATTGGGGATTGAAGATTGAGGATTGAGGATTGAGGATTGAGGATGGAGAATGAGGACTGTCGGTTGAGGATTGAGGTTTGAGGATTGAAGATTGAGGACTGAGGACTGAGGATTGAGGATTGAGGATTGAGCATTGAGGATTGAAGATTGAGTACTGGGGATTGGGGATTGAAGATTGAGGATTAAGGATTGAAGATTGGGGATTGAGGATCTAGAATTGGAGATTGATTATTGAGGATTGAAGATTGAGGATTGAGGATTGAGGATTGAGAATTGAGAATTGAGTATGAGATCTGAGGGTTGAGGATTGAGGTTTGAGGAATGAGGATTGAGGGTTGAGGATTGAGGATTGAGGATTGAGGATTGAGGATTGAGGATTGAGTATTGAAAATTGAGTATTGATGCCTGAGGATTGAGGATTGAGTATTGATGATTCAGGATCGAGGATCGAAGATTGAGAATTGAGGATTGAAGATTGAGGATTGAGGATTGAAGATTGAGGATGGAGGGTGAGTACTGAGGATTGAGGATTGCGGTTTGAGGACTGAGGACTGAGGACTGAGGATTGAGAATTGAGGATTGAGGATTGAGGATTGAAATTGTGGATTGGGTATTGATGATTGGAGAATGAGGATTGAGGAATTAGGATTGAGGATTGAGGATTGAGGATTGAAGATTGAGGAGTGGGTAATCAGGATTGAAGATTGAGGATTGAGTATTGAGGGTTGAGGATTGAGGATTGAAGATTGAGGATTCAGAATTAAGGATTGAGGATTGAGGATTGAGGATTGAAGATTGAATATTGGTGATTGAATATTGAGGACTGAGGGTTGAGTGTTGTGGATTGAGGACGAGGACTGAGGGTTGAATATTGATGTTTGAGGTCTGAGGATTAAGGATTGAGGGTTGAGAATTGAGGATTGAGGATTGAGGATTGAAGATTGAGGATTGGGCATTAAGGATTGAAGAATGAGGATTGAGGATTGAGGTTTGAGGATTGAGGATTGCAGATTGAGTATTGAGGATTGAAGATTGAGGATTGAGGGTTGAGGATTGAAGATTGAGGATTGAGGATTGAGGATTGAGGATTGAGGATTGAAGATTGAGTATTGAGGATTGAAGGTTGAGGACTGAGGATTGAGGATTGAGGCTTGAGCATTGAGGATTGAGGATTGAATATTGAATATTGAGGATATAAGATTGAGGATTGATGATTGAGGATTGAGGATGGAGGATGCGGGCTGAGGGTAGAGGATTGAGGTCTGAGGACAGAGGACTGAGGATTGAGGATTGAGAATTGAGGATTGAGGATTGAGGATTGAGGATTGAAATAGAGGATTGGGTATTGATGATTGAAGAATGAGGATTGAGGAATTAGGATTGAGGATTGAGGATTGAGGATTGAAGATTGAGGAGTGGGTATTCAGTATTGAAGATTGAGGATTGAATATTGAGGATTGAGGATTGAGGATTGAAGATTGAGGATTCAGAATTGAGGATTGAGGATAGAGGATTGAGGATTGAAGATTGAATATTGATGATTGAATATTGAGGACTGAGGATTGAGGGTTGTGGACTGAGAACGAGGACAGAGGGTTGAGTATTGATGTTTGTGGTCTGAGGATTAAGGATTGAGGGTTGAGAATTGAGAATTGAGGATTGAGGATTGAAGATTGAGGATTGGGCATTGAGGATTGAAGAATGAGGATTGAGGATTGAGGTTTGAGGATTGAGGATTGCAGATTGAGTATTGAGGATTGAATGTGGAGGATTGAGGATTGAGTACTGAGGATTGAGGATTTGAGGATTGAGGATTGAGGATTGAGGATTGAGGGCTGTGGCTTGAGGATTGAGGATTCAGGATTGAAGATTGAGGATTGAGGATTGAGGATGAGGGCTGAGAGTTGAGGATTGAGGTTTGAGGTCTGAGGACTGAGGATTGAGGATTCGGAATTGAGGATTGAGGATTGAGGATTGAAGATTGAGGATTGGGGACTGAGTGTTGAGGGTTGAGTGATGAGAATTGATGTTTATGGATAGAGATTTCAAGATTGCAGATTGAGTATTGAGTATTGAAATGTGTGAATTGATGATATTCTATTGAGGACTGAGAATTGACGACTGATTGTTGAGGACTGAGGTCTGAAGATTGGGGATTCAGGATTGTGGATTCATGATTGAGGTTTGAGGACTGAGAATTGAGGACTGAAGATTGAGGATTGGGTATTGCGGATTTAACATTGAGGATTGAGGATTGAGGATTGAGGATTGAGGATTGAGGACTGAAGATTGAATATTGATGACTGAAGATTGAGGATTGAGGATTGAGGATTGTGGATTGAGGACGAGGACTGAGGGTTGAGTATTGATGTTTGAGGTCTGGGGATTGAGGATTGAGGATTGAGAATTGAGGATTGAGGATTGAGGATTGAAGATTGAGGATTGGGTATTGAGGATTGAAGAATGAGAATTGAGGATTGAGGATTGAGGATTGAAGATTGAGTATTGAGGATTGAAGATTGAGGATTCAGGATAGAGGATTGAAGATGGAGGATGAGGGCTGAGGGTTGAGGTTTGAGGTTTGAGTATTGAATCCTGAGAATTCAGGATATTCTATTGAGTATTGAGAATTGAGTGTTGATGGTTGAGTATTGAGCATTGGGGTTGAGGATTGAGCATTGAAGATTGAGGATTGATGATTGAGGATTGAGGATTGAGGATTGAGGATTGAGTATTGTGTATTGAAGATTGAGGATTGATGATAGAGCATTGAGGATTGAGCGTTGAGGTTTGAGGACTGAGGACTGAGTATTGAGAATTGAGGATTGAGGATTGAGGACTGAGGATTGATGATTGAGGATTGGGGACTGAGGATTGAATATTCAGGATTGAGGATTGAGGATTGAGGATTGAGGATTAATGATTGAAGATTCATTATTGAGGATTGAAGGTTGAGGATTGAGGATTGAGGATTGAAGATTGAGGACTGAGTGTTGATGGTTTAGTGATGAGAATTGATATTTGTGGATTGAGATTTGAAGAGTGAAGAATGGGGATTGAGTATTGAAAACTGTGAATTGAGGATATACTATTGAGGACTGAGGATTGACAATTGATTTAAGGGGACTGAGGGCTGAAGATTGAGGATTCAGGACTGAGGATAAGGGATTGAGGTTTGAGGACTGAGGATTGAGGGTTGAGGATTCAGGATTGAGGATTGACGCTTGAGGATTGAGGATTGACGATTGAGGATTGGGTATTGAGGATTGAACATTGAGGATTGAGGATTGAGGATTGAAGGTTGAATATTGATGAATGAAGATTGAGGATTGATGATTGAGGATTGTGTATTGAGGACGAGGACTGAGGGTTGAGTATTGATACTTGAGGTCTGAGTATTGAGGATTGAGGGTTGAGGATTGAGGATTGAGTATTGAAGATTGAGGAATGATGATTGAGGATTGAGGATTGGGGATTGAGGATTGAGGAATGAGTATTGAAGATTGAGGATTGATGATTGAGGATTTAGGATTGAGGATTGAGGAATGGGGATTGAGGAGTGAGCATTGAGGATTGAAGATTGAGGATTGGGCATTGTGGATTGAAGAATGAGGATTGAGGGTTGAGGTTTGAGGATTGAGGATTGCAGATTGAGTATTGAGGATTGAAGATTGATGAATGAGGGTTGAGGATTGAAGATTGAGGATTGAGGATTGAGGATTGAGTATTGAGGATTGAAGATTGAGTATTGAGGAGTGAAGGTTGAGGACTGAGGATTGAGGATTGAGGATTGAGCATTGAGGATTGAGGATTGAGGATTGAGGATTGAGGATAGAAGATTGAATATTGAGGATATAAGATTGAGGATTGATGATTGAGGATTGAGGATGGAGGATGAGGGCTGAGGGTAGAGGATTGAGGTCTGAGGACAGAGGACTGAGGATTGAGGATTGAGAATTGAGGATTGAGGATTGAGGATTGAGGATTGAAATTGAGGATTGGGTATTGATGATTGAAGAATGAGGATTGAGGAATTAGGATTGAGGATTGAGGATTGAAGATTGAGGAGTGGGTATTCAGTATTGAAGATTGAGGATTGAATATTGAGGATTGAGGATTGAGGATTGAAGATTGAGGATTCAGAATTGAGGATTGAGGATAGAGGATTGAGGATTGAAGATTGAATATTGACGATTGAATATTGAGGACTGAGGATTCAGGGTTGTGGACTGAGGACGAGGACAGAGGGTTGAGTATTGATGTTTGAGGTCTGAGGATTAAGGATTGAGGGTTGAGAATTGAGGATTGAGGATTGTGGATTGAAGATTGAGGATTGGGCATTGAGGATTGAAGAATGAGGATTGAGGATTGAGGTTTGAGGATTGAGGATTGCAGATTGAGTATTGAGGATTGAAGGTTGAGGATTGAGGATTGAGTACTGAGGATTGAGGGTTTGAGGATTGAGGGTTGAGGATTGAGGATTGAGGATTGAAGATTGAATATTGAGGATATAAGATTGAGGATTGAAGATTGAGGATTGAGGATGGTGGATGAGGGCTGATTGTAGAGGATTGAGGTTTGAGGACAGAGGACTGAGGATTGAGGATTCAGAATTGAGGATTGAGGATTGAGGATTGAAGATTGAGGATTGGGTATTGAGTATTGAAGAATGAGGATTGAGGATTGAGGATTGAGGATTGAGGATTGAGGATTGAAGATTGAATATTGAGGATACAAGATTGAGGATTGATGATTGAGGATTGAGGATGGAGGATGAGGGCTGATTGTAGAGGATTGAGGTTTGAGGACAGAGGACTGAGGATTGAGGATTCAGATAGAGGATTGAGGATTGAGGATTGAAGATTGAAGATTGAGGATTAAGGATTGAAGATTGGGGATTGAGGATCTAGGATTGGAGGTTGATTATTGAGGATTGGAGATTGAGGATTGAGGATTGAGGATTGAGAATTGAGAATTGAGTATGAGGACTGAGGGCTGAGGATTGAGGTTTGAGGAATGAGGATTGAGGGTTGAGGATTGAGGATTGAGGATTGAGGATCGAGGATTGTGTATTGAAGATTGAGTATTGATGCCTGAGGATTGAGGATTGGGGATTGTGGATTGAGGATTGAGGATTGAAGATTGAGGATTGAGAATTGAGTGTTGAAGATTGAGTTCTGAGGATTAAGGATTGAGGATTGAGAATTGAGGATTGAGGATTGAGGATTGAAGGTTGAGGATTGGGTATTGAGGATTGAGGATGGAGGATGAGGGCTGAGGGTTGAGGATTGCGGTTCGAGGACTGAGGTCTGAGGATTGAGGATTGAGAATTGAGGATTGAGGATTGAGTATTGAGGATTGAGGATTGAGGATTGAAGATTGAGGATTCAGAATTGAGGATTGAGGATTGAGGATTAAGGATTGAAGATTGAATATTGATGATTGAATATTGAGGACTGAGGATTGAGGGTTGTGGATTGAGGACGAGGACTGAGGGTTGAATATTGATGTTTGAGGTCTGAGGATTAAGGATTGAGGGTTGAGAATTGAGGATTGAGGATTGAGGATTGAAGAATGAGGATTGGGCATTGAGGATTGAAGAATGAGGATTGAGGATTGAGGTTTGAGTATTGAGGATTGTAGATTGAGTATTGAGGATTGAAGATTGAGGATTGAGGATTGAGGATTGAAGATTGAGGATTGAGGATTGAGGATTGAGGATTGAGGATTGAGGATTTAAGATTGAGTATTGAGGATTGAATGTTGAGGATTGAGGATTGAGTACTGAGGATTGAGGATTGAGGATTGAGGATTGAGGATTGAGGATTGAGGATTGAAGATTGAATATTGAGGATATAAGATTGAGGATTGATGATTGAGGATTGAGGATGGAGGATGAGGGCTGAGGGTAGAGGATTGAGATTTGAGGACAGAGGACTGAGGATTGTGGATTGAGAATTGAGGATTGAGGATTGAGGATTGAAGATTGAGGATTGGGTATTGAGTATTGAAGAATGAGGATTGAGGATTGAGGATTGAGGATTGAGGATTGAAGATTGAGTATTGAGGATTGAAGATTGACGATTGAGGATTAAGGATTGAGGATTGAGGATTGAGGATTGAGGATTGAAGATTGAGTATTGAGGATTGAAGATTGACGATTGAGAATTAAGGATTGAAGATTGAGGATTAAGGATTGAAGATTGGGGATTGAGGATCTAGGATTGGAGGTTGATTATTGAGGATTGAAGATTGAGGATTGGGTATTGAGTATTGAAGAATGAGGATTGAGGATTGATGATTGAGGATTGAAGAATGAGGATTGAGGATTGAGGATTGAGGACTGAGGATTGAGGATTGAAGATTGAGGATTGGGTATTGAGGATTGAGGAATTAGGATTGAGGATTGAGGATTGAGGATTGAAGATTGAGGAGTGGGTATTCAGGATTGAAGATTGAGGATTGAGGATTGATGATTGAGGATTCAGAATTGAGGATTGAGGATTGAGGATTAAGGATTGAAGATTGAATATTGATGATTGAATATTGAGGACTGAGGATTGAGGGTTGTGGATTCAGGACGAGGACTGAGGGTTGAATATTGATGTTTGAGGTCTGAGGATTAAGGATTGAGGGTTGAGAATTGAGGATTGAGGATTGAAGATTGAGGATTGAGGATTGAGGATTGAGGATTGAGGATTGAAGATTGAGTATTGAGGATTGAAGGTTGAGGATTGAGGATTGAGTACTGAGGATTGAGGATTGAGGATTGAGGATTGAGGATTGAGGATTGAGGATTGAAGATTGAATATTGAGGATATAAGATTGACGATTGATGATTGAGGATTGAGGATGGAGGATGAGGGCTGAGGGTATAGGATTGAGATTTGAGGACAGAGGACTGAGGATTGAGGATTGAGAATTGAGGATTGAGGATTGAGGATTGAAGATTGAGGATTGGGTATTGAGTATTGAAGAATGAGGATTGAGGATTGAGGATTGAGGATTGAGGATTGAAGATTGAGTATTGAGGATTGAAGATTGACGATTGAGGATTAAGGATTGAGGATTGAGGATTGAGGATTGAAGATTGAAGATTGAGTATTGAGGATTGAAGGTTGACGATTGAGAATTAAGGATTGAAGATTGAGGATTAAGGATTGAAGATTGGGGATTGAGGATCTAGGATTGGAGGTTGATTATTGAGGATTGAAGATTCAGGATTGAGGATTGAGGATTGAGAATTGAGAATTGAGTATGAGGACTGAGGGTTGAGGATTGAGGTTTGAGGAATGAGGATTGAGGGTTGAGGATTGAGGATTGAGGATTGAGGATCGAGGATTGAGTATTGAAGATTGAGTATTGATGCCTGAGGACTGAGGATTGGGGATTGTGGATTGAGGATTGAGGATTGAAGATTGAGGATTGAGAATTGAGTGTTGAGGATTGAGGTTTGAGGACTGAGGATTGAGGTTTGAGGATTGAGGATGGAGGATTGAAGATTGAGGATTGGGTATTGAGGATTGAAGAATGAGGGTTGAGGTTTGAGGATTGAGGATTGGGGATTGAGGACTGAGGATTGTGGATTGAGGATTGAGCATTGAGGATTGAAGATTGATGACTGGGGATTGAGGATTGAAGATTGAAGATTAACGATTGAAGATTGGGGATTGAGGATCTAGGATCGGATATTGATTATTGAGGATTGAAGATTGAGGATTGAGGATTGAGGATTGAGAATTGAGAATTGAGGATGAGGACTGAGGGTTGAGGATTGAGGTTTGAGGAATGAGGATTGATGGTTGAGGATTCAGGATTGAGGATTGAGGATTGAGGATTGAGTATTGAAGATTGAGTATTGATGCCTGAGGATTGAGGATTAGGGATTGAGGATTGAGGATTGAGGATTGAAGATTGAGTATTGGGGATTGAAGATTGAGGATTGAGGATTGAGGATTGAGGATTGAGGATTAAGGATTGAAGATTGGGGATTGAGGATCTAGGATTGGAGGTTGATTATTGAGGATTGAAGATTGAGGATTGAGGATTGAGGATTGAGGATTGAGAATTGAGAATTGAGTATGAGGACTGAGGGTTGAGGATTGAGGTTTGAGGAATGAGGATTGTGGGTTGAGGATTGAGGATTGAGGATTGAGGATCGAGGATTGAGTATTGAAGATTGAGTATTGATGCCTGAGGATTGAGGATTGGGGATTGTGGATTGAGGATTGAGGATTGAAGATTGAGGATTGAGAATTGAGTGTTGAGGATTGAGGTTTGAGGAATGAGGATTGAGGATTGAGGATTGAGGATTGAGGATTGAAGATTGAGGATTGGGTATTGAGGATTGAAGAATGAGGGTTGAGGTTTGAGGATTGAGCATTGAGGATTGAAGATTGATGACTGGGGATTGAGGATTGGAGATTGAGGATTAACGATTGAAGATTGGGGATTGAGGATCTAGAATTGGAGATTGATTATTGAGGATTGAAGATTGAGGATTGAGGATTGAGGATTGAGAATTGAGAATTGAGTATGAGAACTGAGGGTTGAGGATTGAGGTTTGAGGAATGAGGATTGAGGTTTGAGGATTGAGGATTGAGGATTGAGGATTGAGGATTGAGTATTGAAGATTGAGTGTTGATGCCTGAGGATTGAGGATTGAGTATTGATGATTCAGGATCGAGGATTGAAAACTGAGAATTGAGGATTGAAGATTGAGGGTTGAGGATTGAGTATTGAGGATGGAGGATGAGGGCTGAGGGTTGAGGATTGCGGTTTGAGGACTGAGGACTGAGGATTGAGGATTGAGAATTGACGATTGAGGATTGAGGATTGAAGATTGAGGAGTGGGTATTCAGGATTGAAGATTGAGGATTGAGTATTGAGGATTGAGGATTGAGGATTGAAGATTGAGGATTCAGAATTGAGGATTGAGGATTGAGGATTGAGGATTGAAGATTGAATATTGATGATTGAATATTGAGGACTGAGGATTGAGGGTTGTGGATTGAGGACGAGTACTCAGGGTTGAATATTGATGTTTGAGGTCTGAGGATTGAGGATTGAGGATTGAGGATTGGGTATTGAGGATTGAAGAATGAGGATTGAGGATTGAGGATTGAGGATTGAAGATTGACGATTGAGGATTAAGGATTGAGGATTGAGGATTGAGGATTGAAGATTGAAGATTGAGTATTGAGGATTGAAGGTTGACGATTGAGAATTAAGGATTGAAGATTGAGGATTAAGGATTGAAGATTGGGGATTGAGGATCTAGGATTGGAGGTTGATTATTGAGGATTGAAGATTCAGGATTGAGGATTGAGGATTGAGAATTGAGAATTGAGTATGAGGACTGAGGGTTGAGGATTGAGGTTTGAGGAATGAGGATTGAGGGTTGAGGATTGAGGATTGAGGATTGAGGATCGAGGATTGAGTATTGAAGATTGAGTATTGATGCCTGAGGACTGAGGATTGGGGATTGTGGATTGAGGATTGAGGATTGAAGATTGAGGATTGAGAATTGAGTGTTGAGGATTGAGGTTTGAGGACTGAGGATTGAGGTTTGAGGATTGAGGATTGAGGATTGAAGATTGAGGATTGGGTATTGAGGATTGAAGAATGAGGGTTGAGGTTTGAGGATTGAGGATTGGGGATTGAGGACTGAGGATTGTGGATTGAGGATTGAGCATTGAGGATTGAAGATTGATGACTGGGGATTGAGGATTGAAGATTGAAGATTAACGATTGAAGATTGGGGATTGAGGATCTAGGATCGGATATTGATTATTGAGGATTGAAGATTGAGGATTGAGGATTGAGGATTGAGAATTGAGAATTGAGGATGAGGACTGAGGGTTGAGGATTGAGGTTTGAGGAATGAGGATTGATGGTTGAGGATTCAGGATTGAGGATTGAGGATTGAGGATTGAGTATTGAAGATTGAGTATTGATGCCTGAGGATTGAGGATTAGGGATTGAGGATTGAGGATTGAGGATTGAAGATTGAGTATTGGGGATTGAAGATTGAGGATTGAGGATTGAGGATTGAGGATTGAGGATTAAGGATTGAAGATTGGGGATTGAGGATCTAGGATTGGAGGTTGATTATTGAGGATTGAAGATTGAGGATTGAGGATTGAGGATTGAGGATTGAGAATTGAGAATTGAGTATGAGGACTGAGGGTTGAGGATTGAGGTTTGAGGAATGAGGATTGTGGGTTGAGGATTGAGGATTGAGGATTGAGGATCGAGGATTGAGTATTGAAGATTGAGTATTGATGCCTGAGGATTGAGGATTGGGGATTGTGGATTGAGGATTGAGGATTGAAGATTGAGGATTGAGAATTGAGTGTTGAGGATTGAGGTTTGAGGACTGAGGATTGAGGATTGAGGATTGAGGATTGAGGATTGAAGATTGAGGATTGGGTATTGAGGATTGAAGAATGAGGGTTGAGGTTTGAGGATTGAGCATTGAGGATTGAAGATTGATGACTGGGGATTGAGGATTGGAGATTGAGGATTAACGATTGAAGATTGGGGATTGAGGATCTAGAATTGGAGATTGATTATTGAGGATTGAAGATTGAGGATTGAGGATTGAGGATTGAGAATTGAGAATTGAGTATGAGAACTGAGGGTTGAGGATTGAGGTTTGAGGAATGAGGATTGAGGTTTGAGGATTGAGGATTGAGGATTGAGGATTGAGGATTGAGTATTGAAGATTGAGTGTTGATGCCTGAGGATTGAGGATTGAGTATTGATGATTCAGGATCGAGGATTGAAAACTGAGAATTGAGGATTGAAGATTGAGGGTTGAGGATTGAGTATTGAGGATGGAGGATGAGGGCTGAGGGTTGAGGATTGCGGTTTGAGGACTGAGGACTGAGGATTGAGGATTGAGAATTGACGATTGAGGATTGAGGATTGAAGATTGAGGAGTGGGTATTCAGGATTGAAGATTGAGGATTGAGTATTGAGGATTGAGGATTGAGGATTGAAGATTGAGGATTCAGAATTGAGGATTGAGGATTGAGGATTGAGGATTGAAGATTGAATATTGATGATTGAATATTGAGGACTGAGGATTGAGGGTTGTGGATTGAGGACGAGTACTCAGGGTTGAATATTGATGTTTGAGGTCTGAGGATTGAGGATTGAGGATTGAGGATTGGGTATTGAGGATTGAAGAATGAGGATTGAGGATTGAGGATTGAGGATTGAAGATTGAGTGTTGAGGATGAAAAGATTGAGGATTGAGGATAGAGGATTGAAGATGGAGGATGAGGGCTGAGGGTTGAGGTTTGAAGTTTGAGTATTGAATCCTGAGAATTCAGGATATTCTATTGAGTATTGAGAATTGAGGGTTGATGGTTGAGTATTGAGCACTGGGTTTGAGGATTGAGTATTGAAGATTGAGGATTGATGATTGAGGATTGAGGATTGAGGATTGAGGATTGAGTATTGAGTATTGAAGATTGAGGATTGATGACCGAGTATTGAGGATTGAGGATTGAGGATTGATGGTTGAATATTCATTATTGAGGATTGAAGGTTGAGGACTGAGGATTGAGGATTGAAGATTGAGGACTGAGTGTTGATGCTTTAGTGATGAGAATTGATATTTGTGGATTGAGATTTGAAGAGTGAAGAACGGCGGTTGAGTGTTGAAGACTGTGAATTGAGGATATTCTATTGAGGACTGAGGATTGACAATTGATTTAAGAGGACTGAGGGCTGAAGATTGAGGATTCAGGATTGAGGATTAGGGATTGAGGTTTGAGGACTGAGGATTGAGGATTGAGGATTCAGGATTGAGGATCGACGCTTGAGAATTGAGGATTGACGATTCAGGATTGTGTATTGAGGATTGAACATTGAGGATTGAGGATTGAGGATTGAAGGTTGAATATTGATGAATGAAGATTGAGGATTGATGATTGAGTATTGAGGATTGATGATTGAGGATTGAAGATTGAGTATTGATGATTGAATATTGAGGATTGAGGATTGAGGATTGAGGATTGATGATTGGGTATTGAGGATTGAGGAATGAGGATTGAGGATTGAGGATTGAGGATTGAGGAATGAGGATTGAAGATTGAGGATTGAAGATTGAGTGTTGAGGATTGAAGATTGAGGATTGAGGATTGAGGATTGAGGATTGAGGATTGAAGATTGAGTATTGTGGATTTAAGATTGAGTATTGAGGATTGAAGATTGAGGGTTGAAGATTGAGTATTGATGATTGAATATTGAGGATTGAGGACTGAGGATTGAGGATTGAGGATTGAAGATTGAGTATTGAGGATTGAAGATTGAGGATTGAGTATTCAGGATTGAGGATTCAGGGTTGAAGATTGAGGATTGAGGATTGAGGATTGAGGAATGAGGATTGAGGATTGAAGATTGAATATTGATGATTGAATATTGAGGACTGAGGATTGAGGGTTGTGGATTCAGGACGAGGACTGAGGGTTGAATATTGATGTTTGAGGTCTGAGGATTAGGGATTGAGGATTGAGTATTGAGGATTGAGGATTGAGGATTGAAGATTGAGGATTGGGGACTGAGTGTTGAGGGTTGAGTGATGAGAATTGATGTTTGTGGATAGAGATTTGAAGATTGCAGATTGAGTATTCAGTATTGAAATGTGTGAATTGATGATATTCTATTGAGGACTGAGAATTGACGACTGATTGTTGAGGACTGAGGTCTGAAGATTGGGGATTCGGGATTGTGGATTCAGGATTGAGGTTTGAGGACTGAGAATTGAGGACTGAGTATTGAGAATTGAGGATTGAGGATTGAGGATTGAGGATTGAAGATTGAGGATTAGGTATTGCGGATTGAACATTGAGGATTGAGGATTGAGGACTGAAGATTGAATATTGATGATTGAAGATTGAGGATTGAGGATTGAGTGTTGTGGATTGAGGACGAGGACTGAGGATTGAGTATTGATGTTTGAGGTCTGGGGATTGAGGATTGAGGATTGAGAATTGAGGATTGAGGATTGAGGATTGAGGATTGAGGATTGGGTATTGAGGATTGAAGAATGAGGATTGAGGATTGAGGATTGAGGATTGAAGATTGAGTGTTGAGGATGAAAAGATTGAGGATTGAGGATAGAGGATTGAAGATGGAGGATGAGGGCTGAGGGTTGAGGTTTGAAGTTTGAGTATTGAATCCTGAGAATTCAGGATATTCTATTGAGTATTGAGAATTGAGGGTTGATGGTTGAGTATTGAGCACTGGGTTTGAGGATTGAGTATTGAAGATTGAGGATTGATGATTGAGGATTGAGGATTGAGGATTGAGGATTGAGTATTGAGTATTGAAGATTGAGGGTTGATGACAGAGGATTGAGGATTGAGGATTGAGGATTGATGGTTGAATATTCATTATTCAGGATTGAAGGTTGAGGATTGAGGATTGAGGATTGAAGATTGAGGACTGAGTGTTGATGCTTTAGTGATGAGAATTGATATTTGTGTATTGAGATTTGAAGAGTGAAGAATGGGGATTGAGTATTGAAGACTGTGAATTGAGGATATTCTATTGAGGACTGAGGATTGACAATTGATTTAAGAGGACTGAGGGCTGAAGATTGAGGATTCAGGATTGAGGATTAGGGATTGAGGTTTGAGGACTGAGGATTGAGGATTGAGGATTCAGGATTGAGGATCGACGCTTGAGAATTGAGGATTGACGATTCAGGATTGGGTATTGAGGATTGAACATTGAGGATTGAGGATTGAGGATTGAAGGTTGAATATTGATGAATGAAGATTGAGGATTGATGATTGAGTATTGAGGATTGATGATTGAGGATTGAAGATTGAGTATTGATGATTGAATATTGAGGATTGAGGATTGAGGATTGAGGATTGATGATTGGGTATTGAGGATTGAGGAATGAGGATTGAGGATTGAGGATTGAGGATTGATGATTGAGGAATGAGGATTGAAGATTGAGTATTGAGGATTGAAGATTGAGGATAGAGGATTGAGTACTGAGGATGGAGGATGAGGGCTGAGGGTTGAGGATTGAGGATTGAGAAATGAGGGTTGAGGATTGAGGATTGAAATTGTGGATTGGGTATTGAGGATTGAAGAATGAGGATTGAGGAATTAGGATTGAGGATTGAGGATTGAGGAATGAAGATTGAGGATTGGGTATTGAGGATTGAAGAATGAGGATTGAGGATTGAGGATTGAGGACTGAGGATTGAAGATTGAGTGTTGAGGATTGAAGATTGAGGATTGAGGATTGAGGATTGAGGATTGAGGGTTGAAGATTGAGTATTGAGGATTGAAGATTGAGTATTGAGGATTGAAGATTGAGGGTTGAAGATTGAGTATTGATGATTGAATATTGAGGATTGAGGACTGAGGATTGAGGATTGAGGATTGAAGATTGAGTATTGAGGATTGAGGATTGAGGATTGAGGATTGAGGATTGAGGATTGAAGATTGAATATTGAGGATATAAGATTGAGGATTGATGATTGAGGATTGAGGATGGAGGATGAGGGCTGAGGGTAGAGGATTGAGATTTGAGGACAGAGGACTGAGGATTGTGGATTGAGAATTGAGGATTGAGGATTGAGGATTGAAGATTGAGGATTGGGTATTGAGTATTGAAGAATGAGGATTGAGGATTGAGGATTGAGGATTGAGGATTGAAGATTGAGTATTGAGGATTGAAGATTGACGATTGAGGATTAAGGATTGAGGATTGAGGATTGAGGATTGAGGATTGAAGATTGAGTATTGAGGATTGAAGATTGACGATTGAGAATTAAGGATTGAAGATTGAGGATTAAGGATTGAAGATTGGGGATTGAGGATCTAGGATTGGAGGTTGATTATTGAGGATTGAAGATTGAGGATTGGGTATTGAGTATTGAAGGATGAGGATTGAGGATTGATGATTGAGGATTGAAGAATGAGGATTGAGGATTGAGGATTGAGGACTGAGGATTGAGGATTGAAGATTGAGGATTGGGTATTGAGGATTGAGGAATTAGGATTGAGGATTGAGGATTGAGGATTGAAGATTGAGGAGTGGGTATTCAGGATTGAAGATTGAGGATTGAGGATTGATGATTGAGGATTCAGAATTGAGGATTGAGGATTGAGGATTAAGGATTGAAGATTGAATATTGATGATTGAATATTGAGGACTGAGGATTGAGGGTTGTGGATTGAGGACGAGGACTGAGGGTTGAATATTGATGTTTGAGGTCTGAGGATTAAGGATTGAGGGTTGAGAATTGAGGATTGAGGATTGAAGATTGATGACTGGGGATTGAGGATTGAAGATTGAAGATTAACGATTGAAGATTGGGGATTGAGGATCTAGGATCGGATATTGATTATTGAGGATTGAGGATTGAGGATTGAGGATTGAAGATTGAGTATTGAGGATTGAAGGTTGAGGATTGAGGATTGAGGTTTGAGGACTGAGGATTGAGGTTTGAGAATTGAGGATGGAGGATTGAAGATTGAGGATTGGGTATTGAGGATTGAAGAATGAGGGTTGAGGTTTGAGGATTGAGGATTGGGGATTGAGGACTGAGGATTGTGGATTGAGGATTGAGCATTGAGGATTGAAGATTGATGACTGGGGATTGAGGATTGAAGATTGAAGATTAACGATTGAAGATTGGGGATTGAGGATCTAGGATCGGATATTGATTATTGAGGATTGAAGATTGAGGATTGAGGATTGAGGATTGAGAATTGAGAATTGAGGATGAGGACTGAGGGTTGAGGATTGAGGTTTGAGGAATGAGGATTGATGGTTGAGGATTCAGGATTGAGGATTGAGGATTGAGGATTGAGTATTGAAGATTGAGTATTGATGCCTGAGGATTGAGGATTAGGGATTGAGGATTGAGGATTGAGGATTGAAGATTGAGTATTGGGGATTGAAGATTGAGGATTGAGGATTGAGGATTGAGGATTGAGGATTAAGGATTGAAGATTGGGGATTGAGGATCTAGGATTGGAGGTTGATTATTGAGGATTGAAGATTGAGGATTGAGGATTGAGGATTGAGGATTGAGAATTGAGAATTGAGTATGAGGACTGAGGGTTGAGGATTGAGGTTTGAGGAATGAGGATTGTGGGTTGAGGATTGAGGATTGAGGATTGAGGATCGAGGATTGAGTATTGAAGATTGAGTATTGATGCCTGAGGATTGAGGATTGGGGATTGTGGATTGAGGATTGAGGATTGAAGATTGAGGATTGAGAATTGAGTGTTGAGGATTGAGGTTTGAGGACTGAGGATTGAGGATTGAGGATTGAGGATTGAGGATTGAAGATTGAGGATTGGGTATTGAGGATTGAAGAATGAGGGTTGAGGTTTGAGGATTGAGCATTGAGGATTGAAGATTGATGACTGGGGATTGAGGATTGGAGATTGAGGATTAACGATTGAAGATTGGGGATTGAGGATCTAGAATTGGAGATTGATTATTGAGGATTGAAGATTGAGGATTGAGGATTGAGGATTGAGAATTGAGAATTGAGTATGAGAACTGAGGGTTGAGGATTGAGGTTTGAGGAATGAGGATTGAGGTTTGAGGATTGAGGATTGAGGATTGAGGATTGAGGATTGAGTATTGAAGATTGAGTGTTGATGCCTGAGGATTGAGGATTGAGTATTGATGATTCAGGATCGAGGATTGAAAACTGAGAATTGAGGATTGAAGATTGAGGGTTGAGGATTGAGTATTGAGGATGGAGGATGAGGGCTGAGGGTTGAGGATTGCGGTTTGAGGACTGAGGACTGAGGATTGAGGATTGAGAATTGACGATTGAGGATTGAGGATTGAAGATTGAGGAGTGGGTATTCAGGATTGAAGATTGAGGATTGAGTATTGAGGATTGAGGATTGAGGATTGAAGATTGAGGATTCAGAATTGAGGATTGAGGATTGAGGATTGAGGATTGAAGATTGAATATTGATGATTGAATATTGAGGACTGAGGATTGAGGGTTGTGGATTGAGGACGAGTACTCAGGGTTGAATATTGATGTTTGAGGTCTGAGGATTGAGGATTGAGGATTGAGGATTGGGTATTGAGGATTGAAGAATGAGGATTGAGGATTGAGGATTGAGGATTGAAGATTGACGATTGAGGATTAAGGATTGAGGATTGAGGATTGAGGATTGAAGATTGAAGATTGAGTATTGAGGATTGAAGGTTGACGATTGAGAATTAAGGATTGAAGATTGAGGATTAAGGATTGAAGATTGGGGATTGAGGATCTAGGATTGGAGGTTGATTATTGAGGATTGAAGATTCAGGATTGAGGATTGAGGATTGAGAATTGAGAATTGAGTATGAGGACTGAGGGTTGAGGATTGAGGTTTGAGGAATGAGGATTGAGGGTTGAGGATTGAGGATTGAGGATTGAGGATCGAGGATTGAGTATTGAAGATTGAGTATTGATGCCTGAGGACTGAGGATTGGGGATTGTGGATTGAGGATTGAGGATTGAAGATTGAGGATTGAGAATTGAGTGTTGAGGATTGAGGTTTGAGGACTGAGGATTGAGGTTTGAGGATTGAGGATTGAGGATTGAAGATTGAGGATTGGGTATTGAGGATTGAAGAATGAGGGTTGAGGTTTGAGGATTGAGGATTGGGGATTGAGGACTGAGGATTGTGGATTGAGGATTGAGCATTGAGGATTGAAGATTGATGACTGGGGATTGAGGATTGAAGATTGAAGATTAACGATTGAAGATTGGGGATTGAGGATCTAGGATCGGATATTGATTATTGAGGATTGAAGATTGAGGATTGAGGATTGAGGATTGAGAATTGAGAATTGAGGATGAGGACTGAGGGTTGAGGATTGAGGTTTGAGGAATGAGGATTGATGGTTGAGGATTCAGGATTGAGGATTGAGGATTGAGGATTGAGTATTGAAGATTGAGTATTGATGCCTGAGGATTGAGGATTAGGGATTGAGGATTGAGGATTGAGGATTGAAGATTGAGTATTGGGGATTGAAGATTGAGGATTGAGGATTGAGGATTGAGGATTGAGGATTAAGGATTGAAGATTGGGGATTGAGGATCTAGGATTGGAGGTTGATTATTGAGGATTGAAGATTGAGGATTGAGGATTGAGGATTGAGGATTGAGAATTGAGAATTGAGTATGAGGACTGAGGGTTGAGGATTGAGGTTTGAGGAATGAGGATTGTGGGTTGAGGATTGAGGATTGAGGATTGAGGGTCGAGGATTGAGTATTGAAGATTGAGTATTGATGCCTGAGGATTGAGGATTGGGGATTGTGGATTGAGGATTGAGGATTGAAGATTGAGGATTGAGAATTGAGTGTTGAGGATTGAGGTTTGAGGACTGAGGATTGAGGATTGAGGATTGAGGATTGAGGATTGAAGATTGAGGATTGGGTATTGAGGATTGAAGAATGAGGGTTGAGGTTTGAGGATTGAGCATTGAGGATTGAAGATTGATGACTGGGGATTGAGGATTGGAGATTGAGGATTAACGATTGAAGATTGGGGATTGAGGATCTAGAATTGGAGATTGATTATTGAGGATTGAAGATTGAGGATTGAGGATTGAGGATTGAGAATTGAGAATTGAGTATGAGAACTGAGGGTTGAGGATTGAGGTTTGAGGAATGAGGATTGAGGTTTGAGGATTGAGGATTGAGGATTGAGGATTGAGGATTGAGTATTGAAGATTGAGTGTTGATGCCTGAGGATTGAGGATTGAGTATTGATGATTCAGGATCGAGGATTGAAAACTGAGAATTGAGGATTGAAGATTGAGGGTTGAGGATTGAGTATTGAGGATGGAGGATGAGGGCTGAGGGTTGAGGATTGCGGTTTGAGGACTGAGGACTGAGGATTGAGGATTGAGAATTGACGATTGAGGATTGAGGATTGAAGATTGAGGAGTGGGTATTCAGGATTGAAGATTGAGGATTGAGTATTGAGGATTGAGGATTGAGGATTGAAGATTGAGGATTCAGAATTGAGGATTGAGGATTGAGGATTGAGGATTGAAGATTGAATATTGATGATTGAATATTGAGGATTGACGATTGAGGATTGGGTATTGAGGATTGAACATTGAGGATTGAGGATTGAGGATTGAAGGTTGAATATTGATGAATGAAGATTGAGGATTGATGATTGAGGGTTGTGTATTGAGGACGAGGACTGAGGGTTGAGTATTGATACTTGAGGTCTGAGGATTGAGGATTGAGGGTTGAGGATTGAGGATTGAGTATTGAAGATTGAGGATTGATGATTGAGGATTGAGGATTGGGGATTGAGGATTGAGGAATGAGTATTGAAGATTGAGGACTGATGATTGAGGATTGAGGATTGAGGATTGAGGAATGGGGATTGAGGAATGAGCATTGAGGTTTGAGGACTGAGGGCTGAGTATTGAGGGTTGACGATTGAGGATTGAGGATGAGGGCTGAGGGTGGAGGATTGAGGTTTTAGGACAGAGGACTGAGGATTGACGATTGAGAATTGAGGATTGAGGATTGAGGATTGAAGATTGAGGACTGGGTATTGAGGATTGAAGAATGAGGATTGAGGATTGAGGATTGAGGACTGAGGATTGAGGATTGAAGATTGAGGATTGGGTATTGAGGATTGAAGAATGAGAATTAAGGATTGAGGATTGAAGATTGAGTATTGGGGATTGAAGATTGAGGATTGAGGATTGAGGATTGAGGATGGAGAATGAGGACTGTCGGTTGAGGATTGAGGTTTGAGGATTGAAGATTGAGGACTGAGGACTGAGGATTGAGGATTGAGGATTGAGCATTGAGGATTGAAGATTGAGTACTGGGGATTGGGGATTGAAGATTGAGGATTAAGGATTGAAGATTGGGGATTGAGGATCTAGAATTGGAGATTGATTATTGAGGATTGAAGATTGAGGATTGAGGATTGAGGATTGAGAATTGAGAATTGAGTATGAGATCTGAGGGTTGAGGATTGAGGTTTGAGGAATGAGGATTGAGGGTTGAGGATTGAGGATTGAGGATTGAGGATTGAGGATTGAGGATTGAGTATTGAAAATTGAGTATTGATGCCTGAGGATTGAGGATTGAGTATTGATGATTCAGGATCGAGGATCGAAGATTGAGAATTGAGGATTGAAGATTGAGGATTGAGGATTGAAGATTGAGGATGGAGGGTGAGTACTGAGGATTGAGGATTGCGGTTTGAGGACTGAGGACTGAGGACTGAGGATTGAGAATTGAGGATTGAGGATTGAGGATTGAAATTGTGGATTGGGTATTGATGATTGGAGAATGAGGATTGAGGAATTAGGATTGAGGATTGAGGATTGAGGATTGAAGATTGAGGAGTGGGTAATCAGGATTGAAGATTGAGGATTGAGTATTGAGGGTTGAGGATTGAGGATTGAAGATTGAGGATTCAGAATTAAGGATTGAGGATTGAGGATTGAGGATTGAAGATTGAATATTGGTGATTGAATATTGAGGACTGAGGGTTGAGTGTTGTGGATTGAGGACGAGGACTGAGGGTTGAATATTGATGTTTGAGGTCTGAGGATTAAGGATTGAGGGTTGAGAATTGAGGATTGAGGATTGAGGATTGAAGATTGAGGATTGGGCATTAAGGATTGAAGAATGAGGATTGAGGATTGAGGTTTGAGGATTGAGGATTGCAGATTGAGTATTGAGGATTGAAGATTGAGGATTGAGGGTTGAGGATTGAAGATTGAGGATTGAGGATTGAGGATTGAGGATTGAGGATTGAAGATTGAGTATTGAGGATTGAAGGTTGAGGACTGAGGATTGAGGATTGAGGCTTGAGCATTGAGGATTGAGGATTGAATATTGAATATTGAGGATATAAGATTGAGGATTGATGATTGAGGATTGAGGATGGAGGATGCGGGCTGAGGGTAGAGGATTGAGGTCTGAGGACAGAGGACTGAGGATTGAGGATTGAGAATTGAGGATTGAGGATTGAGGATTGAGGATTGAAATAGAGGATTGGGTATTGATGATTGAAGAATGAGGATTGAGGAATTAGGATTGAGGATTGAGGATTGAGGATTGAAGATTGAGGAGTGGGTATTCAGTATTGAAGATTGAGGATTGAATATTGAGGATTGAGGATTGAGGATTGAAGATTGAGGATTCAGAATTGAGGATTGAGGATAGAGGATTGAGGATTGAAGATTGAATATTGATGATTGAATATTGAGGACTGAGGATTGAGGGTTGTGGACTGAGAACGAGGACAGAGGGTTGAGTATTGATGTTTGTGGTCTGAGGATTAAGGATTGAGGGTTGAGAATTGAGAATTGAGGATTGAGGATTGAAGATTGAGGATTGGGCATTGAGGATTGAAGAATGAGGATTGAGGATTGAGGTTTGAGGATTGAGGATTGCAGATTGAGTATTGAGGATTGAATGTGGAGGATTGAGGATTGAGTACTGAGGATTGAGGATTTGAGGATTGAGGATTGAGGATTGAGGATTGAGGGCTGTGGCTTGAGGATTGAGGATTCAGGATTGAAGATTGAGGATTGAGGATTGAGGATGAGGGCTGAGAGTTGAGGATTGAGGTTTGAGGTCTGAGGACTGAGGATTGAGGATTCGGAATTGAGGATTGAGGATTGAGGATTGAAGATTGAGGATTGGGGACTGAGTGTTGAGGGTTGAGTGATGAGAATTGATGTTTATGGATAGAGATTTCAAGATTGCAGATTGAGTATTGAGTATTGAAATGTGTGAATTGATGATATTCTATTGAGGACTGAGAATTGACGACTGATTGTTGAGGACTGAGGTCTGAAGATTGGGGATTCAGGATTGTGGATTCATGATTGAGGTTTGAGGACTGAGAATTGAGGACTGAAGATTGAGGATTGGGTATTGCGGATTTAACATTGAGGATTGAGGATTGAGGATTGAGGATTGAGGATTGAGGACTGAAGATTGAATATTGATGACTGAAGATTGAGGATTGAGGATTGAGGATTGTGGATTGAGGACGAGGACTGAGG
This sequence comes from Calliopsis andreniformis, assembly GCF_051401765.1. Classification (NCBI taxonomy): domain Eukaryota; kingdom Metazoa; phylum Arthropoda; class Insecta; order Hymenoptera; family Andrenidae; genus Calliopsis; species Calliopsis andreniformis. Next base: position 4,690,187 of record NW_027480444.1, on the reverse strand, counting down.
GTTGAGTATTGATGTTTGAGGTCTGGGGATTGAGGATTGAGGATTGAGAATTGAGGATTGAGGATTGAGGATTGAAGATTGAGGATTGGGTATTGAGGATTGAAGAATGAGAATTGAGGATTGAGGATTGAGGATTGAAGATTGAGTATTGAGGATTGAAGATTGAGGATTCAGGATAGAGGATTGAAGATGGAGGATGAGGGCTGAGGGTTGAGGTTTGAGGTTTGAGTATTGAATCCTGAGAATTCAGGATATTCTATTGAGTATTGAGAATTGAGTGTTGATGGTTGAGTATTGAGCATTGGGGTTGAGGATTGAGCATTGAAGATTGAGGATTGATGATTGAGGATTGAGGATTGAGGATTGAGGATTGAGTATTGTGTATTGAAGATTGAGGATTGATGATAGAGCATTGAGGATTGAGCGTTGAGGTTTGAGGACTGAGGACTGAGTATTGAGAATTGAGGATTGAGGATTGAGGACTGAGGATTGATGATTGAGGATTGGGGACTGAGGATTGAATATTCAGGATTGAGGATTGAGGATTGAGGATTGAGGATTAATGATTGAAGATTCATTATTGAGGATTGAAGGTTGAGGATTGAGGATTGAGGATTGAAGATTGAGGACTGAGTGTTGATGGTTTAGTGATGAGAATTGATATTTGTGGATTGAGATTTGAAGAGTGAAGAATGGGGATTGAGTATTGAAAACTGTGAATTGAGGATATACTATTGAGGACTGAGGATTGACAATTGATTTAAGGGGACTGAGGGCTGAAGATTGAGGATTCAGGACTGAGGATAAGGGATTGAGGTTTGAGGACTGAGGATTGAGGGTTGAGGATTCAGGATTGAGGATTGACGCTTGAGGATTGAGGATTGACGATTGAGGATTGGGTATTGAGGATTGAACATTGAGGATTGAGGATTGAGGATTGAAGGTTGAATATTGATGAATGAAGATTGAGGATTGATGATTGAGGATTGTGTATTGAGGACGAGGACTGAGGGTTGAGTATTGATACTTGAGGTCTGAGTATTGAGGATTGAGGGTTGAGGATTGAGGATTGAGTATTGAAGATTGAGGAATGATGATTGAGGATTGAGGATTGGGGATTGAGGATTGAGGAATGAGTATTGAAGATTGAGGATTGATGATTGAGGATTTAGGATTGAGGATTGAGGAATGGGGATTGAGGAGTGAGCATTGAGGATTGAAGATTGAGGATTGGGCATTGTGGATTGAAGAATGAGGATTGAGGGTTGAGGTTTGAGGATTGAGGATTGCAGATTGAGTATTGAGGATTGAAGATTGATGAATGAGGGTTGAGGATTGAAGATTGAGGATTGAGGATTGAGGATTGAGTATTGAGGATTGAAGATTGAGTATTGAGGAGTGAAGGTTGAGGACTGAGGATTGAGGATTGAGGATTGAGCATTGAGGATTGAGGATTGAGGATTGAGGATTGAGGATAGAAGATTGAATATTGAGGATATAAGATTGAGGATTGATGATTGAGGATTGAGGATGGAGGATGAGGGCTGAGGGTAGAGGATTGAGGTCTGAGGACAGAGGACTGAGGATTGAGGATTGAGAATTGAGGATTGAGGATTGAGGATTGAGGATTGAAATTGAGGATTGGGTATTGATGATTGAAGAATGAGGATTGAGGAATTAGGATTGAGGATTGAGGATTGAAGATTGAGGAGTGGGTATTCAGTATTGAAGATTGAGGATTGAATATTGAGGATTGAGGATTGAGGATTGAAGATTGAGGATTCAGAATTGAGGATTGAGGATAGAGGATTGAGGATTGAAGATTGAATATTGACGATTGAATATTGAGGACTGAGGATTCAGGGTTGTGGACTGAGGACGAGGACAGAGGGTTGAGTATTGATGTTTGAGGTCTGAGGATTAAGGATTGAGGGTTGAGAATTGAGGATTGAGGATTGTGGATTGAAGATTGAGGATTGGGCATTGAGGATTGAAGAATGAGGATTGAGGATTGAGGTTTGAGGATTGAGGATTGCAGATTGAGTATTGAGGATTGAAGGTTGAGGATTGAGGATTGAGTACTGAGGATTGAGGGTTTGAGGATTGAGGGTTGAGGATTGAGGATTGAGGATTGAAGATTGAATATTGAGGATATAAGATTGAGGATTGAAGATTGAGGATTGAGGATGGTGGATGAGGGCTGATTGTAGAGGATTGAGGTTTGAGGACAGAGGACTGAGGATTGAGGATTCAGAATTGAGGATTGAGGATTGAGGATTGAAGATTGAGGATTGGGTATTGAGTATTGAAGAATGAGGATTGAGGATTGAGGATTGAGGATTGAGGATTGAGGATTGAAGATTGAATATTGAGGATACAAGATTGAGGATTGATGATTGAGGATTGAGGATGGAGGATGAGGGCTGATTGTAGAGGATTGAGGTTTGAGGACAGAGGACTGAGGATTGAGGATTCAGATAGAGGATTGAGGATTGAGGATTGAAGATTGAAGATTGAGGATTAAGGATTGAAGATTGGGGATTGAGGATCTAGGATTGGAGGTTGATTATTGAGGATTGGAGATTGAGGATTGAGGATTGAGGATTGAGAATTGAGAATTGAGTATGAGGACTGAGGGCTGAGGATTGAGGTTTGAGGAATGAGGATTGAGGGTTGAGGATTGAGGATTGAGGATTGAGGATCGAGGATTGTGTATTGAAGATTGAGTATTGATGCCTGAGGATTGAGGATTGGGGATTGTGGATTGAGGATTGAGGATTGAAGATTGAGGATTGAGAATTGAGTGTTGAAGATTGAGTTCTGAGGATTAAGGATTGAGGATTGAGAATTGAGGATTGAGGATTGAGGATTGAAGGTTGAGGATTGGGTATTGAGGATTGAGGATGGAGGATGAGGGCTGAGGGTTGAGGATTGCGGTTCGAGGACTGAGGTCTGAGGATTGAGGATTGAGAATTGAGGATTGAGGATTGAGTATTGAGGATTGAGGATTGAGGATTGAAGATTGAGGATTCAGAATTGAGGATTGAGGATTGAGGATTAAGGATTGAAGATTGAATATTGATGATTGAATATTGAGGACTGAGGATTGAGGGTTGTGGATTGAGGACGAGGACTGAGGGTTGAATATTGATGTTTGAGGTCTGAGGATTAAGGATTGAGGGTTGAGAATTGAGGATTGAGGATTGAGGATTGAAGAATGAGGATTGGGCATTGAGGATTGAAGAATGAGGATTGAGGATTGAGGTTTGAGTATTGAGGATTGTAGATTGAGTATTGAGGATTGAAGATTGAGGATTGAGGATTGAGGATTGAAGATTGAGGATTGAGGATTGAGGATTGAGGATTGAGGATTGAGGATTTAAGATTGAGTATTGAGGATTGAATGTTGAGGATTGAGGATTGAGTACTGAGGATTGAGGATTGAGGATTGAGGATTGAGGATTGAGGATTGAGGATTGAAGATTGAATATTGAGGATATAAGATTGAGGATTGATGATTGAGGATTGAGGATGGAGGATGAGGGCTGAGGGTAGAGGATTGAGATTTGAGGACAGAGGACTGAGGATTGTGGATTGAGAATTGAGGATTGAGGATTGAGGATTGAAGATTGAGGATTGGGTATTGAGTATTGAAGAATGAGGATTGAGGATTGAGGATTGAGGATTGAGGATTGAAGATTGAGTATTGAGGATTGAAGATTGACGATTGAGGATTAAGGATTGAGGATTGAGGATTGAGGATTGAGGATTGAAGATTGAGTATTGAGGATTGAAGATTGACGATTGAGAATTAAGGATTGAAGATTGAGGATTAAGGATTGAAGATTGGGGATTGAGGATCTAGGATTGGAGGTTGATTATTGAGGATTGAAGATTGAGGATTGGGTATTGAGTATTGAAGAATGAGGATTGAGGATTGATGATTGAGGATTGAAGAATGAGGATTGAGGATTGAGGATTGAGGACTGAGGATTGAGGATTGAAGATTGAGGATTGGGTATTGAGGATTGAGGAATTAGGATTGAGGATTGAGGATTGAGGATTGAAGATTGAGGAGTGGGTATTCAGGATTGAAGATTGAGGATTGAGGATTGATGATTGAGGATTCAGAATTGAGGATTGAGGATTGAGGATTAAGGATTGAAGATTGAATATTGATGATTGAATATTGAGGACTGAGGATTGAGGGTTGTGGATTCAGGACGAGGACTGAGGGTTGAATATTGATGTTTGAGGTCTGAGGATTAAGGATTGAGGGTTGAGAATTGAGGATTGAGGATTGAAGATTGAGGATTGAGGATTGAGGATTGAGGATTGAGGATTGAAGATTGAGTATTGAGGATTGAAGGTTGAGGATTGAGGATTGAGTACTGAGGATTGAGGATTGAGGATTGAGGATTGAGGATTGAGGATTGAGGATTGAAGATTGAATATTGAGGATATAAGATTGACGATTGATGATTGAGGATTGAGGATGGAGGATGAGGGCTGAGGGTATAGGATTGAGATTTGAGGACAGAGGACTGAGGATTGAGGATTGAGAATTGAGGATTGAGGATTGAGGATTGAAGATTGAGGATTGGGTATTGAGTATTGAAGAATGAGGATTGAGGATTGAGGATTGAGGATTGAGGATTGAAGATTGAGTATTGAGGATTGAAGATTGACGATTGAGGATTAAGGATTGAGGATTGAGGATTGAGGATTGAAGATTGAAGATTGAGTATTGAGGATTGAAGGTTGACGATTGAGAATTAAGGATTGAAGATTGAGGATTAAGGATTGAAGATTGGGGATTGAGGATCTAGGATTGGAGGTTGATTATTGAGGATTGAAGATTCAGGATTGAGGATTGAGGATTGAGAATTGAGAATTGAGTATGAGGACTGAGGGTTGAGGATTGAGGTTTGAGGAATGAGGATTGAGGGTTGAGGATTGAGGATTGAGGATTGAGGATCGAGGATTGAGTATTGAAGATTGAGTATTGATGCCTGAGGACTGAGGATTGGGGATTGTGGATTGAGGATTGAGGATTGAAGATTGAGGATTGAGAATTGAGTGTTGAGGATTGAGGTTTGAGGACTGAGGATTGAGGTTTGAGGATTGAGGATGGAGGATTGAAGATTGAGGATTGGGTATTGAGGATTGAAGAATGAGGGTTGAGGTTTGAGGATTGAGGATTGGGGATTGAGGACTGAGGATTGTGGATTGAGGATTGAGCATTGAGGATTGAAGATTGATGACTGGGGATTGAGGATTGAAGATTGAAGATTAACGATTGAAGATTGGGGATTGAGGATCTAGGATCGGATATTGATTATTGAGGATTGAAGATTGAGGATTGAGGATTGAGGATTGAGAATTGAGAATTGAGGATGAGGACTGAGGGTTGAGGATTGAGGTTTGAGGAATGAGGATTGATGGTTGAGGATTCAGGATTGAGGATTGAGGATTGAGGATTGAGTATTGAAGATTGAGTATTGATGCCTGAGGATTGAGGATTAGGGATTGAGGATTGAGGATTGAGGATTGAAGATTGAGTATTGGGGATTGAAGATTGAGGATTGAGGATTGAGGATTGAGGATTGAGGATTAAGGATTGAAGATTGGGGATTGAGGATCTAGGATTGGAGGTTGATTATTGAGGATTGAAGATTGAGGATTGAGGATTGAGGATTGAGGATTGAGAATTGAGAATTGAGTATGAGGACTGAGGGTTGAGGATTGAGGTTTGAGGAATGAGGATTGTGGGTTGAGGATTGAGGATTGAGGATTGAGGATCGAGGATTGAGTATTGAAGATTGAGTATTGATGCCTGAGGATTGAGGATTGGGGATTGTGGATTGAGGATTGAGGATTGAAGATTGAGGATTGAGAATTGAGTGTTGAGGATTGAGGTTTGAGGACTGAGGATTGAGGATTGAGGATTGAGGATTGAGGATTGAAGATTGAGGATTGGGTATTGAGGATTGAAGAATGAGGGTTGAGGTTTGAGGATTGAGCATTGAGGATTGAAGATTGATGACTGGGGATTGAGGATTGGAGATTGAGGATTAACGATTGAAGATTGGGGATTGAGGATCTAGAATTGGAGATTGATTATTGAGGATTGAAGATTGAGGATTGAGGATTGAGGATTGAGAATTGAGAATTGAGTATGAGAACTGAGGGTTGAGGATTGAGGTTTGAGGAATGAGGATTGAGGTTTGAGGATTGAGGATTGAGGATTGAGGATTGAGGATTGAGTATTGAAGATTGAGTGTTGATGCCTGAGGATTGAGGATTGAGTATTGATGATTCAGGATCGAGGATTGAAAACTGAGAATTGAGGATTGAAGATTGAGGGTTGAGGATTGAGTATTGAGGATGGAGGATGAGGGCTGAGGGTTGAGGATTGCGGTTTGAGGACTGAGGACTGAGGATTGAGGATTGAGAATTGACGATTGAGGATTGAGGATTGAAGATTGAGGAGTGGGTATTCAGGATTGAAGATTGAGGATTGAGTATTGAGGATTGAGGATTGAGGATTGAAGATTGAGGATTCAGAATTGAGGATTGAGGATTGAGGATTGAGGATTGAAGATTGAATATTGATGATTGAATATTGAGGACTGAGGATTGAGGGTTGTGGATTGAGGACGAGTACTCAGGGTTGAATATTGATGTTTGAGGTCTGAGGATTGAGGATTGAGGATTGAGGATTGGGTATTGAGGATTGAAGAATGAGGATTGAGGATTGAGGATTGAGGATTGAAGATTGACGATTGAGGATTAAGGATTGAGGATTGAGGATTGAGGATTGAAGATTGAAGATTGAGTATTGAGGATTGAAGGTTGACGATTGAGAATTAAGGATTGAAGATTGAGGATTAAGGATTGAAGATTGGGGATTGAGGATCTAGGATTGGAGGTTGATTATTGAGGATTGAAGATTCAGGATTGAGGATTGAGGATTGAGAATTGAGAATTGAGTATGAGGACTGAGGGTTGAGGATTGAGGTTTGAGGAATGAGGATTGAGGGTTGAGGATTGAGGATTGAGGATTGAGGATCGAGGATTGAGTATTGAAGATTGAGTATTGATGCCTGAGGACTGAGGATTGGGGATTGTGGATTGAGGATTGAGGATTGAAGATTGAGGATTGAGAATTGAGTGTTGAGGATTGAGGTTTGAGGACTGAGGATTGAGGTTTGAGGATTGAGGATTGAGGATTGAAGATTGAGGATTGGGTATTGAGGATTGAAGAATGAGGGTTGAGGTTTGAGGATTGAGGATTGGGGATTGAGGACTGAGGATTGTGGATTGAGGATTGAGCATTGAGGATTGAAGATTGATGACTGGGGATTGAGGATTGAAGATTGAAGATTAACGATTGAAGATTGGGGATTGAGGATCTAGGATCGGATATTGATTATTGAGGATTGAAGATTGAGGATTGAGGATTGAGGATTGAGAATTGAGAATTGAGGATGAGGACTGAGGGTTGAGGATTGAGGTTTGAGGAATGAGGATTGATGGTTGAGGATTCAGGATTGAGGATTGAGGATTGAGGATTGAGTATTGAAGATTGAGTATTGATGCCTGAGGATTGAGGATTAGGGATTGAGGATTGAGGATTGAGGATTGAAGATTGAGTATTGGGGATTGAAGATTGAGGATTGAGGATTGAGGATTGAGGATTGAGGATTAAGGATTGAAGATTGGGGATTGAGGATCTAGGATTGGAGGTTGATTATTGAGGATTGAAGATTGAGGATTGAGGATTGAGGATTGAGGATTGAGAATTGAGAATTGAGTATGAGGACTGAGGGTTGAGGATTGAGGTTTGAGGAATGAGGATTGTGGGTTGAGGATTGAGGATTGAGGATTGAGGATCGAGGATTGAGTATTGAAGATTGAGTATTGATGCCTGAGGATTGAGGATTGGGGATTGTGGATTGAGGATTGAGGATTGAAGATTGAGGATTGAGAATTGAGTGTTGAGGATTGAGGTTTGAGGACTGAGGATTGAGGATTGAGGATTGAGGATTGAGGATTGAAGATTGAGGATTGGGTATTGAGGATTGAAGAATGAGGGTTGAGGTTTGAGGATTGAGCATTGAGGATTGAAGATTGATGACTGGGGATTGAGGATTGGAGATTGAGGATTAACGATTGAAGATTGGGGATTGAGGATCTAGAATTGGAGATTGATTATTGAGGATTGAAGATTGAGGATTGAGGATTGAGGATTGAGAATTGAGAATTGAGTATGAGAACTGAGGGTTGAGGATTGAGGTTTGAGGAATGAGGATTGAGGTTTGAGGATTGAGGATTGAGGATTGAGGATTGAGGATTGAGTATTGAAGATTGAGTGTTGATGCCTGAGGATTGAGGATTGAGTATTGATGATTCAGGATCGAGGATTGAAAACTGAGAATTGAGGATTGAAGATTGAGGGTTGAGGATTGAGTATTGAGGATGGAGGATGAGGGCTGAGGGTTGAGGATTGCGGTTTGAGGACTGAGGACTGAGGATTGAGGATTGAGAATTGACGATTGAGGATTGAGGATTGAAGATTGAGGAGTGGGTATTCAGGATTGAAGATTGAGGATTGAGTATTGAGGATTGAGGATTGAGGATTGAAGATTGAGGATTCAGAATTGAGGATTGAGGATTGAGGATTGAGGATTGAAGATTGAATATTGATGATTGAATATTGAGGACTGAGGATTGAGGGTTGTGGATTGAGGACGAGTACTCAGGGTTGAATATTGATGTTTGAGGTCTGAGGATTGAGGATTGAGGATTGAGGATTGGGTATTGAGGATTGAAGAATGAGGATTGAGGATTGAGGATTGAGGATTGAAGATTGAGTGTTGAGGATGAAAAGATTGAGGATTGAGGATAGAGGATTGAAGATGGAGGATGAGGGCTGAGGGTTGAGGTTTGAAGTTTGAGTATTGAATCCTGAGAATTCAGGATATTCTATTGAGTATTGAGAATTGAGGGTTGATGGTTGAGTATTGAGCACTGGGTTTGAGGATTGAGTATTGAAGATTGAGGATTGATGATTGAGGATTGAGGATTGAGGATTGAGGATTGAGTATTGAGTATTGAAGATTGAGGATTGATGACCGAGTATTGAGGATTGAGGATTGAGGATTGATGGTTGAATATTCATTATTGAGGATTGAAGGTTGAGGACTGAGGATTGAGGATTGAAGATTGAGGACTGAGTGTTGATGCTTTAGTGATGAGAATTGATATTTGTGGATTGAGATTTGAAGAGTGAAGAACGGCGGTTGAGTGTTGAAGACTGTGAATTGAGGATATTCTATTGAGGACTGAGGATTGACAATTGATTTAAGAGGACTGAGGGCTGAAGATTGAGGATTCAGGATTGAGGATTAGGGATTGAGGTTTGAGGACTGAGGATTGAGGATTGAGGATTCAGGATTGAGGATCGACGCTTGAGAATTGAGGATTGACGATTCAGGATTGTGTATTGAGGATTGAACATTGAGGATTGAGGATTGAGGATTGAAGGTTGAATATTGATGAATGAAGATTGAGGATTGATGATTGAGTATTGAGGATTGATGATTGAGGATTGAAGATTGAGTATTGATGATTGAATATTGAGGATTGAGGATTGAGGATTGAGGATTGATGATTGGGTATTGAGGATTGAGGAATGAGGATTGAGGATTGAGGATTGAGGATTGAGGAATGAGGATTGAAGATTGAGGATTGAAGATTGAGTGTTGAGGATTGAAGATTGAGGATTGAGGATTGAGGATTGAGGATTGAGGATTGAAGATTGAGTATTGTGGATTTAAGATTGAGTATTGAGGATTGAAGATTGAGGGTTGAAGATTGAGTATTGATGATTGAATATTGAGGATTGAGGACTGAGGATTGAGGATTGAGGATTGAAGATTGAGTATTGAGGATTGAAGATTGAGGATTGAGTATTCAGGATTGAGGATTCAGGGTTGAAGATTGAGGATTGAGGATTGAGGATTGAGGAATGAGGATTGAGGATTGAAGATTGAATATTGATGATTGAATATTGAGGACTGAGGATTGAGGGTTGTGGATTCAGGACGAGGACTGAGGGTTGAATATTGATGTTTGAGGTCTGAGGATTAGGGATTGAGGATTGAGTATTGAGGATTGAGGATTGAGGATTGAAGATTGAGGATTGGGGACTGAGTGTTGAGGGTTGAGTGATGAGAATTGATGTTTGTGGATAGAGATTTGAAGATTGCAGATTGAGTATTCAGTATTGAAATGTGTGAATTGATGATATTCTATTGAGGACTGAGAATTGACGACTGATTGTTGAGGACTGAGGTCTGAAGATTGGGGATTCGGGATTGTGGATTCAGGATTGAGGTTTGAGGACTGAGAATTGAGGACTGAGTATTGAGAATTGAGGATTGAGGATTGAGGATTGAGGATTGAAGATTGAGGATTAGGTATTGCGGATTGAACATTGAGGATTGAGGATTGAGGACTGAAGATTGAATATTGATGATTGAAGATTGAGGATTGAGGATTGAGTGTTGTGGATTGAGGACGAGGACTGAGGATTGAGTATTGATGTTTGAGGTCTGGGGATTGAGGATTGAGGATTGAGAATTGAGGATTGAGGATTGAGGATTGAGGATTGAGGATTGGGTATTGAGGATTGAAGAATGAGGATTGAGGATTGAGGATTGAGGATTGAAGATTCAGTGTTGAGGATGAAAAGATTGAGGATTGAGGATAGAGGATTGAAGATGGAGGATGAGGGCTGAGGGTTGAGGTTTGAAGTTTGAGTATTGAATCCTGAGAATTCAGGATATTCTATTGAGTATTGAGAATTGAGGGTTGATGGTTGAGTATTGAGCACTGGGTTTGAGGATTGAGTATTGAAGATTGAGGATTGATGATTGAGGATTGAGGATTGAGGATTGAGGATTGAGTATTGAGTATTGAAGATTGAGGGTTGATGACAGAGGATTGAGGATTGAGGATTGAGGATTGATGGTTGAATATTCATTATTCAGGATTGAAGGTTGAGGATTGAGGATTGAGGATTGAAGATTGAGGACTGAGTGTTGATGCTTTAGTGATGAGAATTGATATTTGTGTATTGAGATTTGAAGAGTGAAGAATGGGGATTGAGTATTGAAGACTGTGAATTGAGGATATTCTATTGAGGACTGAGGATTGACAATTGATTTAAGAGGACTGAGGGCTGAAGATTGAGGATTCAGGATTGAGGATTAGGGATTGAGGTTTGAGGACTGAGGATTGAGGATTGAGGATTCAGGATTGAGGATCGACGCTTGAGAATTGAGGATTGACGATTCAGGATTGGGTATTGAGGATTGAACATTGAGGATTGAGGATTGAGGATTGAAGGTTGAATATTGATGAATGAAGATTGAGGATTGATGATTGAGTATTGAGGATTGATGATTGAGGATTGAAGATTGAGTATTGATGATTGAATATTGAGGATTGAGGATTGAGGATTGAGGATTGATGATTGGGTATTGAGGATTGAGGAATGAGGATTGAGGATTGAGGATTGAGGATTGATGATTGAGGAATGAGGATTGAAGATTGAGTATTGAGGATTGAAGATTGAGGATAGAGGATTGAGTACTGAGGATGGAGGATGAGGGCTGAGGGTTGAGGATTGAGGATTGAGAAATGAGGGTTGAGGATTGAGGATTGAAATTGTGGATTGGGTATTGAGGATTGAAGAATGAGGATTGAGGAATTAGGATTGAGGATTGAGGATTGAGGAATGAAGATTGAGGATTGGGTATTGAGGATTGAAGAATGAGGATTGAGGATTGAGGATTGAGGACTGAGGATTGAAGATTGAGTGTTGAGGATTGAAGATTGAGGATTGAGGATTGAGGATTGAGGATTGAGGATTGAAGATTGAGTATTGAGGATTGAAGATTGAGTATTGAGGATTGAAGATTGAGGGTTGAAGATTGAGTATTGATGATTGAATATTGAGGATTGAGGACTGAGGATTGAGGATTGAGGATTGAAGATTGAGTATTGAGGATTGAGGATTGAGGATTGAGGATTGAGGATTGAGGATTGAAGATTGAATATTGAGGATATAAGATTGAGGATTGATGATTGAGGATTGAGGATGGAGGATGAGGGCTGAGGGTAGAGGATTGAGATTTGAGGACAGAGGACTGAGGATTGTGGATTGAGAATTGAGGATTGAGGATTGAGGATTGAAGATTGAGGATTGGGTATTGAGTATTGAAGAATGAGGATTGAGGATTGAGGATTGAGGATTGAGGATTGAAGATTGAGTATTGAGGATTGAAGATTGACGATTGAGGATTAAGGATTGAGGATTGAGGATTGAGGATTGAGGATTGAAGATTGAGTATTGAGGATTGAAGATTGACGATTGAGAATTAAGGATTGAAGATTGAGGATTAAGGATTGAAGATTGGGGATTGAGGATCTAGGATTGGAGGTTGATTATTGAGGATTGAAGATTGAGGATTGGGTATTGAGTATTGAAGGATGAGGATTGAGGATTGATGATTGAGGATTGAAGAATGAGGATTGAGGATTGAGGATTGAGGACTGAGGATTGAGGATTGAAGATTGAGGATTGGGTATTGAGGATTGAGGAATTAGGATTGAGGATTGAGGATTGAGGATTGAAGATTGAGGAGTGGGTATTCAGGATTGAAGATTGAGGATTGAGGATTGATGATTGAGGATTCAGAATTGAGGATTGAGGATTGAGGATTAAGGATTGAAGATTGAATATTGATGATTGAATATTGAGGACTGAGGATTGAGGGTTGTGGATTGAGGACGAGGACTGAGGGTTGAATATTGATGTTTGAGGTCTGAGGATTAAGGATTGAGGGTTGAGAATTGAGGATTGAGGATTGAAGATTGAGGATTGAGGATTGAGGATTGAGGATTGAGGATTGAAGATTGAGTATTGAGGATTGAAGGTTGAGGATTGAGGATTGAGTACTGAGGATTGAGGATTGAGGATTGAGGATTGAGGATTGAGGATTGAGGATTGAAGATTGAATATTGAGGATATAAGATTGACGATTGATGATTGAGGATTGAGGATGGAGGATGAGGGCTGAGGGTATAGGATTGAGATTTGAGGACAGAGGACTGAGGATTGAGGATTGAGAATTGAGGATTGAGGATTGAGGATTGAAGATTGAGGATTGGGTATTGAGTATTGAAGAATGAGGATTGAGGATTGAGGATTGAGGATTGAGGATTGAAGATTGAGTATTGAGGATTGAAGATTGACGATTGAGGATTAAGGATTGAGGATTGAGGATTGAGGATTGAAGATTGAAGATTGAGTATTGAGGATTGAAGGTTGACGATTGAGAATTAAGGATTGAAGATTGAGGATTAAGGATTGAAGATTGGGGATTGAGGATCTAGGATTGGAGGTTGATTATTGAGGATTGAAGATTCAGGATTGAGGATTGAGGATTGAGAATTGAGAATTGAGTATGAGGACTGAGGGTTGAGGATTGAGGTTTGAGGAATGAGGATTGAGGGTTGAGGATTGAGGATTGAGGATTGAGGATCGAGGATTGAGTATTGAAGATTGAGTATTGATGCCTGAGGACTGAGGATTGGGGATTGTGGATTGAGGATTGAGGATTGAAGATTGAGGATTGAGAATTGAGTGTTGAGGATTGAGGTTTGAGGACTGAGGATTGAGGTTTGAGGATTGAGGATGGAGGATTGAAGATTGAGGATTGGGTATTGAGGATTGAAGAATGAGGGTTGAGGTTTGAGGATTGAGGATTGGGGATTGAGGACTGAGGATTGTGGATTGAGGATTGAGCATTGAGGATTGAAGATTGATGACTGGGGATTGAGGATTGAAGATTGAAGATTAACGATTGAAGATTGGGGATTGAGGATCTAGGATCGGATATTGATTATTGAGGATTGAAGATTGAGGATTGAGGATTGAGGATTGAGAATTGAGAATTGAGGATGAGGACTGAGGGTTGAGGATTGAGGTTTGAGGAATGAGGATTGATGGTTGAGGATTCAGGATTGAGGATTGAGGATTGAGGATTGAGTATTGAAGATTGAGTATTGATGCCTGAGGATTGAGGATTAGGGATTGAGGATTGAGGATTGAGGATTGAAGATTGAGTATTGGGGATTGAAGATTGAGGATTGAGGATTGAGGATTGAGGATTGAGGATTAAGGATTGAAGATTGGGGATTGAGGATCTAGGATTGGAGGTTGATTATTGAGGATTGAAGATTGAGGATTGAGGATTGAGGATTGAGGATTGAGAATTGAGAATTGAGTATGAGGACTGAGGGTTGAGGATTGAGGTTTGAGGAATGAGGATTGTGGGTTGAGGATTGAGGATTGAGGATTGAGGATCGAGGATTGAGTATTGAAGATTGAGTATTGATGCCTGAGGATTGAGGATTGGGGATTGTGGATTGAGGATTGAGGATTGAAGATTGAGGATTGAGAATTGAGTGTTGAGGATTGAGGTTTGAGGACTGAGGATTGAGGATTGAGGATTGAGGATTGAGGATTGAAGATTGAGGATTGGGTATTGAGGATTGAAGAATGAGGGTTGAGGTTTGAGGATTGAGCATTGAGGATTGAAGATTGATGACTGGGGATTGAGGATTGGAGATTGAGGATTAACGATTGAAGATTGGGGATTGAGGATCTAGAATTGGAGATTGATTATTGAGGATTGAAGATTGAGGATTGAGGATTGAGGATTGAGAATTGAGAATTGAGTATGAGAACTGAGGGTTGAGGATTGAGGTTTGAGGAATGAGGATTGAGGTTTGAGGATTGAGGATTGAGGATTGAGGATTGAGGATTGAGTATTGAAGATTGAGTGTTGATGCCTGAGGATTGAGGATTGAGTATTGATGATTCAGGATCGAGGATTGAAAACTGAGAATTGAGGATTGAAGATTGAGGGTTGAGGATTGAGTATTGAGGATGGAGGATGAGGGCTGAGGGTTGAGGATTGCGGTTTGAGGACTGAGGACTGAGGATTGAGGATTGAGAATTGACGATTGAGGATTGAGGATTGAAGATTGAGGAGTGGGTATTCAGGATTGAAGATTGAGGATTGAGTATTGAGGATTGAGGATTGAGGATTGAAGATTGAGGATTCAGAATTGAGGATTGAGGATTGAGGATTGAGGATTGAAGATTGAATATTGATGATTGAATATTGAGGACTGAGGATTGAGGGTTGTGGATTGAGGACGAGTACTCAGGGTTGAATATTGATGTTTGAGGTCTGAGGATTGAGGATTGAGGATTGAGGATTGGGTATTGAGGATTGAAGAATGAGGATTGAGGATTGAGGATTGAGGATTGAAGATTGACGATTGAGGATTAAGGATTGAGGATTGAGGATTGAGGATTGAAGATTGAAGATTGAGTATTGAGGATTGAAGGTTGACGATTGAGAATTAAGGATTGAAGATTGAGGATTAAGGATTGAAGATTGGGGATTGAGGATCTAGGATTGGAGGTTGATTATTGAGGATTGAAGATTCAGGATTGAGGATTGAGGATTGAGAATTGAGAATTGAGTATGAGGACTGAGGGTTGAGGATTGAGGTTTGAGGAATGAGGATTGAGGGTTGAGGATTGAGGATTGAGGATTGAGGATCGAGGATTGAGTATTGAAGATTGAGTATTGATGCCTGAGGACTGAGGATTGGGGATTGTGGATTGAGGATTGAGGATTGAAGATTGAGGATTGAGAATTGAGTGTTGAGGATTGAGGTTTGAGGACTGAGGATTGAGGTTTGAGGATTGAGGATTGAGGATTGAAGATTGAGGATTGGGTATTGAGGATTGAAGAATGAGGGTTGAGGTTTGAGGATTGAGGATTGGGGATTGAGGACTGAGGATTGTGGATTGAGGATTGAGCATTGAGGATTGAAGATTGATGACTGGGGATTGAGGATTGAAGATTGAAGATTAACGATTGAAGATTGGGGATTGAGGATCTAGGATCGGATATTGATTATTGAGGATTGAAGATTGAGGATTGAGGATTGAGGATTGAGAATTGAGAATTGAGGATGAGGACTGAGGGTTGAGGATTGAGGTTTGAGGAATGAGGATTGATGGTTGAGGATTCAGGATTGAGGATTGAGGATTGAGGATTGAGTATTGAAGATTGAGTATTGATGCCTGAGGATTGAGGATTAGGGATTGAGGATTGAGGATTGAGGATTGAAGATTGAGTATTGGGGATTGAAGATTGAGGATTGAGGATTGAGGATTGAGGATTGAGGATTAAGGATTGAAGATTGGGGATTGAGGATCTAGGATTGGAGGTTGATTATTGAGGATTGAAGATTGAGGATTGAGGATTGAGGATTGAGGATTGAGAATTGAGAATTGAGTATGAGGACTGAGGGTTGAGGATTGAGGTTTGAGGAATGAGGATTGTGGGTTGAGGATTGAGGATTGAGGATTGAGGATCGAGGATTGAGTATTGAAGATTGAGTATTGATGCCTGAGGATTGAGGATTGGGGATTGTGGATTGAGGATTGAGGATTGAAGATTGAGGATTGAGAATTGAGTGTTGAGGATTGAGGTTTGAGGACTGAGGATTGAGGATTGAGGATTGAGGATTGAGGATTGAAGATTGAGGATTGGGTATTGAGGATTGAAGAATGAGGGTTGAGGTTTGAGGATTGAGCATTGAGGATTGAAGATTGATGACTGGGGATTGAGGATTGGAGATTGAGGATTAACGATTGAAGATTGGGGATTGAGGATCTAGAATTGGAGATTGATTATTGAGGATTGAAGATTGAGGATTGAGGATTGAGGATTGAGAATTGAGAATTGAGTATGAGAACTGAGGGTTGAGGATTGAGGTTTGAGGAATGAGGATTGAGGTTTGAGGATTGAGGATTGAGGATTGAGGATTGAGGATTGAGTATTGAAGATTGAGTGTTGATGCCTGAGGATTGAGGATTGAGTATTGATGATTCAGGATCGAGGATTGAAAACTGAGAATTGAGGATTGAAGATTGAGGGTTGAGGATTGAGTATTGAGGATGGAGGATGAGGGCTGAGGGTTGAGGATTGCGGTTTGAGGACTGAGGACTGAGGATTGAGGATTGAGAATTGACGATTGAGGATTGAGGATTGAAGATTGAGGAGTGGGTATTCAGGATTGAAGATTGAGGATTGAGTATTGAGGATTGAGGATTGAGGATTGAAGATTGAGGATTCAGAATTGAGGATTGAGGATTGAGGATTGAGGATTGAAGATTGAATATTGATGATTGAATATTGAGGACTGAGGATTGAGGGTTGTGGATTGAGGACGAGTACTCAGGGTTGAATATTGATGTTTGAGGTCTGAGGATTGAGGATTGAGGATTGAGGATTGGGTATTGAGGATTGAAGAATGAGGATTGAGGATTGAGGATTGAGGATTGAAGATTGAGTGTTGAGGATGAAAAGATTGAGGATTGAGGATAGAGGATTGAAGATGGAGGATGAGGGCTGAGGGTTGAGGTTTGAAGTTTGAGTATTGAATCCTGAGAATTCAGGATATTCTATTGAGTATTGAGAATTGAGGGTTGATGGTTGAGTATTGAGCACTGGGTTTGAGGATTGAGTATTGAAGATTGAGGATTGATGATTGAGGATTGAGGATTGAGGATTGAGGATTGAGTATTGAGTATTGAAGATTGAGGATTGATGACCGAGTATTGAGGATTGAGGATTGAGGATTGATGGTTGAATATTCATTATTGAGGATTGAAGGTTGAGGACTGAGGATTGAGGATTGAAGATTGAGGACTGAGTGTTGATGCTTTAGTGATGAGAATTGATATTTGTGGATTGAGATTTGAAGAGTGAAGAACGGCGGTTGAGTGTTGAAAACTGTGAATTGAGGATATTCTATTGAGGACTGAGGATTGACAATTGATTTAAGAGGACTGAGGGCTGAAGATTGAGGATTCAGGATTGAGGATTAGGGATTGAGGTTTGAGGACTGAGGATTGAGGATTGAGGATTCAGGATTGAGGATCGACGCTTGAGAATTGAGGATTGACGATTCAGGATTGTGTATTGAGGATTGAACATTGAGGATTGAGGATTGAGGATTGAAGGTTGAATATTGATGAATGAAGATTGAGGATTGATGATTGAGTATTGAGGATTGATGATTGAGGATTGAAGATTGAGTATTGATGATTGAATATTGAGGATTGAGGATTGAGGATTGAGGATTGATGATTGGGTATTGAGGATTGAGGAATGAGGATTGAGGATTGAGGATTGAGGATTGAGGAATGAGGATTGAAGATTGAGGATTGAAGATTGAGTGTTGAGGATTGAAGATTGAGGATTGAGGATTGAGGATTGAGGATTGAGGATTGAAGATTGAGTATTGTGGATTTAAGATTGAGTATTGAGGATTGAAGATTGAGGGTTGAAGATTGAGTATTGATGATTGAATATTGAGGATTGAGGACTGAGGATTGAGGATTGAGGATTGAAGATTGAGTATTGAGGATTGAAGATTGAGGATTGAGTATTCAGGATTGAGGATTCAGGGTTGAAGATTGAGGATTGAGGATTGAGGATTGAGGAATGAGGATTGAGGATTGAAGATTGAATATTGATGATTGAATATTGAGGACTGAGGATTGAGGGTTGTGGATTCAGGACGAGGACTGAGGGTTGAATATTGATGTTTGAGGTCTGAGGATTAGGGATTGAGGATTGAGTATTGAGGATTGAGGATTGAGGATTGAAGATTGAGGATTGGGGACTGAGTGTTGAGGGTTGAGTGATGAGAATTGATGTTTGTGGATAGAGATTTGAAGATTGCAGATTGAGTATTCAGTATTGAAATGTGTGAATTGATGATATTCTATTGAGGACTGAGAATTGACGACTGATTGTTGAGGACTGAGGTCTGAAGATTGGGGATTCGGGATTGTGGATTCAGGATTGAGGTTTGAGGACTGAGAATTGAGGACTGAGTATTGAGAATTGAGGATTGAGGATTGAGGATTGAGGATTGAAGATTGAGGATTAGGTATTGCGGATTGAACATTGAGGATTGAGGATTGAGGACTGAAGATTGAATATTGATGATTGAAGATTGAGGATTGAGGATTGAGTGTTGTGGATTGAGGACGAGGACTGAGGATTGAGTATTGATGTTTGAGGTCTGGGGATTGAGGATTGAGGATTGAGAATTGAGGATTGAGGATTGAGGATTGAGGATTGAGGATTGGGTATTGAGGATTGAAGAATGAGGATTGAGGATTGAGGATTGAGGATTGAAGATTGAGTGTTGAGGATGAAAAGATTGAGGATTGAGGATAGAGGATTGAAGATGGAGGATGAGGGCTGAGGGTTGAGGTTTGAAGTTTGAGTATTGAATCCTGAGAATTCAGGATATTCTATTGAGTATTGAGAATTGAGGGTTGATGGTTGAGTATTGAGCACTGGGTTTGAGGATTGAGTATTGAAGATTGAGGATTGATGATTGAGGATTGAGGATTGAGGATTGAGGATTGAGTATTGAGTATTGAAGATTGAGGGTTGATGACAGAGGATTGAGGATTGAGGATTGAGGATTGATGGTTGAATATTCATTATTCAGGATTGAAGGTTGAGGATTGAGGATTGAGGATTGAAGATTGAGGACTGAGTGTTGATGCTTTAGTGATGAGAATTGATATTTGTGTATTGAGATTTGAAGAGTGAAGAATGGGGATTGAGTATTGAAGACTGTGAATTGAGGATATTCTATTGAGGACTGAGGATTGACAATTGATTTAAGAGGACTGAGGGCTGAAGATTGAGGATTCAGGATTGAGGATTAGGGATTGAGGTTTGAGGACTGAGGATTGAGGATTGAGGATTCAGGATTGAGGATCGACGCTTGAGAATTGAGGATTGACGATTCAGGATTGGGTATTGAGGATTGAACATTGAGGATTGAGGATTGAGGATTGAAGGTTGAATATTGATGAATGAAGATTGAGGATTGATGATTGAGTATTGAGGATTGATGATTGAGGATTGAAGATTGAGTATTGATGATTGAATATTGAGGATTGAGGATTGAGGATTGAGGATTGATGATTGGGTATTGAGGATTGAGGAATGAGGATTGAGGATTGAGGATTGAGGATTGATGATTGAGGAATGAGGATTGAAGATTGAGTATTGAGGATTGAAGATTGAGGATAGAGGATTGAGTACTGAGGATGGAGGATGAGGGCTGAGGGTTGAGGATTGAGGATTGAGAAATGAGGGTTGAGGATTGAGGATTGAAATTGTGGATTGGGTATTGAGGATTGAAGAATGAGGATTGAGGAATTAGGATTGAGGATTGAGGATTGAGGAATGAAGATTGAGGATTGGGTATTGAGGATTGAAGAATGAGGATTGAGGATTGAGGATTGAGGACTGAGGATTGAAGATTGAGTGTTGAGGATTGAAGATTGAGGATTGAGGATTGAGGATTGAGGATTGAGGATTGAAGATTGAGTATTGAGGATTGAAGATTGAGTATTGAGGATTGAAGATTGAGGGTTGAAGATTGAGTATTGATGATTGAATATTGAGGATTGAGGACTGAGGATTGAGGATTGAGGATTGAAGATTGAGTATTGAGGATTGAAGATTGAGGATTGAGTATTCAGGATTGAGGATTCAGGGTTGAAGATTGAGGATTGAGGATTGAGGATTGAGGATTGAGGATTGAGGATTGATGATTGAATCTTGATGATTGAATATTGAGGACTGAGGATTGAGGGTTGTGGATTGAGGACGAGGACTGAGGGTTGAATATTGATGTTTGAGGTCTGAGGATTAGGGATTGAGGATTGAGAATTGAGGATTGAGGATTGAGGATTGAAGATTGAGGATTGGGTATTTAGGATTGAAGAATGAGGATTGAGGATTGAGGTTTGAGGATTGATGATTGAATATTGAGGATTGAGGATTGAGGTTTGAGGATTGAGGATGAAGACTGAGGGTTGAGGATTGAGGTTTGAGGAACGAGGATTGAGGATTGAGGATTGAGGACTAAGGATTGACGATTGAGTATTGAAGATTGAGGACTGATGACTGAGGATTGACGACTGAGAATTGAGGATTGAGGATTGCTGATTGAATGTTGAGTATTGAGGATTGAATATTGCGGATTGAGGATTGAGGATTGAGGATTGAGGATTGAGAATTGAGGATTGAAGATTGAGTATTGAGTATTGAAGGTCGAGGATTGTGGATTGAGGATTAAAGATTGAGGATTGAATATTGTAGATTGAGTATTGATGCCTGAGGATTGAGGATTGAGGATTGAGGATTGAGGATTGAGTATTGAGGATGAGTGCTAAGCGTCGGGGATTGAGGTTCGACGACTGACGATTGAGGATTGAGGATTGAGAATTGTGGATTGATGTTTGAGGATTGAAGATTGAGGATTGGGCATTGAGGATTGGATATTGAGGTTTGAAGAATGAGGACTGAGGATTGAGGATTGAGGATTGAGGATTGAGGATGTAGGATTGGAGATTGATTATTGAGTATTCAAGGTTGAGGATTGTGGATTGAGGATTGAGTATTGAGGATGGAGGATTGAGGATTGAGGATTGAGGATTGAGGATTGAGGATTGAGGATTGAGCATTGAGGATTGAGGGTTGTAGACTGAGTATTGATGATTGAATATTGAGGACTGAGGATTGAGGTTAGAGGATTGAGGTTTGAGGATTGATGATTGAGGATTGAGGATTGAGGATTGAGTATTGAAGATTGAGTGTTGATGCCTGAGGATTGAGGATCGAGGATTGAGGATTGAGGATTGGAGATTGATTATTGAGGATTGAAGAATGAGGATTGAGGATTGAGGATTGAGAATTGAGAATTGAGTATGAGGACTGAGGATTGAGGATTGAGGTTTGAGTATTGATGCCTGAGGATTGAGGATTGAGGATTGATGATTGAGGATCGAGGATTGAAGATTGAGAATTGAGGATTGAAGATTGAGGATTGAGGATTGAGGATTGAGGATGGAGGATGAGGGCTGAGGGTTGAGGATTGAGGATTGAGAAAAGAGGATTGAGGATTGAGGATTGAAATTGAGGATTGAAGAATGAGGATTGAGGATTGAGGATTGAGGATTGAGGATTGAGGATTGAAGATTAGTGTTGAGGATTGAAGATTGAGGATTGAGTATTGAGGATTGAGGATTGAGGATTGAAGATTGAGTGTTGAGGGTTGAAGATTGAGGATTGAGGATTGAGGATTGAGGATTGAGGATTGAAGATTGAGTATTTAGTATTGAAGGTTGAGGATTGTGGATTGCGGATTAAGGATTGAGGACTGAATATTGTAGATTGAGTATTGATGCCTGAGGATTGAGGATTGAAGATTGAGTATTGAGGATTGAAGATTGAGGATTGAGTATTCAGGATTGAGGATTCAGGGTTGAAGATTGAGGATTGAGGATTGAGGATTGAGGATTGAGGATTGAGGATTGAAGATTGAATATTGATGATAGAATATTGAGGACTGAGGATTGAGGGTTGTGGATTGAGGACGAGGTCTGAGGCTTGAATATTGATGTTTGAGGTCTGAGGATTCGGGATTGAGGATTGAGAATTGAGGATTGAGGATTGAGGATTGTAGATTGAGGATTGGGTATTTAGGATTGAAGAATGAGGATTGAGGATTGAGGTTTGAGGATTGATGATTGAATATTGAGGATTGAGGACTGAGGTTTGAGGATTGAGGATGAAGACTGAGGGTTGAGGATTGAGGTTTGAGGAACGAGGATTGAGGATTGAGGATTGAGGTCTAAGGATTGACGATTGAGTATTGAAGATTGAGGACTGATGACTGAGGATTGACGACTGAGAATTGAGGATTGAGGATTGCTGATTGAGGATTGATGATTGAGGATTGAGGATTGAGGATTGAGTATTGAGTATTGAGTATTGAAGATTGAGGATTGATGATAGAGGATTGAGGATTGAGCGTTGAGGTTTGAGGACTGAGGACTGAGTATTGAGAATTGAGGATTGAGGATTGAGGACTGAGGATTGATGATTGAGGATTGGGGACTGAGGACTGAATATTCAGGATTGAGGATTGAGGATTGAGGATTGAGGATTGATGGTTGAAGATTCATTATTGAGGATTGAAGGTTGAGGATTGAGGATTGAGGGTTGAAGATTGAGGACTGAGTGTTGATGGTTTAGTGATGAGAATTGATATTTGTGGATTGAGATTTGAAGAGTGAAGAATGGGGATTGAGTATTGAAAACTGTGAATTGAGGATATTCTATTGAGGACTGAGGATTGACAATTGATTTAAGAGGACTGAGGGCTGAAGATTGAGGATTCAGGATTGAGGATTAGGGATTGAGGTTTGAGGACTGAGGATTGAGGGTTGGGGATTCAGGATTGAGGATTGACGCTTGAGAATTGAGGATTGACGATTCAGGATTCGGTATTGAGGATTGAACATTGAGGATTGAGGATTGAGGATTGAAGGTTGAATATTGATGAATGAAGATTGAGGATTGATGATTGAGTATTGGGGATTGATGATTGAGGATTGAAGATTGAGTATTGATGATTGAATATTGAGGATTGAGGATTGAGGATTGAGGATTGATGATTGGGTATTGAGGATTGAGGAATGAGGATTGAGGATTGAGGATTGAGGATTGAGGATTGAGGATTGAGGATTGAAGATTGAGTATTGAGTATTGAAGGTTGAGGATTGTGGATTGAGGATTACGGATTGAGGATTGAATATTGTAGATTGAGTATTAATGCCTGAGGATTGAGGATTGAGTATTGAGGATTGAGGATTCAGGATTGAAGATTGAGTATTGAGGATTGAAGATTGAGGGTTGAAGATTGAGTATTGATGATTGAATATTGAGGATTGAGGATTGAGGATTGAGGATTGAGGATTGAGGATTGAGGATTGAAGATTGAGTATTGATGATTGAATATTGAGGATTGAGGATTGAGGTTTGAGGATTGAGGATGAGGTCTGACGGTAGAGGATTTAGGTTTGAGGATTGAGGATTGAGGACTGAGGATTGAGGATGAGTGCTAAGCGTCGGGGATTGAGGTTCGACGACTGACGACTGAGGATTGAGGATTGAGAATTGAGGATTGATGTTTGAGGATTGAAGATTGAGGATTGGGTATTGAGGATTGAGGAATGAGGATTGAGGATTGAGGTTTGAGTATTGAGGATTGCAGATTGAGTATTGAGGATTGAAGATTGAGGTTTGAGGATTGAGGATTGAGGAATGAGGACTGAAGATTGAGTATTGGGGATTGAAGATTGAGGATAGAGGATTGAGTATTGAGGATGGAGGATGAGGGCTAAGGTTTGAGGATTGAGGATTGAGAAATGAGGATTGAGGATTGAGGATTGAAATTGAGAATTGGGTATTGAGGATTGAAGAATGAGGATTGAGGAATTAGGATTGAGGATTGGGGATTGAGGATTGAAGACTGAGGATTGGGTATTGAGGATTGAAGAATGAGGATTGAGGATTGAGGATTGAGGATTGAGGATTGAAGATTGAGTGTTGAGGATTGAAGATTGAGGATTGAGGATTGAGGATTGAGGATTCAGGGTTGAAGATTGAGTATTGAGGATTGAAGATTGAGGATTGAGTATTGAGGATTGTGGATTCAGGGTTGAAGATTGAGGATTGAGGATTGAGGATTGAGGATTCAGGATTGAGGATTGAAGATTGAATATTGATGATTGAATATTGAGGATAGAGGATTGAGTACTGAGGATGGAGGATGAGGGCTCAGGGTTGAGGATTGAGGATTGAGAAATGAGGATTGAGGATTGAGGATTGAAATTGAGGATTGGGTATTGAGGATTGAAGAATGAGGATTGAGGAACTAGGATTGAGGATTGAGGATTGAGGATTCAGGGTTGAAGATTGAGTGTTGAGGATTGAAAATTGAGGATTGAGGATTGACGATTGAGGATTGAGGATTGAAGATTGAGTATTGAGCATTGAAGATTGAGGATTGAGTATTGAGGATTGAGGATTCAGGGTTGAAGATTGAGGATTGAGGATTGAGGACTGACGATTGAGGATTGAGGTTTGAGGATTGAGGATTGAAGATTGAATATTTATGATTGAATATTGAGTACTGAGGTATGAGTGTTGTGGATTGAGGACGAGGACTGAGGGTTGAATATTGATATTTGAGGTCTGAGGATTAAGGATTGAGGATTGAGAATTGAGGATGGAGGATTGAGCATTGAAGATTAAGGATTGGGTATTTAGGATTGAAGCATGAGGATTGAGGATTGAGGTTTGAGGATTGGGGATTGAAGATTGAGTATTGATGATTGAATATTGAGGATTGAGGATTGAGGTTTGAGGATTGAGGATGAAGACTGAGGGTTGAGGATTGAGGTTTGAGGAACGGGGATTGAGGATTCAGGATTGAGGGCTAAGGATTGACGATTGAGTATTGAAGATTGAGGATTGATGACTGAGGATTGACGACTGAGAATTGAGGATTGAGGATTGATGATTGAAGATTGAGTATTGAGGATTGAATATTGCGGATTGAGGATTGAGGATTGAGGATTGAGGATTGAGGATTGAGGATTGAGGATTGAAGATTGAGTATTGAGTATTGAAGGTTGAGGATTGAGGATTGAGGATTGAGGATTGAGGATTGAAGATTGAGTATTGATGATTGAATATTGAGGATTGAGAATTGAGGTTTGAGGATTGAGGACGAGGACTGACGGTAGAGGATTTAGGTTTGAGGATTGAGGATTGAGGACTGAGGTTTGAGGATGAGTGCTAAGCGTCGGGGATTGAGGTTCGACGACTGAGGACTGAGGATTGAGGATTGAGAATTGAGGATTGATGTTTGAGGATTGAAGACTGAGGATTGGGTATTGAGGATTGAAGAATGAGGATTGAGGATCGAGGACTGAGTACCTAGGATTGGAGATTGATTATTGAGTATTGAAGGTTGAGGATTGAGGATTGAGGATTGAGGATTGAGGATTGAGGATTGAGGATTGAGGATTGAGGATTGAGGACTGAGGATAGAGGATTGAGGATTGAGGATTGAAGATTGAGTATTGATGATTGAATATTGAGGATTGAGGATTGAGGTTTGAGGATTGAGGATTGAGGATTGAGGATTGAGGATTGAGTATTGAAGATTGAGTATTGATGCCTGAGGATTGACGGTCGAGGATTGAGGATTGAGGATTGGAAATTGATTATTGAGGATTGAAGATTGAGGATTGAGTATTGATGATTGAGAATTGTAGATTGAGTATTGATGCCTGAGGATTGAGGATTGAGGATTGATGATTGAGGATCGAGGATTGAAGATTGAGAATTGAGGACTGAAGATTGAGGATTGAGGATTGAGGATTGAGGATGGATGATGAGGGCTGAGGGTTGAGGATTGAGGATTGAGAAATGAGGATTGAGGATTGAGGATTGAAATTGAGGATTGGGTATTGAGGATTGAAGAATGAGGATTGAGGAATTAGGATTGAGGTTTGAGGATCGAGGATTGAAGATTGAGGATTAGTTATTGAGGATTGAAGAATGAGGAGTGAGGATTGAGGATTGAGGATTGAGGATTGAAGATTAGTGATGAGGATTGAAGATTGACGATTGAGGATTGAGGATTGAGGATTGAGGATTGAGGATTGAGGAATGAGGATTGAAGATTGAGTATTGAGGATTGAAGATTGAGGATAGAGGATCGAGTACTGAGGATGGAGGATGAGGGCTGAGGGTTGAGGATTGAGGATTGAGAAATGAGGTTTGAGGATTGAGGATTGAAATTGAGGATTGGGTATTGAGGATTGAAGAATGCGGATTGAGGAATTAGGATTGAGGATTGAGGATTTAGGATTGAAGATTGAGGATTGGGTATTGAGGATTGAAGAACGAGGATTGAGGATTGAGGATTGAGGATAGAGGATAGAGGATTGAGGATTGAGGATTGAAGATTGAATATTGATGATTGAATATTGAGGACTGCGGATTGAGTGTTGTGGATTGTGGACGAGGACTCAGGGTTGAATATTGATGTTTGAGGTCTGGGGATTAAGGATTGAGAATTGAGGATTGAGGATTCATGATTGAAGATTGAGCATTGAGGATTGAATATTGAGGATTGAGGATTGAGGTTTGAGGATTGAGGATGAAGACTGAGGGTTGAGGATTGTGGTTTGAGGAACGAGGATAGAGGATTGAGGATTGAGGACTAAGGATTGACGATTGAGTATTGAAGATTGAGGATTGATGACTGAGGATTGACGACTGAGAATTGGGGATTGAGGATTGATGATTGAAGATTGAGTATTGAGGATTGAATATTGAGGATTGAGGATTGAGGATTGAAGATTGAGTATTGTGGATTGAATATTGAGGATTGAGGATTGAGGATTGAGGATTGAGGATTGAGGATTGAAGATTGAGTATTGAGGATTGAAGATTGAGGGTTGAAGATTGAGTATTGATGATTGAATATTGAGGATTGAGGATTGAGGTTTGAGGATTGAGGACGAGGACTGACGGTAGAGGATTTAGGTTTGAGGATTGAGTATTGAGGAAGGAGGATTGAGGATGAGTGCTAAGGGTCGGGGATTGAGGTTCGACGACTGAGGACTGAGGATTGAGGATTGAGAATTGAGGATCGATGTTTGAGGATTGAACATTGAACATTGAGGATTGAGGATTGATGAATGAGGATTGAAGATTGAGTATTGAGGATTGAAGATTGAGGATACAGGATTGAGTACTGAGGATGGAGGATGAGGGCTGAGGGTTGAGGATTGAGGATTGAGAAATGATGATTGAGGATTGAGGATTGAAATTGAGGATTGGGTATTGAGGATTGAAGAATGAGGATTGAGGAATTAGGATTGAGGATTGAGGATTGAGGATTGAAGATTGAGGATTGGGTATTGAGGATTGAAGAATGAGGATTGAGGATTGAGCATTGAGGATTGAGGATTGAAGATTGAGTGTTGAGGATTGAAAATTGAGGATTCAGGGTTGAAGATTGAGGATTGAGGATTGAGGATTGAGGATTGAGTATTGAAGATTGAGTGTTGATGCCTGAGGATTGAGGATCGAGGATTGAGGATTGAGGATTGGAGATTGATTGTTGAGGATTGAAGATTGAGGATTGAGGATTGACTATTGAGAATTGAGAATTGAGTACGAGGACTGAGGGTTGAGGATTGACGTTTGAGGAATGAGGATTGAGGGTTGGGGAATGAGGATTGAGGATTGAGTATTGAGGATTGAGCATTGAAGATTGAGTATTGATGCCTGAGGATTGAGGATTGAGGATTGATGATTGAGGATCGAGGATTGAAGATTGAGAATTGAGGATTGATAATTAAGTATTGAGGATTGAGGATTGAGGATGGAGTATGAGGGCTGAGGGTTGAGGATTGAGGATTGAGAAATGAGGATTGAGGATTGAGAATTGAAATTGAGGATTGGGTATTGAGGATTGAAGAATGAGGATTGAGGGATTAGGATTCAGGACTGAGGATTGAGGATTGAAGATTGAGGATTGGGTATTGAGGATTGAAGAATGACGATTGAGGATTGAGGATTGAGGATTGAGGATTGAAGGTTAGTGTTGAGGATTGAGGATTGAGGATTGAGTATTGAGGATTGAGGATTGAGGATTGAAGATTGAGTGTTGAGGGTTGAAGATTGAGGATTGAGGATTGAGGATTGAGGATTGAGGATTGAAGATTGAGTATTGAGGATTGAAGATTGAGGATTGAGTATTGAGGATTGAGGATTCAGGGTTGAAGATTGAGGATTGAGTATTGAGGATTGAGGATTCAGGATTGAGGATTGAAGATTGAATATTGATGATTGAATATTGAGAACTGAGGATTGAGTGTTGTGGATTGAGGACGAGGACTGAGGGTTGAATATTGATGTTTGAGGTCTGAGGATTAAGGATTGAGGATTGAGAATTGAGTATTGAGGATTGAGGATTGTAGATTGAGGATTGGGTATTTAGGATTGAAGAATGAGGATTGAGGAATGAGGTTTGAGGATTGAGGATTGAAGATTGAGTATTGATGTTTGAATATTGAGGATTGAGGATTGAGGTTTGAGGATTTAGGATGAAGACTGAGGGTTGAGGATTGAGGTTGGAGGAACGAGGATTGAGGATTGAGGATTGGGGACTAAGGATTGACGATTGAGTATTGAAGATTGAGGATTGATGACTGAGGATTGACGACTGAGAATTGAGGACTGAGGATTGATGATTGAAGATTGAGTATTGAGGATTGAATATTGAGGACTGAGGATTGAGGGTTGTGGATTGTGGACGAGGACTCAGGGTTGAATATTGATGTTTGAGGTCTGGGGATTAAGGATTGAGGATTGAGAATTGAGGATTGAAGATTGAGGATTGAAGATTGAGGATTGGGTATTTAGGATTGAAGAATGAGGATTGAGGATTGAGGTTTGAGGATTGAGGATTGAAGACTGAGTATTGATGATTGAATATTGAGGATTGAGTATTGAGGTTTGAGGATTGAGGATGAAGACTGAGGGTTGAGGTTTGAGGTTTGAGGAACGAGGATTGAGGATTGAGGATTGAGGACTAAGTATTGACGATTGAGTATTGAAGATTGAGGATTGATGACTGAGGATTGACGACTGAGATTTGAGGAGTGAGGATTGATGATTGAAGATTGGGTATTGAGGATTGAATCTTGAGGATTGAGGATTGAGGATTGAGGATTGAGGATTGAGGATTGAGGATTGAAGATTGAGTATTGAGTATTGAAGGTAGAGGATTGTGGATTGAGGATTAAGGACTGAGGATTGAATATTGTAGATTGAGTATTGATGCCTGAGGATTGAGGATTGAGGATTGAGGATTGAGGATTGAGGATTGAGGATTGAGGATTGAAGATTGAGTATTGAGGATTGAAGATTGAGGGTAGAAGATTGAGTATTGATGATTGAATATTGAGGATTGAAGATTGAGGATCGAGGATTGAAGATTGAGAATTGAGGATTGAAGATTGGGGATTGAGGATTGAGGATTGAGGATGGTGGATGAGGGCTGAGGGTTGAATATTGAGGATTGAGGATTGAGGTTTGAGGATTGAGGATGAAGACTGAGGGTTGAGGATTGAGGTTTGAGGAACGAGGATAGAGGATTGAGGATTGAGGACTAAGGATTGACGATTGAGTATTGAAGATTGAGGATTGATGTCTGAGGATTGACGACTGAGAATTGGGGTTTGAGGATTGATGATTGAATATTGAGTATTGAGGATTGAATATTGAGGATTGAGGATTGAGGATTGAAGATTGAGGATTGAT
Source organism: Calliopsis andreniformis (assembly GCF_051401765.1). Classification (NCBI taxonomy): domain Eukaryota; kingdom Metazoa; phylum Arthropoda; class Insecta; order Hymenoptera; family Andrenidae; genus Calliopsis; species Calliopsis andreniformis. The sequence goes on along the minus strand of NW_027480444.1, from coordinate 4,659,726 downwards.
GATTGAAGATTGAGTATTGAGGATTGAATATTGAGGATTGAGGATTGAGGATTGAAGATTGAGTATTGAGGATTGAATATTGAGGATTGAGGATTGAGGTTTGAGGATTGAGGATGAAGACTGAGGGTTGAGGATTGAGATTTGAGGAACGAGGATAGAGGACTGAGGATTGAGGACTAAGGATTTACGATTGAGTATTGAAGATTGAGGATTGATGTCTGAGGATTGACGACTGAGAATTGGGGTTTGAGGATTGATGATTGAATATTGAGTATTGAGGATTGAATATTGAGGATTGAGGATTGAGGATTGAAGATTGAGGATTGATGATTGAAGATTGAGTATTGAGGATTGAATATTGAGGATTGAGGATTGAGGATTGAAGATTGAGTATTGAGGATTGAATATTGAGGATTGAGGATTGAGGATTGAGGATTGAGGATTGAGGATTGAAGATTGAGTATTGAGGATTGAAGATTGAGGGTTGAAGATTGAGTATTGATGATTGAATATTGAGGATTGAGGAATTAGGATTGAGGATTGAGGATTGAGGATAGAGGATTGAGTACTGAGGATGGAGGATGAGGGCTGAGGGTTGAGGATTGAGGATTGAGAAATGATGATTGAGGATTGAGGATTGAAATTGAGGATTGGGTATTGAGGATTGAAGAATGAGGATTGAGGAATTAGGATTGAGGATTGAGGATTGAGGATTGAAGATTGAGGATTGGGTATTGAGGATTGAAGAATGAGGATTGAGGATTGAGGATTGAGGATTGAGGATTGAAGATTGAGTGTTGAGGATTGAAAATTGAGGATTCAGGGTTGAAGATTGAGGATTGAGGATTGAGGATTGAGGATTGAGTATTGAAGATTGAGTATTGATGACTGCGGATTGAGGATTGAGGATTGAGGATTGAGGATTGGAGATTGATTGTTGAGGATTGAAGATTGAGGATTGAGGATTGAGTATTGAGAATTGAGAATTGAGTACGAGGACTGCGGGTTGAGGATTGACGTTTGAGGAATGAGGATTGTGGGTTGGGGAATGAGGATTGAGGAATGAGGATTGAGGATTGAGCATTGAAGATTGAGTATTGATGCCTGAGGATTGAGGATTGAGGATTGATGATTGAGGATCGAGGATTGAATATTGAGAATTGAGGATTGATAATAAAGTATTGAGGATTGAGGATTGAGGATGGAGGATGAGGGCTGAGGGTTGACGATTGAGGATTGAGAAATGAGGATTGATGATTGAGAATTGAAATTGAGGATTGGGTATTGATGATTGAAGAATGAGGATTGAGGGATTAGGATTCAGGACTGAGGATTGAGGATTGAAGATTGAGGATTGGGTATTGAGGATTGAAGAATGAGGATTGAGGATTGAGGATTGAGGATTGAGGATTGAAGGTTAGTGTTGAGGATTGAAGATTGAGGATTGAGTATTGATAATTGAGCATTGAGGATTGAAGATTGAGTGTTGAGGGTTGAAGATTGAGGATTGAGGATTGAGGATTGAGGATTGAGGATTGAAGATTGAGTATTGAGGATTGAGGTTGGAGGAACGAGGATTGAGGATTGAGGATTGGGGACTAAGGATTGACGATTTAGTATTGAAGATTGAGGATTGATGTCTGAGGATTGACGACTGAGAATTGAGGATTGAGGATTGATGATTGAAGATTGAGTACTGAGGATTGAATATTGAGGACTGAGGATTGAGGGTTGTGGATTGTGGACGAGGACTCAGGGTTGAATATTGATGTTTGAGGTCTGGGGATTAAGGATTGAGGATTGAGAATTGAGGATTGAGGATTGAGGATTGAAGATTGAGGATTGGGTATTTAGGATTGAAGAATGAGGATTGAGGATTGAGGTTTGAGGATTGAGGATTGAAGACTGAGTATTGATGATTGAATATTGAGGATTGAGTATTGAGGTTTGAGGATTGAGGATGAAGACTGAGGTTTGAGGTTTGAGGTTTGAGGAACGAGGATTGAGGATTGAGGATAGAGGACTAAGTATTGACGATTGAGTATTGAAGATTGAGGATTGATGACTGAGGATTGACGACTGAGAATTGAGGACTGAGGATTGATAATTGAAGATTGGGTATTGAGGATTGAATCTTGAGGATTGAGGATAGAGGATTGAGGATTGAGGATTGAGGATTGAGGATTGAAGATTGAGTATTGAGTATTGAAGGAAGAGGATTGTGGATTGAGGATTAAGGACTGAGGATTGAATATTGTAGATTGAGTATTGATGCCTGAGGATTGAGGATTGAGGATTGAGGATTGAGGATTGAGGATTGAGGATTGAAGATTGAGTATTGAGGATTGAATATTGAGGGTAGAAGATTGAGTATTGATGATTGAATATTGAGGATTGAAGATTGAGGATCGAGGATTGAAGATTGAGAAATGAGGATTGAAGATTGGGGATTGAGGATTGAGGATTGAGGATGGTGGATGAGGGCTGAGGGTTGAATATTGAGGATTGAGGATTGAGGTTTGAGGATTGAGGATGAAGACTGAGGGTTGAGGATTGAGGTTTGAGGAACGAGGATAGAGGATTGAGGATTGAGGACTAAGGATTGACGATTGAGTATTGAAGATTGAGGATTGGTGTCTGAGGATTGACGACTGAGAATTGGGGTTTGAGGATTGATGATTGAATATTGAGTATTGAGGATTGAATATTGAGGATTGAGGATTGAGGATTGAAGATTGAGGATTGATGATTGAAGATTGAGTATTGAGGATTGAATATTGAGGATTGAGGATTGAGGATTGAAGATTGAGTATTGAGGATTGAATATTGAGGATTGAGGATTGAGGATTCAGGATTGAGGATTGAGGATTGAAGATTGAGTATTGAGGATTGAAGATTGAGGGTTGAAGATTGAGTATTGATGATTGAATAATGAGGATTGAGGATCGAGGATTGAAGATTGAGAATTGAGGATTGAAGATTGGGGATTGAGGATTGAGGATTGAGGATGGAGGATGAGGGCTGAGGGTTGAATATTGAGGATTGAGGATTGAGGTTTGAGGATTGAGGATGAAGACTGAGGGTTGAGGATTGAGGTTTGAGGAACGAGGATAGAGGATTGAGGGTTGAGGACTAAGGATTGACGATTGAGTATTGAAGATTGAGGATTGATGACTGAGGATTGACGACTGAGAATTGGGGATTGAGGATTGATGATTGAAGATTGAGTATTGAGGATTGAATATTGAGGATTGAGGATTGAGGATTGAAGATTGAGTATTGAGGATTGAATATTGAGGATTGAGGATTGAGGATTGAGGAATGAGGATTGAGGATTGAAGATTGAGTATTGAGGATTGAAGATTGAGGGTTGAAGATTGAGTATTGATGATTGAATATTGAGGATTGAGGATTGAGGTTTGAGGATTGAGGATGAGTGCTAAGGGTCGGGGATTGAGGTTCGACGACTGAGGACTGAGGATTGAGGATTGCGAATTGAGGATTGATGTTTGAGGATTGAACATTGAACATTGAGGATTGAGGATTGAGGAATGAGGATTGAAGATTGAGTATTGAGGATTGAATATTGCGGATTGAGGATTGAGGATTGAGGATTGAGGATTGAGGATTGAGGATTGAGGATTGAAGATTGAGTATTGAGTGTTGAAGGTTGAGGATTGTGGATTGAGGATTAAGGATTGAGGATTAACTATTGTAGATTGAGAATTGATGCCTGAGGATTGAGGATTGAAGATTGAGGATTGAGGATTGAGGATTGAAGATTGAGTATTGGGGATGAAGATTGAGGGTTGAAGATTGAGTATTGATGATTGAATATTGAGGATTGAGGATTGAGGATTGAGGATTGAGGATTGAGGATAGAGGGTTGAGGATTGAAGATTGAGTATTGATGATTGAATATTGAGGATTGAGCATTGAGGTTTGAGGATTGAGGACGAGGACTGACGGTAGAGGATTTAGGCTTGAGGATTGAGGATTGAGGACTGAGGTTTGAGGATGAGTGCTAAGCGTCGGGGATGGAGGTTCGACGACTGAGGACTGAGGAGTAAGGATTGAGAATTGAGGATTGATGTTTGAGGATTGAAGATTGAGGATTGGGTATTGAGGATTGAAGAATGAGGATTGAGGATTGAGGATTGAGGATTGAGGATTGAGGATTGAGGATCTAGGATTGGAGGTTGATTATTGAGTATTGAAGGTTGAGGATTGTGGATTGAGGATTGAGGATTCAGGATTGAGGATTGAGGATTGAGGATTGAGGATTGAGGATTGAGGATTGAGGATTGAGAATTGAGAATTGAGTATGAGGACTGAGGGTTGAGGATTGAGGTTTGAGGACTGAGGATTGAGGGTTGGGGAATGAGGATTGAGGATTGAGGATTGAGGATTGTGCATTGAAATTGTGTATTGATGCCTGAGGATTGAGGATTGAGGATTGATGATTGAGGATCGAGGATTGAAGATTGAGAATTGAGGATTGAAGATTGACGATTGAGGATTGAGGATTCAGGTTGGAGGATGAGTGCTGAGGGTTGAGCATTGAGGATTGAGAAATGAGGATTGAGGATTGAGGATTGAAATAGAGGATTGGGTATTGAGGATTGAAGAATGAGAATTAAGGAATTAGGATTGAGGATTAATTATTGAGGATTGAAGATTGAGGATTGGGTGTTGAGGATTGAAGAATGAGGATTGAGGATTGAGGATTGAGTATTGAGGATTGAAGATTAGTGTTGAGGATTGAAGATTGAGGACTGAGTATTGAGGATTGAGGATTGAGGATTGAAGATTGAGTGTTGAGGGTTGAAGATTGAGGATTGAGGATTGAGGATTGAGGATTGAGGATTGAAGATTGAGTATTGATGATTGAATATTGAGGATTGAGCTTTGAGGTTTGAGGATTGAGGACGAGGACTGACGGTAGAGGATTTAGGCTTGAGGATTGAGGATTGAGGACTGAGGATTGAGGATGAGTGCTAAGCGTCGGGGATGGAGGTTCGACGACTGAGGACTGAGGATTGAGGATTGCGAATTGAGGATTGATGTTTGAGGATTGAACATTGAACATTGAGGATTGAGGATTGAGGAATGAGGATTGAAGATTGAGTATTGAGGATTGAAGATTGAGGATAGAGGATTGAGTACTGAGGATGGAGGATGAGGGCTGAGGGTTGAGGATTGAGGATTGAGAAATGATGATTGAGGATTGAGGATTGAAATTGAGGATTGGGTATTGAGGATTGAAGAATGAGGATTGAGGAATTAGGATTGAGGATTGAGGATTGAGGATTGAAGATTGAGGTTTGAGGAACGAGGATAGAGGATTGAGGATTGAGGACTAAGGATTGACGATTGGGTATTGAGGATTGAAGAATGAGGATTGAGGATTGAGGATTGAGGATTGAGGATTGAGGATTGAGGTTTGAGGAACGAGGATAGAGGATTGAGGATTGAGGACTAAGGATTGACGATTGGGTATTGAAGATTGAGGATTGATGACTGAGGATTGACGACTGAGAATTGGGGATTGAGGATGATGATTGAAGATAGAGTATTGAGGATTGAATATTGCGGATTGAGGATTGAGGATTGAGGATTGAGGATTGAGGATTGAGGATTGAGGATTGAAGATTGAGTATTGATGATTGAATATTGAGGATTGAGGATTGAGGATTGAGGATTGAGGATTGAGGATAGAGGGTAGAGGATTGAAGATTGAGTATTGATGATTGAATATTGAGGATTGAGCATTGAGGTTTGAGGATTGAGGACGAGGACTGACGGTAGAGGATTTAGGCTTGAGGATTGAGGATTGAGGACTGAGGATTGAGGATGAGTGCTAAGCGTCGGGGATGGAGGTTCGACGACTGAGGACTGAGGATTAAGGATTGAGAATTGAGGATTGATGATTGAGGATTGAAGATTGAGGATTGGGTATTGAGGATTGAAGAATGAGGATTGAGGATTGAGGATTGAGGATTGAGGATTGAAGATTGAGTATTGATGATTGAATAATGAGGGTTGAGGATTGAGGTTTGAGGATTGAGGATGAAGACTGAGGGTTGAGGATTGAGGTTTGAGGAACGAGGATTGAAGATTGAGAATTGAGGATTGAAGATTGACGATTGAGGATTGAGGATTCAGGATGGAGGATGAGGGCTGAGGGTTGAGCATTGGGGATTGAGAAATGAGGATTGAGGATTGAGGATTGAAATTGAGGATTGGGTATTGAGGATTGAAGAATGAGAATTAAGGAATTAGGATTGAGGATTGAGGATTGAGGATTGAAGATTGAGGATTGGGTGTTGAGGATTGAAGAATGAGGATTGAGGATTGAGGATTGAGTATTGAGGATTGAAGATTAGTGTTGAGGATTGAAGATTGAGGACTGAGTATTGAGGATTGAGGATTGAGGATTGAAGATTGAGTGTTGAGGGTTGAAGATTGAGGATTGAGGATTGAGGATTGAGGATTGAGGATTGTAGATTGAGTATTGAGGATTGAAGATTGAGGATTGAGTATTGAGGATTGAGGATTCAGGGTTGAAGATTGAGGATTGAGGATTGAGAATTGAGGATCTAGGATTGGAGATTGATTATTGAGTATTGAAGGTTGAGGATTGTGGATTGAGGATTGAGGATTGAGGATTGAGGATTGAGGATTGAGGATTGAGGATTGAGAATTGAGGATTGAGGATTGAGGATTGAAGATTGAGTATTGATGATTGAATATTGAGGATTGAGCTTTGAGGTTTGAGGATTGAGGACGAGGACTGACGGTAGAGGATTTAGGCTTGAGGTTTGAGGATTGAGGACTGAGGATTGAGGATGAGTGCTAAGCGTCGGGGATGGAGGTTCGACGACTGAGGACTGAGGATTAAGGATTGAGAATTGAGGATTGATGTTTGAGGATTGAAGATTGAGGATTGGGTGTTTAGGATTGAAGAATGAGGATTGAGGATTGAGGTTTGAGGATTGAGGATTGAAGATTGAGTATTGATGATTGATTAATGAGGGTTGAGGATTGAGGTTTGAGGATTGAGGATGAAGACTGAGGGTTGAGGATTGAGGTTTGAGGAACGAGGATTGAGGATTGAGGATTGAGGACTAAGGCTTGACGATTGAGTATTGTAGATTGAGTATTGATGCCTGAGGATTGAGGATTGGGGATTGATGATTGAGGATTGAGGATTGAAGGCAGAGTATTGAGGATTGAATATTGAGGATTGAGGATTGAGGATTGAGGATTGAGGATTGAGGATTGGGTATTGAGGATTGAGTAATGAGGATTGAGGATTGAGGTTTGAGGATTGGGTATTGCAGATTGAGTATTGAGGATTGAAGATTGAGGATTGAGGATTGAGGATTGAGGAATGAGGATTGAAGATTGAGTATTGAGGATTGAAGATTGAGGATAGAGGATTGAGTACTGAGGATGGAGGATGAGGGCTGAGGGTTGAGGATTGAGGATTGAGAAATGAGGATTGAGGACTGAGGATTGAAATTGAGGATTGGGTATTGAGGATTGAAGAATGAGGATTGAGGAATTAGGATTGAGGATTGAGGATTGAGGATTGAAGATTGAGGATTGGGTATTGAGGATTGAAGAATGAGGATTGAGGATTGAGGATTGGGGATTGAGGATTGAAGATTAGTGTTGAGGATTGAATATTGAGGATTGAGGATCGAGGATTGAGGATTGAGGATTGAGGATTGAAGATTGAATATTGATGATTGAATATTGAGGACTGAGGATTGAGGGTTGTCGATTGAGGACGAGGGCTGAGGGTTGAATATTGATGTTTGAGGTCTGAGGATTAAGGATTGAGGATTGAGAATTGAGGATTGAGGATTGAGGATTGAAGATTGAGGATTGGGTATTTAGGATTGAAGAATGAGGATTGAGGATTGAGGTTTGAGGTTTGAGGATTGAAGATTGGGTATTGATGATTGAATATTGAGGATTGAGTATTGAGGTTCGAGGATTGAGGACGAGGACTGACGGTTGAGGATTGAGGTTTGAGGATTGAATATTGATGACTGGGGATTGAGGATTGAATATTGAGGATTAGCGATTGAAGATTGGGGATTGAGGATCTGGGATCGGAGATTGATTATTGAGGATTGAAGATTGAGGATTGACGATTGAGGATTGAGTATTGAGAATTGAGGATGAGGACTGAGGGTTGAGGATTGAGTTTTGAGGAATGAGGTTTGATGGTTGAGGATTGAGGATTGAGGATTGAGGATTGAGGATTGAGGATTGAGTACTGAAGATTGAGTATTGATACCTGATGGTTGAGGATTGAGGATTGAGGATTGAGGATTGATGATTGAGTATTGGGGATTGAAGATTGAGGATTGAGGATTGAGGATTGAGGATGGAGAATGAGGACTGGCGGTTGAGGATTGAGGTTTGAGGATTGAAGATTGAGGACTGAGGACTGAGGATTGAGGATTGAGGATTGAGCATTGAGGATTGAAGATTGGGGATTGAGGATTGAGGATTGAGGATTGAGGATTGAAGATTGAGGATTGGGTGTTGAGGATTGAAGAATGAGGATTGAGGATTGAGGATTGAGTATTGAGGATTGAAGATTAGTGTTGAAGATTGAAGATTGAGGACTGAGTATTGAGGATTGAGGATTGAGGATTGAAGATTGAGTGTTGAGGGTTGAAGATTGAGGATTGAGGATTGAGGATTGAGGATTGAGGATTGTAGATTGAGTATTGAGGATTGAAGATTGAGGATTGAGTATTGAGGATTGAGGATTCAGGGTTGAAGATTGAGGATTGAGGATTGAGAATTGAGGATCTAGGATTGGAGATTGATTATTGAGTATTGAAGGTTGAGGATTGTGGATTGAGGATTGAGGATTGAGGATTGAGGATTGAGGATTGAGGATTGAGGATTGAGAATTGAGGATTGAGGATTGAGGATTGAAGATTGAGTATTGATGATTGAATATTGAGGATTGAGCTTTGAGGTTTGAGGATTGAGGACGAGGACTGACGGTAGAGGATTTAGGCTTGAGGATTGAGGATTGAGGACTGTGGATTGAGGATGAGTGCTAAGCGTCGGGGGTGGAGGTTCGACGACTGAGGACTGAGGATTAAGGATTGAGAATTGAGTATTGATGTTTGAGGATTGAAGATTGAGGATTGGGTGTTTAGGATTGAAGAATGAGGATTGAGGATTGAGGTTTGAGGATTGAGGATTGAAGATTGAGTATTGATGATTGAGTAATGAGGGTTGAGGATTGAGGTTTGAGGATTGAGGATGAAGACTGAGGGTTGAGGGTTGAGGTTTGAGGAACGAGGATTGAGGATTGAGGATTGAGGATTGAGGACTAAGGCTTGACGATTGAGTATTGTGGATTGAGTATTGATGCCTGAGGATTGAGGATTGAGGATTGATGATTGAGGATTGAGTATTGAAGGCAGAGTATTGAGGAATGAAGATTGAGGATTGAAGATTGAGTATTGATGATTGAATATTGAGGATTGATGATTGAGGATTGAGGATTGAGGATTGGGTATTGAGGATTGAGTAATGAGGATTGAGGATTGAGGATTGAGGTTTGAGGAATGAGGATTGAGGGTTGAGGATTGAGGATTGAGGATTGAGGATTGAGGATTGAGGATTGAGTATTGAAGATTGTGTATTGATGCCTGAGGATTGAGGATTGTGGATTGACGATTCAGGATCGAGGATTGAAGATTGAGAATTGAGGATGAAGATTGAGGGTTGAAGATTGAGTATTGATGATTGAATATTGAGGATTGAGCATTGAGGTTTGAGGATTGAGGACGAGGACTGACGGTAGAGGATTTAGGCTTGAGGATTGAGGATTGAGGACTGAGGATTGAGGATGAGTGCTAAGCGTCGGGGATGGAGGTTCGACGACTGAGGACTGAGGATTAAGGATTGAGAATTGAGGATTGATGTTTGAGGATTGAAGATTGAGGATTGGGTATTGAGGATTGAAGAATGAGGATTGAGGATTGAGGATTGAGGATTGAGGATTGAGGATTGAGGATCTAGGATTGGAGGTTGATTATTGAGTATTGAAGGTTGTGGATTGTGGATTGAGGATTGAGGATTGAGGATTGAGGATTGAGGATTGAGGATTGAGGATTGAGGATTGAGGATTGAGGATTGAGAATTGAGAATTGAGTATGAGGTCTGAGGGTTGAGGATTGAGGTTTGAGGAATGAGGATTGAGGGTTGGGGAATGAGGATTGAGGATTGAGGATTGAGGATTGAGCATTGAAATTGAGTATTGATGCCTGAGGATTGAGGATTGAGGATTGAGCATTGAAATTGAGTATTGATGCCTGAGGATTGAGGATTGAGGATTGATGATTGAGGATCGAGGATTGAAGATTGAGAATTGAGGATTGAAGATTGACGATTGAGGATTGAGGATTGAGGATGGAGGATGAGGGCTGAGGGTTGAGCATTGAGGATTGAGAAATGAGGATTGAGGATTGAGGATTGAAATTGAGGATTGGGTATTGAGGATTGAAGAATGAGAATTAAGGAATTAGGATTGAGGATTGAGGATTGAGGATTGAAGATTGACGATTGGGTGTTGAGGATTGAAGAATGAGGATTGAGGATTGAGGATTGAGGATTGAGGATTGAAGATTAGTGTTGAGGATTGAAGATTGAGGACTGAGTATTGAGGATTGAGGATTGAGGATTGAAGATTGAGTGTTGAGGGTTGAAGATTGAGGATTGAGGATTGAGGATTGAGGATTGAGGATTGTAGATTGAGTATTGAGGATTGATGTTTGAGGATTGAAGATTGAGGATTGGGTATTGAGGATTGAAGTATGAGGATTGAGGATTGAGGATTGAGGATTGAGGATTGAGGATTGAGGATTGAGGATTGAGGATTGAAGATTGGATATTGATGATTGAATATTGAGGACTGAGGATTGAGGGTTGTGGATTGAGGACGAGGACTGAGGGTTGAATATTGACGTTCGAGGTCTGAGGATTAAGGATTGAGGATTGAGGATTGAGTATTGAGGATTGAGGATTGAAGACTGAGGATTGGGTATTTAGGATTGAAGAATGAGGATTGAAGATTGAGGTTTTAGGATTGAGGATTGAAGATTGAGTATTGATGATTGAATATTGAGGATTGAGTGTTGAGGTTTGAGGATTGAGGACGAGGACTGACGGTTGAGGATTGAGGTTTGAGGATTGAAGATTGATGACTGGGGATTGATGATTGAATATTGAGGATTAGCGATTGAAGATTGGGGATTGAGGATCTAGGATCGGAGATTGATTATTGAGGATTGAAGATTGAGGATTGACGATTGAGGATTGAGTATTGAGAATTGAGGATGAGGACTGAGGGTTGAGGATTGAGGTTTGAGGAATGAGGTTTGATGGTTGAGGATTGAGGATTGAGGATTGAGGATTGAGGATTGAGGATTGAGTACTGAAGATTGAGTATTGATACCTGAGGATTGAGGCATGAGGATTGAGGATTGAGGATTGAAGATTGAGTACTGGGGATTCGGGATTGCAGATTGAGGATTAAGGATTGAAGATTGGGGATTGAGGATCTAGAATTGGAGATTGATTATTGAGGATTGAAGATTGAGGATTGAGGATTGAGGAATGAGGATTGAGAATTGAGTATGAGGACTGAGGGTTGAGGATTGAGGTTTGAGGAATGAGGATTGAGGGTTGAGGATTGAGGATTGAGGATTGAGGATTGAGGATTGAGGATTGAGTATTGAAGATTGTGTATTGATGCCTGAGGATTGAGGATTGTGGATTGATGATTCAGGATCGAGGATTGAAGATTGAGAATTGAGGATGAAGATTGAGGGTTGAAGATTGAGTATTTATGATTGAATATTGAGGATTGAGGATTGAGGATTGAGGATTGAGGATTGAGGATTGAGGATTGAGGATTGAGGATTGAGGATTGAGGATGGAGTATTGAAGATTGAGTATTGATGTCTGAGGATTGAGGATTGTGGATTGATGATTCAGGATCGAGGATTGAAGATTGAGAATTGAGGATTGAGGATTGAGTATTGAGGATTGAGGATTGAGGATGGAGGATGAGGGCTGAGGGTTGAGGATTGCGGTTTGAGGACTGAGGACTGAGGATTGTGGATTGAGAATTGAGGATTAAGGATTGAGGATTGAAATTGTGGATTGGGTATTGAGGACTGAAGAATGAGGATTGAGGAATTAGGATTGAGGTTTGAGGATTGAGGATTGAAGATTGAGGAGTGGGTATTGAGGATTGAAGATTGAGGATTGAGTATTGAGGATTGAGGATTGAGGATTGAAGATTGATGACTGAGGATTGAGGGTTGTGGATTGAGGACGAGGACTGAGGGTTGAATATTGATGTTTGAGGTCTGACGATTAAGGATTGAGGATTGAGAATTGAGGATTGAGGATTGAGGATTGAAGATTAAGGATTGGGTATTTAGGATTGAAGAATGAGGATTGAGGATTGAGGATTGAGGATTGAGGATGGAAGATTTAGTATTGATGATTGAATATTGAGGATTGACGATTGAGGTTTGAGGATTGAGGATGAAGCCTGAGGGTTGAGGATTGAGGTTTGAGGAACGAGGATTGAGGATTGAGGATTGTGGACTAAGGATTGACGATTGCGTATTGAAGATTGAGGATTGATGACTGAGGATTGACGACTGAGAATTGAGGATTGAGGATTGATGATTGAAGATTGAGTATTGAGGATTGAATATTGCGGATTGAGGATTGAGGATTGAGGATTGAGGATTGAGGATTGAGGATTGAAGATTGAGTATTGAGTGTTGAAGGTTGAGGATTGTGGATTGAGGATTAAGGATTGAGGATTGAATATTGTAGATTGAGTATTGATGCCTGAGGATTGAGGATTGAGGATTGAGGATTGAGGATTGAAGGTTGAGTATTGAGGATTGAAGATTGAGGATTGGAAAATGAGGATAGGGTGTTTAGGATTGAAGAATGAGGATTGAGGATTGAGGTTTGAGGATTGAGGATTGAAGATTGAGTATTGATGGTTGAATATTGAGGATTGATGATTGAGGTTTGAGGATTGAGGACGAGGACTGACGGTTGAGGATTGAGGTTTGAGGATTGAGGATTGGGGATTGAGGACTGAGGATTGAGGATTGAGAATTGATAATTGAGGATGAGGACTAAGGGTTGAGGATTGAGATTTGAGGAATGAGGATTGATGGTTGAGGATTGAGGATTGAGGATTGAGGATTGAGGATTGAGTATTGAAGATTGAGTATTGATGCCTGAGGATTGAGGATTGAGGATTGAGTATTGAGGATTGAGGATTGAAGATTGAGTTTTGGGGATTGAAGGTTGAGGATTGAGGATTGAGGATTGAGGATTGAGGATTGAGGATTGAGGATTTAGAATTGAGGATTGAGGATTGAGGGTTGAAGATTGAGTATTGATGATTGAATATTGAGGACTGAGGATTGAGGATTGAGGATTGAAGGTTGAGTATTGAGGATTGAAGATTGAGGATTGAGTATTGAGGATTGAGGATTCAGGGTTGAAGGTTGAGGATTGAGTATTGAGGATTGAGGATTGAGGATTGAGGATTGAAGATTGAATATTGATGATTGAATATTGAGGACTGAGGATTGAGGGTTGTGGATTGAGGACGAGGACTGAGGGTTGAATATTGATGCTTGAGGTCTGAGGATTAAGGATTGAGGATTGAGAATTGAGTACTGAGGATTGAGGATTGAAGATTGAGGATTGGGTATTTAGGATTGAAGAATGAGGATTGAGGATTGAGGTTTGAGGATTGAGGATTGAAGATTGAGTATTGATGATTGAATATTGAGGATTTGAGGATTGAGGTTTGAGGATTGAGGATGAAGACTGAGGGTTGAGGATTGAGGTTTGAGGAACGAGGATTGAGGATTGAGGATTGAGGACTAAGGATTGACGATTGAGTATTGAAGATTGAGGACTGATGACTGAGGAGTGATGACTGAGAATTGAGGATTGAGGATTGATGATTGAAGATTGAGTATTGAGGATTGAATATTGAGGGTTGAGGATTGAGGATTGAGGGTTGAGTATTGAGGATTGAGGATTGAAGATTGATTATTGAGTATTGAAAGTTGAGGATTGTGGGTTGAGGATTAAGGATTGAGGATTGAATATTGTAGAATGAGTATTGATGCCTCAGGATTGAGGATTGAGGTTTGAGGATTGAGGATTGAAGATTGAGTATTGATGATTGAATAATGAGGGTTGAGGATTGAGGTTTGAGGATTGAGGATGAAGACTGAGGGTTGATGATTGAGGATTGAGGAACGAGGATTGAGGATTGAGGATTGAGGACTAAGGATTGACGATTGAGTATTGCAGATTGAGGATTGATGACTGAGGATTGACGACTGAGAATTGAGGATTGAGGATGGAGGATTGAGGATTGAGGATTGAGGATTGAGGATTGAGGATTGAAGACTGAGTATTGAGTACTGAAGGTTGAGGATTGTGGATTGAGGATTAAGGATTGTGGATTGAATATTGTAGATTGAGTATTGATGCCTGAGGATTGAGGATTGAGGATTGAGGATTGAGGATTGAGGATTGAAGGTTGAGTATTGAGGATTGAAGATTGAGGATTGGAAAATGAGGATAGGGTGTTTAGGATTGAAGAATGAGGATTGAGGATTGAGGTTTGAGGATTGAGGATTGAAGATTGAGTATTGATGATTGAATATTGAGGATTGATGATTGAGGTTTGAGGATTGAGGACGAGGACTGACGGTTGAGGATTGAGGTTTGAGGATTGAGGATTGGGGATTGAGGACTGAGGATTGAGGATTGAGAATTGATAATTGAGGATGAGGATTAAGGGTTGAGGATTGAGGTTTGAGGAATGAGGATTGATGGTTGAGGATTGAGGATTGAGGATTGAGGATTGAGGATTGAGTATTGAAGATTGAGTATTGATGCCTGAGGATTGAGGATTGAGGATTGAGTATTGAGGATTGAGGATTGAAGATTGAGTATTGGGGATTGAAGGTTGAGGATTGAGGATTGAGGATTGAGGATTGAGGATTGAGGATTGAGGATTGAGAATTGAGGATTGAGGATTGAGGGTTGAAGATTGAGTATTGATGATTGAATATTGAGGACTGAGGATTGAGGATTGAGGATTGAAGGTTGAGTATTGAGGATTGAAGATTGAGGATTGAGTATTGAGGATTGAGGATTCAGGGTTGAAGGTTGAGGATTGAGTATTGAGGATTGAGGATTGAGGATTGAGGATTGAAGATTGAATATTGATGATTGAATATTGAGGACTGAGGATTGAGGGTTGTGGATTGAGGACGAGGACTGAGGGTTGAATATTGATGCTTGAGGTCTGAGGATTAAGGATTGAGGATTGAGAATTGAGTACTGAGGATTGAGGATTGAAGATTGAGGATTGGGTATTTAGGATTGAAGAATGAGGATTGAGGATTGAGGTTTGAGGATTGAGGATTGAAGATTGAGTATTGATGATTGAATATTGAGGATTTGAGGATTGAGGTTTGAGGATTGAGGATGAAGACTGAGGGTTGAGGATTGAGGTTTGAGGAACGAGGATTGAGGATTGAGGATTGAGGACTAAGGATTGACGATTGAGTATTGAAGATTGAGGACTGATGACTGAGGAGTGATGACTGAGAATTGAGGATTGAGGATTGGTGATTGAAGATTGAGTATTGAGGATTGAATATTGAGGGTTGAGGATTGAGGATTGAGGGTTGAGTATTGAGGATTGAGGATTGAAGATTGATTATTGAGTATTGAAAGTTGAGGATTGTGGGTTGAGGATTAAGGATTGAGGATTGAATATTGTAGATTGAGTATTGATGCCTCAGGATTGAGGATTGAGGATTGAGGATTGAGGATTGAGGATTGAGGATTGAAGATTGAGTATTGAGGATTGAAGATTGAGGATTGAGGATTGAGGATTGAGAATTGAGAATTGAGTATGAGGACTGAGGGTTGAGGAGTGAGGTTTGAGGAATGAGGATTGAGGGTTGAGGATTGAGGATTGAGGATTGCGGATTGAAGATTGAGTATTGATGATTGAATATTGAGGATCTAGGATTGAAGTTTGAGGATTGAGGATCGAGGATTGAAGATTGAGGGTTGAGTATTGAAGATTGAGTATTGATGCCTGAGGATTGAGGATCGAGAATTGAGGATTGAGGATTGGAGATTGATTACTGAGGATTGCAGATTGAGGATTGAGGATTGAGGATTGAGAATTGAGAATTGAGTATGAGGACTGAGGGTTTAAGATTGAGGTTTGAGGAATGAGGATTGAGGGTTGGGGAATGAGGATTCAGGATTGAGGATTGAGGATTGAGCATTGAAGATTGAGTATTGATGCCTGAGGATTGAGGATTGAGGATTGATGATTGAGGATCGAGGATTGAAGATTGAGAATTGAGGATTGAAGATTGAGGATTGACGATTGAGTATTGAGGATGGAGGATGAGGACTGACGGTTGAGGATTGAGGTTTGAGGATTGAAGATTGAGGTCTGAGGACTGAGGATTGAGGATTGAGGATTGAGCATTGAGGATTGAAGATTGAGTACTGGTGATTGGGGATTGAAGATTGAGGATTAAGGATTGAAGATTGGGGATTGAGGGTCTAGAATTGGAGATTGATTATTGAGGACTGAAGAGAATTGAGAATTGAGGATGAGGACTGAGGGTTGAGGATTGAGGTTTGAGGAATGAGGATTGAGGGTTGAGGATTGAGGATTGATGATTGCGGATTGAAGATTGAGGATTGAGGATTGAGGATTGAGGATTGAGGATTGAGGATTGAGGATTGAAGATTGAGTATTGAGTGTTGAAGGTTGAGGATTGTGGATTGAGGATTAAGGATTGAGGATTGAATATTGTAGATTGAGTATTGATGCCTGAGGATTGAGGATTGAGGATTGAGGATTGAGGATTGAGGATTGAAGATTGAGTATTGAGGATGAAGATTGAGGGTTGAAGATTGAGTATTGATGATTGAATATTGAGGATTGAGCATTGAGGTTTGAGGATTGAGGACGAGGGCTGGCGGTAGAGGATTTAGGTTTGAGGATTGAGGATTGAGGACTGAGGATTGAGGATGAGTGCTAAGCGTCGGGGATTGATGTTCGACGACTGAGGACTGAGGATTGAGGATTGAGAATTGAGGATTGATGTTTGAGGATTGAAGATTGAGGATTGGGTATTGAGGATTGAAGAATGAGGATTGAGGATTGAGGATTGAGGATTGAGGATTGAGGATTGAAGATTGAGTATTGAGGATTGAAGTTTGAGGATTGAGTATTGAGGATTGAGGATTCAGGGTTGAAAATTGAGGATTGAGGATTTAGGAATGAGGATTGAGGATTGAGGATTGAAGATTGAATATTGATGATTGAATATTGAGAACTGAGGATTGAGGGTTGTGGATTGAGGACGAGGACGGGGGGTTGAATATTGATGTTTGAGGTCTGAGGATTAAGGATTGAGGATTGAGAATTGAGTATTGATGATTGAGGATTGAAGATTGAGGATTGGGTGTTTAGGATTGAAGAATGAGGATTGAGGATTGAGGTTTGAGGATTGAGGATTGAAGATTGAGTATTGATGATTGAATAATGAGGGTTGAGGATTGAGGTTTGAGGATTGAGTATGAAGACTGAGGGTTGATGATTGAGGATTGAGGAACGAGGATTGAGGATTGAGGATTGAGGACTAAGGATTGACGATTGAGTATTGAAGATTGAGGATTGATGACTGAGGATTGACGACTGAGAATTGAGGATTGAGGATTGATGATTGAAGATTGATTATTGAGGATTGAATATTGAGGATGGAGGATTGAGGATTGAGGATTGAGGATTGAGGATTGAGGATTGAAGATTGAGTATTGAGGATTGAAGGTTGAGGATTGTGGATTGAGGATTAAGGATTGTGGATTGAATATTGTAGATTGAGTATTGATGCCTGAGGATTGAGGATTGAGGATTGAGGATTGAGGATTGAGGATTGAAGGTTGAGTATTGAGGATTGAAGATTGAGGATTGGAAATTGAGGATTGGGTGTTTAGGATTGAAGAATGAGGATTGAGGATTGAGGTTTGAGGATTGAGGATTGAAGATTGAGTATTGAGGATTGAATATTGAGGATTGAGGATTGAGGTTTGAGGATTGAGGATGAAGACTGAGGGTTGAGGATTGAGGTTTGAGGAACGAGGATTGAGGATTGAGGATTGAGGACTAAGGATTGACGATTGAGTATTGAAGATTGAGGACTGATGACTGAGGAGTGATGACTGAGAATTGAGGATTGAGGATTGATGATTGAAGATTGAGTATTGAGGATTGAATATTGAGGATTGAGGATTGAGGATTAAGGGTTTAGTATTGAGGATTGAGGATTGAAGATTGATTATTGAGTATTGAAAGTTGAGGATTGTGGGTTGAGGATTAAGGATTGAGGATTGAATATTGTAGATTGAGTATTGATGCCTGAGGATTGAGGATTGAGGATTGAGGATTGAGGATTGAGGATTGAGGATTGAAGATTGAGTATTGAGGATTGAAGATTGAGGATTGAAGATTGAGTATTGACGATTGAATATTGAGCATTGAGGATTGAGGATTGCGGATTGAGGATTGGGTATTGAGGATTGAGGAATGAGGATTGAAGATTGAGGTTTGAGGATTGAGGATTGCAGATTGAGTATTGAGGATTGAAGATTGAGGATTGAGGATTGAGGATTGAGGAATGAGGATTGAAGATTGAGTATTGAGTATTGAAGATTGAGGATAGAGGATTGAGTACTAAGGATGGAGGATGAGGGCTGAGGGTTGAGGATTGAGGATTGAGGATTGAGAAATGAGCATTGAGGATTGAAGATTGAGTACTGGGGATTGGGGATTGAAGATTGAGGATTAAGGATTGAAGATTGGGGATTGAGGATCTAGAATTGGAGATTGACTATTGAGGACTGAAGATTGAGGATTGAGGATTGAGGATTGAGAATTGAGAATTGAGTATGAGGACTGAGGGTTGAGGAGTGAGGTTTGAGGAATGAGGATTGAGGGTTGAGGATTGAGGATTGAGGATTGCGGATTGAAGATTGAGTATTGATGATTGAATATTGAGGATTGAGGATTGAAGTTTGAGGATTGAGGATTGAGGATTGAAGATTGATTATTGAGTATTGAAAGTTGAGGATTGTGGGTTGAGGATTAAGGATTGAGGATTGAATATTGTAGATTGAGTATTGATGCCTGAGGATTGAGGATTGAGGATGGAGGATGAGGGCTGAGGTTTGAGGATTGAGGATTGAGAAATGAGGATTGAGGATTGAGGATTGAAATTGAGGACTGGTTATTGAGCATTGGAGATTGAGGATTGAGGAATTATGATTGAGGATTGAGGATTGAGGATTGAAGATTGAGGATTGGGTATTGAGGATTGAAGAATGAGGATTGAGGATTGAGAATTGGGGATTGAGGATTGAAGATTAGTGTTGAGGATTGAAGACTAAGGATTGAGGATTGAGGATTGAGGATTGAGGAATGAGGATTGAGGGTTGAGGATTGAGGATTGAGGGTTGAGGATTGAGGATTGAGGATAGAGTATTGAAGATTGAGTATTCACGCCTGAGGATTGAGGATTGTGGATTGATGATTCAGGATCGAGGATTGAAGATTGAGAATTGAGGATTGAGCATTGAGGATTGAAGATTGAGTACTGGCGATTCGGGATTGAAGATTGAGGATTAAGGATTGAAGATTGGGGATTGAGGATCTAGAATTGGAGATTGATTATTGAGGATTGAAGATTGAGGATTGAGGATTGAGGATTGAGAATTGAGAATTGAGCATGAGGACTGAGGGTTGAGGATTGAGGTTTGAGGAATGAGGATTGAGGGTTGAGGATTGAGGATTGAGGATTGAGGATTGAGGATTGAGGATTGAGGATTGAGTATTGAAGATTGAGTATTGATGCCTGAGGACTGAGGATTGAGGATTGAGGATTGAGGATTGAGGATTGAGGATTGAAGATTGAATATTGAGGATTGAAGATTCAGGATTGAGGATTGAGGATTGAGGATGGAGGATGAGGGCTGAGGGTTGAGGATTGAGGTTTGGGTATTGAATCCTGAGAATTCAGGATGTTCTATTGAGTACTGAGAATTGGTGATTGATGGTTGAGTATTGAGGATTGTGGATTGAGGATTGAGTATTGAAGATTGAGGATTGATGATTGAGGATTGAGGATTGAGTGTTGAGGATTGAGGAATGAGTATTGAAGATTGAGGATTGATGATTGAGGATTGAGGACTGAGGATTGGGGATTGAGGATTGAGCATTGAGGTTTGAGGACTGAGGGCTGAGGAATGAGGACTGAGGATTGAGGATTGAGGTTTGAGGATTGAGGATTGAGGATTGAGGATTGAGGGTTGAGTATTGAAGATTGAGTATTGATGCCTGAGGATTCAGGATCGAGAATTGAGGATTGAGGATTGGAGATTGATTATTGAAGATTGAAGATTGAGGATTGAGGATTGAGGATTGAGAATTGAGAATTGAGTATGAGGGCTGAGGGTTGAGGATTGAGGTTTGAGGAATGAGGATTGAGGGTTGGGGAATGAGGATTGAGGATTGAGGATTGAGGATTGAGCATTGAAGATTGAGTATTGATGCCTGAGGTTTGAGGATTGAGGATTGATGATTGAGGATCGAGGATTGAAGACTGAGAATTGAGGATTGAAGATTGAGGATTGAGGATTGAGGATTGAGGATGGAGGATGAGGGCTGAGGGTTGAGGATTGAGGATTGAGAAATGAGGATTTAGGATTGAGGATTGAAATTGAGAATTGGGTATTGAGGATTGAAGATTAGTGTTGAGGATTGAAGATTAAGGATTCAGGATTGAGGATTGAGGATTGAGGAATGAGGATTGAGGGTTGAGGATTGAGGATTGAGGATTGAGGATTGAGGATTGAGGATAGAGTATTGAAGATTGAGTATTGACGCCTGAGGATTGAGGATTGTGGATTGATGATTCAGGATCGAGGATTGAAGATTGAGAATTGAGGATTGAGCATTGAGGATTGAAGATTGAGTACTGGCGATTCGGGATTGAAGATTGAGGATTAAGGATTGAAGATTGGGGATTGAGGATCTAGAATTGGAGATTGGTTATTGAGGATTGAAGATTGAGGATTGAGGATTGAGGATTGAGAGTTGAGAATTGAGCATGAGGACTGAGGGTTGAGGATTGAGGTTTGGGGAATGAGGATTGAGGGTTGAGGATTGAGGATTGAGGATTGAGGATTGAGGATTGAGGATTGAGTATTGAAGATTGAGTATTGATGCCTGAGGACTGAGGATTGAGGATTGAGGATTGAGGATTGAGGATTGACGATTGAAGATTGAATATTGAGGATTGAAGATTCAGGATTGAGGATTGAGGATTGAGGATGGAGGATGAGGGCTGAGGGTTGAGGATTGAGGTTTGGGTATTGAATCCCGAGAATTCAGGATGTTCTATTGAGTACTGAGAATTGGTGATTGATGGTTGAGTATTGAGGATTGTGGATTGAGGATTGAGTATTGAAGATTGAGGATTGATGATTGAGGATTGAGGATTGAGTGTTGAGGATTGAGGAATGAGTATTGAAGATTGAGGATTGATGATTGAGGATTGAGGACTGAGGATTGGGGATTGAGGATTGAGCATTGAGGTTTGAGGACTGAGGGCTGAGGAATGAGGATTGAGGATTGAGGATTGAGGATTGAGGAATGAAGATTGAGGATTGGGGACTGAGGATTGAAGATTTAGGGTTGAGGGTTGAGGATTGAGGATTGAGGATTTAGGATTGAAGATTCAGTATTGAGGATTGAAGATTGAGGATTGAGGATTGAGGATTGAAGTTTGAGGACTCAGTGTTGATGGTTGAGTGATGAGAATTGATGTCTGTGTATTGAGATTCGAAGACTGAAGAATGGGGATTGAGTATTGAAAACTTTGAATTGAGGATATTCTATTGAGGAGTGAGGATAGACAATTGATTTTTGTGGACTGAGGGCTTAAGATTGACGATTCAGGATTGAGGATTCGGGATTGAGGTTTTAGGACTGAGGGTTGAGGGTTGAGGATTGAGGATTGAGGATTGACGCTTGAGGATTGAGAGTTGAGGATGTAGGGTTGAAGAGCGAGGACTGAGTGTTGAGGATTGAGTGTTGAGAATCGATGTTTGAGGATTGAGATTTGATTATTGAATATTGTGGATTGAGTAATGAACCATGAGAATTCTATTGAGTATTGAGAATTGCGTATTGATGGGTGAGTATTGAGGATTGAGGATTGAGGATTGAAGATTGAGTATTGATGATTGAAGATTGAGGATTGAGAATTGAGGGTTGAGGATTGAGGTTTGAGGTCTGAGGATTGAGGATTGAGGATTGAGGCTTGAGGATTGAGGATTGAGGATTGAAGATTGAGGATTGAGGATTGAGGATGAGGGCTGAGAGTTGAGGATTGAGGTTTGAGGTCTGAGGACTGAGGATTGAGGATTGAGATTTGAGGATTGAGGATTGAGGGTTGAGGATTGAAGATTGGGTATTGAGGATTGAAGACTGAGGATTGAGGATTGAGGATTGAGGATTGAGGATTGAGGATTGAGGATTGAAGATTGAGGTATGAGGACTGAGGGCTGAGGGTTGAGGATTGAGGATTGAGGATTGAGGATTGAGTATTGAAGATTGAGTATTGATGACTGAGGTTTGAGGATTGAGGATTGAGTATTGTGTATTGAGAATTGAGGGTTGAGGATTGAAGATTGAGTATTGAGGATTGAGGATCTAGAATAGGAGATTGATTATTGAGGATTGAGGGTTGAGGATTGAGAATTGAGAATAGAGGATGAGGACTGAGGGTTGAGGATTGAGGTTTGATTAATGAGGTTTGAGGAATGAGGATTGAGGATTGAGGATTCAGGATTGAGGATTGAGGATTGAGTATTGAAGATTGAGGATTGATGACTGAGGATTGAGGATTGAGGATTGATGATTGAGGATTGAGGATTGGAGATTGAGTATGGAAAATTGAAGATTGAGTATTGAGGATTGAGGATTGAAGATTGAGGACTGAGTGTTGAGGGTTGAGTGATGAGAATTGATGTCTGTGGATTGAGATTTGAAGATTGAAGATTGTGGATTGGGTATTGAAAACTGTGAATTGAGGATATTCTATTGAGGATTGAGGATTGAAAATTGATTGTTGTGGACTGTGGGATGAAGATTGAGCATTCAGGATTGAGGATTCGGAATTGAGGTTTGAGGCCTGACGATTGAGGGCTGAGGGTTGAGGATTGAGGATTGAGGATTGATGATTGAGTATTGAAGATTGAGTATTGATGACTGAGGTTTGAGGATTGAGGATTGAGTATTGTGTATTGAGAATTGAGGGTTGAGGATTGAAGATTGAGTATTGAGGATTGAAGATTGAGGATTGAGGACTGAGGATTGAGGATTGAGGGTTGAAGATTGAGGATTGAGGATTGAGGATTGAGGATTGAGGATTGAGGATTGAAGATTGAATATTGGTGATTGAAGATTGAGGATTGAGTATTGAGGGTTGTGGATTGAGTATTGAGGATTGAAGATTGAGGTTTGAGGATTGAGAATTGAGAATTGAGTATGAGGACTGAGGGTTGAGGATTGAGGTTTGAGGAACGAGGATTGAGGATTGAGAATTGAGGACTGAGGATTGACGATTGAGTATTGAAGATTGAGGATTGATGACTGAGGATTGAGGATTGAGGATTGAAGATTGAGGATTGGGGATTGAGGATTGAGGATTGAGGATTGAGAATCGAAGATTGAGTATTGAGGATTGAAGATTGAGTATTGAGGATTGAGGATTGAGGATGTAGGATTGAGTATTGAAGATTGAGGATTGATGATTGAGGATTGAGGACTGAGGATTGAGGATTGAGGATTGAGGATTGAAGACTGAGTATTGAGGATTGAAGATCGAGGATTGAGGATTCAGGATTCAGGATTGAGGATGAGGGCTGATGGTTGAGGGTTGAGGTTCGAGTATTGAATACTGAGAATTCAGGATATTCTATTGGGTATTGGGAATTGAGGATTGATGGTTGAGTATTGAGGATTGAGGATTGAGGATTGAGGATTGAGAATTGAGGATTGAGGATTGAGGATTGAGGATTGAGGATTGATGATTGAGGATTGAGAATCGAAGATTGGGTATTGCGGATTGAAGATTGAGGTTTGAGGATTGAGGATTGAGGATGGAGGATGTTGGCTGTGGGTTGAGGATTGATGTTTGAGTATTGAATACTGAGAAATCAGGTTATTCTATTGAGTATTGAGGATTGAGGATTGAGAATCGAAGATTGGGTATTGTGGATTGAAGATTGAGGATTGATGATTGAGGATTGAGGACTGAGGATTGAGGATTCAAGATTGAGGATTGAGAATTGAGGATGGAGGATTGTGGATTGAGGATTGAGGATTGGGTATTGATGATTGAAGAATGAGGATTGACGATTGAGGATTGAGGATTGAGGATTGAGGATTGAGAATTGAGGACTGACGGTTGAGGATTGAGGTTTGAGGTTTGAGGATTGAGGATTAAGGACTGAGGCTTGAAGATTGAGGATTGAGTATTGAGGATTGAGGATTGAGGATTGAAGATTGAGGATTGAGTATTGAGGATTGAATATTGATGATTGAGGATTGAGGATTGCGAATTGAGGATTGAGGATTGAAGATTGAGGATTGGGTATTGAGGATTGAAGAATGAGGATTGAGGATTGAGGATTGAGGATTGACGATTGAGGATTGAGGATTGAAGATTGAGGATTGAGGGTTGAGGATTGAGTGTTGAAGATTGAGGATTGATGATTGAAGATTGAGGATTGAGGATTGAGGATTGAGGATTGAAGATTGAGGATTGGGGATTGAGGATTGAGGATTGAGGATTGAGAATCGAAGATTGAGTATTGAGGATTGAAGATTGAGGTTTGAGGATTGAGGATTGAGGATGGAGGATGTGGGCTGTGGGTTGAGGATTGAGGTTTGAGTATTGAATACTGAGAAATCAGGTTATACTATTGAGTATTGAGAATTGAGGATTGATGGTTGAGTATTGAGGATTGAGGATTGAGTATTGAGGATTGAAGATTGAGGTTTGAGGATTGCGAATTGAGAATTGAGGATGAGGACTGAGGGTTGAGGATTGAGGTTTGAGGAACGAGGGTTGAGGATTGAGAATTGAGGACTGAGGATTGACGATTGAGTATTGAAGATTGAGGATTGATGACTGAGGATTGAGGATTGAGGATTGAAGATTGAGGATTGGGGATTGAGGATTGAGGATTGAGGATTGAGAATCGAAGATTGAGTATTGAGGATTGAAGATTGAGTATTGAAGATTGAGGATTGAGGGTTGAGGATTGAGTATTGAAGATTGAGGATTGATGATTGAGGATTGAGGACTGAGGATTGAGGATTGAGGATTGAGGATTGAAGACTGAGTATTGAGGATTGAAGATCGAGGATTGAGGATTCAGGATTGAGGATTGAGGATGAGGGCTGATGGTTGAGGGTTGAGGTTGGAGTATTGAATACTGAGAATTCAGGATATTCTATTGGGTATTGGGAATTGAGGATTGATGGTTGAGTGTTGAGGATTGAGGATTGAGGATTGAGGATTGAGAATTGAGGATTGAGGATTGAGGATTGAGGATTGAGGATTGATGATTGAGGATTGAGAATCGAAGATTGGGTATTGCGGATTGAAGATTGAGGTTTGAGGATTGAGGATTGAGGATGGAGGATGTGGGCTGTGGGTTGAGGATTGAGGTTTGAGTATTGAATACTGAGAAATCAGGTTATTCTATTGAGTATTGAGGATTGAGGATTGAGAATCGAAGATTGGGTATTGAGGATTGAAGATTGAGGATTGATGATTGAGGATTGAGGACTGAGGATTGAGGATTGAAGATTGAGGATTGAGAATTGAGGATGGAGGATTGTGGATTTAGGATTGAGGATTGGGTATTGATGATTGAAGAATGAGGATTGACGATTGAGGATTGAGGATTGAGGATTGAGAATTGAGAATTGAGGATTGAGGGTTGAGGATTGAGGACGAGGACTGACGGTTGAGGATTGAGGACGAGGACTGACGGTTGAGGATTGAGGTTTGAGGTTTGATGATTGAGGATTGAGGACTGAGGATTGAGGATTGAGTATTGAGGATTGAGCATTGAGGATTGAAGGTTGAGTATTGATGATTGAGGATTGGGGATTGAGGATTGAGGATTGAGGATTGAGGATTGAGGATTGACGATCGAGGATTGGGGATTGAGGATTGAGGATTGAAAGCAGGGAATTCAGGATATTCTATTGAGTATTGAGAATTGAGGATTGATGATTGAGTATTGAGGATTGATGATTGAGGATTGAAGATTGAGTATTGAGGATTGAAGATTGAGGATTGAGGATTCAGGGTTGAGAATTGAGGACGAGGATAGAGGATTGAAGACTGAGGATTGAGGATTGATTATTGAGCTTTGGGGATTGAAGATTGAGGACTGGGGATAGAGGATTGAATATTGAGGATTAATGATAGAGTATTGGAGATTGCGGGTCTAGGATAGGGGATCGATTATTGAGGATTGAGGATTGAGGATTGAGAATTGAGAATTGATGATGAGGACTGATGGTTGGGGATTGAGGTTTGAGGAATGAGGATTGAGGATTGAGGATTCAGGATTGAGGATTGAGGATTGAGTATTGAAGATTGAGGATTGATGACTGAGGATTGAGGATTGAGGATTCAGGATTGAGGATTGAGGATGAGGGCTGAGGGTTGATGGTTGAGGTTTGAGGACCGAGGACAGAGGATTGAGGTTTGAGAATTGAGGATGGAGGATTGAGGATTGAGCATTGAGGATTGAGGATTGGGTATTGAGGATTGAAGAATGAGAATTGACGATTGAGGATTGAGTATTGAGGATTGAAGATTGAGTATTGACAATTGAAGGTTGATGATTGAGGATTGAGGACTGGGGATTGAGGATTGAGTATTGAGGATTGAGCATTGAGGATTGAAGATTCAGGACTGGGGATTTTGGATTGAAGATTGAGGATTAAAGATTGAGGATTGGGGATTGAGTATCTAGGATTGGAGATTGATTATCCAGGATTGAAGATTGAGGATTGAGGATTGAGGTTTGAGGATTGAGGTTTGAGGAATGAGGATTGAGGATTGATGATTGAGGATTGAGGATTGAGGATTGAGGATTAAGGATTGAGGTTTGATGATTGAGATCTGAGTAATGAGGTTTGAAGGTTGAGGACTGAGGATTCAGGATTGAGGATTGAGAATGAGGGCTGAGGGTTGAGGATTGAGGTTTGAGGACTGAGAAATGAGGATTGAGGATTGAGAATTGAGGATGGAGGATTGAGGATTGAGGATTGAGGATTGGGTATTGATGATTGCAGAATGAGGATTGACGATTGAGGATTGAGTATTCAGAATTGTACATTGAGTATTGATGATTGAGGATTGAGGATTGAGGATTGAAGATTGAGGATTGAGAATTGAGAATGGAGGATTGAGGATTGAGAATTGAGAATTGAGAATCGAAGATTGAGTATTGAGGATTGAGGATTGAAGATTGAGGACTGAGTGTTGAGGGTTGAGTGATGAGAATTGATGTTTGTGGATGGAGACTTGAAGATTGAAGATTGAGGATTGAGTATTGAAAGCAGAGAATTCAGGATATTCTATTGAGTATTGAGAATTGAGGATTGATTATTGAGTATTGAGGATTGAGGATTGAGGATTGAAGATTGAGTATTGAGGATTGAAGATTGAGGGTCGAGGATTGAGGGCTGAAGATTGAGGACGAGGACAGACGGTTGAGGATTGAAGTATGAGTATTGAGGATTGAGAATTGAGGACTGAGGATTGAGGATTGAAGACTGAGGATTGAGGATTGATTATTGAGCTTTGGGGATTGAACATTGAGGACTGGGGTTAGAGGATTGAATGTTGAGGATTAATGATTGAGTATTGGGGATTGAGGATCTAGGATAGGAGATTGATTATTGAGGATTGAGGGTTGAGGATTGAGAATTGAGAATAGAGGATGAGGACTGAGGGTTGAGGATTGAGGTTTGATTAATGAGGTTTGAGGAATGAGGATTGAGGATTGAGGATTGAGTATTGAAGATTGAGGATTGATGACTGAGGATTGAGGATTGAGGATTGATGATTGAGGATTGAGGATTGGAGATTGAGTATGGAAAATTGAAGATTGAGTATTGAGGATTGAGGATTGAAGATTGAGGACTGAGTGTTGAGGGTTGAGTGATGAGAATTGATGTCTGTGGATTGAGATTTGAAGATTGAAGATTGTGGATTGGGTATTGAAAACTGTGAATTGAGGATATTCTATTGAGGATTGAGGATTGAAAATTGATTGTTGTGGACTGTGGGATGAAGATTGAGCATTCAGGATTGAGGATTCGGAATTGAGGTTTGAGGCCTGACGATTGAGGGTTGAGGATTGAGGATTGAGCATTGACGCTTGAGGTTTGAGGACTGAGGATTGAGGGTTGAAGATTGAGGGTTGAGGATTGAGGATTGAGGATTGAGAATTGAGAATTGAGTATGTGGACTGAGTGTTGATGATTGAGGTTTGAGGAATGAGGATTGAGGATTGAGGATTGACGATTGAGGATTGAGGATTGAGTATTGAAGATTGAGGATTGAGGATTGAGGATTGAGGATTGAGGATTGATGATTGAGGATTGAGAATCGAAGATTGAGTATTGAGGATTGAAGATTGAGTATTGAAGATTGAGGATTGAGGGTTGAGGATTGAGTATTGAAGATTGAGGATTGATGATTGAGGATTGAGGACTGAGGATTGAGGATTGAGGATTGAGGATTGAAGACTGAGTATTGAGGATTGAAGATCGAGGATTGAGGATTCAGGATTGAGGATTGAGGATGAGGGCTGATGGTTGAGGGTTGAGGTTGGAGTATTGAATACTGAGAATTCAGGATATTCTATTGGGTATTGGGAATTGAGGATTGATGGTTGAGTGTTGAGGATTGAGGATTGAGGATTGAGGATTGAGAATTGAGGATTGAGGATTGAGGATTGAGGATTGAGGATTGATGATTGAGGATTGAGAATCGAAGATTGGGTATTGCGGATTGAAGATTGAGGTTTGAGGATTGAGGATTGAGGATGGAGGATGTGGGCTGTGGGTTGAGGATTGAGGTTTGAGTATTGAATACTGAGAAATCAGGTTATTCTATTGAGTATTGAGGATTGAGGATTGAGAATCGAAGATTGGGTATTGAGGATTGAAGATTGAGGATTGATGATTGAGGATTGAGGACTGAGGATTGAGGATTGAAGATTGAGGATTGAGAATTGAGGATGGAGGATTGTGGATTTAGGATTGAGGATTGGGTATTGATGATTGAAGAATGAGGATTGACGATTGAGGATTGAGGATTGAGGATTGAGAATTGAGAATTGAGGATTGAGGGTTGAGGATTGAGGACGAGGACTGACGGTTGAGGATTGAGGACGAGGACTGACGGTTGAGGATTGAGGTTTGAGGTTTGATGATTGAGGATTGGGGACTGAGGATTGAGGATTGAGTATTGAGGATTGAGCATTGAGGATTGAAGGTTGAGTATTGATGATTGAGGATTGGGGATTGAGGATTGAGGATTGAGGATTGAGGATTGAGGATTGACGATCGAGGATTGGGGATTGAGGATTGAGGATTGAAAGCAGGGAATTCAGGATATTCTATTGAGTATTGAGAATTGAGGATTGATGATTGAGTATTGAGGATTGATGATTGAGGATTGAAGATTGAGTATTGAGGATTGAAGATTGAGGATTGAGGATTCAGGGTTGAGAATTGAGGACGAGGATAGAGGATTGAAGACTGAGGATTGAGGATTGATTATTGAGCTTTGGGGATTGAAGATTGAGGACTGGGGATAGAGGATTGAATATTGAGGATTAATGATAGAGTATTGGAGATTGCGGGTCTAGGATAGGGGATCGATTATTGAGGATTGAGGATTGAGGATTGAGAATTGAGAATTGATGATGAGGACTGAGGGTTGGGGATTGAGGTTTGAGGAATGAGGATTGAGGATTGAGGATTCAGGATTGAGGATTGAGGATTGAGTATTGAAGATTGAGGATTGATGACTGAGGATTGAGGATTGAGGATTCAGGATTGAGGATTGAGGATGAGGGCTGAGGGTTGATGCTTGAGGTTTGAGGACCGAGGACAGAGGATTGAGGTTTGAGAATTGAGGATGGAGGATTGAGGATTGAGCATTGAGGATTGAGGATTGGGTATTGAGGATTGAAGAATGAGAATTGACGATTGAGGATTGAGTATTGAGGATTGAAGATTGAGTATTGACAATTGAAGGTTGATGATTGAGGATTGAGGACTGGGGATTGAGGATTGAGTATTGAGGATTGAGCATTGAGGATTGAAGATTCAGGACTGGGGATTTTGGATTGAAGATTGAGGATTAAAGATTGAGGATTGGGGATTGAGTATCTAGGATTGGAGATTGATTATCCAGGATTGATGATTGAGGATTGAGGATTGAGGTTTGAGGATTGAGGTTTGAGGAATGAGGATTGAGGATTGATGATTGAGGATTGAGGATTGAGGATTGAGGATTAAGGATTGAGGTTTGATGATTGAGATCTGAGTAATGAGGTTTGAAGGTTGAGGACTGAGGATTCAGGATTGAGGATTGAGAATGAGGGCTGAGGGTTGAGGATTGAGGTTTGAGGACTGAGAAATGAGGATTGAGGATTGAGAATTGAGGATGGAGGATTGAGGATTGAGGATTGAGGATTGGGTATTGATGATTGCAGAATGAGGATTGACGATTGAGGATTGAGTATTCAGAATTGTACATTGAGTATTGATGATTGAGGATTGAGGATTGAGGATTGAAGATTGAGGATTGAGAATTGAGAATGGAGGATTGAGGATTGAGAATTGAGAATTGAGAATCGAAGATTGAGTATTGAGGATTGAGGATTGAAGATTGAGGACTGAGTGTTGAGGGTTGAGTGATGAGAATTGATGTTTGTGGATGGAGACTTGAAGATTGAAGATTGAGGATTGAGTATTGAAAGCAGAGAATTCAGGATATTCTATTGAGTATTGAGAATTGAGGATTGATTATTGAGTATTGAGGATTGAGGATTGAGGATTGAAGATTGAGTATTGAGGATTGAAGATTGAGGGTCGAGGATTGAGGGCTGAAGATTGAGGACGAGGACAGACGGTTGAGGATTGAAGTATGAGTATTGAGGATTGAGAATTGAGGACTGAGGATTGAGGATTGAAGACTGAGGATTGAGGATTGATTATTGAGCTTTGGGGATTGAACATTGAGGACTGGGGTTAGAGGATTGAATGTTGAGGATTAATGATTGAGTATTGGGGATTGAGGATCTAGGATAGGAGATTGATTATTGAGGATTGAGGGTTGAGGATTGAGAATTGAGAATAGAGGATGAGGACTGAGGGTTGAGGATTGAGGTTTGATTAATGAGGTTTGAGGAATGAGGATTGAGGATTGAGGATTGAGTATTGAAGATTGAGGATTGATGACTGAGGATTGAGGATTGAGGATTGATGATTGAGGATTGAGGATTGGAGATTGAGTATGGAAAATTGAAGATTGAGTATTGAGGATTGAGGATTGAAGATTGAGGACTGAGTGTTGAGGGTTGAGTGATGAGAATTGATGTCTGTGGATTGAGATTTGAAGATTGAAGATTGTGGATTGGGTATTGAAAACTGTGAATTGAGGATATTCTATTGAGGATTGAGGATTGAAAATTGATTGTTGTGGACTGTGGGATGAAGATTGAGCATTCAGGATTGAGGATTCGGAATTGAGGTTTGAGGCCTGACGATTGAGGGTTGAGGATTGAGGATTGAGCATTGACGCTTGAGGTTTGAGGACTGAGGATTGAGGGTTGAAGATTGAGGGTTGAGGATTGAGGATTGAGGATTGAGAATTGAGAATTGAGTATGTGGACTGAGTGTTGATGATTGAGGTTTGAGGAATGAGGATTGAGGATTGAGGATTGACGATTGAGGATTGAGGATTGAGTATTGAAGATTGAGGATTGATGACTGAGGATTGAGGATTGAGGATTGATGACTGTGGATTGAGGATTGAAGATTGAGTATGGAGGATTGAAGATTGTGGATTGAGGATTGAGGATTGAAGAGAGAGGACCGTGTGTTGTGGATTGAGTGTTGAGGATTGATGTTTGAGGATCGAGATTTGATTATTGAATATTGTGGATTGAGTATTGAATCATGAGAACTCAGGATATTCTATTGAGTATTGAGAATTGAGGATTGATGGTTGGGTATTGAGAATTGATGGCTGATGGTTGTGTGTTGAATATTGAGGATTGAGTATTGAGGATTGAAGGTTGAGTATTGAGGATTGACGGTTGAGGGTTGAGGATTGAGGATTGAAGATTCAGAATTGAAGATTGAGGAGTGATAATTAAGGATTGACGATTGAGGATTAAGGGTTGACGATTGAGGATTGAGGATTGAGGATTGAGTATTGAGGATTGATGATTGAAGGCTAAGTATTGCGGATTGAAGATTGAGGATTGAGGATTGAGGATTGAAGATTGAGGATTGGGGATTGAGGATTGAGGATTGAGGAATGAATCGAAGATTGAGTATTGAGGATTGAAGATTGAGTATTGAGGATTGAGGATTGAGGATTGAGGTTTGAGTATTGAAGATTGAGGATTGATGATTGAGGATTGAGGACTGAGGATTGAGGATTGAGAATTGAGGATTGAAGACTGAGTATTGAGGATTGAAGATCGAGGATTGAGGATTCAGGATTGAGGATTGAGGATGTGGGCTGAGGGTTGAGGGTTGAGGTTAGAGGACCGAGGACAGAGGATTGAGGATTGAGAATTGAGGATGGAGGATTGAGGATTGAGGATTGAGGATTGAGGATTGGGTATTGAGGATTGAAGAATGAGAATTGACGATTGAGGATTGAGTATTGAGGATTGAAGATTGAGTATTGAGGATTGAAGATTGAGGATTGAGGATTGAGGATTGAGGATTGAGGATTGAGGATTGAGGATTGAGGGTGAGGATTGAAGATTGCGTATTGAGGATTGAAGATTGAGGATTGAGGTTTGAGGAATGAGGATTGAGGATTGAGGTTTGAGGATTGAGGATTGAGGATTGAGTATTGAAGATTGAGGATTGATGACTGAGGATAGAGGATTGAGGATTGATGACTGATGATTGAGGATTGAAGATTGAGTATGGAGGATTCAAGATTGAGGATTGAGGATTGAGGATTGAAGATTGAGGACTGAGTGTTGAGGGTTGAGTGATGAGAATTGATGTCTGTGGATTGAGATTTGAAGATTGTATATTGGGGATTCCGTATTGAAAACTGTGAATCGAGGATATTCTATTGAGGACTGAGGATTGATAATTGATTGTTGCGGACTGAGGGATGAAGATGGAGCATTCAGGATTGAGGATTCGGAATTGAGGTTTGAGGACTGAGGATTGAGGGTTGAAGATTGAGGGTTGAGGATTGAGTATTGAAGATTGAGTATTGATGCCTGAGGATTGAGGATTGTGGATTGATGATTCAGGATCGAGGATTGAAGATTGAGAATTGAGGATTGAGCATTGAGGATTGAAGATTGAGTACTGGGGATTCGGGATTGAAGATTGAGGATTAAGGGTTGAAGATTGGGGATTGAGGATCTAGAATTGGAGATTGATTATTGAGGATTGAAGATTGAGGATTGAGGATTGAGGATTGAGAATTGAGAATTGAGCATGAGGACTGAGGGTTGAGGATTGAGGTTTGAGGAATGAGGATTGAGGGTTGAGGATTGAGGATTGAGGATAGAGGATTGAGGATTGAGGATTGAGTATTGAAGATTGAGTATTGATGCCTGAGGACTGAGGATTGAGGATTGAGGATTGAGGATTGAGGATTGAGGATTGAAGATTGAACATTGAGGATTGAAGATTCAGGATTGAGGATTGAGGATTGAGGATGGAGGATGAGGGCTGAGGGTTGAGGATTGAGGTTTGGGTATTGAATCCTGAGAATTCAGGATGTTCTATTGAGTACTGAGAATTGGTGATTGATGGTCGAGTATTGAGGATTGTGGATTGAGGATTGAGTATTGAAGATTGAGGATTGATGATTGAGGATTGAGGATTGAGTGTTGAGGATTGAGGAATGAGTATTGACGATTGAGGATTGGTGATTGAGGATTGAGGACTGAGGATTGGGGATTGAGGATTGCGGATTGAAGATTGAGTATTGATGATTGAATATTGAGGATTGAGGATTGAAGTTTGAGGATTGAGGATTGAGGATTGAAGATTGAGGGTTGAGTATTGAAGATTGAGTATTGATGCCTGAGGATTCAGGATCGAGAATTGAGGATTGAGGATTGGAGATTGATTATTGAGGATTGAAGATTGAGGATTGATGATTGATAATTGAGAATTGAGAATTGAGTGTGAGGACTGAGGGTTTAAGATTGAGGTTTGAGGAATGAGGATTGAGGGTTGGGGAATGAGGATTCAGGATTGAGGATTGAGGATTGAGCATTGAAGATTGAGTATTGATGCCTGAGGATTCAGGATTGAGGATTGATGATTGAGGGTCGAGGATTGAAGATTGAGAATTGAGGATTGAAGATTGAGGATTGAGGATTGAGGATTGAGGATGGAGGATGAGGACTGACGGTTGAGGATTGAGGTTTGAGGATTGAAGATTGAGGTCTGAGGACTGAGGATTGAGGATTGAGGATTGAGCATTGAGGATTGAAGATTGAGTACTGGGGATTGGGGATTGAAGATTGAGGATTAAGGATTGAAGATTGGGGATTGAGGGTCTAGAATTGGAGATTGATTATTGAGGACTGAAGATTGAGGATTGAGGATTGAGGATTGAGAATTGAGAATTGAGGATGAGGACTGAGGGTTGAGGATTGAGGTTTGAGGAATGAGGATTGATGGTTGAGGATTGAGGATTGAGGATTGAGGATTGAGGATTGAGTATTGAAGATTGAGTATTGATGCCTGAGGACTGAGGATTGAGGATTGAGTACTGAGGATTGAGGATTGAGGTTTGAGGATTGAGGATTGAGGATTGAGGATTGAGGGTTGAGTATTGAAGATTGAGTATTGATGCCTGAGGATTGAGGATCGAGAATTGAGGATTGAGGATTGGAGATTGATTATAGAGGATTGAAGATTGAGGATTGAGGATTGAGGATTGAGAATTGAGAATTGAGTATGAGAACTGAGGGTTGAGGATTGAAGATTGAGTATTGAGTATTGAAAGTTGAGGATTGTGGATTGAGGATTAAGGATTGAGGATTGAATATTGTAGATTGAGTATTGATGCCTGAGGATTGAGGATTGAGGATTGAGGATTGAGGATTGAGGATTGAAGATTGAGTATTGAGGATTGACGATTGAGGATTGAAGATTGAGTATTGATGATTGAATATAGAGGATTGAGGATTGAGTATTGCGGATTGAGGATTGGGTATTGAGGATTGAGGAATGAGGATTGAAGATTGAGGTTTGAGGATTGAGGATTGCAGATTGAGTATTGAGGATTGAAGATTGAGGATTGAGGATTGAGGATTG
Source organism: Calliopsis andreniformis (assembly GCF_051401765.1). Classification (NCBI taxonomy): domain Eukaryota; kingdom Metazoa; phylum Arthropoda; class Insecta; order Hymenoptera; family Andrenidae; genus Calliopsis; species Calliopsis andreniformis. The sequence goes on along the minus strand of NW_027480444.1, from coordinate 4,623,860 downwards.
AGGAATGAGGATTGAAGATTGAGTATTGAGGATTGAAGATTGAGGATTGAGTTTTGAGGATTGAGGATTCAGGGTTCAAGATTGAGGATTGAGGATTGAGGATTGAGGATTGAGGTTTGAGGATTGAGGATTGAAGATTGAATATTGATGATTGAATATTGAGGACTGAGGATTGAGTGTTGTGGATTGAGGACGAGGACTGAGGGTTGAATATTGATGTTTGAGGTCTCAGGATTAAGGATTGAGGATTGAGAATTGAGGATTGAGGATTGAGGATTGAAGATTGAGTATTGAGTATTGAAGGTTGAGTATTGTGGATTGAGGATTAAGGATTGAGGATTGAATATTGTAGATTGAGTATTGATGCTTGAGGATTGAGGATTGAGGATTGAGGATTGAGGATTGAGGATTGAGGATTGAGGATTGAGGGTTGAGGATTGAGGATTGAGGATTGAAGATTGAGTATTGAGTATTGAAAGTTGAGGATTGTGGATTGAGGATTAAGGATTGAGGATTGAATATTGTAGACTGAGTATTGATGCCTGAGGATTGAGGATTGAGGATTGAGGATTGAGGATTGAGGATTGAAGATTGAGTATTGAGGATTGAAGATTGAGGATTGAAGATTGAGTATTGATGATTGAATATTGAGGATTGAGGGTTGAGTATTGCGGATTGAGGATTGGGTATTGAGGATTGAGGAATGAGGATTGAAGATTGAGGTTTGTGGATTGAGGATTGCAGATTGAGTATTGAGGATTGAAGATTGAGGATTGAGGATTGAGGATTGAGGAATGAGGATTGAAGATTGAGTATTGAGGATTGAAGATTGAGGATAGAGGATTGAGTACTGAGGATGGAGGATGAGGGCTGAGGGTTGAGGATTGAGGATTGAGAAATGTGGATTGAGGATTGAAGATTGAGTATTGAGGATTGAAGATTGAGGATTGAGTATTGAGGATTGAGGATTCAGGGTTGAAGATTGAGGATTGAGGATTGAGGATTGTGGATTGAGGATTGAGGGTTGAAGATTGAATATTGATGATTGAATATTGAGGACTGAGGATTGAGGGTTGTGGATTGAGGACCAGGACTGAGGGTTGAATATTGATGTTTGAGGTCTGAGGATTAAGGATTGAGGATTGAAGATTGAGTATTGAGGATTGAATATTGAGGATTGAGGATTGAGGGTTGAGGGTTGAGGATTGAGGATTGAGGATTGAAGATTGAGTATTGAGTATTGAAGGTTGAGGATTGAGGATTGAGGGTTGAGGATTGAGGATTGAGGATTGAGGATTGAAGATTGAGTATTGAGTATTGAAGGTTGAGGATTGTGGATTGAGGATTAAGGATTGACAATTGAATATTGTAGATTGAGTATTGATGCCTGAGGATTGAGGATTGAGGATTGAGGATTGAGTATTGAGGATTGAGGATTGAAGATTGACTATTGAGGATTGAAGATTGAGGGTTGAAGATTGAGTATTGATGATTGAATATTGAGAATTGAGTATTGAGGATTGATGTTTGAGGATTGATGATTGAGGATTGGGTATTGAGGATTGAAGAATGAGGATTGAGGATTGAGGATTCAGGATTGAGTATTGACGATCTAGGATTGGAGATTGATTATTGAGTATTGAAGGTTGAGGATTGTGGATTGAGGATTGAGGATTGAGGATTGAGTATTGAGGTTTGAGGATTGAGGATTGAGGATTGAGGATTGAAGATTGAGTATTGAAGGTTGAGTATTGATGCCTGAGGATGGAGGATTGAGGATTGATGATTGAGTATCGAGGATGGAAGATTGAGAATTGAGGATTGAAGATTGAGGATTGAGGATTGAGGATTGAGGATTGAGGATGGAGGATGAGGGCTGAGGGTTGAGGATTGAGGATTGAGAAATGAGGATTGAGGATTGAGGATTGAAATTGAGGACTGGTTATTGAGCATTGGAGATTGAGGGTTGAGGAATTATGATTGAGGATTGAGGATTGAGGATTGAAGATTGAGGATTGGGTATTGAGGATTGAAGAATGAGGATTGAGGATTGAGAATTGGGGATTGAGGATTGAAGATTAGTGTTGAGGATTGAAGATTAAGGATTGAGGATTGAGGATTGAGGATTGAGGAATGAGGATTGAGGGTTGAGGATTGAGGATTGAGGATTGAGGATTGAGGATTGAGGATAGAGTATTGAAGATTGAGTATTGACGCCTGAGGATTGGGGATTGTGGATTGATGATTCAGGATCGAGGATTGAAGATTGAGAATTGAGGATTGAGCATTGAGGATTGAAGATTGAGTACTGGCGATTCGGGATTGAAGATTGAGGATTAAGGATTGAAGATTGGGGAATGAGGATCTAGAATTGGAGATTGATTATTGAGGATTGAAGATTGAGGATTGAGGATTGAGGATTGAGAGTTGAGAATTGAGCATGAGGACTGAGGGTTGAGGATTGAGTTTTGAGGAATGAGGATTGAGGGTTGAGGATTGAGGATTGAGGATTGAGGATTGAGGATTGAGGATTGAGTATTGAAGATTGAGGATTGATGACTGAGGACTGAGGATTGAGGATTGATGATTGAGGACTGGTTATTGAGCATTGGAGATTGAGGGTTGAGGAATTATGATTGAGGATTGAGGATTGAGGATTGAAGATTGAGGATTGGGTATTGAGGATTGAAGAATGAGGATTGAGGATTGAGAATTGGGGATTGAGGATTGAAGATTAGTGTTGAGGATTGAAGATTGAGGATTGAGGATTGAGGATTGAGGATTGAGGTTTGAGGATTGAGGATTGAAGATTGAATATTGATGATTGAATATTGAGGACTGAGGATTGAGTGTTGTGGATTGAGGACGAGGACTGAGGGTTGAATATTGATGTTTGAGGTCTCAGGATTAAGGATTGAGGATTGAGAATTGAGGATTGAGGATTGAGGATTGAAGATTGAGTATTGAGTATTGAAGGTTGAGTATTGTGGATTGAGGATTAAGGATTGAGGATTGAATATTGTAGATTGAGTATTGATGCCTGAGGATTGAGGATTGAGGATTGAGGATTGAGGATTGAGGATTGAGGATTGAGGATTGAGGGTTGAGGATTGAGGATTGAGGATTGAAGATTGAGTATTGAGTATTGAAAGTTGAGGATTGTGGATTGAGGATTAAGGATTGAGGATTGAATATTGTAGACTGAGTATTGATGCCTGAGGATTGAGGATTGAGGATTGAGGATTGAGGATTGAGGATTGAAGATTGAGTATTGAGGATTGAAGATTGAGGATTGAAGATTGAGTATTGATGATTGAATATTGAGGATTGAGGGTTGAGTATTGCGGATTGAGGATTGGGTATTGAGGATTGAGGAATGAGGATTGAAGATTGAGGTTTGTGGATTGAGGATTGCAGATTGAGTATTGAGGATTGAAGATTGAGGATTGAGGATTGAGGATTGAGGAATGAGGATTGAAGATTGAGTATTGAGGATTGAAGATTGAGGATAGAGGATTGAGTACTGAGGATGGAGGATGAGGGCTGAGGGTTGAGGATTGAGGATTGAGAAATGTGGATTGAGGATTGAAGATTGAGTATTGAGGATTGAAGATTGAGGATTGAGTATTGAGGATTGAGGATTCAGGGTTGAAGATTGAGGATTGAGGATTGAGGATTGTGGATTGAGGATTGAGGGTTGAAGATTGAATATTGATGATTGAATATTGAGGACTGAGGATTGAGGGTTGTGGATTGAGGACCAGGACTGAGGGTTGAATATTGATGTTTGAGGTCTGAGGATTAAGGATTGAGGATTGAAGATTGAGTATTGAGGATTGAATATTGAGGATTGAGGATTGAGGGTTGAGGGTTGAGGATTGAGGATTGAGGATTGAAGATTGAGTATTGAGTATTGAAGGTTGAGGATTGAGGATTGAGGGTTGAGGATTGAGGATTGAGGATTGAGGATTGAAGATTGAGTATTGAGTATTGAAGGTTGAGGATTGTGGATTGAGGATTAAGGATTGACAATTGAATATTGTAGATTGAGTATTGATGCCTGAGGATTGAGGATTGAGGATTGAGGATTGAGTATTGAGGATTGAGGATTGAAGATTGACTATTGAGGATTGAAGATTGAGGGTTGAAGATTGAGTATTGATGATTGAATATTGAGAATTGAGTATTGAGGATTGATGTTTGAGGATTGATGATTGAGGATTGGGTATTGAGGATTGAAGAATGAGGATTGAGGATTGAGGATTCAGGATTGAGTATTGACGATCTAGGATTGGAGATTGATTATTGAGTATTGAAGGTTGAGGATTGTGGATTGAGGATTGAGGATTGAGGATTGAGTATTGAGGTTTGAGGATTGAGGATTGAGGATTGAGGATTGAAGATTGAGTATTGAAGGTTGAGTATTGATGCCTGAGGATGGAGGATTGAGGATTGATGATTGAGTATCGAGGATGGAAGATTGAGAATTGAGGATTGAAGATTGAGGATTGAGGATTGAGGATTGAGGATTGAGGATGGAGGATGAGGGCTGAGGGTTGAGGATTGAGGATTGAGAAATGAGGATTGAGGATTGAGGATTGAAATTGAGGACTGGTTATTGAGCATTGGAGATTGAGGGTTGAGGAATTATGATTGAGGATTGAGGATTGAGGATTGAAGATTGAGGATTGGGTATTGAGGATTGAAGAATGAGGATTGAGGATTGAGAATTGGGGATTGAGGATTGAAGATTAGTGTTGAGGATTGAAGATTAAGGATTGAGGATTGAGGATTGAGGATTGAGGAATGAGGATTGAGGGTTGAGGATTGAGGATTAAGGATTGAGGATTGAGGATTGAGGATAGAGTATTGAAGATTGAGTATTGACGCCTGAGGATTGAGGATTGTGGATTGATGATTCAGGATCGAGGATTGAAGATTGAGAATTGAGGATTGAGCATTGAGGATTGAAGATTGAGTACTGGCGATTCGGGATTGAAGATTGAGGATTAAGGATTGAAGATTGGGGAATGAGGATCTAGAATTGGAGATTGATTATTGAGGATTGAAGATTGAGGATTGAGGATTGAGGATTGAGAGTTGAGAATTGAGCATGAGGACTGAGGGTTGAGGATTGAGTTTTGAGGAATGAGGATTGAGGGTTGAGGATTGAGGATTGAGGATTGAGGATTGAGGATTGAGGATTGAGTATTGAAGATTGAGGATTGATGACTGAGGACTGAGGATTGAGGATTGATGATTGAGGACTGGTTATTGAGCATTGGAGATTGAGGGTTGAGGAATTATGATTGAGGATTGAGGATTGAGGATTGAAGATTGAGGATTGGGTATTGAGGATTGAAGAATGAGGATTGAGGATTGAGAATTGGGGATTGAGGATTGAAGATTAGTGTTGAGGATTGAAGATTAAGGATTGAGGACTGAGGGTTGAGGATTGAGGTTTGAGGAACGAGGATTGAGGATTGAGAATTGAGGACTGAGGATTGACGATTGAGTATTGAAGATTGAGGATTGATGACTGAGGATTGAGGATTGAGGATTGAAGTTTGAGGATTGGGGATTGAGGATTGAGGATTGAGGATTGAGAATCGAAGATTGAGTATTGGGGACTGAAGATTGAGTATTGAGGATTGAGGATTGAGGGTTGAGGATTGAGTATTGAAGATTGAGGATTGATGATTGAGGATCGAGGACTGAGGATTGAGAATTCAGGATTGAGGATTGAAGACTGAGTATTGAGGATTGAAGATCGAGGATTGAGGATTCAGGATTGAGGATTGAGGATGAGGGCTGATGGTTGAGGGTTGAGGTTTGAGTATTGAATACTGAGAATTCAGGATATTCTATTGGGTATTGGGAATTGAGGATTGATGGTTGAGTACTGAGGATTGAGGATTGAGGATTGAGGATTGAGAATTGAGGATTGAGGATTGAGGATTGAGGATTGAGGATTGATGATTGAGGATTGAGAATCGAAGATTGGGTATTGCGGATTGAAGATTGAGGTTTGAGGATTGAGGATTGAGGATGGAGGATGTGGGCTGTGGGTTGAGGATTGAGGTTTGAGTATTGAATACTGAGAAATCAGGTTATTCTATTGAGTATTGAGGATTGAGGATTGAGAATCGAAGATTGGGTATTGAGGATTGAAGATTGAGGATTGATGATTGAGGATTGAGGACTGAGGATTGAGGATTGAAGATTGAGGATTGAGAATTGAGGATGGAGGATTGTGGATTTAGGATTGAGGATTGGGTATTGATGATTGAAGAAATAGGATTGACGATTGAGGATTGAGGATTGAGGATTGAGAATTGAGAATTGAGGATTGAGGGTTGAGGATTGAGGACGAGGACTGACGGTTGAGGATTGAGGACGAGGACTGACGGTTGAGGATTGAGGTTTGAGGTTTGATGATTGAGGATTGAGGACTGAGGATTGAGGATTGAGTATTGAGGATTGAGCATTGAGGATTGAAGATTGAGTATCGATGATTGAGGATTGGGGATTGAGGATTGAGGATTGAGGATTGAGGATTGAGGATTGACGATCGAGGATTGGGGATTGAGGATTGAGGATTGAGAATTGAGAATCGAAGATTGAGTATTGTGGATTGAGGGTTGAAGATTGAGGACTGAGTGTTGAGGGTTGAGTGATGAGAATTGATGTTTGTGGATGGAGACTTGAAGATTGAAGATTGAGGATTGAGTATTGAAAGCAGGGAATTCAGGATATTCTATTGAGTATTGAGAATTGAGGATTGATGATTGAGTATTGAGGATTGAGGATTGAAGATTGAGTATTGAGGATTGAAGATTGAGGATTGAGGATTCAGGGTTGAGGATTGAGGACGAGGATAGAGGATTGAAGACTGAGGATTGAGGATTGATTATTGAGCTTTGGGGATTGAAGATTGAGGACTGGGGATAGAGGATTGAATATTGAGGATTAATGATAGAGTATTGGAGATTGCGGGTCTAGGATAGGGGTTCGATTATTGAGGATTGAGGATTGAGGATTGAGAATTGAGAATTGAGGATGAGGACTGAGGGTTGGGGATTGAGGTTTGAGGAATGAGGATTGAGGATTGAGGATTCAGGATTGAGGATTGAGGATTGAGTTTCGAAGATTGAGGATTGATGACTGAGGATTGAGGATTGAGGATTCAGGATTGAGGATTGAGGATGAGGGCTGAGGGTTGATGGTTGAGGTTTGAGGACCGAGGACAGAGGATTGAGGTTTGAGAATTGAGGATGGAGGATTGAGGATTGAGGATTGAGGATTGCGGATTGGGTATTGAGGATTGAAGAATGAGAATTGACGATTGAGGATTGAGTATTGAGGATTGAAGATTGAGTATTGACAATTGAAGGTTGATGATTGAGGATTGAGGACTGGGGATTGAGGATTGAGTATTGAGGATTGAGCATTGAGGATTGAAGATTCAGGACTGGGGATTGTGGATTGAATATTGAGGATTAAAGATTGAGGATTGGGGATTGAGTATCTAGGATTGGAGATTGATTATCCAGGATTGAAGATTGAGGATTGAGGATTGAGGTTTGAGGATTGAGGTTTGAGGAATGAGGATTGAGGCTTGAGGATTAAGGATTGAGGTTTGATGATTGAGATCTGAGTAATGAGGTTTGAAGATTGAGGACTGAGGATTCAGGATTGAGGATTGAGAATGAGGGCTGAGGGTTGAGGATTGAGGTTTGAGGACTGAGGAATGAGGATTGAGGATTGAGAATTGAGGATGGAGGATTGAGGATTGAGGATTGAGGATTGGGTATTGATGATTGCAGAATGAGGATTGACGATTGAGGATTGAGTATTCAGAATTGTACATTGAGTATTGATGATTGAGGATTGAGGATTGAGGATTGAAGATTGAGGATTGAGAATTGAGAATGGAGGATTGAGGATTGAGAATTGAGAATTGAGAATCGAAGATTGAGTATTGAGGATTGAGGATTGAAGATTGAGGACTGAGTGTTGAGGGTTGAGTGATGAGAATTGATGTTTGTGGATGGAGACTTGAAGATTGAAGATTGAGGATTGAGTATTGAAAGCAGAGAATTCAGGATATTCTATTGAGTATTGAGAATTGAGGATTGATTATTGAGTATTGAGGATTGAGGATTGAGGATTGAAGATTGAGTATTGAGGATTGAAGATTGAGGGTCGAGGATTGAGGGCTGAAGATTGAGAACGAGGACAGACGGTTGAGGATTGAAGTTTGAGTATTGAGGATTGAGAATTGAGGACTGAGGATTGAGGATTGACGCTTGAGGTTTGAGGACTGAGGATTGAGGGTTGAAGATGAGGGTTGAGGATTGAGGATTGAGGATTGAGAATTGAGAATTGAGTATGTGGACTGAGTGTTGATGATTGAGGTTTGAGGAATGAGGATTGAGGATTGAGGATTGAGGATTGAGGATTGAGGATTGAGTATTGAAGATTGAGGATTGATGACTGAGGATTGAGGATTGAGGATTGATGACTGTGGATTGAGGATTGAAGATTGAGTATGGAGGATTGAAGATTGTGGATTGAGGATTGAGGATTGAAGAGAGAGGACCGTGTGTTGAGTATTGAGTGTTGAGGATTGATGTTTGAGGATCGAGATTTGATTATTGAATATTGTGGATTGAGTATTGAATCATGAGAACTCAGGATATTCTATTGAGTATTGAGAATTGAGGATTGATGGTTGGGTATTGAGAATTGATGGCTGATGGTTGTGTGTTGAATATTGAGGATTGAGTATTGAGGATTGAAGATTGAGTATTGAGGATTGATGGTTGAGGGTTGAGGATTGAGGATTGAAGATTGAGAATTGAGGATGGAGGATTGAGGATTGAGGATTGAGGATTGAGGATTGGGTATTGAGGAGTGATAATTGAGGATTGACGATTGAGGATTAAGGATTGATGATTGAGGATTGAGGATTGAGGATTGAGTATTGAGGATTGATAATTGAAGGCTAAGTATTGCGGATTGAAGATTGAGGATTGAGGATTGAGGATTGAGGATTGAAGATTGAGGATTGGGGATTGATGATTGAGGATTGAGGAATGAATCGAAGATTGAGTATTGAGGATTGAAGATTGAGTATTGAGGATTGAGGATTGAGGATTGAGGTTTGAGTATTGAAGATTGAGGATTGATGATTGAGGATTGAGGACTGAGGATTGAGGATTGAGGATTGAGGATTGAAGACTGGGTATTGAGGATTGAAGATCGAGGATTGAGGATTCAGGATTGAGGATTGAGGATGTGGGCTGAGGGTTGAGGGTTGAGGTTTGAGGACCGAGGACAGAGGATTGAGGATTGAGAATTGAGGATGGAGGATTGAGGATTGAGGATTGAGGATTGAGGATTGGGTATTGAGGATTGAAGAATGAGAATTGACGATTGAGGATTGAGTATTGAGGATTGAAGATTGAGTATTGAGGATTGAAGATTGAGGATTGAGGATTGAAGATTTTAGGATTGAGGATTGAGGATTGAGGATTGAGGGTGAGGATTGAGGATTGAGGATTGAGGATTGAGAATTGAGAATTGAGGATGAGGACTGAGGGTTGAGGATTGAGGTTTGAGGAATGAGGATTGATGGTTGAGGATTGAGGATTGAGGATTGAGGATTGAGGATTGAGTATTGAAGATTGAGTATTGATGCCTGAGGACTGAGGATTGAGGATTGAGTACTGAGGATTGAGGATTGAGGTTTGAGGATTGAGGATTGAGGATTGAGGATTGAGGGTTGAGTATTGAAGATTGAGTATTGATGCCTGAGGATTGAGGATCGAGAATTGAGGATTGAGGATTGGAGATTGATTATAGAGGATTGAAGATTGAGGATTGAGGATTGAGGATTGAGAATTGAGAATTGAGTATGAGAACTGAGGGTTGAGGATTGAAGATTGAGTATTGAGTATTGAAAGTTGAGGATTGTGGATTGAGGATTAAGGATTGAGGATTGAATATTGTAGATTGAGTATTGATGCCTGAGGATTGAGGATTGAGGATTGAGGATTGAGGATTGAGGATTGAAGATTGAGTATTGAGGATTGACGATTGAGGATTGAAGATTGAGTATTGATGATTGAATATAGAGGATTGAGGATTGAGTATTGCGGATTGAGGATTGGGTATTGAGGATTGAGGAATGAGGATTGAAGATTGAGGTTTGAGGATTGAGGATTGCAGATTGAGTATTGAGGATTGAAGATTGAGGATTGAGGATTGAGGATTGAGGAATGAGGATTGAAGATTGAGTATTGAGGATTGAAGACTGAGGATTGAGTTTTGAGGATTGAGGATTCAGGGTTCAAGATTGAGGATTGAGGATTGAGGATTGAGGATTGAGGTTTGAGGATTGAGGATTGAAGATTGAATATTGATGATTGAATATTGAGGACTGAGGATTGAGTGTTGTGGATTGAGGACGAGGACTGAGGGTTGAATATTGATGTTTGAGGTCTCAGGATTAAGGATTGAGGATTGAGAATTGAGGATTGAGGATTGAGGATTGAAGATTGAGTATTGAGTATTGAAGGTTGAGTATTGTGGATTGAGGATTAAGGATTGAGGATTGAATATTGTAGATTGAGTATTGATGCCTGAGGATTGAGGATTGAGGATTGAGGATTGAGGATTGAGGATTGAGGATTGAGGATTGAGGATTGAGGATTGAGGATTGAAGATTGAGTATTGAGTATTGAAAGTTGAGGATTGTGGATTGAGGATTAAGGATTGAGGATTGAATATTGTAGATTGAGTATTGATGCCTGAGGATTGAGGATTGAGGATTGAGAATTGAGGATTGAGGATTGAAGATTGAGTATTGAGGATTGAAGATTGAGGATTGAAGATTGAGTATTGATGATTGAATATTGAGGATTGAGGATTGAGTATTGCGGATTGAGGATTGGGTATTGAGGATTGAGGAATGAGGATTGAAGATTGAGGTTTGTGGATTGAGGATTGCAGATTGAGTATTGAGGATTGAAGATTGAGGATTGAGGATTGAGGATTGAGGAATGAGGATTGAAGATTGAGTATTGAGGATTGAAGATTGAGGATAGAGGATTGAGTACTGAGGATGGAGGATGAGGGCTGAGGGTTGAGGATTGAGGATTGAGAAATGTGGATTGAGGATTGAAGATTGAGTATTGAGGATTGAAGATTGAGGATTGAGTATTGAGGATTGAGGATTCAGGGTTGAAGATTGAGGATTGAGGATTGAGGATTGAGGATTGAGGATTGAGGGTTGAAGATTGAATATTGATGATTGAATATTGAGGACTGAGGATTGAGGGTTGTGGATTGAGGACCAGGACTGAGGGTTGAATATTGATGTTTGAGGTCTGAGGATTAAGGATTGAGGATTGAAGATTGAGTATTGAGGATTGAATATTGAGGATTGAGGATTGAGGGTTGAGGGTTGAGGATTGAGGATTGAGGATTGAAGATTGAGTATTGAGTATTGAAGGTTGAGGATTGAGGATTGAGGGTTGAGGATTGAGGATTGAGGATTGAGGAATGAAGATTGAGTATTGAGTATTGAAGGTTGAGGATTGTGGATTGAGGATTAAGGATTGACAATTGAATATTGTAGATTGAGTATTGATGCCTGAGGATTGAGGATTGAGGATTGAGGATTGAGTATTGAGGATTGAGGATTGAAGATTGACTATTGAGGATTGAAGATTGAGGGTTGAAGATTGAGTATTGATGATTGAATATTGAGAATTGAGTATTGAGGATTGATGTTTGAGGATTGATGATTGAGGATTGGGTATTGAGGATTGAAGAATGAGGATTGAGGATTGAGGATTCAGGATTGAGTATTGACGATCTAGGATTGGAGATTGATTATTGAGTATTGAAGGTTGAGGATTGTGGATTGAGGATTGAGGATTGAGGATTGAGTATTGAGGTTTGAGGATTGAGGATTGAGGATTGAGGATTGAAGATTGAGTATTGAAGGTTGAGTATTGATGCCTGAGGATGGAGGATTGAGGATTGATGATTGAGTATCGAGGATGGAAGATTGAGAATTGAGGATTGAAGATTGAGGATTGAGGATTGAGGATTGAGGATTGAGGATGGAGGATGAGGGCTGAGGGTTGAGGATTGAGGATTGAGAAATGAGGATTGAGGATTGAGGATTGAAATTGAGGACTGGTTATTGAGCATTGGAGATTGAGGGTTGAGGAATTATGATTGAGGATTGAGGATTGAGGATTGAAGATTGAGGATTGGGTATTGAGGATTGAAGAATGAGGATTGAGGATTGAGAATTGGGGATTGAGGATTGAAGATTAGTGTTGAGGATTGAAGATTAAGGATTGAGGATTGAGGATTGAGGATTGAGGAATGAGGATTGAGGGTTGAGGATTGAGGATTGAGGATTGAGGATTGAGGATTGAGGATAGAGTATTGAAGATTGAGTATTGACGCCTGAGGATTGAGGATTGTGGATTGATGATTCAGGATCGAGGATTGAAGATTGAGAATTGAGGATTGAGCATTGAGGATTGAAGATTGAGTACTGGCGATTCGGGATTGAAGATTGAGGATTAAGGATTGAAGATTGGGGATTGAGGATCTAGAATTGGAGATTGATTATTGAGGATTGAAGATTGAGGATTGAGGATTGAGGATTGAGAGTTGAGAATTGAGCATGAGGACTGAGGGTTGAGGATTGAGTTTTGAGGAATGAGGATTGAGGGTTGAGGATTGAGGATTGAGGATTGAGGATTGAGGATTGAGGATTGAGTATTGAAGATTGAGGATTGATGACTGAGGACTGAGGATTGAGGATTGATGATTGAGGATTGAGGATTGGAGATTGAGTATGGAAGATTGAAGATTGAGTATTGAGGATTGAGGATTGAAGATTGAGGACTGAGTGTTGAGGGTTGAGTGATGAGAATTGATGTCTGTGGATTGAGATTTGAAGATTGAAGATTGTGGATTGGGTATTGAAAACTGTGAATTGAGGATATTCTATTGAGGATTGAGGATTGAAAATTGATTGTTGTGGACTGTGGGATGAAGATTGAGCATTCAGGATTGAGGATTCGGAATTGAGGTTTGAGGCCTGACGATTGAGGGTTGAGGATTGAGGATTGAGGATTGAGGATTGATGATTGAGGATTGAGAATCGAAGATTGGGTATTGCGGATTGAAGATTGAGGTTTGAGGATTGAGGATTGAGGATGGAGGATGTGGGCTGTGGGTTGAGGATTGAGGTTTGAGTATTGAATACTGAGAAATCAGGTTATACTCTTGAGTATTGAGAATTGAGGATTGATGGTTGAGTATTGAGGATTGAGGATTGAGTATTGAGGATTGAAGATTGAGGTTTGAGGATTGAGAATTGAGAATTGAGGATGAGGACTGAGGGTTGAGGATTGAGGTTTGAGGAACGAGGATTGAGGATTGAGAATTGAGGACTGAGGATTGACGATTGAGTATTGAAGATTGAGGATTGATGACTGAGGATTGAGGATTGAGGATTGAAGTTTGAGGATTGGGGATTGAGGATTGAGGATTGAGGATTGAGAATCGAAGATTGAGTATTGGGGACTGAAGATTGAGTATTGAGGATTGAGGATTGAGGGTTGAGGATTGAGTATTGAAGATTGAGGATTGATGATTGAGGATTGAGGACTGAGGATTGAGAATTGAGGATTGAGGATTGAAGACTGAGTATTGAGGATTGAAGATCGAGGATTGAGGATTCAGGATTGAGGATTGAGGATGAGGGCTGATGGTTGAGGGTTGAGGTTTGAGTATTGAATACTGAGAATTCAGGATATTCTATTGGGTATTGGGAATTGAGGATTGATGGTTGAGTATTGAGGATTGAGGATTGAGGATTGAGGATTGAGAATCGAAGATTGGGTATTGCGGATTGAAGATTGAGGTTTGAGGATTGAGGATTGAGGATGGAGGATGTGGGCTGTGGGTTGAGGATTGAGGTTTGAGTATTGAATACTGAGAAATCAGGTTATTCTATTGAGTATTGAGGATTGAGGATTGAGAATCGAAGATTGGGTATTGAGGATTGAAGATTGAGGATTGATGATTGAGGATTGAGGACTGAGGATTGAGGATTGAAGATTGAGGATTGAGAATTGAGGATGGAGGATTGTGGATTTAGGATTGAGGATTGGGTATTGATGATTGAAGAAATAGGATTGACGATTGAGGATTGAGGATTGAGGATTGAGAATTGAGAATTGAGGATTGAGGGTTGAGGATTGAGGACGAGGACTGACGGTTGAGGATTGAGGACGAGGACTGACGGTTGAGGATTGAGGTTTGAGGTTTGATGATTGAGGATTGAGGACTGAGGATTGAGGATTGAGTATTGAGGATTGAGCATTGAGGATTGAAGATTGAGTATCGATGATTGAGGATTGGGGATTGAGGATTGAGGATTGAGGATTGAGTATTGAGGATTGACGATCGAGGATTGGGGATTGAGGATTGAGGATTGAGAATTGAGAATCGAAGATTGAGTATTGTGGATTGAGGGTTGAAGATTGAGGACTGAGTGTTGAGGGTTGAGTGATGAGAATTGATGTTTGTGGATGGAGACTTGAAGATTGAAGATTGAGGATTGAGTATTGAAAGCAGGGAATTCAGGATATTCTATTGAGTATTGAGAATTGAGGATTGATGATTGAGTATTGAGGATTGAGGATTGAAGATTGAGTATTGAGGATTGAAGATTGAGGATTGAGGATTCAGGGTTGAGGATTGAGGACGAGGATAGAGGATTGAAGACTGAGGATTGAGGATTGATTATTGAGCTTTGGGGATTGAAGATTGAGGACTGGGGATAGAGGATTGAATATTGAGGATTAATGATAGAGTATTGGAGATTGCGGATCTAGGATAGGGGTTCGATTATTGAGGATTGAGGATTGAGGATTGAGAATTGAGAATTGAGGATGAGGACTGAGGGTTGGGGATTGAGGTTTGAGGAATGAGGATTGAGGATTGAGGATTCAGGATTGAGGATTGAGGATTGAGTATCGAAGATTGAGGATTGAAGATTGAGTATTGATGATTGAAGACTGAGGATTGAGGACTGAGGATTGAGGATTGAGGGTTGAAGATTGAGGATAGAGGATTGAGGATTGAGGATTGAGGATTGAGGATTGAAGATTGAATATTGGTGATTGAAGATTGAGGATTGAATATTGAGGGTTGCGGATTGAGGACGAGGACTGAGGGTTGAATATTGATGTTTGAGGTCTGAGGATTGAGGATTGAGGACTGAGGAGTGAAGATTGAGTATTGAGGATTGAAGATTGGAGATTGAGGATTGAGGATTGAGGATTGAGTATTGAGGATTGACGCTTGAGGATTGAGAGTTGTGGATGTAGGATTGAAGAGAGAGGACTGTGTGTTGAGGATTGAGTGTTGAGAATTGATGCTTGAGGTTTGAGATTTGATTATTGAATATTGTGGAATGCGTATTGAACCATGAGAATTCAGGATGTTCTATTGAGTATTGAGAATTGAGGATTGGTGGTTGAGTATTGAGGATTGATGGTTGAGGGTTGAGCGTTGAATATTGAGGATTGAGGATTGATGATTAAGGATTGATGATTGAGGATTGAGGATTGAGGATTGAGGATTGATGACTGAGGATAGAGGATTGAGGATTGATGACTGAGGATTGAGGATTGAAGATTGAGTATGGAGGATTGAAGATTGAGGATTGAGGATTGAGGATTGAAGATTGAGGACTGAGTGTTGAGGGTTGAGTGATGAGAATTGATGTCTGTGGATTGAGATTTGAAGATTGTATATTGGGGATTCCGTATTGAAAACTGTGAATCGAGGATATTCTATTGAGGATTGAGGATTGATAATTGATTGTTGCGGACAGAGGGATGAAGATTGAGCATTCAGGACTGAGGATTCGGAATTGAGGTTTGAGTACTGAGGATTGAGGGTTGAAGATTGAGGGTTGAAGCTTGAGGATTGAGGATTGAGAATTGAGAATTGAGTATGAGGACTGAGTGTTGAGGATTGAGGTTTGAGGAATGAGGATTGAGGATTGAGGATAGAGGATTGAGGATTGAGGATTGAGTATTGAAGATTGAGGATTGATGACTGAGGATTGAGGATTGAGGATTGAAGATTGAGGATTGGGGATTGAGGATTGAGGATTGAGGATTGAGAATCGAAGATTGAGTATTGAGGATTGAAGATTGAGTATTGAGGATTGAGGATTGAGGATTGAGGATTGAGTATTGAAGATTGAGTATTGATGATTGAGGATTGAGGACTGAGGATTGAGGATTGAGGATTGAGGATTGAAGACTGAGTATTGAGGATTGAAGATCGAGGATTGAGGATTCAGGATTGAGGATTGAGGATGAGGGCTGATGGTTGAGGGTTGAGGTTTGAGTATTGAATGCTGAGAATTGAGGATATTCTATTGGGTATTGGGAATTGAGGATTGATGGTTGAGTATTGAGGATTGAGGATTGAGGATTGAGGATTGAGGATTGAGGATTGAGGATTGAGGATTGAGGATTGAGGATTGATGATTGAGGATTCAGAATCGAAGGTTGGGTATTGCGGATTGAAGATTGAGGTTTGAGGATTGAGGATTGGGGATGGAGGATGTGGGCTGTGGGTTGAGGATTGAGGTTTGAGTATTGAATACTGAGAAATCAGGTTATTCTATTGAGTATTGAGGATTGAGGATTGAGAATCGAAGATTGGGTATTGAGGATTGAAGATTGAGGATTGATGATTGAGGATTGAGGACTGAGGATTGAGGATTGAAGATTGAGGATTGAGAATTGAGGATGGAGGATTGAGGATTGAGGATTGAGGATTAGGTATTGATGATTGAAGAATGAGGATTGACGATTGAGGATTGAGGATTGAGGATTGAGAATTGAGAATTGAGGATTGAGGGTTGAGGATTGAGGACGAGGACTGACGGTTGAGGATTGAGGACGAAGACTGACGGTTGAGGATTGAGGTTTGAGGTTTGATGATTGAGGATTGAGGACTGAGGATTGAGGATTGAGTATTGAGGATTGAGCATTGAGGATTGAAGATTGAGTATTGATGATTGAGGATTGGGGATAGAGGATTGAGGATTGAGGATTGAGGATTGACGATCGAGGATTGGGGATTGAGGATTGAGGATTGAGAATTGAGAATCGAAGATTGAGTATTGAGGATTGAGGATTGAAGATTGAGGACTGAGCGTTGAGGGTTGAGTGATGAGAATTGATGTTTGTGGATGGAGACTTGAAGATTGAAGATTGAGGATTGAGAATTGAAAGCAGGGAATTCAGGATATTCTATTGAGTATTGAGAATTGAGGATTGATGATTGAGTATTGAGGATTGAGGATTGAGGATTGAAGATTGAGTATTGAGGATTGAAGATTGAGGATTGAGGATTCAGGGTTGAGGATTGAGGACGAGGACAGACGGTTGAGGATTGAGGTTTGAGTATTGAGGATTGAGGATTGAGGACTGAGGATAGAGGATTGAGGTTTGAGAAAAGAGGATTGAGGATTGAGGATTGAGAATTGAGGATTGAGGATTGAGGATTGAAGATTGAGGATTGAGTATTGAGGATTGAGAATTGAGGATGAGGACTGAGGTTTGAGGACTGAGGATTGACGATTGAGGATTGAGGACTGAGGATTGAGGATAGAGGATGGAGCATTGAGGATTGAAGATTGAGGTCTGGGGATTGAGGATAGTAGATTGAGGATTAAGGATTGAGGATTGTGGATTGAGGATCTAGGATTGGAGATTGATTATTCAGGATTGAAGATTGAGGATTGAGGATTGAGGATTGAGAATTGAGGATGAGGACTGAGGGTTGAGGACTGATGATTGACGATTGAGTATTGAAGATTGAGGATTGATTACTGAGGGTTGAGGATTGAGGTTTCAGGAAGGAGGATTGAGGATTGAGGATTGAGGATTGAGGATTGAGGAATGAAGACGGAGTATTGAGGATTGAAGATTGAGGACTGAGGATTGAGGATAGAGGATTGAGGATTGAGGACGAGGACTGACGGTTGAGGATTGAGGTTTGAATATTGAGGATTGAGGATTGAGGACTGAGGATTGAGGATTGAGGATTGAAGATTGAGGACTGAGTGTTGAGGGTTGAGTGATGAGCATTGATGTTTGTGGATTGAGATTTGAAAATTGAAGATTGGGGATTGTGTGTTGAAAACTGTGAATTGAGGATATTCTATTGAGGATTGAGGATTGACAATAGATTGTTGCGGACTGAGGGATGGAGATTGAGGATTCAGGATTGCGGATTCGGAATTGAGGTTTGAAGACTGAGGATTGAGGGTTGAGTGTTGAGGATTGAAGATTGAGGATTGAGGATTGAGGATTGAGGATGGAGGACGAGGACTGAGGGTTGAGGGTTGAGTGATGAGAATAGATGTTTGTGAATGGAGACTTGAAGATTGAAGATTGAGGATTGAGTATTGAAAACTGAGAATTCAGCATATTCTATTGAGTATTGAGAATTGGGCATTGATGGTTGGGTATTGAGGATTAATGGTTGAGGGTTGTGTGTTGAACATTGAGGATTGAGGGCTTTAGGATTGAGGATTGAGTATTGAAGATTGAGGACCGAGGTCTGAGGATTGAGTATTGAGGGTTGAGGATTGAAGATTGAGGACTGAGTGTTGAGGGTTGAGTGATGAGAATTGATGTTTGTGGATGGAGAGTTGAAGATTGAAGATTGAGGATTGAGTATTGAAAGCTGAGAATTCAGGATATTCTATTGAGTATTGAGAATTGAGGACTGATGGTTGTGTATTGAGGATTGAAGGTTGAGGGTTGTGTGTTGCATATTGAGGATTGAGGATTTCAGGATTGAGGATTGAGAATTGAAGATTGAGTATTGAGGATTGAGGATTGATGATCGAGGATTGGGGATTGTGGATTAAGGTTTGAGGTTTGAGGATTGAAGGTTGAGTATTGAGGATTGAAGATTAAGGATAGTGGTTTGAGGGTTGAAGATTGAGGCCTGAGTGTTGAGGGCTGAGTGTTGAGAATTGACGTTTGTGGATTGAGATTTGAAGATTGAAGTTTGGGGATTGAGTATTGAAAACTGTGAATTGAGGATATTCTATTGAGGATTGAGGATTGACAATTGATTGTCGCGGACTGAGGGATGAAGATTGAGGATTCAGGATTGAGGATTCGGAATTGAGATTTGAGGACTGGGGATAGAGTCTTGAGGATTGAGGATTGAGGATTGACGCTTGAGGATAGAGGATTGATGGTGGAAGATTGAAGAGAGAGGACTGAGTTTTGAGGATTGAGTGTTGAGAATTGATGTTTTAGGATTGAGATTTGATTATTGAATATTGTGGATTGAGTATTGAAACATGAGAATTCAGGATATTCTATTGAGTATTGAGGATTGATGGTTGAGGGTTGCGTGTTGAGTATTGAGGATTGAGGATTGAGGATTGAGGATAGAGGATTGAGGATTCAGGGTTGAGGAATCGGGATTGAGGTTTGAGGACTGAGAATTGAGGTTTGAGGATTGAGGATTTAGGATTGACTCTTGAGGATTGAGGATTGAGGATGGAGGATTGACGAGAGAGGACTGAGTGTTGAGGATTGAGTTTTGAGAATTGATGTTTGAGGATTGAGATTTGATTATTGAATATTGTGGATTGAGTATTGAACCATGAGAATTCAGGATATTCTATTGAGTATTGAGAATTGAGGATTGATGGTTGAGTATTGAGAATCGATGGTTGAGGGTTGTGTGTTGAATATTGAGGATTGAGGATTTAGGATTGAGGATTGAGGATGAGGACTGAGGGTTGAGGATTGAGGTTTGAGAAATGAGGATTGAGGATTGAGGATTGAGGGTTGAAGATTGACTATTGATGATTGAAGATTGAAGATTGAGGATTGAGGGTTGAGGATTGATGACGAGGACTGACGATTGAGGGTTGAGGTTTGAGGATTGAGGATTGAGGATTGTGGACTGAGGATTGAGGATTGATGATTGAGTATTGAGGATTAAAGATTGAGGACAGGGGATTGAGGATTGAAGATTGAGGATCAAGGATTGAGAATTGGGGATTGAGGATCTAGGATTGGAGATTGATTATTGATGATTGCAGATTGAGAATTGTGGATTGAGGATTGAGAATTGAGGATGAGGACTGAGGGTTGAGGATTGAGGTTTGAGAAATGAGGATTGAGGATTGAGGATTGAGAATTGAGGATTGAGGATTGAGGATTGAAGATTGAGGATTGAGTATTGAGGATTGAGAATTGAGGATGAGGACTGAGGGTTGAGGACTGAGGATTGACGATTGAGGATTGAGGACTGAGGATTGAGGATAGAGGATGGAGCATTGAGGATTGAAGATTGAGGACTGGGCATTGAGGATAGTAGATTGAGGATTAATGATTGAGGATTGTGGATTGAGGATCTAGGATTGGAGATTGATTATTGAGGATTCAAGATTGAGGATTGAGGATTGAGGATTGAGAATTGAGGATGAGGACTGAGGGTTGAGGACTGATGATTGACGATTGAGTATTGAAGATTGAGGATTGATTACTGAGGATTGAGGATTGAGGATTGAGGATTGAGGATTGAAGATTGAGGATTGGGTATTGAGGATTGAACGTTGAGGATTGAGGATTGAGGATTGAGGATTGAGGATTGAAGGTTGAATATTGATGATTGAAGATTGAGGATTGAGGATTGAGTGTTATGGAATGAGTACGAGGACTGAGAGTTGAGTATTGACGTTTGAGGTCTGAGGATTGAGGATTGAGGATTGAGAATTGAGGATTGAGGATTGAGTATTGAAGATTGAGGATAGGGTGTTGAGGATTGAAGAATGAGGATCGAGGATTGAGGATTGCAGATTGAGTATTGAGTATTGAAAACTGTGAATTGAGGATGTTCTATTGGGGATTGAGGATTGACAACTGATTGTTGAGGACTGAGGGCTGAAGATTGAGGATGCAGGATTGAGGATACAGAATTGAGGTTTGTGGACTGAGGATAGGGGATTGAAGAATGAGTATTGAGGATTGAGAATTGAAGATTGAAGATTGAGGACTGGGGATTGAGGATTGAAGATTGAGGATTAAGGGTTGAGGATTGTGGATTGAGGATCCAGGATTGGAGATTCATTATTGAGGATTGAAGATTGAGGATTGAGTATTGAGGATTGAGAATTGAGGATGAGGACTGAGGGCTGAGGACTGAGGATTGACGATTGTGGACTGAGGGTTGAGGACTGAGGACTGACGATTGAGGATTGAGGATTGGGGATTGAGGATTGAGGATTGAGGATTGAAAATTGAGTATTGATGATTGAAGATTGAGGACTGAGGATTGAGGGTTGAGGATTGAGGACGAGGACTGACGGTTGAGGATTGAGGTTTGAATATTGAGGATTGAGGATTGAGGACTGAGGATTGAGGAGTGAGGATTGAAGATTGAGGACTGAGTGTTGAGGGCTGAGTGATGAGCATTGATGTTTGTGGATTGAGATTTGAAAATTGAAGATTGGGGATTGAGTGTTGAAAACTGTGAACTGAGGATATTCTATTGAGGATTGAGGATTGACAATAGATTGTTGCGGACTGAGGGATGGAGATTGAGGATTCAGGATTGAGGATTCGGAATTGAGGTTTGAAGACTGAGGATTGAGGGTTGAGTGTTGAGGATTGAAGATTGAGGATCGAGGATTGAGGATTGAGGATGGAGGACGAGGACTGAGGGTTGAGGGTTGAGTGATGGGAATAGATGTTTTTGGATGTAGACTTGAAGATTGAACATTGAGGATTGAGTATTGAAGATTGAGGATTGATGACTGAGGATTGAAGATTGAGAATTGAGGATTGAGGATTGAGGATTGAAGATTGAGTATTGAGGATTGAAGATCGAGTATTGAGGATAGAGGATTGAAGATTGAGGACTGAGTGTTGAGGGTTGAGTGATGAGAATAGATGTTTGTGGATGGAGACTTGAAGATTGAAGATTGAGGATTGAGTATTGAAAACTGAGAATTCAGCATATTCTATTGAGTATTGAGAATTGAGCATTGATGGTTGAGTATTGAGGATTAATGGTTGAGGGTTGTGTGTTGAACATTGAGGATTGAGGGCTTTAGGATTGAGGATTGAGTATTGAAGATTGAGGACCGAGGTCTGAGGATTGAGTATTGAGGGTTGAGGATTGAAGATTGAGGACTGAGTGTTGAGGGTTGAGTGATGAGAATTGATGTTTGTGGATGGAGAGTTGAAGATTGTAGATTGAGGATTGAGTATTGAAAGCTGAGAATTCAGGATATTCTATTGAGTATTGAGAATTGAGGACTGATGGTTGTGTATTGAGGATTGAAGGTTGAGGGTTGTGTGTTGCATATTGAGGATTGAGGATTTCAGGATTGAGGATTGAGAATTGAAGATTGAGTATTGAGGATTGAAGATTGAGGATTGCGGATTGAGGAATGAGGATTGAGGATTGAGGATTGAAGATTGAAGATTGAGTATTGAGGATTGAAGATTGAGGATTTGGGATTGAGGATTGAGGATTGAGGATTGAGGATTGACGATCGAGGATTGGTGATTGAGGACTGAGGTTTGAGGTTTGAGGATTGAAGGTTGAGTATTGAGGATTGAAGATTAAGGATAGTGGTTTGAGGATTGAAGATTGAGGACTGAGTGTTGAGGATTGAGTGTTGAGAATTGATGTTTGAGGACTGAGATTTGATTATTGAAAATTGTGGATTGAGTATTGAAACATGAGAATTCAGGATATTCTATTGAGTATTGAGAATTGAGGATTGATGGTTGAGTATTGAGAATCGATGGTTGAGGGTTGTGTGTTGAATATTGAGGATTGAGGATTTAGGATTGAGGATTGAGGATGAGGACTGAGGGTTGAGGATTGAGGTTTGAGAAATGAGGATTGAGGATTGAGGATTGAGGATTGAAGATTGAGGATTGGGTATCGAGGATTGATGAATGAGGATTGACGATTGAGTATTGAAGATTGTGGATTGAGGATTGAGGATTGAAGGTTGAGGATTGCGTATTGAGGATTGAAGAATGGGGATTGACGATTGAGGATTGAATATTGCGGATTGGGTATTGAGGATTGAGGAATGAGGATTGAGGACAGAGGATTGAGGACTGAGGATTGAAGATTGTGTATTAAGGATTGAAGATTGAGGATTGAGGATTGAGGATTGAGGATTGAGGATTGAGGATTGTGGATTGAAGATTGAAGATTGAGTATTGAGGATTGAAGGTTGAGGATTGAGGATTGAGGATTGAGGATTGAGGATTGAGGATTGAGTATTGAGGAATGAGGATTGAGGATTGAGGATTGAAGATTGAGTATTGAGTACTGAAGCCTGACGATTGAGGATTGAGAATTGAGGATTGAGGATTGAGGATTGAGGAATGAAGATTGAGTATAGGGGATTGAAGATCGAGGATCGAGTATTGAGGATTGAGGATTGAGGATTGAGGGTTGAGGATTGAGGATTGAGGACAGGGGACTGAGGATTGAAGATTGAGGATCAAGGATTGAGGATTGGGGATTGAGGATCTAGGATTGGAGATTGATTATTGAGGATTGAAGATTGAGAATTGGGGATTGAGGATTGAGAATTGAGAATTGAGGATGAGGCCTGAGGGTTGAGGATTGAGGTTTGAGAAATGAGGATTGAGGACTGAGGATTGAAGATTGTGTATTAAGGATTGAAGATTGAGGATTGAGGATTGAGGATTGAGGATTGAGGATTGAGGATTGTGGATTGAAGATTGAAGATTGAGTATTGAGGATTGAAGGTTGAGAATTGAGAATTGAGGATTGTGGATTGAGGACTGAAGATTGAGGATTGGGCGTTGAGGATTGAAGAATGAGGTTTGAGGATTGAGGATTGAGGATTGAGGATTGAAGATTGAGGATTGAGGATTGAGGATTGAGGATTGAGGATTGAAGATTGAGGATTGAGGATTGAGGATTGAGAGTTGAGAATTGAAGATGAGGACTGAGGGTTGAGGATTGAGGTTTGAGGAACGAGGATTGGGGATTGAGGGTTGAGGACTGAGGATTGACGATTGAGTATTGAAGATTGATGATTGATCACTGAGGATTGAGGATTGAGGATTGAGGATTGAGGATTGAAGATTGAGTATAGAGGATTGAATATTGAGGATTGAGGATTGAGGATTGAGGATTCGGGATTGAGTATGAGGGCTGAGGATTGAGGGTTGAGGTTTGAGTATTGAATCCTGAAAATTCAGGATATTCTATTGAGTATTGAGAATTGAGTATTGATGGTTGGGTATTGAGGATTGAGGATTGAGGATTGAGGATTGAGGACGAGGGCTGAGGATTGAGGATTGAGGTTTGTGGACTGAGGACTGACGATTGAGGGTTGAGAATTGAGGATTGAGGATTGAGGATTGAAGATTGAGGATTGGGTATTGAGGATTGAAGAATGAGGATTGAGGATTGAGGATTGAGGATTGAGGATTGAGGATTGAGGGTTGAGTATTGGGGATTGAAGATTGAGGATTGAGGATTGAGGATTGAGGATTCGGGATTGAGTATGAGGGCTGAGGGTTGAGGGTTGAGGTTTTCGTATTGAATCCTGAAAATTCAGGATATTCTATTGAGTATTGAGAATTGAGTATTGATGGTTGGGTATTGAGGATTGAGGATTGAGGATTGAGGATTGAGGACGAGGGCTGAGGATTGAGGATTGAGGTTTGTGGACTGAGGACTGACGATTGAGGGTTGAGAATTGAGGATTGAGGATTGAGGATTGAAGATTGAGGATTGGGTATTGAGGATTGAAGAATGAGGATTGAGGATTGAGGATTGAGGATTGAGGATTGAGGACTGAGTGTTGAGGGTTGAGTGATGAGAATTGATGTTTGTGGATGGAGACTTGAAGATTGAAGATTGAGGATTGAGTATTGAAAACTGAGAATTCAGGATATTCTATTGAGTATTGAGAATTGAGGATTCATGACTGAGTATTGAAGATTGATGGTTGAGTGTTGTGTATTGAATATTGAGGATTGAGGATTGAGGATTGAGGATTGAGTATTGAAAACTGAGAATTCAGCATATTCTATTGAGTATTGAGAATTGAGCATTGATGGTTGGGTATTGAGGGTTAATGGTTGAGGGTTGTGTGTTGAATATTGAGGGTTGAGGATTTCAGGATTGAGGATTGAGGATAGAAGATTGAGTATTGAGGATCGAAGATTGAGGATTGCGGATTTAGGTTTGAGGATTGAGGATTGAGGATTGAAGATTGAAGATTGAGTATTGAGGATTGAAGATTGAGGATTGAGAATTGAGGATTGAGAATTGAGGATTGAGGATTGACGATAGAGTATTCAGGATTGAAGATTGAGGACTGGGGATTGAGGATTGAAAATTGAGGATTAAGGATTGAGGATTGGGGATTGAGGATCTAGGATTGGAGATTGATTATTGAGGATTGAAGATTGAGAATTGAGGATTGAGGATTGAGAATTGAGAATTGAGGATGAGGACTGAGGGTTGAGTATTGAGGTTTGAGGAATGAGGATTGAGGATTGAGGATTGAGGATTGAGGATTGAGGATTTTGGATTGAGTATTGAAGATGGAGTATTCATGACTGAGGATTGAGGTTTGAGGATTGAGGATTGAGGATTGAAGATTGAGGATTGAGGATTGAGGATTGAGGATTGAGGATTGCGGTTTGAGGAATGAGGATTGAGAATTGAGTATTGAGGATTGAGGATTGAGGATTGAGTATTGAAGTCTGAGTATTGGTGGCTGAGAATTGAGGATTGAGAATTGAGAATTGACAATTGAGGATTGAAGATTGAGTATTGAGGATTGAAGTTTGAGGATTGAGGATTGAGGATTGAAGATTGAGGACTGAGTGTTGAGGGTTCAGTGATGAGAATTGATGTTTGTGGATTGAGATTTGAAGATTGAAGACTGGGGATTGAGTATTGAAAACTGAAAATTCAGGATATTCTGTTGAGTATTGAGAATTGAGCTTTGATGGTTGAGTATTGAGGATTGATGGTTGAGGGTTGAGTGTTGAATACTGAGGATTGAGGATTTTAGGATTGAGGACTGAGTATTGAAGATTGAGGACCGAGGTCTGAGGATTGAGTATTGAGGATTGAGGATTGAAGATTGAGGACTGAGTGTTGAGGGTTGAGTGATGAGAATTGATGTTTGTGGATGGAGAGTTGAAGATTGAAGATTGAGGATTGAGTATTGAAAGCTGAGAATTCAGGATATTCTATTGAGTATTGAGAATTGAGGACTGATGGTTGTGTATTGAGGATTGAAGGTTGAGGGTTGTGTGTTGCATATTGAGGATTGAGGATTTCAGGATTGAGGATTGAGGATTGAAGATTGAGTATTGAGGATTGAAGATTGAGGATTGCGGATTGAGGAATGAGGATTGAGGATTGAGGATTGAAGATTGAAGATTGAGTATTGAGGATTGAAGATTGAGAATTGGGGATTGAGGATTGGGGATTGAGGATTGAGAAATGAGAATTGAGGATTGAGGATTGAAGATTGAGTATTGAGTACTGAAGCCTGACGATTGAGGATTGAGGATTGGGGATTGAGGATTGATGATTCAGGATTGAAGGTTGAGTATTGAGGATTGCAGATTGAGGATTGAGGATTGAATATTGAGGATTGAGGTTTGAGGATTGAGGATTGAGAATTCGGGATTGAGGATTGAGGGTTGAAGATTGAGTATTGGGGATTGAAAGTTGAGGATTGAGGATTGAGGATTGAGGATTGAGGATTGAGGATTGAGTATTGGGGATTGAAGATTGAGGATTGGGGATTGAGGATTGAGGATGGAGGATGACGGCTGAGGGTTGAGGATTGAGGTTTGAGTATTGAACCCTGAGAATTCAGGATATTCTATTGAGTGTTGAGAATTGAGGATTGATGGTTGAGTATTGAGGATTTAGGATTGAGGATTGAGTATTGAGTATTGAAGATAGAGGATTGATGACTGAGCATTGAGGATTGAGGGTTGAGGATTGAGGATTGTGTATTGAAGATTGGGGATTGATGATTGAGGATTGAGGATTGAGGATTGAGGATTGAGGAATGAGGATTGAGGATTGAGGATTGAAGATTGAGGATTGAGGATTGAGGATTGATGATTGCGGACTGAGTGTTGAGGGTTGAGTGATGAGAATTGATGTTTGTGGATTGAGGTTTGAAGATTGAAGAATGGTGATTGAGTATTGAAAACTGTAAATTGAGGATATTCTATTGAGGATAGAGGATTGGCAATTGATTGTTCAGGACTGAGGGCTGAGGATTGAGGATTCAGGGTTGAGGAATCGGGATTGAGGTTTGAGGACTGAGAATTGACGTTTGAGGATTGAGGATTGGGGATTGAGGATTGAGGATTGAAGATTGAGTATTGTGGATTGAAGATCGAGGATCGAGTATTGAGGATTGAGGATTGAGGATTGAGGGTTGAGGATTGAGGATTGAGGATTGATGATTCAGGATTGAAGATTGAGTATTGAGGATTGAAGATTGAGGATTGGGTTTCGAGGATTGATGAATGAGGATTGACGATTGAGTATTGAAGATTGTGGCTTGAGGATTGAGGATTGAAGATTGAAGAGTGAGGATTGGGCGTTGAGGATTGAAGAATGAGGATTGAGGATTGAGGATTGAGGATTGAGGATTGAAGATTGAGGATTGGGCGTTGAGGATTGAAGAATGAGGATTGAGGATTGAGGATTGAGGATTGAGGATTGAAGACTGAGGATTGAGGATTGAGGATTGAGGATTGAAGATTGAGGATTGAGGATTGAGGATTGAGAGTTGAGAATTGAAGATGAGGACTGAGGGTTGAGGACTGAGGTTTGAGGAACGAGGATTGGGGATTGAGGATTGAGGACTGAGGATTGACGATTGAGTATTGAAGATTGATGATTGATGACTGAGGATTGAGGATTGAGGATTGAGGATTGAGTATTGAAGATTGAGGATTGATGACTGAGGATTGAAGATTGAGAATTGAGGATTGAGGATTGAGGATTGAAGATTGAGTATTGAGGATTGAAGATCGAGTATTGAGGATAGAGGATTGAAGATTGAGGACTGAGTGTTGAGGGTTGAGTGATGAGAATAGATGTTTGTGGATGGAGACTTGAAGATTGAAGATTGAGGATTGAGTATTGAAAACTGAGAATTCAGAATATTCTATTGAGTATTGAGAATTGAGCATTGATGGTTGGGTATTGAGGATTAATGGTTGAGGGTTGTGTGTTGAACATTGAGGATTGAGGGCTTTAGGATTGAGGATTGAGTATTGAAGATTGAGGACCGAGGTCTGAGGATTGAGTATTGAGGGTTGAGGATTGAAGATTGAGGACTGAGTGTTGAGGGTTGAGTGATGAGAATTGATGTTTGTGGATGGAGAGTTGAAGATTGAAGATTGAGGATTGAGTATTGAAAGCTGAGAATTCAGGATATTCTATTGAGTATTGAGAATTGAGGACTGATGGTTGTGTATTGAGGATTGAAGGTTGAGGGTTGTGTGTTGCATATTGAGGATTGAGGATTTCAGGATTGAGGATTGAGAATTGAAGATTGAGTATTGAGGATTGAAGATTGAGGATTGCGGATTGAGGAATGAGGATTGAGGATTGAGGATTGAAGATTGAAGATTGAGTATTGAGGATTGATGATTGAGGATTGGGGATTGAGGATTGAGGATTGAGGATTGAGGATTGACGATCGAGGATTGGTGATTGAGGACTGAGGTTTGAGGTTTGAGGATTGAAGGTTGAGTATTGAGGATTGAAGATTAAGGATAGTGGTTTGAGGATTGAAGATTGAGGACTGAGTGTTGAGGATTAAGTGTTGAGAATTGATGTTTGAGGACTGAGATTTGATTATTGAATATTGTGGATTGAGTATTGAAACATGAGAATTCAGGATATTCTATTGAGTATTGAGAATTGAGTATTGGTGGTTGAGTATCGAGGATTGATGGTTGAGGGTTGCGTGTTGAGTATTGAGGATTGAGGATTGAGGATTGGGGATTGAGGATTGAGGATTCAGGGTTGAGGAATCGGGATTGAGGTTTGAGGACTGAGAATTTAGGTTTGAGGATTGAGGATTTAGGATTGACTCTTGAGGATTGAGGATTGAGGATGGAGGATTGAAGAGAGAGGACTGAGTGTTGAGGATTGAGTTTTGAGAATTGATGTTTGAGGATTGAGAGTTGATTATTGAATATTGTGGATTGAGTATTGAACCATGAGAATTCAGGATATTCTATTGAGTATTGAGAATTGAGGATTGATGGTTGAGTATTGAGAATCGATGGTTGAGGGTTGTGTGTTGAATATTGAGGATTGAGGATTTAGGATTGAGGATTGAGGATGAGGACTGAGGGTTGAGGATTGAGGTTTGAGAAATGAGGATTGAGGATTGAGGATTGAGGATTGAAGATTGAGGATTGGGTATCGAGGATTGATGAATGAGGATTGACGATTGAGTATTGAAGATTGTGGATTGAGGATTGAGGATTGAAGGTTGAGGATTGCGTATTGAGGATTGAAGAATGGGGATTGACGATTGAGGATTGAATATTGCGGATTGGGTATTGAGGATTGAGGAATGAGGATTGAGGATAGAGGATTGAGGACTGAGGATTGAAGATTGTGTATTAAGGATTGAAGATTGAGGATTGAGGATTGAGGATTGAGGATTGAGGATTGAGGATTGTGGATTGAAGATTGAAGATTGAGTATTGAGGATTGAAGGTTGAGGATTGAGGATTGAGGATTGAGGATTGAGGATTGAGGATTGAGTATTGAGGAATGAGGATTGAGGATTGAGGATTGAAGATTGAGTATTGAGTACTGAAGCCTGACGATTGAGGATTGAGAATTGAGGATTGAGGATTGAGGATTGAGGAATGAAGATTGAGTATAGGGGATTGAAGATCGAGGATCGAGTATTGAGGATTGAGGATTGAGGATTGAGGGTTGAGGATTGAGGATTGAGGACAGGGGACTGAGGATTGAAGATTGAGGATCAAGGATTGAGGATTGGGGATTGAGGATCTAGGATTGGAGATTGATTATTGAGGATTGAAGATTGAGAATTGGGGATTGAGGATTGAGAATTGAGAATTGAGGATGAGGCCTGAGGGTTGAGGATTGAGGTTTGAGAAATGAGGATTGAGGATTGAGTATTGAAGATTGAGTATTGAGGATTGAAGATTGAGGATTGAGGGTTGAGTATTGAGGATTGAGGATGAGGGCTGAGGGTTGAGGATTGAGGTTTGAGGACTGAGGACTGAGGATTGAGAATTGAGAATTGAGGATTGTGGATTGAGGACTGAAGATTGAGGATTGGGCGTTGAGGATTGAAGAATGAGGTTTGAGGATTGAGGATTGAGGATTGAGGATTGTAGACTGAGTATTGAGGATTGAATATTGAGCATTGAGGATTGAGGATTGAGTATTGAGAATTGGGGATTGAGGATTGTGGGTTGAAGATTGAGGATTGAGGATTGAGGATTGAGAGTTGAGAATTGAAGATGAGGACTGAGGGTTGAGGATTGAGGTTTGAGGATTGAGGATTGAGGATTGAGTATTGAAGATTGAGGATTGATGATTGAGGATTGAGGATTGAGGATTGAGTATTGAGGATTGAGTATTGAAGATTGAGTATTGATGATTGAGGATTGAGGATTCAGGATTGAGTATTGAGGAATGAGGATTGAGGATTGAGGATTGAAGATTGAGTATTGAGTACTGAAGCCTGACGATTGATGATTGAGAATTGAGGATTGAGGATTGAGGATTGAGGATTGAAGATTGAGTATTGGGGATTGAAGACCGAGGATTGAGTATTGAGGATTGAGGATTGAGGATTGAGGGTTGAGGATTGAGGATTGAGGATTGAAGATTGAGTATTGGGTATTGAGGATAGAAGAACGAGGATTGAGGATTGATGATTGAGGATTGAGGATTGTAGACTGAGTATTGAGGATTGAATATTGAGCATTGAGGATTGAGGATTGAGTATTGAGAATTGGGGATTGAGGATTGAGGGTTGAAGATTGAGTATTAAGGATTGAAGGTTGAGGATTGAGGATTGAGGATAGAGGATTGACGATTGAATGTTGAGGATTGGGGATGGAGGATTGACGTTTGAGGATTGAGTATTGAGGATTGAGAATTGAGGATTGAGTATTGAAGATTGAGTATTGAGGATTGAAGATTGAGGATTGAGGGTTGAGTATTGAGGATTGAGGATGAGGGCTGAGGGTTGAGGATTGAGGTTTGAGGACTGAGGACTGAGGATTGAGAATTGAGAATTGAGGATTGTGGATTGAGGACTGAAGATTGAGGATTGGGCGTTGAGGATTGAAGAATGAGGTTTGAGGATTGAGGATTGAGGATTGAGGATTGAAGATTGAGGATTGAGGATTGAGGATTGAGGATTGAGGATTGAAGATTGAGGATTGAGGATTGAGGATTGAGAGTTGAGAATTGAAGATGAGGACTGAGGGTTGAGGATTGAGGTTTGAGGAACGAGGATTGGGGATTGAGGATTGAGGACTGAGGATTGACGATTGAGTATTGAAGATTGATGATTGATCACTGAGGATTGAGGATTGAGGATTGAGGATTGAGGATTGAAGATTGAGTATAGAGGATTGAATATTGAGGATTGAGGATTGAGGATTGAGGATTCGGGATTGAGTATGAGGGCTGAGGATTGAGGGTTGAGGTTTGAGTATTGAATCCTGAAAATTCAGGATATTCTATTGAGTATTGAGAATTGAGTATTGATGGTTGGGTATTGAGGATTGAGGATTGAGGATTGAGGATTGAGGACGAGGGCTGAGGATTGAGGATTGAGGTTTGTGGACTGAGGACTGACGATTGAGGGTTGAGAATTGAGGATTGAGGATTGAGGATTGAAGATTGAGGATTGGGTATTGAGGATTGAAGAATGAGGATTGAGGATTGAGGATTGAGGATTGAGGATTGAGGATTGAGGGTTGAGTATTGGGGATTGAAGATTGAGGATTGAGGATTGAGGATTGAGGATTCGGGATTGAGTATGAGGGCTGAGGGTTGAGGGTTGAGGTTTTCGTATTGAATCCTGAAAATTCAGGATATTCTATTGAGTATTGAGAATTGAGTATTGATGGTTGGGTATTGAGGATTGAGGATTGAGGATTGAGGATTGAGGACGAGGGCTGAGGATTGAGGATTGAGGTTTGTGGACTGAGGACTGACGATTGAGGGTTGAGAATTGAGGATTGAGGATTGAGGATTGAAGATTGAGGATTGGGTATTGAGGATTGAAGAATGAGGATTGAGGATTGAGGATTGAGGATTGAGGATTGAGGACTGAGTGTTGAGGGTTGAGTGATGAGAATTGATGTTTGTGGATGGAGACTTGAAGATTGAAGATTGAGGATTGAGTATTGAAAACTGAGAATTCAGGATATTCTATTGAGTATTGAGAATTGAGGATTCATGACTGAGTATTGAAGATTGATGGTTGAGGGTTGTGTATTGAATATTGAGGATTGAGGATTGAGGATTGAGGATTGAGTATTGAAAACTGAGAATTCAGCATATTCTATTGAGTATTGAGAATTGAGCATTGATGGTTGGGTATTGAGGGTTAATGGTTGAGGGTTGTGTGTTGAATATTGAGGGTTGAGGATTTCAGGATTGAGGATTGAGGATAGAAGATTGAGTATTGAGGATCGAAGATTGAGGATTGCGGATTTAGGTTTGAGGATTGAGGATTGAGGATTGAAGATTGAAGATTGAGTATTGAGGATTGAAGATTGAGGATTGAGAATTGAGGGTTGAGAATTGAGGATTGAGGATTGACGATAGAGTATTCAGGATTGAAGATTGAGGACTGGGGATTGAGGATTGAAAATTGAGGATTAAGGATTGAGGATTGGGGATTGAGGATCTAGGATTGGAGATTGATTATTGAGGATTGAAGATTGAGAATTGAGGATTGAGGATTGAGAATTGAGAATTGAGGATGAGGACTGAGGGTTGAGTATTGAGGTTTGAGGAATGAGGATTGAGGATTGAGGATTGAGGATTGAGGATTGAGGATTTTGGATTGAGTATTGAAGATGGAGTATTCATGACTGAGGATTGAGGTTTGAGGATTGAGGATTGAGGATTGAAGATTGAGGATTGAGGATTGAGGATTGAGGATTGAGGATTGCGGTTTGAGGAATGAGGATTGAGAATTGAGTATTGAGGATTGAGGATTGAGGATTGAGTATTGAAGTCTGAGTATTGGTGGCTGAGAATTGAGGATTGAGAATTGAGAATTGACAATTGAGGATTGAAGATTGAGTATTGAGGATTGAAGTTTGAGGATTGAGGATTGAGGATTGAAGATTGAGGACTGAGTGTTGAGGGTTCAGTGATGAGAATTGATGTTTGTGGATTGAGATTTGAAGATTGAAGACTGGGGATTGAGTATTGAAAACTGAAAATTCAGGATATTCTGTTGAGTATTGAGAATTGAGCTTTGATGGTTGAGTATTGAGGATTGATGGTTGAGGGTTGAGTGTTGAATACTGAGGATTGAGGATTTTAGGATTGAGGACTGAGTATTGAAGATTGAGGACCGAGGTCTGAGGATTGAGTATTGAGGATTGAGGATTGAAGATTGAGGACTGAGTGTTGAGGGTTGAGTGATGAGAATTGATGTTTGTGGATTGAGATTTGAAGATTGAAGTTTGGGGATTGAGTATTGAAAACTGTGAATTGAGGATATTCTATTGAGGATTGAGGATTGACAATTGATTGTCGCGGACTGAGGGATGAAGATTGAGGATTCAGGATTGAGGATTCGGAATTGAGATTTGAGGACTGGGGATAGAGTCTTGAGGATTGAGGATTGAGGATTGACGCTTGAGGATAGAGGATTGATGGTGGAAGATTGAAGAGAGAGGACTGAGTTTTGAGGATTGAGTGTTGAGAATTGATGTTTTAGGATTGAGATTTGATTATTGAATATTGTGGATTGAGTATTGAAACATGAGAATTCAGGATATTCTATTGAGTATTGAGAATTGAGTATTGGTGGTTGAGTATTGAGGATTGATGGTTGAGGGTTGCGTGTTGAGTATTGAGGATTGAGGATTGAGGATTGAGGATAGAGGATTGAGGATTCAGGGTTGAGGAATCGGGATTGAGGTTTGAGGACTGAGAATTGAGGTTTGAGGATTGAGGATTTAGGATTGACTCTTGAGGATTGAGGATTGAGGATGGAGGATTGACGAGAGAGGACTGAGTGTTGAGGATTGAGTTTTGAGAATTGATGTTTGAGGATTGAGATTTGATTATTGAATATTGTGGATTGAGTATTGAACCATGAGAATTCAGGATATTCTATTGAGTATTGAGAATTGAGGATTGATGGTTGAGTATTGAGAATCGATGGTTGAGGGTTGTGTGTTGAATATTGAGGATTGAGGATTTAGGATTGAGGATTGAGGATGAGGACTGAGGGTTGAGGATTGAGGTTTGAGAAATGAGGATTGAGGATTGAGGATTGAGGGTTGAAGATTGACTATTGATGATTGAAGATTGAAGATTGAGGATTGAGGGTTGAGGATTGATGACGAGGACTGACGATTGAGGGTTGAGGTTTGAGGATTGAGGATTGAGGATTGTGGACTGAGGATTGAGGATTGATGATTGAGTATTGAGGATTAAAGATTGAGGACAGGGGATTGAGGATTGAAGATTGAGGATCAAGGATTGAGAATTGGGGATTGAGGATCTAGGATTGGAGATTGATTATTGATGATTGCAGATTGAGAATTGTGGATTGAGGATTGAGAATTGAGGATGAGGACTGAGGGTTGAGGATTGAGGTTTGAGAAATGAGGATTGAGGATTGAGGATTGAGAATTGAGGATTGAGGATTGAGGATTGAAGATTGAGGATTGAGTATTGAGGATTGAGAATTGAGGATGAGGACTGAGGGTTGAGGACTGAGGATTGACGATTGAGGATTGAGGACTGAGGATTGAGGATAGAGGATGGAGCATTGAGGATTGAAGATTGAGGACTGGGCATTGAGGATAGTAGATTGAGGATTAATGATTGAGGATTGTGGATTGAGGATCTAGGATTGGAGATTGATTATTGAGGATTCAAGATTGAGGATTGAGGATTGAGGATTGAGAATTGAGGATGAGGACTGAGGGTTGAGGACTGATGATTGACGATTGAGTATTGAAGATTGAGGATTGATTACTGAGGATTGAGGATTGAGGATTGAGGATTGAGGATTGAAGATTGAGGATTGGGTATTGAGGATTGAACGTTGAGGATTGAGGATTGAGGATTGAGGATTGAGGATTGAAGGTTGAATATTGATGATTGAAGATTGAGGATTGAGGATTGAGTGTTATGGAATGAGTACGAGGACTGAGAGTTGAGTATTGACGTTTGAGGTCTGAGGATTGAGGATTGAGGATTGAGAATTGAGGATTGAGGATTGAGTATTGAAGATTGAGGATAGGGTGTTGAGGATTGAAGAATGAGGATCGAGGATTGAGGATTGCAGATTGAGTATTGAGTATTGAAAACTGTGAATTGAGGATGTTCTATTGGGGATTGAGGATTGACAACTGATTGTTGAGGACTGAGGGCTGAAGATTGAGGATGCAGGATTGAGGATACAGAATTGAGGTTTGTGGACTGAGGATAGGGGATTGAAGAATGAGTATTGAGGATTGAGAATTGAAGATTGAAGATTGAGGACTGGGGATTGAGGATTGAAGATTGAGGATTAAGGGTTGAGGATTGTGGATTGAGGATCCAGGATTGGAGATTCATTATTGAGGATTGAAGATTGAGGATTGAGTATTGAGGATTGAGAATTGAGGATGAGGACTGAGGGCTGAGGACTGAGGATTGACGATTGTGGACTGAGGGTTGAGGACTGAGGACTGACGATTGAGGATTGAGGATTGGGGATTGAGGATTGAGGATTGAGGATTGAAAATTGAGTATTGATGATTGAAGATTGAGGACTGAGGATTGAGGGTTGAGGATTGAGGACGAGGACTGACGGTTGAGGATTGAGGTTTGAATATTGAGGATTGAGGATTGAGGACTGAGGATTGAGGAGTGAGGATTGAAGATTGAGGACTGAGTGTTGAGGGCTGAGTGATGAGCATTGATGTTTGTGGATTGAGATTTGAAAATTGAAGATTGGGGATTGAGTGTTGAAAACTGTGAACTGAGGATATTCTATTGAGGATTGAGGATTGACAATAGATTGTTGCGGACTGAGGGATGGAGATTGAGGATTCAGGATTGAGGATTCGGAATTGAGGTTTGAAGACTGAGGATTGAGGGTTGAGTGTTGAGGATTGAAGATTGAGGATCGAGGATTGAGGATTGAGGATGGAGGACGAGGACTGAGGGTTGAGGGTTGAGTGATGGGAATAGATGTTTTTGGATGTAGACTTGAAGATTGAACATTGAGGATTGAGTATTGAAGATTGAGGATTGATGACTGAGGATTGAAGATTGAGAATTGAGGATTGAGGATTGAGGATTGAAGATTGAGTATTGAGGATTGAAGATCGAGTATTGAGGATAGAGGATTGAAGATTGAGGACTGAGTGTTGAGGGTTGAGTGATGAGAATAGATGTTTGTGGATGGAGACTTGAAGATTGAAGATTGAGGATTGAGTATTGAAAACTGAGAATTCAGCATATTCTATTGAGTATTGAGAATTGAGCATTGATGGTTGGGTATTGAGGATTAATGGTTGAGGGTTGTGTGTTGAACATTGAGGATTGAGGGCTTTAGGATTGAGGATTGAGTATTGAAGATTGAGGACCGAGGTCTGAGGATTGAGTATTGAGGGTTGAGGATTGAAGATTGAGGACTGAGTGTTGAGGGTTGAGTGATGAGAATTGATGTTTGTGGATGGAGAGTTGAAGATTGTAGATTGAGGATTGAGTATTGAAAGCTGAGAATTCAGGATATTCTATTGAGTATTGAGAATTGAGGACTGATGGTTGTGTATTGAGGATTGAAGGTTGAGGGTTGTGTGTTGCATATTGAGGATTGAGGATTTCAGGATTGAGGATTGAGAATTGAAGATTGAGTATTGAGGATTGAAGATTGAGGATTGCGGATTGAGGAATGAGGATTGAGGATTGAGGATTGAAGATTGAAGATTGAGTATTGAGGATTGAAGATTGAGGATTGGGGATTGAGGATTGAGGATTGAGGATTGAGGATTGACGATCGAGGATTGGTGATTGAGGACTGAGGTTTGAGGTTTGAGGATTGAAGGTTGAGTATTGAGGATTGAAGATTAAGGATAGTGGTTTGAGGATTGAAGATTGAGGACTGAGTGTTGAGGATTGAGTGTTGAGAATTGATGTTTGAGGACTGAGATTTGATTATTGAATATTGTGGATTGAGTATTGAAACATGAGAATTCAGGATATTCTATTGAGTATTGAGAATTGAGTATTGGTGGTTGAGTATCGAGGATTGATGGTTGAGGGTTGCGTGTTGAGTATTGAGGATTGAGGATTGAGGATTGGGGATTGAGGATTGAGGATAGAGGATTGAGGACTGAGGATTGAAGATTGTGTATTAAGGATTGAAGATTGAGGATTGAGGATTGAGGATTGAGGATTGAGGATTGAGGATTGTGGATTGAAGATTGAAGATTGAGTATTGAGGATTGAAGGTTGAGGATTGAGGATTGAGGATTGAGGATTGAGGATTGAGGATTGAGTATTGAGGAATGAGGATTGAGGATTGAGGATTGAAGATTGAGTATTGAGTACTGAAGCCTGACGATTGAGGATTGAGAATTGAGGATTGAGGATTGAGGATTGAGGAATGAAGATTGAGTATAGGGGATTGAAGATCGAGGATCGAGTATTGAGGATTGAGGATTGAGGATTGAGGGTTGAGGATTGAGGATTGAGGACAGGGGACTGAGGATTGAAGATTGAGGATCAAGGATTGAGGATTGGGGATTGAGGATCTAGGATTGGAGATTGATTATTGAGGATTGAAGATTGAGAATTGGGGATTGAGGATTGAGAATTGAGAATTGAGGATGAGGCCTGAGGGTTGAGGATTGAGGTTTGAGAAATGAGGATTGAGGATTGAGTATTGAAGATTGAGTATTGAGGATTGAAGATTGAGGATTGAGGGTTGAGTATTGAGGATTGAGGATGAGGGCTGAGGGTTGAGGATTGCGGTTTGAGGACTGAGGACTGAGGATTGAGAATTGAGAATTGAGGATTGTGGATTGAGGACTGAAGATTGAGGATTGGGCGTTGAGGATTGAAGAATGAGGTTTGAGGATTGAGGATTGAGGATTGAGGATTGTAGACTGAGTATTGAGGATTGAATATTGAGCATTGAGGATTGAGGATTGAGTATTGAGAATTGGGGATTGAGGATTGTGGGTTGAAGATTGAGTATTAAGGATTGAAGGTTGAGGATTGAGGATTGAGGATTGAGGATTGAGGATTGAAGATTGAGGATTGAGGATTGAGGATTGAGAGTTGAGAATTGAAGATGATGACTGAGGGTTGAGGATTGAGGTTTGAGGATTGAGGATTGAGGATTGAGTATTGAAGATTGAGGATTGATGATTGAGGATTGAGGATTGAGGATTGAGTATTGAGGATTGAGTATTGAAGATTGAGTATTGATGATTGAGGATTGAGGATTCAGGATTGAGTATTGAGGAATGAGGATTGAGGATTGATGATTGAAGATTGAGTATTGAGTACTGAAGCCTGACGATTGATGATTGAGAATTGAGGATTGAGGATTGAGGATTGAGGATTGAAGATTGAGTATTGGGGATTGAAGACCGAGGATTGAGTATTGAGGATTGAGGATTGAGGATTGAGGGTTGAGGATTGAGGATTGAGGATTGAAGATTGAGTATTGGGTATTGAGGATAGAAGAACGAGGATTGAGGATTGATGATTGAGGATTGAGGATTGTAGACTGAGTATTGAGGATTGAATATTGAGCATTGAGGATTGAGGATTGAGTATTGAGAATTGGGGATTGAGGATTGAGGGTTGAAGATTGAGTATTAAGGATTGAAGGTTGAGGATTGAGGATTGAGGATAGAGGATTGACGATTGAATATTGAGGATTGGGGATGGAGGATTGACGTTTGAGGATTGAGTATTGAGGATTGAGAATTGAGGATTGAGTATTGAAGATTGAGTATTGAGGATTGAAGATTGAGGATTGAGGGTTGAGTATTGAGGATTGAGGATGAGGGCTGAGGGTTGAGGATTGAGGTTTGAGGACTGAGGACTGAGGATTGAGAATTGAGAATTGAGGATTGTGGATTGAGGACTGAAGATTGAGGATTGGGCGTTGAGGATTGAAGAATGAGGTTTGAGGATTGAGGATTGAGGATTGAGGATTGAAGATTGAGGATTGAGGATTGAGGATTGAGGATTGAGGATTGAAGATTGAGGATTGAGGATTGAGGATTGAGAGTTGAGAATTGAAGATGAGGACTGAGGGTTGAGGATTGAGGTTTGAGGAACGAGGATTGGGGATTGAGGGTTGAGGACTGAGGATTGACGATTGAGTATTGAAGATTGATGATTGATCACTGAGGATTGAGGATTGAGGATTGAGGATTGAGGATTGAAGATTGAGTATAGAGGATTGAATATTGAGGATTGAGGATTGAGGATTGAGGATTCGGGATTGAGTATGAGGGCTGAGGATTGAGGGTTGAGGTTTGAGTATTGAATCCTGAAAATTCAGGATATTCTATTGAGTATTGAGAATTGAGTATTGATGGTTGGGTATTGAGGATTGAGGATTGAGGATTGAGGATTGAGGACGAGGGCTGAGGATTGAGGATTGAGGTTTGTGGACTGAGGACTGACGATTGAGGGTTGAGAATTGAGGATTGAGGATTGAGGATTGAAGATTGAGGATTGGGTATTGAGGATTGAAGAATGAGGATTGAGGATTGAGGATTGAGGATTGAGGATTGAGGATTGAGGGTTGAGTATTGGGGATTGAAGATTGAGGATTGAGGATTGAGGATTGAGGATTCGGGATTGAGTATGAGGGCTGAGGGTTGAGGGTTGAGGTTTTCGTATTGAATCCTGAAAATTCAGGATATTCTATTGAGTATTGAGAATTGAGTATTGATGGTTGGGTATTGAGGATTGAGGATTGAGGATTGAGGATTGAGGACGAGGGCTGAGGATTGAGGATTGAGGTTTGTGGACTGAGGACTGACGATTGAGGGTTGAGAATTGAGGATTGAGGATTGAGGATTGAAGATTGAGGATTGGGTATTGAGGATTGAAGAATGAGGATTGAGGATTGAGGATTGAGGATTGAGGATTGAGGACTGAGTGTTGAGGGTTGAGTGATGAGAATTGATGTTTGTGGATGGAGACTTGAAGATTGAAGATTGAGGATTGAGTATTGAAAACTGAGAATTCAGGATATTCTATTGAGTATTGAGAATTGAGGATTCATGACTGAGTATTGAAGATTGATGGTTGAGTGTTGTGTATTGAATATTGAGGATTGAGGATTGAGGATTGAGGATTGAGTATTGAAAACTGAGAATTCAGCATATTCTATTGAGTATTGAGAATTGAGCATTGATGGTTGGGTATTGAGGGTTAATGGTTGAGGGTTGTGTGTTGAATATTGAGGGTTGAGGATTTCAGGATTGAGGATTGAGGATAGAAGATTGAGTATTGAGGATCGAAGATTGAGGATTGCGGATTTAGGTTTGAGGATTGAGGATTGAGGATTGAAGATTGAAGATTGAGTATTGAGGATTGAAGATTGAGGATTGAGAATTGAGGATTGAGAATTGAGGATTGAGGATTGACGATAGAGTATTCAGGATTGAAGATTGAGGACTGGGGATTGAGGATTGAAAATTGAGGATTAAGGATTGAGGATTGGGGATTGAGGATCTAGGATTGGAGATTGATTATTGAGGATTGAAGATTGAGAATTGAGGATTGAGGATTGAGAATTGAGAATTGAGGATGAGGACTGAGGGTTGAGTATTGAGGTTTGAGGAATGAGGATTGAGGATTGAGGATTGAGGATTGAGGATTGAGGATTTTGGATTGAGTATTGAAGATGGAGTATTCATGACTGAGGATTGAGGTTTGAGGATTGAGGATTGAGGATTGAAGATTGAGGATTGAGGATTGAGGATTGAGGATTGAGGATTGCGGTTTGAGGAATGAGGATTGAGAATTGAGTATTGAGGATTGAGGATTGAGGATTGAGTATTGAAGTCTGAGTATTGGTGGCTGAGAATTGAGGATTGAGAATTGAGAATTGACAATTGAGGATTGAAGATTGAGTATTGAGGATTGAAGTTTGAGGATTGAGGATTGAGGATTGAAGATTGAGGACTGAGTGTTGAGGGTTCAGTGATGACAATTGATGTTTGTGGATTGAGATTTGAAGATTGAAGACTGGGGATTGAGTATTGAAAACTGAAAATTCAGGATATTCTGTTGAGTATTGAGAATTGAGCTTTGATGGTTGAGTATTGAGGATTGATGGTTGAGGGTTGAGTGTTGAATACTGAGGATTGAGGATTTTAGGATTGAGGACTGAGTATTGAAGATTGAGGACCGAGGTCTGAGGATTGAGTATTGAGGATTGAGGATTGAAGATTGAGGACTGAGTGTTGAGGGTTGAGTGATGAGAATTGATGTTTGTGGATGGAGAGTTGAAGATTGAAGATTGAGGATTGAGTATTGAAAGCTGAGAATTCAGGATATTCTATTGAGTATTGAGAATTGAGGACTGATGGTTGTGTATTGAGGATTGAAGGTTGAGGGTTGTGTGTTGCATATTGAGGATTGAGGATTTCAGGATTGAGGATTGAGGATTGAAGATTGAGTATTGAGGATTGAAGATTGAGGATTGCGGATTGAGGAATGAGGATTGAGGATTGAGGATTGAAGATTGAAGATTGAGTATTGAGGATTGAAGATTGAGAATTGGGGATTGAGGATTGGGGATTGAGGATTGAGAAATGAGAATTGAGGATTGAGGATTGAAGATTGAGTATTGAGTACTGAAGCCTGACGATTGAGGATTGAGGATTGGGGATTGAGGATTGATGATTCAGGATTGAAGGTTGAGTATTGAGGATTGCAGATTGAGGATTGAGGATTGAATATTGAGGATTGAGGTTTGAGGATTGAGGATTGAGAATTCGGGATTGAGGATTGAGGGTTGAAGATTGAGTATTGGGGATTGAAAGTTGAGGATTGAGGATTGAGGATTGAGGATTGAGGATTGAGGATTGAGTATTGGGGATTGAAGATTGAGGATTGGGGATTGAGGATTGAGGATGGAGGATGACGGCTGAGGGTTGAGGATTGAGGTTTGAGTATTGAACCCTGAGAATTCAGGATATTCTATTGAGTATTGAGAATTGAGGACTGATGGTTGTGTATTGAGGATTGAAGGTTGAGGGTTGTGTGTTGCATATTGAGGATTGAGGATTTCAGGATTGAGGATTGAGAATTGAAGATTGAGTATTGAGGATTGAAGATTGAGGATTGCGGATTGAGGAATGAGGATTGAGGATTGAGGATTGAAGATTGAAGATTGAGTATTGAGGATTGATGATTGAGGATTGGGGATTGAGGATTGAGGATTGAGGATTGAGGATTGACGATCGAGGATTGGTGATTGAGGACTGAGGTTTGAGGTTTGAGGATTGAAGGTTGAGTATTGAGGATTGAAGATTAAGGATAGTGGTTTGAGGATTGAAGATTGAGGACTGAGTGTTGAGGATTAAGTGTTGAGAATTGATGTTTGAGGACTGAGATTTGATTATTGAATATTGTGGATTGAGTATTGAAACATGAGAATTCAGGATATTCTATTGAGTATTGAGAATTGAGTATTGGTGGTTGAGTATCGAGGATTGATGGTTGAGGGTTGCGTGTTGAGTATTGAGGATTGAGGATTGAGGATTGGGGATTGAGGATTGAGGATTCAGGGTTGAGGAATCGGGATTGAGGTTTGAGGACTGAGAATTTAGGTTTGAGGATTGAGGATTTAGGATTGACTCTTGAGGATTGAGGATTGAGGATGGAGGATTGAAGAGAGAGGACTGAGTGTTGAGGATTGAGTTTTGAGAATTGATGTTTGAGGATTGAGAGTTGATTATTGAATATTGTGGATTGAGTATTGAACCATGAGAATTCAGGATATTCTATTCAGTATTGAGAATTGAGGATTGATGGTTGAGTATTGAGAATCGATGGTTGAGGGTTGTGTGTTGAATATTGAGGATTGAGGATTTAGGATTGAGGATTGAGGATGAGGACTGAGGGTTGAGGATTGAGGTTTGAGAAATGAGGATTGAGGATTGAGGATTGAGGATTGAAGATTGAGGATTGGGTATCGAGGATTG
Source organism: Calliopsis andreniformis (assembly GCF_051401765.1). Classification (NCBI taxonomy): domain Eukaryota; kingdom Metazoa; phylum Arthropoda; class Insecta; order Hymenoptera; family Andrenidae; genus Calliopsis; species Calliopsis andreniformis. The sequence goes on along the minus strand of NW_027480444.1, from coordinate 4,580,244 downwards.
ATGAATGAGGATTGACGATTGAGTATTGAAGATTGTGGATTGAGGATTGAGGATTGAAGGTTGAGGAATGCGTATTGAGGATTGAAGAATGGGGATTGACGATTGAGGATTGAATATTGCGGATTGGGTATTGAGGATTGAGGAATGAGGATTGAGGATAGAGGATTGAGGACTGAGGATTGAAGATTGTGTATTAAGGATTGAAGATTGAGGATTGAGGATTGAGGATTGAGGATTGAGGATTGAGGATTGAGGGTTGAGGATTGAGGATTGAGGACAGGGGACTGAGGATTGAAGATTGAGGATCAAGGATTGAGGATTGGGGATTGAGGATCTAGGATTGGAGATTGATTATTGAGGATTGAAGATTGAGAATTGGGGATTGAGGATTGAGAATTGAGAATTGAGGATGATGCCTGAGGGTTGAGGATTGAGGTTTGAGAAATGAGGATTGAGGATTGAGTATTGAAGATTGAGTATTGAGGATTGAAGATTGAGGATTGAGGGTTGAGTATTGAGGATTGAGGATGAGGGCTGAGGGTTGAGGATTGAGGTTTGAGGACTGAGGACTGAGGATTGAGAATTGAGAATTGAGGATTGTGGATTGAGGACTGAAGATTGAGGATTGGGCGTTGAGGATTGAAGAATGAGGTTTGAGGATTGAGGATTGAGGATTGAGGATTGTAGACTGAGTATTGAGGATTGAATATTGAGCATTGAGGATTGAGGATTGAGTATTGAGAATTGGGGATTGAGGATTGTGGGTTGAAGATTGAGTATTAAGGATTGAAGGTTGAGGATTGAGGATTGAGGATTGAGGATTGAGGATTGAAGATTGAGGATTGAGGATTGAGGATTGAGAGTTGAGAATTGAAGATGAGGACTGAGGGTTGAGGATTGAGGTTTGAGGATTGAGGATTGAGGATTGAGTATTGAAGATTGAGGATTGATGATTGAGGATTGAGGATTGAGGATTGAGTATTGAGGATTGAGTATTGAAGATTGAGTATTGATGATTGAGGATTGAGGATTCAGGATTGAGTATTGAGGAATGAGGATTGAGGATTGAGGATTGAAGATTGAGTATTGAGTACTGAAGCCTGACGATTGATGATTGAGAATTGAGGATTGAGGATTGAGGATTGAGGATTGAAGATTGAGTATTGGGGATTGAAGACCGAGGATTGAGTATTGAGGATTGAGGATTGAGGATTGAGGGTTGAGGATTGAGGATTGAGGATTGAAGATTGAGCATTGGGTATTGAGGATAGAAGAACGAGGATTGAGGATTGATGATTGAGGATTGAGGATTGTAGACTGAGTATTGAGGATTGAATATTGAGCATTGAGGATTGAGGATTGAGTATTGAGAATTGGGGATTGAGGATTGAGGGTTGAAGATTGAGTATTAAGGATTGAAGGTTGAGGATTGAGGATTGAGGATAGAGGATTGACGATTGAATATTGAGGATTGGGGATGGAGGATTGACGTTTGAGGATTGAGTATTGAGGATTGAGAATTGAGGATTGAGTATTGAAGATTGAGTATTGAGGATTGAAGATTGAGGATTGAGGGTTGAGTATTGAGGATTGAGGATGAGGGCTGAGGGTTGAGGATTGAGGTTTGAGGACTGAGGACTGAGGATTGAGAATTGAGAATTGAGGATTGTGGATTGAGGACTGAAGATTGAGGATTGGGCGTTGAGGATTGAAGAATGAGGTTTGAGGATTGAGGATTGAGGATTGAGGATTGAAGATTGAGGATTGAGGATTGAGGATTGAGGATTGAGGATTGAAGATTGAGGATTGAGGATTGAGGATTGAGAGTTGAGAATTGAAGATGAGGACTGAGGGTTGAGGATTGAGGTTTGAGGAACGAGGATTGGGGATTGAGGATTGAGGACTGAGGATTGACGATTGAGTATTGAAGATTGATGATTGATCACTGAGGATTGAGGATTGAGGATTGAGGATTGAGGATTGAAGATTGAGTATAGAGGATTGAATATTGAGGATTGAGGATTGAGGATTGAGGATTCGGGATTGAGTATGAGGGCTGAGGATTGAGGGTTGAGGTTTGAGTATTGAATCCTGAAAATTCAGGATATTCTATTGAGTATTGAGAATTGAGTATTGATGGTTGGGTATTGAGGATTGAGGATTGAGGATTGAGGATTGAGGACGAGGGCTGAGGATTGAGGATTGAGGTTTGTGGACTGAGGACTGACGATTGAGGGTTGAGAATTGAGGATTGAGGATTGAGGATTGAAGATTGAGGATTGGGTATTGAGGATTGAAGAATGAGGATTGAGGATTGAGGATTGAGGATTGAGGATTGAGGATTGAGGGTTGAGTATTGGGGATTGAAGATTGAGGATTGAGGATTGAGGATTGAGGATTCGGGATTGAGTATGAGGGCTGAGGGTTGAGGGTTGAGGTTTTCGTATTGAATCCTGAAAATTCAGGATATTCTATTGAGTATTGAGAATTGAGTATTGATGGTTGGGTATTGAGGATTGAGGATTGAGGATTGAGGATTGAGGACGAGGGCTGAGGATTGAGGATTGAGGTTTGTGGACTGAGGACTGACGATTGAGGGTTGAGAATTGAGGATTGAGGATTGAGGATTGAAGATTGAGGATTGGGTATTGAGGATTGAAGAATGAGGATTGAGGATTGAGGATTGAGGATTGAGGATTGAGGACTGAGTGTTGAGGGTTGAGTGATGAGAATTGATGTTTGTGGATGGAGACTTGAAGATTGAAGATTGAGGATTGAGTATTGAAAACTGAGAATTCAGGATATTCTATTGAGTATTGAGAATTGAGGATTCATGACTGAGTATTGAAGATTGATGGTTGAGGGTTGTGTATTGAATATTGAGGATTGAGGATTGAGGATTGAGGATTGAGTATTGAAAACTGAGAATTCAGCATATTCTATTGAGTATTGAGAATTGAGCATTGATGGTTGGGTATTGAGGGTTAATGGTTGAGGGTTGTGTGTTGAATATTGAGGGTTGAGGATTTCAGGATTGAGGATTGAGGATAGAAGATTGAGTATTGAGGATCGAAGATTGAGGATTGCGGATTTAGGTTTGAGGATTGAGGATTGAGGATTGAAGATTGAAGATTGAGTATTGAGGATTGAAGATTGAGGATTGAGAATTGAGGATTGAGAATTGAGGATTGAGGATTGACGATAGAGTATTCAGGATTGAAGATTGAGGACTGGGGATTGAGGATTGAAAATTGAGGATTAAGGATTGAGGATTGGGGATTGAGGATCTAGGATTGGAGATTGATTATTGAGGATTGAAGATTGAGAATTGAGGATTGAGGATTGAGAATTGAGAATTGAGGATGAGGACTGAGGGTTGAGTATTGAGGTTTGAGGAATGAGGATTGAGGATTGAGGATTGAGGATTGAGGATTGAGGATTTTGGATTGAGTATTGAAGATGGAGTATTCATGACTGAGGATTGAGGTTTGAGGATTGAGGATTGAGGATTGAAGATTGAGGATTGAGGATTGAGGATTGAGGATTGAGGATTGCGGTTTGAGGAATGAGGATTGAGAATTGAGTATTGAGGATTGAGGATTGAGGATTGAGTATTGAAGTCTGAGTATTGGTGGCTGAGAATTGAGGATTGAGAATTGAGAATTGACAATTGAGGATTGAAGATTGAGTATTGAGGATTGAAGTTTGAGGATTGAGGATTGAGGATTGAAGATTGAGGACTGAGTGTTGAGGGTTCAGTGATGAGAATTGATGTTTGTGGATTGAGATTTGAAGATTGAAGACTGGGGATTGAGTATTGAAAACTGAAAATTCAGGATATTCTGTTGAGTATTGAGAATTGAGCTTTGATGGTTGAGTATTGAGGATTGATGGTTGAGGGTTGAGTGTTGAATACTGAGGATTGAGGATTTTAGGATTGAGGACTGAGTATTGAAGATTGAGGACCGAGGTCTGAGGATTGAGTATTGAGGATTGAGGATTGAAGATTGAGGACTGAGTGTTGAGGGTTGAGTGATGAGAATTGATGTTTGTGGATGGAGAGTTGAAGATTGAAGATTGAGGATTGAGTATTGAAAGCTGAGAATTCAGGATATTCTATTGAGTATTGAGAATTGAGGACTGATGGTTGTGTATTGAGGATTGAAGGTTGAGGGTTGTGTGTTGCATATTGAGGATTGAGGATTTCAGGATTGAGGATTGAGGATTGAAGATTGAGTATTGAGGATTGAAGATTGAGGATTGCGGATTGAGGAATGAGGATTGAGGATTGAGGATTGAAGATTGAAGATTGAGTATTGAGGATTGAAGATTGAGAATTGGGGATTGAGGATTGGGGATTGAGGATTGAGAAATGAGAATTGAGGATTGAGGATTGAAGATTGAGTATTGAGTACTGAAGCCTGACGATTGAGGATTGAGGATTGGGGATTGAGGATTGATGATTCAGGATTGAAGGTTGAGTATTGAGGATTGCAGATTGAGGATTGAGGATTGAATATTGAGGATTGAGGTTTGAGGATTGAGGATTGAGAATTCGGGATTGAGGATTGAGGGTTGAAGATTGAGTATTGGGGATTGAAGGTTGAGGATTGAGGATTGAGGATTGAGGATTGAGGATTGAGGATTGAGTATTGGGGATTGAAGATTGAGGATTGGGGATTGAGGATTGAGGATGGAGGATGACGGCTGAGGGTTGAGGATTGAGGTTTGAGTATTGAACCCTGAGAATTCAGGATATTCTATTGAGTGTTGAGAATTGAGGATTGATGGTTGAGTATTGAGGATTTAGGATTGAGGATTGAGTATTGAGTATTGAAGATAGAGGATTGATGACTGAGCATTGAGGATTGAGGGTTGAGGATTGACGATTGTGTATTGAAGATTGGGGATTGATGATTGAGGATTGAGGATTGAGGATTGGGGATTGAGGAATGAGGATTGAGGATTGAGGATTGAAGATTGAGGATTGAGGATTGAGGATTGATGATTGCGGACTGAGTGTTGAGGGTTGAGTGATGAGAATTGATGTTTGTGGATTGAGGTTTGAAGATTGAAGAATGGTGATTGAGTATTGAAAACTGTAAATTGAGGATATTCTATTGAGGATAGAGGATTGGCAATTGATTGTTAAGGACTGAGGGCTGAGGATTGAGGATTCAGGGTTGAGGAATCGGGATTGAGGTTTGAGGACTGAGAATTGACGTTTGAGGATTGAGGATTGGGGATTGAGGATTGAGGATTGAAGATTGAGTATTGTGGATTGAAGATCGAGGATCGAGTATTGAGGATTGAGGATTGAGGATTGAGGGTTGAGGATTGAGGATTGAGGATTGAGGATTCAGGATTGAAGATTGAGTATTGAGGATTGAAGATTGAGGATTGGGTTTCGAGGATTGATGAATGAGGATTGACGATTGAGTATTGAAGATTGTGGCTTGAGGATTGAGGATTGAAGATTGAAGAGTGAGGATTGGGCGTTGAGGATTGAAGAATGAGGATTGAGGATTGAGGATTGAGGATTGAGGATTGAAGATTGAGGATTGGGCGTTGAGGATTGAAGAATGAGGATTGAGGATTGAGGATTGAGGATTGAGGATTGAAGACTGAGGATTGAGGATTGAGGATTGAGGATTGAAGATTGAGGATTGAGGATTGAGGATTGAGAGTTGAGAATTGAAGATGAGGACTGAGGGTTGAGGATTGAGGTTTGAGGAACGAGGATTGGGGATTGAGGATTGAGGACTGAGGATTGACGATTGAGTATTGAAGATTGATGATTGATGACTGAGGATTGAGGATTGAGGATTGAGGATTGAGTATTGAAGATTGAGGATTGATGACTGAGGATTGAAGATTGAGAATTGAGGATTGAGGATTGAGGATTGAAGATTGAGTATTGAGGATTGAAGATCGAGTATTGAGGATAGAGGATTGAAGATTGAGGACTGAGTGTTGAGGGTTGAGTGATGAGAATAGATGTTTGTGGATGGAGACTTGAAGATTGAAGATTGAGGATTGAGTATTGAAAACTGAGAATTCAGCATATTCTATTGAGTATTGAGAATTGAGCATTGATGGTTGGGTATTGAGGATTAATGGTTGAGGGTTGTGTGTTGAACATTGAGGATGGAGGGCTTTAGGATTGAGGATTGAGTATTGAAGATTGAGGACCGAGGTCTGAGGATTGAGTATTGAGGGTTGAGGATTGAAGATTGAGGACTGAGTGTTGAGGGTTGAGTGATGAGGATTGATGTTTGTGGATGGAGAGTTGAAGATTGAAGATTGAGGATTGAGTATTGAAAGCTGAGAATTCAGGATATTCTATTGAGTATTGAGAATTGAGGACTGATGGTTGTGTATTGAGGATTGAAGGTTGAGGGTTGTGTGTTGCATATTGAGGATTGAGGATTTCAGGATTGAGGATTGAGAATTGAAGATTGAGTATTGAGGATTGAAGATTGAGGATTGCGGATTGAGGAATGAGGATTGAGGATTGAGGATTGAAGATTGAAGATTGAGTATTGAGGATTGAAGATTGAGTATTGGGGATTGAGGATTGAGGATTGAGGATTGAGGATTGACGATCGAGGATTGGTGATTGAGGACTGAGGTTTGAGGTTTGAGGATTGAAGGTTGAGTATTGAGGATTGAAGATTAAGGATAGTGGTTTGAGGATTGAAGATTGAGGACTGAGTGTTGAGGATTGAGTGTTGAGAATTGATGTTTGAGGACTGAGATTTGATTATTGAATATTGTGGATTGAGTATTGAAACATGAGAATTCAGGATATTCTATTGACTATTGAGAATTGAGTATTGGTGGTTGAGTATCGAGGATTGATGGTTGAGGGTTGCGTGTTGAGTATTGAGGATTGAGGATTGAGGATTGGGGATTGAGGATTGAGGATTCAGGGTTGAGGAATCGGGATTGAGGTTTGAGGACTGAGAATTTAGGTTTGAGGATTGAGGATTTAGGATTGACTCTTGAGGATTGAGGATTGAGGATGGAGGATTGAAGAGAGAGGACTGAGTGTTGAGGATTGAGTTTTGAGAATTGATGTTTGAGGATTGAGAGTTGATTATTGAATATTGTGGATTGAGTATTGAACCATGAGAATTCAGGATATTCTATTGAGTATTGAGAATTGAGGATTGATGTTTGAGTATTGAGAATCGATGGTTGAGGGTTGTGTGTTGAATATTGAGGATTGAGGATTTAGGATTGAGGATTGAGGATGAGGACTGAGGGTTGAGGATTGAGGTTTGAGAAATGAGGATTGAGGATTGAGGATTGAGGATTGAAGATTGAGGATTGGGTATCGAGGATTGATGAATGAGGATTGACGATTGAGTATTGAAGATTGTGGATTGAGGATTGAGAATTGAAGGTTGAGGATTGCGTATTGAGGATTGAAGAATGGGGATTGACGATTGAGGATTGAATATTGCGGATTGGGTATTGAGGATTGAGGAATGAGGATTGAGGATAGAGGATTGAGGACTGAGGATTGAAGATTGTGTATTAAGGATTGAAGATTGAGGATTGAGGATTGAGGATTGAGGATTGAGGATTGAGGATTGTGGATTGAAGATTGAAGATTGAGTATTGAGGATTGAAGGTTGAGGATTGAGGATTGAGGATTGAGGATTGAGGATTGAGGATTGAGTATTGAGGAATGAGGATTGAGGATTGAGGATTGAAGATTGAGTATTGAGTACTGAAGCCTGACGATTGAGGATTGAGAATTGAGGATTGAGGATTGAGGATTGAGGAATGAAGATTGAGTATAGGGGATTGAAGATCGAGGATCGAGTATTGAGGATTGAGGATTGAGGATTGAGGGTTGAGGATTGAGGATTGAGGACAGGGGACTGAGGATTGAAGATTGAGGATCAAGGATTGAGGATTGGGGATTGAGGATCTAGGATTGGAGATTGATTATTGAGGATTGAAGATTGAGAATGGGGGATTGAGGATTGAGAATTGAGAATTGAGGATGAGGCCTGAGGGTTGAGGATTGAGGTTTGAGGACTGAGGACTGAGGATTGAGAATTGAGAATTGAGGATTGTGGATTGAGGACTGAAGATTGAGGATTGGGCGTTGAGGATTGAAGAATGAGGTTTGAGGATTGAGGATTGAGGATTGAGGATTGTAGACTGAGTATTGAGGATTGAATATTGAGCATTGAGGATTGAGGATTGAGTATTGAGAATTGGGGATTGAGGATTGTGGGTTGAAGATTGAGTATTAAGGATTGAAGGTTGAGGATTGAGGATTGAGGATTGAGGATTGAGGATTGAAGATTGAGGATTGAGGATTGAGGATTGAGAGTTGAGAATTGAAGATGAGGACTGAGGGTTGAGGATTGAGGTTTGAGGATTGAGGATTGAGGATTGAGTATTGAAGATTGAGGATTGATGACTGAGGATTGAGGATTGAGGATTGAGTATTGAGTATTGAGTATTGAAGATTGAGTATTGATGATTGAGGATTGAGGATTCAGGATTGAGTATTGAGGAATGAGGATTGAGGATTGAGGATTGAAGATTGAGTATTGAGTACTGAAGCCTGACGATTGATGATTGAGAATTGAGGATTGAGGATTGAGGATTGAGGATTGAAGATTGAGTATTGGGGATTGAAGACCGAGGATTGAGTATTGAGGATTGAGGATTGAGGATTGAAGGTTGAGGATTGAGGATTGAGGATTGAAGATTGAGTATTGGGTATAGAGGATAGAAGAACGAGGATTGAGGATTGATGATTGAGGATTGAGGATTGTAGACTGAGTATTGAGGATTGAATATTGAGCATTGAGGATTGAGGATTGAGTATTGAGAATTGGGGATTGAGGATTGAGGGTTGAAGATTGAGTATTAAGGATTGAAGGTTGAGGATTGAGGATTGAGGATAGAGGATTGACGATTGAATATTGAGGATTGGGGATGGAGGATTGACGTTTGAGGATTGAGTATTGAGGATTGAGAATTGAGGATTGAGTATTGAAGATTGAGTATTGAGGATTGAAGATTGAGGATTGAGGGTTGAGTATTGAGGATTGAGGATGAGGGCTGAGGGTTGAGGATTGAGGTTTGAGGACTGAGGACTGAGGATTGAGAATTGAGAATTGAGGATTGTGGATTGAGGACTGAAGATTGAGGATTGGGCGTTGAGGATTGAAGAATGAGGTTTGAGGATTGAGGATTGAGGATTGAGGATTGAGGATTGAAGATTGAGGATTGAGGATTGAGGATTGAGGATTGAGGATTGAAGATTGAGGACTGAGGATTGAGGATTGAGAGTTGAGAATTGAAGATGAGGACTGAGGGTTGAGGATTGAGGTTTGAGGAACGAGGATTGGGGATTGAGGATTGAGGACTGAGGATTGACGATTGAGTATTGAAGATTGATGATTGATCACTGAGGATTGAGGATTGAGGATTGAGGATTGAGGATTGAAGATTGAGTATAGAGGATTGAATATTGAGGATTGAGGATTGAGGATTGAGGATTCGGGATTGAGTATGAGGGCTGAGGATTGAGGGTTGAGGTTTGAGTATTGAATCCTGAAAATTCAGGATATTCTATTGAGTATTGAGAATTGAGTATTGATGGTTGGGTATTGAGGATTGAGGATTGAGGATTGAGGATTGAGGACGAGGGCTGAGGATTGAGGATTGAGGTTTGTGGACTGAGGACTGACGATTGAGGGTTGAGAATTGAGGATTGAGGATTGAGGATTGAAGATTGAGGATTGGGTATTGAGGATTGAAGAATGAGGATTGAGGATTGAGGATTGAGGATTGAGGATTGAGGATTGAAGATTGAGTATAGAGGATTGAATATTGAGGATTGAGGATTGAGGATTGAGGATTCGGGATTGAGTATGAGGGCTGAGGGTTGAGGGTTGAGGTTTGAGTATTGAATCCTGAAAATTCAGGATATTCTATTGAGTATTGAGAATTGAGTATTGATGGTTGGGTATTGAGGATTGAGGATTGAGGATTGAGGATTGAGGACGAGGGCTGAGGATTGAGGATTGAGGTTTGTGGACTGAGGACTGACGATTGAGGGTTGAGAATTGAGGATTGAGGATTGAGGATTGAAGATTGAGGATTGGGTATTGAGGATTGAAGAATGAGGATTGAGGATTGAGAATTGAGGATTGAGGATTGAGGATTGAGGGTTGAGTATTGGGGATTGAAGATTGAGGATTGAGGATTGAGGATTGAGGATTCGGGATTGAGTATGAGGGCTGAGGGTTGAGGGTTGAGGTTTTCGTATTGAATCCTGAAAATTCAGGATATTCTATTGAGTATTGAGAATTGAGTATTGATGGTTGGGTATTGAGGATTGAGGATTGAGGATTGAGGATTGAGGACGAGGGCTGAGGATTGAGGATTGAGGTTTGTGGACTGAGGACTGACGATTGAGGGTTGAGAATTGAGGATTGAGGATTGAGGATTGAAGATTGAGGATTGGGTATTGAGGATTGAAGAATGAGGATTGAGGATTGAGGATTGAGGATTGAGGATTGAGGACTGAGTGTTGAGGGTTGAGTGATGAGAATTGATGTTTGTGGATGGAGACTTGAAGATTGAAGATTGAGGATTGAGTATTGAAAACTGAGAATTCAGGATATTCTATTGAGTATTGAGAATTGAGGATTCATGACTGAGTATTGAAGATTGATGGTTGAGTGTTGTGTATTGAATATTGAGGATTGAGGATTGAGGATTGAGGATTGAGTATTGAAAACTGAGAATTCAGCATATTCTATTGAGTATTGAGAATTGAGCATTGATGGTTGGGTATTGAGGGTTAATGGTTGAGGGTTGTGTGTTGAATATTGAGGGTTGAGGATTTCAGGATTGAGGATTGAGGATAGAAGATTGAGTATTGAGGATCGAAGATTGAGGATTGCGGATTTAGGTTTGAGGATTGAGGATTGAGGATTGAAGATTGAAGATTGAGTATTGAGGATTGAAGATTGAGGATTGAGAATTGAGGATTGAGAATTGAGGATTGAGGATTGACGATAGAGTATTCAGGATTGAAGATTGAGGACTGGGGATTGAGGATTGAAAATTGAGGATTAAGGATTGAGGATTGGGGATTGAGGATCTAGGATTGGAGATTGATTATTGAGGATTGAAGATTGAGAATTGAGGATTGAGGATTGAGAATTGAGAATTGAGGATGAGGACTGAGGGTTGAGTATTGAGGTTTGAGGAATGAGGATTGAGGATTGAGGATTGAGGATTGAGGATTGAGGATTTTGGATTGAGTATTGAAGATGGAGTATTCATGACTGAGGATTGAGGTTTGAGGATTGAGGATTGAGGATTGAAGATTGAGGATTGAGGATTGAGGATTGAGGATTGAGGATTGCGGTTTGAGGAATGAGGATTGAGAATTGAGTATTGAGGATTGAGGATTGAGGATTGAGTATTGAAGTCTGAGTATTGGTGGCTGAGAATTGAGGATTGAGAATTGAGAATTGACAATTGAGGATTGAAGATTGAGTATTGAGGATTGAAGTTTGAGGATTGAGGATTGAGGATTGAAGATTGAGGACTGAGTGTTGAGGGTTCAGTGATGAGAATTGATGTTTGTGGATTGAGATTTGAAGATTGAAGACTGGGGATTGAGTATTGAAAACTGAAAATTCAGGATATTCTGTTGAGTATTGAGAATTGAGCTTTGATGGTTGAGTATTGAGGATTGATGGTTGAGGGTTGAGTGTTGAATACTGAGGATTGAGGATTTTAGGATTGAGGACTGAGTATTGAAGATTGAGGACCGAGGTCTGAGGATTGAGTATTGAGGATTGAGGATTGAAGATTGAGGACTGAGTGTTGAGGGTTGAGTGATGAGAATTGATGTTTGTGGATGGAGAGTTGAAGATTGAAGATTGAGGATTGAGTATTGAAAGCTGAGAATTCAGGATATTCTATTGAGTATTGAGAATTGAGGACTGATGGTTGTGTATTGAGGATTGAAGGTTGAGGGTTGTGTGTTGCATATTGAGGATTGAGGATTTCAGGATTGAGGATTGAGGATTGAAGATTGAGTATTGAGGATTGAAGATTGAGGATTGCGGATTGAGGAATGAGGATTGAGGATTGAGGATTGAAGATTGAAGATTGAGTATTGAGGATTGAAGATTGAGAATTGGGGATTGAGGATTGGGGATTGAGGATTGAGAAATGAGAATTGAGGATTGAGGATTGAAGATTGAGTATTGAGTACTGAAGCCTGACGATTGAGGATTGAGGATTGGGGATTGAGGATTGATGATTCAGGATTGAAGGTTGAGTATTGAGGATTGCAGATTGAGGATTGAGGATTGAATATTGAGGATTGAGGTTTGAGGATTGAGGATTGAGAATTCGGGATTGAGGATTGAGGGTTGAAGATTGAGTATTGGGGATTGAAAGTTGAGGATTGAGGATTGAGGATTGAGGATTGAGGATTGAGGATTGAGTATTGGGGATTGAAGATTGAGGATTGGGGATTGAGGATTGAGGATGGAGGATGACGGCTGAGGGTTGAGGATTGAGGTTTGAGTATTGAAACCTGAGAATTCAGGATATTCTATTGAGTATTGAGAATTGAGGACTGCTGGTTGTGTATTGAGGATTGAAGGTTGAGGGTTGTGTGTTGCATATTGAGGATTGAGGATTTCAGGATTGAGGATTGAGAATTGAAGATTGAGTATTGAGGATTGAAGATTGAGGATTGCGGATTGAGGAATGAGGATTGAGGATTGAGGATTGAAGATTGAAGATTGAGTATTGAGGATTGATGATTGAGGATTGGGGATTGAGGATTGAGGATTGAGGATTGAGGATTGACGATCGAGGATTGGTGATTGAGGACTGAGGTTTGAGGTTTGAGGATTGAAGGTTGAGTATTGAGGATTGAAGATTAAGGATAGTGGTTTGAGGATTGAAGATTGAGGACTGAGTGTTGAGGATTAAGTGTTGAGAATTGATGTTTGAGGACTGAGATTTGATTATTGAATATTGTGGATTGAGTATTGAAACATGAGAATTCAGGATATTCTATTGAGTATTGAGAATTGAGTATTGGTGGTTGAGTATCGAGGATTGATGGTTGAGGGTTGCGTGTTGAGTATTGAGGATTGAGGATTGAGGATTGGGGATTGAGGATTGAGGATTCAGGGTTGAGGAATCGGGATTGAGGTTTGAGGACTGAGAATTTAGGTTTGAGGATTGAGGATTTAGGATTGACTCTTGAGGATTGAGGATTGAGGATGGAGGATTGAAGAGAGAGGACTGAGTGTTGAGGATTGAGTTTTGAGAATTGATGTTTGAGGATTGAGAGTTGATTATTGAATATTGTGGATTGAGTATTGAACCATGAGAATTCAGGATATTCTATTCAGTATTGAGAATTGAGGATTGATGGTTGAGTATTGAGAATCGATGGTTGAGGGTTGTGTGTTGAATATTGAGGATTGAGGATTTAGGATTGAGGATTGAGGATGAGGACTGAGGGTTGAGGATTGAGGTTTGAGAAATGAGGATTGAGGATTGAGGATTGAGGATTGAAGATTGAGGATTGGGTATCGAGGATTGATGAATGAGGATTGACGATTGAGTATTGAAGATTGTGGATTGAGGATTGAGGATTGAAGGTTGAGGATTGCGTATTGAGGATTGAAGAATGGGGATTGACGATTGAGGATTGAATATTGCGGATTGGGTATTGAGGATTGAGGAATGAGGATTGAGGATAGAGGATTGAGGACTGAGGATTGAAGATTGTGTATTAAGGATTGAAGATTGAGGATTGAGGATTGAGGATTGAGGATTGAGGATTGAGGATTGTGGATTGAAGATTGAAGATTGAGTATTGAGGATTGAAGGTTGAGGATTGAGGATTGAGGATTGAGGATTGAGGATTGAGGATTGAGGATTGAGTATTGAGGAATGAGGATTGAGGATTGAGGATTGAAGATTGAGTATTGAGTACTGAAGCCTGACGATTGAGGATTGAGAATTGAGGATTGAGGATTGAGGATTGAGGAATGAAGATTGAGTATAGGGGATTGAAGATCGAGGATCGAGTATTGAGGATTGAGGATTGAGGATTGAGGGTTGAGGATTGAGGATTGAGGACAGGGGACTGAGGATTGAAGATTGAGGATCAAGGATTGAGGATTGGGGATTGAGGATCTAGGATTGGAGATTGATTATTGAGGATTGAAGATTGAGAATTGGGGATTGAGGATTGAGAATTGAGAATTGAGGATGATGCCTGAGGGTTGAGGATTGAGGTTTGAGAAATGAGGATTGAGGATTGAGTATTGAAGATTGAGTATTGAGGATTGAAGATTGAGGATTGAGGGTTGAGTATTGAGGATTGAGGATGAGGGCTGAGGGTTGAGGATTGAGGTTTGAGGACTGAGGACTGAGGATTGAGAATTGAGAATTGAGGATTGTGGATTGAGGACTGAAGATTGAGGATTGGGCGTTGAGGATTGAAGAATGAGGTTTGAGGATTGAGGATTGAGGATTGAGGATTGTAGACTGAGTATTGAGGATTGAATATTGAGCATTGAGGATTGAGGATTGAGTATTGAGAATTGGGGATTGAGGATTGTGGGTTGAAGATTGAGTATTAAGGATTGAAGGTTGAGGATTGAGGATTGAGGATTGAGGATTGAGGATTGAAGATTGAGGATTGAGGATTGAGGATTGAGAGTTGAGAATTGAAGATGAGGACTGAGGGTTGAGGATTGAGGTTTGAGGATTGAGGATTGAGGATTGAGTATTGAAGATTGAGGATTGATGATTGAGGATTGAGGATTGAGGATTGAGTATTGAGGATTGAGTATTGAAGATTGAGTATTGATGATTGAGGATTGAGGATTCAGGATTGAGTATTGAGGAATGAGGATTGAGGATTGAGGATTGAAGATTGAGTATTGAGTACTGAAGCCTGACGATTGATGATTGAGAATTGAGGATTGAGGATTGAGGATTGAGGATTGAAGATTGAGTATTGGGGATTGAAGACCGAGGATTGAGTATTGAGGATTGAGGATTGAGGATTGAGGGTTGAGGATTGAGGATTGAGGATTGAAGATTGAGTATTGGGTATTGAGGATAGAAGAACGAGGATTGAGGATTGATGATTGAGGATTGAGGATTGTAGACTGAGTATTGAGGATTGAATATTGAGCATTGAGGATTGAGGATTGAGTATTGAGAATTGGGGATTGAGGATTGAGGGTTGAAGATTGAGTATTAAGGATTGAAGGTTGAGGATTGAGGATTGAGGATAGAGGATTGACGATTGAATATTGAGGATTGGGGATGGAGGATTGACGTTTGAGGATTGAGTATTGAGGATTGAGAATTGAGGATTGAGTATTGAAGATTGAGTATTGAGGATTGAAGATTGAGGATTGAGGGTTGAGTATTGAGGATTGAGGATGAGGGCTGAGGGTTGAGGATTGAGGTTTGAGGACTGAGGACTGAGGATTGAGAATTGAGAATTGAGGATTGTGGATTGAGGACTGAAGATTGAGGATTGGGCGTTGAGGATTGAAGAATGAGGTTTGAGGATTGAGGATTGAGGATTGAGGATTGAAGATTGAGGATTGAGGATTGAGGATTGAGGATTGAGGATTGAAGATTGAGGATTGAGGATTGAGGATTGAGAGTTGAGAATTGAAGATGAGGACTGAGGGTTGAGGATTGAGGTTTGAGGAACGAGGATTGGGGATTGAGGATTGAGGACTGAGGATTGACGATTGAGTATTGAAGATTGATGATTGATCACTGAGGATTGAGGATTGAGGATTGAGGATTGAGGATTGAAGATTGAGTATAGAGGATTGAATATTGAGGATTGAGGATTGAGGATTGAGGATTCGGGATTGAGTATGAGGGCTGAGGATTGAGGGTTGAGGTTTGAGTATTGAATCCTGAAAATTCAGGATATTCTATTGAGTATTGAGAATTGAGTATTGATGGTTGGGTATTGAGGATTGAGGATTGAGGATTGAGGATTGAGGACGAGGGCTGAGGATTGAGGATTGAGGTTTGTGGACTGAGGACTGACGATTGAGGGTTGAGAATTGAGGATTGAGGATTGAGGATTGAAGATTGAGGATTGGGTATTGAGGATTGAAGAATGAGGATTGAGGATTGAGGATTGAGGATTGAGGATTGAGGATTGAGGGTTGAGTATTGGGGATTGAAGATTGAGGATTGAGGATTGAGGATTGAGGATTCGGGATTGAGTATGAGGGCTGAGGGTTGAGGGTTGAGGTTTTCGTATTGAATCCTGAAAATTCAGGATATACTATTGAGTATTGAGAATTGAGTATTGATGGTTGGGTATTGAGGATTGAGGATTGAGGATTGAGGATTGAGGACGAGGGCTGAGGATTGAGGATTGAGGTTTGTGGACTGAGGACTGACGATTGAGGGTTGAGAATTGAGGATTGAGGATTGAGGATTGAAGATTGAGGATTGGGTATTGAGGATTGAAGAATGAGGATTGAGGATTGAGGATTGAGGATTGAGGATTGAGGACTGAGTGTTGAGGGTTGAGTGATGAGAATTGATGTTTGTGGATGGAGACTTGAAGATTGAAGATTGAGGATTGAGTATTGAAAACTGTGAATTCAGGATATTCTATTGAGTATTGAGAATTGAGGATTCATGACTGAGTATTGAAGATTGATGGTTGAGGGTTGTGTATTGAATATTGAGGATTGAGGATTGAGGATTGAGGATTGAGTATTGAAAACTGAGAATTCAGCATATTCTATTGAGTATTGAGAATTGAGCATTGATGGTTGGGTATTGAGGGTTAATGGTTGAGGGTTGTGTGTTGAATATTGAGGGTTGAGGATTTCAGGATTGAGGATTGAGGATAGAAGATTGAGTATTGAGGATCGAAGATTGAGGATTGCGGATTTAGGTTTGAGGATTGAGGATTGAGGATTGAAGATTGAAGATTGAGTATTGAGGATTGAAGATTGAGGATTGAGAATTGAGGATTGAGAATTGAGGATTGAGGATTGACGATAGAGTATTCAGGATTGAAGATTGAGGACTGGGGATTGAGGATTGAAAATTGAGGATTAAGGATTGAGGATTGGGGATTGAGGATCTAGGATTGGAGATTGATTATTGAGGATTGAAGATTGAGAATTGAGGATTGAGGATTGAGAATTGAGAATTGAGGATGAGGACTGAGGGTTGAGTATTGAGGTTTGAGGAATGAGGATTGAGGATTGAGGATTGAGGATTGAGGATTGAGGATTTTGGATTGAGTATTGAAGATGGAGTATTCATGACTGAGGATTGAGGTTTGAGGATTGAGGATTGAGGATTGAAGATTGAGGATTGAGGATTGAGGATTGAGGATTGAGGATTGCGGTTTGAGGAATGAGGATTGAGAATTGAGTATTGAGGATTGAGGATTGAGGATTGAGTATTGAAGTCTGAGTATTGGTGGCTGAGAATTGAGGATTGAGAATTGAGAATTGACAATTGAGGATTGAAGATTGAGTATTGAGGATTGAAGTTTGAGGATTGAGGATTGAGGATTGAAGATTGAGGACTGAGTGTTGAGGGTTCAGTGATGAGAATTGATGTTTGTGGATTGAGATTTGAAGATTGAAGACTGGGGATTGAGTATTGAAAACTGAAAATTCAGGATATTCTGTTGAGTATTGAGAATTGAGCTTTGATGGTTGAGTATTGAGGATTGATGGTTGAGGGTTGAGTGTTGAATACTGAGGATTGAGGATTTTAGGATTGAGGACTGAGTATTGAAGATTGAGGACCGAGGTCTGAGGATTGAGTATTGAGGATTGAGGATTGAAGATTGAGGACTGAGTGTTGAGGGTTGAGTGATGAGAATTGATGTTTGTGGATGGAGAGTTGAAGATTGAAGATTGAGGATTGAGTATTGAAAGCTGAGAATTCAGGATATTCTATTGAGTATTGAGAATTGAGGACTGATGGTTGTGTATTGAGGATTGAAGGTTGAGGGTTGTGTGTTGCATATTGAGGATTGAGGATTTCAGGATTGAGGATTGAGGATTGAAGATTGAGTATTGAGGATTGAAGATTGAGGATTGCGGATTGAGGAATGAGGATTGAGGATTGAGGATTGAAGATTGAAGATTGAGTATTGAGGATTGAAGATTGAGAATTGGGGATTGAGGATTGGGGATTGAGGATTGAGAAATGAGAATTGAGGATTGAGGATTGAAGATTGAGTATTGAGTACTGAAGCCTGACGATTGAGGATTGAGGATTGGGGATTGAGGATTGATGATTCAGGATTGAAGGTTGAGTATTGAGGATTGCAGATTGAGGATTGAGGATTGAATATTGAGGATTGAGGTTTGAGGATTGAGGATTGAGAATTCGGGATTGAGGATTGAGGGTTGAAGATTGAGTATTGGGGATTGAAGGTTGAGGATTGAGGATTGAGGATTGAGGATTGAGGATTGAGGATTGAGTATTGGGGATTGAAGATTGAGGATTGGGGATTGAGGATTGAGGATGGAGGATGACGGCTGAGGGTTGAGGATTGAGGTTTGAGTATTGAACCCTGAGAATTCAGGATATTCTATTGAGTGTTGAGAATTGAGGATTGATGGTTGAGTATTGAGGATTTAGGATTGAGGATTGAGTATTGAGTATTGAAGATAGAGGATTGATGACTGAGCATTGAGGATTGAGGGTTGAGGATTGACGATTGTGTATTGAAGATTGGGGATTGATGATTGAGGATTGAGGATTGAGGATTGGGGATTGAGGAATGAGGATTGAGGATTGAGGATTGAAGATTGAGGATTGAGGATTGAGGATTGATGATTGCGGACTGAGTGTTGAGGGTTGAGTGATGAGAATTGATGTTTGTGGATTGAGGTTTGAAGATTGAAGAATGGTGATTGAGTATTGAAAACTGTAAATTGAGGATATTCTATTGAGGATAGAGGATTGGCAATTGATTGTTCAGGACTGAGGGCTGAGGATTGAGGATTCAGGGTTGAGGAATCGGGATTGAGGTTTGAGGACTGAGAATTGACGTTTGAGGATTGAGGATTGGGGATTGAGGATTGAGGATTGAAGATTGAGTATTGTGGATTGAAGATCGAGGATCGAGTATTGAGGATTGAGGATTGAGGATTGAGGGTTGAGGATTGAGGATTGAGGATTGAGGATTCAGGATTGAAGATTGAGTATTGAGGATTGAAGATTGAGGATTGGGTTTCGAGGATTGATGAATGAGGATTGACGATTGAGTATTGAAGATTGTGGCTTGAGGATTGAGGATTGAAGATTGAAGAGTGAGGATTGGGCGTTGAGGATTGAAGAATGAGGATTGAGGATTGAGGATTGAGGATTGAGGATTGAAGATTGAGGATTGGGCGTTGAGGATTGAAGAATGAGGATTGAGGATTGAGGATTGAGGATTGAGGATTGAAGACTGAGGATTGAGGATTGAGGATTGAGGATTGAGGGTTGAGTATTGGGGATTGAAGATTGAGGATTGAGGATTGAGGATTGAGGATTCGGGATTGAGTATGAGGGCTGAGGGTTGAGGGTTGAGGTTTTCGTATTGAATCCTGAAAATTCAGGATATTCTATTGAGTATTGAGAATTGAGTATTGATGGTTGGGTATTGGGGATTGAGGATTGAGGATTGAGGATTGAGGACGAGGGCTGAGGATTGAGGATTGAGGTTTGTGGACTGAGGACTGACGATTGAGGGTTGAGAATTGAGGATTGAGGATTGAGGATTGAAGATTGAGGATTGGGTATTGAGGATTGAAGAATGAGGATTGAGGATTGAGGATTGAGGATTGAGGATTGAGGACTGAGTGTTGAGGGTTGAGTGATGAGAATTGATGTTTGTGGATGGAGACTTGAAGATTGAAGATTGAGGATTGAGTATTGAAAACTGAGAATTCAGGATATTCTATTGAGTATTGAGAATTGAGGATTCATGACTGAGTATTGAAGATTGATGGTTGAGGGTTGTGTATTGAATATTGAGGATTGAGGATTGAGGATTGAGGATTGAGTATTGAAAACTGAGAATTCAGCATATTCTATTGAGTATTGAGAATTGAGCATTGATGGTTGGGTATTGAGGGTTAATGGTTGAGGGTTGTGTGTTGAATATTGAGGGTTCAGGATTTCAGGATTGAGGATTGAGGATAGAAGATTGAGTATTGAGGATCGAAGATTGAGGATTGCGGATTTAGGTTTGAGGATTGAGGATTGAGGATTGAAGATTGAAGATTGAGTATTGAGGATTGAAGATTGAGGATTGAGAATTGAGGATTGAGAATTGAGGATTGAGGATTGACGATAGAGTATTCAGGATTGAAGATTGAGGACTGGGGATTGAGGATTGAAAATTGAGGATTAAGGATTGAGGATTGGGGATTGAGGATCTAGGATTGGAGATTGATTATTGAGGATTGAAGATTGAGAATTGAGGATTGAGGATTGAGAATTGAGAATTGAGGATGAGGACTGAGGGTTGAGTATTGAGGTTTGAGGAATGAGGATTGAGGATTGAGGATTGAGGATTGAGGATTGAGGATTTTGGATTGAGTATTGAAGATGGAGTATTCATGACTGAGGATTGAGGTTTGAGGATTGAGGATTGAGGATTGAAGATTGAGGATTGAGGATTGAGGATTGAGGATTGAGGATTGCGGTTTGAGGAATGAGGATTGAGAATTGAGTATTGAGGATTGAGGATTGAGGATTGAGTATTGAAGTCTGAGTATTGGTGGCTGAGAATTGAGGATTGAGAATTGAGAATTGACAATTGAGGATTGAAGATTGAGTATTGAGGATTGAAGTTTGAGGATTGAGGATTGAGGATTGAAGATTGAGGACTGAGTGTTGAGGGTTCAGTGATGAGAATTGATGTTTGTGAATTGAGATTTGAAGATTGAAGACTGGGGATTGAGTATTGAAAACTGAAAATTCAGGATATTCTGTTGAGTATTGAGAATTGAGCTTTGATGGTTGAGTATTGAGGATTGATGGTTGAGGGTTGAGTGTTGAATACTGAGGATTGAGGATTTTAGGATTGAGGACTGAGTATTGAAGATTGAGGACCGAGGTCTGAGGATTGAGTATTGAGGATTGAGGATTGAAGATTGAGGACTGAGTGTTGAGGGTTGAGTGATGAGAATTGATGTTTGTGGATGGAGAGTTGAAGATTGAAGATTGAGGATTGAGTATTGAAAGCTGAGAATTCAGGATATTCTATTGAGTATTGAGAATTGAGGACTGATGGTTGTGTATTGAGGATTGAAGGTTGAGGGTTGTGTGTTGCATATTGAGGATTGAGGATTTCAGGATTGAGGATTGAGGATTGAAGATTGAGTATTGAGGATTGAAGATTGAGGATTGCGGATTGAGGAATGAGGATTGAGGATTGAGGATTGAAGATTGAAGATTGAGTATTGAGGATTGAAGATTGAGAATTGGGGATTGAGGATTGGGGATTGAGGATTGAGAAATGAGAATTGAGGATTGAGGATTGAAGATTGAGTATTGAGTACTGAAGCCTGACGATTGAGGATTGAGGATTGGGGATTGAGGATTGATGATTCAGGATTGAAGGTTGAGTATTGAGGATTGCAGATTGAGGATTGAGGATTGAATATTGAGGATTGAGGTTTGAGGATTGAGGATTGAGAATTCGGGATTGAGGATTGAGGGTTGAAGATTGAGTATTGGGGATTGAAAGTTGAGGATTGAGGATTGAGGATTGAGGATTGAGGATTGAGGATTGAGTATTGGGGATTGAAGATTGAGGATTGGGGATTGAGGATTGAGGATGGAGGATGACGGCTGAGGGTTGAGGATTGAGGTTTGAGTATTGAACCCTGAGAATTCAGGATATTCTATTGAGTGTTGAGAATTGAGGATTGATGGTTGAGTATTGAGGATTTAGGATTGAGGATTGAGTATTGAGTATTGAAGATAGAGGATTGATGACTGAGCATTGAGGATTGAGGGTTGAGGATTGAGGATTGTGTATTGAAGATTGGGGATTGATGATTGAGGATTGAGGATTGAGGATTGAGGATTGAGGAATGAGGATTGAGGATTGAGGATTGAAGATTGAGGATTGAGGATTGAGGATTGATGATTGCGGACTGAGTGTTGAGGGTTGAGTGATGAGAATTGATGTTTGTGGATTGAGGTTTGAAGATTGAAGAATGGTGATTGAGTATTGAAAACTGTAAATTGAGGATATTCTATTGAGGATAGAGGATTGGCAATTGATTGTTCAGGACTGAGGGCTGAGGATTGAGGATTCAGGGTTGAGGAATCGGGATTGAGGTTTGAGGACTGAGAATTGACGTTTGAGGGTTGAGGATTGGGGATTGAGGATTGAGGATTGAAGATTGAGTATTGTGGATTGAAGATCGAGGATCGAGTATTGAGGATTGAGGATTGAGGATTGAGGGTTGAGGATTGAGGATTGAGGATTGAGGATTCAGGATTGAAGATTGAGTATTGAGGATTGAAGATTGAGGATTGGGTTTCGAGGATTGATGTATGAGGATTGACGATTGAGTATTGAAGATTGTGGCTTGAGGATTGAGGATTGAAGATTGAAGAGTGAGGATTGGGCGTTGAGGATTGAAGAATGAGGATTGAGGATTGAGGATTGAGGATTGAGGATTGAAGATTGAGGATTGGGCGTTGAGGATTGAAGAATGAGGATTGAGGATTGAGGATTGAGGATTGAGGATTGAAGACTGAGGATTGAGGATTGAGGATTGAGGATTGAAGATTGAGGATTGAGGATTGAGGATTGAGAGTTGAGAATTGAAGATGAGGACTGAGGGTTGAGGATTGAGGTTTGAGGAACGAGGATTGGGGATTGAGGATTGAGGACTGAGGATTGACGATTGAGTATTGAAGATTGATGATTGATGACTGAGGATTGAGGATTGAGGATTGAGGATTGATGATTGAGGATTGAAGATTGAGTATAGAGGATTGAATATTGAGGATTGAGGATTGAGGATTGAGGGTTGAGTATTGGGGATTGAAGATTGAGGGCTGAGGATTGATGATTGAGGATGGAGGACGACGGCTGAGGGTTGAGGATTGAGGTTTGAGTATTGAACCCTGAGAATTCAGGATATTCTATTGAGTATTGAAAATTGAGGATTGACGATTGAGTATTGAAGATTGATGATTGATGACTGAGGATTGAGGATTGAGGATTGAGGATTGAGGATTGATGATTGAAGATTGAGTATAGAGGATTGAATATTGAGGATTGAGGATTGAGGATTGTGGGTTGAGTATTGGGGATTGAAGATTGAGGGTTGAGGATTGACGATTGAGGATTGAGGATTGAGGATTGAGAAATGAGGATTGCGGATTGAGGATTGAAGATTGAGTATTGAGTACTGAAGCCTGACGATTGAGGATTGAGGATTGGGTTTGAGGATTGATGATTCAGGATTGAAGGTTGAGTATTGAGGATTGAAGATTGAGGATTGAGGATTGAATACTGAGGATTGTGGATTGAGGATTGAGGATTGAGAATTCGGGATTGAGGATTGAGGGTTGAAGATTGAGTATTGGGGATTCAAAGTTGAGGATTGAGGATTGAGGATTGAGGATTGAGGATTGAGGATTGAGTATTGGGGATTGAAGATTGAGGATTGGGGATTGAGGATTGAGGATGGAGGATGACGGGTGAGGGTTGAGGATTGAGGTTTGAGTATTGACCCCTGAGAATTCAGGATATTCTATTGAGTATTGAGAATTGAGAATTGATGGTTGAGTATTGAGGATTTAGGATTGAGGATTGAGTATTGAGTATTGAAGATAGAGGATTGATGACTGAGGATCGAGTATTGAGGGTTGAGGATTGAGGATTGAGAATTGAGGATTGAGGATTGACGATAGAGTATTCAGGATTGAAGATTGAGGACTGGGGATTGAGGATTGAAAATTGAGGATTAAGGATTGAGGATTGGGGATTGAGGATCTAGGATTGGAGATTGATTATTGAGGATTGAAGATTGAGAATTGAGGATTGAGGATTGAGAATTGAGAATTGAGGATGAGGACTGAGGGTTGAGTATTGAGGTTTGAGGAATGAGGATTGAGGATTGAGGATTGAGGATTGAGGATTGAGGATTTTGGATTGAGTATTGAAGATGGAGTATTCATGACTGAGGATTGAGGTTTGAGGATTGAGGATTGAGGATTGAAGATTGAGGATTGAGGATTGAGGATTGAGGATTGAGGATTGCGGTTTGAGGAATGAGGATTGAGAATTGAGTATTGAGGATTGAGGATTGAGGATTGAGTATTGAAGTCTGAGTATTGGTGGCTGAGAATTGAGGATTGAGAATTGAGAATTGACAATTGAGGATTGAAGATTGAGTATTGAGGATTGAAGTTTGAGGATTGAGGATTGAGGATTGAAGATTGAGGACTGAGTGTTGAGGGTTCAGTGATGAGAATTGATGTTTGTGAATTGAGATTTGAAGATTGAAGACTGGGGATTGAGTATTGAAAACTGAAAATTCAGGATATTCTGTTGAGTATTGAGAATTGAGCTTTGATGGTTGAGTATTGAGGATTGATGGTTGAGGGTTGAGTGTTGAATACTGAGGATTGAGGATTTTAGGATTGAGGACTGAGTATTGAAGATTGAGGACCGAGGTCTGAGGATTGAGTATTGAGGATTGAGGATTGAAGATTGAGGACTGAGTGTTGAGGGTTGAGTGATGAGAATTGATGTTTGTGGATGGAGAGTTGAAGATTGAAGATTGAGGATTGAGTATTGAAAGCTGAGAATTCAGGATATTCTATTGAGTATTGAGAATTGAGGACTGATGGTTGTGTATTGAGGATTGAAGGTTGAGGGTTGTGTGTTGCATATTGAGGATTGAGGATTTCAGGATTGAGGATTGAGGATTGAAGATTGAGTATTGAGGATTGAAGATTGAGGATTGCGGATTGAGGAATGAGGATTGAGGATTGAGGATTGAAGATTGAAGATTGAGTATTGAGGATTGAAGATTGAGAATTGGGGATTGAGGATTGGGGATTGAGGATTGAGAAATGAGAATTGAGGATTGAGGATTGAAGATTGAGTATTGAGTACTGAAGCCTGACGATTGAGGATTGAGGATTGGGGATTGAGGATTGATGATTCAGGATTGAAGGTTGAGTATTGAGGATTGCAGATTGAGGATTGAGGATTGAATATTGAGGATTGAGGTTTGAGGATTGAGGATTGAGAATTCGGGATTGAGGATTGAGGGTTGAAGATTGAGTATTGGGGATTGAAAGTTGAGGATTGAGGATTGAGGATTGAGGATTGAGGATTGAGGATTGAGTATTGGGGATTGAAGATTGAGGATTGGGGATTGAGGATTGAGGATGGAGGATGACGGCTGAGGGTTGAGGATTGAGGTTTGAGTATTGAACCCTGAGAATTCAGGATATTCTATTGAGTGTTGAGAATTGAGGATTGATGGTTGAGTATTGAGGATTTAGGATTGAGGATTGAGTATTGAGTATTGAAGATAGAGGATTGATGACTGAGCATTGAGGATTGAGGGTTGAGGATTGAGGATTGTGTATTGAAGATTGGGGATTGATGATTGAGGATTGAGGATTGAGGATTGAGGATTGAGGAATGAGGATTGAGGATTGAGGATTGAAGATTGAGGATTGAGGATTGAGGATTGATGATTGCGGACTGAGTGTTGAGGGTTGAGTGATGAGAATTGATGTTTGTGGATTGAGGTTTGAAGATTGAAGAATGGTGATTGAGTATTGAAAACTGTAAATTGAGGATATTCTATTGAGGATAGAGGATTGGCAATTGATTGTTCAGGACTGAGGGCTGAGGATTGAGGATTCAGGGTTGAGGAATCGGGATTGAGGTTTGAGGACTGAGAATTGACGTTTGAGGGTTGAGGATTGGGGATTGAGGATTGAGGATTGAAGATTGAGTATTGTGGATTGAAGATCGAGGATCGAGTATTGAGGATTGAGGATTGAGGATTGAGGGTTGAGGATTGAGGATTGAGGATTGAGGATTCAGGATTGAAGATTGAGTATTGAGGATTGAAGATTGAGGATTGGGTTTCGAGGATTGATGTATGAGGATTGACGATTGAGTATTGAAGATTGTGGCTTGAGGATTGAGGATTGAAGATTGAAGAGTGAGGATTGGGCGTTGAGGATTGAAGAATGAGGATTGAGGATTGAGGATTGAGGATTGAGGATTGAAGATTGAGGATTGGGCGTTGAGGATTGAAGAATGAGGATTGAGGATTGAGGATTGAGGATTGAGGATTGAAGACTGAGGATTGAGGATTGAGGATTGAGGATTGAAGATTGAGGATTGAGGATTGAGGATTGAGAGTTGAGAATTGAAGATGAGGACTGAGGGTTGAGGATTGAGGTTTGAGGAACGAGGATTGGGGATTGAGGATTGAGGACTGAGGATTGACGATTGAGTATTGAAGATTGATGATTGATGACTGAGGATTGAGGATTGAGGATTGAGGATTGATGATTGAGGATTGAAGATTGAGTATAGAGGATTGAATATTGAGGATTGAGGATTGAGGATTGAGGGTTGAGTATTGGGGATTGAAGATTGAGGGCTGAGGATTGATGATTGAGGATGGAGGACGACGGCTGAGGGTTGAGGATTGAGGTTTGAGTATTGAACCCTGAGAATTCAGGATATTCTATTGAGTATTGAAAATTGAGGATTGACGATTGAGTATTGAAGATTGATGATTGATGACTGAGGATTGAGGATTGAGGATTGAGGATTGAGGATTGATGATTGAAGATTGAGTATAGAGGATTGAATATTGAGGATTGAGGATTGAGGATTGTGGGTTGAGTATTGGGGATTGAAGATTGAGGGTTGAGGATTGACGATTGAGGATTGAGGATTGAGGATTGAGAAATGAGGATTGCGGATTGAGGATTGAAGATTGAGTATTGAGTACTGAAGCCTGACGATTGAGGATTGAGGATTGGGTTTGAGGATTGATGATTCAGGATTGAAGGTTGAGTATTGAGGATTGAAGATTGAGGATTGAGGATTGAATACTGAGGATTGTGGATTGAGGATTGAGGATTGAGAATTCGGGATTGAGGATTGAGGGTTGAAGATTGAGTATTGGGGATTCAAAGTTGAGGATTGAGGATTGAGGATTGAGGATTGAGGATTGAGGATTGAGTATTGGGGATTGAAGATTGAGGATTGGGGATTGAGGATTGAGGATGGAGGATGACGGGTGAGGGTTGAGGATTGAGGTTTGAGTATTGACCCCTGAGAATTCAGGATATTCTATTGAGTATTGAGAATTGAGAATTGATGGTTGAGTATTGAGGATTTAGGATTGAGGATTGAGTATTGAGTATTGAAGATAGAGGATTGATGACTGAGGATCGAGTATTGAGGGTTGAGGATTGAGGATTGTGTATTGAAGATTGGGGATTGATGATTGAGGATTGAGGATTGAGGATTGAGGATTGAGGAATGAGGATTGAGGATTGAGGATTGAAGATTGAGTATTGTGTACTGAAGCCTGACGATTGAGGATTGAGAATTGAGGATTGAGGATTGAGGATTGAGAATTGAATATTGAGTATTGAGGATTGAAGATTGAGGATTGAGGATTGGGGATTGAGGGTTGAGGATTGAGGATTGAGGATTGAGGATTGAAGATTGAGGATTGAGGATTGAGGATTGAGAGTTGAGAATTGAAGATGAGGACTGAGGGTTGAGGATTGAGGTTTGAGGAACGAGGATTGGGGATTGAGGATTGAGGACTGAGGATTGACGATTGAGTATTGAAGATTGATGATTGATCACTGAGGATTGAGGATTGAGGATTGAGGATTGAGGATTGAAGATTGAGTATAGAGGATTGAATATTGAGGATTGAGGATTGAGGATTGAGGATTCGGGATTGAGTATGAGGGCTGAGGGTTGAGGGTTGAGGTTTGAGTATTGAATCCTGAAAATTCAGGATATTCTATTGAGTATTGAGAATTGAGTATTGATGGTTGGGTATTGAGGATTGAGGATTGAGGATTGAGGATTGAGGACGAGGGCTGAGGATTGAGGATTGAGGTTTGTGGGCTGAGGACTGACGATTGAGTGTTGAGAATTGAGGATTGAGGATTGAGGATTGAAGATTGAGGATTGGGTATTGAGGATTGAAGAATGAGGATTGAGGATTGAGGATTGAGGATTGAGGATTGAGGACTGAGGGTTGAGTATTGGGGATTGAAGATTGAGGATTGAGGATTGAGGATTGAGGATTCGGGATTGAGTATGAGGGCTGAGGGTTGAGGGTTGAGGTTTGAGTATTGAATCCTGAAAATTCAGGATATTCTATTGAGTATTGAGAATTGAGTATTGATGGTTGGGTATTGAGGATTGAGGATTGAGGATTGAGGATTGAGGACGAGGGCTGAGGATTGAGGATTGAGGTTTGTGGACTGAGGACTGACGATTGAGGGTTGAGAATTGAGGATTGAGGATTGAGGATTGAGGATTGAAGATTGAGGATTGAGGATTGAGGATTGAGAGTTGAGAATTGAAGATGAGGACTGAGTGTTGAGGGTTGAGTGATGAGAATTGATGTTTGTGGATGGAGACTTGAAGATTGAAGATTGAGGATTGAGTATTGAAAACTGAGAATTCAGGATATTCTATTGAGTATTGAGAATTGAGGATTCATGACTGAGTATTGAAGATTGATGGTTGAGGGTTGTGTATTGAATATTGAGGATTGAGGATTGAGGATTGAGGATTGAGAATTGAAAACTGAGAATTCAGCATATTCTATTGAGTATTGAGAATTGAGCATTGATGGTTGGGTATTGAGGATTAATGGCTGAGGGTTGTGTGTTGAATATTGAGGGTTGAGGATTTCAGGATTGAGGATTGAGGATAGAAGACTGAGTATTGAGGATCGAAGATTGAGGATCGCGGATTTAGGTTTGAGGATTGAGGATTGAGGATTGAAGATTGAAGATTGAGTATTGAGGATTGAAGATTGAGGATTGAGAATTGAGGATTGAGAATTGAGGATTGAGGATTGACGATAGAGTATTCAGGATTGAAGATTGAGGACTGGGGATTGAGGATTGAAAATTGAGGATTAAGGATTGAGGATTGGGGATTGAGGATCTAGGATTGGAGATTGATTATTGAGGATTGAAGATTGAGAATTGAGGATTGAGGATTGAGAATTGAGAATTGAGGGTGAGGACTGAGGGTTGAGTATTGAGGTTTGAGGAATGAGGATTGAGTATTGAGGATTGAGGATTGAGGATTGAGGATTTTGGATTGAGTATTGAAGATGGAGTATTCATGACTGGGGATTGAGGTTTGAGGATTGAGGATTGAGGATTGAAGATTGAGGATTGAGGATTGAGGATTGAGGATTGAGGATTGCGGTTTGAGGTATGAGGATTGAGAATTGAGTATTGAGGATTGAGGATTGAGGATTGAGTATTGAAGTCTGAGTATTGGTGGCTGAGAATTGAGGATTGAGAATTGAGAATTGACAATTGAGGATTGAAGATTGAGTATTGAGGATTGAAGTTTGAGGATTGAGGATTGAGGATTGAAAATTGAGGACTGAGTGTCGAGGGTTCAGTGATGAGAATTGATGTTTGTGGATTGAGATTTGGAGATTGAAGACTGGGGATTGAGTATTGAAAACTGAAAATTCAGGATATTCTGTTGAGTATTGAGAATTGAGCTTTGATGGTTGAGTATTGAGGATTGATGGTTGAGGGTTGAGTGTTGAATACTGAGGATTGAGGATTTTAGGATTGAGGATTGAGTATTGAGGATTGAGGATTGAAGATTGAGGACTGAGTCTTGAGGGTTGAGTGATGAGAATTGATGTTTGTGGATGGAGAGTTGAAGATTGAAGATTGAGGATTGAGTATTGAAAGCTGAGAATTCAGGATATTCTATTGAGTATTGAGAATTGAGGACTGATGGTTGTGTATTGAGGATTGAAGGTTGAGGGTTGTGTGTTGCATATTGAGTATTGAGGATTGAGGATTGAGGATTGCGGGTTGAGGATTGATGATTGAGGATTGGGGATTGAGGATTGACGATTGAGGATTGGGTATTGCGGATTGAGTATTGAAGATTGAGGATTGATGACTGAGGATAGAGGATTGTGGATTGAGGATTGAGGAATGAGGATTTAGGATTGAGGATTGAAGATTGAGTATTGAGTACTGAAGCCTGTCGATTGAGGATTGATTTATCTTTGGGGATTGAGGATTGATGATTCAGGATTGAAGGTTGAGTATTGAGGATTGAAGATTGAGGATAGAGGATTGAATATTGATGATTGAGGATTGAGGATTGAAGATTGAGAATTCGGGATTGAGGATTGTGGGTTGAAGATTGAGTATTGAGGATTGAAGGTTGAGGATTAAGGATTGAGGATTGAGGATTGAGGATTGAGGATTGAGTATTAGGGATTGAAGATTGAGGATTGAGGATTGAGGATTGAGAATGGAGGATGACGGCTGAGGGTTGAGGATTGAGGTTTGTGTATTGAACCCTGAGAATTCACGATATTCTATTGAGTATTGAGAAATGAGGATTGATGGTTGAGTATTGAGGATTGAGGATTGAGGATTGAGTATTGAGTATTGAAGATTGAGGATTGATTACTGAGGATTGAGGATTGAGGGTTGAGGATTGAGGATTGTGTATTGAAGATTGAGGATTGATGATTGAGGATTGAGGATTGAGGATTGAGGATTGAGGAATGAGGATTGAGGATTGAGGATTGAAGATTGAGTATTGAGGAATGAGGATTGAGGATTGAGGATTGAAGATTGAGTATTGAGTACTGAAGCCTGACGATTGAGGATTGAGAATTGAGGATTGAGGATTGAGGATTGAGGATTGAAGATTGAGTATTGTGGATTGAAGATCGAGGATTGAGTATTGAGGATTGAGGATTGAGGGTTGAGCGTTGAGGATTGAGGATTGAGGATTGAAGATTGAGGATTGGGTATTGAGGATAGAAGAACGAGGATTGAGGACTGATGATTGAGGATTGAGGATTGTAGACTGAGTATTGAGGATTGAATATTGAGGATTGAGGATTGAGGATTGAGTATTGAGAATTGGGGATTGAGACTTGAGGGTTGAAGATTGAGTATTGAGGATTGAAGGTTGAGGATTGAGGATTGAGGATTGAGGATTGACGATAGAAGATTGAGGATTGGGGATGGAGGATTGACGTTTGAGGTTTGAGTATTGAGGATTGAGAATCGAGGATTGAGTATTGAAGATTGAGTATTGAGGATTGAAGATTGAGGATTGAGGGTTGAGTATTGAGGATTGAGGATGAGGGCCGAGGGTTGAGGATTGAGGTTTGAGGCTTGCGGGCTGAGGATTGAGGATTGAGAATTGAGGATTGAGGATTGAGGATTGAGGACTGAGGATTGACGATTGAGTATTGAAGATTGATGATTGATCACTGAGGATTGAGGATTGAGGATTGAGGATTGAGGATTGAAGATTGAGTATAGAGGATTGAATATTGAGGATTGAGGATTGAGGATTGAGGATTCGGGATTGAGTATGAGGGCTGAGGGTTGAGGGTTGAGGTTTGAGTATTTAATCCTGAAAATTCAGGATATTCTATTGAGTATTGAGGATTGAAGATTGAGGATTGGGGATGGAGGATTGAGGATTGAGGAATGAGGATTGAGGATTGAGAATTGAGAATTGAGGATGAGGACTGAGGGTTGATGATTGAGGAATGAGGATTTAGGATTGAGGATTGAAGATTGAGTATTGAGTACTGAAGCCTGACGATTGAGGATTGAGAATTGGGGATTGAGGATTGATGATTCAGGATTGAAGGTTGAGTATTGAGGATTGGAGATTGAGGATAGAGGATTGAATATTGAGGATTGAGGATTGAGGGTTGAGGATTGAGGATTGTTTATTGAAGATTGAGGATTGATGATTGAGGATTGAGGATTGAGGATTGAGGATTGAGGAATGAGGATTGAGGACTGAGGATTGAAGATTGAGGTCTGAGGACTGAGGATTGAGGATTGAGGATTGAGGATTGAATATTGAGGATTGAGGATTGAAGTTTGAGGATTGAGGATTGAGGATTGAAGATTGAGGGTTGAGTATTGAAGATTGAGTATTGATGCCTGAGGATTCAGGATCGAGAATTGAGGATTGAGGATTGGAGATTGATTATTGAGGATTGAAGATTGAGGATTGATGATTGATAATTGAGAATTGAGAATTGAGTGTGAGGACTGAGGGTTTAAGATTGAGGTTTGAGGAATGAGGATTGAGGGTTGGGGAATGAGGATTCAGGATTGAGGATTGAGGATTGAGCATTGAAGATTGAGTATTGATGCCTGAGGATTCAGGATTGAGGATTGATGATTGAGGATCGAGGATTGAAGATTGAGAATTGAGGATTGAAGATTGAGGATTGAGGATTGAGGATTGAGGATGGAGGATGAGGACTGACGGTTGAGGATTGAGGTTTGAGGATTGAAGATTGAGGTCTGAGGACTGAGGATTGAGGATTGAGGATTGAGCATTGAGGATTGAAGATTGAGTACTGGGGATTGGGGATTGAAGATTGAGGATTAAGGATTGAAGATTGGGGATTGAGGGTCTAGAATTGGAGATTGATTATTGAGGACTGAAGATTGAGGATTGAGGATTGAGGATTGAGAATTGAGAATTGAGGATGAGGACTGAGGGTTGAGGATTGAGGTTTGAGGAATGAGGATTGATGGTTGAGGATTGAGGATTGAGGATTGAGGATTGAGGATTGAGTATTGAAGATTGAGTATTGATGCCTGAGGACTGAGGATTGAGGATTGAGTACTGAGGATTGAGGATTGAGGTTTGAGGATTGAGGATTGAGGATTGAGGATTGAGGGTTGAGTATTGAAGATTGAGTATTGATGCCTGAGGATTGAGGATCGAGAATTGAGGATTGAGGATTGGAGATTGATTATAGAGGATTGAAGATTGAGGATTGAGGATTGAGGATTGAGAATTGAGAATTGAGTATGAGAACTGAGGGTTGAGGATTGAAGATTGAGTATTGAGTATTGAAAGTTGAGGATTGTGGATTGAGGATTAAGGATTGAGGATTGAATATTGTAGATTGAGTATTGATGCCTGAGGATTGAGGATTGAGGATTGAGGATTGAGGATTGAGGATTGAAGATTGAGTATTGAGGATTGACGATTGAGGATTGAAGATTGAGTATTGATGATTGAATATAGAGGATTGAGGATTGAGTATTGCGGATTGAGGATTGGGTATTGAGGATTGAGGAATGAGGATTGAAGATTGAGGTTTGAGGATTGAGGATTGCAGATTGAGTATTGAGGATTGAAGATTGAGGATTGAGTATTGAGGATTGAGGAATGAGGATTGAAGATTGAGTATTGAGGATTGAAGATTGAGGATTGAGTTTTGAGGATTGAGGATTCAGGGTTCAAGATTGAGGATTGAGGATTGAGGATTGAGGATTGAGGTTTGAGGATTGAGGATTGAAGATTGAATATTGATGATTGAATATTGAGGACTGAGGATTGAGTGTTGTGGATTGAGGACGAGGACTGAGGGTTGAATATTGATGTTTGAGGTCTCAGGATTAAGGATTGAGGATTGAGAATTGAGGATTGAGGATTGAGGATTGAAGATTGAGTATTGAGTATTGAAGGTTGAGTATTGTGGATTGAGGATTAAGGATTGAGGATTGAATATTGTAGATTGAGTATTGATGCCTGAGGATTGAGGATTGAGGATTGAGGATTGAGGATTGAGGATTGAGGATTGAGGATTGAGGGTTGAGGATTGAGGATTGAGGATTGAAGATTGAGTATTGAGTATTGAAAGTT
This sequence comes from Calliopsis andreniformis, assembly GCF_051401765.1. Taxonomy (NCBI): domain Eukaryota; kingdom Metazoa; phylum Arthropoda; class Insecta; order Hymenoptera; family Andrenidae; genus Calliopsis; species Calliopsis andreniformis. The sequence continues at coordinate 4,546,220 of NW_027480444.1, read as the reverse complement.
GAGGATTGTGGATTGAGGATTAAGGATTGAGGATTGAATATTGTAGACTGAGTATTGATGCCTGAGGATTGAGGATTGAGGATTGAGGATTGAGGATTGAGGATTGAAGATTGAGTATTGAGGATTGAAGATTGAGGATTGAAGATTGAGTATTGATGATTGAATATTGAGGATTGAGGGTTGAGTATTGCGGATTGAGGATTGGGTATTGAGGATTGAGGAATGAGGATTGAAGATTGAGGTTTGTGGATTGAGGATTGCAGATTGAGTATTGAGGATTGAAGATTGAGGATTGAGGATTGAGGATTGAGGAATGAGGATTGAAGATTGAGTATTGAGGATTGAAGATTGAGGATAGAGGATTGAGTACTGAGGATGGAGGATGAGGGCTGAGGGTTGAGGATTGAGGATTGAGAAATGTGGATTGAGGATTGAAGATTGAGTATTGAGGATTGAAGATTGAGGATTGAGTATTGAGGATTGAGGATTCAGGGTTGAAGATTGAGGATTGAGGATTGAGGATTGTGGATTGAGGATTGAGGGTTGAAGATTGAATATTGATGATTGAATATTGAGGACTGAGGATTGAGGGTTGTGGATTGAGGACCAGGACTGAGGGTTGAATATTGATGTTTGAGGTCTGAGGATTAAGGATTGAGGATTGAAGATTGAGTATTGAGGATTGAATATTGAGGATTGAGGATTGAGGGTTGAGGGTTGAGGATTGAGGATTGAGGATTGAAGATTGAGTATTGAGTATTGAAGGTTGAGGATTGAGGATTGAGGGTTGAGGATTGAGGATTGAGGATTGAGGATTGAAGATTGAGTATTGAGTATTGAAGGTTGAGGATTGTGGATTGAGGATTAAGGATTGACAATTGAATATTGTAGATTGAGTATTGATGCCTGAGGATTGAGGATTGAGGATTGAGGATTGAGTATTGAGGATTGAGGATTGAAGATTGACTATTGAGGATTGAAGATTGAGGGTTGAAGATTGAGTATTGATGATTGAATATTGAGAATTGAGTATTGAGGATTGATGTTTGAGGATTGATGATTGAGGATTGGGTATTGAGGATTGAAGAATGAGGATTGAGGATTGAGGATTCAGGATTGAGTATTGACGATCTAGGATTGGAGATTGATTATTGAGTATTGAAGGTTGAGGATTGTGGATTGAGGATTGAGGATTGAGGATTGAGTATTGAGGTTTGAGGATTGAGGATTGAGGATTGAGGATTGAAGATTGAGTATTGAAGGTTGAGTATTGATGCCTGAGGATGGAGGATTGAGGATTGATGATTGAGTATCGAGGATGGAAGATTGAGAATTGAGGATTGAAGATTGAGGATTGAGGATTGAGGATTGAGGATTGAGGATGGAGGATGAGGGCTGAGGGTTGAGGATTGAGGATTGAGAAATGAGGATTGAGGATTGAGGATTGAAATTGAGGACTGGTTATTGAGCATTGGAGATTGAGGGTTGAGGAATTATGATTGAGGATTGAGGATTGAGGATTGAAGATTGAGGATTGGGTATTGAGGATTGAAGAATGAGGATTGAGGATTGAGAATTGGGGATTGAGGATTGAAGATTAGTGTTGAGGATTGAAGATTAAGGATTGAGGATTGAGGATTGAGGATTGAGGAATGAGGATTGAGGGTTGAGGATTGAGGATTGAGGATTGAGGATTGAGGATTGAGGATAGAGTATTGAAGATTGAGTATTGACGCCTGAGGATTGAGGATTGTGGATTGATGATTCAGGATCGAGGATTGAAGATTGAGAATTGAGGATTGAGCATTGAGGATTGAAGATTGAGTACTGGCGATTCGGGATTGAAGATTGAGGATTAAGGATTGAAGATTGGGGAATGAGGATCTAGAATTGGAGATTGATTATTGAGGATTGAAGATTGAGGATTGAGGATTGAGGATTGAGAGTTGAGAATTGAGCATGAGGACTGAGGGTTGAGGATTGAGTTTTGAGGAATGAGGATTGAGGGTTGAGGATTGAGGATTGAGGATTGAGGATTGAGGATTGAGGATTGAGTATTGAAGATTGAGGATTGATGACTGAGGACTGAGGATTGAGGATTGATGATTGAGGACTGGTTATAGAGCATTGGAGATTGAGGGTTGAGGAATTATGATTGAGGATTGAGGATTGAGGATTGAAGATTGAGGATTGGGTATTGAGGATTGAAGAATGAGGATTGAGGATTGAGAATTGGGGATTGAGGATTGAAGATTAGTGTTGAGGATTGAAGATTAAGGATTGAGGACTGAGGGTTGAGGATTGAGGTTTGAGGAACGAGGATTGAGGATTGAGAATTGAGGACTGAGGATTGACGATTGAGTATTGAAGATTGAGGATTGATGACTGAGGATTGAGGATTGAGGATTGAAGTTTGAGGATTGGGGATTGAGGATTGAGGATTGAGGATTGAGAATCGAAGATTGAGTATTGGGGACTGAAGATTGAGTATTGAGGATTGAGGATTGAGGGTTGAGGATTGAGTATTGAAGATTGAGGATTGATGATTGAGGATCGAGGACTGAGGATTGAGAATTGAGGATTGAGGATTGAAGACTGAGTATTGAGGATTGAAGATCGAGGATTGAGGATTCAGGATTGAGGATTGAGGATGAGGGCTGATGGTTGAGGGTTGAGGTTTGAGTATTGAATACTGAGAATTCAGGATATTCTATTGGGTATTGGGAATTGAGGATTGATGGTTGAGTACTGAGGATTGAGGATTGAGGATTGAGGATTGAGAATTGAGGATTGAGGATTGAGGATTGAGGATTGAGGATTGATGATTGAGGATTGAGAATCGAAGATTGGGTATTGCGGATTGAAGATTGAGGTTTGAGGATTGAGGATTGAGGATGGAGGATGTGGGCTGTGGGTTGAGGATTGAGGTTTGAGTATTGAATACTGAGAAATCAGGTTATTCTATTGAGTATTGAGGATTGAGGATTGAGAATCGAAGATTGGGTATTGAGGATTGAAGATTGAGGATTGATGATTGAGGATTGAGGACTGAGGATTGAGGATTGAAGATTGAGGATTGAGAATTGAGGATGGAGGATTGTGGATTTAGGATTGAGGATTGGGTATTGATGATTGAAGAAATAGGATTGACGATTGAGGATTGAGGATTGAGGATTGAGAATTGAGAATTGAGGATTGAGGGTTGAGGATTGAGGACGAGGACTGACGGTTGAGGATTGAGGACGAGGACTGACGGTTGAGGATTGAGGTTTGAGGTTTGATGATTGAGGATTGAGGACTGAGGATTGAGGATTGAGTATTGAGGATTGAGCATTGAGGATTGAAGATTGAGTATCGATGATTGAGGATTGGGGATTGAGGATTGAGGATTGAGGATTGAGGATTGAGGATTGACGATCGAGGATTGGGGATTGAGGATTGAGGATTGAGAATTGAGAATCGAAGATTGAGTATTGTGGATTGAGGGTTGAAGATTGAGGACTGAGTGTTGAGGGTTGAGTGATGAGAATTGATGTTTGTGGATGGAGACTTGAAGATTGAAGATTGAGGATTGAGTATTGAAAGCAGGGAATTCAGGATATTCTATTGAGTATTGAGAATTGAGGATTGATGATTGAGTATTGAGGATTGAGGATTGAAGATTGAGTATTGAGGATTGAAGATTGAGGATTGAGGATTCAGGGTTGAGGATTGAGGACGAGGATAGAGGATTGAAGACTGAGGATTGAGGATTGATTATTGAGCTTTGGGGATTGAAGATTGAGGACTGGGGATAGAGGATTGAATATTGAGGATTAATGATAGAGTATTGGAGATTGCGGGTCTAGGATAGGGGTTCGATTATTGAGGATTGAGGATTGAGGATTGAGAATTGAGAATTGAGGATGAGGACTGAGGGTTGGGGATTGAGGTTTGAGGAATGAGGATTGAGGATTGAGGATTCAGGATTGAGGATTGAGGATTGAGTATCGAAGATTGAGGATTGATGACTGAGGATTGAGGATTGAGGATTCAGGATTGAGGATTGAGGATGAGGGCTGAGGGTTGATGGTTGAGGTTTGAGGACCGAGGACAGAGGATTGAGGTTTGAGAATTGAGGATGGAGGATTGACGATTGAGGATTGAGGATTGCGGATTGGGTATTGAGGATTGAAGAATGAGAATTGACGATTGAGGATTGAGTATTGAGGATTGAAGATTGAGTATTGACAATTGAAGGTTGATGATTGAGGATTGAGGACTCGGGATTGAGGATTGAGTATTGAGGATTGAGCATTGAGGATTGAAGATTCAGGACTGGGGATTGTGGATTGAATATTGAGGATTAAAGATTGAGGATTGGGGATTGAGTATCTAGGATTGGAGATTGATTATCCAGGATTGAAGATTGAGGATTGAGGATTGAGGTTTGAGGATTGAGGTTTGAGGAATGAGGATTGAGGCTTGAGGATTAAGGATTGAGGTTTGATGATTGAGATCTGAGTAATGAGGTTTGAAGATTGAGGACTGAGGATTCAGGATTGAGGATTGAGAATGAGGGCTGAGGGTTGAGGATTGAGGTTTGAGGACTGAGGAATGAGGATTGAGGATTGAGAATTGAGGATGGAGGATTGAGGATTGAGGATTGAGGATTGGGTATTGATGATTGCAGAATGAGGATTGACGATTGAGGATTGAGTATTCAGAATTGTACATTGAGTATTGATGATTGAGGATTGAGGATTGAGGATTGAAGATTGAGGATTGAGAATTGAGAATGGAGGATTGAGGATTGAGAATTGAGAATTGAGAATCGAAGATTGAGTATTGAGGATTGAGGATTGAAGATTGAGGACTGAGTGTTGAGGGTTGAGTGATGAGAATTGATGTTTGTGGATGGAGACTTGAAGATTGAAGATTGAGGATTGAGTATTGAAAGCAGAGAATTCAGGATATTCTATTGAGTATTGAGAATTGAGGATTGATTATTGAGTATTGAGGATTGAGGATTGAGGATTGAAGATTGAGTATTGAGGATTGAAGATTGAGGGTCGAGGATTGAGGGCTGAAGATTGAGAACGAGGACAGACGGTTGAGGATTGAAGTTTGAGTATTGAGGATTGAGAATTGAGGACTGAGGATTGAGGATTGACGCTTGAGGTTTGAGGACTGAGGATTGAGGGTTGAAGATGAGGGTTGAGGATTGAGGATTGAGGATTGAGAATTGAGAATTGAGTATGTGGACTGAGTGTTGATGATTGAGGTTTGAGGAATGAGGATTGAGGATTGAGGATTGAGGATTGAGGATTGAGGATTGAGTATTGAAGATTGAGGATTGATGACTGAGGATTGAGGATTGAGGATTGATGACTGTGGATTGAGGATTGAAGATTGAGTATGGAGGATTGAAGATTGTGGATTGAGGATTGAGGATTGAAGAGAGAGGACCGTGTGTTGAGTATTGAGTGTTGAGGATTGATGTTTGAGGATCGAGATTTGATTATTGAATATTGTGGATTGAGTATTGAATCATGAGAACTCAGGATATTCTATTGAGTATTGAGAATTGAGGATTGATGGTTGGGTATTGAGAATTGATGGCTGATGGTTGTGTGTTGAATATTGAGGATTGAGTATTGAGGATTGAAGATTGAGTATTGAGGATTGATGGTTGAGGGTTGAGGATTGAGGATTGAAGATTGAGAATTGAGGATGGAGGATTGAGGATTGAGGATTGAGGATTGAGGATTGGGTATTGAGGAGTGATAATTGAGGATTGACGATTGAGGATTAAGGATTGATGATTGAGGATTGAGGATTGAGGATTGAGTATTGAGGATTGATAATTGAAGGCTAAGTATTGCGGATTGAAGATTGAGGATTGAGGATTGAGGATTGAGGATTGAAGATTGAGGATTGGGGATTGATGATTGAGGATTGAGGAATGAATCGAAGATTGAGTATTGAGGATTGAAGATTGAGTATTGAGGATTGAGGATTGAGGATTGAGGTTTGAGTATTGAAGATTGAGGATTGATGATTGAGGATTGAGGACTGAGGATTGAGGATTGAGGATTGAGGATTGAAGACTGGGTATTGAGGATTGAAGATCGAGGATTGAGGATTCAGGATTGAGGATTGAGGATGTGGGCTGAGGGTTGAGGGTTGAGGTTTGAGGACCGAGGACAGAGGATTGAGGATTGAGAATTGAGGATGGAGGATTGAGGATTGAGGATTGAGGATTGAGGATTGGGTATTGAGGATTGAAGAATGAGAATTGACGATTGAGGATTGAGTATTGAGGATTGAAGATTGAGTATTGAGGATTGAAGATTGAGGATTGAGGATTGAAGATTGAGGATTGAGGATTGAGGATTGAGGATTGAGGGTGAGGATTGAGGATTGAGGATTGAGGATTGAGAATTGAGAATTGAGGATGAGGACTGAGGGTTGAGGATTGAGGTTTGAGGAATGAGGATTGATGGTTGAGGATTGAGGATTGAGGATTGAGGATTGAGGATTGAGTATTGAAGATTGAGTATTGATGCCTGAGGACTGAGGATTGAGGATTGAGTACTGAGGATTGAGGATTGAGGTTTGAGGATTGAGGATTGAGGATTGAGGATTGAGGGTTGAGTATTGAAGATTGAGTATTGATGCCTGAGGATTGAGGATCGAGAATTGAGGATTGAGGATTGGAGATTGATTATAGAGGATTGAAGATTGAGGATTGAGGATTGAGGATTGAGAATTGAGAATTGAGTATGAGAACTGAGGGTTGAGGATTGAAGATTGAGTATTGAGTATTGAAAGTTGAGGATTGTGGATTGAGGATTAAGGATTGAGGATTGAATATTGAAGATTGAGTATTGATGCCTGAGGATTGAGGATTGAGGATTGAGGATTGAGGATTGAGGATTGAAGATTGAGTATTGAGGATTGACGATTGAGGATTGAAGATTGAGTATTGATGATTGAATATAGAGGATTGAGGATTGAGTATTGCGGATTGAGGATTGGGTATTGAGGATTGAGGAATGAGGATTGAAGATTGAGGTTTGAGGATTGAGGATTGCAGATTGAGTATTGAGGATTGAAGATTGAGGATTGAGGATTGAGGATTGAGGAATGAGGATTGAAGATTGAGTATTGAGGATTGAAGACTGAGGATTGAGTTTTGAGGATTGAGGATTCAGGGTTCAAGATTGAGGATTGAGGATTGAGGATTGAGGATTGAGGTTTGAGGATTGAGGATTGAAGATTGAATATTGATGATTGAATATTGAGGACTGAGGATTGAGTGTTGTGGATTGAGGACGAGGACTGAGGGTTGAATATTGATGTTTGAGGTCTCAGGATTAAGGATTGAGGATTGAGAATTGAGGATTGAGGATTGAGGATTGAAGATTGAGTATTGAGTATTGAAGGTTGAGTATTGTGGATTGAGGATTAAGGATTGAGGATTGAATATTGTAGATTGAGTATTGATGCCTGAGGATTGAGGATTGAGGATTGAGGATTGAGGATTGAGGATTGAGGATTGAGGATTGAGGATTGAGGATTGAGGATTGAAGATTGAGTATTGAGTATTGAAAGTTGAGGATTGTGGATTGAGGATTAAGGATTGAGGATTGAATATTGTAGATTGAGTATTGATGCCTGAGGATTGAGGATTGAGGATTGAGAATTGAGGATTGAGGATTGAAGATTGAGTATTGAGGATTGAAGATTGAGGATTGAAGATTGAGTATTGATGATTGAATATTGAGGATTGAGGATTGAGTATTGCGGATTGAGGATTGGGTATTGAGGATTGAGGAATGAGGATTGAAGATTGAGGTTTGTGGATTGAGGATTGCAGATTGAGTATTGAGGATTGAAGATTGAGGATTGAGGATTGAGGATTGAGGAATGAGGATTGAAGATTGAGTATTGAGGATTGAAGATTGAGGATAGAGGATTGAGTACTGAGGATGGAGGATGAGGGCTGAGGGTTGAGGATTGAGGATTGAGAAATGTGGATTGAGGATTGAAGATTGAGTATTGAGGATTGAAGATTGAGGATTGAGTATTGAGGATTGAGGATTCAGGGTTGAAGATTGAGGATTGAGGATTGAGGATTGAGGATTGAGGATTGAGGGTTGAAGATTGAATATTGATGATTGAATATTGAGGACTGAGGATTGAGGGTTGTGGATTGAGGACCAGGACTGAGGGTTGAATATTGATGTTTGAGGTCTGAGGATTAAGGATTGAGGATTGAAGATTGAGTATTGAGGATTGAATATTGAGGATTGAGGATTGAGGGTTGAGGGTTGAGGATTGAGGATTGAGGATTGAAGATTGAGTATTGAGTATTGAAGGTTGAGGATTGAGGATTGAGGGTTGAGGATTGAGGATTGAGGATTGAGGAATGAAGATTGAGTATTGAGTATTGAAGGTTGAGGATTGTGGATTGAGGATTAAGGATTGACAATTGAATATTGTAGATTGAGTATTGATGCCTGAGGATTGAGGATTGAGGATTGAGGATTGAGTATTGAGGATTGAGGATTGAAGATTGACTATTGAGGATTGAAGATTGAGGGTTGAAGATTGAGTATTGATGATTGAATATTGAGAATTGAGTATTGAGGATTGATGTTTGAGGATTGATGATTGAGGATTGGGTATTGAGGATTGAAGAATGAGGATTGAGGATTGAGGATTCAGGATTGAGTATTGACGATCTAGGATTGGAGATTGATTATTGAGTATTGAAGGTTGAGGATTGTGGATTGAGGATTGAGGATTGAGGATTGAGTATTGAGGTTTGAGGATTGAGGATTGAGGATTGAGGATTGAAGATTGAGTATTGAAGGTTGAGTATTGATGCCTGAGGATGGAGGATTGAGGATTGATGATTGAGTATCGAGGATGGAAGATTGAGAATTGAGGATTGAAGATTGAGGATTGAGGATTGAGGATTGAGGATTGAGGATGGAGGATGAGGGCTGAGGGTTGAGGATTGAGGATTGAGAAATGAGGATTGAGGATTGAGGATTGAAATTGAGGACTGGTTATTGAGCATTGGAGATTGAGGGTTGAGGAATTATGATTGAGGATTGAGGATTGAGGATTGAAGATTGAGGATTGGGTATTGAGGATTGAAGAATGAGGATTGAGGATTGAGAATTGGGGATTGAGGATTGAAGATTAGTGTTGAGGATTGAAGATTAAGGATTGAGGATTGAGGATTGAGGATTGAGGAATGAGGATTGAGGGTTGAGGATTGAGGATTGAGGATTGAGGATTGAGGATTGAGGATAGAGTATTGAAGATTGAGTATTGACGCCTGAGGATTGAGGATTGTGGATTGATGATTCAGGATCGAGGATTGAAGATTGAGAATTGAGGATTGAGCATTGAGGATTGAAGATTGAGTACTGGCGATTCGGGATTGAAGATTGAGGATTGAGGATTGAAGATTGGGGATTGAGGATCTAGAATTGGAGATTGATTATTGAGGATTGAAGATTGAGGATTGAGGATTGAGGATTGAGAGTTGAGAATTGAGCATGAGGACTGAGGGTTGAGGATTGAGTTTTGAGGAATGAGGATTGAGGGTTGAGGATTGAGGATTGAGGATTGAGGATTGAGGATTGAGGATTGAGTATTGAAGATTGAGGATTGATGACTGAGGACTGAGGATTGAGGATTGATGATTGAGGATTGAGGATTGGAGATTGAGTATGGAAGATTGAAGATTGAGTATTGAGGATTGAGGATTGAAGATTGAGGACTGAGTGTTGAGGGTTGAGTGATGAGAATTGATGTCTGTGGATTGAGATTTGAAGATTGAAGATTGTGGATTGGGTATTGAAAACTGTGAATTGAGGATATTCTATTGAGGATTGAGGATTGAAAATTGATTGTTGTGGACTGTGGGATGAAGATTGAGCATTCAGGATTGAGGATTCGGAATTGAGGTTTGAGGCCTGACGATTGAGGGTTGAGGATTGAGGATTGAGGATTGAGGATTGATGATTGAGGATTGAGAATCGAAGATTGGGTATTGCGGATTGAAGATTGAGGTTTGAGGATTGAGGATTGAGGATGGAGGATGTGGGCTGTGGGTTGAGGATTGAGGTTTGAGTATTGAATACTGAGAAATCAGGTTATACTCTTGAGTATTGAGAATTGAGGATTGATGGTTGAGTATTGAGGATTGAGGATTGAGTATTGAGGATTGAAGATTGAGGTTTGAGGATTGAGAATTGAGAATTGAGGATGAGGACTGAGGGTTGAGGATTGAGGTTTGAGGAACGAGGATTGAGGATTGAGAATTGAGGACTGAGGATTGACGATTGAGTATTGAAGATTGAGGATTGATGACTGAGGATTGAGGATTGAGGATTGAAGTTTGAGGATTGGGGATTGAGGATTGAGGATTGAGGATTGAGAATCGAAGATTGAGTATTGGGGACTGAAGATTGAGTATTGAGGATTGAGGATTGAGGGTTGAGGATTGAGTATTGAAGATTGAGGATTGATGATTGAGGATTGAGGACTGAGGATTGAGAATTGAGGATTGAGGATTGAAGACTGAGTATTGAGGATTGAAGATCGAGGATTGAGGATTCAGGATTGAGGATTGAGGATGAGGGCTGATGGTTGAGGGTTGAGGTTTGAGTATTGAATACTGAGAATTCAGGATATTCTATTGGGTATTGGGAATTGAGGATTGATGGTTGAGTATTGAGGATTGAGGATTGAGGATTGAGGATTGAGAATTGAGGATTGAGGATTGAGGATTGAGGATTGAGGATTGATGATTGAGGATTGAGAATCGAAGATTGGGTATTGCGGATTGAAGATTGAGGTTTGAGGATTGAGGATTGAGGATGGAGGATGTGGGCTGTGGGTTGAGGATTGAGGTTTGAGTATTGAATACTGAGAAATCAGGTTATTCTATTGAGTATTGAGGATTGAGGATTGAGAATCGAAGATTGGGTATTGAGGATTGAAGATTGAGGATTGATGATTGAGGATTGAGGACTGAGGATTGAGGATTGAAGATTGAGGATTGAGGATTGAGGGTTGAAGATTGAATATTGATGATTGAATATTGAGGACTGAGGATTGAGGGTTGTGGATTGAGGACCAGGACTGAGGGTTGAATATTGATGTTTGAGGTCTGAGGATTAAGGATTGAGGATTGAAGATTGAGTATTGAGGATTGAATATTGAGGGTTGAGGATTGAGGGTTGAGGGTTGAGGATTGAGGATTGAGGATTGAAGATTGAGTATTGAGTATTGAAGGTTGAGGATTGAGGATTGAGGGTTGAGGATTGAGGATTGAGGATTGAGGATTGAAGATTGAGTATTGAGTATTGAAGGTTGAGGATTGTGGATTGAGGATTAAGGATTGACAATTGAATATTGTAGATTGAGTATTGATGCCTGAGGATTGAGGATTGAGGATTGAGGATTGAGTATTGAGGATTGAGGATTGAAGATTGACTATTGAGGATTGAAGATTGAGGGTTGAAGATTGAGTATTGATGATTGAATATTGAGAATTGAGTATTGAGGATTGATGTTTGAGGATTGATGATTGAGGATTGGGTATTGAGGATTGAAGAATGAGGATTGAGGATTGAGGATTCAGGATTGAGTATTGACGATCTAGGATTGGAGATTGATTATTGAGTATTGAAGGTTGAGGATTGTGGATTGAGGATTGAGGATTGAGGATTGAGTATTGAGGTTTGAGGATTGAGGATTGAGGATTGAGGATTGAAGATTGAGTATTGAAGGTTGAGTATTGATGCCTGAGGATGGAGGATTGAGGATTGATGATTGAGTATCGAGGATGGAAGATTGAGAATTGAGGATTGAAGATTGAGGATTGAGGATTGAGGATTGAGGATTGAGGATGGAGGATGAGGGCTGAGGGTTGAGGATTGAGGATTGAGAAATGAGGATTGAGGATTGAGGATTGAAATTGAGGACTGGTTATTGAGCATTGGAGATTGAGGGTTGAGGAATTATGATTGAGGATTGAGGATTGAGGATTGAAGATTGAGGATTGGGTATTGAGGATTGAAGAATGAGGATTGAGGATTGAGAATTGGGGATTGAGGATTGAAGATTAGTGTTGAGGATTGAAGATTAAGGATTGAGGATTGAGGATTGAGGATTGAGGAATGAGGATTGAGGGTTGAGGATTGAGGATTGAGGATTGAGGATTGAGGATTGAGGATAGAGTATTGAAGATTGAGTATTGACGCCTGAGGATTGAGGATTGTGGATTGATGATTCAGGATCGAGGATTGAAGATTGAGAATTGAGGATTGAGCATTGAGGATTGAAGATTGAGTACTGGCGATTCGGGATTGAAGATTGAGGATTAAGGATTGAAGATTGGGGATTGAGGATCTAGAATTGGAGATTGATTATTGAGGATTGAAGATTGAGGATTGAGGATTGAGGATTGAGAGTTGAGAATTGAGCATGAGGACTGAGGGTTGAGGATTGAGTTTTGAGGAATGAGGATTGAGGGTTGAGGATTGAGGATTGAGGATTGAGGATTGAGGATTGAGGATTGAGTATTGAAGATTGAGGATTGATGACTGAGGACTGAGGATTGAGGATTGATGATTGAGGATTGAGGATTGGAGATTGAGTATGGAAGATTGAAGATTGAGTATTGAGGATTGAGGATTGAAGATTGAGGACTGAGTGTTGAGGGTTGAGTGATGAGAATTGATGTCTGTGGATTGAGATTTGAAGATTGAAGATTGTGGATTGGGTATTGAAAACTGTGAATTGAGGATATTCTATTGAGGATTGAGGATTGAAAATTGATTGTTGTGGACTGTGGGATGAAGATTGAGCATTCAGGATTGAGGATTCGGAATTGAGGTTTGAGGCCTGACGATTGAGGGTTGAGGATTGAGGATTGAGGATTGAGGATTGATGATTGAGGATTGAGAATCGAAGATTGGGTATTGCGGATTGAAGATTGAGGTTTGAGGATTGAGGATTGAGGATGGAGGATGTGGGCTGTGGGTTGAGGATTGAGGTTTGAGTATTGAATACTGAGAAATCAGGTTATACTCTTGAGTATTGAGAATTGAGGATTGATGGTTGAGTATTGAGGATTGAGGATTGAGTATTGAGGATTGAAGATTGAGGTTTGAGGATTGAGAATTGAGAATTGAGGATGAGGACTGAGGGTTGAGGATTGAGGTTTGAGGAACGAGGATTGAGGATTGAGAATTGAGGACTGAGGATTGACGATTGAGTATTGAAGATTGAGGATTGATGACTGAGGATTGAGGATTGAGGATTGAAGTTTGAGGATTGGGGATTGAGGATTGAGGATTGAGGATTGAGAATCGAAGATTGAGTATTGGGGACTGAAGATTGAGTATTGAGGATTGAGGATTGAGGGTTGAGGATTGAGTATTGAAGATTGAGGATTGATGATTGAGGATTGAGGACTGAGGATTGAGAATTGAGGATTGAGGATTGAAGACTGAGTATTGAGGATTGAAGATCGAGGATTGAGGATTCAGGATTGAGGATTGAGGATGAGGGCTGATGGTTGAGGGTTGAGGTTTGAGTATTGAATACTGAGAATTCAGGATATTCTATTGGGTATTGGGAATTGAGGATTGATGGTTGAGTATTGAGGATTGAGGATTGAGGATTGAGGATTGAGAATTGAGGATTGAGGATTGAGGATTGAGGATTGAGGATTGATGATTGAGGATTGAGAATCGAAGATTGGGTATTGCGGATTGAAGATTGAGGTTTGAGGATTGAGGATTGAGGATGGAGGATGTGGGCTGTGGGTTGAGGATTGAGGTTTGAGTATTGAATACTGAGAAATCAGGTTATTCTATTGAGTATTGAGGATTGAGGATTGAGAATCGAAGATTGGGTATTGAGGATTGAAGATTGAGGATTGATGATTGAGGATTGAGGACTGAGGATTGAGGATTGAAGATTGAGGATTGAGAATTGAGGATGGAGGATTGTGGATTTAGGATTGAGGATTGGGTATTGATGATTGGAGAAATAGGATTGACGATTGAGGATTGAGGATTGAGGATTGAGAATTGAGAATTGAGGATTGAGGGTTGAGGATTGAGGACGAGGACTGACGGTTGAGGATTGAGGACGAGGACTGACGGTTGAGGATTGAGGTTTGAGGTTTGATGATTGAGGATTGAGGACTGAGGATTGAGGATTGAGTATTGAGGATTGAGCATTGAGGATTGAAGATTGAGTATCGATGATTGAGGATTGGGGATTGAGGATTGAGGATTGAGGATTGAGTATTGAGGATTGACGATCGAGGATTGGGGATTGAGGATTGAGGATTGAGAATTGAGAATCGAAGATTGAGTATTGTGGATTGAGGGTTGAAGATTGAGGACTGAGTGTTGAGGGTTGAGTGATGAGAATTGATGTTTGTGGATGGAGACTTGAAGATTGAAGATTGAGGATTGAGTATTGAAAGCAGGGAATTCAGGATATTCTATTGAGTATTGAGAATTGAGGATTGATGATTGAGTATTGAGGATTGAGGATTGAAGATTGAGTATTGAGGATTGAAGATTGAGGATTGAGGATTCAGGGTTGAGGATTGAGGACGAGGATAGAGGATTGAAGACTGAGGATTGAGGATTGATTATTGAGCTTTGGGGATTGAAGATTGAGGACTGGGGATAGAGGATTGAATATTGAGGATTAATGATAGAGTATTGGAGATTGCGGGTCTAGGATAGGGGTTCGATTATTGAGGATTGAGGATTGAGGATTGAGAATTGAGAATTGAGGATGAGGACTGAGGGTTGGGGATTGAGGTTTGAGGAATGAGGATTGAGGATTGAGGATTCAGGATTGAGGATTGAGGATTGAGTATCGAAGATTGAGGATTGATGACTGAGGATTGAGGATTGAGGATTCAGGATTGAGGATTGAGGATGAGGGCTGAGGGTTGATGGTTGAGGTTTGAGGACCGAGGACAGAGGATTGAGGTTTGAGAATTGAGGATGGAGGATTGAGGATTGAGGATTGAGGATTGCGGATTGGGTATTGAGGATTGAAGAATGAGAATTGACGATTGAGGATTGAGTATTGAGGATTGAAGATTGAGTATTGACAATTGAAGGTTGATGATTGAGGATTGAGGACTGGGGATTGAGGATTGAGTATTGAGGATTGAGCATTGAGGATTGAAGATTCAGGACTGGGGATTGTGGATTGAAGATTGAGGATTAAAGATTGAGGATTGGGGATTGAGTATCTAGGATTGGAGATTGATTATCCAGGATTGAAGATTGAGGATTGAGGATTGAGGTTTGAGGATTGAGGTTTGAGGAATGAGGATTGAGGATTGATGATTGAGGATTGAGGATTGAGGCTTGAGGATTAAGGATTGAGGTTTGATGATTGAGATCTGAGTAATGAGGTTTGAAGATTGAGGACTGAGGATTCAGGATTGAGGATTGAGAATGAGGGCTGAGGGTTGAGGATTGAGGTTTGAGGACTGAGGAATGAGGATTGAGGATTGAGAATTGAGGATGGAGGATTGAGGATTGAGGATTGAGGATTGGGTATTGATGATTGCAGAATGAGGATTGACGATTGAGGATTGAGTATTCAGAATTGTACATTGAGTATTGATGATTGAGGATTGAGGATTGAGGATTGAAGATTGAGGATTGAGAATTGAGAATGGAGGATTGAGGATTGAGAATTGAGAATTGAGAATCGAAGATTGAGTATTGAGGATTGAGGATTGAAGATTGAGGACTGAGTGTTGAGGGTTGAGTGATGAGAATTGATGTTTGTGGATGGAGACTTGAAGATTGAAGATTGAGGATTGAGTATTGAAAGCAGAGAATTCAGGATATTCTATTGAGTATTGAGAATTGAGGATTGATTATTGAGTATTGAGGATTGAGGATTGAGGATTGATGACTGAGGATTGAGGATTGAAGATTGAGTATGGAGGATTAAAGATTGTGGATTGAGGATTGAGGATTGAAGAGAGAGGACCGTGTGTTGAGGATTGAGTGTTGAGAATTGACGTTTGAGGATCGAGATTTGATTATTGAATATTGTGGATTGAGTACTGAATCATGAGAACTCAGGATATTCTATTGAGTATTGAGAATTGAGGATTGATGGTTGGGTATTGAGAATTGATGGTTTATGGTTGTGTGTTGAATATTGAGGATTGAGTATTGAGGATTGAAGATTGAGTATTGAGGATTGATGGTTGAGTGTTGAGGATTGAGGATTGAAGATTCAGAATTGCGGATTGAGGAGTGATGATTGAGGATTGACGATTGAGAATTGAGGATTGATGATTGAGGATTGAGGATTGAGTATTGAGGATTGATGATTGAAGGCTGAGTATTGCGGATTGAAGATTGAGGATTGAGGATTCAGGAATGAGGATTGAGGATGAGGGCTGAGGATTGAGGTTTGAGGATTGAGGGTTGAAGGTTCAGGATTGGGGATTGAGGAGTGATGATTGAGGATTGACGATTGAGGATTGAGTATTGAGCATTGAGGATTGAGGATTGAGGATTGAGGATTGAGGATTGAGGATTGAGGATTGAGGATTGAGTATTGAAGATTGAGTATTCATGACTGAGGTTTGAGGATTGAGGATTGAGGGTTGAGGATTGAGGATCGAAGATTGAGGATTGAGGATTGAGGATAGAGGATTGAGGATTCAGTATTGAAGATTGAGGATTGATGACTGAGGATTGAGGATTGAGGATTGATGACTGAGGATTGAGGATTGAAGATTGAGTATGGAGGATTGAAGGTTGTGGATTGAGGATTGAGGATTGAAGAGAGAGGACCGTGTGTTGAGGATTGAGTGTTGAGGATTGATGTTTGAGGATCGAGATTTGATTATTGAATATTGTGCATTGAGTATTGAATCATGAGAACTCAGGATATTCCATTGAGTATTGAGAATTGAGGATTGATGGTTGGGTATTGGGAATTGATGGCTGATGGTTGTGTGTTGAATATTGAGGATTGAGTATTGAGGATTGAAGATTGAGTATTGAGGATTGATGGTTGAGGGTTGAGGATTGAGGATTGAAGATTCAGAATTGGGGATTGAGGAGTGATGATTGAGTATTGACGATTTAGGATTGAGGATTGATGATTGAGGATTGAGGATTGAGGATTGAGTATTGAGGATTGATGATTGAAGGCTAAGTATTGCGGATTGAAGATTGAGGATTGAGGATTGAGGATTGAGGATTGAAGATTGAGGATTGGGGATTGAGGATTGAGGATTGAGGATTGAATCGAAGACTGAGTATTGAGGATTGGAGATTGAGTATTGAGGATTGAGGATTGAGGATTGAAGATTGAGTATTGAAGATTGAGGATTGATGATTGAGGATTGAGGACTGAGGATTGAGGATTGAGGATTGAGGATTGAAGACTGAGTATTGAGGATTGAAGATTGAGGATTGAGGATTGAGGATTGAGGATTGAGGATTGAGGATTGAGGGTGAGGATTGAAGATTGAGTATTGAGGATTGAAGATTGAGGATTGAGGTTTGAGGAATGAGGATTGAGGATTGAGGTTTGAGGATTGAGGATTGAGGATTGAGTATTGAAGGTTGAGGATTGATGACTGAGGATAGAGGATTGAAGACTGAGGATTGAGGATTGATTATTGAGCTTTGGGGATTGAAGATTGAGGACTGTTGATAGAGGATTGAATATTGAGGATTAATGATAGAGTATTGGAGATTGCGGGTCTAGGATAGGGGATTGATTATTGAGGATTGAGGATTGAGGATTGAGAATTGAGAATTGAGGATGAGGACTGAGGGTTGGGGATTGAGGTTTGAGGAATGAGGATTGAGGATTGAGGATTCAGGATTGAGGATTGAGGATTGAGTATTGAAGATTGAGGATTGACGACTGAGGATTGAGGATTGATGATTGAGGATTGAGGATTGAGGATTGAGGACTGAGGCTTGAGGATTGAGGATTGAAGACTGAAGATTGAGGATTGAGGATTGAGGATTGAGTATTGAGGATTGAGTGATGATAATTGATGTTTGAGGATAGAGACTTGAAGATTGCAGATTGAGTATTGAGTATTGAAATCTGTGAATTGATGTAATTCTATTGAGGATTGAGGATCGAGGATTGAGGATTGGGTATTGCGGATTGAACATTGAGGATTGAGGGTTGAGGATTGAAGATTGAGTATTGATGATTGAAGACTGAGGATTGAGGACTGAGGATTGAGGATTGAGGGTTGAAGATTGAGGACTGAGGATTGAGGATTGAGGATTGAGGATTGAGGATTGAAGATTGAATATTGGTGATTGAAGATTGAGGATTGAGTATTGAGGGTTGTGGATTGAGGACGAGGACTGAGGGTTGAATATTGATGTTTGAGGTCTGAGGATTGAGGATTGAGGACTGAGGAGTGAAGATTGAGTATTGAGGATTGAAGATTGGAGATTGAGGATTGAGGATTGAGGATTGAGTATTGAGGATTGACGCTTGAGGATTGAGAGTTGTGGATGTAGGATTGAAGAGAGAGGACTGTGTGTTGAGGATTGAGTGTTGAGAATTGATGCTTGAGGTTTGAGATTTGATTATTGAATATTGTGGATTGCGTATTGAACCATGAGAATTCAGGATGTTCTATTGAGTATTGAGAATTGAGGATTGGTGGTTGAGTATTGAGGATTGATGGTTGAGGGTTGAGCGTTGAATATTGAGGATTGAGGATTGATGATTAAGGATTGATGATTGAGGATTGAGGATTGAGGATTGAGGATTGATGACTGAGGATAGAAGATTGAGGATTGATGACTGAGGATTGAGGATTGAAGATTGAGTATGGAGGATTGAAGATTGAGGATTGAGGATTGAGGATTGGAGATTGAGGACTGAGTGTTGAGGGTTGAGTGATGAGAATTGATGTCTGTGGATTGAGATTTGAAGATTGTATATTGGGGATTCCGTATTGAAAACTGTGAATCGAGGATATTCTATTGAGGATTGAGGATTGATAATTGATTGTTGCGGACAGAGGGATGAAGATTGAGCATTCAGGACTGAGGATTCGGAATTGAGGTTTGAGTACTGAGGATTGAGGGTTGAAGATTGAGGGTTGAAGCTTGAGGATTGAGGATTGAGAATTGAGAATTGAGTATGAGGACTGAGTGTTGAGGATTGAGGTTTGAGGAACGAGGATTGAGGATTGATGATTGATGACTGAGGATTGAGGATTGAAGATTGAGTATGGAGGATTAAAGATTGTGGATTGAGGATTGAGGATTGAAGAGAGAGGACCGTGTGTTGAGGATTGAGTGTTGAGAATTGACGTTTGAGGATCGAGATTTGATTATTGAATATTGTGGATTGAGTATTGAATCATGAGAACTCAGGATATTCTATTGAGTATTGAGAATTGAGGATTGATGGTTGGGTATTGAGAATTGATGGTTTATGGTTGTGTGTTGAATATTGAGGATTGAGTATTGAGGATTGAAGATTGAGTATTGAGGATTGATGGTTGAGTGTTGAGGATTGAGGATTGAAGATTCAGAATTGCGGATTGAGGAGTGATGATTGAGGATTGACGATTGAGAATTGAGGATTGATGATTGAGGATTGAGGATTGAGGATTGAGTATTGAGGATTGATGATTGAAGGCTGAGTATTGCGGATTGAAGATTGAGGATTGAGGATTCAGGAATGAGGATTGAGGATGAGGGCTGAGGATTGAGGTTTGAGGATTGAGGGTTGAAGGTTCAGGATTGGGGATTGAGGAGTGATGATTGAGGATTGACGATTGAGGATTGAGTATTGAGCATTGAGGATTGAGGATTGAGGATTGAGGATTGAGGATTGAGGATTGAGGATTGAGGATTGAGTATTGAAGATTGAGTATTCATGACTGAGGTTTGAGGATTGAGGATTGAGGGTTGAGGATTGAGGATCGAAGATTGAGGATTGAGGATTGAGGATAGAGGATTGAGGATTCAGTATTGAAGATTGAGGATTGATGACTGAGGATTGAGGATTGAGGATTGATGACTGAGGATTGAGGATTGAAGATTGAGTATGGAGGATTGAAGGTTGTGGATTGAGGATTGAGGATTGAAGAGAGAGGACCGTGTGTTGAGGATTGAGTGTTGAGGATTGATGTTTGAGGATCGAGATTTGATTATTGAATATTGTGCATTGAGTATTGAATCATGAGAACTCAGGATATTCTATTGAGTATTGAGAATTGAGGATTGATGGTTGGGTATTGGGAATTGATGGCTGATGGTTGTGTGTTGAATATTGAGGATTGAGTATTGAGGATTGAAGATTGAGTATTGAGGATTGATGGTTGAGGGTTGAGGATTGAGGATTGAAGATTCAGAATTGGGGATTGAGGAGTGATGATTGAGTATTGACGATTTAGGATTGAGGATTGATGATTGAGGATTGAGGATTGAGGATTGAGTATTGAGGATTGATGATTGAAGGCTAAGTATTGCGGATTGAAGATTGAGGATTGAGGATTGAGGATTGAGGATTGAAGATTGAGGATTGGGGATTGAGGATTGAGGATTGAGGATTGAATCGAAGACTGAGTATTGAGGATTGGAGATTGAGTATTGAGGATTGAGGATTGAGGATTGAAGATTGAGTATTGAAGATTGAGGATTGATGATTGAGGATTGAGGACTGAGGATTGAGGATTGAGGATTGAGGATTGAAGACTGAGTATTGAGGATTGAAGATTGAGGATTGAGGATTGAGGATTGAGGATTGAGGGTGAGGATTGAAGATTGAGTATTGAGGATTGAAGATTGAGGATTGAGGTTTGAGGAATGAGGATTGAGGATTGAGGATTGAGGATTGAGGATTGAGGATTGAGTATTGAAGGTTGAGGATTGATGACTGAGGATAGAGGATTGAAGACTGAGGATTGAGGATTGATTATTGAGCTTTGGGGATTGAAGATTGAGGACTGTTGATAGAGGATTGAATATTGAGGATTAATGATAGAGTATTGGAGATTGCGGGTCTAGGATAGGGGATTGATTATTGAGGATTGAGGATTGAGGATTGAGAATTGAGAATTGAGGATGAGGACTGAGGGTTGGGGATTGAGGTTTGAGGAATGAGGATTGAGGATTGAGGATTCAGGATTGAGGATTGAGGATTGAGTATTGAAGATTGAGGATTGACGACTGAGGATTGAGGATTGATGATTGAGGATTGAGGATTGAGGATTGAGGACTGAGGCTTGAGGATTGAGGATTGAAGACTGAAGATTGAGGATTGAGGATTGAGGATTGAGTATTGAGGATTGAGTGATGATAATTGATGTTTGAGGATAGAGACTTGAAGATTGCAGATTGAGTATTGAGTATTGAAATCTGTGAATTGATGTAATTCTATTGAGGATTGAGGATCGAGGATTGAGGATTGGGTATTGCGGATTGAACATTGAGGATTGAGGGTTGAGGATTGAAGATTGAGAATTGGGGATTGAGAATTGAGGGTTGAAGATTGAGTATTGAGGATTGAAGGTTGAGGATTGAGGATTGAGGATTGAGGATTGACGATAGAAGATTGAGGATTGGGGATGGAGGATTGACGTTTGAGGTTTGAGTATTGAGGATTGAGAATCGAGGATTGAGTATTGAAGATTGAGTATTGAGGATTGAAGATTGAGGATTGAGGTTTGAGTATTGAGGATTGAGGATGAGGGCCGAGGGTTGAGGATTGAGGTTTGAGGCTTGAGGGCTGAGGATTGAGGATTGAGAATTGAGGATTGAGGATTGAGGATTGAGGACTGAGGATTGACGATTGAGTATTGAAGATTGATGATTGATCACTGAGGATTGAGGATTGAGGATTGAGGATTGAGGATTGAAGATTGAGTATAGAGGATTGAATATTGAGGATTGAGGATTGAGGATTGAGGATTCGGGATTGAGTATGCGGGCTGAGGGTTGAGGGTTGAGGTTTGAGTATTGAATCCTGAAAATTCAGGATATTCTATTGAGTATTGAGGATTGAAGATTGAGGATTGGGGATGGAGGATTGAGGATTGAGGAATGAGGATTGAGGATTGAGAATTGAGAATTGAGGATGAGGACTGAGGGTTGATGATTGAGGAATGAGGATTTAGGATTGAGGATTGAAGATTGAGTATTGAGTACTGAAGCCTGACGATTGAGGATTGAGAATTGGGGATTGAGGATTGATGATTCAGGATTGAAGGTTGAGTATTGAGGATTGGAGATTGAGGATAGAGGATTGAATATTGAGGATTGAGGATTTGAGGGTTGAGGATTGAGGATTGTTTATTGAAGATTGAGGATTGATGATTGAGGATTGAGGATTGAGGATTGAGGATTGAGGAATGAGGATTGAGGACTGAGGATTGAAGATTGAGTATTGAGTACTGAAGCCTGACGATTGAGGATTGAGAATTGAGGATTGAGGATTGAGGATTGAGAATTGAATATTGAGTATTGAGGATTGAAGATTGAGGATTGAGGATTGGGGATTGAGGATTGAGGATTGAGGATTGAGGATTGAGAATTGAGAATTGAGGATGAGGACTGAGGGTTGATGATTGAGGTTTGAGGATTGAGGATTGAGTATTGAGGATTGAGGATTGAGAATTGAAGATTGAGGATTGAGTATTGAAAATTGAGTATTGATGACTGAGGATTTAGGATTGAGGATTGACGATTGAGGATTGAGTATTGAAGATTGAGTATTGGGGATTGAAGATTGAGGATTGAGGATTCAGGATTGAGGATGGAGAATGAGGGCTGAGGGCTGAGGGTTGAGGATTGAGGTTTGAGTATTGAACCGTGAGAATTCAGGATATTCTATTGAGTATTGAGAATTGAGGATTGATGGTTGCGTAATGAGGATTGAGGATTGAGGATTGAGGATTGAGGATTGAGTATTGAAGATTGAGGATTGATGATTGAGGATTGAGGATTGAGGATTGAGTATTGAGGATTGAGTATTGAAGATTGAGTATTGATGATTGAGGATTGAGGATTGAGGATTGAGTATTGAGGAATGAGGATTGAGGATTGAGGATTGAAGATTGAGTATTGAGTACTGAAGCCTGACGATTGATGATTGAGAATTGAGGATTGAGGATTGAGGATTGAGGATTGAAGATTGAGTATTGGGGATTGAAGATCGAGGATTGAGTATTGAGGATTGAGGATTGAGGATTGAGGGTTGAGGATTGAGGATTGAGGATTGAAGATTGAGGGTTGGGTATTGAGGATAGAAGAACGAGGATTGAGGATTGATGATTGAGGATTGAGGATTGTAGACTGAGTATTGAGGATTGAATATTGAGGATTGAGGATTGAGGATTGAGTATTGAGAATTGGGGATTGAGGATTGAGGGTTGAAGATTGAGTATTAAGGATTGAAGGTTGAGGATTGAGGATTGAGGATTGAGGATTGACGATTGAAGATTGAGGATTGGGTATTGAGGATTGACGTTTGAGGATTGAGTATTGAGGATTGAGAATTGAGGATTGAGTATTGAAATTGAGTATTGAGGATTGAAGATTGAGGATTGAGGGTTGAGTATTGAGGATTGAGGATGAGGGCCGAGGGTTGAGGATTGAGGTTTGAGGCTTGAGGACTGAGGATTGATGACTGAGAATTGAGGATTGAGGATTGAGGATTGAGGATTGAAGATTGAGTATTGGGCGTTGAGGATTGAAGAATGAGGATTGAGGATTGAGGATTGAGGATTGAGGATTGAAGATTGAGGATTGAGGATTGAGGATTGAGGATTGAAGATTGAGGATTGAGGATTGAGGATTGAGAGTTGAGAATTGAAGGTGAGGACTGAGGGTTGAGGATTGAGGTTTGAGGAACGAGCATTGGGGATTGAGGATTGAGGACTGAGGATTGACGATTGAGTATTGAAGATTGATGATTGATGAGTGAGGATTGAGGATTGAGGATTGAGGATTGAGGATTGAGGATTGAAGATTGAGTATAGAGGATTGAATATTGAGGATTGAGGATTGAGGATTGGGGATTGAGGATGAGGGCTGAGGGTTGAGGGTTGACGTTTGAGTATTGAATCCTGAAAATTCAGGATATTCTATTGAGTATTGAGAATTGAGGATTGATGGTTGGGTATTGAGGATTGAGGATTGAGGATTGAGGATTGAGGATTGAGGACGAGGGCTGAGGTTTGAGGATTGAGGTTTGAGGACTGAGGACTGACGATTGAGGGTTGAGAATTGAGGATTGAGGATTGAGGATTGAAGATTGAGGATTGGGTATTGAGGATTGAAGAATGAGTATTGAGGATTGAGGATTGAGGATTGAGGATTGAGGATTGAGGATTGAAGATTGATTATTCAGGAATGGAGATTGACGATTGAGGATTGAGGACCGAGGATTGAGGATTGAGGATTGAAGATTGAGTATTGAGGATTGAAGATTAAGGATTGAGGATTGGGGATTGAGGATTGAGGATTGAAGATTGAGGATTGGGTATTCCGGATTGAACATTGAGGATTGAGGATTGAGGATTGAGAATTGAGTATTGAGGATTGAGGATTGAGGATTGAGGACTGAGGATTGAGGATTGAAGACTGAGTATAGAGGATTGAATATTGAGGATTGAGGATTGAGGATTGGGGATTGAGAATGAGGGCTGAGGGTTGAGGGTTGAGGTTTGAGTATTGAATCCTGAAAATTCAGGATATTCTATTGAGTATTGAGAATTGAGGATTGATGGTTGGGTATTGAGGATTGAGGATTGAGGATTGAGGATTGAGGACGAGTGCTGAGGTTTGAGGATTGAGGTTTGAGGACTGAGGACTGACGATTGAGGGTTGAGAATTGAGGATTGAGGATTGAGGATTGAGGATTGAGGATTGATGATTGAGGATTGGGTATTCCGGATTGAACATTGAGGATTGAGGATTGAGGATTGAGGATTGAGTATTGAGGATTGAGGATTGAGGATTGAGGGTTGAGGATTGAAGATTGAGGATTGGGGATTGAGGATTGAAGATTGAGTATTGAGGATTGAGGATTGAGAATTGAAGATTGAGTATTGGGGATTGAAGGTTGAGGATTGAGGATTGAGTGTTGAGGATTGAGGACGAGGACTGACGGTTGAGGTTTGACGTTTGAGGATTGAGGATTGATGACTGAGGACTGGGGACTGAGGATTGAGGATTGAGCATTGAGGATTGAAGTTTGAGGACTGGGGATTGAGGATTGAAGATTGAGGATTAAGGATTGAGGATTGTGGATTGAGGATCTAGGATTGGAGATTGATTATTGAGGATTGAAGATTGAGGATTGAGGATTGAGGATTGAGAATTGAGAATTGAGGGTGAGGACTAAGGGTTGAGGATTGAGGTTTGAGGAACGAGGATAGGGGATTGAAGATTGAGGACTGAGGATTGACGATTGAGTATTGAAGATTGAGGATTGATGACTGAGGATTGAGGATTGAGGATTGAGGATTGAGGATTGAGGATTGAAGGTTGAGTATTGAGGATTGAGGGTTGAAGATTGAGGATTGCGTATGGAGGATTGAACATTGAGTATTGAGGATTGAGGATTGAAGATTGAATATTGATGATTGAAGATTGAGGATCGAGGATTGAGGGTTGTGGATTGAGGACGAGGACTGAGGGCTGAGTATTGATGTTTGAGGTCTGAGGATTGAGGATTGAGGATTGAGAATTGAGGATTGAGGATTGAGTATTGAAGATTGAGGATTGATGATTGAGGATTGAGGATTGAGGATTGAGTATTGAGGATTGAGTATTGAAGATTGAGTATTGATGATTGAGGATTGAGGATTGAGGATTGAGTATTGAGGAATGAGGATTGATGATTGAGGATTGAAGATTGAGTATTGAGTACTGAAGCCTGACGATTGATGATTGAGAATTGAGGATTGAGGATTGAAGATTGAGGATTGAGGATTGAGGATTGAGAGTTGAGAATTGAAGGTGAGGACTGAGGGTTGACGATTGAGGTTTGAGGAACGAGGATTGGGGATTGAGGATTGAGGACTGAGGATTGACGATTGAGTATTGAAGATTGATGATTGATGACTGAGGATTGAGGATTGAGGATTGAGGATTGAGGATTGAGGATTGAAGATTGAGTATAGAGGATTGAATATTGAGGATTGAGGATTGAGGATTGGGGATTGAGGATGAGGGCTGAGGGTTGAGGGCTGAGGTTTGAGTATTGAATCCTGAAAATTCAGGATATTCTATTGAGTATTGAGAATTGAGGATTGATGGTTGGGTATTGAGGATTGAGGATTGAGGATTGAGGATTGAGGACGAGGGCTGAGGTTTGAGGATTGAGGTTTGAGGACTGAGGACTGACTATTGAGGGATGAGAATTGAGGATTGAGGATTGAGGATTGAAGATTGAGGATTGGGTATTGAGGATTGAAGAATGAGGATTGAGGATTGAGGATTGAGGATTGAGGATTGAGGATTGAGTATTGAGAATTGGGCATTGAGGATTGAGGGTTGAAGATTGAGTATTGAGGATTGAAGATTGAGGATTGAAGATTGAGTATTGATGATTGAATATTGAGGATTGAGGATTGAGTATTGCGGATTGAGGATTGGGTATTGAGGATTGAGGAATGAGGATTGAAGATTGAGGTTTGTGGATTGAGGATTGCAGATTGAGTATTGAGGATTGAAGATTGAGGATTGAGGATTGAGGATTGAGGAATGAGGATTGAAGATTGAGTATTGAGGATTGAAGATTGAGGATAGAGGATTGAGTACTGAGGATGGAGGATGAGGGCTGAGGGTTGAGGATTGAGGATTGAGAAATGTGGATTGAGGATTGAAGATTGAGTATTGAGGATTGAAGATTGAGGATTGAGTATTGAGGATTGAGGATTCAGGGTTGAAGATTGAGGATTGAGGATTGAGGATTGAGGATTGAGGATTGAGGGTTGAAGATTGAATATTGATGATTGAATATTGAGGACTGAGGATTGAGGGTTGTGGATTGAGGACCAGGACTGAGGGTTGAATATTGATGTTTGAGGTCTGAGGATTAAGGATTGAGGATTGAAGATTGAGTATTGAGGATTGAATATTGAGGATTGAGGATTGAGGGTTGAGGGTTGAGGATTGAGGATTGAGGATTGAAGATTGAGTATTGAGTATTGAAGGTTGAGGATTGAGGATTGAGGGTTGAGGATTGAGGATTGAGGATTGAGGAATGAAGATTGAGTATTGAGTATTGAAGGTTGAGGATTGTGGATTGAGGATTAAGGATTGACAATTGAATATTGTAGATTGAGTATTGATGCCTGAGGATTGAGGATTGAGGATTGAGGATTGAGTATTGAGGATTGAGGATTGAAGATTGACTATTGAGGATTGAAGATTGAGGGTTGAAGATTGAGTATTGATGATTGAATATTGAGAATTGAGTATTGAGGATTGATGTTTGAGGATTGATGATTGAGGATTGGGTATTGAGGATTGAAGAATGAGGATTGAGGATTGAGGATTCAGGATTGAGTATTGACGATCTAGGATTGGAGATTGATTATTGAGTATTGAAGGTTGAGGATTGTGGATTGAGGATTGAGGATTGAGGATTGAGTATTGAGGTTTGAGGATTGAGGATTGAGGATTGAGGATTGAAGATTGAGTATTGAAGGTTGAGTATTGATGCCTGAGGATGGAGGATTGAGGATTGATGATTGAGTATCGAGGATGGAAGATTGAGAATTGAGGATTGAAGATTGAGGATTGAGGATTGAGGATTGAGGATTGAGGATGGAGGATGAGGGCTGAGGGTTGAGGATTGAGGATTGAGAAATGAGGATTGAGGATTGAGGATTGAAATTGAGGACTGGTTATTGAGCATTGGAGATTGAGGGTTGAGGAATTATGATTGAGGATTGAGGATTGAGGATTGAAGATTGAGGATTGGGTATTGAGGATTGAAGAATGAGGATTGAGGATTGAGAATTGGGGATTGAGGATTGAAGATTAGTGTTGAGGATTGAAGATTAAGGATTGAGGATTGAGGATTGAGGATTGAGGAATGAGGATTGAGGGTTGAGGATTGAGGATTGAGGATTGAGGATTGAGGATTGAGGATAGAGTATTGAAGATTGAGTATTGACGCCTGAGGATTGAGGATTGTGGATTGATGATTCAGGATCGAGGATTGAAGATTGAGAATTGAGGATTGAGCATTGAGGATTGAAGATTGAGTACTGGCGATTCGGGATTGAAGATTGAGGATTGAGGATTGAAGATTGGGGATTGAGGATCTAGAATTGGAGATTGATTATTGAGGATTGAAGATTGAGGATTGAGGATTGAGGATTGAGAGTTGAGAATTGAGCATGAGGACTGAGGGTTGAGGATTGAGTTTTGAGGAATGAGGATTGAGGGTTGAGGATTGAGGATTGAGGATTGAGGATTGAGGATTGAGGATTGAGTATTGAAGATTGAGGATTGATGACTGAGGACTGAGGATTGAGGATTGATGATTGAGGATTGAGGATTGGAGATTGAGTATGGAAGATTGAAGATTGAGTATTGAGGATTGAGGATTGAAGATTGAGGACTGAGTGTTGAGGGTTGAGTGATGAGAATTGATGTCTGTGGATTGAGATTTGAAGATTGAAGATTGTGGATTGGGTATTGAAAACTGTGAATTGAGGATATTCTATTGAGGATTGAGGATTGAAAATTGATTGTTGTGGACTGTGGGATGAAGATTGAGCATTCAGGATTGAGGATTCGGAATTGAGGTTTGAGGCCTGACGATTGAGGGTTGAGGATTGAGGATTGAGGATTGAGGATTGATGATTGAGGATTGAGAATCGAAGATTGGGTATTGCGGATTGAAGATTGAGGTTTGAGGATTGAGGATTGAGGATGGAGGATGTGGGCTGTGGGTTGAGGATTGAGGTTTGAGTATTGAATACTGAGAAATCAGGTTATACTCTTGAGTATTGAGAATTGAGGATTGATGGTTGAGTATTGAGGATTGAGGATTGAGTATTGAGGATTGAAGATTGAGGTTTGAGGATTGAGAATTGAGAATTGAGGATGAGGACTGAGGGTTGAGGATTGAGGTTTGAGGAACGAGGATTGAGGATTGAGAATTGAGGACTGAGGATTGACGATTGAGTATTGAAGATTGAGGATTGATGACTGAGGATTGAGGATTGAGGATTGAAGTTTGAGGATTGGGGATTGAGGATTGAGGATTGAGGATTGAGAATCGAAGATTGAGTATTGGGGACTGAAGATTGAGTATTGAGAATTGAGGATTGAGGGTTGAGGATTGAGTATTGAAGATTGAGGATTGATGATTGAGGATTGAGGACTGAGGATTGAGAATTGAGGATTGAGGATTGAAGACTGAGTATTGAGGATTGAAGATCGAGGATTGAGGATTCAGGATTGAGGATTGAGGATGAGGGCTGATGGTTGAGGGTTGAGGTTTGAGTATTGAATACTGAGAATTCAGGATATTCTATTGGGTATTGGGAATTGAGGATTGATGGTTGAGTATTGAGGATTGAGGATTGAGGATTGAGGATTGAGAATTGAGGATTGAGGATTGAGGATTGAGGATTGAGGATTGATGATTGAGGATTGAGAATCGAAGATTGGGTATTGCGGATTGAAGATTGAGGTTTGAGGATTGAGGATTGAGGATGGAGGATGTGGGCTGTGGGTTGAGGATTGAGGTTTGAGTATTGAATACTGAGAAATCAGGTTATTCTATTGAGTATTGAGGATTGAGGATTGAGAATCGAAGATTGGGTATTGAGGATTGAAGATTGAGGATTGATGATTGAGGATTGAGGACTGAGGATTGAGGATTGAAGATTGAGGATTGAGGATTGAGGGTTGAAGATTGAATATTGATGATTGAATATTGAGGACTGAGGATTGAGGGTTGTGGATTGAGGACCAGGACTGAGGGTTGAATATTGATGTTTGAGGTCTGAGGATTAAGGATTGAGGATTGAAGATTGAGTATTGAGGATTGAATATTGAGGGTTGAGGATTGAGGGTTGAGGGTTGAGGATTGAGGGTTGAGGATTGAAGATTGAGTATTGAGTATTGAAGGTTGAGGATTGAGGATTGAGGGTTGAGGATTGAGGATTGAGGATTGAGGATTGAAGATTGAGTATTGAGTATTGAAGGTTGAGGATTGTGGATTGAGGATTAAGGATTGACAATTGAATATTGTAGATTGAGTATTGATGCCTGAGGATTGAGGATTGAGGATTGAGGATTGAGTATTGAGGATTGAGGATTGAAGATTGACTATTGAGGATTGAAGATTGAGGGTTGAAGATTGAGTATTGATGATTGAATATTGAGAATTGAGTATTGAGGATTGATGTTTGAGGATTGATGATTGAGGATTGGGTATTGAGGATTGAAGAATGAGGATTGAGGATTGAGGATTCAGGATTGAGTATTGACGATCTAGGATTGGAGATTGATTATTGAGTATTGAAGGTTGAGGATTGTGGATTGAGGATTGAGGATTGAGGATTGAGTATTGAGGTTTGAGGATTGAGGATTGAGGATTGAGGATTGAAGATTGAGTATTGAAGGTTGAGTATTGATGCCTGAGGATGGAGGATTGAGGATTGATGATTGAGTATCGAGGATGGAAGATTGAGAATTGAGGATTGAAGATTGAGGATTGAGGATTGAGGATTGAGGATTGAGGATGGAGGATGAGGGCTGAGGGTTGAGGATTGAGGATTGAGAAATGAGGATTGAGGATTGAGGATTGAAATTGAGGACTGGTTATTGAGCATTGGAGATTGAGGGTTGAGGAATTATGATTGAGGATTGAGGATTGAGGATTGAAGATTGAGGATTGGGTATTGAGGATTGAAGAATGAGGATTGAGGATTGAGAATTGGGGATTGAGGATTGAAGATTAGTGTTGAGGATTGAAGATTAAGGATTGAGGATTGAGGATTGAGGATTGAGGAATGAGGATTGAGGGTTGAGGATTGAGGATTGAGGATTGAGGATTGAGGATTGAGGATAGAGTATTGAAGATTGAGTATTGACGCCTGAGGATTGAGGATTGTGGATTGATGATTCAGGATCGAGGATTGAAGATTGAGAATTGAGGATTGAGCATTGAGGATTGAAGATTGAGTACTGGCGATTCGGGATTGAAGATTGAGGATTAAGGATTGAAGATTGGGGATTGAGGATCTAGAATTGGAGATTGATTATTGAGGATTGAAGATTGAGGATTGAGGATTGAGGATTGAGAGTTGAGAATTGAGCATGAGGACTGAGGGTTGAGGATTGAGTTTTGAGGAATGAGGATTGAGGGTTGAGGATTGAGGATTGAGGATTGAGGATTGAGGATTGAGGATTGAGTATTGAAGATTGAGGATTGATGACTGAGGACTGAGGATTGAGGATTGATGATTGAGGATTGAGGATTGGAGATTGAGTATGGAAGATTGAAGATTGAGTATTGAGGATTGAGGATTGAAGATTGAGGACTGAGTGTTGAGGGTTGAGTGATGAGAATTGATGTCTGTGGATTGAGATTTGAAGATTGAAGATTGTGGATTGGGTATTGAAAACTGTGAATTGAGGATATTCTATTGAGGATTGAGGATTGAAAATTGATTGTTGTGGACTGTGGGATGAAGATTGAGCATTCAGGATTGAGGATTCGGAATTGAGGTTTGAGGCCTGACGATTGAGGGTTGAGGATTGAGGATTGAGGATTGAGGATTGATGATTGAGGATTGAGAATCGAAGATTGGGTATTGCGGATTGAAGATTGAGGTTTGAGGATTGAGGATTGAGGATGGAGGATGTGGGCTGTGGGTTGAGGATTGAGGTTTGAGTATTGAATACTGAGAAATCAGGTTATACTCTTGAGTATTGAGAATTGAGGATTGATGGTTGAGTATTGAGGATTGAGGATTGAGTATTGAGGATTGAAGATTGAGGTTTGAGGATTGAGAATTGAGAATTGAGGATGAGGACTGAGGGTTGAGGATTGAGGTTTGAGGAACGAGGATTGAGGATTGAGAATTGAGGACTGAGGATTGACGATTGAGTATTGAAGATTGAGGATTGATGACTGAGGATTGAGGATTGAGGATTGAAGTTTGAGGATTGGGGATTGAGGATTGAGGATTGAGGATTGAGAATCGAAGATTGAGTATTGGGGACTGAAGATTGAGTATTGAGGATTGAGGATTGAGGGTTGAGGATTGAGTATTGAAGATTGAGGATTGATGATTGAGGATTGAGGACTGAGGATTGAGAATTGAGGATTGAGGATTGAAGACTGAGTATTGAGGATTGAAGATCGAGGATTGAGGATTCAGGATTGAGGATTGAGGATGAGGGCTGATGGTTGAGGGTTGAGGTTTGAGTATTGAATACTGAGAATTCAGGATATTCTATTGGGTATTGGGAATTGAGGATTGATGGTTGAGTATTGAGGATTGAGGATTGAGGATTGAGGATTGAGAATTGAGGATTGAGGATTGAGGATTGAGGATTGAGGATTGATGATTGAGGATTGAGAATCGAAGATTGGGTATTGCGGATTGAAGATTGAGGTTTGAGGATTGAGGATTGAGGATGGAGGATGTGGGCTGTGGGTTGAGGATTGAGGTTTGAGTATTGAATACTGAGAAATCAGGTTATTCTATTGAGTATTGAGGATTGAGGATTGAGAATCGAAGATTGGGTATTGAGGATTGAAGATTGAGGATTGATGATTGAGGATTGAGGACTGAGGATTGAGGATTGAAGATTGAGGATTGAGAATTGAGGATGGAGGATTGTGGATTTAGGATTGAGGATTGGGTATTGATGATTGGAGAAATAGGATTGACGATTGAGGATTGAGGATTGAGGATTGAGAATTGAGAATTGAGGATTGAGGGTTGAGGATTGAGGACGAGGACTGACGGTTGAGGATTGAGGACGAGGACTGACGGTTGAGGATTGAGGTTTGAGGTTTGATGATTGAGGATTGAGGACTGAGGATTGAGGATTGAGTATTGAGGATTGAGCATTGAGGATTGAAGATTGAGTATCGATGATTGAGGATTGGGGATTGAGGATTGAGGATTGAGGATTGAGTATTGAGGATTGACGATCGAGGATTGGGGATTGAGGATTGAGGATTGAGAATTGAGAATCGAAGATTGAGTATTGTGGATTGAGGGTTGAAGATTGAGGACTGAGTGTTGAGGGTTGAGTGATGAGAATTGATGTTTGTGGATGGAGACTTGAAGATTGAAGATTGAGGATTGAGTATTGAAAGCAGGGAATTCAGGATATTCTATTGAGTATTGAGAATTGAGGATTGATGATTGAGTATTGAGGATTGAGGATTGAAGATTGAGTATTGAGGATTGAAGATTGAGGATTGAGGATTCAGGGTTGAGGATTGAGGACGAGGATAGAGGATTGAAGACTGAGGATTGAGGATTGATTATTGAGCTTTGGGGATTGAAGATTGAGGACTGGGGATAGAGGATTGAATATTGAGGATTAATGATAGAGTATTGGAGATTGCGGGTCTAGGATAGGGGTTCGATTATTGAGGATTGAGGATTGAGGATTGAGAATTGAGAATTGAGGATGAGGACTGAGGGTTGGGGATTGAGGTTTGAGGAATGAGGATTGAGGATTGAGGATTCAGGATTGAGGATTGAGGATTGAGTATCGAAGATTGAGGATTGATGACTGAGGATTGAGGATTGAGGATTCAGGATTGAGGATTGAGGATGAGGGCTGAGGGTTGATGGTTGAGGTTTGAGGACCGAGGACAGAGGATTGAGGTTTGAGAATTGAGGATGGAGGATTGAGGATTGAGGATTGAGGATTGCGGATTGGGTATTGAGGATTGAAGAATGAGAATTGACGATTGAGGATTGAGTATTGAGGATTGAAGATTGAGTATTGACAATTGAAGGTTGATGATTGAGGATTGAGGACTGGGGATTGAGGATTGAGTATTGAGGATTGAGCATTGAGGATTGAAGATTCAGGACTGGGGATTGTGGATTGAAGATTGAGGATTAAAGATTGAGGATTGGGGATTGAGTATCTAGGATTGGAGATTGATTATCCAGGATTGAAGATTGAGGATTGAGGATTGAGGTTTGAGGATTGAGGTTTGAGGAATGAGGATTGAGGATTGATGATTGAGGATTGAGGATTGAGGCTTGAGGATTAAGGATTGAGGTTTGATGATTGAGATCTGAGTAATGAGGTTTGAAGATTGAGGACTGAGGATTCAGGATTGAGGATTGAGAATGAGGGCTGAGGGTTGAGGATTGAGGTTTGAGGACTGAGGAATGAGGATTGAGGATTGAGAATTGAGGATGGAGGATTGAGGATTGAGGATTGAGGATTGGGTATTGATGATTGCAGAATGAGGATTGACGATTGAGGATTGAGTATTCAGAATTGTACATTGAGTATTGATGATTGAGGATTGAGGATTGAGGATTGAAGATTGAGGATTGAGAATTGAGAATGGAGGATTGAGGATTGAGAATTGAGAATTG
Organism: Calliopsis andreniformis; assembly: GCF_051401765.1. Classification (NCBI taxonomy): domain Eukaryota; kingdom Metazoa; phylum Arthropoda; class Insecta; order Hymenoptera; family Andrenidae; genus Calliopsis; species Calliopsis andreniformis. Next base: position 4,511,575 of record NW_027480444.1, on the reverse strand, counting down.
AGAATCGAAGATTGAGTATTGAGGATTGAGGATTGAAGATTGAGGACTGAGTGTTGAGGGTTGAGTGATGAGAATTGATGTTTGTGGATGGAGACTTGAAGATTGAAGATTGAGGATTGAGTATTGAAAGCAGAGAATTCAGGATATTCTATTGAGTATTGAGAATTGAGGATTGATTATTGAGTATTGAGGATTGAGGATTGAGGATTGATGACTGAGGATTGAGGATTGAAGATTGAGTATGGAGGATTAAAGATTGTGGATTGAGGATTGAGGATTGAAGAGAGAGGACCGTGTGTTGAGGATTGAGTGTTGAGAATTGACGTTTGAGGATCGAGATTTGATTATTGAATATTGTGGATTGAGTACTGAATCATGAGAACTCAGGATATTCTATTGAGTATTGAGAATTGAGGATTGATGGTTGGGTATTGAGAATTGATGGTTTATGGTTGTGTGTTGAATATTGAGGATTGAGTATTGAGGATTGAAGATTGAGTATTGAGGATTGATGGTTGAGTGTTGAGGATTGAGGATTGAAGATTCAGAATTGCGGATTGAGGAGTGATGATTGAGGATTGACGATTGAGAATTGAGGATTGATGATTGAGGATTGAGGATTGAGTATTGAGGATTGATGATTGAAGGCTGAGTATTGCGGATTGAAGATTGAGGATTGAGGATTCAGGAATGAGGATTGAGGATGAGGGCTGAGGATTGAGGTTTGAGGATTGAGGGTTGAAGGTTCAGGATTGGGGATTGAGGAGTGATGATTGAGGATTGACGATTGAGGATTGAGTATTGAGCATTGAGGATTGAGGATTGAGGATTGAGGATTGAGGATTGAGGATTGAGGATTGAGGATTGAGTATTGAAGATTGAGTATTCATGACTGAGGTTTGAGGATTGAGGATTGAGGGTTGAGGATTGAGGATCGAAGATTGAGGATTGAGGATTGAGGATAGAGGATTGAGGATTCAGTATTGAAGATTGAGGATTGATGACTGAGGATTGAGGATTGAGGATTGATGACTGAGGATTGAGGATTGAAGATTGAGTATGGAGGATTGAAGGTTGTGGATTGAGGATTGAGGATTGAAGAGAGAGGACCGTGTGTTGAGGATTGAGTGTTGAGGATTGATGTTTGAGGATCGAGATTTGATTATTGAATATTGTGCATTGAGTATTGAATCATGAGAACTCAGGATATTCCATTGAGTATTGAGAATTGAGGATTGATGGTTGGGTATTGGGAATTGATGGCTGATGGTTGTGTGTTGAATATTGAGGATTGAGTATTGAGGATTGAAGATTGAGTATTGAGGATTGATGGTTGAGGGTTGAGGATTGAGGATTGAAGATTCAGAATTGGGGATTGAGGAGTGATGATTGAGTATTGACGATTTAGGATTGAGGATTGATGATTGAGGATTGAGGATTGAGGATTGAGTATTGAGGATTGATGATTGAAGGCTAAGTATTGCGGATTGAAGATTGAGGATTGAGGATTGAGGATTGAGGATTGAAGATTGAGGATTGGGGATTGAGGATTGAGGATTGAGGATTGAATCGAAGACTGAGTATTGAGGATTGGAGATTGAGTATTGAGGATTGAGGATTGAGGATTGAAGATTGAGTATTGAAGATTGAGGATTGATGATTGAGGATTGAGGACTGAGGATTGAGGATTGAGGATTGAGGATTGAAGACTGAGTATTGAGGATTGAAGATTGAGGATTGAGGATTGAGGATTGAGGATTGAGGATTGAGGATTGAGGGTGAGGATTGAAGATTGAGTATTGAGGATTGAAGATTGAGGATTGAGGTTTGAGGAATGAGGATTGAGGATTGAGGTTTGAGGATTGAGGATTGAGGATTGAGTATTGAAGGTTGAGGATTGATGACTGAGGATAGAGGATTGAAGACTGAGGATTGAGGATTGATTATTGAGCTTTGGGGATTGAAGATTGAGGACTGTTGATAGAGGATTGAATATTGAGGATTAATGATAGAGTATTGGAGATTGCGGGTCTAGGATAGGGGATTGATTATTGAGGATTGAGGATTGAGGATTGAGAATTGAGAATTGAGGATGAGGACTGAGGGTTGGGGATTGAGGTTTGAGGAATGAGGATTGAGGATTGAGGATTCAGGATTGAGGATTGAGGATTGAGTATTGAAGATTGAGGATTGACGACTGAGGATTGAGGATTGATGATTGAGGATTGAGGATTGAGGATTGAGGACTGAGGCTTGAGGATTGAGGATTGAAGACTGAAGATTGAGGATTGAGGATTGAGGATTGAGTATTGAGGATTGAGTGATGATAATTGATGTTTGAGGATAGAGACTTGAAGATTGCAGATTGAGTATTGAGTATTGAAATCTGTGAATTGATGTAATTCTATTGAGGATTGAGGATCGAGGATTGAGGATTGGGTATTGCGGATTGAACATTGAGGATTGAGGGTTGAGGATTGAAGATTGAGTATTGATGATTGAAGACTGAGGATTGAGGACTGAGGATTGAGGATTGAGGGTTGAAGATTGAGGACTGAGGATTGAGGATTGAGGATTGAGGATTGAGGATTGAAGATTGAATATTGGTGATTGAAGATTGAGGATTGAGTATTGAGGGTTGTGGATTGAGGACGAGGACTGAGGGTTGAATATTGATGTTTGAGGTCTGAGGATTGAGGATTGAGGACTGAGGAGTGAAGATTGAGTATTGAGGATTGAAGATTGGAGATTGAGGATTGAGGATTGAGGATTGAGTATTGAGGATTGACGCTTGAGGATTGAGAGTTGTGGATGTAGGATTGAAGAGAGAGGACTGTGTGTTGAGGATTGAGTGTTGAGAATTGATGCTTGAGGTTTGAGATTTGATTATTGAATATTGTGGATTGCGTATTGAACCATGAGAATTCAGGATGTTCTATTGAGTATTGAGAATTGAGGATTGGTGGTTGAGTATTGAGGATTGATGGTTGAGGGTTGAGCGTTGAATATTGAGGATTGAGGATTGATGATTAAGGATTGATGATTGAGGATTGAGGATTGAGGATTGAGGATTGATGACTGAGGATAGAAGATTGAGGATTGATGACTGAGGATTGAGGATTGAAGATTGAGTATGGAGGATTGAAGATTGAGGATTGAGGATTGAGGATTGGAGATTGAGGACTGAGTGTTGAGGGTTGAGTGATGAGAATTGATGTCTGTGGATTGAGATTTGAAGATTGTATATTGGGGATTCCGTATTGAAAACTGTGAATCGAGGATATTCTATTGAGGATTGAGGATTGATAATTGATTGTTGCGGACAGAGGGATGAAGATTGAGCATTCAGGACTGAGGATTCGGAATTGAGGTTTGAGTACTGAGGATTGAGGGTTGAAGATTGAGGGTTGAAGCTTGAGGATTGAGGATTGAGAATTGAGAATTGAGTATGAGGACTGAGTGTTGAGGATTGAGGTTTGAGGAACGAGGATTGAGGATTGATGATTGATGACTGAGGATTGAGGATTGAAGATTGAGTATGGAGGATTAAAGATTGTGGATTGAGGATTGAGGATTGAAGAGAGAGGACCGTGTGTTGAGGATTGAGTGTTGAGAATTGACGTTTGAGGATCGAGATTTGATTATTGAATATTGTGGATTGAGTATTGAATCATGAGAACTCAGGATATTCTATTGAGTATTGAGAATTGAGGATTGATGGTTGGGTATTGAGAATTGATGGTTTATGGTTGTGTGTTGAATATTGAGGATTGAGTATTGAGGATTGAAGATTGAGTATTGAGGATTGATGGTTGAGTGTTGAGGATTGAGGATTGAAGATTCAGAATTGCGGATTGAGGAGTGATGATTGAGGATTGACGATTGAGAATTGAGGATTGATGATTGAGGATTGAGGATTGAGGATTGAGTATTGAGGATTGATGATTGAAGGCTGAGTATTGCGGATTGAAGATTGAGGATTGAGGATTCAGGAATGAGGATTGAGGATGAGGGCTGAGGATTGAGGTTTGAGGATTGAGGGTTGAAGGTTCAGGATTGGGGATTCAGGAGTGATGATTGAGGATTGACGATTGAGGATTGAGTATTGAGCATTGAGGATTGAGGATTGAGGATTGAGGATTGAGGATTGAGGATTGAGGATTGAGGATTGAGTATTGAAGATTGAGTATTCATGACTGAGGTTTGAGGATTGAGGATTGAGGGTTGAGGATTGAGGATCGAAGATTGAGGATTGAGGATTGAGGATAGAGGATTGAGGATTCAGTATTGAAGATTGAGGATTGATGACTGAGGATTGAGGATTGAGGATTGATGACTGAGGATTGAGGATTGAAGATTGAGTATGGAGGATTGAAGGTTGTGGATTGAGGATTGAGGATTGAAGAGAGAGGACCGTGTGTTGAGGATTGAGTGTTGAGGATTGATGTTTGAGGATCGAGATTTGATTATTGAATATTGTGCATTGAGTATTGAATCATGAGAACTCAGGATATTCTATTGAGTATTGAGAATTGAGGATTGATGGTTGGGTATTGGGAATTGATGGCTGATGGTTGTGTGTTGAATATTGAGGATTGAGTATTGAGGATTGAAGATTGAGTATTGAGGATTGATGGTTGAGGGTTGAGGATTGAGGATTGAAGATTCAGAATTGGGGATTGAGGAGTGATGATTGAGTATTGACGATTTAGGATTGAGGATTGATGATTGAGGATTGAGGATTGAGGATTGAGTATTGAGGATTGATGATTGAAGGCTAAGTATTGCGGATTGAAGATTGAGGATTGAGGATTGAGGATTGAGGATTGAAGATTGAGGATTGGGGATTGAGGATTGAGGATTGAGGATTGAATCGAAGACTGAGTATTGAGGATTGGAGATTGAGTATTGAGGATTGAGGATTGAGGATTGAAGATTGAGTATTGAAGATTGAGGATTGATGATTGAGGATTGAGGACTGAGGATTGAGGATTGAGGATTGAGGATTGAAGACTGAGTATTGAGGATTGAAGATTGAGGATTGAGGATTGAGGATTGAGGATTGAGGATTGAGGATTGAGGGTGAGGATTGAAGATTGAGTATTGAGGATTGAAGATTGAGGATTGAGGTTTGAGGAATGAGGATTGAGGATTGAGGATTGAGGATTGAGGATTGAGGATTGAGTATTGAAGGTTGAGGATTGATGACTGAGGATAGAGGATTGAAGACTGAGGATTGAGGATTGATTATTGAGCTTTGGGGATTGAAGATTGAGGACTGTTGATAGAGGATTGAATATTGAGGATTAATGATAGAGTATTGGAGATTGCGGGTCTAGGATAGGGGATTGATTATTGAGGATTGAGGATTGAGGATTGAGAATTGAGAATTGAGGATGAGGACTGAGGGTTGGGGATTGAGGTTTGAGGAATGAGGATTGAGGATTGAGGATTCAGGATTGAGGATTGAGGATTGAGTATTGAAGATTGAGGATTGACGACTGAGGATTGAGGATTGATGATTGAGGATTGAGGATTGAGGATTGAGGACTGAGGCTTGAGGATTGAGGATTGAAGACTGAAGATTGAGGATTGAGGATTGAGGATTGAGTATTGAGGATTGAGTGATGATAATTGATGTTTGAGGATAGAGACTTGAAGATTGCAGATTGAGTATTGAGTATTGAAATCTGTGAATTGATGTAATTCTATTGAGGATTGAGGATCGAGGATTGAGGATTGGGTATTGCGGATTGAACATTGAGGATTGAGGGTTGAGGATTGAAGATTGAGAATTGGGGATTGAGAATTGAGGGTTGAAGATTGAGTATTGAGGATTGAAGGTTGAGGATTGAGGATTGAGGATTGAGGATTGACGATAGAAGATTGAGGATTGGGGATGGAGGATTGACGTTTGAGGTTTGAGTATTGAGGATTGAGAATCGAGGATTGAGTATTGAAGATTGAGTATTGAGGATTGAAGATTGAGGATTGAGGTTTGAGTATTGAGGATTGAGGATGAGGGCCGAGGGTTGAGGATTGAGGTTTGAGGCTTGAGGGCTGAGGATTGAGGATTGAGAATTGAGGATTGAGGATTGAGGATTGAGGACTGAGGATTGACGATTGAGTATTGAAGATTGATGATTGATCACTGAGGATTGAGGATTGAGGATTGAGGATTGAGGATTGAAGATTGAGTATAGAGGATTGAATATTGAGGATTGAGGATTGAGGATTGAGGATTCGGGATTGAGTATGCGGGCTGAGGGTTGAGGGTTGAGGTTTGAGTATTGAATCCTGAAAATTCAGGATATTCTATTGAGTATTGAGGATTGAAGATTGAGGATTGGGGATGGAGGATTGAGGATTGAGGAATGAGGATTGAGGATTGAGAATTGAGAATTGAGGATGAGGACTGAGGGTTGATGATTGAGGAATGAGGATTTAGGATTGAGGATTGAAGATTGAGTATTGAGTACTGAAGCCTGACGATTGAGGATTGAGAATTGGGGATTGAGGATTGATGATTCAGGATTGAAGGTTGAGTATTGAGGATTGGAGATTGAGGATAGAGGATTGAATATTGAGGATTGAGGATTTGAGGGTTGAGGATTGAGGATTGTTTATTGAAGATTGAGGATTGATGATTGAGGATTGAGGATTGAGGATTGAGGATTGAGGAATGAGGATTGAGGACTGAGGATTGAAGATTGAGTATTGAGTACTGAAGCCTGACGATTGAGGATTGAGAATTGAGGATTGAGGATTGAGGATTGAGAATTGAATATTGAGTATTGAGGATTGAAGATTGAGGATTGAGGATTGGGGATTGAGGATTGAGGATTGAGGATTGAGGATTGAGAATTGAGAATTGAGGATGAGGACTGAGGGTTGATGATTGAGGTTTGAGGATTGAGGATTGAGTATTGAGGATTGAGGATTGAGAATTGAAGATTGAGGATTGAGTATTGAAAATTGAGTATTGATGACTGAGGATTTAGGATTGAGGATTGACGATTGAGGATTGAGTATTGAAGATTGAGTATTGGGGATTGAAGATTGAGGATTGAGGATTCAGGATTGAGGATGGAGAATGAGGGCTGAGGGCTGAGGGTTGAGGATTGAGGTTTGAGTATTGAACCGTGAGAATTCAGGATATTCTATTGAGTATTGAGAATTGAGGATTGATGGTTGCGTAATGAGGATTGAGGATTGAGGATTGAGGATTGAGGATTGAGTATTGAAGATTGAGGATTGATGATTGAGGATTGAGGATTGAGGATTGAGTATTGAGGATTGAGTATTGAAGATTGAGTATTGATGATTGAGGATTGAGGATTGAGGATTGAGTATTGAGGAATGAGGATTGAGGATTGAGGATTGAAGATTGAGTATTGAGTACTGAAGCCTGACGATTGATGATTGAGAATTGAGGATTGAGGATTGAGGATTGAGGATTGAAGATTGAGTATTGGGGATTGAAGATCGAGGATTGAGTATTGAGGATTGAGGATTGAGGATTGAGGGTTGAGGATTGAGGATTGAGGATTGAAGATTGAGGGTTGGGTATTGAGGATAGAAGAACGAGGATTGAGGATTGATGATTGAGGATTGAGGATTGTAGACTGAGTATTGAGGATTGAATATTGAGGATTGAGGATTGAGGATTGAGTATTGAGAATTGGGGATTGAGGATTGAGGGTTGAAGATTGAGTATTAAGGATTGAAGGTTGAGGATTGAGGATTGAGGATTGAGGATTGACGATTGAAGATTGAGGATTGGGTATTGAGGATTGACGTTTGAGGATTGAGTATTGAGGATTGAGAATTGAGGATTGAGTATTGAAATTGAGTATTGAGGATTGAAGATTGAGGATTGAGGGTTGAGTATTGAGGATTGAGGATGAGGGCCGAGGGTTGAGGATTGAGGTTTGAGGCTTGAGGACTGAGGATTGATGACTGAGAATTGAGGATTGAGGATTGAGGATTGAGGATTGAAGATTGAGTATTGGGCGTTGAGGATTGAAGAATGAGGATTGAGGATTGAGGATTGAGGATTGAGGATTGAAGATTGAGGATTGAGGATTGAGGATTGAGGATTGAAGATTGAGGATTGAGGATTGAGGATTGAGAGTTGAGAATTGAAGGTGAGGACTGAGGGTTGAGGATTGAGGTTTGAGGAACGAGCATTGGGGATTGAGGATTGAGGACTGAGGATTGACGATTGAGTATTGAAGATTGATGATTGATGAGTGAGGATTGAGGATTGAGGATTGAGGATTGAGGATTGAGGATTGAAGATTGAGTATAGAGGATTGAATATTGAGGATTGAGGATTGAGGATTGGGGATTGAGGATGAGGGCTGAGGGTTGAGGGTTGACGTTTGAGTATTGAATCCTGAAAATTCAGGATATTCTATTGAGTATTGAGAATTGAGGATTGATGGTTGGGTATTGAGGATTGAGGATTGAGGATTGAGGATTGAGGATTGAGGACGAGGGCTGAGGTTTGAGGATTGAGGTTTGAGGACTGAGGACTGACGATTGAGGGTTGAGAATTGAGGATTGAGGATTGAGGATTGAAGATTGAGGATTGGGTATTGAGGATTGAAGAATGAGTATTGAGGATTGAGGATTGAGGATTGAGGATTGAGGATTGAGGATTGAAGATTGATTATTCAGGAATGGAGATTGACGATTGAGGATTGAGGACCGAGGATTGAGGATTGAGGATTGAAGATTGAGTATTGAGGATTGAAGATTAAGGATTGAGGATTGGGGATTGAGGATTGAGGATTGAAGATTGAGGATTGGGTATTCCGGATTGAACATTGAGGATTGAGGATTGAGGATTGAGAATTGAGTATTGAGGATTGAGGATTGAGGATTGAGGACTGAGGATTGAGGATTGAAGACTGAGTATAGAGGATTGAATATTGAGGATTGAGGATTGAGGATTGGGGATTGAGAATGAGGGCTGAGGGTTGAGGGTTGAGGTTTGAGTATTGAATCCTGAAAATTCAGGATATTCTATTGAGTATTGAGAATTGAGGATTGATGGTTGGGTATTGAGGATTGAGGATTGAGGATTGAGGATTGAGGACGAGTGCTGAGGTTTGAGGATTGAGGTTTGAGGACTGAGGACTGACGATTGAGGGTTGAGAATTGAGGATTGAGGATTGAGGATTGAGGATTGAGGATTGATGATTGAGGATTGGGTATTCCGGATTGAACATTGAGGATTGAGGATTGAGGATTGAGGATTGAGTATTGAGGATTGAGGATTGAGGATTGAGGGTTGAGGATTGAAGATTGAGGATTGGGGATTGAGGATTGAAGATTGAGTATTGAGGATTGAGGATTGAGAATTGAAGATTGAGTATTGGGGATTGAAGGTTGAGGATTGAGGATTGAGTGTTGAGGATTGAGGACGAGGACTGACGGTTGAGGTTTGACGTTTGAGGATTGAGGATTGATGACTGAGGACTGGGGACTGAGGATTGAGGATTGAGCATTGAGGATTGAAGTTTGAGGACTGGGGATTGAGGATTGAAGATTGAGGATTAAGGATTGAGGATTGTGGATTGAGGATCTAGGATTGGAGATTGATTATTGAGGATTGAAGATTGAGGATTGAGGATTGAGGATTGAGAATTGAGAATTGAGGGTGAGGACTAAGGGTTGAGGATTGAGGTTTGAGGAACGAGGATAGGGGATTGAAGATTGAGGACTGAGGATTGACGATTGAGTATTGAAGATTGAGGATTGATGACTGAGGATTGAGGATTGAGGATTGAGGATTGAGGATTGAGGATTGAAGGTTGAGTATTGAGGATTGAGGGTTGAAGATTGAGGATTGCGTATGGAGGATTGAACATTGAGTATTGAGGATTGAGGATTGAAGATTGAATATTGATGATTGAAGATTGAGGATCGAGGATTGAGGGTTGTGGATTGAGGACGAGGACTGAGGGCTGAGTATTGATGTTTGAGGTCTGAGGATTGAGGATTGAGGATTGAGAATTGAGGATTGAGGATTGAGTATTGAAGATTGAGGATTGATGATTGAGGATTGAGGATTGAGGATTGAGTATTGAGGATTGAGTATTGAAGATTGAGTATTGATGATTGAGGATTGAGGATTGAGGATTGAGTATTGAGGAATGAGGATTGATGATTGAGGATTGAAGATTGAGTATTGAGTACTGAAGCCTGACGATTGATGATTGAGAATTGAGGATTGAGGATTGAAGATTGAGGATTGAGGATTGAGGATTGAGAGTTGAGAATTGAAGGTGAGGACTGAGGGTTGACGATTGAGGTTTGAGGAACGAGGATTGGGGATTGAGGATTGAGGACTGAGGATTGACGATTGAGTATTGAAGATTGATGATTGATGACTGAGGATTGAGGATTGAGGATTGAGGATTGAGGATTGAGGATTGAAGATTGAGTATAGAGGATTGAATATTGAGGATTGAGGATTGAACATTGAGGATTGAGGATTGAGGATAGAGGATTGAGTATTGAGGATTGAAGATTGAGGATTGAGTATTGAAGATTGAGGATTGATGATTGAGGATAGAGGATTGAGGATTGAGGATTGAGGAATGAGGATTTAGGATTGAGGATTGAAGATTGAGTATTGAGTACTGAAGCCTGACGATTGAGGATTGAGGATTGGAGATTGAGGATTGATGATTCAGGATTGAAGGTTGAGTATTGAGGATTGAAGATTGAGGATTGAGGATGGAATATTGAGTATTGAGGAATGAGGATTGAGGATTGAGAATTCGGGATTGAGGATTGAGGGTTGAAGATTGAGTATTGAGGATTGAATGTTGAGGATTGAGGATTGAGGATTGATGACTGAGGATTGAGGATTGTGGATTGAGGATTGAAGATTGAGGATTGAGGATTGAGGATTGAGAATTGAAGATTGAGTATTGGGGATTGAAGGTTGAGGATTGAGGATTGAGTGTTGAGGATTGAGGACGAGGACTGACGGTTGAGGTTTGAGGTTTGAGGATTGAGGATTGATGATTGAGGACTGAGGACTGAGGATTGTGGATTGAGCATTGAGGATTGAAGTTTGAGGACTGGGGATTGAGGATTGAAGATTGAGGATTAAGGATTGAGGATTGGGGATTGAGGATCTAGGATTGGAGATTGATTATTGAGGATTGAAGATTGAGGATTGAGGATTGAGGATTGAGAATTGAGAATTGAGGGTGAGGACTAGGGGTTGAGGATTGAGGTTTGAGGAACGAGGATAGGGGATTGAAGATTGAGGACTGAGGATTGACGATTGAGTATTGAAGATTGAAGATTGATGACTGAGGATTGAGGATTGAGGATTGAGGATTGAGGATTGAGGATTGAGGATTGAAGGTTGAGTATTGAGGATTGAGGATTGAAGATTGAGGATTGCGTATGGAGGATTGAACATTGAGTATTGAGGATTGAGGATTGAAGATTGAATATTGATGATTGAAGATTGAGGATCGAGGATTGAGGGTTGTGGATTGAGGACGAGGACTGAGGGCTGAGTATTGATGTTTGAGGTCTGAGGATTGAGGACTGAGGATTGAGAATTGAGGATTGAGGATTGAGGATTGATGATTGAGGATTGAGGATTGTGGATTGAGAATTGAGAATTGAGGGTGAGGACTAAGGGTTGAGGATTGAGGTTTGAAGCTTGAGGACTGAGGATTGAGGATTGAGAATTGAGGATTCAGGATTGAGGATTGAGGATTGAGGACGAGGGCTGAGGTTTGAGGATTGAGGTTTGAGGACTGAGGACTGACGATTGAGGGTTGAGAATTGAGGATTGAGGATTGAGGATTGAAGATTGAGGATTGGGTATTGAGGATTGAAGAATGAGTATTGAGGATTGAGGATTGAGGATTGAGGATTGAGGGTTGAGGATTGAGGATTGAGGACTGAAGATTGAGGATTGGGTATTGAGGATAGAAGAACGAGGATTGAGGATTGATGATTGAGGATTGAGGATTGTAGACTGAGTATTGAGGATTGAATATTGAGGATTGAGGATTGAGGATTGAGTATTGAGAATTGGGGATTGAGGATTGAGGGTTGAAGATTGAGTATTAAGGATTGAAGGTTGAGGATTGAGAATTGAGGACTGAGTATTGAAGATTGAGTATTGAGGATTGAAGATTGAGGATTGAGGGTTGAGTATTGAGGATTGAGGATGAGGGCCGAGGGTTGAGGATTGAGGTTTGAGGCTTGAGGACTGAGGATTGAGGATTGAGAATTGAGGATTGAGGATTGAGGATTGAAGATTGAGGATTGGGCGTTGAGGATTGAAGAATGAAGATTGAGGATTGAGGATTGAGGATTGAGGATTGAAGATTGAGGATTGTGGATTAAGGATTGAGGATTGAAGATTGAGGATTGAGGATTGAGGATTGAGAGTTGAGAATTGAAGGTGAGGACTGAGGGATGAGGATTGAGGTTTGAGGAACGAGCATTGGGGATTGAGGATTGAGGACTGAGGATTGACGATTGAGTATTGAAGATTGATGATTGATGACTGAGGATTGAGGATTGAGCATTGAGGATTGAGGATTGAGGATTGAAGATTGAGTATAGAGGATTGAATATTGAGGATTGAGGATTGAGGATTGGGGATTGAGGATGAGGGCTGAGGGTTGAGGGTTGAGGTTTGAGTATTGAATCCTGAAAATTCAGGATATTCTATTGAGTATTGAGAATTGAGGATTGATGGTTGGGTATTGAGGATTGAGGATTGAGGATTGAGGATTGAGGACGAGGGCTGAGGTTTGAGAACTGAGGATTGACGATTGAGTATTGAAGATTGAGGATTGATTACTGAGGATTGAGGATTGTGGATTGAGGATTAAGGATTGAGGATTGAGGATTGAGGATTGAAGATTCAGTATTGAGGATTGAATATTGAGGATTGAGGATTGAAGATTGAGGATTGGGTATTGCGGATTGAACATTGAGGATTGAGGATTGAGGATTGAGGATTGAGGGTGAGGACTAAGGTTTGAGGATTGAGGTTTGAGGAACGAGGATAGGGGATTGAAGATTGAGGACTGAGGATTGACGATTGAGTATTGAAGATTGAGGATTGATGACTGAGGATTGAGGATTGAGGATTGAGGATTGAGGATTGAGGATTCAAGGTTGAGTATTGAGGATTGAGGATTGAAGATTGAGGATTGCGTATGGAGGATTGAACATTGAGTATTGAGGATTGAGGATTGAAGATTGAATATTGATGATTGAAGATTGAGGATCGAGGATTGAGGGTTGTGGATTGAGGACGAGGACTGAGGGCTGAGTATTGATGTTTGAGGTCTGAGGATTGAGGATTGAGGATTGAGAATTGAGGATTGAGGATTGAGTATTGAAGATTGAGGATTGATGATTGAGGATTGAGGATTGAGGATTGAGTATTGAGGATTGAGTATTGAAGATTGAGCATTGATGATTGAGGATTGAGGATTGAGGATTGAGTATTGAGGAATGAGGATTGAGGATTGAGGATTGAAGATTGAGTATTGAGTACTGAAGCCTGACGATTGATGATTGAGAATTGAGGATTGAGGATTGAGGATTGAGGATTGAAGATTGAGTATTGGGGATTGAAGATCGAGGATTGAGTATTGAGGATTGAGGATTGAGGATTGAGGGTTGAGGATTGAGGATTGAGGACTGAAGATTGAGGATTGGGTATTGAGGATAGAAGAACGAGGAATGAGGATTGATGATTGAGGATTGATGATTGTAGACTGAGTATTGAGGATTGAATATTGAGGGTTGAGGATTGAGGATTGAGTATTGAGAATTGGGGATTGAGGATTGAGGGTTGAAGATTGAGTATTAAGGGTTGAAGGTTGAGGATTGAGGATTGAGGATTGAGGATTGACGATTGAAGATTGAGGATTGGGGATTGAGGATTGACGTTTGAGGATTGAGTATTGAGGATTGAGAATTGAGGATTGAGTATTGAAGATTGAGTATTGAGGATTGAAGATTGAGGATTGAGGGTTGAGTATTGAGGATTGAGGATGAGGGCCGAGGGTTGAGGATTGAGGTTTGAGGCTTGAGGACTGAGGATTGAGGATTGAGAATTGAGGATTGAGGATTGAGGATTGAAGATTGAGGATTGGGCGTTGAGGATTGAAGAATGAGGATTGAGGATTGAGGATTGATGATTGAGGATTGAAGACTGAGGATTGAGGATTGAGGATTGAGGATTGAAGATTGAGGATTGAGGATTGAGGATTGAGAGTTGAGAATTGAAGGTGAGGACTGAGGGTTGAGGATTGAGGTTTGAGGAACGAGCATTGGGGATTGAGGATTGAGGACTGAGGATTGACGATTGAGTATTGAAGATTGATGATTGATGACTGAGGATTGAGGATTGAGGATTGAGGATTGAGGATTGAGGATTGAAGATTGAGTATAGAGGATTGAATATTGAGGATTGAGGATTGAGGATTGGGGATTGAGTATGAGGGCTGAGGGTTGAGGGTTGAGGTTTGAGTATTGAATCCTGAAAATTCAGGATATTCTATTGAGTATTGAGAATTGAGGATTGATGGTTGGGTATTGAGGATTGAGGATTGAGGATTGAGGATTGAGGACGAGGGCTGAGGTTTGAGGATTGAGGTCTGAGGACTGAGGACTGACGATTGAGGGTTGAGAATTGAGGATTGAGGATTGAGGATTGAAGATTGAGGATTGGGTATTGAGGATTGAAGAATGAGGATTGAGGATTGAGGATTGAGGATTGAGGATTGAGGATTGAGGATTGAAGATTGATTATTCAGGAATGGAGATTGACGATTGAGGATTGAGGACCGAGGATTGAGGATTGAGGATTGAAGATTGAGTATTGAGGATTGAAGATTAAGGATTGAGGATTGGGGATTGAGGATTGAGGATTGAAGGTTGAGGATTGGGTATTCCGGATTGAACATTGAGGATTGAGGATTGAGGATTGAGGATTGAGTATTGAGGATTGAGGATTGAGGATTGAGGGTTGAGGATTGAAGATTGAGGATTGGGGTTGTGGATTGACGATTGAGGATTGGGTATTGCGGATTGAACATTGAGGATTGAGGATTGAGGATAGAGGATTGAGTATTGAGGATTGAAGATTGAGGATTGAGTATTGAAGATTGAGGATTGATGATTGAGGATTGAGGATTGAGGATTGAGTATTGAGGAATGAGGATTGATGATTGAGGATTGAAGATTGAGTATTGAGTACTGAAGCCTGACGATTGATGATTTAGAATTGAGGATTGAGGATTGAGGATTGAGGATTGAAGATTGAGTATTGGGGATTGAAGATCGAGGATTGAGTATTGAGGATTGAGGATTCAGGATTGAGGGTTGAGGATTGAGGATTGAGGACTGAAGATTGAGGATTGGGTATTGAGGATAGAAGAACGAGGATTGAGGATTGATGATTGAGGATTGAGGATTGTAGACTGAGTATTGAGGATTGAATATTGAGGATTGAGGATTGAGGATTGAGTATTGAGAATTGGGGATTGAGGATTGAGGGTTGAAGATTGAGTATTAAGGATTGAAGGTTGAGGATTGAGAATTGAGGACTGAGTATTGAAGATTGAGTATTGAGGATTGAAGATTGAGGATTGAGGGTTGAGTATTGAGGATTGAGGATGAGGGCCGAGGGTTGAGGATTGAGGTTTGAGGCTTGAGGACTGAGGATTGAGGATTGAGAATTGAGGATTGAGGATTGAGGATTGAAGATTGAGGATTGGGCGTTGAGGATTGAAGAATGAAGATTGAGGATTGAGGATTGAGGATTGAGGATTGAAGATTGAGGATTGTGGATTAAGGATTGAGGATTGAAGATTGAGGATTGAGGATTGAGGATTGAGAGTTGAGAATTGAAGGTGAGGACTGAGGGATGAGGATTGAGGTTTGAGGAACGAGCATTGGGGATTGAGGATTGAGGACTGAGGATTGACGATTGAGTATTGAAGATTGATGATTGATGACTGAGGATTGAGGATTGAGCATTGAGGATTGAGGATTGAGGATTGAAGATTGAGTATAGAGGATTGAATATTGAGGATTGAGGATTGAGGATTGGGGATTGAGGATGAGGGCTGAGGGTTGAGGGTTGAGGTTTGAGTATTGAATCCTGAAAATTCAGGATATTCTATTGAGTATTGAGAATTGAGGATTGATGGTTGGGTATTGAGGATTGAGGATTGAGGATTGAGGATTGAGGACGAGGGTTGAGGTTTGAGAACTGAGGATTGACGATTGAGTATTGAAGATTGAGGATTGATTACTGAGGATTGAGGATTGTGGATTGAGGATTAAGGATTGAGGACTGAGGATTGAGGATTGAAGATTCAGTATTGAGGATTGAATATTGAGGATTGAGGATTGAAGATTGAGGATTGGGTATTGCGGATTGAACATTGAGGATTGAGGATTGAGGATTGAGGATTGAGGGTGAGGACTAAGGTTTGAGGATTGAGGTTTGAGGAACGAGGATAGGGGATTGAAGATTGAGGACTGAGGATTGACGATTGAGTATTGAAGATTGAGGATTGATGACTGAGGATTGAGGATTGAGGATTGAGGATTGAGGATTGAGGATTCAAGGTTGAGTATTGAGGATTGAGGATTGAAGATTGAGGATTGCGTATGGAGGATTGAACATTGAGTATTGAGGATTGAGGATTGAAGATTGAATATTGATGATTGAAGATTGAGGATCGAGGATTGAGGGTTGTGGATTGAGGACGAGGACTGAGGGCTGAGTATTGATGTTTGAGGTCTGAGGATTGAGGATTGAGGATTGAGAATTGAGGATTGAGGATTGAGTATTGAAGATTGAGGATTGATGATTGAGGATTGAGGATTGAGGATTGAGTATTGAGGATTGAGTATTGAAGATTGAGCATTGATGATTGAGGATTGAGTATTGAGGATTGAGTATTGAGGAATGAGGATTGAGGATTGAGGATTGAAGATTGAGTATTGAGTACTGAAGCCTGACGATTGATGATTGAGAATTGAGGATTGAGGATTGAGGATTGAGGATTGAAGATTGAGTATTGGGGATTGAAGATCGAGGATTGAGTATTGAGGATTGAGGATTGAGGATTGAGGGTTGAGGATTGAGGATTGAGGACTGAAGATTGAGGATTGGGTATTGAGGATAGAAGAACGAGGATTGAGGATTGATGATTGAGGATTGATGATTGTAGACTGAGTATTGAGGATTGTATATTGAGGGTTGAGGATTGAGGATTGAGTATTGAGAATTGGGGATTGAGGATTGAGGGTTGAAGATTGAGTATTAAGGGTTGAAGGTTGAGGATTGAGGATTGAGGATTGAGGATTGACGATTGAAGATTGAGGATTGGGGATTGAGGATTGACGTTTGAGGATTGAGTATTGAGGATTGAGAATTGAGGATTGAGTATTGAAGATTGAGTATTGAGGATTGAAGATTGAGGATTGAGGGTTGAGTATTGAGGATTGAGGATGAGGGCCGAGGGTTGAGGATTGAGGTTTGAGGCTTGAGGACTGAGGATTGAGGATTGAGAATTGAGGATTGAGGATTGAGGATTGAAGATTGAGGATTGGGCGTTGAGGATTGAAGAATGAGGATTGAGGATTGAGGATTGATGATTGAGGATTGAAGACTGAGGATTGAGGATTGAGGATTGAGGATTGAAGATTGAGGATTGAGGATTGAGGATTGAGAGTTGAGAATTGAAGGTGAGGACTGAGGGTTGAGGATTGAGGTTTGAGGAACGAGCATTGGGGATTGAGGATTGAGGACTGAGGATTGACGATTGAGTATTGAAGATTGATGATTGATGACTGAGGATTGAGGATTGAGGATTGAGGATTGAGGATTGAGGATTGAAGATTGAGTATAGAGGATTGAATATTGAGGATTGAGGATTGAGGATTGGGGATTGAGTATGAGGGCTGAGGGTTGAGGGTTGAGGTTTGAGTATTGAATCCTGAAAATTCAGGATATTCTATTGAGTATTGAGAATTGAGGATTGATGGTTGGGTATTGAGGATTGAGGATTGAGGATTGAGGATTGAGGACGAGGGCTGAGGTTTGAGGATTGAGGTTTGAGGACTGAGGACTGACGATTGAGGGTTGAGAATTGAGGATTGAGGATTGAGGATTGAAGATTGAGGATTGGGTATTGAGGATTGAAGAATGAGTATTGAGGATTGAGGATTGAGGATTGAGGATTGAGGATTGAGGATTGAAGATTGATTATTCAGGAATGGAGATTGACGATTGAGGATTGAGGACCGAGGATTGAGGATTGAGGATTGAAGATTGAGTATTGAGGATTGAAGATTAAGGATTGAGGATTGGGGATTGAGGATTGAGGATTGAAGATTGAGGATTGGGTATTCCGGATTGAACATTGAGGATTGAGGATTGAGGATTGAGAATTGAGTATTGAGGATTGAGGATTGAGGATTGAGGACTGAGGATTGAGGATTGAAGACTGAGTATAGAGGATTGAATATTGAGGATTGAGGATTGAGGATTGGGGATTGAGAATGAGGGCTGAGGGTTGAGGGTTGAGGTTTGAGTATTGAATCCTGAAAATTCAGGATATTCTATTGAGTATTGAGAATTGAGGATTGATGGTTGGGTATTGAGGATTGAGGATTGAGGATTGAGGATTGAGGACGAGTGCTGAGGTTTGAGGATTGAGGTTTGAGGACTGAGGACTGACGATTGAGGGTTGAGAATTGAGGATTGAGGATTGAGGATTGAGGATTGAGGATTGATGATTGAGGATTGGGTATTCCGGATTGAACATTGAGGATTGAGGATTGAGGATTGAGGATTGAGTATTGAGGATTGAGGATTGAGGATTGAGGGTTGAGGATTGAAGATTGAGGATTGGGGATTGAGGATTGAAGATTGAGTATTGAGGATTGAGGATTGAGAATTGAAGATTGAGTATTGGGGATTGAAGGTTGAGGATTGAGGATTGAGTGTTGAGGATTGAGGACGAGGACTGACGGTTGAGGTTTGACGTTTGAGGATTGAGGATTGATGACTGAGGACTGGGGACTGAGGATTGAGGATTGAGCATTGAGGATTGAAGTTTGAGGACTGGGGATTGAGGATTGAAGATTGAGGATTAAGGATTGAGGATTGTGGATTGAGGATCTAGGATTGGAGATTGATTATTGAGGATTCAAGATTGAGGATTGATGATTGAGGATTGAGAATTGAGAATTGAGGGTGAGGACTAAGGGTTGAGGATTGAGGTTTGAGGAACGAGGATAGGGGATTGAAGATTGAGGACTGAGGATTGACGATTGAGTATTGAAGATTGAGGATTGATGACTGAGGATTGAGGATTGAGGATTGAGGATTGAGGATTGAGGATTGAAGGTTGAGTATTGAGGATTGAGGATTGAAGATTGAGGATTGCGTATGGAGGATTGAACATTGAGTATTGAGGATTGAGGATTGAAGATTGAATATTGATGATTGAAGATTGAGGATCGAGGATTGAGGGTTGTGGATTGAGGACGAGGACTGAGGGCTGAGTATTGATGTTTGAGGTCTGAGGATTGAGGATTGAGGATTGAGAATTGAGGATTGAGGATTGAGTATTGAAGATTGAGGATTGATGATTGAGGATTGAGGATTGAGGATTGAGTATTGAGGATTGAGTATTGAAGATTGAGTATTGATGATTGAGGATTGAGGATTGAGGATTGAGTATTGAGGAATGAGGATTGATGATTGAGGATTGAAGATTGAGTATTGAGTACTGAAGCCTGACGATTGATGATTGAGAATTGAGGATTGAGGATTGAAGATTGAGGATTGAGGATTGAGGATTGAGAGTTGAGAATTGAAGGTGAGGACTGAGGGTTGACGATTGAGGTTTGAGGAACGAGGATTGGGGATTGAGGATTGAGGACTGAGGATTGACGATTGAGTATTGAAGATTGATGATTGATGACTGAGGATTGAGGATTGAGGATTGAGGATTGAGGATTGAGGATTGAAGATTGAGTATAGAGGATTGAATATTGAGGATTGAGGATTGAGGATTGGGGATTGAGGATGAGGGCTGAGGGTTGAGGGCTGAGGTTTGAGTATTGAATCCTGAAAATTCAGGATATTCTATTGAGTATTGAGAATTGAGGATTGATGGTTGGGTATTGAGGATTGAGGATTGAGGATTGAGGATTGAGGACGAGGGCTGAGGTTTGAGGATTGAGGTTTGAGGACTGAGGACTGACTATTGAGGGATGAGAATTGAGGATTGAGGATTGAGGATTGAAGATTGAGGATTGGGTATTGAGGATTGAAGAATGAGGATTGAGGATTGAGGATTGAGGATTGAGGATTGAGGATTGAGTATTGAGAATTGGGCATTGAGGATTGAGGGTTGAAGATTGAGTATTAAGTATTGAAGGTTGAGGATTGAGGATTGAGGATTGAGGATTGACGATTGAAGATTGAGGATTGGGGATTGAGGATTGACGTTTGAGGATTGAGTATTGAGGATTGAGAATTGAGGATTGAGTATTGAAGATTGAGTATTGAGGATTGAAGATTGAGGATTGAGGGTTGACTATTGAGGATTGAGGATGAGGGCCGAGGGTTGAGGATTGAGGATTGAGGATTGATGATTGAGGATTGAAGACTGAGGATTGAGGATTGAGGATTGAGGATTGAAGATTGAGGATTGAGGATTGAGGATTGAGAGTTGAGAATTGAAGGTGAGGACTGAGCGTTGAGGATTGAGGTTTGAGGAACGAGCATTGGGGATTGAGGATTGAGGACTGAGGATTGACGATTGAGTATTGAAGATTGATGATTGATGACTGAGGATTGAGGATTGAGGATTGAGGATTGAGGATTGATGATTGAAGATTGAGTATAGAGGATTGAATATTGAGGATTGAGGATTGAGGATTGGGGATTGAGGATGAGGGCTGAGGGTTGAGGGTTGAGGTTTGAGTATTGAATCCTGAAAATTCAGGATATTCTATTGAGTATTGAGAATTGAGGATTGATGGTTGGGTATTGAGGATTGAGGATTGAGGACGAGGGCTGAGGTTTGAGGATTGAGGTCTGAGGACTGAGGACTGACGATTGAGGGTTGAGAATTGAGGATTGAGGATTGAGGATTGAAGATTGAGGATTGGGTATTGAGGATTGAAGAATGAGGATTGAGGATTGAGGATTGAGGATTGAGGATTGAGGATTGAGGGTTGAAGATTGATTATTCAGGAATGGAGATTGACGATTGAGGATTGAGGACCAAGGATTGAGGATTGAGGATTGAAGATTGAGTATTGAGGATTGAAGATTAAGGATTGAGGATTGGGGATTGAGGATTGAGGATTGAAGGTTGAGGATTGGGTATTCCGGATTGAACATTGAGGATTGAGGATTGAGGATTGAGGATTGAGTAATGAGGATTGAGGATTGAGGATTGAGGGTTGAGGATTGAAGATTGAGGATTGGGGATTGTGGATTGACAATTGAGGATTGGGTATTGCGGATTGAACATTGAGGATTGAGGATTGAGGATAGAGGATTGAGTATTGAGGATTGAAGATTGAGGATTGAGTATTGAAGATTGAGGATTGATGATTGAGGATAGAGGATTGAGGATTGAGGATTGAGGAATGAGGATTTAGGATTGAGGATTGAAGATTGAGTATTGAGTACTGAAGCCTGACGATTGAGGATTGAGGATTGGAGATTGAGGATTGATGATTCAGGATTGAAGGTTGAGTATTGAGGATTGAAGATTGAGGATTGAGGATGGAATATTGAGTATTGAGGAATGAGGATTGAGGATTGAGAATTCGGGATTGAGGATTGAGGGTTGAAGATTGAGTATTGAGGATTGAATGTTGAGGATTGAGGATTGAGGATTGATGACTGAGGATTGAGGATTGTGGATTGAGGATTGAAGATTGAGGATTGAGGATTGAGGATTGAGAATTGAAGATTGAGTATTGGGGATTGAAGGTTGAGGATTGAGGATTGAGTGTTGAGGATTGAGGACGAGGACTGACGGTTGAGGTTTGAGGTTTGAGGATTGAGGATTGATGATTGAGGACTGAGGACTGAGGATTGAGGATTGAGCATTGAGGATTGAAGTTTGAGGACTGGGGATTGAGGATTGAAGATTGAGGATTAAGGATTGAGGATTGGGGATTGAGGATCTAGGATTGGAGATTGATTATTGAGGATTGAAGATTGAGGATTGAGGATTGAGGATTGAGAATTGAGAATTGAGGGTGAGGACTAGGGGTTGAGGATTGAGGTTTGAGGAACGAGGATAGGGGATTGAAGATTGAGGACTGAGGATTGACGATTGAGTATTGAAGATTGAAGATTGATGACTGAGGATTGAGGATTGAGGATTGAGGATTGAGGATTGAGGATTGAGGATTGAAGGTTGAGTATTGAGGATTGAGGATTGAAGATTGAGGATTGCGTATGGAGGATTGAACATTGAGTATTGAGGATTGAGGATTGAAGATTGAATATTGATGATTGAAGATTGAGGATCGAGGATTGAGGGTTGTGGATTGAGGACGAGGACTGAGGGCTGAGTATTGATGTTTGAGGTCTGAGGATTGAGGATTGAGGATTGAGAATTGAGGATTGAGGATTGAGTATTGAAGATTGAGGATTGATGATTGAGGATTGAGGATTGAGGATTGAGTATTGAGGATTGAGTATTGAAGATTGAGCATTGATGATTGAGGATTGAGGATTGAGGATTGAGTATTGAGGAATGAGGATTGAGGATTGAGGATTGAAGATTGAGTATTGAGTACTGAAGCCTGACGATTGATGATTGAGAATTGAGGATTGAGGATTGAGGATTGAGGATTGAAGATTGAGTATTGGGGATTGAAGATCGAGGATTGAGTATTGAGGATTGAGGATTGAGGATTGAGGGTTGAGGATTGAGGATTGAGGACTGAAGATTGAGGATTGGGTATTGAGGATAGAAGAACGAGGATTGAGGATTGATGATTGAGGATTGATGATTGTAGACTGAGTATTGAGGATTGAATATTGAGGGTTGAGGATTGAGGATTGAGTATTGAGAATTGGGGATTGAGGATTGAGGGTTGAAGATTGAGTATTAAGGGTTGAAGGTTGAGGATTGAGGATTGAGGATTGAGGATTGACGATTGAAGATTGAGGATTGGGGATTGAGGATTGACGTTTGAGGATTGAGTATTGAGGATTGAGAATTGAGGATTGAGTATTGAAGATTGAGTATTGAGGATTGAAGATTGAGGATTGAGGGTTGAGTATTGAGGATTGAGGATGAGGGCCGAGGGTTGAGGATTGAGGTTTGAGGCTTGAGGACTGAGGATTGAGGATTGAGAATTGAGGATTGAGGATTGAGGATTGAAGATTGAGGATTGGGCGTTGAGGATTGAAGAATGAGGATTGAGGATTGAGGATTGATGATTGAGGATTGAAGACTGAGGATTGAGGATTGAGGATTGAGGATTGAAGATTGAGGATTGAGGATTGAGGATTGAGAGTTGAGAATTGAAGGTGAGGACTGAGGGTTGAGGATTGAGGTTTGAGGAACGAGCATTGGGGATTGAGGATTGAGGACTGAGGATTGACGATTGAGTATTGAAGATTGATGATTGATGACTGAGGATTGAGGATTGAGGATTGAGGATTGAGGATTGAGGATTGAAGATTGAGTATAGAGGATTGAATATTGAGGATTGAGGATTGAGGATTGGGGATTGAGTATGAGGGCTGAGGGTTGAGGGTTGAGGTTTGAGTATTGAATCCTGAAAATTCAGGATATTCTATTGAGTATTGAGAATTGAGGATTGATGGTTGGGTATTGAGGATTGAGGATTGAGGATTGAGGATTGAGGACGAGGGCTGAGGTTTGAGGATTGAGGTCTGAGGACTGAGGACTGACGATTGAGGGTTGAGAATTGAGGATTGAGGATTGAGGATTGAAGATTGAGGATTGGGTATTGAGGATTGAAGAATGAGGATTGAGGATTGAGGATTGAGGATTGAGGATTGAGGATTGAGGATTGAAGATTGATTATTCAGGAATGGAGATTGACGATTGAGGATTGAGGACCGAGGATTGAGGATTGAGGATTGAAGATTGAGTATTGAGGATTGAAGATTAAGGATTGAGGATTGGGGATTGAGGATTGAGGATTGAAGGTTGAGGATTGGGTATTCCGGATTGAACATTGAGGATTGAGGATTGAGGATTGAGGATTGAGTATTGAGGATTGAGGATTGAGGATTGAGGGTTGAGGATTGAAGATTGAGGATTGGGGTTGTGGATTGACGATTGAGGATTGGGTATTGCGGATTGAACATTGAGGATTGAGGATTGAGGATAGAGGATTGAGTATTGAGGATTGAAGATTGAGGATTGAGTATTGAAGATTGAGGATTGATGATTGAGGATTGAGGATTGAGGATTGAGTATTGAGGAATGAGGATTGATGGTTGAGGATTGAAGATTGAGTATTGAGTACTGAAGCCTGACGATTGATGATTTAGAATTGAGGATTGAGGATTGAGGATTGAGGATTGAAGATTGAGTATTGGGGATTGAAGATCGAGGATTGAGTATTGAGGATTGAGGATTGAGGATTGAGGGTTGAGGATTGAGGATTGAGGACTGAAGATTGAGGATTGGGTATTGAGGATAGAAGAACGAGGATTGAGGATTGATGATTGAGGATTGAGGATTGTAGACTGAGTATTGAGGATTGAATATTGAGGATTGAGGATTGAGGATTGAGTATTGAGAATTGGGGATTGAGGATTGAGGGTTGAAGATTGAGTATTAAGGATTGAAGGTTGAGGATTGAGAATTGAGGACTGAGTATTGAAGATTGAGTATTGAGGATTGAAGATTGAGGATTGAGGGTTGAGTATTGAGGATTGAGGATGAGGGCCGAGGGTTGAGGATTGAGGTTTGAGGCTTGAGGACTGAGGATTGAGGATTGAGAATTGAGGATTGAGGATTGAGGATTGAAGATTGAGGATTGGGCGTTGAGGATTGAAGAATGAAGATTGAGGATTGAGGATTGAGGATTGAGGATTGAAGATTGAGGATTGTGGATTAAGGATTGAGGATTGAAGATTGAGGATTGAGGATTGAGGATTGAGAGTTGAGAATTGAAGGTGAGGACTGAGGGATGAGGATTGAGGTTTGAGGAACGAGCATTGGGGATTGAGGATTGAGGACTGAGGATTGACGATTGAGTATTGAAGATTGATGATTGATGACTGAGGATTGAGGATTGAGCATTGAGGATTGAGGATTGAGGATTGAAGATTGAGTATAGAGGATTGAATATTGAGGATTGAGGATTGAGGATTGGGGATTGAGGATGAGGGCTGAGGGTTGAGGGTTGAGGTTTGAGTATTGAATCCTGAAAATTCAGGATATTCTATTGAGTATTGAGAATTGAGGATTGATGGTTGGGTATTGAGGATTGAGGATTGAGGATTGAGGATTGAGGACGAGGGTTGAGGTTTGAGAACTGAGGATTGACGATTGAGTATTGAAGATTGAGGATTGATTACTGAGGATTGAGGATTGTGGATTGAGGATTAAGGATTGAGGATTGAGGATTGAGGATTGAAGATTCAGTATTGAGGATTGAATATTGAGGATTGAGGATTGAAGATTGAGGATTGGGTATTGCGGATTGAACATTGAGGATTGAGGATTGAGGATTGAGGATTGAGGGTGAGGACTAAGGTTTGAGGATTGAGGTTTGAGGAACGAGGATAGGGGATTGAAGATTGAGGACTGAGGATTGACGATTGAGTATTGAAGATTGAGGATTGATGACTGAGGATTGAGGATTGAGGATTGAGGATTGAGGATTGAGGATTCAAGGTTGAGTATTGAGGATTGAGGATTGAAGATTGAGGATTGCGTATGGAGGATTGAACATTGAGTATTGAGGATTGAGGATTGAAGATTGAATATTGATGATTGAAGATTGAGGATCGAGGATTGAGGGTTGTGGATTGAGGACGAGGACTGAGGGCTGAGTATTGATGTTTGAGGTCTGAGGATTGAGGATTGAGGATTGAGAATTGAGGATTGAGGATTGAGTATTGAAGATTGAGGATTGATGATTGAGGATTGAGGATTGAGGATTGAGTATTGAGGATTGAGTATTGAAGATTGAGCATTGATGATTGAGGATTGAGTATTGAGGATTGAGTATTGAGGAATGAGGATTGAGGATTGAGGATTGAAGATTGAGTATTGAGTACTGAAGCCTGACGATTGATGATTGAGAATTGAGGATTGAGGATTGAGGATTGAGGATTGAAGATTGAGTATTGGGGATTGAAGATCGAGGATTGAGTATTGAGGATTGAGGATTGAGGATTGAGGGTTGAGGATTGAGGATTGAGGACTGAAGATTGAGGATTGGGTATTGAGGATAGAAGAACGAGGATTGAGGATTGATGATTGAGGATTGATGATTGTAGACTGAGTATTGAGGATTGTATATTGAGGGTTGAGGATTGAGGATTGAGTATTGAGAATTGGGGATTGAGGATTGAGGGTTGAAGATTGAGTATTAAGGGTTGAAGGTTGAGGATTGAGGATTGAGGATTGAGGATTGACGATTGAAGATTGAGGATTGGGGATTGAGGATTGACGTTTGAGGATTGAGTATTGAGGATTGAGAATTGAGGATTGAGTATTGAAGATTGAGTATTGAGGATTGAAGATTGAGGATTGAGGGTTGAGTATTGAGGATTGAGGATGAGGGCCGAGGGTTGAGGATTGAGGTTTGAGGCTTGAGGACTGAGGATTGAGGATTGAGAATTGAGGATTGAGGATTGAGGATTGAAGATTGAGGATTGGGCGTTGAGGATTGAAGAATGAGGATTGAGGATTGAGGATTGATGATTGAGGATTGAAGACTGAGGATTGAGGATTGAGGATTGAGGATTGAAGATTGAGGATTGAGGATTGAGGATTGAGAGTTGAGAATTGAAGGTGAGGACTGAGGGTTGAGGATTGAGGTTTGAGGAACGAGCATTGGGGATTGAGGATTGAGGACTGAGGATTGACGATTGAGTATTGAAGATTGATGATTGATGACTGAGGATTGAGGATTGAGGATTGAGGATTGAGGATTGAGGATTGAAGATTGAGTATAGAGGATTGAATATTGAGGATTGAGGATTGAGGATTGGGGATTGAGTATGAGGGCTGAGGGTTGAGGGTTGAGGTTTGAGTATTGAATCCTGAAAATTCAGGATATTCTATTGAGTATTGAGAATTGAGGATTGATGGTTGGGTATTGAGGATTGAGGATTGAGGATTGAGGATTGAGGACGAGGGCTGAGGTTTGAGGATTGAGGTCTGAGGACTGAGGACTGACGATTGAGGGTTGAGAATTGAGGATTGAGGATTGAGGATTGAAGATTGAGGATTGGGTATTGAGGATTGAAGAATGAGGATTGAGGATTGAGGATTGAGGATTGAGGATTGAGGATTGAGGATTGAAGATTGATTATTCAGGAATGGAGATTGACGATTGAGGATTGAGGACCGAGGATTGAGGATTGAGGATTGAAGATTGAGTATTGAGGATTGAAGATTAAGGATTGAGGATTGGGGATTGAGGATTGAGGATTGAAGGTTGAGGATTGGGTATTCCGGATTGAACATTGAGGATTGAGGATTGAGGATTGAGGATTGAGTATTGAGGATTGAGGATTGAGGATTGAGGGTTGAGGATTGAAGATTGAGGATTGGGGTTGTGGATTGACGATTGAGGATTGGGTATTGCGGATTGAACATTGAGGATTGAGGATTGAGGATAGAGGATTGAGTATTGAGGATTGAAGATTGAGGATTGAGTATTGAAGATTGAGGATTGATGATTGAGGATAGAGGATTGAGGATTGAGGATTGAGGAATGAGGATTTAGGATTGAGGA
Organism: Calliopsis andreniformis; assembly: GCF_051401765.1. NCBI lineage: Eukaryota > Metazoa > Arthropoda > Insecta > Hymenoptera > Andrenidae > Calliopsis > Calliopsis andreniformis. Next base: position 4,483,543 of record NW_027480444.1, on the reverse strand, counting down.
TTGAAGATTGAGTATTGAGTACTGAAGCCTGACGATTGAGGATTGAGGATTGGAGATTGAGGATTGATGATTCAGGATTGAAGGCTGAGTATTGAGGATTGAAGATTGAGGATTGAGGATGGTATATTGAGTATTGAGGAATGAGGATTGAGGATTGAGAATTCGGGATTGAGGATTGAGGGTTGAAGATTGAGTATTGAGGATTGAATGTTGAGGATTGAGGATTGAGGCTTGATGACTGAGGATTGAGGATTGTGGATTGAGGATTGAAGATTGAGGATTGAGGATTGAGGATTGAGAATTGAAGATTGAGTATTGGGGATTGAAGGTTGAGGATTGACGGTTGAGTGTTGAGGATTGAGGACGAGGACTGACGGTTGAGGTTTGAGGTTTGAGGATTGAGGATTGATGATTGAGGACTGAGGACTGAGGATTGAGGATTGAGCATTGAGGATTGAAGTTTGAGGACTGGGGATTGAGGATTGAAGATTGAGGATTAAGGATTGAGGATTGGGGATTGAGGATCTAGGATTGGAGATTGATTATTGAGGATTGAAGATTGAGGATTGAGGATTGAGGATTGAGAATTGAGAATTGAGGGTGAGTACTAGGGGTTGAGGATTGAGGTTTGAGGAACGAGGATAGGGGATTGAAGATTGAGGACTGAGGATTGACGATTGAGTATTGAAGATTGAGGATTGATGACTGAGGATTGAGGATTGAGAATTGAGGATTGAGGATTGAGGATTGAGGATTGAAGGTTGAGTATTGAGGATTGAGGATTGAAGATTGAGGATTGCGTATGGAGGATTGAACATTGAGTATTGAGGATTGAGGATTGAAGATTGAATATTGATGATTGAAGATTGAGGATCGAGGATTGAGGGTTGTGGATTGAGGACGAGGACTGAGGGCTGAGTATTGATGTTTGAGGTCTGAGGATTGAGGATTGAGGATTGAGGATTGAGAATTGAGGATTGAGGATTGAGGATTGATGATCGAGGATTGAGGATTGAGGATTGAGAATTGAGAATTGAGGGTGAGGACTAAGGTTTGAGGATTGAGGTTTGAAGCTTGAGGACTGAGGATTGAGGATTGAGAATTGAGGATTGAGGATTGAGGATTGAAGATTGAGGATTGGGGGTTGAGGATTGAAGAATGAGGATTGAGGATTGAGGATTGAGGATTGAGGATTGAAGATTGAGGATTGAGGATTGAGTATTGAGGATTGAAGATTGAGGATTGAGGATTGAGGATTGAGAGTTGAGAATTGAAGGTGAGGACTAAGGGTTGACGATTGAGGTTTGAGGAACGAGGATTGGGGATTGAGGATTGAGGACTGAGGATTGACGATTGAGTATTGAAGATTGATGATTGATGACTGAGGATTGAGGATTGAGGATTGAGGATTGAGGATTGAGGATTGAAGATTGAGTATAGAGGATTGAATATTGAGGATTGAGGATTGAGGATTGGGGATTGAGGATGAGGGCTGAGGGTTGAGGGCTGAGGTTTGAGTATTGAATCCTGAAAATTCAGGATATTCTATTGAGTATTGAGAATTGAGGATTGATGGTTGGGTATTGAGGATTGAGGATTGAGGATTGAGGATTGAGGACGAGGGCTGAGGTTTGAGGATTGAGGTTTGAGGACTGAGGACTGACTATTGAGGGATGAGAATTGAGGATTGAGGATTGAGGATTGAAGATTGAGGATTGGGTATTGAGGATTGAAGAATGAGGATTGAGGATTGAGGATTGAGGATTGAGGATTGAGGATTGAGTATTGAGAATTGGGCATTGAGGATTGAGGGTTGAAGATTGAGTATTAAGTATTGAAGGTTGAGGATTGAGGATTGAGGATTGAGGATTGACGATTGAAGATTGAGGATTGGGGATTGAGGATTGACGTTTGAGGATTGAGTATTGAGGATTGAGAATTGAGGATTGAGTATTGAAGATTGAGTATTGAGGATTGAAGATTGAGGATTGAGGGTTGACTATTGAGGATTGAGGATGAGGGCCGAGGGTTGAGGATTGAGGATTGAGGATTGATGATTGAGGATTGAAGACTGAGGATTGAGGATTGAGGATTGAGGATTGAAGATTGAGGATTGAGGATTGAGGATTGAGAGTTGAGAATTGAAGGTGAGGACTGAGGGTTGAGGATTGAGGTTTGAGGAACGAGCATTGGGGATTGAGGATTGAGGACTGAGGATTGACGATTGAGTATTGAAGATTGATGATTGATGACTGAGGATTGAGGATTGAGGATTGAGGATTGAGGATTGATGATTGAAGATTGAGTATAGAGGATTGAATATTGAGGATTGAGGATTGAGGATTGGGGATTGAGGATGAGGGCTGAGGGTTGAGGGTTGAGGTTTGAGTATTGAATCCTGAAAATTCAGGATATTCTATTGAGTATTGAGAATTGAGGATTGATGGTTGGGTATTGAGGATTGAGGATTGAGGACGAGGGCTGAGGTTTGAGGATTGAGGTCTGAGGACTGAGGACTGACGATTGAGGGTTGAGAATTGAGGATTGAGGATTGAGGATTGAAGATTGAGGATTGGGTATTGAGGATTGAAGAATGAGGATTGAGGATTGAGGATTGAGGATTGAGGATTGAGGATTGAGGGTTGAAGATTGATTATTCAGGAATGGAGATTGACGATTGAGGATTGAGGACCAAGGATTGAGGATTGAGGATTGAAGATTGAGTATTGAGGATTGAAGATTAAGGATTGAGGATTGGGGATTGAGGATTGAGGATTGAAGGTTGAGGATTGGGTATTCCGGATTGAACATTGAGGATTGAGGATTGAGGATTGAGGATTGAGTAATGAGGATTGAGGATTGAGGATTGAGGGTTGAGGATTGAAGATTGAGGATTGGGGATTGTGGATTGACAATTGAGGATTGGGTATTGCGGATTGAACATTGAGGATTGAGGATTGAGGATAGAGGATTGAGTATTGAGGATTGAAGATTGAGGATTGAGTATTGAAGATTGAGGATTGATGATTGAGGATAGAGGATTGAGGATTGAGGATTGAGGAATGAGGATTTAGGATTGAGGATTGAAGATTGAGTATTGAGTACTGAAGCCTGACGATTGAGGATTGAGGATTGGAGATTGAGGATTGATGATTCAGGATTGAAGGTTGAGTATTGAGGATTGAAGATTGAGGATTGAGGATGGAATATTGAGTATTGAGGAATGAGGATTGAGGATTGAGAATTCGGGATTGAGGATTGAGGGTTGAAGATTGAGTATTGAGGATTGAATGTTGAGGATTGAGGATTGAGGATTGATGACTGAGGATTGAGGATTGTGGATTGAGGATTGAAGATTGAGGATTGAGGATTGAGGATTGAGAATTGAAGATTGAGTATTGGGGATTGAAGGTTGAGGATTGAGGATTGAGTGTTGAGGATTGAGGACGAGGACTGACGGTTGAGGTTTGAGGTTTGAGGATTGAGGATTGATGATTGAGGACTGAGGACTGAGGATTGAGGATTGAGCATTGAGGATTGAAGTTTGAGGACTGGGGATTGAGGATTGAAGATTGAGGATTAAGGATTGAGGATTGGGGATTGAGGATCTAGGATTGGAGATTGATTATTGAGGATTGAAGATTGAGGATTGAGGATTGAGGATTGAGAATTGAGAATTGAGGGTGAGGACTAGGGGTTGAGGATTGAGGTTTGAGGAACGAGGATAGGGGATTGAAGATTGAGGACTGAGGATTGACGATTGAGTATTGAAGATTGAAGATTGATGACTGAGGATTGAGGATTGAGGATTGAGGATTGAGGATTGAGGATTGAGGATTGAAGGTTGAGTATTGAGGATTGAGGATTGAAGATTGAGGATTGCGTATGGAGGATTGAACATTGAGTATTGAGGATTGAGGATTGAAGATTGAATATTGATGATTGAAGATTGAGGATCGAGGATTGAGGGTTGTGGATTGAGGACGAGGACTGAGGGCTGAGTATTGATGTTTGAGGTCTGAGGATTGAGGACTGAGGATTGAGAATTGAGGATTGAGGATTGAGGATTGATGATTGAGGATTGAGGATTGTGGATTGAGAATTGAGAATTGAGGGTGAGGACTAAGGGTTGAGGATTGAGGTTTGAAGCTTGAGGACTGAGGATTGAGGATTGAGAATTGAGGATTCAGGATTGAGGATTGAGGATTGAGGACGAGGGCTGAGGTTTGAGGATTGAGGTTTGAGGACTGAGGACTGACGATTGAGGGTTGAGAATTGAGGATTGAGGATTGAGGATTGAAGATTGAGGATTGGGTATTGAGGATTGAAGAATGAGTATTGAGGATTGAGGATTGAGGATTGAGGATTGAGGATTGAGGATTGAAGATTGAATATTCAGGAATGGAGATTGACGATTGAGGATTGAGGACCGAGGATTGGGGATTGAGGATTGAAGATTGAGTATTGAGGATTGAAGATTAAGGATTGAGGATTGGGGATTGAGGATTGAGGATTGAAGATTGAGGATTGGGTATTCCGGATTGAACATTGAGGATTGAGGATTGAGGATTGAGGATTGAGTATTGAGGATTGAGGATTGAGGATTGAGGGTTAAGGATTGAAGATTGAGGATTGGGGATTGAGGATTGACAATTGAGGATTGGGTATTGCGGATTGAACATTGAGGTTTGAGGATTGAGGATAGAGGATTGAGTATTGAGGATTGAAGATTGAGGATTGAGTATTGAAGATTGAGAATTGATGATTGAGGATAGAGGATTGAGGATTGAGGATTGAGGAATGAGGATTTAGGATTGAGGATTGAAGATTGAGTATTGAGTACTGAAGCCTGACGATAGAGGATTGAGGATTGGGGATTGAGGATTGATGATTCAGGATTGAAGGTTGAGTATTGAGGATTGAAGATTGAGGATTGAGGATGGAATATTGAGTATTGAGGATTGAGGATTGAGGATTGAGAATTCGGGATTGAGGACTGAGGGTTGAAGATTGAGTATTGGGGATTGAATGTTGAGGATTGAGGATTGAGGATTGATGACTGAGGATTGAGGATTGAGGATTGAGGAATGAAGATTGAGGATTGAGGATTGAGGATTGAGAATTGAAGATTGAGTATTGGGGATTGAAGGTTGAGGATTGAGGAATGAGTGTTGAGGATTGAGGACGAGGACTGACGGTTGAGGTCTGAGGTTTGAGGATTGAGGATTGATGATTGAGGACTGAGGACTGAGGAATGAGGATTGAGAATTGAGGATTGAAGTTTGAGGACTGGGGATTGAGGATTGAAGATTGAGGATTAAGGATTGAGGATTGGGGATTGAGGATCTAGGATTGGAGATTGATTATTGAGGATTGAAGATTGAGGATTGAGGATCGAGGATTGAGGGTTGTGGATTGAGGACGAGGACTGAGGGCTGAGTATTGATGTTTGAGGTCTGAGGATTGAGGATTGAGGATTGAGAATTGAAGATTGAGAATTGAGAATTGAGGGTGAGGACTAAGGGTTGAGGATTGAGGTTTGAGGAACGAGGATAGGGGATTGAAGATTGAGGACTGAGGATTGACGATTGAGTATTGAAGATTGAGGATTGATGACTGAGGATTGAGGATTGAGGATTGAGGATTGAGGATTGAGGATTGAAGGTTGAGTATTGAGGATTGAGGATTGAAGATTGAGGATTGCGTACGGAGGATTGAACATTGAGTATTGAGGATTGAGGATTGAAGATTGAATATTGATGATTGAAGATTGAGGATCGAGGATTGAGGGTTGTGGATTGAGGACGAGGACTGAGGGCTGAGTATTGATGTTTGAGGTCTGAGGATTGAGGATTGAGGATTGAGAATTGAGGATTGAGGATTGAGTATTGAAGATTGAGGATTGATGATTGTGGATTGAGGATTGAGGATTGAGTATTGAGGATTGAGGATTGAAGATTGAGTATTGAGTACTGAAGCCTGACGATTGATGTTTGAGAATTGAGGATTGAGGATTGAGGATTGAGGATTGAGGATTGAGTATTGGGGATTGAAGATCGAGGATTGAGTATTGAGGATTGAGGATTGAGGATTGAGGGTTGAGGATTGAGGATTGAGGACTGAAGATTGAGGATTGGGTATTGAGGATAGAAGAACGAGGATTGAGGATTGATGATTGAGGATTGAGGATTGTAGACTGAGTATTGAGGATTGAATATTGAGGATTGAGGATTGAGGATTGAGTATTGAGAATTGGGGATTGAGGATTGAGGGTTGAAGATTGAGTATTAAGGATTGAAGGTTGAGGATTGAGGATTGAGGATTGAGGATTGACGATTGAAGATTGAGGATTGGGGATTGAGGATTGACGTTTGAGGATTGAGTATTGAGGATTGAGAATTGAGGATTGAGTATTGAAGATTGAGTATTGAGGATTGAAGATTGAGGATTGAGGGTTGAGTATTGAGGATTGAGGATGAGGGCCGAGGGTTGAGGATTGAGGTTTGAGGCTTGAGGACTGAGGATTGAGGATTGAGAATTGAGGATTGAGGATTGAGGATTGAAGATTGAGGATTGGGCGTTGAGGATTGAAGAATGAGGATTGAGGATTGAGGATTGAGGATTGAGGATTGAAGATTGAGGATTGAGGATTGAGGATTGAAGATTGAGCATTGAGGATTGAAGATTGAGGTTTGAGGATTGAGGGTTGAGGATTGAGGACGAGGACTGACGGTTGAGGATTGAGGTTTGAGGATTGAGGATTGAGGATTGAGGACTGACGACTGAGGATTGAGGATTTAGCATTGGGGATTGAAGTTTGAGGCCTGGGGATTGAGGATTCAAGATAGAGGTTTTAGGATTGAGGATTGGGAATTGAGGAACTAGGATTGGAGATTGATTATTGAGGATTGAAGATTGAGGATTGAGGATTGAGTATTGAGAATTGAGAATTGAACATGAGGACTGAGGGTTGAGGATTGAGGTTTGAGGAACGAGGATTGGGGATTGAGGATTGAGGACTGAGGATTGACGATTGAGTATTGAAGATTGAGGATTGATATCTGAGGATTGAGGATTGAGGATTGAGGATTGAGGATTGAGGATTGAAGATTGAGTATTGAGGATTGAATATTGAGGATTGAGTATTGAGGATTGAGGGTTGAGGATGAGGGCTGAGGGTTGAGGGTTGAGGTTTGTGTATTGAATCCTGAAAATTCAGGATATTCTATTGTGTATTGAGAATTGAGGATTGATGGTTGAGTATTGAGGACTGAGGATTGAGGATTGTGGATTGAGGAATGAGGATTGAGGATTGAAGATTGAGTATTGAGGATTGGAGATCGAGGATTGAGGATTGAGGATTGTGGAATGACGATTGAGGGTTGAGGATTGAGGATTGAGGACAGAAGATTGAGGATTGGGTATTGAGGATTGAACATTGCGGATTGAAGATTGAATATTGATGATTGAAGATTGAGGATCGAGGAGTGAGTGTTGTGGATTGAGGACGAGGACTGAGGGTTGAGTATTGATGTTTGAGGTCTGAGGATTGAGGATTGTGGATTGAGAACTGTGGATTGAAGGTTGAGCATTGAAGATTGAGGATCGGGTATTGAGGATTGAAGAATGAGTACTGAGGATTGAGAATTGAGGATTGAGGATTGAGGATTGAAGATTGAGTATTGAGGATTGAAGATTGAGGATTGAGGGTTGAGGATTGAGGATTGAGGATTGAGGATGAGGTCTGAGGGTTGAGGATTGAGGTTTGAGGACTGAGGCCTGAGGATTGAGGATTGAGAATTGAGGATTGAGGATTGAAGATTGAGTATTGAGGATTGAAGATTGAGGATTGAGGATTGAGGATTGAGGATTGAGGATGAGGGCTGAGGTTTGAGGGTAGATGTTTGAGGACTGAGGACTGAGGATTGAGGGTTGATAATTGAGGATTGAGGATTGAAGATTGAGTATTGAGGATTGAAGATTGAAGGTTGAGCATTGAAGATTGAGGATTGGGTGTTGAGGATTGAAGAATGAGGATTGAGGATTGAGGATTGAGGATTGAGGATTGAAGATTGAGTATTGAGGACTGAAGATTGAGGATTGAGGATTGAGGATTGAGGATTGAAGATTGAGGATTGAGGATTGAATATTGAGGATTGAGGATTGAGGATTGGGGATTGAGGATGAGGGCTGAGGGTTGAGGGTTGAGGTTTGAGTATTGAATCCTGAAAATTCAGGATATTCTATTGAGTATTGAGAATTGAGGATTGATGGTTGGGTATTGAGGATTGAGGATTGAGGATTGAGGATTGAGGACGAGGGCTGAGGTTTGAGGATTGAGGTTTGAGGACTGAGGACTGACGATTGAGGGTTGAGAATTGAGGGTTGAGGATTGAAGATTGAGGATTGGGTGTTGAGGATTGAAGAATGAGGATTGAGGATTGAGGATTGAGGATTGAGGATTGAAGATTGAGTATTGAGGACTGAAGATTGAGGATTGAGGATTGAGGATTGAGGATTGAAGATTGAGGATTGAGGATTGAATATTGAGGATTGAGGATTGAGGATTGGGGATTGAGGATGAGGGCTGAGGGTTGAGGGTTGAGGTTTGAGTATTGAATCCTGAAAATTCAGGATATTCTATTGAGTATTGAGAATTGAGGATTGATGGTTGGGTATTGAGGATTGAGGATTGAGGATTGAGGATTGAGGACGAGGGCTGAGGTTTGAGGATTGAGGTTTGAGGACTGAGGACTGACGATTGAGGGTTGAGAATTGAGGATTGAGGATTGAGGATTGAAGATTGAGGATCGGGTATTGAGGATTGAAGAATGAGGATTGAGGATTGAGGACTGAGGATTGAGGATTGAGGATTGAAGATTGATTATTCAGGAATGGAGATTGACGATTGAGGATTGAGGACCGAGGATTGAGGATTGAGGATTGAAGATTGAGTATTGAGGATTGAAGATTAAGGATTGAGGATTGGGGATTGAGGATTGAGGATTGAAGATTGAGGATTGGGTATTCCGGATTGAACATTGAGGATTGAGGATTGAGGATTGAGGATTGAGTATTGAGGATTGAGGATTGAGGATTGAGGGTTGAGGATTGAAGATTGAGGATTGGGGATTGAGGATTGACAATTGAGGATTGGGTATTGCGGATTGAACATTGAGGATTGAGGATTGAGGATAGAGGATTGAGTATTGAGGATTGAAGATTGAGGATTGAGTATTGAAGATTGTGGGTTGATGATTGAGGATAGAGGATTGAGGATTGAGGATTGATTATTCAGGAATGGAGATTGACGATTGAGGATTGAGGACCGAGGATTGAGGATTGAGGGTTGAAGATTGAGTATTGAGGATTGAATGTTGAGGATTGAGGATTGAGGATTGATGACTGAGGATTGAGGATTGAGGATTGAGGATTGAAGATTGAGGATTGAGGATTGAGGATTGAGGATTGAGAATTGAAGATTGAGTATTGAGGATTGAATATTGAGGATTGAGTATTGAGGATTGAGGGTTGAGGATGAGGGCTGAGGGTTGAGGATTGAGAATTGAGGATTGAGGATTGAGGATTGAAGATTGAGGATTGGGCGTTGAGGATTGAAGAATGAGGATTGAGGATTGAGGATTGAGGATTGAGGATTGAAGATTGAGGATTGAGGATTGAGGATTGAAGATTGAGCATTGAGGATTGAAGATTGAGGTTTGAGGATTGAGGGTTGAGGATTGAGGACGAGGACTGACGGTTGAGGATTGAGGTTTGAGGATTGAGGATTGAGGATTGAGGACTGACGACTGAGGATTGAGGATTTAGCATTGGGGATTGAAGTTTGAGGCCTGGGGATTGAGGATTCAAGATAGAGGTTTTAGGATTGAGGATTGGGAATTGAGGAACTAGGATTGGAGATTGATTATTGAGGATTGAAGATTGAGGATTGAGGATTGAGTATTGAGAATTGAGAATTGAACATGAGGACTGAGGGTTGAGGATTGAGGTTTGAGGAACGAGGATTGGGGATTGAGGATTGAGGACTGAGGATTGACGATTGAGTATTGAAGATTGATGATTGATGACTGAGGATTGAGGATTGAGCATTGAGGATTGAGGATTGAGGATTGAAGATTGAGTATAGAGGATTGAATATTGAGGATTGAGGATTGAGGATTGGGGATTGAGGATGAGGGCTGAGGGTTGAGGGTTGAGGTTTGTGTATTGAATCCTGAAAATTCAGGATATTCTATTGTGTATTGAGAATTGAGGATTGATGGTTGAGTATTGAGGACTGAGGATTGAGGATTGTGGATTGAGGAATGAGGATTGAGGATTGAAGATTGAGTATTGAGGATTGGAGATCGAGGATTGAGGATTGAGGATCGTGGAATGACGATTGAGGGTTGAGGATTGAGGATTGAGGACAGAAGATTGAGGATTGGGTATTGAGGATTGAACATTGAGGATTGAAGATTGAATATTGATGATTGAAGATTGAGGATCGAGGAGTGAGTGTTGTGGATTGAGGACGAGGACTGAGGGTTGAGTATTGATGTTTGAGGTCTGAGGATTGAGGATTGTGGATTGAGAACTGTGGATTGAAGGTTGAGCATTGAAGATTGAGGATCGGGTATTGAGGATTGAAGAATGAGTACTGAGGATTGAGAATTGAGGATTGAGGATTGAGGATTGAAGATTGAGTATTGAGGATTGAAGATTGAGGATTGAGGGTTGAGGATTGAGGATTGAGGATGAGGTCTGAGGGTTGAGGATTGAGGTTTGAGGACTGAGGCCTGAGGATTGAGGATTGAGAATTGAGGATTGAGGATTGAAGATTGAGTATTGAGGATTGAAGATTGAGGATTGAGGATTGAGGATTGAGGATTGAGGATGAGGGCTGAGGTTTGAGGGTAGATGTTTGAGGACTGAGGACTGAGGATTGAGGGTTGATAATTGAGGATTGAGGATTGAAGATTGAGTATTGAGGATTGAAGATTGAAGGTTGAGCATTGAAGATTGAGGATTGGGTGTTGAGGATTGAAGAATGAGGATTGAGGATTGAGGATTGAGGATTGAGGATTGAAGATTGAGTATTGAGGACTGAAGATTGAGGATTGAGGATTGAGGATTGAGGATTGAAGATTGAGGATTGAGGATTGAATATTGAGGATTGAGGATTGAGGATTGGGGATTGAGGATGAGGGCTGAGGGTTGAGGGTTGAGGTTTGAGTATTGAATCCTGAAAATTCAGGATATTCTATTGAGTATTGAGAATTGAGGATTGATGGTTGGGTATTGAGGATTGAGGATTGAGGATTGAGGATTGAGGACGAGGGCTGAGGTTTGAGGATTGAGGTTTGAGGACTGAGGACTGACGATTGAGGGTTGAGAATTGAGGATTGAGGATTGAGGATTGAAGATTGAGGATTGGGTATTGAGGATTGAAGAATGAGGATTGAGGATTGAGGACTGAGGATTGAGGATTGAGGATTGAAGATTGATTATTCAGGAATGGAGATTGATGATTGAGGATTGAGGACCGAGGATTGAGGATTGAGGATTGAAGATTGAGTATTGAGGATTGAAGATTAAGGATTGAGGATTGGGGATTGAGGATTGAGGATTGAAGATTGAGGATTGGGTATTCCGGATTGAACATTGAGGATTGAGGATTGAGGATTGAGGATTGAGTATTGAGGATTGAGGATTGAGGATTGAGGGTTGAGGATTGAAGATTGAGGATTGGGGATTGAGGATTGACAATTGAGGATTGGGTATTGCGGATTGAACATTGAGGATTGAGGATTGAGGATAGAGGATTGAGTATTGAGGATTGAAGATTGAGGATTGAGTATTGAAGATTGTGGGTTGATGATTGAGGATAGAGGATTGAGGATTGAGGATTGATTATTCAGGAATGGAGATTGACGATTGAGGATTGAGGACCGAGGATTGAGGATTGAGGGTTGAAGATTGAGTATTGAGGAATGAATGTTGAGGATTGAGGATTGAGGATTGATGACTGAGGATTGAGGATTGAGGATTGAGGATTGAAGATTGAGGATTGAGGATTGAGGATTGAGGATTGAGAATTGAAGATTGAGTATTGGGGATTGAAGGTTGAGGATTGAGGATTGAGTGTTGAGGATTGAGGACGAGGATTGACGGTTGAGGTTTGAGGTTTGAGGATTGAGGATTGAAGATTGAGGACTGTGAACTGAGGATTGAGGATTGAGCATTGAGGATTGGAGTTTGAGGACTGGGGATTGGGGATTGAAGATTGAGGATTAAGGATTGAGGATTGGGGATTGAGGATCGGGTATTGAGGATTGAAGAATGAGGATTGAGGATTGAGGACTGAGGATTGAGGATTGAGGATTGAAGATTGATTATTCAGGAATGGAGATTGACGATTGAGGATTGAGGACCGAGGATTGAGGATTGAGGATTGAAGATTGAGTATTGAGGATTGAAGATTAAGGATTGAGGATTGGGGATTGAGGATTGAGGATTGAAGATTGAGGATTGGGTATTCCGGATTGAACATTGAGGATTGAGGATTGAGGATTGAGGATTGAGTATTGAGGATTGAGGATTGAGGATTGAGGGTTGAGGATTGAAGATTGAGGATTGGGGATTGAGGATTGACAATTGAGGATTGGGTATTGCGGATTGAACATTGAGGATTGAGGATTGAGGATAGAGGATTGAGTATTGAGGATTGAAGATTGAGGATTGAGTATTGAAGATTGTGGGTTGATGATTGAGGATAGAGGATTGAGGATTGAGGATTGATTATTCAGGAATGGAGATTGACGATTGAGGATTGAGGACCGAGGATTGAGGATTGAGGGTTGAAGATTGAGTATTGAGGATTGAATGTTGAGGATTGAGGATTGAGGATTGATGACTGAGGATTGAGGATTGAGGATTGAGGATTGAAGATTGAGGATTGAGGATTGAGGATTGAGGATTGAGAATTGAAGATTGAGTATTGGGGATTGAAGGTTGAGGATTGAGGATTGAGTGTTGAGGATTGAGGACGAGGATTGACGGTTGAGGTTTGAGGTTTGAGGATTGAGGATTGAAGATTGAGGACTGTGAACTGAGGATTGAGGATTGAGCATTGAGGATTGGAGTTTGAGGACTGGGGATTGGGGATTGAAGATTGAGGATTAAGGATTGAGGATTGGGGATTGAGGATCTAGGATTGGAGATTGATTATTGAGGATTGAAGATTGAGGATTGAGGATTGAGGATTGAGAATTGAGAATTGAGGGTGAGGACTAAGGGTTGAGGATTGAGGTTTGAGGAACGAGGATAGGGGATTGAGGATTGAGGACTGAGGATTGACGATTGAGTATTGAAGATTGAGGATTGATGACTGAGGATTGAGGATTGAGGATTGAGGATTGAGGATTGAGGATTGAAGGTTGAGTATTGAGGATTGAGGATTGAAGATTGAGGATTGCGTATTGAGGATTGAACATTGAGTAATGATGATTGAGGATTGAAGATTGAATATTGATGATTGAAGATTGAGGATCGAGGATTGAGAGTTGTGGATTGAGAACTAGGACTGAGGGCTGAGTATTGATGTTTGAGTTCTGAGGATTGAGGATTGAGGATTGAGAATTGAGGATTGAGGATTGAGGATTGAAGATTGAGGATTGAGGATTGAGGATTGAGTTTTGAGGATTGAGGATTGAAGATTGATGATTGAGGATTGAGGATTGAGGATTGAAGATTGAGCATTGAGGGTTGAAGATATAGGATCGAGGATTGAGTATTGAGGATTGAGGATTAAAGATTGAGGAATGAGGATTGAGGATTGAGTTTTGAGGATTGAGGATTGAAGATTGAATATTGATGATTGAAGGTTGAGGACTGAGGATTGAGGATTGTGGATTGAGGACGAGGACCGAGGGTTGAATATTGATGTTTGTGGTCTGAGGATTGACGATTGAGGACTGAGAATCGAGGATTGAGGATTGAGAATTGAAGATTGAGGATTGGGTATTGAGGATTGAAGAATGACTACTGAGGATTGAGAATTGAGGATTGAGGATTGAAGATTGAGTATTGAGGATTGAAGATTGAGGATTGGGGATTGAGGATTGAGGGTTGAAGATTGAGTATTAAGGATTGAAGGTTGAGGATTGAGGATTGAGGATTGAGGATTGACGATTGAAGATTGAGGATTGGGGATTGAGGATTGACGTTTGAGGATTGAGTATTGAGGATTGAGAATTGAGGATTGAGTATTGAAGATTGAGTATTGAGGATTGAAGATTGAGGATTGAGGGTTGAGTATTGAGGATTGAGGATGAGGGCCGAGGGTTGAGGATTGAGGTTTGAGGCTTGAGGACTGAGGATTGAGGATTGAGAATTGAGGATTGAGGATTGAGGATTGAAGATTGAGGATTGGGCGTTGAGGATTGAAGAATGAGGATTGAGGATTGAGGATTGAGGATTGAGGATTGAAGATTGAGGATTGAGGATTGAGGATTGAAGATTGAGCATTGAGGATTGAAGATTGAGGTTTGAGGATTGAGGGTTGAGGATTGAGGACGAGGACTGACGGTTGAGGATTGAGGTTTGAGGATTGAGGATTGAGGATTGAGGACTGACGACTGAGGATTGAGGATTTAGCATTGGGGATTGAAGTTTGAGGCCTGGGGATTGAGGATTCAAGATAGAGGTTTTAGGATTGAGGATTGGGAATTGAGGAACTAGGATTGGAGATTGATTATTGAGGATTGAAGATTGAGGATTGAGGATTGAGTATTGAGAATTGAGAATTGAACATGAGGACTGAGGGTTGAGGATTGAGGTTTGAGGAACGAGGATTGGGGATTGAGGATTGAGGACTGAGGATTGACGATTGAGTATTGAAGATTGAGGATTGATATCTGAGGATTGAGGATTGAGGATTGAGGATTGAGGATTGAGGATTGAAGATTGAGTATTGAGGATTGAATATTGAGGATTGAGTATTGAGGATTGAGGGTTGAGGATGAGGGCTGAGGGTTGAGGGTTGAGGTTTGTGTATTGAATCCTGAAAATTCAGGATATTCTATTGTGTATTGAGAATTGAGGATTGATGGTTGAGTATTGAGGACTGAGGATTGAGGATTGTGGATTGAGGAATGAGGATTGAGGATTGAAGATTGAGTATTGAGGATTGGAGATCGAGGATTGAGGATTGAGGATTGTGGAATGACGATTGAGGGTTGAGGATTGAGGATTGAGGACAGAAGATTGAGGATTGGGTATTGAGGATTGAACATTGAGGATTGAAGATTGAATATTGATGATTGAAGATTGAGGATCGAGGAGTGAGTGTTGTGGATTGAGGACGAGGACTGAGGGTTGAGTATTGATGTTTGAGGTCTGAGGATTGAGGATTGTGGATTGAGAACTGTGGGTTGAAGGTTGAGCATTGAAGATTGAGGATCGGGTATTGAGGATTGAAGAATGAGTACTGAGGATTGAGAATTGAGGATTGAGGATTGAGGATTGAAGATTGAGTATTGAGGATTGAAGATTGAGGATTGAGGGTTGAGGATTGAGGATTGAGGATGAGGTCTGAGGGTTGAGGATTGAGGTTTGAGGACTGAGGCCTGAGGATTGAGGATTGAGAATTGAGGATTGAGGATTGAAGATTGAGTATTGAGGATTGAAGATTGAGGATTGAGGATTGAGGATTGAGGATTGAGGATGAGGGCTGAGGTTTGAGGGTAGATGTTTGAGGACTGAGGACTGAGGATTGAGGGTTGATAATTGAGGATTGAGGATTGAAGATTGAGTATTGAGGATTGAAGATTGAAGGTTGAGCATTGAAGATTGAGGATTGGGTGTTGAGGATTGAAGAATGAGGATTGAGGATTGAGGATTGAGGATTGAGGATTGAAGATTGAGTATTGAGGACTGAAGATTGAGGATTGAGGATTGAGGATTGAGGATTGAAGATTGAGGATTGAGGATTGAATATTGAGGATTGAGGATTGAGGATTGGGGATTGAGGATGAGGGCTGAGGGTTGAGGGTTGAGGTTTGAGTATTGAATCCTGAAAATTCAGGATATTCTATTGAGTATTGAGAATTGAGGATTGATGGTTGGGTATTGAGGATTGAGGATTGAGGATTGAGGATTGAGGACGAGGGCTGAGGTTTGAGGATTGAGGTTTGAGGACTGAGGACTGACGATTGAGGGTTGAGAATTGAGGATTGAGGATTGAGGATTGAAGATTGAGGATTGGGTATTGAGGATTGAAGAATGAGGATTGAGGATTGAGGACTGAGGATTGAGGATTGAGGATTGAAGATTGATTATTCAGGAATGGAGATTGACGATTGAGGATTGAGGACCGAGGATTGAGGATTGAGGATTGAAGATTGAGTATTGAGGATTGAAGATTAAGGATTGAGGATTGGGGATTGAGGATTGAGGATTGAAGATTGAGGATTGGGTATTCCGGATTGAACATTGAGGATTGAGGATTGAGGATTGAGGATTGAGTATTGAGGATTGAGGATTGAGGATTGAGGGTTGAGGATTGAAGATTGAGGATTGGGGATTGAGGATTGACAATTGAGGATTGGGTATTGCGGATTGAACATTGAGGATTGAGGATTGAGGATAGAGGATTGAGTATTGAGGATTGAAGATTGAGGATTGAGTATTGAAGATTGTGGGTTGATGATTGAGGATAGAGGATTGAGGATTGAGGATTGATTATTCAGGAATGGAGATTGACGATTGAGGATTGAGGACCGAGGATTGAGGATTGAGGGTTGAAGATTGAGTATTGAGGATTGAATGTTGAGGATTGAGGATTGAGGATTGATGACTGAGGATTGAGGATTGAGGATTGAGGATTGAAGATTGAGGATTGAGGATTGAGGATTGAGGATTGAGAATTGAAGATTGAGTATTGGGGATTGAAGGTTGAGGATTGAGGATTGAGTGTTGAGGATTGAGGACGAGGATTGACGGTTGAGGTTTGAGGTTTGAGGATTGAGGATTGAAGATTGAGGACTGTGAACTGAGGATTGAGGATTGAGCATTGAGGATTGGAGTTTGAGGACTGGGGATTGGGGATTGAAGATTGAGGATTAAGGATTGAGGATTGGGGATTGAGGATCTAGGATTGGAGATTGATTATTGAGGATTGAAGATTGAGGATTGAGGATTGAGGATTGAGAATTGAGAATTGAGGGTGAGGACTAAGGGTTGAGGATTGAGGTTTGAGGAACGAGGATAGGGGATTGAGGATTGAGGACTGAGGATTGACGATTGAGTATTGAAGATTGAGGATTGATGACTGAGGATTGAGGATTGAGGATTGAGGATTGAGGATTGAGGATTGAAGGTTGAGTATTGAGGATTGAGGATTGAAGATTGAGGATTGCGTATTGAGGATTGAACATTGAGTAATGATGATTGAGGATTGAAGATTGAATATTGATGATTGAAGATTGAGGATCGAGGATTGAGAGTTGTGGATTGAGAACTAGGACTGAGGGCTGAGTATTGATGTTTGAGTTCTGAGGATTGAGGATTGAGGATTGAG
Organism: Calliopsis andreniformis; assembly: GCF_051401765.1. Classification (NCBI taxonomy): domain Eukaryota; kingdom Metazoa; phylum Arthropoda; class Insecta; order Hymenoptera; family Andrenidae; genus Calliopsis; species Calliopsis andreniformis. The sequence continues at coordinate 4,465,962 of NW_027480444.1, read as the reverse complement.
AATTGAGGATTGAGGATTGAGGATTGAAGATTGAGGATTGAGGATTGAGGATTGAGTTTTGAGGATTGAGGATTGAAGATTGATGATTGAGGATTGAGGATTGAGGATTGAAGATTGAGCATTGAGGGTTGAAGATATAGGATCGAGGATTGAGTATTGAGGATTGAGGATTAAAGATTGAGGAATGAGGATTGAGGATTGAGTTTTGAGGATTGAGGATTGAAGATTGAATATTGATGATTGAAGGTTGAGGACTGAGGATTGAGGATTGTGGATTGAGGACGAGGACCGAGGGTTGAATATTGATGTTTGTGGTCTGAGGATTGACGATTGAGGACTGAGAATCGAGGATTGAGGATTGAGAATTGAAGATTGAGGATTGGGTATTGAGGATTGAAGAATGACTACTGAGGATTGAGAATTGAGGATTGAGGATTGAAGATTGAGTATTGAGGATTGAAGATTGAGGATTGAGGGTTGAGGATTGAGGATTGAGGATGAGGGCTGAGGGTTGAGGATTGAGGTTTGAGGACTGAGGCCTGAGGATTGAGGATTGAGAATTGAGGATTGAGGATTGAAGATTGAGTATTGAGGATTGAAGATTGAGGATTGAGGATTGAAGATTAAGGATTGAGGATTGAGGGTTGAGGATTGAGGACGAGGACTGACGGTTGAGGACTGAGGGTTGAGGATTGAGGTTTGAGGAACGAGGATTGGGGATTGAGGATTGAGGACTGAGGATTGACGATTGAGTATTGAATATTGAGGATTGATATCTGAGGATTGAGGGTCGAGGATTGAGGATTGAGGATTGAGGATTGAAGATTGTGGATTGAGGACGAGGACCGAGGGTTGAATATTGATGTTTGTGGTCTGAGGATTGAGGATTGAGGATTGAGAATCGAGGATTGAGGATTGAGAATTGAAGATTGAGGATTGAAGTTTGAGGATTGAGGGTTGAGGATTGAGGATTGAGGATGAGGGCTGAGGGTTGAGGATTGAGGTTTGAGGACTGAGGCCTGAGGATTGAGGATTGAGAATTGAGGATTGAGGATTGAAGATTGAGTATTGAGGATTGAAGATTGAGGATTGAGGATTGAGGATTGAGGATTGAGGATGAGGGCTGAGGTTTGAGGATAGATGTTTGAGGACTGAGGACTGAGGATTGAGGGTTGAGAATTGAGGATTGAGGATTGAAGATTGAGTATTGAGGATTGAAGGTTGAAGGTTGAGCATTGAAGATTGAGGATTGGGTGTTGAGGATTGAAGAATGAGGATTGAGGATTGAGGATTGAGGATTGAGGATTGAAGATTGAGTATTGAAGACTGAAGATTGAGGATTGAGGATTGAGGATTGAGGATTGAGGATTGAGGATTGAGGATTGAGGATTGAAGATTGAGTATTGAGGGTTGAAAGTTTAGGATTGAGGATTGAGGATTGAGGGTTGAGGATTAAAGATTGAGGATTGAGGATTGAGGATTGAGGGTTGAGGATTGAGGATTGAAGATTGAGTATTGATGATTGAAGATTGAGGATTGAGGATTGAGGGTTGTGGATTGAGGACCAGGTCCGTGTGTTGAATATTGATGTTCGAGGTCTGAGGATTGAGGATTGAGTATTGAGGATTGAGGATTGAAGATTGAGGATTGAGGATTGAAGATTGAGGATTGGGGATAGAGGATTGACGATTGAGGATTGGGTATTGCGGATTGAACATTGCGGATTGAGGACTGGGGATTGAGGATTGAGTATTGAGGATTGAAGATTGATGATTGAGGATTGAGGATTGAGGATTGAGGATTGAAGGTTGAGGATTGAGGACTGAGGATTGAGGATTGAGTATTGAAGGTTGAGGATTGGGGATTGAGGATTGAGGATTGAGAATTGAGAATTGAGGATGAGGACTGAGGGTTGAGGATTGAGGTTTGAGGATTGAGGATTGAGGATTGAGGATTGAGGATTGTGTATTGGGAATTGAAGATTGAGTATTGAAGATTGAGTATTGATGACTGAGGATTGAGGATTGAGGATTGAGGATTGAGGATTGAGGATTGAAGATTGAGCATTGGGGATTGAAGATTGAGGATTGAGGATTGAGGATTGACGATTGAGGATTGAGGATTGAGGATTTAGGATTGAGTATTGAGAATTGAAGATTGGGGATTGATTAATGAGGATTGAGGATTGAGGTTTGAGGATTGAGGATTGAGGGTTGAGGATTGAGGATTGTGTATTGAAGATTGAGGATTGATGATTGAGGATTGAGGATTGAGGATTGAGGATTGAGGAATGAGGATTGAGGATTGAGGATTGAAGATTGAGTATTGAGTACTGAAGCCTGACGATTGAGGATTGAGAATTGAGGATTGAGGGTTGAGGACTGAGAATTGAATATTGAGTATTGAGGATTGAAGATTGAGGATTGAGGATTGGGGATTGAGGATTGAGGATTGAGGATTGAGAATTCGGGATTGAGGATTGAGGGTTGAAGATTGAGTATTGAGGATTGAAGGTTGAGGATTGAGGATTGAGGATTGAGGATTGAGGATTGAGGATTGAGTATTGGGGATTGAAGATTGAGGATTGATGACTGAGGATTGAGGATTGAGGGTTGAGGATTGAGGATTGTTTATTGAAGATTGAGGATTGATGATTGAGGATTGAGGATTGAGGATTGAGGATTGAGGAATGAGGATTGAGGACTGAGGATTGAAGATTGAGTATTGAGTACTGAAGCCTGACGATTGAGGATTGAGAATTGAGGATTGAGGGTTGAGGATTGAGAACTGAATATTGAGTATTGAGGATTGAAGATTGAGGATTGAGGATTGGGGATTGAGGATTGAGGATTGAGGATTGAGGATTGACAATTGAGAATTGAGGATGAGGACTGAGGGTTGATGATTGAGGTTTGAGGATTGAGGATTGAGTATTGAGGATTGAGGATTGAGTATTGAAGATTGAGGATTGAGTATTGAAAATTGGATATTGATGACTGAGGATTTAGGATTGATGATTGACGATTGAGGATTGAGTATTGAAGATTGAGTATTGGGGATTGAAGATTGAGGATTGAGGATTCAGGATTGAGGATGGAGAATGAGGGCTGAGGGCTGAGGGTTGAGGATTGAGGTTTGAGTATTGAACCGTGAGAATTCAGGATATTCTATTGAGGATTGAGAATTGAGGATTGATGGTTGCGTAATGAGGATTGAGGATTGAGTATTGAGGATTGAGGATTGAGTATTGAAGATTGAGGATTGATGATTGAGGATTGAGGATTGAGGATTGAGTATTGAGGATTGAGTATTGATGATTGAGGATTGAGGATTGAGGATTGAGTATTGAGGAATGAGGATTGAGGATTGAGGATTGAAGATTGAGTATTGAGTACTGAAGCCTGACGATTGATGATTGAGAATTGAGGGTTGAGGATTGAGGATTGAGGATTGAAGATTGAGTATTGGGGATTGAAGATCGAGGATTGAGTATTGAGGACTGAGGATTGAGGATTGAGGGTTGGGGATTGAGGATTGAGGATTGAAGATTGAGGATTGGGTATTGAGGATAGAAGAACGAGGATTGAGGATTGATGATTGAGGATTGAGGATTGTAGACTGAGTATTGAGGATTGAATATTGAGGATTGAGGATTGAGGATTGATTATTGAGAATTGGGGATTGAGGATTGAGGGTTGAAGATTGAGTATTAAGGATTGAAGGTTGAGGATTGAGGATTGAGGATTGAGGATTGACGATTGAAGATTGAGGATTGGGGATTGAGGATTGACGTTTGAGGATTGAGTATTGAGGATTGAGAATTGAGGATTGAGTATTGAAGATTGAGTATTGAGGATCGAAGATTGACGATTGAGGGTTGAGTATTGAGGATTGAGGATGAGGGCCGAGGGTTGAGGATTGAGGTTTGAGGCTTGAGGACTGAGGATTGAGGATTGAGAATTGAGGATTGAGGATTGAGGATTGAAGATTGAGGATTGGGCGTTGAGGATTGAAGAATGAGGATTGAGGATTGAGGATTGAGGATTGAGGATTGAAGATTGAGGATTGAGGATTGAGGATTGAGGATTGAAGATTGAGGATTGAGGATTGAGGATTGAGAGTTGAGAATTGAAGGTGAGGACTGAGGGTTGAGGATTGAGGTTTGAGGAACGAGCATTGGGGATTGAGGATTGAGGACTGAGGATTGACGATTGAGTATTGAAGATTGATGATTGATGACTGAGGATTGAGGATTGAGGATTGAGGATTGAGGATTGAGGATTGAGGATAGAAGATTGAGTATAGAGGATTGAATATTGAGGATTGAGGATTGAGGATTCGGGATTGAGGATGAGGGCTGAGGGTTGAGGGTTGAGGTTTGAGTATTGAATCCTGAAAATTCAGGATATACTATTGAGTATTGAGAATTGAGGATTGCTGGTTGGGTATTGAGGATTGAGGATTGAGGATTGAGGATTGAGGACGAGGGCCGAGGTTTGAGGATTGAGGTTTGAGGACTGAGGACTGACGATTGAGGGTTGAGCATTGTGGATTGAGGATTGAGGATTGAAGATTGAGGATTGGGTATTGAGGATTGAAGAATGAGGATTGAGGATTGAGGATTGAGGATTGAGGATTGAGGATTGAGGATTGAAGATTGATTATTCAGGAATGGAGATTGACGATTGAGGATTGAGGACCGAGGATTGAGGATTGAGGATTGAAGATTGAGTATTGAGGATTGAAGATTAAGGATTGAGGATTGGGGATTGAGGATTGAGGATTGAAGATTGAGGATTGGGTATTCCGGATTGAACATTGAGGATTGAGGATTGAGGATTGAGGATTGAGTATTGAGGATTGAGGATTGAGGATTGAGGGTTGAGGATTGAATATTGAGGATTGGGGATTGAGGATTGACAATTCAGGATTGGGTATTGCGGATTGAACATTGAGGATTGAGGATTGAGGATAGAGGATTGCGTATTGAGGATTGAAGATTGAGGATTGAGTATTGAAGATTGAGGATTGATGATTGAGGATAGAGGATTGAGGATTGTGGATTGAGGAATGAGGATTTAGGATTGAGGATTGAAGATTGAGTATTGAGTACTGAAGCCTGACGATTGAGGATTGAGGATTGGGGTTTGAGGATTGATGATTCAGGATTGAAGGTTGAGTATTGAGGATTGAAGATTGAGGATTGAGGATGGAATATTGAGTATTGAGGATTGAGGATTGAGGATTGAGAATTCGGGATTGAGGGTTGAGGGTTGAAGATTGAGTATTGAGGATTGAATGTTGAGGATTGAGGATTGAGGATTGATGACTGAGGATTGAGGATTGAGGATTGAGGATTGAAGATTGAGGATTGAGGATTGAGGATTGAGAATTGAAGATTGAGTATTGGGGATTGAAGGTTGAGGATTGAGGATTGAGTGTTGAGGATTGAGGACGAGGACTGACGGTTGAGGTTTGAGGTTTGAGGATTGAGGATTGATGATTGAGGACTGAGGACTGAGGATTGAGGATTGAGTATTGAGGATTGAAGTTTGAGGACTGGGGATTGAGGATTGAAGATTGAGGATTAAGGATTGAGGATTGGGGATTGAGGATCTAGGATTGGAGATTGATTATTGAGGATTGAAGATTGAGGATTGAGGATTGAGGATTGAGAATTGAGAATTGAGGGTGAGGACTAAGGGTTGAGGATTGAGGTTTGAGGAACGAGTATAGGGGATTGAAGATTGAGGACTGAGGATTGACGATTGAGTATTGAAGATTGAGGATTGATGACTGAGGATTGAGGATTGAGGATTGAGGATTGAGGATTGAGGATTGAAGGTTGAGTATTGAGGATTGAGGATTGAAGATTGAGGATTGCGTGTGGAGGATTGAACATTGAGTATTGAGGATTGAGGATTGAAGATTGAATATTGATGATTGAAGATTGAGGATCGAGGATTGAGGGTTGTGGATTGAGGACGAGGACTGAGGGCTGAGTATTGATGTTTGAGGTCTGAGGATTGAGGATTGAGGATTGAGAATTGAGGATTGAGGATTGAGTATTGAAGATTGAGGATTGATGATTGAGGATTGAGGATTGAGGATTGAGTATTGAGGATTGAGTATTGAAGATTGAGTATTGATGATTGAGGATTGAGGATTGAGGATTGAGTATTGAGGAATGAGGATTGAGGATTGAGGATTGAAGATTGAGTATTGAGTACTGAAGCCTGACGATTGATGATTGAGAATTGAGGATTGAGGATTGAGCATTGAGGATTGAAGATTGAGTATTGGGGATTGAAGATCGAGGATTGAGTATTGAGGATTGAGGATTGAGGATTGAGGGTTGAGGATTGAGGATTGAGGACTGAAGATTGAGGATTGGGTATTGAGGATGGAAGAACGAGGATTGAGGATTGATGATTGAGGATTGAGGATTGTAGACTGAGTATTGAGGATTGAATATTGAGGATTGAGGATTGAGGATTGAGTATTGAGAATTGGGGATTGAGGATTGAGGGTTGAAGATTGAGTATTAAGGATTGAAGGTTGAGTATTGAGGATTGAGGATTGAGGATTGAGGGTTGAGGATTGAATATTGAGGATTGGGGATTGAGGATTGACAATTGAGGATTGGGTATTGCGGATTGAACATTGAGGATTGAGGATTGAGGATAGAGGATTGCGTATTGAGGATTGAAGATTGAGGATTGAGTATTGAAGATTGAGGATTGATGATTGAGGATAGAGGATTGAGGATTGTGGATTGAGGAATGAGGATTTAGGATTGAGGATTGAAGATTGAGTATTGAGTACTGAAGCCTGACGATTGAGGATTGAGGATTGGGGATTGAGGATTGATGATTCAGGATTGAAGGTTGAGTATTGAGGATTGAATGTTGAGGATTGAGGATTGAGGATTGATGACTGAGGATTGAGGATTGAGGATTGAGGATTGAAGATTGAGGATTGAGGATTGAGGATTGAGAATTGAAGATTGAGTATTGGGGATTGAAGGTTGAGGATTGAGGATTGAGTGTTGAGGATTGAGGACGAGGACTGACGGTTGAGGTTTGAGGTTTGAGGATTGAGGATTGATGATTGAGGACTGAGGACTGAGGATTGAGGATTGAGTATTGAGGATTGAAGTTTGAGGACTGGGGATTGAGGATTGAAGATTGAGGATTAAGGATTGAGGATTGGGGATTGAGGATCTAGGATTGGAGATTGATTATTGAGGATTGAAGATTGAGGATTGAGGATTGAGGATTGAGAATTGAGAATTGAGGGTGAGGACTAAGGGTTGAGGATTGAGGTTTGAGGAACGAGTATAGGGGATTGAAGATTGAGGACTGAGGATTGACGATTGAGTATTGAAGATTGAGGATTGATGACTGAGGATTGAGGATTGAGGATTGAGGATTGAGGATTGAGGATTGAAGGTTGAGTATTGAGGATTGAGGATTGAAGATTGAGGATTGCGTGTGGAGGATTGAACATTGAGTATTGAGGATTGAGGATTGAAGATTGAATATTGATGATTGAAGATTGAGGATCGAGGATTGAGGGTTGTGGATTGAGGACGAGGACTGAGGGCTGAGTATTGATGTTTGAGGTCTGAGGATTGAGGATTGAGGATTGAGAATTGAGGATTGAGGATTGAGTATTGAAGATTGAGGATTGATGATTGAGGATTGAGGATTGAGGATTGAGTATTGAGGATTGAGTATTGAAGATTGAGTATTGATGATTGAGGATTGAGGATTGAGGATTGAGTATTGAGGAATGAGGATTGAGGATTGAGGATTGAAGATTGAGTATTGAGTACTGAAGCCTGACGATTGATGATTGAGAATTGAGGATTGAGGATTGAGGATTGAGGATTGAAGATTGAGTATTGGGGATTGAAGATCGAGGATTGAGTATTGAGGATTGAGGATTGAGGATTGAGGGTTGAGGATTGAGGATTGAGGACTGAAGATTGAGGATTGGGTATTGAGGATGGAAGAACGAGGATTCAGGATTGATGATTGAGGATTGAGGATTGTAGACTGAGTATTGAGGATTGAATATTGAGGATTGAGGATTGAGGATTGAGTATTGAGAATTGGGGATTGAGGATTGAGGGTTGAAGATTGAGTATTAAGGATTGAAGGTTGAGGATTGAGGATTGAGGATTGAGGATTGACGATTGAAGATTGAGGATTGGGGATTGAGGATTGACGTTTGAGGATTGAGTATTGAGGATTGAGAATTGAGGATTGAGTATTGAAGATTGAGTATTGAGGATTGAAGATTGAGGATTGAGGGTTGAGTATTGAGGATTGAGGATGAGGGCCGAGGGTTGAGGATTGAGGTTTGAGGCTTGAGGACTGAGGATTGAGGATTGAGAATTGAGGATTGAGGATTGAGGATTGAAGATTGAGGATTGGGCGTTGAGGATTGAAGAATGAGGATTGAGGATTGAGGATTGAGGATTGAGGATTGAAGATTGAGGATTGAGGATTGAGGATTGAGGATTGAAGATTGAGGATTGAGGATTGAGGATTGAGAGTTGAGAATTGAAGGTGAGGACTGAGGGTTGAGGATTGAGGTTTGAGGAACGAGCATTGGGGATTGAGGATTGAGGACTGAGGATTGACGATTGAGTATTGAAGATTGATGATTGATGACTGAGGATTGAGGATTGAGGATTGAGGATTGAGGATTGAAGATTGAGTATAGAGGATTGAATATTGAGGATTGAGGATTGAGGATTGGGGATTGAGGATGAGGGCTGAGGGTTGAGGGCTGAGGTTTGAGTATTGAATCCTGAAAATTCAGGATATTCTATTGAGTATTGAGAATTGAGGATTGATGGTTGGGTATTGAGGATTGAGGACGAGGGCTGAGGTTTGAGGATTGAGGTTTGAGGACTGAGGACTGACGATTGAGGGTTGAGAATTGAGGATTGAGGATTGAGGATTGAAGATTGAGGATTGGGTATTGAGGATTGAAGAATGAGGATTGAGGATTGGGGATTGAGGATTGAGGATTGAGGATTGAAGATTGATTATTCAGGAATGGAGATTGACGATTGAGGATTGAGGACCGAGGATTGAGGATTGAGGATTGAAGATTGAGTATTGAGGATTGAAGATTAAGGATTGAGGATTGGGGATTGAGGATTGAGGATTGAAGATTGAGGATTGGGTATTCCGGATTGAACATTGAGGATTGAGGATTGAGGATTGAGGATTGAGTATTGAGGATTGAGGATTGAGGATTGAGGGTTGAGGATTGAAGATTGAGGATTGGGGATTGAGGATTGACAATTGAGGATTGGGTATTGCGGATTGAACATTGAGGATTGAGGATTGAGGATAGAGGATTGAGTATTGAGGATTGAAGATTGAGGATTGAGTATTGAAGATTGAGGATTGATGATTGAGGATAGAGGATTGAGGATTGAGGATTGAGGAATGAGGATTTAGGATTGAGGATTGAAGATTGAGTATTGAGTACTGAAGCCTGACGATTGAGGATTGAGGATTGGGGATTGAGGATTGATGATTCAGGATTGAAGGTTGAGTATTGAGGATTGAAGGTTGAGGATTGAGGATGGAATATTGAGGATTGAGGATTGAGGATTGAGGATTGAGAATTCGGGATTGAGGATTGAGGGTTGAAGATTGAGTATTGAGGATTGAATGTTGAGGATTGAGGATTGAGGATTGATGACTGAGGATTGAGGATTGAGGATTGAGGATTGAAGATTGAGGATTGAGGATTGAGGATTGAGAATTGAAGATTGAGTATTGGGGATTGAAGGTTGAGGATTGAGGATTGAGTGTTGAGGATTGAGGACGAGGACTGACGGTTGAGGTTTGAGGTTTGAGGATTGAGGATTGATGATTGAGGACTGAGAACTGAGGATTGAGGATTGAGCATTGAGGATTGAAGTTTGAGGACTGGGGATTGGGGATTGAAGATAGAGGATTAAGGATTGAGGATTGGGGATTGAGGATCTAGGATTGGAGATTGATTATTGAGGATTGAAGATTGAGGATTGAGGATTCAGGATTGAGAATTGAGAATTGAGGGTGAGGACTAAGGGTTGAGGATTGAGGTTTGAGGAACGAGTATAGGGGATTGAAGATTGAGGACTGAGGATTGACGGTTGAGTATTGAAGATTGAGGATTGATGACTGAGGATTGAGGATTGAGGATTGAGGATTGAGGATTGAGGATTGAAGGTTGAGTATTGAGGATTGAGGATTGAAGATTGAGGATTGCGTGTGGAGGATTGAACATTGAGTATTGAGGATTGAGGATTGAAGATTGAATATTGATGATTGAAGATTGAGGATCGAGGATTGAGGGTTGTGGATTGAGGACGAGGACTGAGGGCTGAGTATTGATGTTTGAGGTCTGAGGATTGAGGATTGAGGATTGAGAATTGAGGATTGAGGATTGAGTATTGAAGATTGAGGATTGATGATTGAGGATTGAGGATTGAGGATTGAGTATTGAGGATTGAGTATTGAAGATTGAGTATTGATGATTGAGGATTGAGGATTGAGGATTGAGTATTGAGGAATGAGGATTGAGGATTGAGGATTGAAGATTGAGTATTGAGTACTGAAGCCTGACGATTGATGATTGAGAATTGAGGATTGAGGATTGAGGATTGAGGATTGAAGATTGAGTATTGGGGATTGAAGATCGAGGATTGAGTATTGAGGATTGAGGATTGAGGATTGAGGGTTGAGGATTGAGGATTGAGGACTGAAGATTGAGGATTGGGTATTGAGGATGGAAGAACGAGGATTGAGGATTGATGATTGAGGATTGAGGATTGTAGACTGAGTATTGAGGATTGAATATTGAGGATTGAGGATTGAGGATTGAGTATTGAGAATTGGGGATTGAGGATTGAGGGTTGAAGATTGAGTATTAAGGATTGAAGGTTGAGTATTGAGGATTGAGGATTGAGGATTGAGGGTTGAGGATTGAATATTGAGGATTGGGGATTGAGGATTGACAATTGAGGATTGGGTATTGCGGATTGAACACTGAGGATTGAGGATTGAGGATAGAGGATTGCGTATTGAGGATTGAAGATTGAGGATTGAGTATTGAAGATTGAGGATTGATGATTGAGGTTAGAGGATTGAGGATTGTGGATTGAGGAATGAGGATTTAGGATTGAGGATTGAAGATTGAGTATTGAGTACTGAAGCCTGACGATTGAGGATTGAGGATTGGGGATTGAGGATTGATGATTCAGGATTGAAGGTTGAGTATTGAGGATTGAAGGTTGAGGATTGAGGATGGAATATTGAGTATTGAGGATTGAGGATTGAGGATTGAGAATTCGGGATTGAGGATTGAGGGTTGAAGATTGAGTATTGAGGATTGAATGTTGAGGATTGAGGATTGAGGATTGATGACTGAGGATTGAGGATTGAGGATTGAGGATTGAAGATTGAGGATTGAGGATTGAGGATTGAGAATTGAAGATTGAGTATTGGGGATTGAAGGTTGAGGATTGAGGATTGAGTGTTGAGGATTGAGGACGAGGACTGACGGTTGAGGTTTGAGGTTTGAGGATTGAGGATTGATGATTGAGGACTGAGGACTGAGGATTGAGGATTGAGTATTGAGGATTGAAGTTTGAGGACTGGGGATTGAGGATTGAAGATTGAGGATTAAGGATTGAGGATTGGGGATTGAGGATCTAGGATTGGAGATTGATTATTGAGGATTGAAGATTGAGGATTGAGGATTGAGGATTGAGAATTGAGAATTGAGGGTGAGGACTAAGGGTTGAGGATTGAGGTTTGAGGAACGAGTATAGGGGATTGAAGATTGAGGACTGAGGATTGACGATTGAGTATTGAAGATTGAGGATTGATGACTGAGGATTGAGGATTGAGGATTGAGGATTGAGGATTGAGGATTGAAGGTTGAGTATTGAGGATTGAGGATTGAAGATTGAGGATTGCGTGTGGAGGATTGAACATTGAGTATTGAGGATTGAGGATTGAAGATTGAATATTGATGATTGAAGATTGAGGATCGAGGATTGAGGGTTGTGGATTGAGGACGAGGACTGAGGGCTGAGTATTGATGTTTGAGGTCTGAGGATTGAGGATTGAGGATTGAGAATTGAGGATTGAGGATTGAGTAATGAAGATTGAGGATTGATGATTGAGGATTGAGGATTGAGGATTGAGTATTGAGGATTGAGTATTGAAGATTGAGTATTGATGATTGAGGATTGAGGATTGAGGATTGAGTATTGAGGAATGAGGATTGAGGATTGAGGATTGAAGATTGAGTATTGAGTACTGAAGCCTGACGATTGATGATTGAGAATTGAGGATTGAGGATTGAGGATTGAGGATTGAAGATTGAGTATTGGGGATTGAAGATCGAGGATTGAGTATTGAGGATTGAGGATTGAGGATTGAGGGTTGAGGATTGAGGATTGAGGACTGAAGATTGAGGATTGGGTATTGAGGATGGAAGAACGAGGATTGAGGATTGATGATTGAGGATTGAGGATTGTAGACTGAGTATTGAGGATTGAATATTGAGGATTGAGGATTGAGGATTGAGTATTGAGAATTGGGGATTGAGGATTGAGGGTTGAAGATTGAGTATTAAGGATTGAAGGTTGAGGATTGAGGATTGAGGATTGAGGATTGACGATTGAAGATTGAGGATTGGGGATTGAGGATTGACGTTTGAGGATTGAGTATTGAGGATTGAGAATTGAGGATTGAGTATTGAAGATTGAGTATTGAGGATTGAAGATTGAGGATTGAGGGTTGAGTATTGAGGATTGAGGATGAGGGCCGAGGGTTGAGGATTGAGGTTTGAGGCTTGAGGACTGAGGATTGAGGATTGAGAATTGAGGATTGAGGATTGAGGATTGAAGATTGAGGATTGGGCGTTGAGGATTGATGACTGAGGATTGAGGATTGAGGATTGAGGATTGAGGATTGAAGATTGAGTATAGAGGATTGAATATTGAGGATTGAGGATTGAGGATTGGGGATTGAGGATGAGGGCTGAGGGTTGAGGGCTGAGGTTTGAGTATTGAATCCTGAAAATTCAGGATATTCTATTGAGTATTGAGAATTGAGGATTGATGGTTGGGTATTGAGGATTGAGGATTGAGGATTGAGGATTGAGGACGAGGGCTGAGGTTTGAGGATTGAGGTTTGAGGACTGAGGACTGACGATTGAGGGTTGAGAATTGAGGATTGAGGATTGAGGATTGAAGATTGAGGATTGGGTATTGAGGATTGAAGAATGAGGATTGAGGATTGGGGATTGAGGATTGAGGATTGAGGATTGAAGATTGATTATTCAGGAATGGAGATTGACGATTGAGGATTGAGGACCGAGGATTGAGGATTGAGGATTGAAGATTGAGTATTGAGGATTGAAGATTAAGGATTGAGGATTGGGGATTGAGGATTGAGGATTGAAGATTGAGGATTGGGTATTCCGGATTGAACATTGAGGATTGAGGATTGAGGATTGAGGATTGAGTATTGAGGATTGAGGATTGAGGATTGAGGGTTGAGGATTGAAGATTGAGGATTGGGGATTGAGGATTGACAATTGAGGATTGGGTATTGCGGATTGAACATTGAGGATTGAGGATTGAGGATAGAGGATTGAGTATTGAGGATTGAAGATTGAGGATTGAGTATTGAAGATTGAGGATTGATGATTGAGGATAGAGGATTGAGGATTGAGGATTGAGGAATGAGGATTTAGGATTGAGGATTGAAGATTGAGTATTGAGTACTGAAGCCTGACGATTGAGGATTGAGGATTGGGGATTGAGGATTGATGATTCAGGATTGAAGGTTGAGTATTGAGGATTGAAGGTTGAGGATTGAGGATGGAATATTGAGGATTGAGGATTGAGGATTGAGGATTGAGAATTCGGGATTGAGGATTGAGGGTTGAAGATTGAGTATTGAGGATTGAATGTTGAGGATTGAGGATTGAGGATTGATGACTGAGGATTGAGGATTGAGGATTGAGGATTGAAGATTGAGGATTGAGGATTGAGGATTGAGAATTGAAGATTGAGTATTGGGGATTGAAGGTTGAGGATTGAGGATTGAGTGTTGAGGATTGAGGACGAGGACTGACGGTTGAGGTTTGAGGTTTGAGGATTGAGGATTGATGATTGAGGACTGAGAACTGAGGATTGAGGATTGAGCATTGAGGATTGAAGTTTGAGGACTGGGGATTGGGGATTGAAGATAGAGGATTAAGGATTGAGGATTGGGGATTGAGGATCTAGGATTGGAGATTGATTATTGAGGATTGAAGATTGAGGATTGAGGATTGAGGATTGAGAATTGAGAATTGAGGGTGAGGACTAAGGGTTGAGGATTGAGGTTTGAGGAACGAGGATAGGGGATTGAAGATTGAGGACTGAGGATTGACGACTGAGTATTGAAGATTGAGGATTGATGACTGAGGATTGAGGATTGAGGATTGAGGATTGAGGATTGAGGATTGAAGGTTGAGTATTGAGGATTGAGGATTGAAGATTGAGGATTGCGTATGGAGGATTCAACATTGAGTATTGAGGATTGAGGATTGAAGATTGAATATTGATGATTGAAGATTGAGGATCGAGGATTGAGGGTTGTGGATTGAGGACGAGGACTGAGGGCTGAGTATTGATGTTTGAGGTCTTAGGATTGAGGATTGAGGATTGAGAATTGAGGATTGAGGATTGAGGATTGATGATTGAGGATTGAGGATTGAGGATTGAGAATTGAGAATTGAGGGTGAGGTCTAAGGGTTGAGGATTGAGGTTTGAGGAACGAGGATAGGGGATTGAGGATTGAGGACTGAGGATTGACGATTGAGTATTGAAGATTGAGGATTGATGACTGAGGATTGAGGATTGAGGATTGAGGATTGAGGATTGAGGATTGAAGGTTGAGTATTGAGGATTGAGGATTGAAGATTGAGGATTGCGTATTGAGGATTGAACATTGAGTAATGAGGATTGAGGATTGAAGATTGAATATTGATGATTGAAGATTGAGGATCGAGGATTGAGAGTTGTGGATTGAGAACGAGGACTGAGGGCTGAGTATTGATGTTTGAGTTCTGAGGATTGAGGATTGAGGATTGAGAATTGAGGATTGAGGATTGAGGATTGAAGATTGAGTATTGAGGATTGAGGATTGAGTTTTGAGGATTGAGGATTGAAGATTGATGATTGAGGATTGAGGATTGAGGATTGAAGATTGAGTATTGAGGGTTGAAGATATAGGATCGAGGATTGAGTATTGAGGATTGAGGATTAAAGATTGAGGAATGAGGATTGAGGATTGAGTTTTGAGGATTGAGGATTGAAGATTGAATATTGATGATTGAAGGTTGAGGATAGAGGATTGAGGATTGTGGATTGAGGACGAGGACCGAGGGTTGAATATTGATGTTTGTGGTCTGAGGATTGACGATTGAGGACTGAGAATCGAGGATTGAGGATTGAGAATTGAAGATTGAGGATTGGGTATTGAGGATTGAAGAATGAGTACTGAGGATTGAGAATTGAGGATTGAGGATTGAAGATTGAGTATTGAGGATTGAAGATTGAGGATTGAGGGTTGAGGATTGAGGATTGAGGATGAGGGCTGAGGGTTGAGGATTGAGGTTTGAGGACTGAGGCCTGAGGATTGAGGATTGAGAATTGAGGATTGAGGATTGAAGATTGAGTATTGAGGATTGAAGATTGAGGATTGAGGATTGAAGATTGAGGATTGAGGATTGAGGGTTGAGGATTGAGGACGAGGACTGACGGTTGAGGACTGAGGGTTGAGGATTGAGGACTGAGGATTGACGATTGAGTATTGAAGATTGAGGATTGATATCTGAGGATTGAGGGTTGAGGATTGAGGATTGAGGATTGAGGATTGAAGATTGTGGATTGAGGACGAGGACCGAGGGTTGAATATTGATGTTTGTGGTCTGAGTATTGACGATTGAGGATTGAGAATCGAGGATTGAGGATTGAGAATTGAAGATTGAGGATTGAAGTTTGAGGATTGAGGGTTGAGGATTGAGGATTGAGGATGAGGCCTGAGGGTTGAGGATTGAGGTTTGAGGACTGAGGACTGAGGATTGAGGATTGAGAATTGAGGATTGAGGATTGAGGATTGAAGATTGAGGATTGGGCGTTGAGGATTGAAGAATGAGTATTGAGGATTGAGGATTGAGGATTGAGGATTGAAGATTGAGGATTGAGGATTGAGGATTGAGGATTGAAGATTGAGTATTGAGGATTGAAGATTGAGGATTGAGGATTGAGGGTTGAGGATTGAGGACGAGGACTGACGGTTGAGGACTGAGGTTTGAGGATTGAGGATTGAGGATTGAGGACTGACGACTGAGGATTGAGGATTGAGCACTGAGGATTGAAGTTTGAGGCCTGGGGACTGAGGATTCAAGATTGAGGTTTAAGGATTGAGGATTGCGAATTGAGGAACTAGGATTGGAGATTGATTATTGAGGATTGAAGATTGCGGATTGAGGATTGAGTATTGAGAATTGAGAATTGAGCATGAGGACTGAGGGTTGAGGATTGAGGTTTGAGGAACGAGGATTGGGGATTGAGGATTGAGGACTGAGGATTGACGATTGAGTATTGAAGATTGAGGATTGATATCTGAGGATTGAGGATTGAGGATTGAGGATTGAGGATTGAGGATTGAAGATTGAGTATTGAAGATTGAGTATTGATGACTGAGGATTGAGGATTGAGGATTGATTATTGAGGATTGAGGATTGAAGATTGAGTATTGGGGATTGAAGATTGAGGATTGAGGATTGAGGATTGAGGATGGAGAATGAGGGCTGAGGGCTGAGGGTTGAGGATTGAGGTTTGAGTATTGAACCCTGAGAATTCAGGATATTCTATTGAGTATTGAGAATTGAGGGTTGATGGTTGAGCATTGAGGATTGAGGATTGAGGATTGGGGATTGGGTATTGAAGATTGAGGATTGACGATTGAGGATTGTGTATTGAGGATTGAGGATTGAGGATTGAGGATCGAGGATTGAAGATTGAGTATTGAGGATTGAATATTGAGGATTGAGGATTGAGGATTGAGGATTGAGGATGAGGGCTGAGGGTTGAGGGTTGAGGTTTGAGCATTGAATACTGAAAATTCAGGATATTCTATTGAGTATTGAGAATTGAGCATTGATGGTTGGGAATCGAGGATTGAGGATTGAGGATTGAAGGTTGAGTATTCAGGATTGGAGATTGACGATTGAGGATTGAGGACCGAGGATTGAAGATTGAGTATTGAGGATTGAAGATTGAGGATTGAGGATTGAGGATTGAGGATTGGGAATTGGGGATCTAGGATTGGAGATTGAATATTGAGTTTTGAATATTTAGGATTGAGGATTGAGGATTGAGAATTGAGAATTGAGGATGTGGACTGAGGGTTGAGGATTGAGGTTTGAAGAATGAGGATTGGGGATTGAGGATTGAGGATTGAGGATTGAGGATTGAGGATTGAGGATTGAGGATTGAGGATTGAAAATTGAGTATTAAGGATTGAAGATTGAGGATTGAGAATTGAGAATTGAGGATTGAGGATTGAGGATTGAGGATTGAAGATTGAAGATTGAGTATTGAGGATTGAAGGTTGAGGATTGAGGACTGAGGATTGAGGATTGAGTATTGAAGGTTGAGGATTGGGGATTGAGGATTGAGGATTTAGAATTGGGAATTGAGGATGAGGACTGAGGGTTGAGGATTGAGGTTTGAGGATTGAGGATTGAGGACTGAGGATTGAGGATTGAGTATTGAGGACTGAAGATTGAGGATTGAGTATTGAGGATTGAGGATTGAGGATTGATGATTGAGGATTGAGGATTGAGGATTGACGATTGAGGATTGAGGATTGAGGATTGAGGATTGAGGATTGAGGATTGAAAATTGAGTATTAAGGATTGAAGATTGAGGATTGAGAATTGAGAATTGAGGATTGAGGATTGAGGATTGAGGATTGAAGATTGAAGATTGAGTATTGAGGATTGAAGGTTGAGGATTGAGGACTGTGGATTGAGGATTGAGTATTGAAGGTTGAGGATTGGGGATTCAGGATTGAGGATTGAGAATTGAGAATTGAGGATGAGGACTGAGGGCTGAGGATTGAGGTTTGAGGATTGAGGATTGAGGATTGAGGATTGAGGATTGTGTATTGAGGATTGAAGATTGAGTATTGAAGATTGAGTATTGATGACTGAGGATTGAGGATTGAGGATTGAGGATTGAGGATTGAGGATTGAAGATTGAGTATTGGGGATTGAAGATTGATAATTGAGGATTGAGGATTGAGGATGGAGAATGAGGGCTGAGGGCTGAGGATTGAGGATTGAGGATTGAAGATTGAGTATTGAGGGTTGAAGATATAGGATCGAGGATTGAGTATTGAGGATTGAGGATTAAAGATTGAGGAATGAGGATTGAGGATTGAGTTTTGAGGATTGAGGATTGAAGATTGAATATTGATGATTGAAGGTTGAGGATAGAGGATTGAGGATTGTGGATTGAGGACGAGGACCGAGGGTTGAATATTGATGTTTGTGGTCTGAGGATTGACGATTGAGGACTGAGAATCGAGGATTGAGGATTGAGAATTGAAGATTGAGGATTGGGTATTGAGGATTGAAGAATGAGTACTGAGGATTGAGAATTGAGGATTGAGGATTGAAGATTGAGTATTGAGGATTGAAGATTGAGGATTGAGGGTTGAGAATTGTGGATTGAAGGTTGAGCATTGAAGATTGAGGATCGGGTATTGAGGATTGAAGAATGAGTACTGAGGATTGAGAATTGAGGATTGAGGATTGAAGATTGAGTATTGAGGATTGAAGATTGAGGATTGAGGGTTGAGGATTGAGGATTGAGGATGAGGATTGAGGATTGAGGATTGAGGATTGAAGATTGAGGATTGAGGATTGAGGATTGACGATTGAGGATTGAGGATTGAGGATTGAGGATTGAGGATTGAAGATTGAGTATTGAGGATTGAAGATTGAGGACTGAGGATTGAGGATTGAGGATTGAGGATGAGGGCTGAGGTTTGAGGATTGAGGTTTGAGGACTGAGGACTGAGGATTGAGGGTTGAGAATTGAGGATTGATGATTGAGGATTCAAGATTGAGGATTGGGTATTGAGGATTGATGAATGAGGATTGAGGATTGAGGATTGGGGATGGAGGATTGAGGATTGAAGATTGAGGATTGGGTATTGCGGATTGAACATTGCGGATTGAGGACTGGGGATTGAGGATTGAGTATTGAGGATTGAGGTTTGAGGATTGAGGATTGAGGATTGAGGATTGAGGATTGTGTATTGAGGATTGAAGATTGAGTATTGAAGATTGAGTATTGATGACTGAGGATTGAGGATTGAGGATTGAGTATTGAGGATTGAGGATTGAAGATTGAGTATTGGGGATTGAAGATTGAGGATTGAGGATTGAGGATTGAGGATGGAGAATGAGGGCTGAGGGCTGAGGGTTGAGGATTGAGGTTTGAGTATTGAACCCTGAGAATTCAGGATATTCTATTGAGTATTGAGAATTGAGGGTTGATGGTTGAGCATTGAGGATTGAGGATTGAGGATTGGGGATTGGGTATTGAAGATTGAGGATTGACGATTGAGGATTGTGTATTGAGGATTGAGGATTGAGGATTGAGGATCGAGGATTGAAGATTGAGTATTGAGGATTGAATATTGAGGATTGAGGATTGAGGATTGAGGATTGAGGATGAGGGCTGAGGGTTGAGGGTTGAGGTTTGAGCATTGAATACTGAAAATTCAGGATATTCTATTGAGTATTGAGAATTGAGGATTGATGGTTGGGAATCCAGGATTGAGGATTGAGGATTGAAGGTTGAGTATTCAGGATTGGAGATTGACGATTGAGGATTGAGGACCGAGGATTGAAGATTGAGTATTGAGGATTGAAGATTGAGGATTGAGGATTGAGGATTGAGGATTGGGAATTGGGGATCTAGGATTGGAGATTGAATATTGAGTTTTGAATATTTAGGATTGAGGATTGAGGATTGAGAATTGAGAATTGAGGATTGAGGATTGAGGATTGAGGATTGAAGATTGAAGATTGAGTATTGAGGATTGAAGGTTGAGGATTGAGGACTGAGGATTGAGGATTGAGTATTGAAGGTTGAGGATTGGGGATTGAGGATTGAGGATTTAGAATTGGGAATTGAGGATGAGGACTGAGGGTTGAGGATTGAGGTTTGAGGATTGAGGATTGAGGACTGAGGATTGAGGATTGAGTATTGAGGACTGAAGATTGAGGATTGAGTATTGAGGATTGAGGATTGAGGATTGATGATTGAGGATTGAGGATTGAGGATTGACGATTGAGGATTGAGGATTGAGGATTGAGGATTGAGGATTGAGGATTGAAAATTGAGTATTAAGGATTGAAGATTGAGGATTGAGAATTGAGAATTGAGGATTGAGGATTGAGGATTGAGGATTGAAGATTGAAGATTGAGTATTGAGGATTGAAGGTTGAGGATTGAGGACTGTGGATTGAGGATTGAGTATTGAAGGTTGAGGATTGGGGATTCAGGATTGAGGATTGAGAATTGAGAATTGAGGATGAGGACTGAGGGCTGAGGATTGAGGTTTGAGGATTGAGGATTGAGGATTGAGGATTGAGGATTGTGTATTGAGGATTGAAGATTGAGTATTGAAGATTGAGTATTGATGACTGAGGATTGAGGATTGAGGATTGAGGATTGAGGATTGAGGATTGAAGATTGAGTATTGGGGATTGAAGATTGATAATTGAGGATTGAGGATTGAGGATGGAGAATGAGGGCTGAGGGCTGAGGATTGAGGATTGAGGTTTGAGTATTGAACCCTGAGAATTCAGGATAGTCTATTGAGTATTGAGAATTGAGGGTTGATGGTTGAGTATTGAGGATTGAGGATTGAGGATTGAGGATTGAGGATTGAAGATTCAGGATTGGGCGTTGAGGATTGAAGAATGAGTATTGAGGATTGAGGATTGAGGATTGAGGATTGAAGATTGAGGATTGAGGATTGAGGATTGAGGATTGAAGATTGAGTATTGAGGATTGAAGATTGAGGATTGAGGATTGAGGGTTGAGGATTGAGGACGAGGACTGACGGTTGAGGATTGAGGTTTGAGGATTGAGGATTGAGGATTGAGGACTGACGACTGAGGATTGAGGATTGAGCATTGAGGATTGAAGTTTGAGGCCTGGGGATTGAGGATTCAAGATTGAGGTTTAAGGATTGAGGATTGGGAATTGAGGAACTAGGAATGGAGATTGATTATTGAGGATTGAAGATTGAGGATTGAGGATTGCGTATTGAGAATTGAGAATTGAGCATGAGGACTGAGGGTTGAGGATTGAGGTTTGAGGAACGAGGATTGGGGATTGAGGATTGAGGACTGAGGATTGACGATTGAGTATTGAAGATTGAGGATTGATATCTGAGGATTGAGGATTGAGGATTGAGGATTGAGGATTGAGGATTGAAGATTGAGGGTTGAGGATTGAATATTGAGGATTGAGTATTGAGGATTGAGGATTGAGGATGAGGGCTGAGGGTTCAGGGTTGAGGTTTGAGTATTGAATCCTGAAAATTCAGGATATTCTATTGTGTATTGAGAATTGAGGATTGATGGTTGAGTATTGAGGACTGAGGATTGAGGATTGTGGATTGAGGAATGAGGATTGAGGATTGAGGATTGAAGATTGAGTATTGAGTACTGAAGCCTGACGATTGAGGATTGAGAATTGAGTATTGAGCATTGAGGATTGAGTATTGAGGATTGAAGATTGAGGATTGGGCATTGAGGATCTAGGATTGGAGATTGATTATTGAGGATTGAAGATTGAGGATTGAGGATTGAGGATTGAGAATTGAGAATTGAGGATTGAGGATTGAAGATTCAGGATTGGGTATTGAGGATTGAAGAATGAGGATTGAGGATTGAGTATTGAGGATTGAGGATTGAGAATTGAAGGTTGAGTATTCAGGATTGGAGATTGACGATTGAGGATTGAGGACCGAGCATTGAGGATTGAGGATTGAAGATTGAGAATTGAGGATTGAATATTAAGGATTGAGGTTTGTGGTCTGAGGATTGAGGATTGAAGATTGAGTATTGAGGATTGAAGATTGAGGACTGAGGATTGAGGATTGAGGATTGAGTATGAGGGCTGAGGTTTGAGGATTGAGGTTTGAGGACTGAGGACTGAGGATTGAGGGTTGAGAATTGAGGATTGAGGATTGAGGATTCAAGATTGAGGATTGGGTATTGAGGATTGATGAATGAGTATTGAGGATTGAGGATTGAGGATTGGGGATTGAGTACTGATGGTTGAGGATTGACGATTGAGGATTGAGTATTGAGGATTGAGGATTGAGGATTGAGGATTGAGGATTGAAGATTGAGTATTGAGGATTGAATATTGAGGATTGAGGATTGAGGGTTGAGGATTGAGGATGAGGGCTGAGGGTTGAGGGTTGAGGTTTGAGCATTGAATACTGAGAATTCAGGGTATTCTATTGAGTATTGAGAATTGAGGATTGATGGTTGGGAATCGAGGATTGAGGATTGAGGATTGAAGGTTGAGTATTCAGGATTGGAGATTGACGATTGAGGACTGAGGACCGAGGATTGAAGATTGAGTATTGAGGATTGAAGATTGAGGATTGAGGATTGAGGATTGAGGATTGAGGATTGAAGATGGAGGATTGGGTATTCAGGATTGAAGAATGAGGATTGAGGATTGAGGATTGAGGATTGAGGATTGAAGATTGAGAATTGAGGATTGAGGATTGAGTATTGAAGATTGAGGATTGGGTATTGAGGATTGAAGAATGAGGATTGAGGATTGAAGATTGAGGATTGAGGATTGAAGATTCAGTATTGAGGATTGAAGATTGAGAATTGAGGATTGAGAATTGAACATTGAGGTCTGAGCGTTCAGGGTTGAGTGATGAGAATTGATGTTTGTGGATAGAGATCTGAAGATTGCAGATGGAGTACTGCGTATTGAAAACTGTGAATTGAGGATATTCTACTGAGTATTGAGGATTGACAACTGATTGTTGAGGACTGAGGGATGAAGATTGAGGATTTAGGATTGAGGATTCAGGATTGAGGTTTGAGGACTGAGGATTGAGGTTTGAGGATTGAGGATTGCGGACTGAGGATTGGGGATTGAGGATTGAAGATTGAGTATTGGGTATTGCGGATTGAACATTGAGGATTGAGGATTGAGGATTGAGGATTGAGGATTCAGGATGAGGGCTGGGGGTTGAGGATTGAGGATTGAGGATTGAGGATTGAAAATTGAGTACTAAGGATTGAAGATTGAGGATTGAGAATTGAGAATTGAGGATTGAGGATCGAGGATTGAGGATTGAAGATTGAAGATTGAGTATTGAGGATTGAAGGTTGAGGATTGAGGACTGAGGATTGAGGATTGAGTATTGAAGGTTGAGGATTGGGGATTCAGGATTGAGGATTGAGAATTGAGAATTGAGGATGAGGACTGAGGGCTGAGGATTGAGGTTTGAGGATTGAGGATTGAGGATTGAGGATTGAGGATTGTGTATTGAGGATTGAAGATTGAGTATTGAAGATTGAGTATTGATGACTGAGGATTGAGGATTGAGGATTGAGGATTGAGGATTGAGGATTGAAGAGTGAGTATTGGGGATTGAAGACTGAGGATTGAGGATTGAGGATTGAGGATGGAGAATGAGGGCTGAGGGCTGAGGGTTGAGGATTGAGGTTTGAGTATTGAACCCTGCGAATTCAGGATAGTCTATTGAGTATTGAGAATTGAGGGTTGATGGTTGAGTATTGAGGATTGAGGATTGAGCATTGAGGATTGAAGTTTGAGGCCTGGGGATTGAGGATTCAGGATTGAGGTTTAAGGATTGAGGATTTGGAATTGAGGAACTAGGAATGGAGATTGATTATTGAGGATTGAAGATTGAGGATTGAGGATTGCGTATTGAGAATTGAGAATTGAGCATGAGGACTGAGGGTTGAGGATTGAGTATTGAGGATTGAAGATCGAGGATTGAGGATTGAGGCTTGTGGATTGACGATTGAGGGTTGAGGATTGAGGATTGAGGACAGAAGATTGAGGATTGGGTATTGAGGATTGAACATTGAGGATTGAAGATTGAGAATTGAGGATTGAGCATTGAGGATTGAGGATTGAAGATTGAGTATTGAGGATTGAAGATCGAGGATTGAGGATTGAGGATTGTGGATTGACGATTGAGGGTTGAGGATTGAGGATTGAGGACAGAAGATTGAGGATTGGGTATTGAGGATTGAACATTGAGGATTGAGGATTGAGTATTGAGGATTGAGGATTGAGGATTGAAAGTTGAATATTGATGATTGAAGATTGAGGATCGAGGAGTGAGTGTTGTGGATTGAGGACGAGGACTGAGGGTTGAGTATTGATGTTTGAGGTCTGAGGATTGAGGATTGTGGATTGAGAATTGTGGATTGAAGGTTGAGCATTGAAGATTGAGGATCGGGTATTGAGGATTGAAGAATGAGTACTGAGGATTGAGAATTGAGGATTGAGGATTGAAGATTGAGTATTGAGGATTGAAGATTGAGGATTGAGGGTTGAGGATTGAGGATTGAGGATGAGGATTGAGGATTGAGGATTGAGGATTGAAGATTGAGGATTGAGGATTGAGGATTGACGATTGAGGATTGAGGATTGAGGATTGAGGATTGAGGATTGAAGATTGAGTATTGAGGATTGAAGATTGAGGACTGAGGATTGAGGATTGAGGATTGAGGATGAGGGCTGAGGTTTGAGGATTGAGGTTTGAGGACTGAGGACTGAGGATTGAGGGTTGAGAATTGAGGATTGATGATTGAGGATTCAAGATTGAGGATTGGGTATTGAGGATTGATGAATGAGGATTGAGGATTGAGGATTGGGGATGGAGGATTGAGGATTGAAGATTGAGGATTGGGTATTGCGGATTGAACATTGCGGATTGAGGACTGGGGATTGAGGATTGAGTATTGAGGATTGAGGTTTGAGGATTGAGGATTGAGGATTGAGGATTGAGGATTGTGTATTGAGGATTGAAGATTGAGTATTGAAGATTGAGTATTGATGACTGAGGATTGAGGATTGAGGATTGAGTATTGAGGATTGAGGATTGAAGATTGAGTATTGGGGATTGAAGATTGAGGATTGAGGATTGAGGATTGAGGATGGAGAATGAGGGCTGAGGGCTGAGGGTTGAGGATTGAGGTTTGAGTATTGAACCCTGAGAATTCAGGATATTCTATTGAGTATTGAGAATTGAGGGTTGATGGTTGAGCATTGAGGATTGAGGATTGAGGATTGGGGATTGGGTATTGAAGATTGAGGATTGACGATTGAGGATTGTGTATTGAGGATTGAGGATTGAGGATTGAGGATCGAGGATTGAAGATTGAGTATTGAGGATTGAATATTGAGGATTGAGGATTGAGGATTGAGGATTGAGGATGAGGGCTGAGGGTTGAGGGTTGAGGTTTGAGCATTGAATACTGAAAATTCAGGATATTCTATTGAGTATTGAGAATTGAGGATTGATGGTTGGGAATCGAGGATTGAGGATTGAGGATTGAAGGTTGAGTATTCAGGATTGGAGATTGACGATTGAGGATTGAGGACCGAGGATTGAAGATTGAGTATTGAGGATTGAAGATTGAGGATTGAGGATTGAGGATTGAGGATTGGGAATTGGGGATCTAGGATTGGAGATTGAATATTGAGTTTTGAATATTTAGGATTGAGGATTGAGGATTGAGAATTGAGAATTGAGGATGTGGACTGAGGGTTGAGGATTGAGGTTTGAAGAATGAGGATTGGGGATTGAGGATTGAGGATTGAGGATTGAGGATTGAGGATTGAGGATTGAGGATTGAGGATTGAAAATTGAGTATTAAGGATTGAAGATTGAGGATTGAGAATTGAGAATTGAGGATTGAGGATTGAGGATCTAGGATTGGAGATTGATTATTGAGGATTGAAGATTGAGGATTGAGGATTGAGGATTGAGAATTGAGAATTGAGGATTGAGGATTGAAGATTCAGGATTGGGTATTGAGGATTGAAGAATGAGGATTGAGGATTGAGTATTGAGGATTGAGGATTGAGAATTGAAGGTTGAGTATTCAGGATTGGAGATTGACGATTGAGGATTGAGGACCGAGCATTGAGGATTGAGGATTGAAGATTGAGAATTGAGGATTGAATATTAAGGATTGAGGTTTGTGGTCTGAGGATTGAGGATTGAAGATTGAGTATTGAGGATTGAAGATTGAGGACTGAGGATTGAGGATTGAGGATTGAGTATGAGGGCTGAGGTTTGAGGATTGAGGTTTGAGGACTGAGGACTGAGGATTGAGGGTTGAGAATTGAGGATTGAGGATTGAGGATTCAAGATTGAGGATTGGGTATTGAGGATTGATGAATGAGTATTGAGGATTGAGGATTGAGTATTGGGGATTGAGTACTGAAGGTTGAGGATTGACGATTGAGGATTGAGTATTGAGGATTGAGGATTGAGGATTGAGGATTGAGGATTGAAGATTGAGTATTGAGGATTGAATATTGAGGATTGAGGATTGAGGGTTGAGGATTGAGGATGAGGGCTGAGGGTTGAGGGTTGAGGTTTGAGCATTGAATACTGAGAATTCAGGGTATTCTATTGAGTATTGAGAATTGAGGATTGATGGTTGGGAATCGAGGATTGAGGATTGAGGATTGAAGGTTGAGTATTCAGGATTGGAGATTGACGATTGAGGACTGAGGACCGAGGATTGAAGATTGAGTATTGAGGATTGAAGATTGAGGATTGAGGATTGAGGATTGAGGATTGAGGATTGAAGATGGAGGATTGGGTATTCAGGATTGAAGAATGAGGATTGAGGATTGAGGATTGAGGATTGAGGATTGAAGATTGAGAATTGAGGATTGAGGATTGAGTATTGAAGATTGAGGATTGGGTATTGAGGATTGAAGAATGAGGATTGAGGATTGAAGATTGAGGATTGAGGATTGAAGATTCAGTATTGAGGATTGAAGATTGAGAATTGAGGATTGAGAATTGAACATTGAGGTCTGAGCGTTCAGGGTTGAGTGATGAGAATTGATGTTTGTGGATAGAGATCTGAAGATTGCAGATGGAGTACTGCGTATTGAAAACTGTGAATTGAGGATATTCTACTGAGTATTGAGGATTGACAACTGATTGTTGAGGACTGAGGGATGAAGATTGAGGATTCAGGATTGAGGATTCAGGATTGAGGTTTGAGGACTGAGGATTGAGGTTTGAGGATTGAGGATTGCGGACTGAGGATTGGGGATTGAGGATTGAAGATTGAGTATTGGGTATTGCGGATTGAACATTGAGGATTGAGGATTGAGGATTGAGGATTGAGGATTGAGGATTCAGGATGAGGGCTGGGGGTTGAGGATTGAGGATTGAGGATTGAGGATTGAAAATTGAGTACTAAGGATTGAAGATTGAGGATTGAGGATTGAGAATTGAGGATTGAGGATCGAGGATTGAGGATTGAAGATTGAAGATTGAGTATTGAGGATTGAAGGTTGAGGATTGAGGACTGAGGATTGAGGATTGAGTATTGAAGGTTGAGGATTGGGGATTCAGGATTGAGGATTGAGAATTGAGAATTGAGGATGAGGACTGAGGGCTGAGGATTGAGGTTTGAGGATTGAGGATTGAGGATTGAGGATTGAGGATTGTGTATTGAGGATTGAAGATTGAGTATTGAAGATTGAGTATTGATGACTGAGGATTGAGGATTGAGGATTGAGGATTGAAGAGTGAGTATTGGGGATTGAAGACTGAGGATTGAGGATTGAGGATTGAGGATGGAGAATGAGGGCTGAGGGCTGAGGGTTGAGGATTGAGGTTTGAGTATTGAACCCTGCGAATTCAGGATAGTCTATTGAGTATTGAGAATTGAGGGTTGATGGTTGAGTATTGAGGATTGAGGATTGAGCATTGAGGATTGAAGTTTGAGGCCTGGGGATTGAGGATTCAAGATTGAGGTTTAAGGATTGAGGATTTGGAATTGAGGAACTAGGAATGGAGATTGATTATTGAGGATTGAAGATTGAGGATTGAGGATTGCGTATTGAGAATTGAGAATTGAGCATGAGGACTGAGGGTTGAGGATTGAGTATTGAGGATTGAAGATCGAGGATTGAGGATTGAGGATTGTGGATTGACGATTGAGGGTTGAGGATTGAGGATTGAGGACAGAAGATTGAGGATTGGGTATTGAGGATTGAACATTGAGGATTGAAGATTGAGTATTGAGGACTGAAGATTGAGGATTGAGGATTGAGGATTGAGGATTGAAGATTGAGGATTGAGGATTGAAGATTGAGTATTGAGGGTTGAAAGTTTAGGATTGAGGATTGAGGATTGAGGATTGAGGATTGAGGATTAAAGAATGAGGATTGAGGATTGAGGATTGAGAGTTGAGGATTGAGGATTGAGGATTGAGTATTGATGATTGAAGATTGAGGATTGAGGATTGAGGGTTGTGGATTGAGGACCAGGTCCGTGTGTTGAATATTGATGTTTGAGGTCTGAGGATTGAGGATTGAGGATTGAGAATTGAGGATTGAGTATTGAGGATTGAAGATTGAGGATTTGGCATTGAGGATCTAGGATTGGAGATTGATTATTGAGGATTGAAGATTGAGGATTGAGGATTGAGGATTGAGAATTGAGAATTGAGTATGAGGACTGAGGACTGAGGATTGAGGATTGAGAATTGAGGATGAGGACTGAGGGTTGAGGATTGAGGTTTGAAGAATGAGGATTGGGGATTGAGGATTGAGGATTGAGGATTGAGGATTGAGAATTGAGGATTGAGGATTGAGGATTGAAGATTGAGGATTGGGTATTGAGGAGTGAAGGTTGAGGATTGAGGATTGAGGATTGAGGATTGAGGATTGAAGATTGAGTATTGGGGATTGAAGATTGAGGATTGAGGGTTGAGGATTGAGGATTGAGGATGAGGCCTGAGGGTTGAGGATTGAGGTTTGAGGACAGAGGACTGAGGATTGAGGATTGAGAATTGAGGATTGAGGATTGAGGATTGAAGATTGAGGATTGGGCGTTGAGGATTGAAGAATGAGTATTGAGGATTGAGGATTGAGGATTGAGGATTGAAGATTGAGGATTGAGGATTGAGGATTGAGGATTGAAGATTGAGTATTGAGGATTGAAGATTGAGGACTGATGATTGAGGGTTGAGGATTGAGGACGAGGACTAACGGTTGAGGATTGAGGTTTGAGGTTTGAGCATTGAGGATTGAGGACTGACGACTGAGGATTGAGGATTGAGCATTGAGGATTGAAGTTTGAGGCCTGGGGATTGAGGATTCAAGATAGAGGTTTAAGGATTGAGGATTGGGAATTGAGGAACTAGGATTGGAGATTGATTATTGAGGATTGAAGAATGAGGATTGAGGATTGAGGATTGAGGATTGAGGATGAGTTCTGAGAGTTGAGGGTTGAGGTTTGAGGCCTAAGGACTGTGGATTGAGGATTGAGGATTGAGCATTGAGGATAGAGGATTGAAGATTGAGGATTGGGGACTGAGGATTGAAGATTGAGGATTGAGGATTGAGGATTGAAGGCTCAGTATTGAGGATTGAAGATTGAGTATTGATGATTGAAGATTGAGCATTGAGGATTGGGGATTGAGAATTGAGAATTGAGGATGAGTATTGAGGGTTGAGGATTGAGGTTTGAAGAATGAGGATTGGGGATTGAGGATTGAAGATTGAGGATTGAGGATTGAGGATTGACGATTGAGGATTGAGGATTGAGGATTGAGGATTGAGGATTGAGGATTGAAAATTGAGTATTAAGGATTGAAGATTGAGGATTGAGAATTGAGGATTGAGGGTTGAGGATTGAGGACGAGGACTGACGGTTGAGGATTGAGGTTTGAGGATTGAGGATTGAGGATTGGGGACTGACGACTGAGGATTGAGGATTGAGCATTGAGGATTGAAGTTTGAGGCCTGGGGATTGAGGATTCAAGATTGAGGTTTAAGGATTGAGGATTGGGAATTGAGGAACTAGGAATGGAGATTGATTATTGAGGATTGAAGATTGAGGATTGAGGATTGCGTATTGAGAATTGAGAATTGAGCATGAGGACTGAGGGTTGAGGATTGAGGTTTGAGGAACGAGGATTGGGGATTGAGGATTGAGGACTGAGGATTGACGATTGAGTATTGAAGATTGAGGATTGCTATCTGAGGATTGAGGATTGAGGATTGAGGATTGAGGATTGAGGATTGAAGATTGAGTATTGAGGATTGAATATTGAGGATTGAGTATTGAGGATTGAGGATTGAGGATGAGGGCTGAGGGTTCAGGGTTGAGGTTTGAGTATTGAATCCTGAAAATTCAGGATATTCTATTGTGTATTGAGAATTGAGGATTGATGGTTGAGTATTGAGGACTGAGGATTGAGGATTGTGGATTGAGGAATGAGGATTGAGGATTGAGGATTGAAGATTGAGTATTGAGTACTGAAGCCTGACGATTGAGGATTGAGAATTGAGGATTGAGCATTGAGGATTGAGGGTTGAAGGTTGAGTATTGAGGATTGAAGATCGAGGATTGAGGATTGAGGATTGTGGATTGACGATTGAGGGTTGAGGATTGAGGATTGAGGACAGAAGATTGAGGATTGGGTATTGAGGATTGAACATTGAGGATTGAAGATTGAGTATTGAGGACTGAAGATTGAGGATTGAGGATTGAGGATTGAGGATTGAAGATTGAGGATTGAGGATTGAAAGATTGAGTATTGAGGGTTGAAAGTTTAGGATTGAGGATTGAGGATTGAGGATTGAGGATTGAGGATTAAAGATTGAGGATTGAGGATTGAGGATTGAGGGCTGAGGATTGAGGATTGAAGAGTGAGTATTGATGATTGAAGATTGAGGATTGAGGATTGAGGGTTGTGAATTGAGGACCAGGTCCGTGTGTTGAATATTGATGTTTGAGGTCTGAGGATGGAGGATTGAGGATTGAGAATTGAGGATTGAGTATTGAGGATTGAAGATTGAGGATTGGGCATTGAGGATCTAGGATTGGAGATTGATTATTGAGGATTGAAGATTGAGGATTGAGGATTGAGGAGTGAGAATTGAGAATTGAGTATGAGGACTGAGGGTTGAGGGTTGAGGTTTGAGGAACGAGGATTGAGGATTGAGAATTGAGGATTGAGGATAGAGGATTGAAGATTCAGGATTGGGTATTGAGGATTGAAGAATGAGGATTGAGGATTGAGTATTGAGGATTGAGGATTGAGAATTGAAGGTTGAGTATTCAGGATTGGAGATTGACGATTGAGGATTGAGGACCGAGCATTGAGGATTGAGGATTGAAGTTTGAGTATTGAGGATTGAATATTAAGGATTGAGGTTTGTGGTCTGAGGATTGAGGATTGAAGATTGAGGATTGAGGATTAAAGATAGAGGATTGAGGACTGAGGATTGGGGGTTGAGGATTGAGGACTGAAGATTGAGTATTGATGATTGAAGATTGAGGATTGAGGATTGAGGGTTGTGGATTGAGGAACAGAACCGAGTGTTGAATATTGATGTTTGAGGTCTGAGGATTGAGGATTGAGGATTGAGAATTGAGGATTGAGGATTGAGCATTGAAGATTGAGGATTGGGAATTGGGGATCTAGGATTGGAGATTGAATATTGAGTTTTGAATATTGAGGATTGAGGATTGAGGATTGAGAATTGAGAATTGAGGATGAGGACTGAGGGTTGAGGATTGAGGTTTGAAGAATGAGGATTGGGGATTGAGGATTGAGGATTGAGGATTGAGGATTTAGAATTGAGGATTGAGGATTGAGGATTGAAGATTGAGGATTGGGTATTGAGGAGTGAAGGTTGAGGATTGAGGACTGAGGATTGAGGATTGAGGATTGAAGGTTGAGGATTGGGGATTGAGGATTGAGGATTGAGAATTGAGAATTGAGGATGAGGACTGAGGGTTGAGGATTGAGGTTTGAGGATTGAGGATTGAGGATTGAGGATTGAGGAATGAGGATTGTGTATTGAGGATTGAAGATTGAGTATTGAAGATTGACTATTGATGACTGAGGATTGAGGATTGAGGATTGAGGATTGAGGATTGAGGATTGAAGATTGAGTATTGGGGATTGAAGATTGAGGATTGAGGATTGAGGATTGAGGATGGAGAATGAGGGCTGAGGGCTGAGGGTTGAGGATTGAGGTTTGAGTATTGAACCCTGAGAATTCACGATATGCTATTGAGTATTGAGAATTCAGGATTGATGGTTGAGTATTGAGGATTGAGGATTGAGGATTGAGGATTGAGTATTGAAGATTGAGGATTGACGATTGAGGATTGAGTATTGAGGATTGAGGATTGAGGATTGAGGATTGAGGATTGAAGATTGAGGATTGGGCATTGAGGATTGACTATTGAGTATTCAGTATTGATGATTGAGAATTGAGGATTGAGTATTGAAGACTGAGTATTGAGGATTGAAGATTGAGGATTGAGGGTTGAGGATTGAGGATTGAGGATGAGGCCTGAGGGTTGAGGATTGAGTATTGAAGATTCAGGATTGACGATTGAGGATTGAGTATTGAGGATTGAGGATTGAGGATTGAAGATTGAGGATTGGGTATTCAGGATTGAAGAATGAGGATTGAGGATTGAGGATTGAGGATTGAGGATTGAAGATTGAGAATTGAGGATTGAGGATTGAGTATTGAAGATTGAGGATTGGGTATTGAGGATTGAAGAATGAGGATTGAGGATTGAGGATTGAGGATTGAGGATTGAAGATTCAGTATTGAGGATTGAAGATTGAGAATTGAGGATTGAGAATTGAACATTGAGGACTGAGCGTTCAGGGTTGAGTGATGAGAATTGATGTTTGTGGATAGAGATCTGAAGATTGCAGATGGAGTACTGCGTATTGAAAACTGTGAATTGAGGATATTCTACTGAGTATTGAGGATTGACAACTGATTGTTGAGGACTGAGGGATGAAGATTGAGGATTCAGGATTGAGGATTCAGGATTGAGGTTTGAGGACTGAGGATTGAGGATTGAGGATTGAGGTTTGAAGAATGAGGATTGGGGATTGAGGATTGAAGATTGAGGATTGAGGATTGAGGATTGACGATTGAGGATTGAGGATTGAGGAATGAGGATTGAGGATTGAGGATTGAAAATTGAGTATTAAGGATTGAAGATTGAGGATTGAGAATTGAGTATTGAGGATTGAGGATTGAGGATAGAGGA
Organism: Calliopsis andreniformis; assembly: GCF_051401765.1. NCBI lineage: Eukaryota > Metazoa > Arthropoda > Insecta > Hymenoptera > Andrenidae > Calliopsis > Calliopsis andreniformis. The sequence goes on along the minus strand of NW_027480444.1, from coordinate 4,432,477 downwards.
TTGAAGATTGAGGATTGGGGACTGAGGATTGAAGGTTGAGGATTGGGGATTCAGGATTGAGGATTGAGAATTGAGAATTGAGGATGAGGACTGAGGGCTGAGGATTGAGGTTTGAGGATTGAGGATTGAGGATTGAGGATTGAGGATTGTGTATTGAGGATTGAAGATTGAGTATTGAAGATTGAGTATTGATGACTGAGGATTGAGGATTGAGGATTGAGGATTGAGGGTTGAGGATTGAGGACGAGGACTGACGGTTGAGGATTGAGGTTTGAGGATTGAGGATTGAGGATTGGCGACTGACGACTGAGGATTGAGGATTGAGCATTGAGGATTGAAGTTTGAGGCCTGGGGATTGAGGATTCAAGATTGAGGTTTAAGGATTGAGGATTGGGAATTGAGGAACTAGGAATGGAGATTGATTATTGAGGATTGAAGATTGAGGATTGAGGATTGCGTATTGAGAATTGAGAATTGAGCATGAGGACTGAGGGTTGAGGATTGAGGTTTGAGGAACGAGGATTGGGGATTGAGGATTGAGGACTGAGGATTGACGATTGAGTATTGAAGATTGAGGATTGCTATCTGAGGATTGAGGATTGAGGATTGAGGATTGAGGATTGAGGATTGAAGATTGAGTATTGAGGATTGAATATTGAGGATTGAGTATTGAGGATTGAGGATTGAGGATGAGGGCTGAGGGTTCAGGGTTGAGGTTTGAGTATTGAATCCTGAAAATTCAGGATATTCTATTGTGTATTGAGAATTGAGGATTGATGGTTGAGTATTGAGGACTGAGGATTGAGGATTGTGGATTGAGGAATGAGGATTGAGGATTGAGGATTGAAGATTGAGTATTGAGTACTGAAGCCTGACGATTGAGGATTGAGAATTGAGGATTGAGCATTGAGGATTGAGGGTTGAAGGTTGAGTATTGAGGATTGAAGATCGAGGATTGAGGATTGAGGATTGTGGATTGACGATTGAGGGTTGAGGATTGAGGATTGAGGACAGAAGATTGAGGATTGGGTATTGAGGATTGAACATTGAGGATTGAAGATTGAGTATTGAGGACTGAAGATTGAGGATTGAGGATTGAGGATTGAGGATTGAAGATTGAGGATTGAGGATTGAAAGATTGAGTATTGAGGGTTGAAAGTTTAGGATTGAGGATTGAGGATTGAGGATTGAGGATTGAGGATTAAAGATTGAGGATTGAGGATTGAGGATTGAGGGCTGAGGATTGAGGATTGAAGAGTGAGTATTGATGATTGAAGATTGAGGATTGAGGATTGAGGGTTGTGAATTGAGGACCAGGTCCGTGTGTTGAATATTGATGTTTGAGGTCTGAGGATGGAGGATTGAGGATTGAGAATTGAGGATTGAGTATTGAGGATTGAAGATTGAGGATTGGGCATTGAGGATCTAGGATTGGAGATTGATTATTGAGGATTGAAGATTGAGGATTGAGGATTGAGGAGTGAGAATTGAGAATTGAGTATGAGGACTGAGGGTTGAGGGTTGAGGTTTGAGGAACGAGGATTGAGGATTGAGAATTGAGGATTGAGGATAGAGGATTGAAGATTCAGGATTGGGTATTGAGGATTGAAGAATGAGGATTGAGGATTGAGTATTGAGGATTGAGGATTGAGAATTGAAGGTTGAGTATTCAGGATTGGAGATTGACGATTGAGGATTGAGGACCGAGCATTGAGGATTGAGGATTGAAGTTTGAGTATTGAGGATTGAATATTAAGGATTGAGGTTTGTGGTCTGAGGATTGAGGATTGAAGATTGAGGATTGAGGATTAAAGATAGAGGATTGAGGACTGAGGATTGGGGGTTGAGGATTGAGGACTGAAGATTGAGTATTGATGATTGAAGATTGAGGATTGAGGATTGAGGGTTGTGGATTGAGGAACAGAACCGAGTGTTGAATATTGATGTTTGAGGTCTGAGAATTGAGGATTGAGGATTGAGAATTGAGGATTGAGGATTGAGGATTGAAGATTGAGGATTGGGAATTGGGGATCTAGGATTGGAGATTGAATATTGAGTTTTGAATATTGAGGATTGAGGATTGAGGATTGAGAATTGAGAATTGAGGATGAGGACTGAGGGTTGAGGATTGAGGTTTGAAGAATGAGGATTGGGGATTGAGGATTGAGGATTGAGGATTGAGGATTGAGAATTGAGGATTGAGGATTGAGGATTGAAGATTGAGGATTGGGTATTGAGGAGTGAAGGTTGAGGATTGAGGACTGAGGATTGAGGATTGAGGATTGAAGGTTGAGGATTGGGGATTGAGGATTGAGGATTGAGAATTGAGAATTGAGGATGAGGACTGAGGGTTGAGGATTGAGGTTTGAGGATTGAGGATTGAGGATTGAGGATTGAGGATTGAGGATTGTGTATTGAAGATTGAAGATTGAGTATTGAAGATTGACTATTGATGACTGAGGATTGAGGATTGAGGATTGAGGATTGAGGATTGAGGATTGAAGATTGAGTATTGGGGATTGAAGATTGAGGATTGAGGATTGAGGATTGAGGATGGAGAATGAGGGCTGAGGGCTGAGGGTTGAGGATTGAGGTTTGAGTATTGAACCCTGAGAATTCACGATATGCTATTGAGTATTGAGAATTCAGGATTGATGGTTGAGTATTGAGGATTGAGGATTGAGGATTGAGGATTGAGTATTGAAGATTGAGGATTGACGATTGAGGATTGAGTATTGAGGATTGAGGATTGAGGATTGAGGATTGAGGATTGAAGATTGAGGATTGGGCATTGAGGATTGACTATTGAGTATTCAGTATTGATGATTGAGAATTGAGGATTGAGTATTGAAGACTGAGTATTGAGGATTGAAGATTGACGATTGAGGGTTGAGGATTGAGGATTGAGGATGAGGCCTGAGGGTTGAGGATTGAGTATTGAAGATTCAGGATTGACGATTGAGGATTGAGTATTGAGGATTGAGGATTGAGGATTGAAGATTGAGGATTGGGTGTTCAGGATTGAAGAATGAGGATTGAGGATTGAGGATTGAGGATTGAGGATTGAAGATTGAGAATTGAGGATTGAGGATTGAGTATTGAAGATTGAGGATTGGGTATTGAGGATTGAAGAATGAGGATTGAGGATTGAGGATTGAGGATTGAGGATTGAAGATTCAGTATTGAGGATTGAAGATTGAGAATTGAGGATTGAGAATTGAACATTGAGGACTGAGCGTTCAGGGTTGAGTGATGAGAATTGATGTTTGTGGATAGAGATCTGAAGATTGCAGATGGAGTACTGCGTATTGAAAACTGTGAATTGAGGATATTCTACTGAGTATTGAGGATTGACAACTGATTGTTGAGGACTGAGGGATGAAGATTGAGGATTCAGGATTGAGGATTCAGGATTGAGGTTTGAGGACTGAGGATTGAGGATTGAGGATTGAGGATTGAGGACTGAGGATTGGGGATTGAGGATTGAAGATTGAGGATTGGGTATTGCGGATTGAACATTGAGGATTGAGGATTGAGGATTGAGGATTGAGGATTGAGGATTCAGGATGAGGGCTGGGGGTTGAGGATTGAGGTTTGAGAACTGAGGGCTGAGGATTGACGATTGAGAATTGAGGATTGAGGATTGAGGATTGAAGATTGAGGATTGGGTATTGAGGATTGAAGAATGAGGATTGAGGATTGAGGATTGAGGGTTGAGGATTGAAGATTGAGAATTGAGGATTGAGGATTGAGGATTGAAGATTGAGGATTCGGTATTGAGGATTGAAGAATTCGGATTGAGGATTGTGGATTGAGGATTGAGGATTGAAGATTGAGGATTGAGGATTGAGGATTGAGGATTGAAGATTGAGTATTGATAATTGAAGATTGAGCAATGAGGATTGAGTGTTGAGGATTGAAGACGAGAACTGTCGGTTGAGGACTGAAGTTTGAGAATTGAGAATTGAGGATGAGGACTGAGGGTTGAGGATTGAGGTTTGAGGAATGAGGATTGAGGATTGAGGATTGAGGATTGAGGACTGAGGATTGAGGATTGAGTATTGAAGATCGAGTATTGATGACTGAGGATTGAGTATTGAGGATTGAGTGTTGAGGATTGAGGATTGAAAGTTGAGTATTGGGGATTGAGGATTGAGGATTGAGGATTGAGTATTGGGGATTGAGGATGAGGTCTGAGGGTTGAGGGTTGAGATTTGACGGCTGATGACTGAGGATTGACGATTGAGGATTGAGGATGAGGGCTGAGGGTTGAGGATTGAGGTTTGAGGACTGAGGACTGAGGATTGAGGATTGAGAATTGAGGATCGAGGATTGATGATTGAAGATTGAGGATACGGTGTTGAGGATTGTAGAATGAGGATTGAGGATTGAGGATTGAGGATTGAGGATTGAAGATTGAGTATTGAGGATTGAAGACTGACGATTGAGGATTGAGGATTGAGGATTGAGTATTGAGGATTGAAGATTGAGGATTGAGGATTGAGGATTGAGGATTGAGGATTGAGGATTGAGGATTGAGGATTGAAGATTGAGGATTGGGGATAGAGGATTGACGATTGAGGATTGGGTATTGCGGATTGAACATTGCGGATTGAGGACTGGGGATTGAGGATTGAGTATTGAGGATTGAAGATTGAGGATTGAGGATTGAGGATTGAGGATTGAGGATTGAAGATTGAGGATTGAGGATTGAGGATTGACGATTGAGGATTGAGGATTGAGGATTGAGGATTGAGGATGGAGAATGAGGGCTGAGGGCTGAGGGTTGAGGATTGAGGTTTGAGTATTGAACCCTGAGAATTCAGGATATTCAATTGAGTATTGAGAATTGAGGGTTGATGGTTGAGCATTGAGTATTGAGGATTGAGGATTGGGGATTGAGTATTGAAGATTGAGGATTGACGATTGAGGATTGTGTATTGAGGATTGAGGATTGAGGATTGAGGATTGAGGATTGAAGATTCAGTATTGAGGATTGAACATTGAGGATTGGGGATTGAGGATTGAGGATTGAGGATGAGGGCTGTGGGTTGAGGGTTGAGGTTTGAGCATTGAATACTGAAAATTCAGGATATTCTATTGAGTATTGAGAATTGAGGATTGATGGTTGGGAATCGAGGATTGAGGATTGAGGATTGAAGGTTGAGTATTCAGGATTGGAGATTGACGATTGAGGATTCAGGACCGAGGATTGAAGATTGAGTATTGAGGATTGAAGATTGAGGATTGAGGATTGAGGATTGAGGATTGAGGATTGAAGTTTGAGGATTGGGGACTGAGTGTTGAGGGTTGAGTGATGAGAATTGATGTTTGTAGATAGAGATTTTACGATTGCAGGTTGAGTATTGAGTATTGAAACCTGTGAATTGAGGATATTCTACTGAGGAATGGGGATTGACAACTGATTGTTGAGGACTGAGGGCTGAAGATTGAGGATTCAGTATTGAGGAATAAGGATTGAGGTTTGAGGACTGAAGATTAAGGATTGAGGATTGAGGATTGAGGATTGAGGATTGAGGATTGAGGATTGAGGGTTGAGGATTGAAGATTGAGAATTGAGGATTGAGGATTGAGGATTGAAGATTGAGGATTCGGTATTGAGGATTGAAGAATTCGGATTGAGGATTGTGGATTGAGGATTGAGGATTGAAGATTGAGGATTGAGGATTGAGGATTGAGGATTGAAGATTGAGTATTGATAATTGAAGATTGAGCAATGAGGATTGAGTGTTGAGGATTGAAGACGAGAACTGTCGGTTGAGGACTGAAGTTTGAGAATTGAGAATTGAGGATGAGGACTGAGGGTTGAGGATTGAGGTTTGAGGAATGAGGATTGAGGATTGAGGATTGAGGATTGAGGACTGAGGATTGAGGATTGAGTATTGAAGATCGAGTATTGATGACTGAGGATTGAGTATTGAGGATTGAGTGTTGAGGATTGAGGATTGAAAGTTGAGTATTGGGGATTGAGGATTGAGGATTGAGGATTGAGTATTGGGGATTGAGGATGAGGTCTGAGGATTGAGGGTTGAGATTTGACGGCTGATGACTGAGGATTGACGATTGAGGATTGAGGATGAGGGCTGAGGGTTGAGGATTGAGGTTTGAGGACTGAGGACTGAGGATTGAGGATTGAGAATTGAGGATCGAGGATTGATGATTGAAGATTGAGGATACGGTGTTGAGGATTGTAGAATGAGGATTGAGGATTGAGGATTGAGGATTGAGGATTGAAGATTGAGTATTGAGGATTGAAGACTGACGATTGAGGATTGAGGATTGAGGATTGAGTATTGAGGATTGAAGATTGAGGATTGAGGATTGAGGATTGAGGATTGAGGATTGAGGATTGAGGATTGAGGATTGAAGATTGAGGATTGGGGATAGAGGATTGACGATTGAGGATTGGGTATTGCGGATTGAACATTGCGGATTGAGGACTGGGGATTGAGGATTGAGTATTGAGAATTGAAGATTGAGGATTGAGGATTGAGGATTGAGGATTGAGGATTGAAGATTGAGGATTGAGGATTGAGGATTGACGATTGAGGATTGAGGATTGAGGATTGAGGATTGAGGATGGAGAATGAGGGCTGAGGGCTGAGGGTTGAGGATTGAGGTTTGAGTATTGAACCCTGAGAATTCAGGATATTCTATTGAGTATTGAGAATTGAGGGTTGATGGTTGAGCATTGAGGATTGAGGATTGAGGATTGGGGATTGAGTATTGAAGATTGAGGATTGACGATTGTGGATTGTGTATTGAGGATTGAGGATTGAGGATTGAGGATTGAGGATTGAAGATTGAGTATTGAGGATTGAATATTGAGGATTGGGGATTGAGGATTGAGGATTGAGGATGAGGGCTGTGGGTTGAGGGTTGAGGTTTGAGCATTGAATACTGAAAATTCAGGATATTCTATTGAGTATTGAGAATTGAGGATTGATGGTTGGGAATCGAGGATTGAGGATTGAGGATTGAAGGTTGAGTATTCAGGATTGGAGATTGACGATTGAGGATTCAGGACCGAGGATTGAAGATTGAGTATTGAGGATTGAAGATTGAGGATTGAGGATTGAGGATTGAGGATTGAGGATTGAAGTTTGAGGATTGGGGACTGAGTGTTGAGGGTTGAGTGATGAGAATTGATGTTTGTAGATAGAGATTTTACGATTGCAGGTTGAGTATTGAGTATTGAAACCTGTGAATTGAGGATATTCTACTGAGGAATGGGGATTGACAACTGATTGTTGAGGACTGAGGGCTGAAGATTGAGGATTCAGTATTGAGGAATAAGGATTGAGGTTTGAGGACTGAAGATTAAGGATTGAGGATTGAGGATTGAGGATTGAGGATTGAGGATTGAGGATAGAAGATTGAGGATTGGGTATTGAGGATTGAACATTGAGGATTGAGGAATGAGTATTGAGGATTGACGATTGAGTATTGAAAATTGAATATTGATGGTTGAAGATTGAGGATCGAGGATTGAGTGTTGTGGATTGAGGACGAGGACTGAGGGTTGAGTATTGATGTTTGAGGTCTGAGGATTGAGGATTGAGGATTGAGAATTGTGGATTGATGATTGAGAATTGAAGATTGAGGATTGGGTGTTGAGGATTGAAGAATGAGGACTGAGGATTGAGGATTGAGGATTGAGGATTGAAGATTGAGTATTGAGCACTGAAGATTGAGGACTGAGGATTGAGGATTGAGGATTGAGGATTGAGGATTGAAGATTGAGTATTGAGGGTTGAAGGTTTAGGATTGAGGATTGAGGATTGAGGATTGAGGATTAAAGATAGAGGATTGAGGACTGAGGATTGGGGGTTGAGGATTGAGGACTGAAGATTGAGTATTGATGATTGAAGATTGAGGATTGAGGATTGAGGGTTGTGGATTGAGGAACAGGTCCGAGTGTTGAATATTGATGTTTGAGGTCTGAGGATTGAGGATTGAGGATTGAGAATTGAGGATAGAGAATTGAGGATTGAAGATTGAGGATTGGGAATTGGGGATCTAGGATTGGAGATTGAATATTGAGTTTTGAATATTGAGGATTGAGGATTGAGGATTGAGAATTGAGAATTGAGGATGAGGACTGAGGGTTGAGGATTGAGGTTTGAAGAATGAGGATTGGGGATTGAGGATTGAGGATTGAGGATTGAGGATTGAGAATTGAGGATTGAGGATTGAGGATTGAAGATTGAGGATTGGGTATTGAGGAGTGAAGGTTGAGGTTGAGGACTGAGGATTGAGGATTGAGGATTGAAGGTTGAGGATTGGGGATTGAGGATTGAGGATTGAGAATTGAGGATTGTGTATTGAGGATTTAAGATTGAGTATTGAAGATTGACTATTGATGACTGAGGATTGAGGATTGAGGATTGAGGATTGAGGATTGAGGATTGAAGATTGAGTATTGGGGATTGAAGATTGAGGATTGAGGATTGAGGATTGAGGATGGAGAATGAGGGCTGAGGGCTGAGGGTTGAGGATTGAGGTTTGAGTATTGAACCCTGAGAATTCACGATATGCTATTGAGTATTGAGAATTCAGGATTGATGGTTGAGTATTGAGGATTGAGGATTGAGGATTGAGGATTGAGGATTGAGTATTGAAGATTGAGGATTGACGATTGAGGATTGAGTATTGAGGATTGAGGATTGAGGATTGAGGATTGAGGATTGAAGATTGAGGATTGGGCATTGAGGATTGACTATTGAGGATTCAGTATTGATGATTGAGAATTGAGGATTGAGTATTGAAGACTGAGTATTGAGGATTGAAGATTGAGGATTGAGGGTTGAGGATTGAGGATTGAGGATGAGGCCTGGGGGTTGAGGATTGAGGTTTGAGGACAGAGGACTGAGGATTGAGGATTGAGAATTGAGGATTGAGGATTGAGGATTGAAGATTGAGGATTGGGCCTTGAGGATTGAAGAATGAGTATTGAGGATTGAGGATTGAGGATTGAGGATTGAAGATTGAGGATTGAGGATTGAGGATTGAGGATTGAAGATTGAGTATTGAGGATTGAAGATTGAGGACTGAGGATTGAGGGTTGAGGATTGAGGACGAGGACTGACGGTTGAGGATTGAGGTTTGAGGAGTGAAGATTGAGTATTGAGGATTGAAGGTTGAGGATTGAGGATTGAGGATTGAGGATTGAGGATTGAGGATGAGTTCTGAGAGTTGAGGGTTGAGGTTTGAGGCCTAAGGACTGTGGATTGAGGATTGAGGATTGAGGATTGAGGATAGAGGATTGAAGATTGAGGATTGGGGACTGAGGATTGAAGATTGAGGATTGAGTATTGATGATTGAAGATTGAGCATTGAGGATGGGGGATTGAGAGTTGAGAATTGAGGATGAGTACTGAGGGTTGAGGATTGAGGTTTGAAGAATGAGGATTGGGGATTGAGGATTGAGGAATGAGGATTAAGGATTGAGAATTGAGGATTGAGGATTGAGGATTGAGGATTGAAGATTGAGGATTGGGTATTGAGGATTGAAGAACGAGGATTGAGGATTGAGTGTTGAGGGTTGAGGATTAAAGATTGAGGATTGAGGATTGAAGATTGAGGATTGGGGATAGAGGATTGACGATTGAGGATTGGGTATTGCGGATTGAACATTGCGGATTGAGGACTGAGGATTGAGGATTGAGTATTGAGGACTGAAGATTGAGGATTGACGATTGAGGACTGAGGATCGAGGATTGAAGATTGAGTATTGAGGATTGAAGATTGAGGATTGAGGATTGAGGATTGAGGATTGAGGATTGAAGTTTGAGGATTGGGGACTGAGTGTTGAGGGTTGAGTGATGAGAATTGATGTTTGTAGATAGAGATTTTAAGATTGCAGGTTGAGTGTTGAGTATTGAAACCTGTGAATTGAGGATATTCTACTGAGGAATGGGGATTGACAAGTGATTGTTGAGGACTGAGGTCTGAAGATTGAGGATTCAGTATTGAGGAATAAGGATTGAGGTTTGAGGACTGAAGATTGAGGATTGAGGATTGAGGATTGAGGATTGAGGATTGAGGATAGAAGGTTGAGGATTGGGTATTGAGGATTGAACATTGAGGATTGAGGAATGAGTATTGAGGATTGACGATTGAGTATTGAAAATTGAATATTGATGGTTGAAGATTGAGGATCGAGGATTGAGTGTTGTGGATTGAGGACGAGGACTGAGGGTTGAGTATTGATGTTTGAGGTCTGAGGATTGAGGATTGAGGATTGAGAATTGTGGATTGAAGGTTGCGAATTGAAGATTGAGGATTGGGTGTTGAGGATTGAAGAATGAGGATTGAGGATTGAGGGTTGAGGATTGAGGATTGAAGATTGAGTATTGAGAACTGCCGATTGAGGATTGAGGATTGAGGATTGAGGATTGAGGATTGAGGATTGAAGATTGAGTATTGAGGGTTGAAGGTTTAGGATTGAGGATTGAGGATTGAGGATTGAGGATTAAAGATAGAGGATTGAGGACTGAGGATTGGGGGTTGAGGATTGAGGAATGAAGATTGAGTATTGATGATTGAAGATTGAGGATTGAGGATTGAGGGTTGTGGATTGAGGAACAGGTCCGAGTGTTGAATATTGATGTTTGAGGTCTGAGGATTGAGGATTGAGGATTGAGAATTGAGGATTGAGGGTTGAGGATTGAAGATTGAGGATTGGGAATTGGGGATCTAGGATTGGAGATTGAATATTGAGTTTTGAATATTGAGGATTGAGGATTGAGTATTGAGAATTGAGAATTGAGGATGAGGACTGAGGGTTGAGGATTGAGGTTTGAAGAACGAGGATTGGGGATTGAGGATTGAGGATTGAGGATTGAGGATTGAGAATTGAGGATTGAGGATTGAGGATTGAAGATTGAAGATTGAGTACTGAGGGTTGAAGGTTTAGGATTGAGGATTGAGGATTGAGGATTGAGGATTAAAGATAGAGGATTGAGGACTGAGGATTGGGGGTTGAGGATTGAGGACTGAAGATTGAGTATTGATGATTGAAGATTGAGGATTGAGGATTGAGGGTTGTGGATTGAGGAACAGGTCCGAGTGTTGAATATTGATGTTTGAGGTCTGAGGATTGAGGATTGAGGATTGAGAATTGAGGATTGAGGATTGAGGATTGAAGATTGAGTATTGGGGATTGAAGATTGAGGATTGAGGATTGAAGATTGAGTATTGAAGATTGAGTATTGATGACTGAGGATTGAGGATTGGGGATTGTGTATTGAGGATTGAAGATTGAGTATTGAAGATTGAGTATTGATGACTGAGGATTGAGGATTGAGGATTGAGGATTGAGGATTGAGGATTGAAGATTGAGTATTGGGGATTGAAGATTGAGGATTGAGGATTGAGGATTGAGGATTGAGGATTGAGGACAGAAGATTGAGGATTGGGTATTGAGGATTGAACATTGAGGATTGAGGATTGAGTATTGAGGATTGAGGATTGAGGATTGAAAGTTGAATATTGATGATTGAAGATTGAGGATCGAGGAGTGAGTGTTGTGGATTGAGGACGAGGACTGAGGGTTGAGTATTTATGTTTGAGGTCTGAGGATTGAGGATTGTGGATTGAGAATTGTGGATTGAAGGTTGAGCATTGAAGATTGAGGATTGGGTGTTGAGGATTGAAGAATGAGGATTGAGGATTGAGGATTGAGGATTGAGGATTGAAGATTGAGTATTGAGGACTGAAGATTGAGGATTGAGTATTGAGGATTGAGGATTGAAGATTGAGTATTGAGGATTGAAGATTGAGGACTGAGGATTGAGGATTGAGGATTGAGTATGAGGGCTGAGGTTTGAGGATTGAGGTTTGAGGACTGAGGACTGAGGATTGAGGGTTGAGAATTGAGGATTGAGGATTGAGGATTCAAGATTGAGGATTGGGTATTGAGGATTGATGAATGAGGATTGAGGATTGAGGATTGGGGATGGAGGATTGAGGATTGAAGATTGAGGATTGGGTATTGCGGATTGAACATTGATGATTGAGGATTGACGATTGAGGATTGAGTATTGAGGATTGAGGATTGAGGATTGAGGATTGAGGATTGAAGATTGAGGATTGGGGATAGAGGATTGACGATTGAGGATTGGGTATTGTGGATTGAACATTGCGGATTGAGGACTGGGGATTGAGGATTGAGTATTGAGGATTGAAGATTGAGGATTGAGGATTGAGGATTGAGGATTGAGGATTGAAGATTGAGGATTGAGGATTGAGGATTGACGATTGAGGATTGAGGATTGAGGATTGAGGATTGAGGATTGAAAATTGAGTATTAAGGATTGAAGATTGAGGATTGAGAATTGTGAATTGAGGATTGAGGATTGAGGATTGGGGATTGAAGATTGAAGATTGAGTATTGAGGATTGAAGGTTGAGGATTGAGGACTGAGGATTGAGGATTGAGTATTGAAGGTTGAGGATTGGGGATTGAGGATTGAGGATTGAGAATTGAGAATTGAGGATGAGGACTGAGGGTTGAGGATTGATGTTTGAGGATTGAGGATTGAGGATTGAGGATTGAGGATTGAGGATTGAGGATTGAGGATTGAGGATTGAGGATTGAGGATTGAGGATTGAAGATTCAGTATTGAGGATTGAAGATTGAGAATTGAGGATTGAGAATTGAACATTGAGGACAGAGCGTTCAGGGTTGAGTGATGAGAATTGATGTTTGTGGATAGAGATTTGAAGATTGCAGATTGAGTACTGCGTATTGAAAACTGTGAATTGAGGATATTCTACTGGGGATTGAGGATTGACAACTGATTGTTGAGGACTGAGGGCTGAAGATTGAGGATTCAGGATTGAGGATGCCGGATTGAGGTTTGAGGACTGAGGATTGAGGATTGAGGATTGAGGATTGAGGATTGAGGATTGGGGATTGAGGATTGATGATTGAGGATTGGGTATTGCGGATTGAACGTTGATGATTGAGGATTGTGGATTGAGGATTGAGGATTGAGGATTGAAGATTGAGGATTGGGTATTGAGGATTGAAGAATGAGGATTGAGGATTGAGGATTGAGGATTGAGGATTGAAGATTGAGGATTCGGTGTTGAGGATTGTAGAATGAGGATTGAGGATTGAGGATTGAGGATTGAGGATTGAAGATTGAGTATTGAGGATTGAAGACTGACGATTGAGGATTGAGGATTGAGGATTGTGTATTGAGGATTGAAGATTGTGTATTGAGGATTGAAAATTGAGGATTGAGGATTGAGGATTGAGGATTGAGGGCTGAGGTCTGATGATTGAGGTTTGAGGACTGAGGACTGAGGGTTAGGAGTTTAGAATTGAGGATTGAGGATTGAGGATTGCAGATTGAGTATTGAGTATTGAAAACTGTGAATTGTGGATGTTCTTTTGGGGATTGAGGGTTGACAACTGATTCTTGAGGACTGAGGGCTGAAGATAGTGGATGCAGGATTGTGGATTCAGAATTGTGGTTTGTGGACTGAGGATTGAGGATTGAAGATTGAGTATTGAGGATTGAAGATTGGGGATTGAGGATTGAGGATTGAGGATTGAGGATTGAAGATGAGGGCTGAGGTTTGTGGATTGAGGTTTAAGGACTGAGGACTGAGGGTTGAGGGTTGAGAATTGAGGATTGAGGATTGTGGATTGAAGATTGAGGATTGGGTATTGAGGACTGAAGAATGAGGATTGAGGATTGAGGATTGAGGATTGAGGATTGCATGATTGAAGATTGAGTATTCAGGATTGGAGATTGACGATTGGGGATTGAGGACCGAGGATTGAAGATTGAGTATTAAGGATTGAAGATTGAGGATTGAGGATTGAGGACTGAGGATTGAGGATTGAAGATTGAGGATTGGGGACTGAGTGTTGAGGGTTGAGTGATCAGAATTGATGTTTGTGGATATCGATTTGAAGATTGCAGGTTGAGTATTGAGTATTGTAACCTGTGAATTGAGGATATTCTACTGAGGATTGAGGATTGACAACTGATTGTTGAGGACTGAGGGCTGAAGATTGAGAATTCAGGATTGAGGAATAAGGATTGAGGTTTGAGGACTGAGGATTGAGGATTGAGGATTGAGGATTGAGGATTCAGGGTTGAGGATAGAAGATTGAGGATTGGGTACTGAGGACTGAACATTCAGGATTGAGGATTGTGTATTGAGGATTGAGGATTGAGGATTGAAAATTGAATATTGATGATTGAGGATTGAGGATCGAGGATTGAGTGTTGTGGATTGAGGACGAGGACTGAGGGTTGAGTATTGATGTTTGAGGTCTGAGGATTGAGGATTGAGGATTGAGAATTGGGGATTGAAGATTGAGAATTGAAGATTGAGGATTGGGAATTGGGGATCTAGGTTTGGAGATTGAATATTGAGTTTTGAATATTGAGGATTGAGGATTGAGGATTGAGAATTGAGAATTGAGGGTGAGGACTGAGGGTTGAGGATTGAGGTTTGAAGGATGAGGATTGGGGATTGAGGATTGAGGATTAAGGATTGAGAATTGAGGATTGAGGATTGAGGATTGAAGATTGAGGATTGGGTATTGAGGATTGAAGAATGAGGATTGAGGATTGAGGATTGAGGATTGAGGATTGGGTATTGAGGATTGAAGAATGAGGATTGAGGATTGAGGGTTGAGGATTGAGGATTGAAGATTGAGGATTGAGGATTGAGGATTGAGGATTGAATATTGAGTATTGAGGATTGAAGATTGAGGATTGAGGATTGAGGGTTGAGGATTGAGGACGAGGACTGACGGTTGAGGATTGAGGATTGAGGATTGAGGATTGAGGATATGGGATTCAGGATCTAGGATTGGAGATTGATTAATGAGGATTGAAGATTGAGGATTGAGGATTGAGGATTGAGAATTGAGAATTGAGAATTGAGGAGGAGGACTGAGGGTTGAGGATTGAGGTATGAGGAACGAGGATTGAGGATTGAGGATTGAGGACTGAGGATTGACGATTGAGTATTGAAGACTGAGGATTGATTACTGAGGATTGAGGATTGAGGATTGAGGATTGAGGATTGAGGATTGAGGATTGAGTATTGAGGATTGAGGATTGAGGATTGAAGATTCAGTATTGAGGATTGAAGATTGAGAATTGGGGATTGAGAATTGAACATTGAGGACTGAGCGTTCAGGGTTGAGTGATGAGAATTGATGTTTGTGGATAGAGATTTGAAGATTGCAGATTGAGTACTGCGTATTGAAAACTGTGAATTGAGGATATTCTACTGAGGATTGAGGATTGACAACTGATTGTTGAGGACTGAGGGCTGAAGATTGAGGATTCAGGATTGAAGGTGCCGGATTGAGGTTTGAGGACTGAGGATTGAGGATTGAGGATTGAGGATTGAGGATTGAGGATTGGGGCTTGAGGATTGAAGATTGAGGATTGGGTATTGCGGATTGAACGTTGATGATTGAGGATTGAGGATTGAGGATTGAGGATTGATGATTCAGGATGAGGGCTGCGGGTTGAGGATTCAGGTTTGAGGACTGACGGCTGAGGATTGACGATTGAGAATTGAGGATTGAGGATTGAGGATTGAAGATTGAGGATTGGGTATTGAGGATTGAAGAATGAGGATTGAGGATTGAGGATTGAGGATTGAGAATTGAAGATTGAGAATTGAGGATTGAGGAATGAGGATTGAAGATTGAGGATTGAGGATTGAGGGTTGAGAATTGAGAATTGAGGATGAGGACTGAGGGTTGGTGATTGAGGTTTGAGGAATGAGGATTGAGGATTGAGGATTGAGGATTGAGGATTGAGGATTGAGGATTGAGTATTGAAGATTGAGTATTGATGAATGAGGATTGAGGATTGAGGATTGAGTATTGAGGATTGAGGATTGAAAATTGAGTATTGGGGATTGAGGATTGAGGATTGAGGATTGAGGATTGAGGATTGAGGATGAGGTCTGAGGGTTGAGGGTTGAGATTTGACGGCTGATGACTGAGGATTGACGATTGAGGATTGAGGATGAGGGCTGAGTGTTGAGGATTGAGGTTTGAGGACTGAGGACTGAGGATTGAGGATTGAGAATTGAGGATCGAGGATCGATGATTGAAGATTGAGGATTCGGTATTGAGGATTGTAGAATGAGGATTGAGGATTGAGGATTGAGGATTGAGGATTGAAGATTGAGTATTGAGGATTGAAGACTGACGATTGAGGATTGAGCGTTGAGGATTGAGTATTGAGGATTGAAGATTGAGTATCGAGGATTGAAAATTGAGGATTGAGGATTGAGGAATGCGGATTGAGGGCTGAGGTTTGAGGATTGAGGTTTGAGGACTGAGGACTGAGGGTTGAGGGTTTAGAATTGAGGATTGAGGATTGAGAATTGCAGATTGAGTATTGAGTATTGAAAACTGTGAATTGTGGATGTTCTATTGGGGATTGAGGATTGACAACTGATTCTTGAGGACTGAGGACTGAAGATTGAGGATGCAGGATTGAGGATTCAGAATTGAGGTTTGTGGACTGAGGATTGAGGATTGAAGATTGAGTATTGAGGATTGAAGATTGGGTATAGAGGATTGAGGATTGAGGATTGAAGATGAGGACTGAGGTTTGAGGATTGAGGATTGAGGACTGAGGACTGAGGGTTGAGGGTTGAGAATTGAGGATTGAGGATTGAGGATTGAAGATTGAGGATTGGGTATTGAGGACTGAAGGATGAGGATTGAGGATTGAGGATTGAGGATTGAGGATTGAGGATTGAGGATTGAGGATTGAGGATTGAGGATTGAGGATTGAGGATTCAGGATTGAGGATTGAAGATTCAGTATTGAGGATTGAAGATTGAGAATTGGGTATTGAGAATTGAACATTGAGGACTGAGCGTTCAGGGTTGAGTGATGAGAATTGATGTTTGTGGATAGATATTTGAAGATTGCAGATTGAGTACTGCGTATTGAAAACTGTGAATTGAGGATATTCTACTGAGGATTGAGGATTGACAACTGATTGTTGAGGACTGAGGGCTGAAGATTGAGGATTCAGGATTGAAGATGCCGGATTGAGGTTTGAGGACTGAGGATTGAGGATTGAGGATTGAGGATTGAGGATTGAGGATTGGGGATTGAGGATTGAAGATTGAGGATTGGGTATTGCGGATTGAACGTTGATGATTGAGGATTGAGGATTGAGGATTGAGGATTGATGATTCAGGATGAGGGCTGCGGGTTGAGGATTCAGGTTTGAGGACTGAGGGCTGAGGATTGACGATTGCGAATTGAGGATTGAGGATTGAGGATTGAAGATTGAGGATTGGGTATTGAGGATTGAAGAATGAGGATTGAGGATTGAGGATTGAGGATTGAGGATTGAAGATTGAGAATTGAGGATTGAGGAATGAGGATTGAAGATTGAGGATTGAGGATTGAGGGTTGAGAATTGAGAATTGAGGATGAGGACTGAGGGTTGGTGATTGAGGTTTGAGGAATGAGGATTGAGGATTGAGGATTGAGGATTGAGGATTGAGGATTGAGGATTGAGTATTGAAGATTGAGTATTGATGAATGAGGATTGAGGATTGAGGATTGAGTATTGAGGATTGAGGATTGAAAATTGAGTATTGGGGATTGAGGATTGAGGATTGAGGATTGAGGATTGAGGATTGAGGATGAGGTCTGAGGGTTGAGGGTTGAGATTTGACGGCTGATGACTGAGGATTGACGATTCAGGATTGAGGATGAGGGCTGAGTGTTGAGGATTGAGGTTTGAGGACTGAGTACTGAGGATTGAGGATTGAGAATTGAGGATCGAGGATCGATGATTGAAGATTGAGGATTCGGTATTGAGGATTGTAGAATGAGGATTGAGGATTGAGGATTGAGGATTGAGGATTGAAGATTGAGTATTGAGGATTGAAGACTGACGATTGAGGATTGAGTGTTGAGGATTGAGTATTGAGGATTGAAGATTGCAGATTGAGTATTGAGTATTGAAAACTGTGAATTGTGGATGTTCTATTGGGGATTGAGGATTGACAACTGATTCTTGAGGACTGAGGACTGAAGATTGAGGATGCAGGATTGAGGATTCAGAATTGAGGTTTGTGGACTGAGGATTGAGGATTGAAGATTGAGTATTGAGGATTGAAGATTGGGGATAGAGGATTGAGGATTGAGGATTGAAGATGAGGACTGAGGTTTGAGGATTGAGGATTGAGGACTGAGGACTGAGGGTTGAGAGTTGAGAATTGACGATTGAGGATTGAGGATTGAAGATTGAGAATTGGGTATTGAGGACTGAAGGATGAGGATTGAGGATTGAGGATTGAGGATTGAGGATTGAGGATTGAATGATTGAATATTGAGTATTCAGGATTGGAGATTGACGACTGAGGATTGAGGACCGATGATTGAAGATTGAGTATTGAGGATTGAAGATTGAGGATTGAGGATTGAGGATTGAGGATTGAGGATTGAAGATTGAGGATTGGGGACTGAGTGTTGAGGGTTGAGCGATCAGAATTGATGCTTGTGGATAGTGATTTGAAGATTGCAGGTTGAGTATTGAGTATTGAAACCTGTGAATTGAGGATATTGTACTGAGTATTGAGGATTGACAACTGATTGTTGAGGACTGAGGGCTGAAGATTGAGGATTCAGGATTGGGGAATAAGGATTGAGGTTTGAGGACTGAGGATTGAGAATTGAGGATAGAGGATTGAGGATTGAGGGTTGAGGATAGAAGATTGAGGATTGGGTATTGAGGACTGAACATTCAGGATTGAGGATTGAGTATTGAGGATTGAAGATTGCAGATTGAGTATTGAGTATTGAAAACTGTGAATTGTGGATGTTCTATTGGGGATTGAGGATTGACAACTGATTCTTGAGGACTGAGGACTGAAGATTGAGGATGCAGGATTGAGGATTCAGAATTGAGGTTTGTGGACTGAGGATTGAGGATTGAAGATTGAGTATTGAGGATTGAAGATTGGGGATAGAGGATTGAGGATTGAGGATTGAAGATGAGGACTGACGTTTGAGGATTGAGGATTGAGGACTGAGGACTGAGGGTTGAGAGTTGAGAATTGACGATTGAGGATTGAGGATTGAAGATTGAGAATTGGGTATTGAGGACTGAAGGATGAGGATTGAGGATTGAGGATTGAGGATTGAGGATTGAGGATTGAATGATTGAATATTGAGTATTCAGGATTGGAGATTGACGACTGAGGATTGAGGACCGATGATTGAAGATTGAGTATTGAGGATTGAAGATTGAGGATTGAGGATTGAGGATTGGGTATTGAGGATTGAAGAATGAGGATTGAGGATTGAGGATTGAGGATTGAGGATTGAAGATTGAGAATTGAGGATTGAGGAATGAGGATTGAAGATTGAGGATTGAGGATTGAACATTGAGGACTGAGCGTTCAGGGTTGAGTGATGAGAATTGATGTTTGTGGATAGAGATTTGAAGATTGCAGATTGAGTACTGCGTATTGAAAACTGTGAATTGAGGATATTCTACTGAGGATTGAGGATTGACAACTGATTGTTGAGGACTGAGGGCTGAAGATTGAGGATTCAGGATTGAGGATGCCGGATTGAGGTTTGAGGACTGAGGATTGAGGATTGAGGATTGAGGATTGAGGATTGAGGATTGGGGATTGAGGATTGAGGATTGAGGATTGGGTATTGCGGATTGAACGTTGATGATTGAGGATTGAGTATTGAGGATTGAGGATTGATGATTCAGGATGAGGGCTGGGGGTTGAGGATTGAGGTTTGAGGACTGAGGGCTGAGGATTGACGATTGAGAATTGAGGATTGAGGATTGAGGATTGAGGATTGAGGATTGAAGATTGTGGATTGGGTATTGAGGATTGAAGAATGAGGATTGAGGATTGAGGATTGAGGATTGAGGATTGAAGATTGAGAATTGAGGATTGAGGAATGAGGATTGAAGATCGAGGATTGAGGATTGAGGATTGAGAATTGAGAATTGAGGATGAGGACTGAGGGTTGGTGATTGAGGTTTGAGGAATGAGGATTGAGGATTGAGGATTGAGGATTGAGGATTGAGGATTGAGGTTTGAGTATTGAGGATGATGTCTGAGGGTTGAGGGTTGAGATTTGACGGCTGATGACTGAGGATTAACGATTGAGGATTGAGGATGAGGGCTGAGTGTTGAGGATTGAGGTTTGAGGACTGAGGACTGAGGATTGAGGATTGAGAATTGAGGATCGAGGATCGATGATTGAAGATTGAGGATGCGGTATTGAGGATTGTAGAATGAGGATTGAGGATTGAGGAATGAGGATTGAGGATTGAAGATTGAGTATTGAGGATTGAAGACGGACGATTGAGGATTGAGTGTTGAGGATTGAGTATTGAGGATTGAAGATTGAGTATCGAGGATTGAAAATTGAGGATTGAGGATTGAAGAATGCGGATTGAGGGCTGAGGTTTGAGGATTGAGGTTTGAGGACTGAGGACTGAGGGTTGAGGGTTCAGAATTGGGGATTGAGGATTGAGAATTGCAGATTGAGTATTGAGTATTGAAAACTGTGAATTGTGGATGTTCTATTGGGGATTGAGGATTGACAACTGATTCTTGAGGACTGAGGGCTGAAGATAGTGGATGCAGGATTGTGGATTCAGAATTGTGGTTTGTGGACTGAGGATTGAGGATTGAAGATTGAGTATTGAGGATTGAAGATTGGGGATTGAGGATTGAGGATTGAGGATTGAGGATTTAAGATGAGGGCTGAGGTTTGTGGATTGAGGTTTAAGGACTGAGGACTGAGGGTTGAGGGTTGAGAATTGAGGATTGAGGATTGTGGATTGAAGATTGAGGATTGGGTATTGAGGACTGAAGAATGAGGATTGAGGATTGAGGATTGAGGATTGAGGATTGCATGATTGAAGATTGAGTATTCAGGATTGGAGATTGACGATTGGGGATTGAGGACCGAGGATTGAAGATTGAGTATTAAGGATTGAAGATTGAGGATTGAGGATTGAGGACTGAGGATTGAGGATTGAAGATTGAGGATTGGGGACTGAGTGTTGAGGGTTGAGTGATCAGAATTGATGTTTGTGGATATCGATTTGAAGATTGCAGGTTGAGTATTGAGTATTGTAACCTGTGAATTGAGGATATTCTACTGAGGATTGAGGATTGACAACTGATTGTTGAGGACTGAGGGCTGAAGATTGAGAATTCAGGATTGAGGAATAAGGATTGAGGTTTGAGGACTGAGGATTGAGGATTGAGGATTGAGGATTGAGGATTCAGGGTTGAGGATAGAAGACTGAGGATTGGGTACTGAGGACTGAACATTCAGGATTGAGGATTGTGTATTGAGGATTGAGGATTGAGGATTGAAAATTGAATATTGATGATTGAGGATTGAGGATCGAGGATTGAGTGTTGTGGATTGAGGACGAGGACTGAGGGTTGAGTATTGATGTTTGAGGTCTGAGGATTGAGGATTGAGGATTGAGAATTGGGGATTGAAGATTGAGAATTGAAGATTGAGGATTGGGAATTGGGGATCTAGGTTTGGAGATTGAATATTGAGTTTTGAATATTGAGGATTGAGGATTGAGGATTGAGAATTGAGAATTGAGGGTGAGGACTGAGGGTTGAGGATTGAGGTTTGAAGGATGAGGATTGGGGATTGAGGATTGAGGATTAAGGATTGAGAATTGAGGATTGAGGATTGAGGATTGAAGATTGAGGATTGGGTATTGAGGATTGAAGAATGAGGATTGAGGATTGAGGATTGAGGATTGAGGATTGGGTATTGAGGATTGAAGAATGAGGATTGAGGATTGAGGGTTGAGGATTGAGGATTGAAGATTGAGGATTGAGGATTGAGGATTGAGGATTGAATATTGAGTATTGAGGATTGAAGATTGAGGATTGAGGATTGAGGGTTGAGGATTGAGGACGAGGACTGACGGTTGAGGATTGAGGATTGAGGCTTGAGGATTGAGGATATGGGATTCAGGATCTAGGATTGGAGATTGATTAATGAGGATTGAAGATTGAGGATTGAGGATTGAGGATTGAGAATTGAGAATTGAGAATTGAGGAGGAGGACTGAGGGTTGAGGATTGAGGTATGAGGAACGAGGATTGAGGATTGAGGATTGAGGACTGAGGATTGACGATTGAGTATTGAAGACTGAGGATTGATTACTGAGGATTGAGGATTGAGGATTGAGGATTGAGGATTGAGGATTGAGGATTGAGTATTGAGGATTGAGGATTGAGGATTGAAGATTCAGTATTGAGGATTGAAGATTGAGAATTGGGGATTGAGAATTGAACATTGAGGACTGAGCGTTCAGGGTTGAGTGATGAGAATTGATGTTTGTGGATAGAGATTTGAAGATTGCAGATTGAGTACTGCGTATTGAAAACTGTGAATTGAGGATATTCTACTGAGGATTGAGGATTGACAACTGATTGTTGAGGACTGAGGGCTGAAGATTGAGGATTCAGGATTGAAGGTGCCGGATTGAGGTTTGAGGACTGAGGATTGAGGATTGAGGATTGAGGATTGAGGATTGAGGATTGGGGCTTGAGGATTGAAGATTGAGGATTGGGTATTGCGGATTGAACGTTGATGATTGAGGATTGAGGATTGAGGATTGAGGATTGATGATTCAGGATGAGGGCTGCGGGTTGAGGATTCAGGTTTGAGGACTGACGGCTGAGGATTGACGATTGAGAATTGAGGATTGAGGATTGAGGATTGAAGATTGAGGATTGGGTATTGAGGATTGAAGAATGAGGATTGAGGATTGAGGATTGAGGATTGAGAATTGAAGATTGAGAATTGAGGATTGAGGAATGAGGATTGAAGATTGAGGATTGAGGATTGAGGGTTGAGAATTGAGAATTGAGGATGAGGACTGAGGGTTGGTGATTGAGGTTTGAGGAATGAGGATTGAGGATTGAGGATTGAGGATTGAGGATTGAGGATTGAGGATTGAGTATTGAAGATTGAGTATTGATGAATGAGTATTGAGGATTGAGGATTGAGTATTGAGGATTGAGGATTGAAAATTGAGTATTGGGGATTGAGGATTGAGGATTGAGGATTGAGGATTGAGGATTGAGGATGAGGTCTGAGGGTTGAGGGTTGAGATTTGACGGCTGATGACTGAGGATTGACGATTGAGGATTGAGGATGAGGGCTGAGTGTTGAGGATTGAGGTTTGAGGACTGAGGACTGAGGATTGAGGATTGAGAATTGAGGATCGAGGATCGATGATTGAAGATTGAGGATTCGGTATTGAGGATTGTAGAATGAGGATTGAGGATTGAGGATTGAGGATTGAGGATTGAAGATTGAGTATTGAGGATTGAAGACTGACGATTGAGGATTGAGCGTTGAGGATTCAGTATTGAGGATTGAAGATTGAGTATCGAGGATTGAAAATTGAGGATTGAGGATTGAGGAATGCGGATTGAGGGCTGAGGTTTGAGGATTGAGGTTTGAGGACTGAGGACTGAGGGTTGAGGGTTTAGAATTGAGGATTGAGGATTGAGAATTGCAGATTGAGTATTGAGTATTGAAAACTGTGAATTGTGGATGTTCTATTGGGGATTGAGGATTGACAACTGATTCTTGAGGACTGAGGACTGAAGATTGAGGATGCAGGATTGAGGATTCAGAATTGAGGTTTGTGGACTGAGGATTGAGGATTGAAGATTGAGTATTGAGGATTGAAGATTGGGTATAGAGGATTGAGGATTGAGGATTGAAGATGAGGACTGAGGTTTGAGGATTGAGGATTGAGGACTGAGGACTGAGGGTTGAGGGTTGAGAATTGAGGATTGAGGATTGAGGATTGAAGATTGAGGATTGGGTATTGAGGACTGAAGGATGAGGATTGAGGATTGAGGATTGAGGATTGAGGATTGAGGATTGAGGATTGAGGATTGAGGATTGAGGATTGAGGATTGAGGATTCAGGATTGAGGATTGAAGATTCAGTATTGAGGATTGAAGATTGAGAATTGGGTATTGAGAATTGAACATTGAGGACTGAGCGTTCAGGGTTGAGTGATGAGAATTGATGTTTGTGGATAGATATTTGAAGATTGCAGATTGAGTACTGCGTATTGAAAACTGTGAATTGAGGATATTCTACTGAGGATTGAGGATTGACAACTGATTGTTGAGGACTGAGGGCTGAAGATTGAGGATTCAGGATTGAAGATGCCGGATTGAGGTTTGAGGACTGAGGATTGAGGATTGAGGATTGAGGATTGAGGATTGAGGATTGGGGATTGAGGATTGAAGATTGAGGATTGGGTATTGCGGATTGAACGTTGATGATTGAGGATTGAGGATTGAGGATTGAGGATTGATGATTCAGGATGAGGGCTGCGGGTTGAGGATTCAGGTTTGAGGACTGAGGGCTGAGGATTGACGATTGCGAATTGAGGATTGAGGATTGAGGATTGAAGATTGAGGATTGGGTATTGAGGATTGAAGAATGAGGATTGAGGATTGAGGATTGAGGATTGAGGATTGAAGATTGAGAATTGAGGATTGAGGAATGAGGATTGAAGATTGAGGATTGAGGATTGAGGGTTGAGAATTGAGAATTGAGGATGAGGACTGAGGGTTGGTGATTGAGGTTTGAGGAATGAGGATTGAGGATTGAGGATTGAGGATTGAGGATTGAGGATTGAGGATTGAGTATTGAAGATTGAGTATTGATGAATGAGGATTGAGGATTGAGGATTGAGTATTGAGGATTGAGGATTGAAAATTGAGTATTGGGGATTGAGGATTGAGGATTGAGGATTGAGGATTGAGGATTGAGGATGAGGTCTGAGGGTTGAGGGTTGAGATTTGACGGCTGATGACTGAGGATTGACGATTGAGGATTGAGGATGAGGGCTGAGTGTTGAGGATTGAGGTTTGAGGACTGAGTACTGAGGATTGAGGATTGAGAATTGAGGATCGAGGATCGATGATTGAAGATTGAGGATTCGGTATTGAGGATTGTAGAATGAGGATTGAGGATTGAGGATTGAGGATTGAGGATTGAAGATTGAGTATTGAGGATTGAAGACTGACGATTGAGGATTGAGTGTTGAGGATTGAGTATTGAGGATTGAAGATTGCAGATTGAGTATTGAGTATTGAAAACTGTGAATTGTGGATGTTCTATTGGGGATTGAGGATTGACAACTGATTCTTGAGGACTGAGGACTGAAGATTGAGGATGCAGGATTGAGGATTCAGAATTGAGGTTTGTGGACTGAGGATTGAGGATTGAAGATTGAGTATTGAGGATTGAAGATTGGGGATAGAGGATTGAGGATTGAGGATTGAAGATGAGGACTGAGGTTTGAGGATTGAGGATTGAGGACTGAGGACTGAGGGTTGAGAGTTGAGAATTGACGATTGAGGATTGAGGATTGAAGATTGAGAATTGGGTATTGAGGACTGAAGGATGAGGATTGAGGATTGAGGATTGAGGATTGAGGATTGAGGATTGAATGATTGAATATTGAGTATTCAGGATTGGAGATTGACGACTGAGGATTGAGGACCGATGATTGAAGATTGAGTATTGAGGATTGAAGATTGAGGATTGAGGATTGAGGATTGAGGATTGAGGATTGAAGATTGAGGATTGGGGACTGAGTGTTGAGGGTTGAGCGATCAGAATTGATGCTTGTGGATAGTGATTTGAAGATTGCAGGTTGAGTATTGAGTTTTGAAACCTGTGAATTGAGGATATTGTACTGAGTATTGAGGATTGACAACTGATTGTTGAGGACTGAGGGCTGAAGATTGAGGATTCAGGATTGGGGAATAAGGATTGAGGTTTGAGGACTGAGGATTGAGAATTGAGGATAGAGGATTGAGGATTGAGGGTTGAGGATAGAAGATTGAGGATTGGGTATTGAGGACTGAACATTCAGGATTGAGGATTGAGTATTGAGGATTGAAGATTGCAGATTGAGTATTGAGTATTGAAAACTGTGAATTGTGGATGTTCTATTGGGGATTGAGGATTGACAACTGATTCTTGAGGACTGAGGACTGAAGATTGAGGATGCAGGATTGAGGATTCAGAATTGAGGTTTGTGGACTGAGGATTGAGGATTGAAGATTGAGTATTGAGGATTGAAGATTGGGGATAGAGGATTGAGGATTGAGGATTGAAGATGAGGACTGAGGTTTGAGGATTGAGGATTGAGGACTGAGGACTGAGGGTTGAGAGTTGAGAATTGACGATTGAGGATTGAGGATTGAAGATTGAGAATTGGGTATTGAGGACTGAAGGATGAGGATTGAGGATTGAGGATTGAGGATTGAGGATTGAGGATTGAATGATTGAATATTGAGTATTCAGGATTGGAGATTGACGACTGAGGATTGAGGACCGATGATTGAAGATTGAGTATTGAGGATTGAAGATTGAGGATTGAGGATTGAGGATTGGGTATTGAGGATTGAAGAATGAGGATTGAGGATTGAGGATTGAGGATTGAGGATTGAAGATTGAGAATTGAGGATTGAGGAATGAGGATTGAAGATTGAGGATTGAGGATTGAACATTGAGGACTGAGCGTTCAGGGTTGAGTGATGAGAATTGATGTTTGTGGATAGAGATTTGAAGATTGCAGATTGAGTACTGCGTATTGAAAACTGTGAATTGAGGATATTCTACTGAGGATTGAGGATTGACAACTGATTGTTGAGGACTGAGGGCTGAAGATTGATGATTCAGGATTGAGGATGCCGGATTGAGGTTTGAGGACTGAGGATTGAGGATTGAGGATTGAGGATTCAGGATTGAGGATTGGGGATTGAGGATTGAGGATTGAGGATTGGGTATTGCGGATTGAACGTTGATGATTGAGGATTGAGTATTGAGGATTGAGGATTGATGATTCAGGATGAGGGCTGGGGGTTGAGGATTGAGGTTTGAGGACTGAGGGCTGAGGATTGACGATTGAGAATTGAGGATTGAGGATTGAGGATTGAGGATTGAGGATTGAAGATTGTGGATTGGGTATTGAGGATTGAAGAATGAGGATTGAGGATTGAGGATTGAGGATTGAGGATTGAAGATTGAGAATTGAGGATTGAGGAATGAGGATTGAAGATCGAGGATTGAGGATTGAGGATTGAGAATTGAGAATTGAGGATGAGGACTGAGGGTTGGTGATTGAGGTTTGAGGAATGAGGATTGAGGATTGAGGATTGAGGATTGAGGATTGAGGATTGAGGTTTGAGTATTGAGGATGATGTCTGAGGGTTGAGGGTTGAGATTTGACGGCTGATGACTGAGGATTAACGATTGAGGATTGAGGATGAGGGCTGAGTGTTGAGGATTGAGGTTTGAGGACTGAGGACTGAGGATTGAGGATTGAGAATTGAGGATCGAGGATCGATGATTGAAGATTGAGGATGCGGTATTGAGGATTGTAGAATGAGGATTGAGGATTGAGGAATGAGGATTGAGGATTGAAGATTGAGTATTGAGGATTGAAGACGGACGATTGAGGATTGAGTGTTGAGGATTGAGTATTGAGGATTGAAGATTGAGTATCGAGGATTGAAAATTGAGGATTGAGGATTGAAGAATGCGGATTGAGGGCTGAGGTTTGAGGATTGAGGTTTGAGGACTGAGGACTGAGGGTTGAGGGTTCAGAATTGGGGATTGAGGATTGAGAATTGCAGATTGAGTATTGAGTATTGAAAACTGTGAATTGTGGATGTTCTATTGGGGATTGAGGATTGACAACTGATTCTTGAGGACTGAGGACTGAAGATTGAGGATGCAGGATTGAGGACTCAGAATTGAGGTTTGTGGACTGAGGATTGAGGATTGAAGATTGAGGATAGAGGATTGAGGATTCAGGATTGAAGATGAGGGCTGAGGTTTGAGGATTGAGGTTTGAGGACTGAGGACTGAGGGTTGAGGGTTGAGAATTGAGGATTGAGGATTGAAGGTTGAGTATTGGGGATTGAGGATTGAGGATTGAGGATTGAGGATTGAGGATTGAGGATGAGGTCTGAGGGTTGAAAATTGAGATTTGACTGCTGGCGGCTGAGGATTGACGATTGAAGATTGAGGATGAGGGCTGAGGGTTGAGGATTGAGGTTTGAGGACTGAGGACTGAGGATTGAGGATTGAGAATTGAGGATCGAGGATTGATGATTGAAGATTGAGGATTCGGTGTTGAGGATTGTAGAATGAGGATTGAGGATTGAGGATTGAGGATTGAGGATTGAAGATTGAGTATTGAGGATTGAAGACTGACGATTGAGGATTGAGGATTGAGGATTGAGTATTGAGGATTGAAGATTCAGTATTGAGGATTGAAGATTGAGAATTGAGGATTGAGAATTGAACATTGAGGACTGTGCTGTCAGGGTTGAGTGATGAGAATTGATGTTTGTGGATAGAGATTTGAAGATTGCAGATTGAGTACTGCGTATTGAAAACTGTGAATTGAGGATATTCTACTGAGGATTGAGGATTGACAACTGATTGTTGAGGACTGAGGGATGAAGATTGAGGATTCACGATTGAGGATTCAGGATTGAGGTTTGAGGACTGAGGATTGAGGATTGAGGATTGAGGATTGAGGATTGAGGATTGGGGATTGAGGATTGAAGATTGAGGATTGAGGATTGAGGATTGAGGATTGAAGATTGAGTATTGATAATTGAAGATTGAGCAATGAGGATTGAGTGTTGAGGATTGAAGACGAGGACAGTCGGTTGAGGACTGAAGTTTGAGAATTGAGAATTGAGGATGAGGACTGAGGGTTGAGGGTTGAGGTTTGAGGATTGAGGATTGAGGATTGAGGATTGAGGATTGAGGATTGAGGATTGGGGATTGAGGATTGAGTATTGAAGATTGAGTATTGATGACTGAGGATTGAGTATTTAGGATTGAGGATTCAGGATTGAGGATTGAAGGTTGAGTATTGGGGATTGAGGATTGAGGATTGAGGATTGAGAATTGAGGATTGAGGATGAGGTCTGAGGGTTGAAAATTGAGATTTGACGGCTGTCGACTGAGGATTGACGATTGAGGATCGAGGATGAGGGCTGAGGGTTGAGGATTGAGGTTTGAGGACTGAGGACTGAGGATTGAGGATTGAGAATTGAGGATCGAGGATTGATGATTGAAGATTGAGGATTCGGTGTTGAGGATTGTAGAATGAGGATTGTGGATTGAGGATTGAGGATTGAGGATTGAAGATTGAGTATTGAGGATTGAAGACTGACGATTGAGGATTGAGTATTGAGGATTGTGTATTGAGGATTGAAGATTGTGTATTGAGGATTGAAAATTGAGGATTGAGGATTGAGGATTGAGGATTGAGGGCTGAGGTTTGAGGATTGAGGTTTGAGGACTGAGGACTGAGGGTTGAGAGTTTAGAATTGAGGATTGAGGATTGAGGATTGCAGATTGAGTATTGAGTATTGAAAACTGTGAATTGTGGATGTTCTATTGGGGATTGAGGATTGACAACTGATTCTTGAGGACTGAGGACTGAAGATTGAGGATGCAGGATTGAGGATTCAGAATTGAGGTTTGTGGACTGAGGATTGAGGATTGAAGATTGAGTATTGAGGATTGAAGATTGAGGATAGAAGATTGAGGATTGAGAATTGAAAATTGACTATTGATGATTGAAGATTGAGGATCGAGGATTGAGTGTTGTGGATTGAGGACGAGGACTGAGGGTTGAGTATTGATGTTTGAGGTCTGAGGATTGAGGATTGAGGATTGAGAATTGAGGATTGAAGATTGAGAATTGAAGATTGAGGATTGGGAATTGGGGATCTAGGTTTGGAGATTGAATATTGAGTTTTGAATATTGAGGATTGAGGATTGAGGATTGAGAATTGAGAATTGAGGATGAGGACTGAGGGTTGAGGATTGAGGTTTGAGGATTGAGGATTGAGTATTGAAGATTGAGTATTGATGACTGAGGATTGAGGATTGAGGATTGAGGATTGAGGATTGAGGATTGAAAATTGAGTATTAGGGATTGAGGATTGAGGATTGAGGATTGAGGTTTGAGTATTGAGGATGAGGTCTGAGGGTTGAGGGTTGAGATTTGACGGCTGATGACTGAGGATTGACGATTGAGGATTGAGGATGAGGGCTGAGTGTTGAGGATTGAGGTTTGAGGACTGAGGACTGAGGATTGAGGATTGAGAATTGAGGATCGAGGATCGATGATTGAAGATTGAGGATGCGGTATTGAGGATTGTAGAATGAGGATTGTGGATTGAGGATTGAGGATTGAGGATTGAAGATTGAGTATTGAGGATTGAAGAATGACGATTGACGATTGAGTGTTGAGGATTGAGTATTGAGGATTGAAGATTGAGTATCGAGGACTGAAAATTGAGGATTGAGGATTGAGGATTGCGGATTGGGGGCTGAGGTTTGAGGATTGAGGTTTGAGGACTGAGGACTGAGGGTTGAGGGTTTAGAATTGAGGATTGAGGATTGAGGATTGCAGATTGGGTATTGAGTATTGAAAACTGTGAATTGTGGATGTTCTATTGGGGATTGAGGATTGACAACTGGTTCTTGAGGACTGAGGACTGAAAATTGAGGATGCAGGATTGAGGATTCAGAATTGAGGTTTTTGGACTGAGGATTGAGGATTGAAGATTGAGGATAGAGGATTGAGGATTGAGGACTGAGGACTGAAGATGAGGGCTGAGGTTTGAGGATTGAGGTTTGAGGACTGAGGACTGAGGGTTGAGGGTTGAGAATTGAGGATTGAGGATTGAAGGTTGAGTATTGGGGATTGAGGATTGAGGATTGAGGATTGAGGATTGAGGATTGAGGATGAGGTCTGAGGGTTGAAAATTGAGATTTGACTGCTGGCGGCTGAGGATTGACGATTGAAGATTGAGGATGAGGGCTGAGGGTTGAGGATTGAGGTTTGAGGACTGAGGACTGAGGATTGAGGATTGAGAATTGAGGATCGAGGATTGATGATTGAAGATTGAGGATTCGGTGTTGAGGATTGTAGAATGAGGATTGAGGATTGAGGATTGAGGATTGAGGATTGAAGATTGAGTATTGAGGATTGAAGACTGACGATTGAGGATTGAGGATTGAGGATTGAGTATTGAGGATTGAAGATTCAGTATTGAGGATTGAAGATTGAGAATTGAGGATTGAGAATTGAACATTGAGGACTGTGCTGTCAGGGTTGAGTGATGAGAATTGATGTTTGTGGATAGAGATTTGAAGATTGCAGATTGAGTACTGCGTATTGAAAACTGTGAATTGAGGATATTCTACTGAGGATTGAGGATTGACAACTGATTGTTGAGGACTGAGGGATGAAGATTGAGGATTCACGATTGAGGATTCAGGATTGAGGTTTGAGGACTGAGGATTGAGGATTGAGGATTGAGGATTGAGGATTGAGGATTGGGGATTGAGGATTGAAGATTGAGGATTGGGTATTGCGGATTGAACATTGAGGATTGAGGATTGAGGATTGAGGATTGAGGATTGAGGATTCAGGATGAGGGCTGGGGGTTGAGGATTGAGGTTTGAGGACAGAGGGCTGAGCATTGACGATTGAGAATTGAGGATTGAAGATTGAGGATTGAAGATTGAGGATTGGGTATTGAGGATTGAAGAATGAGGATTGAGGATTGAGGATTGAGGGTTGAGGATTGAAGATTGAGAATTGAGGATTGAGGATTGAGGATTGAAGATTGAGGATTCGGTATTGAGGATTGAAGAATGAGGATTGAGGATTGTGGATTGACGATTGAGGATTGAGGATTGAGGATTGAGGATTGAGGATTGAGGATTGAAGATTGAGTATTGATAATTGAAGATTGAGCAATGAGGATTGAGTGTTGAGGATTGAAGACGAGGACTGTCGGTTGAGGACTGAAGTTTGAGAATTGAGAATTGAGGATGAGGACTGAGGGTTGAGGGTTGAGGTTTGAGGATTGAGGATTGAGGATTGAGGATTGAGGATTGAGGATTGAGGATTGAGGATTGAGGATTGAGTATTGAAGATTGAGTATTGATGACTGAGGATTGAGTATTTAGGATTGAGGATTCAGGATTGAGGATTGAAGGTTGAGTATTGGGGATTGAGGATTGAGGATTGAGGATTGAGAATTGAGGATTGAGGATGAGGTCTGAGGGTTGAAAATTGAGATTTGACGGCTGTCGACTGAGGATTGACGATTGAGGATTGAGGATGAGGGCTGAGGGTTGAGGATTGAGGTTTCAGGACTGAGGACTGAGGATTGAGGATTGAGAATTGAGGATCGAGGATTGATGATTGAAGATTGAGGATTCGGTGTTGAGGATTGTAGAATGAGGATTGTGGATTGAGGATTGAGGATTGAGGATTGAAGATTGAGTATTGAGGATTGAAGACTGACGATTGAGGATTGAGTATTGAGGATTGTGTATTGAGGATTGAAGATTGTGTATTGAGGATTGAAAATTGAGGATTGAGGATTGAGGATTGAGGATTGAGGGCTGAGGTTTGAGGATTGAGGTTTGAGGACTGAGGACTGAGGGTTGAGAGTTTAGAATTGAGGATTGAGGATTGAGGATTGCAGATTGAGTATTGAGTATTGAAAACTGTGAATTGTGGATGTTCTATTGGGGATTGAGGATTGACAACTGATTCTTGAGGACTGAGGACTGAAGATTGAGGATGCAGGATTGAGGATTCAGAATTGAGGTTTGTGGACTGAGGATTGAGGATTGAAGATTGAGTATTGAGGATTGAAGATTGAGGATAGAAGATTGAGGATTGAGGATTGAAAATTGACTATTGATGATTGAAGATTGAGGATCGAGGATTGAGTGTTGTGGATTGAGGACGAGGACTGAGGGTTGAGTATTGATGTTTGAGGTCTGAGGATTGAGGATTGAGGATTGAGAATTGAGGATTGAAGATTGAGAATTGAAGATTGAGGATTGGCAATTGGGGATCTAGGTTTGGAGATTGAATATTGAGTTTTGAATATTGAGGATTGAGGATTGAGGATTGAGAATTGAGAATTGAGGATGAGGACTGAGGGTTGAGGATTGAGGTTTGAGGATTGAGGATTGAGTATTGAAGATTGAGTATTGATGACTGAGGATTGAGGATTGAGGATTGAGGATTGAGGATTGAGGATTGAAAATTGAGTATTAGGGATTGAGGATTGAGGATTGAGGATTGAGATTTGAGTATTGAGGATGAGGTCTGAGGGTTGAGGGTTGAGATTTGACGGCTGATGACTGAGGATTGACGATTGAGGATTGAGGATGAGGGCTGAGTGTTGAGGATTGAGGTTTGAGGACTGAGGACTGAGGATTGAGGATTGAGAATTTAGGATCGAGGATCGATGATTGAAGATTGAGGATGCGGTATTGAGGATTGTAGGATGAGGATTGTGGATTGAGGATTGAGGATTGAGGATTGAAGATTGAGTATTGAGGATTGAAGAATGACGATTGACGATTGAGTGTTGAGGATTGAGTATTGAGGATTGAAGATTGAGTATCGAGGACTGAAAATTGAGGATTGAGGATTGAGGATTGCGGATTGGGGGCTGAGGTTTGAGGATTGAGGTTTGAGGACTGAGGACTGAGGGTTGAGGGTTTAGAATTGAGGATTGAGGATTGAGGATTGCAGATTGAGTATTGAGTATTGAAAACTGTGAATTGTGGATGTTCTATTGGGGATTGAGGATTGACAACTGATTCTTGAGGACTGAGGACTGAAGATTGAGGATGCAGGATTGAGGATTCAGAATTGAGGTTTTTGGACTGAGGATTGAGGATTGAAGATTGAGTATTGAGGATTGAAGATTGAGGATAGAGGATTGAGGATTGAGGACTGAAGATGAGGGCTGAGGTTTGAGGATTAAGGTTTGAGGACTGAGGACTGAGGGTTGAGGGTTGAGAATTGAGGATTGAGGATTGAGGATTGAAGATTGAGGATTGGGTATTGAGGACTGAAGGATGAGAATTGAGGATTGAGGATTGAGGATTGAGGATTGAATGATTGAAGATTGAGTATTCAGATTGGAGATTGACGATTGAGGAGTGAGGACCGAGGATTGAAAATTGAGTATTGAGGATTGATGATTGAGGATTGAGGATTGAGGATTGAGGATTGAGGATTGAAGGTTGAGGATTGGGGACTGAGTGTTGAGGGTTGAGCGATCAGAATTGATGCTTGTGGATAGTGATTTGAAGATTGCAGGTTGAGTATTGAGTATTGAAACCTGTGAATTGAGGATATTCTACTGAGGATTGAGGAATGACAACTGATTGTTGAGGACTGAGGGCTGAAGATTGAGGATTCAGGATTGAGGAATAAGGATTGAGGTTTGAGGACTGAGGATTGAGGATTGGGTATTGAGGATTGAGGATTGAGGGTTGAGGATAGAAGATTGAGGATTGGGTATTGAGGACTGAACATTCAGGATTGAGGATTGTGTATTGAGGATTGAGGATTGAGGATTGAAAATTGAATATTGATGATTGAAGATTGAGGATTGAGGATTGAGTATTGAGGATTGAGGATTGGGGATTGAAGATTGAGTGTTGAGCGTTGAAGGTTTAGGATTGAGGATTGAGGATTGAGGATTGCGGATTAAAGATTGAGGATTGAGTATTGAAGATTGAGGATTGGGTATTGAGGATTGAGGATTGAGGGTTGAGGATTGAGGACTGAAGATTGAGGATTGAGGATTGAGGATTGAGGATTGAATATTGAGTATTGAGGATTGAAGATTGAGGATTGAGGATTGAGGGTTGAGGATTGAGGACGAGGACTGACGGTTGAGGATTGAGGATTGAGGATTGAGGATTGAGGATTGGGGATTCAGGATCTAGGATTGGAGATTGATTAATGAGGATTGAAGATTGAGGATTGAGGATTGAGGATTGAGAATTGAGAATTGGGTATTGAGGATGAGGACTGAGGGTTGAGGGATGAGGTATGAGGAACGAGGATTGAGGATTGAGGATTGAGGATTGAGGATTGAGGACTGAGGATTGACGATTGAGTATTGAAGACTGAGGATTGATTACTGAGGATTGAGGGTTGAGGATTGAGGATTGAGGATTGAGGATTGAGGATTGAGGATCGAGGATTGAGGATTGAGGATTGAAGATTGAGAATTGAGGATTGAGAATTGAACATTGAGGACTGAGCGTTCAGGGTTGAGTGATGAGAATTGATGTTTGTGGATAGAGATTTGAAGATTGCAGATTGAGTACTGCGTATTGAGAACTGTGAATTGAGGATATTCTACAGACGATTGAGGATTGACAACTGATTGTTGAGGACTGAGGGCTGAAGATTGAGGATTCAGGATTGAGGATGCCGGATTGAGGTTTGAGGACTGAGGATTGAGGATTGAGGATTGAGGATTGAGGATTGAGGATTGGGGATTGAGGATTGAGGATTGAGGATTGGGTATTGCGGATTGAACGTTGATGATTGAGGATTGAGGATTGAGGATTGAGGATTGAGGATTCAGGATGAGGGCTGGGGGTTGAGGATTGAGGTTTGTGGACTGAGGGCTGAGGATTGCCGATTGAGAATTGATGATTGAGCATTGAGGATTGAGGATTGAGGATTGAAGATTGTGGATTGGGTATTGAGGATTGAAGAATGAGGATTGAGGATTGAGGATTGAGGATTGAGGATTGAAGATTGAGAATTGAGGATTGAGGAATGAGGATTGAAGATTGAGGATTGAGGATTGAGGATTGAGAATTGAGAATTGAGGATGAGGACTGAGGGTTGGTGATTGAGGTTTGAGGAATGAGGATTGAGGATTGAGGACTGAGGATTGAGGATTGAGGATTGAGGATTGAGTATTGAAGATTGAGTATTGATGACTGAGGATTGAGGATTGAGGATTGAGGATTGAGGATTGAGGATTGAAAATTGAGTATTAGGGATTGAGGATTGAGGATTGAGGATTGAGGTTTGAGGACTGAGGACTGAGGATTGAGGATTGAGAATTGAGGATCGAGGATTGATGATTGAAGATTGAGGATGCGGTATTGAGGATTGTAGAATGAGGATTGTGGATTGAGGATTGAGGATTGAGAATTGAAGATTGAGGATTGAGGATTGAGGATTGAGAATTGAGAATTGAGAATTGGGAATTGAGGATGAGGACTGAGGATCGAGGATTGAGGAATGAGGATTGAAGATTCAGTATTGAGGATTGAAGATTGAGAATTGAGGATTGAGAATTGAACATTGAGGACTGAGCGTTCAGGGTTGAGTGATGAGAATTGATGTTTGTGGATAGAGATTTGAAGATTGCAGATTGAGTACTGCGTATTGAAAACTGTGAATTGAGGATATTCTACTGAGGATTGAGGATTGACAACTGATTGTTGAGTACTGAGGGCTGAAGATTGAGGATTCAGGATTGAGGATGCCGGATTGAGGTTTGAGGACTGAGGATTGAGGATTGAGGATTGAGGATTGAGGATTGAGGATTGGGGATTGAGGATTGAGGATTGAGGATTGGGTATTGCGGATTGAACGTTGATCATTGAGGATTGAGGATTGAGGATTGAGGATTGAGGATTCAGGATGAGGGCTGGGGGTTGAGGATTGAGGTTTGTGGACTGAGGGCTGAGGATTGACGATTGAGAATTGATGATTGAGCATTGAGGATTGAGGATTGAAGATTGTGGATTGGGTATTGAGGATTGAAGAATGAGGATTGAGGATTGAGGATTGAGGATTGAGTATTGAAGATTGAGAATTGAGGATTGAGGAATGAGGATTGAAGATTGAGGATTGAGGATTGAGGATTGAGAATTGAGAATTGAGGATGAGGACTGAGGGTTGGTGATTGAGGTTTGAGGAATGTGGATTGAGGATTGAGGATTGAGGATTGAGGATTGAGGATTGAGGATTGAGTATTGAAGATTGAGTATTGATGACTGAGGATTGAGGATTGAGGATTGAGGATTGAGGATTGAGGATTGCATGATTGAAGATTGAGTATTCAGGATTGGAGATTGACGATTGAGGATTGAGGACCGAGGATTGAAGATTGAGTATTGAGGATTGAAGATTGAGGATTGAGGATTGAGGATTGAGGATTGAGGATTGAAGATTGAGAATTGAAGATTGAGGATTGGGAATTGGGGATCTAGGTTTAGAGATTGAATATTGAGTTTTGAACATTGAGGATTGAGGATTGAGGATTGAGAATTGAGAATTGAGGATGAGGACTGAGGGTTGAGGATTGAGGTTTGAAGGATGAGGATTGGGGATTGAGGATTGAGGATTGAGGATTGAGAATTGAGGATTGAGGATTGAGGATTGAAGATTGAGGATTGGGTATTGAGGATTGAAGAATGAGGATTGAGGATTGAGGATTGAGGATTGAGGATTGAAGATTGAGAATTGAGGATTGAGGATTGAGTATTGAAGATTGAAGATTGGGTATTGAGGATTGAAGAATGAGGATTGAGGATTGAGGGTTGAGGATTGAGGATTGAAGATTGAGGATTGAGGGTTGAGGATTGAGGATTGAATATTGAGTATTGAGGATTGAAGATTGAGGATTGAGGATTGAGGGTTGAGGATTGAGGACGAGGACTGACGGTTGAGGATTGAGGATTGAGCATTGAGGATTGAGAATTGGGGATTGAGGATGAGGTCTGAGAGTTGAGGGTTCAGATTTGACGGCTGATGACTGAGGATTGACGATTGAGGATTGAGGATGAGGGCTGAGGGCTGAGGATTGAGGTTTGAGGACTGAGGACTGAGGATTGAGGATTGAGAATTGAGGATCGAGGATTGATGACTGAAGATTGAGGATTCGGTGTTGAGGATTGTAGAATGAGGATTGAGGATTGAGGATTGAGGATTGAGGATTGAAGATTGAGAATTGAGGATTGAGGAATGAGGATTGAAGATTGAGGATTGAGGATTGAGGACTGAGAATTGAGAATTGAGGATGAGGACTGAGGGTTGGTGATTGAGGTTTGAGGAATGAGGATTGAGGATTGAGGATTGAGGATTGAGGATTGAGGATTGAGGATTGAGTATTGAAGATTGAGTATTGATGACTGAGGATTGAGGATTGAGGATTGAGGATTGAGGATTGAAAATTGAGTATTAGGGATTGAGGATTGACGATTGAGGATTGAGGTTTGAGTATTGAGGATGAGGTCTGAGGGTTGAGGGTTGAGATTTGACGGCTGATGACTGAGGATTGACGATTGAGGATTGAGGATGAGGGCTGAGTGTTGAGGATTGAGGTTTGAGGACTGAGGACTGAGGATTGAGGATTGAGAATTGAGGATCGAGGATCGATGATTGAAGATTGAGGATGCGGTATTGAGGATTGTAGAATGAGGATTGTGGTTTGAGGATTGAGGATTGAGGATTGAAGATTGAGTATTGAGGATTGAAGAATGACGATTGACGATTGAGTGTTGAGGATTGAGTATTGAGGATTGAAGATTGAGTATCGAGGATTGAAAATTGAGGATTGAGGATTGAG
The DNA here is from genome assembly GCF_051401765.1 of Calliopsis andreniformis. Taxonomy (NCBI): domain Eukaryota; kingdom Metazoa; phylum Arthropoda; class Insecta; order Hymenoptera; family Andrenidae; genus Calliopsis; species Calliopsis andreniformis. The sequence continues at coordinate 4,393,893 of NW_027480444.1, read as the reverse complement.
GATTGCGGATTGGGGGCTGAGGTTTGAGGATTGAGGTTTGAGGACTGAGGACTGAGGGTTGAGGGTTTAGAATTGAGGATTGAGGATTGAGGATTGCAGATTGAGTATTGAGTATTGAAAACTGTGAATTGTGGATGTTCTATTGGGGATTGAGGATTGACAACTGATTCTTGAGGACTGAGGACTGAAGATTGAGGATGCAGAATTGAGGATTCAGAATTGAGGTTTTTGGACTGAGGATTGAGGATTGAAGATTGAGTATTGAGGATTGAAGATTGAGGATAGAGGATTGAGGATTGAGGACTGAAGATGAGGGCTGAGGTTTCAGGATTGAGGTTTGAGGACTGAGGACTGAGGGTTGAGGGTTGAGAATTGAGGATTGAGGATTGAGGATTGAAGATTGAGGATTGGGTATTGAGGACTGAAGGATGAGAATTGAGGATTGAGGATTGAGGATTGAGGATTGAATGATTGAAGATTGAGTATTCAGATTGGAGATTGACGATTGAGGAGTGAGGACCGAGGATTGAAAATTGAGTATTGAGGATTGATGATTGAGGATTGAGGATTGAGGATTGAGGATTGAGGATTGAAGGTTGAGGATTGGGGACTGAGTGTTGAGGGTTGAGCGATCAGAATTGATGCTTGTGGATAGTGATTTGAAGATTGCAGGTTGAGTATTGAGTATTGAAACCTGTGAATTGAGGATATTCTACTGAGGATTGAGGAATGACAACTGATTGTTGAGGACTGAGGGCTGAAGATTGAGGATTCAGGATTGAGGAATAAGGATTGAGGTTTGAGGACTGAGGATTGAGGATTGGGTATTGAGGATTGAGGATTGAGGGTTGAGGATAGAAGATTGAGGATTGGGTATTGAGGACTGAACATTCAGGATTGAGGATTGTGTATTGAGGATTGAGGATTGAGGATTGAAAATTGAATATTGATGATTGAAGATTGAGGATTGAGGATTGAGTATTGAGGATTGAGGATTGGGGATTGAAGATTGAGTGTTGAGCGTTGAAGGTTTAGGATTGAGGATTGAGGACTGAGGATTGCGGATTAAGGATTGAGGATTCAGGATTGAGGATTGAGGGTTGAGGATTGAGGATTGAAGATTGAGTATTGAAGATTGAAGATTGAGGATTGAGGATTGAGGGTTGTGGATTGAGGACCAGGTCCGAGTGTTGAATATTGATGTTTGAGGATTGAGGATTGAGGATTCAGGATTGAGGATTGAGGGTTGAGGATTGAGGATTGAAGGTTGAGTATTGGGAATTGGGGATCTAGGATTGGAGATTGATTATTGAGTATTGAATATTGAGGATTGAGGATTGAGGATTGAGAATTGAGAACTGAGGATGAGGACTGAGGGTTGAGGATTGAGGTTTGAAGAATGAGGATTGGGGATTGAGGATTGAGGATTGAGGATTGAGGATTGAGAATTGAGGATTGAGGATTGAGGATTGAAGATTGAGGATTGGGTATTCAGGATTGAAGAATGAGGATTGAGGATTGAGGACGAGGACTGACGGTTGAGGATTGAGGATTGAGGATTGAGGATTGAGGGTTGGGGATTCAGGATCTAGGATTGGAGATTGATTAATGAGGATTGAAGATTGAGGATTGAGGATTGAGGATTGAGAATTGAGAATTGGGAATTGAGGATGAGGACTGAGGGTTGAGGGATGAGGTATGAGGAACGAGGATTGAGGATTGAGGATTGAGGATTGAGGACTGAGGATTGACGATTGAGTATTGAAGACTGAGGATTGATTACTGAGGATTGAGGGTTGAGGATTGAGGATTGAGGATTGAGGATTGAGGATTGAGGATCGAGGATTGAGGATTGAGGATTGAAGATTCAGTATTGAGGATTGAAGATTGAGAATTGAGGATTGAGAATTGAACATTGAGGACTGAGCGTTCAGGGTTGAGTGATGAGAATTGATGTTTGTGGATAGAGATTTGAAGATTGCAGATTGAGTACTGCGTATTGAAAACTGTGAATTGAGGATATTCTACTGAGGATTGAGGATTGACAACTGATTGTTGAGGACTGAGGGCTGAAGATTGAGGATTCAGGATTGAGGATGCCGGATTGAGGTTTGAGGACTGAGGATTGAGGATTGAGGATTGAGGATTGAGGATTGAGGATTGGGGATTGAGGATTGAGGATTGAGGATTGGGTATTGCGGATTGAACGTTGATGATTGAGGATTGAGGATTGAGAATTGAGGATTGAGGATTCAGGATGAGGGCTGCGGGTTGAGGATTGAGGTTTGTGGACTGAGGGCTGAGGATTGACGATTGAGAATTGATGATTGAGCATTGAGGATTGAGGATTGAAGATTGTGGATTGGGTATTGAGGATTGAAGAATGAGGATTGAGGATTGAGGATTGAGGATTGAGGATTGAAGATTGAGAATTGAGGATTGAGGAATGAGGATAGAAGATTGAGGATTGAGGATTGAGGATTCAGAATTGAGAATTGAGGATGAGGACTGAGGGTTGGTGATTGAGGTTTGAGGAATGAGGATTGAGGATTGAGGATTGAGGATTGAGGATTGAGGATTGAGGATTGAGTATTGAAGATTGAGTATTGATGACTGAGGATTGAGGATTGAGGATTGAGGATTGAGGATTGAGGATTGAAAATTGAGTATTAGGGATTGAGGATTGAGGATTGAGGATTGAGGTTTGAGGACTGAGGACTGAGGATTGAGGATTGAGAATTGAGGATCGAGGATCGATGATTGAAGATTGAGGATGCGGTATTGAGGATTGTAGAATGAGGATTGTGGATTGAGGATTGAGGATTGAGGATTGAAGATTGAGTATTGAGGATTGAAGAATGACGATTGACGATTGAGTGTTGAGGATTGAGTATTGAGGATTGAAGATTGAGTATCGAGGATTGAAAATTGAGGATTGAGGATTGAGGATTGCGGATTGGGGGCTGAGGTTTGAGGATTGAGGTTTGAGGACTGAGGACTGAGGGTTGAGGGTTTAGAATTGAGGATTGAGGATTGAGGATTGCAGATTGAGTATTGAGTATTGAAAACTGTGAATTGTGGATGTTCTATTGGGGATTGAGGATTGACAACTGATTCTTGAGGACTGCGGACTGAAGATTGAGGATGCAGGATTGAGGATTCAGAATTGAGGTTTTTGGACTGAGGATTGAGGATTGAAGATTGAGTATTGAGGATTGAAGATTGAGGATAGAGGATTGAGGATTGAGGACTGAAGATGAGGGCTGAGGTTTCAGGATTGAGGTTTGAGGACTGAGGACTGAGGGTTGAGGGTTGAGAATTGAGGATTGAGGATTGAGGATTGAAGATTGAGGATTGGCTATTGAGGACTGAAGGATGAGAATTGAGGATTGAGGATTGAGGATTGAGGATTGAATGATTGAAGATTGAGTATTCAGATTGGAGATTGACGATTGAGGAGTGAGGACCGAGGATTGAAAATTGAGTATTGAGGATTGATGATTGAGGATTGAGGATTGAGGATTGAGGATTGAGGATTGAAGGTTGAGGATTGGGGACTGAGTGTTGAGGGTTGAGCGATCAGAATTGATGCTTGTGGATAGTGATTTGAAGATTGCAGGTTGAGTATTGAGTATTGAAACCTGTGAATTGAGGATATTCTACTGAGGATTGAGGAATGACAACTGATTGTTGAGGACTGAGGGCTGAAGATTGAGGATTCAGGATTGAGGAATAAGGATTGAGGTTTGAGGACTGAGGATTGAGGATTGGGTATTGAGGATTGAGGATTGAGGGTTGAGGATAGAAGATTGAGGATTGGGTATTGAGGACTGAACATTCAGGATTGAGGATTGTGTATTGAGGATTGAGGATTGAGGATTGAAAATTGAATATTGATGATTGAAGATTGAGGATTGAGGATTGAGTATTGAGGATTGAGGATTGGGGATTGAAGATTGAGTGTTGAGCGTTGAAGGTTTAGGATTGAGGATTGAGGACTGAGGATTGCGGATTAAGGATTGAGGATTCAGGATTGAGGATTGAGGGTTGAGGATTGAGGATTGAAGATTGAGTATTGAAGATTGAAGATTGAGGATTGAGGATTGAGGGTTGTGGATTGAGGACCAGGTCCGAGTGTTGAATATTGATGTTTGAGGATTGAGGATTGAGGATTCAGGATTGAGGATTGAGGGTTGAGGATTGAGGATTGAAGGTTGAGTATTGGGAATTGGGGATCTAGGATTGGAGATTGATTATTGAGTATTGAATATTGAGGATTGAGGATTGAGGATTGAGAATTGAGAACTGAGGATGAGGACTGAGGGTTGAGGATTGAGGTTTGAAGAATGAGGATTGGGGATTGAGGATTGAGGATTGAGGATTGAGGATTGAGAATTGAGGATTGAGGATTGAGGATTGAAGATTGAGGATTGGGTATTCAGGATTGAAGAATGAGGATTGAGGATTGAGGACGAGGACTGACGGTTGAGGATTGAGGATTGAGGATTGAGGATTGAGGGTTGGGGATTCAGGATCTAGGATTGGAGATTGATTAATGAGGATTGAAGATTGAGGATTGAGGATTGAGGATTGAGAATTGAGAATTGGGAATTGAGGATGAGGACTGAGGGTTGAGGGATGAGGTATGAGGAACGAGGATTGAGGATTGAGGATTGAGGATTGAGGACTGAGGATTGACGATTGAGTATTGAAGACTGAGGATTGATTACTGAGGATTGAGGGTTGAGGATTGAGGATTGAGGATTGAGGATTGAGGATTGAGGATCGAGGATTGAGGATTGAGGATTGAAGATTCAGTATTGAGGATTGAAGATTGAGAATTGAGGATTGAGAATTGAACATTGAGGACTGAGCGTTCAGGGTTGAGTGATGAGAATTGATGTTTGTGGATAGAGATTTGAAGATTGCAGATTGAGTACTGCGTATTGAAAACTGTGAATTGAGGATATTCTACTGAGGATTGAGGATTGACAACTGATTGTTGAGGACTGAGGGCTGAAGATTGAGGATTCAGGATTGAGGATGCCGGATTGAGGTTTGAGGACTGAGGATTGAGGATTGAGGATTGAGGATTGAGGATTGAGGATTGGGGATTGAGGATTGAGGATTGAGTATTGGGTATTGCGGATTGAACGTTGATGATTGAGGATTGAGGATTGAGAATTGAGGATTGAGGATTCAGGATGAGGGCTGCGGGTTGAGGATTGAGGTTTGTGGACTGAGGGCTGAGGATTGACGATTGAGAATTGATGATTGAGCATTGAGGATTGAGGATTGAAGATTGTGGATTGGGTATTGAGGATTGAAGAATGAGGATTGAGGATTGAGGATTGAGGATTGAGGATTGAAGATTGAGAATTGAGGATTGAGGAATGAGGATAGAAGATTGAGGATTGAGGATTGAGGATTCAGAATTGAGAATTGAGGATGAGGACTGAGGGTTGGTGATTGAGGTTTGAGGAATGAGGATTGAGGATTGAGGATTGAGGATTGAGGATTGAGGATTGAGGATTGAGTATTGAAGATTGAGTATTGATGACTGAGGATTGAGGATTGAGGATTGAGGATTGAGGATTGAGGATTGAAAATTGAGTATTAGGGATTGAGGATTGAGGATTGAGGATTGAGGTTTGAGGACTGAGGACTGAGGATTGAGGATTGAGAATTGAGGATCGAGGATCGATGATTGAAGATTGAGGATGCGGTATTGAGGATTGTAGAATGAGGATTGTGGATTGAGGATTGAGGATTGAGGATTGAAGATTGAGTATTGAGGATTGAAGAATGACGATTGACGATTGAGTGTTGAGGATTGAGTATTGAGGATTGAAGATTGAGTATCGAGGATTGAAAATTGAGGATTGAGGATTGAGGATTGCGGATTGGGGGCTGAGGTTTGAGGATTGAGGTTTGAGGACTGAGGACTGAGGGTTGAGGGTTTAGAATTGAGGATTGAGGATTGAGGATTGCAGATTGAGTATTGAGTATTGAAAACTGTGAATTGTGGATGTTCTATTGGGGATTGAGGATTGACAACTGATTCTTGAGGACTGCGGACTGAAGATTGAGGATGCAGGATTGAGGATTCAGAATTGAGGTTTTTGGACTGAGGATTGAGGATTGAAGATTGAGTATTGAGGATTGAAGATTGAGGATAGAGGATTGAGGATTGAGGACTGAAGATGAGGGCTGAGGTTTGAGGATTGAGGTTTGAGGACTGAGGACTGAGGGTTGAGGGTTGAGAATTGAGGATTGAGGATTGAGGATTGAAGATTGAGGATTGGGTATTGAGGACTGAAGGATGAGAATTGAGGATTGAGGATTGAGGATTGAGGATTGAATGATTGAAGATTGAGTATTCAGATTGGAGATTGACGATTGAGGAGTGAGGACCGAGGATTGAAAATTGAGTATTGAGGATTGATGATTGAGGATTGAGGATTGAGGATTGAGGATTGAGGATTGAAGGTTGAGGATTGGGGACTGAGTGTTGAGGGTTGAGCGATCAGAATTGATGCTTGTGGATAGTGATTTGAAGATTGCAGGTTGAGTATTGAGTATTGAAACCTGTGAATTGAGGATATTCTACTGAGGATTGAGGAATGACAACTGATTGTTGAGGACTGAGGGCTGAAGATTGAGGATTCAGGATTGAGGAATAAGGATTGAGGTTTGAGGACTGAGGATTGAGGATTGGGTATTGAGGATTGAGGATTGAGGGTTGAGGATAGAAGATTGAGGATTGGGTATTGAGGACTGAACATTCAGGATTGAGGATTGTGTATTGAGGATTGAGGATTGAGGATTGAAAATTGAATATTGATGATTGAAGATTGAGGATTGAGGATTGAGTATTGAGGATTGAGGATTGGGGATTGAAGATTGAGTGTTGAGCGTTGAAGGTTTAGGACTGAGGATTGAGGATTGAGGATTGCGGATTAAAGATTAAGGATTCAGGATTGAGGATTGAGGGTTGAGGATTGAGGATTGAAGATTGAGTATTGATGATTGAAGATTGAGGATTGAGGATTGAGGGTTGTGGATTGAGGACCAGGTCCGAGTGTTGAATATTGATGTTTGAGGATTGAGGATTGAGGATTCAGGATTGAGGATTGAGGGTTGAGGATTGAGGATTGAAGGTTGAGTATTGGGAATTGGGGATCTAGGATTGGAGATTGATTATTGAGGATTGAATATTGAGGATTGAGGATTGAGGATTGAGAATTGAGAACTGAGGATGAGGACTGAGGGTTGAGGATTGAGGTTTGAAGAATGAGGATTGGGGATTGAGGATTGAGGATTGAGGATTGAGGATTGAGAATTGAGGATTGAGGATTGAGGATTGAAGATTGAGGATTGGGTATTCAGGATTGAAGAATGAGGATTGAGGATTGAGGATTGAGGATTGAGGATTGAAGATTGAGAATTGAGGATTGAGGATTGAGTATTGAAGATTGAGGATTGGGTATTGAGGATTGAAGAATGAGGATTGAGGATTGAGGATTGAAGATTCAGTATTGAGGATTGAAGATTGTGAATTGAGGATTGAGAATTGAACATTGAGGACTGTGCGTTCAGGGTTGAGTGGTGAGAATTGATGTTTGTGGATAGAGATTTGAAGATTGCAGATTGAGTACTGCGTATTGAAAACTGTGAATTGAGGATATTCTACTGAGGATTGAGGATTGACAACTGATTCTTGAGGACTGAGGGATGAAGATTGAGGATTCACGATTGAGGATACAGGATTGAGGTTTGAGGACTGAGGATTGAGGATTGAGGATTGAGGATTGAGGATTGAGGATTGGGGATTGAGGATTGAAGATTGAGGATTGGGTATTGCGGATTGAACATTGAGGATTGAGGATTGAGGATTGAGGATTGAGGATTGAGGATTCAGGATGAGGGCTGGGGGTTGAGGATTGAGGTTTGAGGACTGAGGGCTGAGGATTGACGATTGAGAATTGAGGATTGAGGATTGAGGATTGAAGATTGAGGATTGGGTATTGAGGATTGAAGAATGAGGATTGAGGATTGAGGATTGAGGGTTGAGGATTGAAGATTGAGGATTCAGGATTGAGGATTGAGGGTTCAGGATTGAGGATTGAAGGTTGAGTATTGGTAATTGGGGACCTAGGATTGGAGATTGATTATTGAGGATTGAATATTGAGGATTGAGGATTGAGGATTGAGAATTGAGAACTGAGGATGAGGACTGAGGGTTGAGGATTGAGGTTTGAAGAATGAGGATTGGGGATTGAGGATTGAGGATTGAAGAATGAGGATTGAGGATTGAGGATTGAGGATTGAGGATTAAGGATTGAAGATTGAGAATCGAGAATTGAGGATAGAGTATTGAACATTGAGGATTGGGTATTGAGGATTGAAGAATGAGGATTGAGGATTGAGGGTTGAGGATTGAGGATTGAAGATTGATGATTGAGGACTGAGGATTGAGGATTGAATATTGAGTATTGAGGATTGAAGATTGTGAATTGAGGATTGAGGGTTGAGGATTGAGGACGAGGACTGACGGTTGAGGATTGAGGTTTGAGGATTGAGGATTGAGGATTGAGGACTGAGAATTGAGGATTGAGGATTGAGGATTGAAGATTGAGGATTGGGAATCGAGGATCTAGAATTGGAGATTGATTATTGAGGATTGAAGATTGAGGATTAAGGATAGAGGATTGAGGATTGAGGATTGAGGATTGAGGATTGAGGGTTGAGTATTGAGGATTGAAGATTGAGGATTGAGGATTGAGGATTGAGGATTGAATGTTGAGTATTGAGGATTGAAGATTGAGGATTGAGGATTGAGGATTGAGGATTGAATGTTGAGTATTGAGGATTGAAGATTGAGGATTGAGGATTGAGGGTTGAGGATTGAGGACGAGGACTGACGGTTGAGGATTGAGGTTTGAGAATTGAGGATTGAGGACTGAGGACTGAGGATTGAGGATTGAGGATTGAACATTGAGGGTTGAAGGTTTAGAATTGAGGATTGAGGATTGAGGATTGCAGATTGAGTATTGAGTATTGAAAACTGTGAATTGTGGATGTTCTATTGGGGATTGAGGATTGACAACTGATTCTTGAGGACTGAGGACTGAAGATTGAGGATGCTGGATTGAGGATTCAGAATTGAGGTTTTTGGACTGAGGATTGAGGATTGAAGATTGAGTATTGAGGATTGAAGATTGAGGATAGAGGATTGAGGATTGAGGACTGAAGATGAGGGCTGAGGTTTGAGGATTGAGGTTTGAGGACTGAGGACTGAGGGTTGAGGGTTGAGAATTGAGGATTGAGGATTGAGGATTGAAGATTGAGGATTGGGTATTGAGGACTGAAGGATGAGAATTGAGGATTGAGGATTGAGGAATGAGGATTGAATGATTGAAGATTGAGTATTCAGATTGGAGATTGACGATTGAGGAGTGAGGACCGAGGATTGAAAATTGAGTATTGAGGATTGATGATTGAGGATTGAGGATTGAGGATTGAGGATTGAGGATTGAAGGTTGAGGATTGGGGACTGAGTGTTGAGGGTTGAGCGATCAGAATTGATGCTTGTGGATAGTGATTTGAAGATTGCAGGTTGAGTATTGAGTATTGAAACCTGTGAATTGAGGATATTCTACTGAGGATTGAGGAATGACAACTGATTGTTGAGGACTGAGGGCTGAAGATTGAGGATTCAGGATTGAGGAATAAGGATTGAGGTTTGAGGACTGAGGATTGAGGATTGGGTATTGAGGATTGAGGATTGAGGGTTGAGGATAGAAGATTGAGGATTGGGTATTGAGGACTGAACATTCAGGATTGAGGATTGTGTATTGAGGATTGAGGATTGAGGATTGAAAATTGAATATTGATGATTGAAGATTGAGGATTGAGGATTGAGTATTGAGGATTGAGGATTGGGGATTGAAGATTGAGTGTTGAGCGTTGAAGGTTTAGGATTGAGGATTGAGGATTGAGGATTGCGGATTAAAGATTGAGGATTCAGGATTGAGGATTGAGGGTTGAGGATTGAGGATTGAAGATTGAGTATTGATGATTGAAGATTGAGGATTGAGGATTGAGGGTTGTGGATTGAGGACCAGGTCCGAGTGTTGAATATTGATGTTTGAGGATTGAGGATTGAGGATTCAGGATTGAGGATTGAGGGTTGAGGATTGAGGATTGAAGGTTGAGTATTGGGAATTGGGGATCTAGGATTGGAGATTGATTATTGAGGATTGAATATTGAGGATTGAGGATTGAGGATTGAGAATTGAGAACTGAGGATGAGGACTGAGGGTTGAGGATTGAGGTTTGAAGAATGAGGATTGGGGATTGAGGATTGAGGATTGAGGATTGAGGATTGAGAATTGAGGATTGAGGATTGAGGATTGAAGATTGAGGATTGGGTATTCAGGATTGAAGAATGAGGATTGAGGATTGAGGATTGAGGATTGAGGATTGAGGATTGAAGATTGAGAATTGAGGATTGAGGATTGAGTATTGAAGATTGAGGATTGGGTATTGAGGATTGAAGAATGAGGATTGAGGATTGAGGATTGAAGATTCAGTATTGAGGATTGAAGATTGTGAATTGAGGATTGAGAATTGAACATTGATGACTGTGCGTTCAGGGTTGAGTGGTGAGAATTGATGTTTGTGGATAGAGATTTGAAGATTGCAGATTGAGTACTGCGTATTGAAAACTGTGAATTGAGGATATTCTACTGAGGATTGAGGATTGACAACTGATTCTTGAGGACTGAGGGATGAAGATTGAGGATTCACGATTGAGGATACAGGATTGAGGTTTGAGGACTGAGGATTGAGGATTGAGGATTGAGGATTGAGGATTGAGGATTGGGGATTGAGGATTGAAGATTGAGGATTGGGTATTGCGGATTGAACATTGAGGATTGAGGATTGAGGATTGAGGATTGAGGATTGAGGATTCAGGATGAGGGCTGGGGGTTGAGGATTGAGGTTTGAGGACTGAGGGCTGAGGATTGACGATTGAGAATTGAGGATTGAGGATTGAGGATTGAAGATTGAGGATTGGGTATTGAGGATTGAAGAATGAGGATTGAGGATTGAGGATTGAGGGTTGAGGATTGAAGATTGAGGATTCAGGATTGAGGATTGAGGGTTCAGGATTGAGGATTGAAGGTTGAGTATTGGTAATTGGGGACCTAGGATTGGAGATTGATTATTGAGGATTGAATATTGAGGATTGAGGATTGAGGATTGAGAATTGAGAACTGAGGATGAGGACTGAGGGTTGAGGATTGAGGTTTGAAGAATGAGGATTGGGGATTGAGGATTGAGGATTGAAGAATGAGGATTGAGGATTGAGGATTGAGGATTGAGGATTAAGGATTGAAGATTGAGAATCGAGAATTGAGGATAGAGTATTGAACATTGAGGATTGGGTATTGAGGATTGAAGAATGAGGATTGAGGATTGAGGGTTGAGGATTGAGGATTGAAGATTGATGATTGAGGACTGAGGATTGAGGATTGAATATTGAGTATTGAGGATTGAAGATTGTGAATTGAGGATTGAGGGTTGAGGATTGAGGACGAGGACTGACGGTTGAGGATTGAGGTTTGAGGATTGAGGATAGAAGATTGAGGATTGGGTATTGAGGATTGAACATTGAGGATTGAGGAATGAGTATTGAGGATTGGCGATTGAGTATTGAAAATTGAATATTGATGGTTGAAGATTGAGGATCGAGGATTGAGTGTTGTGGATTGAGGACGAGGACTGAGGGTTGAGTATTGATGTTTGAGGTCTGAGGATTGAGGATTGAGGATTGCGAATTGTGGATTGAAGGTTGAGAATTGAAGATTGAGGATTGGGTGTTGAGGATTGAAGAATGAGGATTGAGGATTGAGGATTGAGGATTGAGGATTGAAGATTGAGTATTGAGGACTGAAGATTGAGGATTGAGGATTGAGGATTGAGGATTGAGGATTGAGGATTGAAGATTGAGTATTGAGGGTTGAAGGTTTAGGATTGAGGATTGAGGATTGAGGATTGAGGATTGGGTATTGAGGAGTGAAGGTTGAGGATTGAGGACTGAGGATTGAGGATTGAGGATTGAGGATTGAAGGTTGAGGATTGGGGATTGAGGATTGAGAATTGAGAATTGAGAATTGAGGATGAGGACTGAGGGTTGAGGATTGAGGTTTGAGGATTGAGGATTGAGGATTGAGGATTGAGGATTGTGTATTGAGGATTGAAGATTGAGTATTGAAGGTTGACTATTGATGACTGAGGATTGAGGATTGAGGATTGAGGATTGAGGATTGAGGATTGAAGATTGAGTATTGGGGATTGAAGATTGAGGATTGAGGATTGAGGATTGAGGATGGAGAATGAGGGCTGAGGGCTGAGGGTTGAGGATTGAGGTTTGAGTATTGAACCCTGAGAATTCACGATATTCTATTGAGTATTGAGAATTGAGGATTGATGGTTGAGTATTGAGGATTGAGGGTTGAGGATTGAGGATTGAAGATTGAGAATTGAGGATTGAGGATTGAGTATTGAAGATTGAGTATTGCGTATTGAGGATTGAAGAATGAGGATTGAGGATTGAGGGTTGAGGATTGAGGATTGAGGATTGAAGATTGAGGATTGAGGATTGAGGATTGAGGATTGAATATTGAGTATTGAGGATTGAAGATTGAGGATTGAGGATTGAGGGTTGAGGATTGAGGACGAGGACTGACGGTTGAGGATTGAGGATTGAGGATTGAGGATTGAGGATTGAGGATTGGGGATTCAGGATCTAGGATTGGCGATTGATTAATGAGGATTGAAGATTGAGGATTGAGGATTGAGGATTCAGAATTGAGAGTTGAGAGTTGAGGATGAGGACTGAGGGTTGAGGATTGAGGTATGAGGAACGAGGATTGTGGATTGAGGATAGAGGACTGAGGATTGACAATTGCGTATTCAAGACTGAGGATTGATTACAGAGGATTGAGGATTGAGGATTGAAGATAGAGGATTCAGGATTGAGGATGCCGGATTGAGGTTTGAGGACTGAGGATTGAAGATTCAGTATTGAGGATTGAAGATTGAGAATTGAGGATTGAGGAATGAAGATTGAGGATTGGGTGTTGAGGATTGAAGAATGAGGATTGAGGAATGAGGATTGAGGATTGAGGACTGAAGATTGAATATTGAGGACTGAAGATTGAGGATTGAGGATTGAGGATTGAGGATTGAGGATTGAGGATTGAAGATTGAGTATTGAGGGTTGAAGGTTTAGGATTGAGAATTGAGGATTGAGGATTGAGGATTGAAGATTGAGGATTGGGTATTGAGGATTGATGAATGAGGATTGAGGATTGAGGGTTGGGTATTGAGTATTTAGGATTGAGGATTGAGGATTGAGTATTGAGTATTGAGGATTGAGGATTGAAGGTTGAGTATTGGGGATTGAAGATTGAGGATTGAGGATTGAGTGTTGATTATTCAGGACGAGGACTGACGGTCGAGGATTGAGGTTTGAGGATTGAGGATTGAGGATTGAGGACTGAGGACTGAGGATTGAGGATTGAGCATTGAATTTTGAGGACTGGGGATTGAGGATTGAAGATTGAGGATTAAGGATTGAGGATTGGGGATTGAGGATCTAGGATTGCAGATTGACTATTCAGGATTGAAGGTTGTGGATTGAGGATTGAGGATTGAGAATTGAGAATTGAGGATGGGGACTGAGGGTTGAGGATTGAGGTTTGAGGAATGAGGATTGGGGATTGAGGATTGTGGACTGAGGATTGACGATTGAGTATTGAAGATTGAGGATTGATGACTGAGGATTGAGGATTGAGGATTGAGGATTGAGGATTGAGGTTTGAGGATTGAGGATTGAAGATTGAGTATTGATAATTGAAGATTGAGCAATGAGGATTGAGTGTTGAGAATTGAAGACGAGGACTGTCGGTTGAGGACTGAAGTTTGAGAATTGAGAATTGAGGATGAGGACTGAGGGTTGAGGATTGAGGTTTGAGGAATGAGGATTGATGATTGAGGATTGAGGATTGAGGATTGAGGATTGAGGATTGAGTATTGAAGATTGAGTTTGATGACTGAGGATTGAGTATTGAGGATTGAGGATTGAGGATTGAGGATTGAAAGTTGAGTATTGGGGATTGAGGATTGAGCACTGAGGATTGAGAATTGGGGATTGAGGATGAGGTCTGAGAGTTGAGGGTTGAGATTTGACGGCTGATGACTGAGGATTGACGATTGAGGATTGAGGATGAGGGCTGAGGGTTGAGGATTGAGGTTTGAGGACTGAGGACTGAGGATTGAGGGTTGAGAATTGAGGATCGAGGATTGATGATTGAAGAGTGAGGTTTCGGTGTTGAGGATTGTAGAATGAGGATTGAGGATTGAGGATTGAGGATTGAGGATTGAAGATTGAGTATTGAGGATTGAAGACTGACGATTGAGGATTGAGGATTGAGGATTGTGTATTGAGGATTGAAGATTGTGTATTGAGGATTGAAAATTGAGGATTGAGGATTGAGGATTGAGGATTGAGGGCTGACGTTTGAGGATTGAGGTTTGAGGACTGAGGACTGAGGGTTGAGAGTTTAGAATTGAGGATTGAGGATTGGGGATTGCAGATTGAGTAATGAGTATTGAAAACTGTGAATTGTGGATGTTCTATTGGGGAATGAGGATTGACAACTGATTCTTGAGGGCTGAGGGCTGAAGATTGTGAATGCAGGATTGTGGATTCAGAATTGAGGTTTGTGGACTGAGGATTGAGGATTGAAGATTGAGTATTGAGGATTGAAGATTGAGGATAGAGGATTGAGGATTGAGGACTGAAGATGAGGGCTGAGGTTTGAGGATTGAGGTTTGAGGACTGAGGACTGAGGGTTGAGGGTTGAGAATTGAGGATTGAGGATTGAGGATTGAAGATTGAGGATTGGGTACTGAGGACTGAAGGATGAGAATTGAGGATTGAGGATTGAGGATTGAGGATTGAATGATTGAAGATTGAGTATTCAGATTGGAGATTGACGATTGAGGAGTGAGGACCGAGGATTGAAAATTGAGGATTGAAGAATGAGGATTGAGGATTGAGGATTGAGGGTTGAGGATTGAAGATTGAGGATTCAGGATTGAGGATTGAGGGTTCAGGATTGAGGATTGAAGGTTGAGTATTGGTAATTGGGGACCTAGGATTGGAGATTGATTATTGAGGATTGAATAT
Source organism: Calliopsis andreniformis (assembly GCF_051401765.1). Classification (NCBI taxonomy): domain Eukaryota; kingdom Metazoa; phylum Arthropoda; class Insecta; order Hymenoptera; family Andrenidae; genus Calliopsis; species Calliopsis andreniformis. The sequence continues at coordinate 4,378,628 of NW_027480444.1, read as the reverse complement.
TGAGGATTGAGGATTGAGGATTGAGAATTGAGAACTGAGGATGAGGACTGAGGGTTGAGGATTGAGGTTTGAAGAATGAGGATTGGGGATTGAGGATTGAGGATTGAAGAATGAGGATTGAGGATTGAGGATTGAGGATTGAGGATTAAGGATTGAAGATTGAGAATTGAGAATTGAGGATAGAGTATTGAACATTGAGGATTGGGTATTGAGGATTGAAGTATGAGGATGGAGGATTGAGGGTTGAGGATTGAGGATTGAAGATTGATGATTGAGGACTGAGGATTGAGGATTGAATATTGAGTATTGAGGATTGAAGATTGTGAATTGAGGATTGAGGGTTGAGGATTGAGGACGAGGACTGACGGTTGAGGATTGAGGTTTGAGGATTGAGGATTGAGGATTGAGGACTGAGAATTGAGGATTGAGGATTGAGGATTGAAGATTGAGGATTGGGAATCGAGGATCTAGAATTGGAGATTGATTATTGAGGATTGAAGATTGAGGATTAAGGATAGAGGATTGAGGATTGAGGATTGAGGATTAAGGATTGAAGATTGAGAATTGGGTATTGAGGATTGAAGAATGAGGATTGAGGATTGAGGGTTGAGTATTGAGGATTGAAGATTGAGGATTGAGGATTGAGGATTGAGGATTGAATGTTGAGTATTGAGGATTGAAGATTGAGGATTGAGGATTGAGGGTTGAGGATTGAGGACGAGGACTGACGGTTGAGGATTGAGGTTTGAGAATTGAGGATTGAGGACTGAGGACTGAGGATTGAGGATTGAGGATTGAACATTGAGGATTGAAGATTGAGGATTGAGGAATGAGTATTGAGGATTGACGATTGAGTATTGAAAATTGAATATTGATGGTTGAAGATTGAGGATCGAGGATTGAGTGTTGTGGATTGAGGACGAGGACTGAGGGTTGAGTATTGATGTTTGAGGTCTGAGGATTGAGGATTGAGGATTGAAAATTGTGGATTAAAGGTTGAGAATTGAAGATTGAGGATTGGGTGTTGAGGATTGAAGAATGAGGATTGAGGATTGAGGATTGAGGATTGAGGATTGAAGATTGAGTATTAAGGACTGAAGATTGAGGATTGAGGATTGAGGATTGAGGATTGAGGATTGAGAATTGAAGATTGAGTATTGAGGGTTGAAGGTTTAGGATTGAGGATTGAGGATTGAGGATTGAGGATTAAAGATAGAGGATTGAGGATTGAGGTTTGAGGATTGAGGATTGAGGATTGAGGATTAAAGATAGAGGATTGAGGATTGAGGTTTGAGGATTGAGGATTGAGGATTGAGGATTGAAGATTGAGGATTGGGTATTGAGGACTGAAGAATGAGGATTGAGGATAGAGGATTGAGGATTGAGGATTGCATGATTTGATGATTGAGTATTCAGGATTGGAGATTGACGATTGAGGATTGAGGACCGAGGATTGAAGATTGAGTATTGAGGATTGAAGATTGAGGATTGAGGATTGAGGATTGAGGATTGAGGATTGGAGATTGAGAATTGAAGATTGAGGATTGGGAATTGGGGATCTAGGTTTGGAGATTGAATATTGTGTTTTGAATATTGAGGATTGAGGATTGAGGATTGAGAATTGAGAATTGAGGATGAGGACTGAGGGTTGAGGATTGAGGTTTGAAGGATGAGGATTGGGGATTGAGGATTGAGGATTGAGGATTGAGAATTGAGGATTGAGGATTGAGGATTGAAGATTGAGGATTGGGTATTGAGGATTGAAGAATGAGGATTGAGGATTGAGGATTGAGGATTGAGGATTGAAGATTGAGAATTGAGGATTGAGGATTGAGTATTGAAGATTGAAGATTGGGTATTGAGGATTGAAGAATGAGGATTGAGGATTGAGGGTTGAGGATTGAGAATTGAAGATTGAGGATTGAGGATTGAGGATTGAGGATTGAATATTGAGTATTGAGGATTGAAGATTGTGGATTGAGTATTGAGGGTTGAGGATTGAGGACGAGGACTGACGGTTGAGGATTGAGGATTGAGCATTGAGGATTGAGACTTGGGGATTGAGGATGAGGTCTGAGAGTTGAGGGTTGAGATTTGACGGCTGATGACTGAGGATTGACGATTGAGGATTGAGGATGCGGGCTGAGGGCTGAGGATTGAGGTTTGAGGACTGAGGACTGAGGATTGAGGATTGAGAATTGAGGATCGAGGATTGATGATTGAAGATTGAGGATTCGGTGTTGAGGATTGTAGAATGAGGATTGAGGATTGAGGATTGAGGATTGAAGATTGAGTATTGAGGATTGAAGATTGAGAATTGAGGATTGAGAATTGAACATTGAGGACTGAGCGTTCAGGGTTGAGTGATGAGAATTGATGTTTGTGGATAGAGATCTGAAGATTGCAGATTGAGTACTGCGTATTGAAAACTGTGAATTGAGGATATTCTACTGAGGATTGAGGATTGACAACTGATTGTTGAGGACTGAGGGATGAAGATTGAGGATTCAGGATTGAGGATTCAGGATTGAGGTTTGAGGACTGAGGATTGAGGATTGAGGATTGAGGATTGAGGATTGAGGATTGGGGATTGAGGATTGAAGATTGAGGATTGGGTATTGCGGATTGAACATTGAGGATTGAGGATTGAGGATTGAGGACTGAGGATTGAGGATTGAGGATTCAGGATGAGGGCTGGGGGTTGAGGATTGAGGTTTGAGGACTGAGGGCTGAGGATTGACGATTGAGAATTGAGGATTGAGGATTGAGGATTGAAGATTGAGGATTGGGTATTGAGGATTGAAGAATGAGGATTGAGGATTGAGGATTGAGGGTTGAGGATTGAAGATTGAGAATTGAGGATTGAGGATTGAGGATTGAAGATTGAGGATTCGGTATTGAGGATTGAAGAATGAGGATTGAGGATTGTGGATTGAGGATTGAGGATTGAAGATTGAGGATTGAGGATTGAGGATTGAGGATTGAAGATTGAGTATTGATAATTGAAGATTGAGCAATGAGGATTGAGTGTTGAGGATTGAAGACGAGGACTGTCGGTTGAGGACTGAAGTTTGAGAATTGAGAATTGAGGATGAGGACTGAGGGTTGAGGATTGAGGTTTGAGGAATGAGGATTGAGGATTGAGGATTGAGGATTGAGGATTGAGGATTGAGGATTGGGGATTGAGGATGAGGTCTGAGCGTTGAGGGTTGAGATTTGACGGCTGATGGCTGAGGATAGACGATTGAGGATTGAGGATGAGGGCTGAGGGTTGAGGATTGAGGTTTGAGGACTGAGGACTGAGGATTGAGGATTGAGAATTGAGGATCGAGGATTGATGATTGAAGATTGAGGATTCGGTGTTGAGGATTGTAGAATGAGGATTGAGGATTGAGGATTGAAGATTGAGGATTGAAGATTGGGTATTGAGGATTGAAGACTGACGATTGAGGATTGAGGATTGAGGATTGAGTATTGAGGATTGAAGATTGTGTATTGAGGATTGAAAATTGAGGATTGAGGATTGAGGATTGAGGATTGAGGGCTGACGTTTGAGGATTGAGGTTTGAGGACTGAGGACTGAGGGTTGAGAGTTTAGAATTGAGGATTGAAGATTGAGGATTGCATGATTGAAGATTGAGTATTCAGGATTGGAGATTGACGATTGAGGATTGAGGACCGAGGATTGAAGATTGAGTATTGAGGATTGAAGATTGAGGATTGAGGATTGAGGATTGAGGATTGAGGATTGAAGTTTGAGGATTGGGGACTGAGTGTTGAGGGTTGAGTGATGAGAATTGATGTTTGTAGATAGAGATTTGAAGATTGCAGGTTGAGTATTGAGTATTGAAACCTGTGAATTGAGGATATTCTACTGAGGATTGAGAATTCACAACTGATTGTTGAGTACTGAGGGCTGAAGATTGAGGATTCAGTATTGAGGAATAAGGATTGAGGTTTGAGGACTGAGGATTGAGGATTGAGGATTGAGGATTGAGGATTGAGGATTGATGATTGAAGATTGAGGATTGGGTATTGAGGATTGAACATTGAGGATTGAGGATTGAGTATTGAGGATTGAGGATTGAGGATTGAAAATTGAATATCGATGATTGAAGATTGAGGATCGAGGATTGAGTGTTGTTGATTGAGCACGAGGACTGAGGGTTGAGTATTGATGTTTGAGATCTGAGGATTGAGGATTGAGTATTGAGGATTGAGGATTGAGGATTGAAGATTGAGTATTGAGGATTGAAAATTGAGGATTGAGGATTGAGGATTGAGGATTGAGGATTGAGGATTGATGCTTGAGGATTGAGGATTGAGGATTCAGTATTGTGGATTGAAGATTGAGAATTGAGAATTGAACATTGAGGACTCAGTGTTGAGGGTTGAGGATTGAAGATTGAGGATTGAAGTTTGAGTACTGAGGATTGAAGATTGAGGATTGAGGATTGAGAATTGAGGATTGAGGATTGAGGACTGAGGACTGAGGGTTGAGGGTTTAGAATTGAGGATTGAGGATTGAGGATTGAGGATTGAGGATTGTTAGATTGAGTATTCAGGATTGGAGATTGACGATTGAGGATTGAGGACCGAGGATTGAAGATTGAGTATTGAGGATTGAAGATTGAGGATTGAGAATTGAGGGTTGAGGATTGAGGATTGAATATTGAGGATAGGGTATTGAGGATTGTAGTATGAGGATTGAGGATTGTTAGATTGAGTATTCAGGATTGGAGATTGACGATTGAGGATTGAGGACCGAGGATTGAAGATTGAGTATTGAGGATTGAAGATTGAGGGTTGAGAATTGAGGGTTGAGGATTGAGGATTGAATATTGAGGATAGGGTATTGAGGATTGTAGTATGAGGATTGAGGATTGAGGATTGAGGACCGAGGATTGAAGATTGAGTATTGAGGATTGAAGATTGAGGATTGAGGATTGAGGATTGAGGATTGAGGATTGAAAATTGAGGATTGGGGACTGATTGTTGAGGGTTGAGTGATCAGAATTGATGTTTGTGGATAGTGATTTGAAGATTGCAGGTTGAGTATTGAGTATTGAAACCTGTGAATTGAGGATATTCTACCGAGGATTGAGGATTGACAACTGATTGTTGAGGACTGATGGCTGAAGATCGAGAATTGAGGATTGAGGAATAAGGATTGAGGTTTGAGGACTGAGGATTGAGGATTGAGGATTGAGGATTGAGGATTGAGGGTTGAGGATAGAAGATTGAGGATTGGGTACTGAGGACTGAACATTCAGGATTGAGGATTGTGTATTGAGGATTGAGGATTGAGGATTGAAAATTGAATATTGATGATTGAAGATTGAGGATCGAGGATTGAGTGTTGTGGATTGAGGACGAGGACTGAGGGTTGAGTATTGATGATTGAGGTCTGAGGATTGAGAATTGAGGATTGTGAATTGAGGATTGAGGATGAGGTCTGAGGGTTGAGGGTCGAGATTTGAGAGCTGAGGACTGAGGATTGACGATTGAGGATTGAGGATGAGGGCTGAGAGTTGAGGATTATGGTTTGAGGACTGAGGACTGAGCATTGAGGATTGAGGATTGAGGATTGAGGACTGAGGACTGAGGGTTGAGGGTTTAGAATTGAGGATTCAGGATTGAGGTTTGAGGACTGAGGATTGACGATTGAGGATTGAGCATTGCAGATTGAGTATTGAGTATTGAAAACTGTGAATTGAGGATGTTCTATTGGGGATTGAGGATGGACAACTGATTGTTGAGGACTGAGGGCTGAAGATTGAGGATGCAGGATTGAGGATTCAGAATTGAGGTTTGTGGACTGAGGATTGAGGATTGAGGATTGAAGATTGAGTATTGGGGAATGAGGATTGAGGATTGAGGATTGAGAATTGTGGATTGAGGATGAGGTCCGAGGGTTGAGGGTTGAGATTTGAGGGCTGAGGACTGAGGATTGACGATTGAGGATTGAGGATGAGGGCTGAGGGTTGAGGATTGAGGTTTGAGGTTTGAGGACTGAGGATTGAGGATTGAGGATTGAGGATTGAGGATTGAAGATTGAGTATTCAGGATTGGAGACTGACGATTGAGGATTGAGGACCGAGGATTGAAGATTGAGGATTGAGGATTGAGGATTGAGGATTGAGGATTGAAGTTTGAGGATTGGGGACTGAGTTTTGAGGGTTGAGTGATGAGAATTGATGTTTGTAGATAGAGATTTGAAGATTGCAGGTTGAGTATTGAGTATTGAAACCTGTGAATTGAGGATATTCTACTGAGGATTGAGAATTCACAACTGATTGTTGTGGACTGAGGCCTGAAGATTGAGGATTCAGTATTGAGGAATAAGGATTGAGGTTTGAGGACTGAGGATTGAGGATTGAGGATTGAGGATTGAGGATTGAGGATTGATGATTGAAGATTGAGGATTGGGTATTGAGGATTGAACATTGAGGATTGAGGATTGAGTATTGAGGATTGAAGATTGAGGATTGAAAATTGAATATCGATGATTGAAGATTGAGGATCGAGGATTGAGTGTTGTGGATTGAGCACGAGGACTGAGGGTTGAGTATTGATGTTTGAGGTCTGAGGATTGAGGATTGAGGATTGAGGATTGAGGATTGAGGACTGAGGACTGAGGGTTGAGGGTTTAGAATTGAGGATTGAGGATTGAGGATTGAGGATTGAGGATTGTTAGATTGAGTATTCAGGATTGGAGATTGACGATTGAGGATTGAGGACCGAGGATTGAAGATTGAGTATTGAGGATTGAAGATTGAGGATTGAGAATTGAGGGTTGAGGATTGAGGATTGAATATTGAGGATAGGGTATTGAGGATTGTAGTATGAGGATTGAGGATTGAGGATTGAGTATTGAGGATTGAAGATTGAGAATTGAGGATTGAGGATTGAGTATTGAAGATTGAGGATTGGGTATTGATGATTGAAAATTGAGGATTGAGGATGGAGGATTGAGGATTGATGATTGAGGATTGGGTATTGAGGATTGAAGATTGAGGATTGCAGTTTGAGTACTGAGGATTGAAGATTGAGGATTGAGGATTGAGGATTCAGGATTGAGGATTGAAGATTGAGGATTGGGGATTGAGGATTGACGATTGAGGATTGAGTATTGAAGATTGAGGGTTGAGGATTGATTATTGAGGATTGAGTATTGAGGATTGAGGATTGAGGATTGAGGATTGAGAATTGAGAATTGAGGATGAGAACTGAGGGTTGAGGATTGAGGTTGGAGGAAAGAGAATTGAGGATTGAGGATTGAGTACTGAGGATTGACGATTCAGTATTGAAGATTGAGGGTTGTTTACTGATGATTGAGGATTGAGGATTGAGGATTGAGGATTGATGATTGAGGATTGAGGATTGAGGATTGAGGATTGAGGATTGAGGATTGAAGATTGAGGACTGAGTGTTGAGTGTTGAGTGATGAGAATTGATGTTTGTGGATTGAGATATGAAGATTGAAGAATGGGGATTGATTATTGAAAACTGTGAATTGAGGATATTCTATGGAGGATTGAGGATTGGCAATTGATTCTTGAGGACTGACGGCTGAAGATTGAGGATTCAGAATTGAGGATTCCTAATTGAGGTTTGAGACCTGAGGATTGAGGGTTGTGGACTGAGGATTGAGGACTGACGCTTGAGGATTGAGGATTGAGGATGGAGGATTGAAGAGAGAGGGCTGAGTATTGAGGATTGAGTGCTGAGAATTGATGTTTGAAGATTGAGATTTGATTATTGAATTTTGTGGATTGAGTATTGAACCATGAGAACTCAGGATATTCTATTGAGTATTGAGAATTGAGGATTGATTGTTGAGTATTGAGCATTGATGGCTGAGGGTTGTGAGTTGAATATTGAGGATTGAGGATTGAGGATTGATTATTGAGGATTGAGGATTGAACATTGAGTATTGATGACTGTAGATTGAGGATTGAGGATTGAGGTTTGAGGATTGAGGACGAGGACTCACGGTCGAGGATTGAGGTTGGAGGGTTGAGGGTTGTGGATGGAGGATTGAGCACTGAGGATTGTGGATTGAGGATTGAACATTGAGGATTGAAGATTGAGGACTGGGGATTGAGGACTGAAGATTGAGGATTAAGGATTGAGGATTGGGGATTCAGGATCCAGGATTGGAGATTGATTAATGAGGATTGAAGGTTGAGGTTTGAGGATTGAGCATTGAGAATTGAGAATTGAGAATTGAGAATTGAGGATGAGGACTGAGGGTTGAGGATTGAGGTTTGAGGAACGAGGATTGAGGATTGAGGATTGAGGACTGAGGATTGACGATTGAGTATTGTGAATTGAGGATTGAGGATGAGGACTGAGTGTTGAGGGTTGAGTGATGAGGATTGCTGTTTGTGGATTGAGATATGAAGATTGAATAATGGGGATTGAGTATTGAAAACTGTGGATTAAGGATATTCTGTTGAGGATTGAGGATTGACAATTGATTGTTGAGGACTGACGGCTGAAGATTGAGGATTCAGAATTGAGGATTCCAGATTGAGGTTTGAGGACTGGGGATTGGGGGTTGAGGATTGAGGATTGAGGATTGACGCTTGAGGATTGAGGATTGAGTATGAAGGATTGAAGAGAGAGGACTGAGTATTGAATACTGAGTGCTGAGAATTGATGTTTGAGGATTGAGATTTGATTATTGAATTCTGAGGATTGAGTATTGAACCATGAGAATTCAGGATATTCTATTGAGTATTGAGAATTGAGGATTGATGGTTGAGTATTGAGGATTGATGGCTGAGGGTTGTGTTGAATATTGAGGATTGAGGAATGAGGATTGAGGATTGAGGATTGATGATTGAAGATTGAGTATTGATTATTGTAGATTGAGGATTGAGGATTGAGGTTTGAGGATTGAGGACGAGGACTCACGGTCGAGGGTTGAGGTTGGAGGGTTGAGGATTGTGGATTGAGGACTGAGGATTGATGATTGAGGATTGAGGAATGAGCATTGAGGGTTGAAGATTGAGGACTGGGGAATGAGGATTGAAGATTGAGGATTAAGGATTGAAGATTGGGGGTTGAGGATCCAGGATTGGAGATTGATTATTGAGGATTGAGGATTGAGGATTGAGGACTAAGGATAGTGATCTGAGAATTGAGAATGAGGACTGAGGGTTCAGGATTGAGGTTTGAGGAGTGAGGATTTAGGGTTGAGGATTGAGGATTGTGGATTGAGTATTGAGGATTGAGGATTGAGAATTGAGAATTGAGGATGAGGACTGAGGGTTGAGGATTGAGGTTTGAGGAACGAGGATTGAGGATTGAGGATAGAGGATTGAGGGCTGAGGTTTGAGGATTGAGGTTTGAGGACTGAGGACTGAGGGTTGAGGGTTTAGAATTGAGGATTGGGGATTGAGGATTGCAGATTGAGTATTGAGTATTGAAAACTGTGAATTGAGGATGTTCTATTGGGAATTGAGTATTGACAACTGATTGTTGAGGACTGAGGGCTGAAGATTGAGGATGCAGGATTGAGGATTCAGGATTGAGGTTTGGGGACCGAGGATTGAGGATTGAAGGTTGAGTATTGAGGATTGAAGATTGAGGATTGAGGATAGAGGATTGAGGATTGAGGGTGAGGGCTGAGGATTGAGGATTGAGGTTTGAGGACTGAGGACTGAGGGTTGAGCGTTGAGAATTGAGGATTGAGGATTGAGGATTGAAGATTGAGGATTGGGTATTGAGGATTGAAGAATGAGGATTGAGGATTGAGTATTGGGTATTGAGGATTGAAGAATGAGGATTGAGGATTGAGGATTGAGGTTTGAGGAACGAAGATTGAGGATTGAGGATTGAGGTCTGAGGATTGACGATTGAGTATTGAAGATTGAGGATTGATTGCTGAAGATTGAGGTTTGAGGATTGAGGATTGCGCATTGAGGATTGAGGATTGAGGATTCAAGATTCAGTATTGAGGATTGAAGATTGAGGATTGAGGATTGAGAATTGAACATTGAGGTCTGAGCGTTCAGGGATGAGTGATGAGTATTGATGATTGTGGATAGAGATTTAAAGATTGCAGATTGAGTATTGCGTATTGAAAACTGTGAATTGAGGATATTCTACTGATGATTGAGGATTGACAACTGATTGTTGAGGACTGAGGGCTGAAGATTGAGGATGCAGGATTGAGGATTCAGAATTGAGTTTTGTGGACTGAGGATTGAGGATTGAGGATTGAAGATTGAGTATTGGGGAATGAGGATTGAGGATTGAGGATTGAGAATTGTGGATTGAGGATGAGGTCCGAGGGTTGAGGGTTGAGATTTGAGGGCTGAGGACTGAGGATTGACGATTGAGGATTGAGGATGAGGGCTGAGGGTTGAGGATTGAGGTTTGAGGACTGAGGACTGAGGATTGAGGATTGAGGATTGAGGATTGAGGATTGAAGATTGAGTATTCAGGATTGGAGGCTGACGATTGAGGATTGAGGACCGAGGATTGAAGATTGAGTATTGAGGATTGAAGATTGAGGATTGAGGATTGAGGATTGAGGATTGAGGATTGAGGATTGAGGATTGATGATTGAAGATTGAGGATTGGGTATTGAGGATTGAACATTGAGGATTGAGGATTGAGTATTGAGGATTGAAGATTGAGGATTGAAAATTGAATATCGATGATTGAAGTTTGAGGATCGAGGATTGAGTGTTGTGGATTGAGCACGAGGACTGAGGGTTGAGTATTGATGTTTGACGTCTGAGGATTGAGGATTGAGTATTGAGGATTGAGGATTGAGTATTGAAGATTGAGTATTGAGGATTGAAAATTGAGGATTGAGGATTGAGGATTGAGGATTTTGGATTGAGGATTGGGGCTTGAGGATTGAGGATTGAGGATTCAGTATTGTGGATTGAAGATTGAGAATTGAGAATTGAACATTGTGGACTCAGTGTTGAGGGTAGAGGATTGAAGATTGAGGATTGAAGTTTGAGTACTGAGGATTGAAGATTGAGGATTGAGGATTGAGGATTGAGGATTGAGGATTGAGGACTGAGGACTGAGGGTTGAGGGTTTAGAATTGACGATTGAGGATTGAGGATTGAGGATTGAGGATTGTTAGATTGAGTATTCAGGATTGGAGATTGACGATTGAGGATTGAAGACCGAGGATTGAAGATTGAGTATTGAGGATTGAAGATTGAGGATTGAGAATTGAGGGTTGAGGATTGAGGATTGAATATTGAGGATAGGGTATTGAGGATTGTAGTATGAGGATTGAGGATTGAGGATTGAGTATTGAGGATTGAAGATTGAGAATTGAGGATTGAGGATTGAGTATTGAAGATTGAGGATTGGGTACTGATGATTGAAAATTGAGGATTGAGGATTGAGGATTGATGATTGAGGATTGGGTATTGAGGATTGAAGATTGAGGATTGCAGTTTGAGTACTGAGGATTGAAGATTGAGGATTGAGGATTGAGGATTCAGGATTGAGGATTGAAGATTGAGGATTGGGGATTGAGGATTGACGATTGAGGATTGAGTATTGAAGATTGAGGGTTGAGGATTGATTATTGATGATTGAGAATTGAGGATTGAGGATTGAGGATTGAGGATTGAGAATTGAGAATTGAGGATGAGAACTGAGGGTTGAGGATTGAGGTTGGAGGAAAGAGAATTGAGGATTGAGGATTGAGTACTGAGGATTGACGATTCAGTATTGAAGATTGAGGGTTGTTTACTGAGGATTGAGGATTGAGGATTGAGGATTGAGGATTGATGATTGAGGATTGAGGATTGAGGATTGAGGATTGAGGATTGAGGATTGAAGATTGAGGACTGAGTGTTGAGTGTTGAGTGATGAGAATTGATGTTTGTGGATTGAGATACGAAGATTGAAGAATAGGGATTGATTATTGAAAACTGTGAATTGAGGATATTCTATTGAGGATTGAGGATTGGCAATTGATTCTTGAGGACTGACGGCTGAAGATTGAGGATTCAGAATTGAGGATTCCGGATTGAGGTTTGAGACCTGAGGATTGAGGTTTGTGGACTGAGGATTGAGGACTGACGCTTGAGGATTGAGGATTGAGGATGGAGGATTGAAGAGAGAGGGCTGAGTATTGAGGATTGAGTGCTGAGAATTGATGTTTGAAGATTGAGATTTGATTATTGAATTTTGTGGATTGAGTATTGAACCATGAGAACTCAGGATATTCTATTGAGTATTGAGAATTGAGGATTGATTGTTGAGTATTGAGCATTGATGGCTGAGGGTTGTGAGTTGAATATTGAGGATTGAGGATTGAGGATTGATTATTGAGGATTGAGGATTGAAGATTGAGTATTGATGACTGTAGATTGAGGATTGAGGATTGAGGTTTGAGGATTGAGGACGAGGACTCACGGTCGAGGATTGAGGTTGGAGGGTTGAGGGTTGTGGATGGAGGATTGAGGACTGAGGATTGTGGATTGAGGATTGAACATTGAGGATTGAAGATTGAGGACTGGGGATTGAGGACTGAAGATTGAGGATTAATGATTGAGGATTGGGGATTCAGGATCCAGGATTGGAGATTGATTAATGAGGATTGAAGGTTGAGGTTTGAGGATTGAGCATTGAGAATTGAGAATTGAGAATTGAGAATTGAGGATGAGGACTGAGGGTTGAGGATTGAGGTTTGAGGAACGAGGATTGAGGATTGAGGTTTGAGGACTGAGGATAGACGATTGAGTATTGTGAATTGAGGATTGAGGATGAGGACTGAGTGTTGAGGGTTGAGTGATGAGGATTGCTGTTTGTGGATTGAGATATGAAGATTGAATAATGGGGATTGAGTATTGAAAGCTGTGGATTAAGGATATTCTGTTGAGGATTGAGGATTGACAATTGATTGTTGAGGACTGACGGCTGAAGATTGAGGATTCAGAATTGAGGATTCCAGATTGAGGTTTGAGGACTGGGGATTGGGGGTTGAGGATTGAGGATTGAGGATTGACGCTTGAGGATTGAGGATTGACGCTTGAGGATTGAGGATTGAGGATGGAGGATTGAAGAGAGAGGACTGAGTATTGAATACTGAGTGCTGAGAATTGATGTTTGAGGATTGAGATTTGATTATTGAATTTTGAGGATTGAGTATTGAACCATGAGGATTCAGGATATTCTATTGAGTATTGAGAATTGAGGATTGATGGTTGAGTATTGAGGATTGATGGCTGAGGGTTGTGTTGAATATTGAGAATTGAGGATTGAGGATTGAGGATTGAGGATTGATGATTGAAGATTGAGTATTGATTATTGTAGATTGAGGATTGAGGATTGAGGTTTGAGGATTGAGGACGAGGACTCACGGTCGAGGGTTGAGGTTGGAGGGTTGAGGGTTGTAGATTGAGGACTGAGGATTGATGATTGAGGATTGAGCAATGAGCATTGAGGGTTGAAGATTGAGGACTGGGGAATGAGGATTGAAGATTGAGGATTAAGGATTGAAGATTGGGGATTGAGGATCTAGGATTGGAGATTGATTATTGAGGATTGAGGATTGAGGATTGAGGACTAAGGATAGAGATCTGAGAATTGAGAATGAGGACTGAGTGTTCAGGATTGAGGTTTGAGGAGTGAGGATTGAGGGTTGAGGATTGAGGATTGAGGATTGAGGATTGAGGATTGAGGATTGAGAATTGAGAATTGACGATGAGGACTGAGGGTTGAGGATTGAGGTTTGAGGAACGAGGATTGAGGATTGAGGATTGAGGATTGAGGGCTGAGGTTTGAGGATTGAGGTTTGAGGACTGAGGACTGAGGGTTGAGGGTTTAGAATTGAGGATTGGGGATTGAGGATTGCAGATTGAGTATTGAGTATTGAAAACTGTGAATTGAGGATGTTCTATTGGGAATTGAGTATTGACAACTGATTGTTGAGGCCTGAGGGCTGAAGATTGAGGATGCAGGATTGAGGATTCAGGATTGAGGTTTGGGGACCGAGGATTGAGGATTGAAGGTTGAGTATTGAGGATTGAAGATCGAGGATTGAGGATAGAGGATTGAGGATTGAGGGTGAGGGCTGAGGTTTGAGGATTGAGGTTTGAGGACTGAGGACTGAGGGTTGAGCGTTGAGAATTGAGGATTGAGGATTGAGGATTGAAGATTGAGGATTGGGTATTGAGGATTGAAGAATGAGGATTGAGGATTGAGTATTGGGTATTGAGGATTGAAGAATGAGGAATGAGGATTGAGGATTGAGGTTTGAGGAACGAAGATTGAGGATTGAGGATTGAGGTCTGAGGATTGACGATTGAGTATTGAAGATTGAGGATTGATTGCTGAAGATTGAGGTTTGAGGATTGAGGATTGCGCATTGAGGATTGAGGATTGAGGATTCAAGATTCAGTATTGAGGATTGAAGATTGAGGATTGAGGATTGAGAATTGAACATTGAGGTCTGAGCGTTCAGGGATGAGTGATGAGTATTGATGATTGTGGATAGAGATTTAAAGATTGCAGATTGAGTATTGCCTATTGATAACTGTGAATTGAGGATATTCTACTGATGATTGAGGATTGACAACTGATTGTTGAGGACTGAGGGCTGAAGATTGAGGATGCAGGATTGAGGATTCAGGATTGAGGTTTGAGGACTGAGGATTGACGATTGAGGATTGAGCATTGCAGATTGAGTATTCAGTATTGAAAACTGTGAATTGGGGATGTTCTATTGGGGATTGAGGATTGACAACTGATTGTTGAGGACTGAGGGCTGAAGATTGAGGATTCAGTATTGAGGAATAAGGATTGAGGTTTGAGGACTGAGGATTGACGATTGAAGATTGAGGATTGGGGATTGAGGATTGACGATTGAGGATTGAGTATTGAAGATTGAGGGTTGAGGATTGATTATTGAAGATTGAGTATTGAGGATTGAGGATTGAGGATTGAGGATTGAGAATTGAGAATTGAGGATGAGAACTGAGGGTTGAGGATTGAGGTTGGAGGAAAGAGAATTGAGGATTGAGGATTGAGTACTGAGGATTGACGATTCAGTATTGAAGATTGAGGGTTGTTTACTGAGGATTGAGGATTGAGGATTGATGATTGAGGATTGATGATTGAGGATTGAGGATTGAGGATTGAGGATTGAGGATTGAGGATTGAAGATTGAGGACTGAGTGTTGAGTGTTGAGTGATGAGAATTGATGTTTGTGGATTGAGATATGAAGATTGAAGAATGGGGATTGATTATTGAAAACTGTGAATTGAGGATATTCTATTGAGGATTGAGGATTGGCAATTGATTCTTGAGGACTGACGGCTGAAGATTGAGGATTCAGAATTGAGGATTCCGGATTGAGGTTTGAGACCTGAGGATTGAGGGTTGTGGACTGAGGATTGAGGACTGACGCTTGAGGATTGAGGATTGAGGATGGAGGATTGAAGAGAGAGGGCTGAGTATTGAGGATTGAGTGCTGAGAATTGATGTTTGAAGATTGAGATTTGATTATTGAATTTTGTGGATTGAGTATTGAACCATGAGAACTAAGGATATTCTATTGAGTATTGAGAATTGAGGATTGATTGTTGAGTATTGAGCATTGATGGCTGAGGGTAGTGTGTTCAATATTGAGGATTGAGGATTGAGGATTGATTATTGAGGATTGAGGATTGAAGATTGAGTATTGATGACTGTAGATTGAGGATTGAGGATTGAGGTTTGAGGATTGAGGACGAGGACTCACGGTCGAGGATTGAGGTTGGAGGGTTGAGGGTTGTGGATGGAGGATTGAGGACTGAGGATTGTGGATTGAGGATTGAACATTGAGGATTGAAGATTGAGGACTGGGGATTGAGGACTGAAGATTGAGGATTAAGGATTGAGGATTGGGGATTCAGGATCCAGGATTGGAGATTGATTAATGAGGATTGAAGGTTGAGGTTTGAGGATTGAGCATTGAGAATTGAGAATTGAGAATTGAGAATTGAGGATGAGGACTGAGGGTTGAGGATTGAGGTTTGAGGAACGAGGATTGAGGATTGAGGATTGAGGACTGAGGATTGACGATTGAGTATTGTGAATTGAGGATTGAGGATGAGGACTGAGTGTTGAGGGTTGAGTGATGAGGATTGCTGTTTGTGGATTGAGATATGAAGATTGAATAATGGGGATTGAGTATTGAAAACTGTGGATTAAGGATATTCTGTTGAGGATTGAGGATTGACAATTGATTGTTGAGGACTGACGGCTGAAGATTGAGGATTCAGAATTGAGGATTCCAGATTGAGGTTTGAGGACTGGGGATTGGGGGTTGAGGATTGAGGATTGAGGATTGACGCTTGAGGATTGAGGATTGAGGATGGAGGATTGAAGAGAGAGGACTGAGTATTGAATACTGAGTGCTTAGAATTGATGTTTGAGGATTGAGATTTGATTATTGAATTTTGAGGATTGAGTATTGAACCATGAGAATTCAGGATATTCTATTGAGTATTGAGAATTGAGGATTGATGGTTGAGTATTGAGGATTGATGGCTGAGGGTTGTGTTGAATATTGAGGATTGAGGAATGAGGATTGAGGATTGAGGATTGATGATTGAAGATTGAGTATTGATTATTGTAGATTGAGGATTGAGGATTGAGGTTTGAGGATTGAGGACGAGGACTCACGGTCGAGGGTTGAGGTTGGAGGGTTGAGGATTGTGGATTGAGGACTGAGGATTGATGATTGAGGATTGAGGAATGAGCATTGAGGGTTGAAGATTGAGGACTGGGGAATGAGGATTGAAGATTGAGGATTAAGGATTGAAGATTGGGGGTTGAGGATCCAGGATTGGAGATTGATTATTGAGGATTGAGGATTGAGGATTGAGGATTGAGGATTGAGGATTGAGAATTGAGAATTGAGGATGAGGACTGAGGGTTGAGGATTGAGGTTTGACGAACGAGGATTGAGGATTGAGGATTGAGGATTGAGGTCTGAGGTTTGAGGATTGAGGTTTGAGGACTGAGGACTGAGGGTTGAGGGTTTAGAATTGAGGATTGGGGATTGAGGATTGCAGATTGAGTATTGAGTATTGAAAACTGTGAATTGAGGATGTTCTATTGGGAATTGAGTATTGACAACTGATTGTTGAGGACTGAGGGCTGAAGATTGAGGATGCAGGATTGAGGATTCAGGACTGAGTTTGGGGACCGAGGATTGAGGATTGAAGATTGAGTATTGAGGATTGAAGATTGAGGATTGAGGATAGAGGATTGAGGATTGAGGGTGAGGGCTGAGGTTTGAGGATTGAGGTTTGAGGACTGAGGACTGAGGGTTGAGGGTTGAGAATTGAGGATTGAGGATTGAGGATTGAAGATTGAGGATTGGGTATTGAGGATTGAAGAATGAGGATTGAGGATTGAGTATTGGGTATTGAGGATTGAAGAATGAGGATTGAGGATTGAGGATTGAGGTTTGAGGAACGAAGATTGAGGATTGAGGATTGAGGTCTGAGGATTGACGATTGAGTATTGAAGATTGAGGATTGATTGCTGAAGATTGAGGTTTGAGGATTGAGGATTGCGCATTGAGGATTGAGGATTGAGGATTCAAGATTCAGTATTGAGGATTGAAGATTGAGAATTGAGGATTGAGAATTGAACATTGAGGTCTGAGCGTTCAGGGATGAGTGATGAGTATTGATGTTTGTGGATAGAGATTTAAAGATTGCAGATTGAGTATTGCGTATTGAAAACTGTGAATTGAGGATATTCTACTGATGATTGAGGATTGACAACTGATTGTTGAGGACTGAGGGCTGAAGATTGAGGATGCAGGATTGAGGACTCAGGATTGAGGTTTGAGGACTGAGGATTGACGATTGAGGATTGAGCATTGCAGATTGAGTATTGAGTATTGAAAACTGTGAATTGAGGATGTTCTATTGGGGATTGAGGATTGACAACTGATTGTTGAGGACTGAGGGCTGAAGATTGAGGATTCAGTATTGAGGAATAAGGATTGAGGTTTGAGGACTGAGGATTGACGATTGAGGATTGAGGATTGAGGATTGAAGATTGAGTATTGAGGTCTGAAGATTAAGGATTGAGTATTGAGGATTGAGGATTGAGGATTGAGGATTGAAGATTGAGTATTGAGTGTTGAAGGTTCAGGATTCAGGATTGAGAATTGAGGATTGAGGATTAAAGATTGAGGATTGAGGATTGAGGATTGAGGGTTGAGGATTGAGGATTGAAGATTGAGTACTGATGATTGAAGATTGAGTATTGAGGTCTGAAGATTAAGGATTGAGTATTGAGGATTGAGGATTGAGGATTGAGGATTGAAGATTGAGTATTGAGTGTTGAAGGTTCAGGATTCAGGATTGAGAATTGAGGATTGAGGATTAAAGATTGAGGATTGAGGATTGAGGATTGAGGGTTGAGGATTGAGGATTGAAGATTGAGTACTGATGATTGAAGATTGAGGATTGAGGATTGAGTGTTGTGGATTGAGGGCCAGGTCCGAGTGTTGAATATTGATGTTTGAGGTCTGAGGATTGAGGATTGAGGATTGAGAATTGAGGATTGAGGGTTGAGGATTGAAGATTGAGGATTGGGAATTGAGGATCTAGGATTGGAGATTGATTATTAATGATTGAAGATTGAGGATTGAGGATTGAGGATTGAGAATTGAAAATTGAGTATGAGGACTGAGGGTTGAGGATTGAGGTTTGAGGAACGAGGATTGAGGATTGAGGATTGAGGACTGAGGATTGACTATTGAGTATTGAAGATTGAGGATTGATGACTGAGGATTGAAGTTTGAGAATTGAGGATTGAGGATTGAGGATTGAGTGTTGAGGATTGGGTATTGAGGATTGAAGAATGAGGATTGAGGATTGAGCGTTGAGGATTGAGGATTGAAGATTGAGGATTGAGGATTGAGGGTTGAGGATTGAATATCGAATATTGAGGATTGAAGATTGAGGATTGAGGATTGAGGGTTGAGGATTGAGTACGAGAACCGACGGTTGAGGATTGAGGTTTGAGGATTGAGGATTGAGGATTGAGGACTCAGGATTGAGGATTGAGGATTGAACTCTGAGGATTGAAGATTGAGGACCGGGCATTGAGGATTGAAGATTCAGGATTAAGGATTGAGGATTGGGGATTCAGGATCTAGGATTGTAGATTGTTTAATGACGATTGAAGATTGAGGATTGAGGATTGAGGATTGAGAATTGACGATTGAGGATTGAGTATTGAAGATTGAGGATTGGGTATTGATGATTGAAGATTGAGGATCGAGGATTCAGGGTTGTGGATTGAGGACGAGGACTGAGGGTTGAGTATTGACGTTTGAGGTCTGAGGATTGAGGATTGAGAATTGAGAATTGAGGATTGAGGATTGACGCTTGAAGATTGAGGATTGGGTGTTGAGGATTGAGGATTGAAGATTGAGGATTGGGTATTGATGATTGATGAATGAGGATTGACGAGTGAGTATTGGAGATTGAGGATTGGAGATTGATTATTGAGGATTGAAGATTGAGGATTGAGGATTGAGGATTAAGGATTGAGGATTGTGGATCGAGGATCTAGGATTGGAGATTGATTATTGAGGATTGAAGATTGAGGATTGAGGATTGAGGATTGAGAATTGAGAATGAGGACTGAGGGTTGAGGACTGAGGGTTGACGATTGAGTATTGAAGATTGAGGATTGATTACTGAGGATTGAGAATTGTGGATTGAGGATTAAGGATTGAGGATTGAGGATTGGGGATTGAAGATTCAGTATTGAGGATTGAAGATTGAGAATTGAGGATTGAGGATTGAACATTGAGGGCTGAGCGTTCAGGGTTGAGTGATGAGAATTGATGTTTGTGAATAGAGATCTGAAGATTGCAGATTGAGTATTGCGTATTGAAAACAGTGAATTGAGGATATTCTATTGGGGATTAAGGATCGACAACTGATTGTTGAGGACTGAGGGCTGAAGATTGAGGATGCAGGATTTTGGATTCAGAATTGTGGATTGTGGACTGAGGATTGAGGATTGAAGATTGAGTATTGAGGATTGAAGATTGAGGATTGAGGATTGAGGGCTGAGGATTGAGGATTGAAGATTGAGGATTGGGTATTGATGATTGATGAGTGAGGATTGACGAGTGAGTATTGGAGATTGAGGATTGAGGATTAAGGATTGAGGATTGAGGATTGGGTATTGAGGACTGAAGAATGAGGATTGAGGATTGAGGATTGAAGATTGCGGATTGGGTATTGTGTATTGAAGATTGAGGATTGATGATTGAGGATTGAGGATTGAGGATTGAGGATTGAGGAATGAGGATTGAGGATTGAGGATTGAAGATTGAGTATTGAGTACTGAAGCCTGACGATTGAGGATTGAGAATTGATGATTGAGGTGTGAGGACTGAGGACTGAGGGTTGAGGGTTGAGAATTGAGGATTGAGGATTGAGGATTGAAGATTGAGGATTGGGTATTGAGGATTGAAGAATGAGGATTGAGGATTGAGGATTGGGTATTGAGGATTGAAGAATGAGGATTGAGGATTGAGGATTGAGGTTTGAGGAACGAAGATTGAGGATTGGGGATTGAGGTCTGAGGATTGACGATTGAGTATTGAAGATTGAGGATTGATTGCCGATGATTGAGCTTTGAGGATTGAGGATTGCGCATTGAGGATTGAGGATTGAGGATTGAAGATTCAGTATTGAAGATTGAAGATTGAGAATTGAGGATTGAGAATTGAACATTGAGGTCTGAGCGTTCAGGGATGAGTGATGAGTATTGATGTTTGTGGATAGAGATTTAAAGATTGCAGATTGAGTATTGCGTATTGAAAACTGTGAATTGAGGATATTCTACTGATGATTGAGGATTGACAACTGATTGTTGAGGACTGAGGGCTGAAGATTGAGGATTCAGGATTGAGGATACAGGATTGAGGTTTGAGGACTGAGGATTGACGATTGAGGATTGAGCATTGCAGATTGAGTATTGAGTATTGAAAACTGTGAATTGAGTATGTTCTAATGGGGATTGAGGATTGACAACTGATTGTTGAGGACTGAGGGCTGAAGATTGAGGATGCAGGATTGAGGATTCAGAATTGAGGTTTGTGGACTGAGGATTGAGGATTGAGGATTGAAGATTGAGTATTGGGGAATGAGGATTGAGGATTGAGGATTGAGAATTGTGGATTGAGGATGAGGTCCGAGGGTTGAGGGTTGAGATTTGAGGGCTGAGGACTGAGGATTGACGATTGAGGGTTGAGGATGAGGGCTGAGGGTTGAGGATTGAGGTTTGAGGACTGAGGACTGAGGATTGAGGATTGAGGATTGAGGATTGAGGATTGAAGATTGAGTATTCAGGATTGGAGATTGACGATTGAGGATTGAGGACCGAGGATTGAAGATTGAGTATTGAGGATTGAAGATTGAGGATTGAGGATTGAGGATTGAAGTTTGAGGATTGGGGACTGAGTGTTGAGGGTTGAGTGATGAGAATTGATGTTTGTAGATAGAGATTTGAAGATTGCAGGTTGAGTATTGAGTATTGAAACCTGTGAATTGAGGATATTCTACTGAGGATTGAGAATTCACAACTGATTGTTGAGGACTGAGGGCTGAAGATTGAGGATTCAGTATTGAGGAATAAGGATTGAGGTTTGAGGACTGAGGATTGAGGATTGAGGATTGAGGATTGAGGATTGAGGATTGAGGATTGAAGATTGAGGATTGGGTATTGAGGATTGAACATTGAGGATTGAGGATTGAGTATTGAGGATTGAGGATTGAGGATTGAAAATTGAATATTGATGATTGAAGATTGAGGATCGAGGATTGAGTGTTGTGGATTGAGCACGAGGACTGAGGGTTGAGTATTGACGTTTGAGGTCTGAGGATTGAGGATTGAGGATTGAGAATTGAGAATTGAATGTTGAGAATTGAAGATTGAGGATTGGGTGTTGAGGAATGAAGCATGAGGATTGAGGATTGAGGATTGAGGATTGAGGATTGAAGATTGAGTATTGAGGTCTGAAGATTGAGGATTGAGGATTGAGGATTGAGGATTGAGGATTGAGGATTGAAGATTGAGTATTGAGGGTTGACGGTTCAGGATTGAGGATTGAGAATTGAGGATTGAGGATTAAAGGTTGAGGATTGAGGATTGAGGATTGAGGGTTGAGGATTGAGGATTGAAGATTGAGTATTGATGATTGAAGATTGAGGATTGAGGATTGAGTGTTGTGGATTGAGGGCCAGGTCCGAGTGTTGAATATTGATGTTTGAGGTCTGAGGATTGAGGATTGAGGATTGAGAATTGAGGATTGATGGTTGAGGATTGAAGATTGAGGATTGGGAATTGAGGATCTAGGATTGGAGATTGATTATTAATGATTGAAGATTGAGGATTGAGGATTGAGGATTGAGAATTGAGAATTGAGTATGAGGACTGAGGGTTGAGGATTGAGGTTTGAGGAACGAGGATTGAGGATTGAGGATTGAGGACTGAGGATTGACTATTGAGTATTGAAGATTGAGGATTGATGACTGAGGATTGAAGATTGAGAATTGAGGATTGAGGATTGAGGATTGATGATTGAGGACTGAGGACTGAGGATTGAGGATTGAGCATCGAGGATTGAAGTTTGAGGACTGGGGATTGAGGATCGAAGATTGAGGATTAAGGATTGAGGATTGGGGATTGAGGATCTAGGATTGGAGATTGATTATTGAGGATTGAAGATTGAGGATTGAGGATTGAGGATTGAGAATTGAGGATGAGGACTGAGGGTTGAGGACTGAGGATTGACGATTGAGTATTGAAGATTGAGGATTGATTACTGAGGACTGAGAATTGTGGATTGAGGATTAAGGATTGAGGATTGAGGATTGTGGATTGAAGATTCAGTATTGAGGATTGAAGATTGAGAATTGAGGATTGAGGATTGAACATTGAGGGCTGAGCGTTCAGGGTTGAGTGATGAGAATTGATGTTTGTGAATAGAGATCTGAAGATTGCAGATTGAGTATTGCGTATTGAAAACAGTGAATTGAGGATATTCTATTGGGGATTAACGATCAACAACTGATTGTTGAGGACTGAGGGCTGAAGATTGAGGATGCAGGATTGAGGATTCAGTATTGTGGATTGTGGACTGAGGATTGAGGATTGAAGGTTGAGTATTGAGGATTGAAGATTGAGGATTGAGGATTGAGGGTTGAGGATTGAGGATTGAAGATTGGGGATTGGGTATTGATGATTGATGAATGAGGATTGACGAGTGAGTATTGGAGATTGAGGATTGAGCATTGTGGATTGAAGATTGAGGATTGGGTATTGAGGATTGAAGAATGAGGATTGAGGATTGAGGATTGAAGATTGCGGATTGGGTATTGAGGATTGAAGAATGAGGATTGAGGATAGAGGATTGAGGACTGAGGATTGAAGATTGAGCATTAAGGATTGATGACTGAGGCTTGAGGATTGAGGATTGAGGATTGAAGATTGAGTATTGAGTATTGAAGATTGAAGATTGAGTATTGAGGATTGAAGGTTGAGGATTGAGGATTGAGGATTGAGGATTGAGGATTGAGTATTGAAGATTGAGGATTGATGACTGAGGATTGAGGTTTGAGGGTTGAGGATTGAGGATTGTGTATTGAAGATTGAGGATTGATGATTGAGGATTGAGGATTGAGGATTGAGGATTGAGGAATGAGGAT
Organism: Calliopsis andreniformis; assembly: GCF_051401765.1. Lineage (NCBI taxonomy): Eukaryota > Metazoa > Arthropoda > Insecta > Hymenoptera > Andrenidae > Calliopsis > Calliopsis andreniformis. The sequence continues at coordinate 4,354,892 of NW_027480444.1, read as the reverse complement.
TGAAGATTGAGTATTGAGTACTGAATCCTGACGATTGAGGATTGAGGATTGAGGATTGAGGATTGAGGATTGAGGATTGAGGATTGAAGATTGAGGATTGGGGATTGAGGATTGACGATTGAGGATTGGGTATTGCGGATTGAACATTGAGGATTGAGGATTGAGGATTGAGGATTGAGTATTGAGTATTGAAGGTTGAGGATTGAGGATTGAGGATTCAAGATTGAGTAATAAGGATTGAAGATTGAGGATTGAGGATTGAGGATTGAGGATCGAGGATGGAGGATTGAGGATTGAAGATTGAAGATTGAGTATTGAGGATTGAAGGTTGAGGATTGAGGATTGAGGATTGAAGATTGAGGATTAAGGATTGAGTATTGGGGATTGAGGATCTAGGATTGCAGATTGATTATTCAGGATTGAAGGTTGAGGATTGAGGATTGAGGATTGAGAATTGAGAATTGAGAATTGAGTGTGAGGACTGAGGGTTGAGGATTGAGGTTTGAGGAACGAGGATTGGGGATTGAGGATTGAGGACTGAGGATTGACGATTGAGTATTGAAGATTGAGGATTGATGACTGAGGATTGAGGATTGAGGATTGAGGATTGAGGATTGAGGTTTGAGGATTGAGGATTGAAGATTGAGTATTGATAATTGAAGATTGAGCAATGAGGGTTGAGTGTTGAGAATTGAAGACGAGGACTGTCGGTTGAGGACTGAAGTTTGAGAATTGAGAATTGAGGATGAGGACTGATGGTTGAGGATTGAGGTTTGAGGAATGAGGATTGAGGATTGAGGATTGAGGATTGAGGATTGAGGATTGAGGATTGAGTATTGAAGATTGAGTATTGATGACTGAGGATTGAGTATTGAGGATTGAGGATTGAGGATTGAGGATTGAAAGTTGAGTATTGGGGATTGAGGATTGAGCATTGAGGATTGAGAATTGGGGATTGTGGATGAGGTCTGAGAGTTGAGGGTTGAGATTTGACGGCTGATTACTGAGGATTGACGATTGAGGATTGAGGATGAGGGCTGAGGGTTGAGGATTGAGGTTTGAGGACTGAGGACTGAGGATTGAGGGATGAGAATTGAGGATCGAGGATTGATGATTGAAGATTGAGGATTGAGGATTGAGTATTGAGGATTGAAGATTGAGGATTGAGGATTGAGGATTCAAGATTGAGTATTAAGGATTGAAGATTGAGGATTGAGGATTGAGGATTGAGGATTGAGGATTGAGGATTGAGGATTGAAGATTGAAGATTGAGTATTGAGGATTGAAGGTTGAGGATTGAGGATTGAGGATTGAGGATTGAATGTTGAGGATTGGGGATTGAGGATTGAGGATTGAGAATTGAGAATTGAGGATGAGGACTGAGGATTGATGATTGAGGATTGAGGAATGAGCATTGAGGGTTGAAGATTGAGGACTGGGGAATGAGGATTGAAGGTTGAGGATTAAGGATTGAAGATTGGGGATTGAGGATCTAGGATTGGAGATTGATTATTGAGGATTGAGGATTGAGGATTGAGGACTAAGGATAGAGAACTGAGAATTGAGAATGAGGACTGAGGGTTCAGGATTGAGGTCTGAGGAGTGAGGATTGAGGGTTGAGGATTGAGGATTGAGGATTGAGGATTGAGGATTGAGGATTGAGAATTGAGAATTGAGGATGAGGACTGAGGGTTGAGGATTGAGGTTTGAGGAACGAGGATTGAGGATTGAGGATTGAGGATTAAGGGCTGAGGTTTGAGGATTGAGGTTTGAGGACTGAGGACTGAGGGTTGAGGGTTTAGAATTGAGGATTGGGGATTGAGGATTGCAGATTGAGTATTGAGTATTGAAAACTGTGAATTGAGGATGTTCTATTGGCAATTGAGTATTGACAACTGATTGTTGAGGACTGAGGGCTGAAGATTGAGGATGCAGGATTGAGGATTCAGAATTGAGGTTTGCGGATCGAGGATTGAGGATTGAAGATTGAATATTGAGGATTGAAGATTGAGGATTGAGGATAGAGGATTGAGGATTGAGGGTGAGGGCTGAGGTTTGAGGATTGAGGTGTGAGGACTGAGGACTGAGGGTTGAGGGTTGAGAATTGAGGATTGAGGATTGAGGATTGAAGATTGAGGATTGGGTATTGAGGATTGAAGAATGAGGATTGAGGATTGAGGATTGGGTATTGAGGATTGAAGAATGAGGATTGAGGATTGAGGATTGAGGTTTGAGGAACGAAGATTGAGGATTGGGGATTGAGGTCTGAGGATTGACGATTGAGTATTGAAGATTGAGGATTGATTGCCGATGATTGAGCTTTGAGGATTGAGGATTGCGCATTGAGGATTGAGGATTGAGGATTGAAGATTCAGTATTGAGGATTGAAGATTGAGAATTGAGGATTGAGAATTGAACATTGAGGTCTGAGCGTTCAGGGATGAGTGATGAGTATTGATGTTTGTGGATAGAGATTTAAAGATTGCAGATTGAGTATTGCGTATTGAAAACTGTGAATTGAGGATATTCTACTGATGATTGAGGATTGACAACTGATTGTTGAGGACTGAGGGCTGAAGATTGAGGATTCAGGATTGAGGATACAGGATTGAGGTTTGAGGACTGAGGATTGACGATTGAGGATTGAGCATTGCAGATTGAGTATTGAGTATTGAAAACTGTGAATTGAGTATGTTCTAATGGGGATTGAGGATTGACAACTGATTGTTGAGGACTGAGGGCTGAAGATTGAGGATGCAGGATTGAGGATTCAGAATTGAGGTTTGTGGACTGAGGATTGAGGATTGAGGATTGAAGATTGAGTATTGGGGAATGAGGATTGAGGATTGAGGATTGAGAATTGTGGATTGAGGATGAGGTCCGAGGGTTGAGGGTTGAGATTTGAGGGCTGAGGACTGAGGATTGACGATTGAGGGTTGAGGATGAGGGCTGAGGGTTGAGGATTGAGGTTTGAGGACTGAGGACTGAGGATTGAGGATTGAGGATTGAGGATTGAGGATTGAAGATTGAGTATTCAGGATTGGAGATTGACGATTGAGGATTGAGGACCGAGGATTGAAGATTGAGTATTGAGGATTGAAGATTGAGGATTGAGGATTGAGGATTGAAGTTTGAGGATTGGGGACTGAGTGTTGAGGGTTGAGTGATGAGAATTGATGTTTGTAGATAGAGATTTGAAGATTGCAGGTTGAGTATTGAGTATTGAAACCTGTGAATTGAGGATATTCTACTGAGGATTGAGAATTCACAACTGATTGTTGAGGACTGAGGGCTGAAGATTGAGGATTCAGTATTGAGGAATAAGGATTGAGGTTTGAGGACTGAGGATTGAGGATTGAGGATTGAGGATTGAGGATTGAGGATTGAGGATTGAAGATTGAGGATTGAGGATTGAGGATTGAGGATCGAGGATGGAGGATTGAGGATTGAAGATTGAAGATTGAGTATTGAGGATTGAAGGTTGAGGATTGAGGATTGAGGATTGAAGATTGAGGATTAAGGATTGAGTATTGGGGATTGAGGATCTAGGATTGCAGATTGATTATTCAGGATTGAAGGTTGAGGATTGAGGATTGAGGATTGAGAATTGAGAATTGAGTGTGAGGACTGAGGGTTGAGGATTGAGGTTTGAGGAACGAGGATTGGGGATTGAGGATTGAGGACTGAGGATTGACGATTGAGTATTGAAGATTGAGGATTGATGACTGAGGATTGAGGATTGAGGATTGAGGATTGAGGATTGAGGTTTGAGGATTGAGGATTGAAGATTGAGTATTGATAATTGAAGATTGAGCAATGAGGATTGAGTGTTGAGAATTGAAGACGAGGACTGTCGGTTGAGGACTGAAGTTTGAGAATTGAGAATTGAGGATGAGGACTGATGGTTGAGGATTGAGGTTTGAGGAATGAGGATTGAGGATTGAGGATTGAGGATTGAGGATTGAGGATTGAGGATTGAGGATTGAGTATTGAAGATTGAGTATTGATGACTGAGGATTGAGTATTGAGGATTGAGGATTGAGGATTGAGGATTGAAAGTTGAGTATTGGGGATTGAGGATTGAGCATTGAGGATTGAGAATTGGGGATTGTGGATGAGGTCTGAGAGTTGAGGGTTGAGATTTGACGGCTGATTACTGAGGATTGACGATTGAGGATTGAGGATGAGGGCTGAGGGTTGAGGATTGAGGTTTGAGGACTGAGGACTGAGGATTGAGGGATGAGAATTGAGGATCGAGGATTGATGATTGAAGATTGAGGATTCGGTGTTGAGGATTGTAGAATGAGGATTGAGGATTGAGGACTGAGGATTGAGGATTGAACATTGAGGATTGAGGATTGAAGATTGAGTATTGAGGATTGAAGATTGAGGATTGAGGATTGAGGATTGGGCATTGAAGATTGAGGATTGGGGATTGAGGATTGACGGTTGAGGATTGGGTATTGCGGATTGAACATTGAGGATTGAGGATTGAGGATTGAGGATTGAGTATTGAGGATTGAAGATTGAGGATTGAGGATTGAGGATTCAAGATTGAGTATTAAGGATTGAAGATTGAGGATTGAGGATTGAGGATTGAGGATTGAGGATTGAGGATTGAGGATTGAAGATTGAAGATTGAGTATTGAGGATTGAAGGTTGAGGATTGAGGATTGAGGATTGAGGATTGAATGTTGAGGATTGGGGATTGAGGATTGAGGATTGAGAATTGAGAATTGAGGATGAGGACTGAGGATTGATGATTGAGGATTGAGGAATGAGCATTGAGGGTTGAAGATTGAGGACTGGGGAATGAGGATTGAAGATTGAGGATTAAGGATTGAAGATTGGGGATTGAGGATCTAGGATTGGAGATTGATTATTGAGGATTGAGGATTGAGGATTGAGGACTAAGGATAGAGAACTGAGAATTGAGAATGAGGACTGAGGGTTCAGGATTGAGGTTTGAGGAGTGAGGATTGAGGGTTGAGGATTGAGGATTGAGGATTGAGGATTGAGGATTGAGGATTGAGAATTGAGAATTGAGGATGAGGACTGAGGGTTGAGGATTGAGGTTTGAGGAACGAGGATTGAGGATTGAGGATTGAGGATTAAGGGCTGAGGTTTGAGGATTGAGGTTTGAGGACTGAGGACTGAGGGTTGAGGGTTTAGAATTGAGGATTGGGGATTGAGGATTGCAGATTGAGTATTGAGTATTGAAAACTGTGAATTGAGGATGTTCTATTGGCAATTGAGTATTGACAACTGATTGTTGAGGACTGAGGGCTGAAGATTGTGGATGCAGGATTGAGGATTCAGAATTGAGGTTTGCGGATCGAGGATTGAGGATTGAAGATTGAATATTGAGGATTGAAGATTGAGGATAGAGGATAGAGGATTGAGGATTGAGGGTGAGGGCTGAGGTTTGAGGATTGAGGTGTGAGGACTGAGGACTGAGGGTTGAGGGTTGAGAATTGAGGATTGAGCATTGAGGATTGAAGATTGAGGATTGGGTATTGAGGATTGAAGAATGAGGATTGAGGATTGAGGATTGGGTATTGAGGATTGAAGAATGAGGATTGAGGATTGAGGATTGAGGTTTGAGGAACGAAGATTGAGGATTGGGGATTGAGGTCTGAGGATTGACGATTGAGTATTGAAGATTGAGGATTGATTGCCGATGATTGAGCTTTGAGGATTGAGGATTGCGCATTGAGGATTGAGGATTGAGGATTGAAGATTCAGTATTGAGGATTGAAGATTGAGAATTGAGGATTGAGAATTGAACATTGAGGTATGAGCGTTCAGGGATGAGTGATGAGTATTGATGTTTGTGGATAGAGATTTAAAGATTGCAGATTGAGTATTGCGTATTGAAAACTGTGAATTGAGGATATTCTACTGATGATTGAGGATTGACAACTGATTGTTGAGGACTGAGGGCTGAAGATTGAGGATTCAGGATTGAGGATACAGGATTGAGGTTTGAGGACTGAGGATTGACGATTGAGGATTGAGCATTGCAGATTGAGTATTGAGTATTGAAAGCTGTGAATTGAGTATGTTCTAATGGGGATTGAGGATTGACAACTGATTGTTGAGGACTGAGGGCTGAAGATTGAGGATGCAGGATTGAGGATTCAGAATTGAGGTTTGTGGACTGAGGATTGAGGATTGAGGATTGAAGATTGAGTATTGGGGAATGAGGATTGAGGATTGAGGATTGAGAATTGTGGATTGAGGATGAGGTCCGAGGGTTGAGGGTTGAGATTTGAGGGCTGAGGACTGAGGATTGACGATTGAGGGTTGAGGATGAGGGCTGAGGGTTGAGGATTGAGGTTTGAGGACTGAGGACTGAGGATTGAGGATTGAGGATTGAGGATTGAGGATTGAAGATTGAGTATTCAGGATTGGAGATTGACGATTGAGGATTGAGGACCGAGGATTGAAGATTGAGTATTGAGGATTGAAGATTGAGGATTGAGGATTGAGGATTGAAGTTTGAGGATTGGGGACTGAGTGTTGAGGGTTGAGTGATGAGAATTGATGTTTGTAGATAGAGATTTGAAGATTGCAGGTTGAGTATTGAGTATTGAAACCTGTGAATTGAGGATATTCTACTGAGGATTGAGAATTCACAACTGATTGTTGAGGACTGAGGGCTGAAGATTGAGGATTCAGTATTGAGGAATAAGGAATGAGGTTTGAGGACTGAGGATTGAGGATTGAGGATTGAGGATTGAGGATTGAGGATTGAGGATTGAAGATTGAGGATTGGGTATTGAGGATTGAACATTGAGGATTGAGGATTGAGTATTGAGGATTGAGGATTGAGGATTGAAAATTGAATATTGATGATTGAAGATTGAGGATCGAGGATTGAGTGTTGTGGATTGAGCACGAGGACTGAGGGTTGAGTATTGACGTTTGAGGTCTGAGGATTGAGGATTGAGGATTGAGAATTGAGGATTGAATGTTGAGAATTGAAGATTGAGGATTGGGTGTTGAGGAATGAAGCATGAGGATTGAGGATTGAGGATTGAGGATTGAAGATTGAAGATTGAGTATTGAGGTCTGAAGATTGAGGATTGAGGATTGTAGATTGAGGATTGAGGATTGAGGATTGAGAATTGAGAATTGAGTATGAGGACTGAGGGTTGAGGATTGAGGTTTGACGAACGAGGATTGAGGATTGAGGATTGAGGACTGAGGATTGACTATTGAGTATTGAAGATTGAGGATTGATGACTGAGGATTGAAGATTGAGAATTGAGGATTGAGGATTGAGGATTGATGATTGAGGACTGAGGACTGAGGATTGAGGATTGAGCATCGAGGATTGAAGTTTGAGGACTGGGGATTGAGGATCGAAGATTGAGGATTAAGGATTGAGGATTGGGGATTGAGGATCTAGGATTGGAGATTGATTATTGAGGATTGAAGATTGAGGATTGAGGATTGAGGATTGAGAATTGAGGATGAGGACTGAGGGTTGAGGACTGAGGATTGACGATTGAGTATTGAAGATTGAGGATTGATTACTGAGGACTGAGAATTGTGGATTGAGGATTAAGGATTGAGGATTGAGGATTGTGGATTGAAGATTCAGTATTGAGGATTGAAGATTGAGAATTGAGGATTGAGGATTGAACATTGAGGGCTGAGCGTTCAGGGTTGAGTGATGAGAATTGATGTTTGTGAATAGAGATCTGAAGTTTGCAGATTGAGTATTGCGTATTGAAAACAGTGAATTGAGGATATTCTATTGGGGATTAAGGATCAACAACTGATTGTTGAGGACTGAGGGCTGAAGATTGAGGATGCAGGATTGAGGATTCAGTATTGTGGATTGTGGACTGAGGATTGAGGATTGAAGGTTGAGTATTGAGGATTGAAGATTGAGGATTGAGGATTGAGGGTTGAGGATTGAGGATTGAAGATTGAGGATTGGGTATTGATGATTGATGAATGAGGATTGACGAGTGAGTATTGGAGATTGAGGATTGAGGATTGTGGATTGAAGATTGAGGATTGGGTATTGAGGATTGAAGAATGAGGATTGAGGATTGAGGATTGAAGATTGCGGATTGGGTATTGAGGATTGAAGAATGAGGATTGAGGATAGAGGATTGAGGACTGAGGATTGAAGATTGAGCATTAAGGATTGATGACTGAGGCTTGAGGATTGAGGATTGAGGATTGAAGATTGAGTATTGAGTATTGAAGATTGAAGATTGAGTATTGAGGATTGAAGGTTGAGGATTGAGGATTGAGGATTGAGGATTGAGGATTGAGTATTGAAGATTGAGGATTGATGACTGAGGATTGAGGTTTGAGGGTTGAGGATTGAGGATTGTGTATTGAAGATTGAGGATTGATGATTGAGGATTGAGGATTGAGGATTGGGGATTGAGGAATGAGGATTGAGGATTGAGGATTGAAGATTGAGTATTGAGTACTGAAGCCTGACGATTGAGGATTGAGAATTGAGGATTGAGGATTGAGGATTGAGGATTGAGGATTGAAGATTGAGGATTGGGGATTGAGGATTGACGATTGAGGATTGGGTATTGCGGATTGAACATTGAGGATTGAGGATTGAGGATTGAGGATTGAGTATTGCGGATTGAAGATTGAGGATTGAGGATTGAGGATTCAAGATTGAGTATTAAGGATTGAAGATTGAGGATTGAGGATTGAGGATTGAGGATCGAGGATTGAGGATTGAGGATTGAAGATTGAAGATTGAGTATTGAGGATTGAAGGTTGAGGATTGAGGATTGAGGATTGAAGGTTGAGGATTAAGGATTGAGTATTGGGGATTGAGGATCTAGGATTGCAGATTGATTATTCAGGATTGAAGGTTGAGGATTGAGGATTGAGGATTGAGAATTGAGAATTGAGTGTGAGGACTGAGGGTTGAGGATTGAGGTTTGAGGAACGAGGATTGGGGATTGAGGATTGAGGACTGAGGATTGACGATTGAGTATTGAAGATTGAGGATTGATGACTGAGGATTGAGGATTGAGGATTGAGGATTGAGGATTGAGTATTGAGGATTGAGTATTGATGACTGGGGATTGAGTATTGAGGATTGAGGATTGAGGATTGAGGATTGAAAGTTGAGTATTGGGGATTGAGGATTGAGCATTGAGGATTGAGAATTGGGGATTGTGGATGAGGTCTGAGAGTTGAGGGTTGAGATTTGACGGCTGATGACTGAGGATTGACGATTGAGGATTGAGGATGAGGGCTGAGGGTTGAGGATTGAGGTTTGAGGACTGAGGACTGAGGATTGAGGGATGAGAATTGAGGATCGAGGATTGATGATTGAAGATTGAGGATTCGGTGTTGAGGATTGTAGAATGAGGATTGAGGATTGAGGACTGAGGATTGAGGATTGAAGATTGAGTATTGAGGATTGAAGACTGACGATTGAGGATTGAGGATTGAGGATTGAGTATTGAGGATTGAAGATTGTGTATTGAGGATTGAAGATTGAGGATTGAGGATTGAGGATTGAGGATTGAGGGCTGACGTTTGAGGATTGAGGTTTGAGGACTGAGGACTGAGGGTTGAGAGTTTAGAATTGAGGATTGAGGATTGGGGATCGCAGATTGAGTAATGAGTATTGAAAACTGTGAATTGTGGATGTTCTATTGGGGAATGAGGATTGACAACTGATTCTTGAGGGCTGAGGGCTGAAGATTGTGGATGCAGGATTGTGGATTCAGAATTGAGGTTTGTGGACTGACGATTGAGGATTGAAGATTGAGTATTGAGGATTGAAGATTGAGGATTGAGGATTGAGGATTGAGGATTGAAGATGAGGGCTGAGGTTTGTGGATTGAGGTTTAAGGACTGAGGACTGAGGGTTGAGGGTTGAGAATTGAGGATTGAGGATTGAGGATTGAAGATTGAGGATTGGGTATTGAGGACTGAAGAATGAGGATTGAGGATAGAGGATTGAGGATTGAGGATTGCATGATTGAAGATTGAGTATTCAGGATTGGAGATTGACGATTGAGGATTGAGGACCGAGGATTGAAGATTGAGTATTGAGGATTGAAGATTGAGGATTGAGGATTGAGGATTGAGGATTGAAGATTGAGAATTGAAGGTTGAGGATTGGGAATTGGGGATCTAGGTTTGGAGATTGAATATTGAGTTTTGAATATTGAGGATTGAGGATTGAGGATTGAGAATTGAGAATTGAGGATGAGGACTGAGGGTTGAGGATTGAGGTTTGAAGGATGAGGATTGGGGATTGAGGATTGAGGATTGAGGATTGAGAATTGAGGATTGAGGATTGAGGATTGAAGATTGAGGATTGGGTATTGAGGATTGAAGAATGAGGATTGAGGATTGAAGATTGAGTATTCAGGATTGGAGATTGACGATTGAGGATTGAGGACCGAGGATTGAAGATTGAGTATTGAGGATTGAAGATTGAGGATTGAGGATTGAGGATTGAAGTTTGAGGATTGGGGACTGAGTGTTGAGGGTTGAGTGATGAGAATTGATGTTTGTAGATAGAGATTTGAAGATTGCAGGTTGAGTATTGAGTATTGAAACCTGTGAATTGAGGATATGCTACTGAGGATTGAGAATTCACAACTGATTGTTGAGGACTGAGGGCTGAAGATTGAGGATTCAGTATTGAGGAATAAGGATTGAGGTTTGAGGACTGAGGATTGAGGATTGAGGATTGAGGATTGAGGATTGAGGATTGAGGATTGAAGATTGAGGATTGGGTATTGAGGATTGAACATTGAGGATTGAGGATTGAGTATTGAGGATTGAGGATTGAGGATTGAAAATTGAATATTGATGATTGAAGATTGAGGATCGAGGATTGAGTGTTGTGGATTGAGCACGAGGACTGAGGGTTGAGTATTGACGTTTGAGGTCTGAGGATTGAGGATTGAGGATTGAGAATTGAGGATTGAATGTTGAGAATTGAAGATTGAGGATTGGGTGTTGAGGAATGAAGCATGAGTATTGAGGATTGAGGGTTGAGGATTGAGGATTGAAGATTGAGTATTGATGATTGAAGATTGAGGATTGAGGATTGAGTGTTGTGGATTGAGGGCCAGGTCCGAGTGTTGAATATTGATGTTTGAGGTCTGAGGATTGAGGATTGAGGATTGAGAATTGAGGATTGATGGTTGAGGATTGAAGATTGAGGATTGGGAATTGAGGATCTAGGATTGGAGATTGATTATTAATGATTGAAGATTGAGGATTGAGGATTGAGGATTGAGAATTGAGAATTGAGTATGAGGACTGAGGGTTGAGGATTGAGGTTTGAGGAACGAGGATTGTGGATTGAGGATTGAGGACTGAGGATTGACTATTGAGTATTGAAGATTGAGGATTGATGACTGAGGATTGAAGATTGAGAATTGAGGATTGAGGATTGAGGATTGATGATTGAGGACTGAGGACTGAGGATTGAGGATTGAGCATCGAGGATTGAAGTTTGAGGACTGGGGATTGAGGATCGAAGATTGAGGATTAAGGATTGAGGATTGGGGATTGAGGATCTAGGATTGGAGATTGATTATTGAGGATTGAAGATTGAGGATTGAGGATTGAGTATTGAAGATTGAGGATTGATGACTGAGGATTGAGGTTTGAGGGTTGAGGATTGAGGATTGTGTATTGAAGATTGAGGATTGATGATTGAGGATTGAGGATTGAGGATTGAGGATTGAGGAATGAGGATTGAGGATTGAGGATTGAAGATTGAGTATTGAGTACTGAAGCCTGACGATTGAGGATTGAGAATTGAGGATTGAGGATTGAGGATTGAGGATTGAGGATTGAAGATTGAGGATTGGGGATTGAGGATTGACGATTGAGGATTGGGTATTGCGGATTGAACATTGAGGATTGAGGATTGAGGATTGAGGATTGAGTATTGCGGATTGAAGATTGAGGATTGAGGATTGAGGATTCAAGATTGAGTATTAAGGATTGAAGATTGAGGATTGAGGATTGAGGATTGAGGATCGAGGATTGAGGATTGAGGATTGAAGATTGAAGGTTGAGTATTGAGGATTGAAGGTTGAGGATTGAGGATTGAGGATTGAAGATTGAGGATTAAGGATTGAGTATTGGGGATTGAGGATCTAGGATTGCAGATTGATTATTCAGGATTGAAGGTTGAGGATTGAGGATTGAGGATTGAGAATTGAGAATTGAGTGTGAGGACTGAGGGTTGAGGATTGAGGTTTGAGGAACGAGGATTGGGGATTGAGGATTGAGGACTGAGGATTGACGATTGAGTATTGAAGATTGAGGATTGATGACTGAGGATTGAGGATTGAGGATTGAGGATTGAGGATTGAGGTTTGAGGATTGAGGATTGAAGATTGAGTATTGATAATTGAAGATTGAGCAATGAGGATTGAGTGTTGAGAATTGAAGACGAGGACTGTCGGTTGAGGACTGAAGTTTGAGAATTGAGAATTGAGGATGAGGACTGATGGTTGAGGATTGAGGATTGAGGAATGAGGATTGAGGATTGAGGATTGAGGATTGAGGATTGAGGATTGAGGATTGAGTATTGAAGATTGAGTATTGATGACTGGGGATTGAGTATTGAGGATTGAGGATTGAGGATTGAGGATTGAAAGTTGAGTATTGGGGATTGAGGATTGAGCATTGAGGATTGAGAATTGGGGATTGTGGATGAGGTCTGAGAGTTGAGGGTTGAGATTTGACGGCTGATGACTGAGGATTGACGATTGAGGATTGAGGATGAGGGCTGAGGGTTGAGGATTGAGGTTTGAGGACTGAGGACTGAGGATTGAGGGATGAGAATTGAGGATCGAGGATTGATGATTGAAGATTGAGGATTCGGTGTTGAGGATTGTAGAATGAGGATTGAGGATTGAGGACTGAGGATTGAGGATTGAAGATTGAGTATTGAGGATTGAAGACTGACGATTGAGGATTGAGGATTGAGGATTGAGTATTGAGGATTGAAGATTGTGAATTTGGGATTGAAGATTGAGGATTGAGGATTGAGGATTGAGGATTGAGGGCTGACGTTTGAGGATTGAGGTTTGAGGACTGAGGACTGAGGGTTGAGAGTTTAGAATTGAGGATTGAGGATTGGGGATCGCAGATTGAGTAATGAGTATTGAAAACTGTGAATTGTGGATGTTCTATTGGGGAATGAGGATTGACAACTGATTCTTGAGGGCTGAGGGCTGAAGATTGTGGATGCAGGATTGTGGATTCAGAATTGAGGTTTGTGGACTGACGATTGAGGATTGAAGATTGAGTATTGAGGATTGAAGATTGAGGATTGAGGATTGAGGATTGAGGATTGAAGATGAGGGCTGAGGTTTGTGGATTGAGGTTTAAGGACTGAGGACTGAGGGTTGAGGGTTGAGAATTGAGGATTGAGGATTGAGGATTGAAGATTCAGGATTGGGTATTGAGGACTGAAGAATGAGGATTGAGGATAGAGGATTGAGGATTGAGGATTGCATGATTGAAGATTGAGTATTCAGGATTGGAGATTGACGATTGAGGATTGAGGACCGAGTATTGAAGATTGAGTATTGAGGATTGAAGATTGAGGATTGAGGATTGAGGATTGAGGATTGAAGATTGAGAATTGAAGGTTGAGGATTGGGAATTGGGGATCTAGGTTTGGAGATTGAATATTGAGTTTTGAATATTGAGGATTGAGGATTGAGGATTGAGAATTGAGAATTGAGGATGAGGACTGAGGGTTGAGGATTGAGGTTTGAAGGATGAGGATTGGGGATTGAGGATTGAGGATTGAGGATTGAGAATTGAGGATTGAGGATTGAGGATTGAAGATTGAGGATTGGGTATTGAGGATTGAAGAATGAGGATTGAGGATTGAGGATTGAGGATTGAGGATTGAAGATTGAGAATTGAGGATTGAGGATTGAGTATTGAAGATTGAAGATTGGGTATTGAGGATTGAAGAATGAGGATTGAGGATTGAGGGTTGAGGATTGAGGATTGAAGATTGAGGATTGAGGATTGAGGATTGAGGATTCAATATTGAGTATTGAGGATTGAAGATTGAGGATTGAGTATTGAGGGTTGAGGATTGTGGACGAGGACTGACGGTTGAGGATTGAGGATTGAGCATTGAGGATTGAGAATTGGGGATTGAGGATGAGGTCTGAGAGTTGAGGGTTGAGATTTGACTTCTGATGACTGAGGATTGACGTTTGAGGATTGAGGATGAGGGCTGAGGGCTGAGGACTGAGGTTTGAGGACTGAGGACTGAGGATTGAGGATTGAGAATTGAGGATCGAGGATTGATGATTGAAGATTGAGGATTCGGTGTTGAGGATTGTAGAATGAGGATTGAGGATTGAGGATTGAGGATTGAGGATTGAAGATTGAGTATTGAGGATTGAAGATTGAGAATTGAGGATTGAGAATTGAACATTGAGGACTGAGCGTTCAGGGTTGAGTGATGAGAATTGATGTTTGTGGATAGAGATCTGAAGATTGCAGATTGAGTACTGCGTATTGAAAACTGTGAATTGAGGATATTCTACTGAGGATTGAGGATTGACAACTGATTGTTGAGGACTGAGGGATGAAGATTGAGGATTCAGGATTGAGGATTCAGGATTGAGGTTTGAGGACTGAGGATTGAGGATTGAGGATTGAGGATTGAGGATTGAGGATTGGGGATTGAGGATTGAAGATTGAGGATTGGGTATTGCGGATTGAACATTGAGGATTGAGGATTGAGGATTGAGGATTGAGGATTGAGGATTCAGGATGAGGGCTGGGGGTTGAGGATTGAGGTTTGAGGACTGAGGGCTGAGGATTGACGATTGAGAATTGAGGATTGAGGATTGAGGATTGAAGATTGAGGATTGGGTATTGAGGATTGAAGAATGAGGATTGAGGATTGAGGATTGAGGGCTGAGGATTGAAGATTGAGAATTGAGGATTGAGGATTGAGGATTGAAGATTGAGGATTCGGTATTGAGGATTGAAGAATGAGGATTGAGGATTGTGGATTGAGGATTGAGGATTGAAGATTGAGGATTGAGGATTGAGGATTGAGGATTGAAGATTGAGTACTGATGATTGAAGATTGAGGATTGAGGATTGAGTGTTGTGGATTGAGGGCCAGGTCCGAGAGTTGAATATTGATGTTTGAGGTCTGAGGATTGAGGATTGAGGATTGAGAATTGAGGATTGAGGGTTGAGGATTGAAGATTGAGGATTGGGAATTGATGATCTAGGTTTGGAGATTGATTATTAATGATTGAAGATTGAGGATTGAGGATTGAGGATTGAGAATTGAGAATTGAGTATGAGGACTGAGGGTTGAGGGTTGAGGTTTGAGGAACGAGGATTGAGGATTGAGGATTGAGGACTGAGGATTGACTATTGAGTATTGAAGATTGAGGATTGATGACTGAGGATTGAAGATTGAGAATTGAGGATTGAGGATTGAGGATTGAGGGTTGAGGATTGGGTATTGAGGATTGAAGAATGAGGATTGAGGATTGAGCGTTGAGGATTGAGGATTGAGCGTTGAGGATTGAGGATTGAAGATTGAGGATTGAGGATTGAGGGTTGAGGATTGAATATCGAGTATTGAGGATTGAAGATTGAGGATTGAGGATTGAGTGTTGAGGATTGAGTACGAGGACCGACGGTTGAGGATTGAGGTTTGAGGATTGAGGATTGAGGATTGAGGACTGAGGATTGAGGATTGAGGATTGAACTATGAGGAATGAAGATTGAGGACCGGGCATTGAGGATTGAAGATTCAGGATTAAGGATTGAGGATTGGGGATTCAGGGTCTAGGATTGTAGATTGTTTAATGACGATTGAAGATTGAGGATTGAGGATTGAGGATTGAGAATTGAGGATTGAGGATTGAGTATTGAAGATTGAGGATTGGGTATTGATGATTGAAGATTGAGGATCGAGGATTGAGGGTTGTGGATTGAGGACGAGGACTGAGGGTTGTGTATTGATGTTTGAGGTCTGAGGATTGAGGATTGAGGATTGAGAATTGAGGATTGAGGATTGACGCTTGAAGATTGAGGATTGGGTGTTGAGGATTGAGGATTGAAGATTGAGGATTGGGTATTGATGATTGATGAATGAGGATTGACGAGTGAGTATTGGAGATTGAGGATTGGAGATTGATTATTGAGGATTGAAGATTGAGGATTGAGGATTGAGGATTAAGGATTGAGGATTGTGGATCGAGGATCTAGGATTGGAGATTGATTATTGAGGATTGAAGATTGAGGATTGAGGATTGAGGATTGAGAATTGAGGATGAGGACTGAGGGTTGAGGACTGAGGATTGACGATTGAGTATTGAAGATTGAGGATTGATTACTGAGGATTGAGAATTGTGGATTGGGGATTAAGTATTGAGGATTGAGGATTGTGGATTGAAGATTCAGTATTGAGGATTGAAGATTGAGAATTGAGGATTGAGGATTGATCATTGAGGGCTGAGCGTTCAGGGTTGAGTGATGAGAATTGATGTTTGTGAATAGAGATCTGAAGATTGTAGATTGAGTATTGCGTATTGAAAACAGTGAATTGAGGATATTCTATTGGGGATTAAGGATCGACAACTGATTGTTGAGGGCTGAGGGCTGAAGATTGAGGATGCAGGATTGAGGATTCAGAATTGTGGATTGTGGACTGAGGATTGAGGATTGAAGATTGAGTATTGAGGATTGAAGATTGAGGATTGAGGATTAAGGATTGAGAATTGAGGATTGAATGTTGAGAATTGAAGATTGAGGATTGGGTGTTGAGGAATGAAGAATGAGGATTGAGGACTGAGGATTGAGCATTGAGGATTGAAGATTGAGTATTGAGGTCTGAAGATTGAGGATTGAGGATTGAGGATTGAGGATTGAGGATTGAGGATTGAAGATTGAGTATTGAGGGTTGAGGATTGGGTATTTATGATTGATGAATGAGGATTGACGAGTGAGTATTGGAGATTGAGGATCGGAGATTGATTATTGAGGATTGAAGATTGACGATTGAGGATTGAGGACTAAGGATTGAGGATTGTGGATCGAGGATCTAGGATTGGAGATTGATTATTGAGGATTGAAGATTGAGGATTGAGGATTGAGGATTGAGAATTGAGGATGAGGACTGAGGGTTGAGGACTGAGGATTGACGATTGAGTATTGAAGATTGAGGATTGATTACTGAGGATTGAGAATTGTGGATTGAGGATTAAGGATTGAGGATTGAGGATTGTGGATTGAAGATTCAGTATTGAGGATTGAAGATTGAGAATTGAGGATTGAGGATTCAACATTGAGGGCTGAGCGTTCAGGGTTGAGTGATGAGAATTGATGTTTGTGAATAGAGATCTGAAGATTGCAGATTGAGTATTGCGTATTGAAAACAGTGAATTGAGGATATTCTATTGGGGATTAAGGATCGACAACTGATTGTTGAGGACTGAGGGCTGAAGATTGAGGATGCAGGATTGAGGATTCAGAATTGTGGATTGTGGACTGAGGATTGAGGATTGAAGATTGAGTATTGAGGATTGAAGATTGAGGATTGAGGATTGAGGGTTGAGGATTGAGGATTGAAGATGGAGGATTGGGTATTGATGATTGATGAATGAGGATTGACGAGTGAGTATTGGAGATTGAGGATTGAGGATTGAGGATTGAGGATTGAGGATTGGGTATTGAGGATTGAAGAATGAGGATTGAGGATTGAGGATTGAAAATTGCGGATTGGGTATTGAGGATTGAAGAATGAGCATTGAGGATAGAGGATTGAGGACTGAGGATTGAAGATTGAGTATTAAGGATTGAAGATTGAGGATTGAGGATTGAGGATTGAGGATTTAAGATTGAGTATTGAGTATTGAAGATTGAAGATTGAGTATTGAGGATTGAAGGTTGAGGATTGAGGATTGAGGATTGGGGATTGAGGATTGAAAGTTGAGGGTTGAGGATTGAGGTTTGAGTATTGAACCCTGAGAATTCAGGATATTCTATTGAGTATTGAGAATTGAGTATTGATGGTTGAGTATTGAGGATTGAGGATTGAGGATTGAGTATTGAAGATTGAGGATTGATGACTGAGGATTGAGGTTTGAGGGTTGAGGATTGAGGATTGTGTATTGAAGATTGAGGATTGATGATTGAGGATTGAGGATTGAGGATTGAGGAATGAGGATTGAGGATTGAGGATTGAAGATTGAGTATTGAGTACTGAAGCCTGACGATTGAGGACTGAGGATTGATGATTGAGGATTGAGGAATGAGCATTGAGGGTTGAAGATTGAGGACTGGGGAATGAGGATTGAAGATTGAGGATTAAGGATTGAAGATTGGGGATTGAGTATCTAGGATTGGAGATTGATTATTGAGGATTGAGGATTGAGGATTGAGGACTAAGGATAGAGAACTGAGAATTGAGAATGAGGACTGAGGGTTCAGGATTGAGGTTTGAGGAGTGAGGATTGAGGGTTGATGATTGAGGATTGAGGATTGAGGATTGAGGATTGAGGATTGAGAATTGAGGATTGAGGATTGAGGACTGAGGTTTGAGGATTGAGGTTTGAGGACTGAGGACTGAGGGTTGAGGGTTTAGAATTGAGGATTGGGGATTGAGGATTGCAGATTGAGTATTGAGCATTGAAAACTGTGAATTGATGATGTTCTATTGGGAATTGAGTATTGACAACTGATTGTTGAGGACTGAGGGCTGAAGATTGAGGATGCAGGATTGAGGATTCAGAACTGAGGTTTGGGGACCGAGGATTGAGGATTGAAGATTGAGTATTGAGGATTGAAGATTGAGTATTGGGGAATGTGGATTGAGGATTGAGGATTGAGAATTGTGGATTGAGGATGAGGTCCGAGGGTTGAGGGTTGAGATTTGAGGGCTGAGGACTGAGGATTGACGATTGAGGATTGAGGATGAGGGCTGAGGGTTGAGGATTGAGGTTTGAGGACTGAGGACTGAGGATTGAGGATTGACGATTGAGGATTGAGGATTGAAGATTGAGTATTCAGGATTGGAGATTGACGATTGAGGATTGAGGACCGAGGATTGAAGATTGAGTATTGAGGATTGAGGATTGAGGATTGAAGTTTGAGGATTGGGGACTGTGTGTTGAGGGTTGAGTGATGAGAATTGATGTTTGTAGATAGAGATTTGAAGATTGCAGGTTGAGTATTGTGTATTGAAACCTGTGAATTCAGGATATTCTACTGAGGATTGAGAATTCACAACTGATTGTTGAGGACTGAGGGCTGAAGATTGAGGATTCAGTATTGAGGAATAAGGATAGAGGTTTCAGGACTGAGGATTGAGGATTGAGGATTGAGGATTGGGTATTGAGGATTGAACATTGAGGATTGAGGATTGAGTATTGAGGATTGAGGATTGAGGATCGAAAATTGAATATTGATGATTGAAGATTGAGGATCGAGGATTGAGTGTCGTGGATTGAGCACGAGGACTGAAGGTTGAGTATTGATGTTTGAGGTCTGAGGATTGAGGATTGAGGATTGAGGATTGAGGTTCGAGGATTGAAGATTGAGTATTGAGGATTGAAGATTGAGGATTGAGGATTGAGGATTGAGGATTGAGGATTGAAGATTGAGGATTGGGGACTGAGTGTTGAGGGTTGAGTGATCAGAATTGATGTTTGTGGATAGTGATTTGAAGATTGCAGGTTGAGTATTGAGTATTGAAACCTGTGAATTGAGGATATTCTACTGAGGATTGAGGATTGACAAACGATTGTTGAGGACTGAGGGCTGAAGGTTGAGGATTCAGGATTCAGGAATAAGGACTGAGGTTTGAGGACTGAGGATTGAGGATTGAGGATTGAGAATTGAGGATTGAAGATTGAGAATTGAAGATTGAGGATTGGGTGTTGAGGATTGAAGAATGAGGATTGAGGATTGAGGATTGAGGATTGAGGACTGAAGATTGAGTATTGAGGATTGAAGATTGAGGATTGAGGATTGAGGATTGAGGATTGAGGGTTGAGGATTGAATATCGAGTATTGAGGATTGAAGATTGAGGATTGAGGATTGAGGGTTGAGGATTGAGTACGAGGACCGACGGTTGAGGATTGAGGTTTGAGGATTGAGGATTGAGGATTGAGGACTGAGGATTGAGGATTGAGGATTGAACTCTGAGGATTGAAGATTGAGGACCGGGCATTGAGGATTGAAGATTCAGGATTAAGGATTGAGGATTGGGGATTCAGGATCTAGGATTGTAGATTGTTTAATGACGATTGAAGATTGAGGATTGAGGATTGAGGATTGAGAATTGAGGATTGAGGATTGAGTATTGAAGATTGAGGATTGGGTATTGATGATTGAAGATTGAGGATCGAGGATTGAGGGTTGTGGATTGAGGACCAGGACTGAGGGTTGTGTATTGATGTTTGAGGTCAGAGGATTGAGGATTGAGGATTGAGAATTGAGGATTGAGGATTGACGCTTGAAGATTGAGGATTGGGTGTTGAGGATTGAGGATTGAAGATTGAGGATTGGGTATTGATGATTGATGAATGAGGATTGACGAGTGAGTATTGGAGATTGAGGATTGGAGATTGATTATTGAGGATTGAAGATTGAGGATTGAGGATTGAGGATTAAGGATTGAGGATTGTGGATCGAGGATCTAGGATTGGAGATTGATTATTGAGGATTGAAGATTGAGGATTGAGGATTGAGGATTGAGAATTGAGGATGAGGACTGAGGGTTGAGGACTGAGGATTGACGATTGAGTATCGAAGATTGAGGATTGATTACTGAGGATTGAGAATTGTGGATTGAGGATTAAGGATTGAGGATTGAGGATTGTGGATTGAAGATGCAGTATTGAGGATTGAAGATTGAGAATTGAGGATTGAGGATTGAACATTGAGGGCTGAGCGTTCAGGGTTGAGTGATGAGAATTGATGTTTGTGAATAGAGGTCTGAAGATTGCAGATTGAGTATTGCGTATTGAAAACAGTGAATTGAGGATATTCTATTGGGGATTAAGGATCGACAACTGATTGTTGAGGACTGAGGGCTGAAGATTGAGGATGCAGGATTGAGGATTCAGAATTGTGGATTGTGGACTGAGGATTGAGGATTGAAGATTGAGTATTGAGGATTGAAGATTGAGGATTGAGGATTAAGGATTGATAATTGAGGATTGAATGTTGAGAATTGAAGATTGAGGATTGGGTGTTGAGGAATGAAGAATGAGGATTGAGGACTGAGGATTGAGCATTGAGGATTGAAGATTGAGTATTGAGGTCTGAAGATTGAGGATTGAGGATTGAGGATTGAGGATTGAGGATTGAGGATTGAAGATTGAGTATTGAGGGTTGAAGGTTTAGGATTGAGAATTGAGGATTGAGGATTGAGGATTGAGGATTGAGGATGAGGGCTGAGCATTGAAGGCTGAGTATTGAGGACTGAAGTTTGAGGATTGAGGATTGAGGATTGAAGTTTGAGGATTGGGGACTGAGTGTTGAGGGTTGAGTGATGAGAGTTGATGTTTGTAGATAGAGATTTTAAGATTGCAGGTTGAGTATTGAGTATTGAAACCTGTGAATTGAGGATATTCTACTGAGGATTGAGGATTGACAACTGATTGTTGAGGACTGAGGGCTGAAGATTGAGGATTCAGTATTGAGGAATAAGGATTGAGGTTTGTGGACTGAGGATTGAGGATTGAAAGTTGAGTATTGAGGATTGAAGATTGAGGATTGAGGATTGAGGATTGAGGATTGAAGATGAGGGCTGAGGTTTGAGGATTGAGGGTTGAGGACTGAGGACTAGGGGTTGAGGGTTGAGAATTGAGGATTGAGGGTTGAGGATTGAAGATTGAGGATTGGGTATTGAGGACTGAAGGATGAGGATTGAGGATTGAGGATTGAGGATTGAGGATTGAATGATTGAAGATTGAGTATGCAGGATTGGAGATTGAGGATTGAGGATAGAGGACCGAGGATTGAAGATTGAGTATTGAGGATTGAAGATTGAGGATTGAGGATTGAGGATTGAGGATTGAGGATTAAAGATTGAGGATTGGGGACTGAGTGTTGAGGGTTGAGTGATCAGAATTGATGTTTGTGGATAGCGATTTGAAGATTGCAGGTTGAGTATTGAGTATTGAAACCTGTGAATTGAGGATATTCTACTGAGGATTGAGGATTGACAACCGATTGTTGAGGACTGAGGGCTGAAGGTTGAGGATTCAGGATTCAGGAATAAGGACTGAGGTTTGAGGACTGAGGATTGAGGATTGAGGATTGAGAATTGAGGATTGAAGATTGAGAATTGAAGATTGAGGATTGGGTGTTGAGGATTGAAGAATGAGGATTGAGGATTGAGGATTGAGGATTGAGGACTGAAGATTGAGTATTGAGGATTGAAGATTGAGGATTGAGGATTGAGGATTGAGGATCGAGGATTGAGGATTGAAGATTGAGTGTTGAGGGTTGAAGGTTTAGGATTGAGGATTGAGGATTGATGATTGAGGATTAAAGATTGAGGATTCAGGATTGAGGATTGAGGGTTGAGGATTGAGGATTGAAGATTGAGTATTGATGATTGAAGGTTGAGGATTGAGGATTGAGGGTTGTGGATTGAGGACCAGGTCCGAGTGTTGAATATTGATGTTTGAGGTCTGAGGACTGAGGATTGAGGATTGAGAATTGAGGATTGAGGATTGAGGATTGAAGATTGAGGATTGGGAATTGAGGATCTAGGATTGGAAATTGATTATTGAGGATTGAAGATTGAGGATTGAGGATTGAGGATTGAGGATTGAGAATTGAGGATGAGGACTGAGGGTTGAGGATTGAGGTTTGAGGAACGAGGATTGAGGATTGAGGATTGAGGACTGAGGATTGACGATTGAGTATTGAAGATTGAGGATTGATGACTGAGGATTGAAGATTGAGAATTGAGGATTGAGGATTGAGGATTGAGGATTGAAGATTGAGGATTGGGTATTGAGGATTGAAGAATGAGGATTGAGGATTGAGGGTTGAGGATTGAGGATTGAAGATTGAGGATTGAGAGTTGAGGATTGAGGATTGAGGATTGAAGATTGAGGATTGGGAATTGAGGATCTAGGATTGGAAATTGATTATTGAGGATTGAAGATTGAGGACTGGGGATTGAGGATTGAAGATTGAGGAATAAGGATTGAGGGTTGGGAATTCAGGATCTAGGATTGGAGATTGATTAATGAGGATTGAAGATTGAGGATTGAGGATTGAGGATTGAGAATTGAGAATTGAGGATGAGGACTGAGTGTTGAGGATTGAGGTTTGAGGAACGAGGATTGAGGATTGAGGATTGAGGACTGAGGATTGACGATTGGGTATTGAAGATTGAGGATTGATTACTGAGGATTGAGGATTGAGGACTGGGGATTGAGTATTGAAGATTGAGGATTAAGGATTGAGGTTTGGGGATTCAGGATCTAGGATTGGAGATATATTAACGAGGATTGGGGATTGAGGATTGAGGATTGAGGATTGAAGATTGAGTATTGAGGATTGAAGATTGAGGATTGATGGTTGTGGATTGAGGACGAGGACTGAGGCTTGAGTATTGATGTTTGAGGTTTGAGGATTGAGGATTGAGGATTGAGAATTGAGGATTGAGGATTGAGGATTGAAGATTGAAGATTGGGTATTGAGGATTGAAGAATGAGGATTGGGTATTGAGGATTGAACATTGAGGATTGAGGATTGAGTATTGAGGATCGAGAATTGAGGATTGAAGATGGAATATTGATGATTGAAGATTGAGGATCGAGGATTGAGGGTTGTGGATTGAGGACGAGGGCTGAGGGTTGAGTATTGATGTCTGAGGTCTGAGGATTGACGATTGAGGATTGAGTATTGAGGATTGAGGGTTGAGGATTGATTATTGAAGATTGAGTATTGAGGATTGAGGATTGAGGATTGAGGATAGAGAATTGAGAATTGAGGATGAGGACTGAGGGTTGAGGATTGAGGTTTGAGGAAAGAGAATTGAGGATTGAGGATTGAGGACTGAGGATTGACGATTCAGTATTGAAGATTGAGGATTGATTACTGAGGATTGAGGATTGAGGATTGAGGTTTGTGGATTGAGGATTGAGGATTGATGATTGAGGACTGAGTGTTGAGGGTTGAGTGATGAGAATTGATGTTTGTGGATTGAGATATGAAGATTGAAGAATGGGGATTGAGTATTGAAAACTGTGAATTGAGGATATTCTATTGAGGATTGAGGATTGACAATTGATTGTTGAGGACTGACGGCTGAAGATTGAGGATTCAGAATTGAGGATTCCGGATTGAGGTTTGAGGACTGAGGATTGAAGGTTGAGGATTGAGGATTGAGGATTGAGGCTTGAGGATTGAGGATTGAGGATGGAGGATTGAAGAGAGAGGACTGAGTATTGAGGATTGAGTGCTGAGAATTAATGTTTGAGGATTGAGATTTGATTATTGAATTTTGAGGATTGAGTATTGAACCATGAGAATTCAGGATATTCTATTGAGTATTGAGAATTGAGGATTGATGGTTGAGTATTGAGGATAGATGGCTGAGGGTTGTGTGTTGAATATTGAGGATTGAGGATTGAGGATTGATTATTGAGGATTGAGGATTGAAGATTGAGTATTGATGATTGTAGATTGAGGATTGAGGATTGAGGTTTGAGGATTGAGGACGAGGACTCACGGTCGAGGATTGAGGTTGGAGGGTTGAGGATTGTGGGTTGAGGACTGAGGATTGAGGATTGAGGATTGAGGGTTGAGCATTGAGGATTGAAGATTGAGGACTGGGGATTGAGGATTGAAGATTGAGAATTAAGGATTGAAGATTGGGGATTGAGGATCTAGGATTGGAGATTGATTATTGAGGATTGAGGATTGAGGATTGAGGATTGAGGATTGAGAATTGAGAATTGAGAATGAGGACTCAGGTTTCGGGATTGAGGTTTGAGGAATGAGGACTGAGGGTTGAGGATTGAGGATTGAGGATTGAGGATTGAGGATTGAGGATTGAGAATTGAGAATTGAGGATCAGGACTGAGGGTTGAGGATTGAGGTTTGAGGAATGAGGATTGAGGGTTGAGGATTGAGGATTGAGGATTGAGGACTGAGGATTGAGGATTGAGGATGAGGGCTGAGGGTTGAGGATTGTGGTTTGAGGACTGAGGACTGAGGATTGAGGATTGAGAATTGAGGATTGAGGATTGAGGACTGAGAATTGAGGATCGAGGATTGAGGATGAGGGCTGAGGGTTGAGGATTGAGGATTGAGGATTGAGGATTGAGAATTGAGAATTGAGGATGAGGACTGAGGGTTGAGGATTGAGGATTTGGGACTGAGGATTGACAACTGATTGTTGAGGACTGAGGGCTGAAGGTTGAGGATTCAGGATTGAGAATTCAGAATTGAGGTTTGAGGACTGAGGATTGAGGATTGAAGGTTGAGTTTTGAGGATTGAAGATTGAGGATTGAGGATTGAGGATTGCGGATTGAGGATGAGGGCTGAGCATTGAAGGCTGAGTATTGAGGATTGAAGTTTGAGGATTGTGGATAGAGGATTGAGGATTGAGGATTGAATATTGATGATTGGGGACTGAGTTTTGAGGGTTGAGTGATGAGAATTGATGTTTGTGGATAGAGATTTCAAGATTGCAGATTGAGTATTGAGTAATGAAAACTATGAATTGATGATACACTATTGAGGATTGAGGATTGACAACTGATTGTTGAGGAGCGAGGGCTGAAGATTGAGGATTCTGGATTGAGGATTCAGGATTGAGGTTTGAGGACTGAGGATTGAGGATTGAGGATTGAGGATTGAGGATTGAGGATTGAAGATTGAGGACTGAGGATTGAGGGTTGTGGATTGAGGACGAAGACTGAGTGTTGAGTGTTGATGTTTGAGGTCTGAGGACTGAGGATTGAGGATTGAGGACTGAGGATTGACGATTCGGAGTTGGTGATTGAGGACTGATTGCTGAGGATTGAAGATTGAGGACTGAGGATTGAGGGTTGAGGATTGAGGACGAGGACTGACGGTTGAGGATTGAGGTTTGAGGATTGAGGATTGAGGAATGAAGATTGAGTATTGGTGATTGAAGGTTGAGCATTGAGGATTGAGGGTTGAGGATTGAGGATTGAGGATTGAGGATTGAGGATTGAAGATTGAGAATTGAGGATTGAGGATTGTGTATTGAAGATTGAGGATTGGGTATTGAGGATTGAAGAATGAGGATTGAGGATTGAGGGTTGAGGATTGAGGTTTGAAGGTGGAGGATTGAGGACTGAGGATTGAGGATTGAGGATTGAGAATTGAGGATTGAAGATTGAGAATTGAAGATTGAGGATTGGGTGTTGAGGATTGAAGAATGAGGATTGAGGATTGAGGATTGAGGATTGAGGACTGAAGATTGAGTATTGAGGATTGAAGATTGAGGATTGAGGATTGAGGATTGAGGATCGAGGATTGAGGATTGAAGATTGAGTGTTGAGTGTTGAAGGTTTAGGATTGAGGATTGAGGATTGAGGATTGAGGATTAAAGATTGAGGATTCAGGATTGAGGATTGAGGGTTGAGGATTGAGGATTGAGAATTGAGGATTGAGGATTGAGGATTGAAGATTGAGGATTGGGGTTGAGGATCTAGGATTGGAGATTGATTATTGAGGATTGAAGTTTGAGGATTGAGGATTGAGGATTGAGGATTGAGAATTGAGGATGAGGACTGAGGGTTGAGGATTGAGGTTTGAGGAACGAGGATTGAGTATTGAGGATTGAGGACTGAGGATTGACGATTGAGTATTGAAGATTGAGGATTGATGACTGAGGATTGAAGATTGAGAATTGAGGATTGAGGATTGAGGATTGAAGATTGAGGATTGGGTACTGAGGATTGAAGAATGAGGATTGAGGATTGAGGGTTGAGGATTGAGGATTGAAGATTGAGGATTGAGAATTGAGGATTGAGGATTGAGGATTGAAGATTGAGGATTGGGAATTGAGGATCTAGGATTGGAAATTGATTATTGAGGATTGAAGATTGAGGACTGGGGATTGAGGATTGAAGATTGAGGAATAAGGATTGACGGTTGGGAATTCAGGATCTAGGATTGGAGATTGATTAATGAGGATTGAAGATTTAGGATTGAGGATTGAGGATTGAGAATTGAGAATTGAGGATGAGGACTGAGTGTTGAGGATTGAGGTTTGAGGAACGAGGATTGAGGATTGAGGATTGAGGACTGAGGATTGACGATTGGGTATTGAAGATTGAGGATTGATTACTGAGGATTGAGGATTGAGGACTGGGGATTGAGGATTGAAGATTGAGGATTAAGGATTGAGGTTTGGGGATTCAGGATCTAGGATTGGAGATATATTAACGAGGATTGGGGATTGAGGATTGAGGATTGAGGATTGAAGATTGAGTATTGAGGATTGAAGTTTGAGGATTGATGGTTGTGGATTGAGGACGAGGACTGAGGGTTGAGTATTGATGTTTGAGGTTTGAGGATTGAGGATTGAGGATTGAGAATTGAGGATTGAGGATTGAGGATTGAAGATTGAAGATTGGGTATTGAGGATTGAAGAATGAGGATTGGGTATTGAGGATTGAACATTGAGGATTGAGGATTGAGTATTGAGGATCGAGAATTGAGGATTGAAGATTGAATATTGATGATTGAAGATTGAGGATCGAGGATTGAGGGTTGTGGATTGAGGACGAGGGCTGAGGGTTGAGTATTGATGTTTGAGGTCTGAGGACTGACGATTGAGGATTGAGTACTGAGGATTGAGGGTTGAGGATTGATTATTGAAGATTGAGTATTGAGGATTGAGGATTGAGGATTGAGGATAGAGAATTGAGAATTGAGGATGAGGACTGAGGGTTGAGGGTTGAGGTTTGAGGAAAGAGAATTGAGGATTGAGGATTGAGGACTGAGGATTGACGATTCAGTATTGAAGATTGAGGATTGATTACTGAGGATTGAGGATTGAGGATTGAGGTTTGTGGATTGAGGATTGAGGATTGATGATTGAGGACTGAGTGTTGAGGGTTGAGTGATGAGAATTGATGTTTGTGGATTGAGATATGAAGATTGAAGAATGGGGATTGAGTATTGAAAACTGTGAATTGAGGATATTCTATTGAGGATTGAGGATTGACAATTGATTGTTGAGGACTGACGGCTGAAGATTGAGGATTCAGAATTGAGGATTCCGGATTGAGGTTTGAGGACTGAGGATTGAAGGTTGAGGATTGAGGATTGAGGATTGAGGCTTGAGGATTGAGGATTGAGGATGGAGGATTGAAGAGAGAGGACTGAGTATTGAGGATTGAGTGCTGAGAATTAATGTTTGAGGATTGAGATTTGATTATTGAATTTTGAGGATTGAGTATTGAACCATGAGAATTCAGGATATTCTATTGAGTATTGAGAATTGAGGATTGATGGTTGAGTATTGAGGATAGATGGCTGAGGGTTGTGTGTTGAATATTGAGGATTGAGGATTGAGGATTGATTATTGAGGATTGAGGATTGAAGATTGAGTATTGATGATTGTAGATTGAGGATTGAGGATTGAGGTTTGAGGATTGAGGACGAGGACTCACGGTCGAGGATTGAGGTTGGAGGGTTGAGGATTGTGGGTTGAGGACTGAGGATTGAGGATTGAGGATTGAGGGTTGAGCATTGAGGATTGAAGATTGAGGACTGGGGATTGAGGATTGAAGATTGAGAATTAAGGATTGAAGATTGGGGATTGAGGATCTAGGATTGGAGATTGATTATTGAGGATTGAGGATTGAGGATTGAGGATTGAGGATTGAGAATTGAGAATTGAGAATGAGGACTCAGGTTTCGGGATTGAGGTTTGAGGAATGAGGACTGAGGGTTGAGGATTGAGGATTGAGGATTGAGGATTGAGGATTGAGGATTGAGAATTGAGAATTGAGGATCAGGACTGAGGGTTGAGGATTGAGGTTTGAGGAATGAGGATTGAGGGTTGAGGATTGAGGATTGAGGATTGAGGACTGAGGATTGAGGATTGAGGATGAGGGCTGAGGGTTGAGGATTGTGGTTTGAGGACTGAGGACTGAGGATTGAGGATTGAGAATTGAGGATTGAGGATTGAGGACTGAGAATTGAGGATCGAGGATTGAGGATGAGGGCTGAGGGTTGAGGATTGAGGATTGAGGATTGAGGATTGAGAATTGAGAATTGAGGATGAGGACTGAGGGTTGAGGATTGAGGATTTGGGACTGAGGATTGACAACTGATTGTTGAGGACTGAGGGCTGAAGGTTGAGGATTCAGGATTGAGAATTCAGAATTGAGGTTTGAGGACTGAGGATTGAGGATTGAAGGTTGAGTTTTGAGGATTGAAGATTGAGGATTGAGGATTGAGGATTGCGGATTGAGGATGAGGGCTGAGCATTGAAGGCTGAGTATTGAGGATTGAAGTTTGAGGATTGTGGATAGAGGATTGAGGATTGAGGATTGAATATTGATGATTGGGGACTGAGTTTTGAGGGTTGAGTGATGAGAATTGATGTTTGTGGATAGAGATTTCAAGATTGCAGATTGAGTATTGAGTAATGAAAACTATGAATTGATGATACACTATTGAGGATTGAGGATTGACAACTGATTGTTGAGGAGCGAGGGCTGAAGATTGAGGATTCTGGATTGAGGATTCAGGATTGAGGTTTGAGGACTGAGGATTGAGGATTGAGGATTGAGGATTGAGGATTGAGGATTGAAGATTGAGGACTGAGGATTGAGGGTTGTGGATTGAGGACGAAGACTGAGTGTTGAGTGTTGATGTTTGAGGTCTGAGGACTGAGGATTGAGGATTGAGGACTGAGGATTGACGATTCGGAGTTGGTGATTGAGGACTGATTGCTGAGGATTGAAGATTGAGGACTGAGGATTGAGGGTTGAGGATTGAGGACGAGGACTGACGGTTGAGGATTGAGGTTTGAGGATTGAGGATTGAGGAATGAAGATTGAGTATTGGTGATTGAAGGTTGAGCATTGAGGATTGAGGGTTGAGGATTGAGGATTGAGGATTGAGGATTGAGGATTGAAGATTGAGAATTGAGGATTGAGGATTGTGTATTGAAGATTGAGGATTGGGTATTGAGGATTGAAGAATGAGGATTGAGGATTGAGGGTTGAGGATTGAGGTTTGAAGGTGGAGGATTGAGGACTGAGGATTGAGGATTGAGGATTGAGAATTGAGGATTGAAGATTGAGAATTGAAGATTGAGGATTGGGTGTTGAGGATTGAAGAATGAGGATTGAGGATTGAGGATTGAGGATTGAGGACTGAAGATTGAGTATTGAGGATTGAAGATTGAGGATTGAGGATTGAGGATTGAGGATCGAGGATTGAGGATTGAAGATTGAGTGTTGAGGGTTGAAGGTTTAGGATTGAGGATTGAGGATTGAGGATTGAGGATTAAAGATTGAGGATTCAGGATTGAGGATTGAGGGTTGAGGATTGAGGAGTGAAGATTGAGTATTCATGGTTGAAGGTTGAGGATTGAGGATTGAGGGTTGTGGATTGAGGACCAGGTCCGAGTGTTGAATATTGATGTTTGAGGTCTGAGGATTGAGGATTGAGGATTGAGAATTGAGGATTGAGGATTGAGGATTGAAGATTGAGGATTGGGGTTGAGGATCTAGGATTGGAGATTGATTATTGAGGATTGAAGTTTGAGGATTGAGGATTGAGGATTGAGGATTGAGAATTGAGGATGAGGACTGAGGGTTGAGGATTGAGGTTTGAGGAACGAGGATTGAGTATTGAGGATTGAGGACTGAGGATTGACGATTGAGTATTGAAGATTGAGGATTGATGACTGAGGATTGAAGATTGAGAATTGAGGATTGAGGATTGAGGATTGAAGATTGAGGATTGGGTACTGAGGATTGAAGAATGAGGATTGAGGATTGAGGGTTGAGGATTGAGGATTGAAGATTGAATATTGAGAATTGAGGATTGAGGATTGAGGATTGAAGATTGAGGATTGGGAATTGAGGATCTAGGATTGGAAATTGATTATTGAGGATTGAAGATTGAGGACTGGGGATTGAGGATTGAAGATTGAGGAATAAGGATTGACGGTTGGGAATTCAGGATCTAGGATTGGAGATTGATTAATGAGGATTGAAGATTTAGGATTGAGGATTGAGGATTGAGAATTGAGAATTGAGGATGAGGACTGAGTGTTGAGGATTGAGGTTTGAGGAACGAGGATTGAGGATTGAGGATTGAGGACTGAGGATTGACGATTGGGTATTGAAGATTGAGGATTGATTACTGAGGATTGAGGATTGAGGACTGGGGATTGAGGATTGAAGATTGAGGATTAAGGATTGAGGTTTGGGGATTCAGGATCTAGGATTGGAGATATATTAACGAGGATTGGGGATTGAGGATTGAGGATTGAGGATTGAAGATTGAGTATTGAGGATTGAAGTTTGAGGATTGATGGTTGTGGATTGAGGACGAGGACTGAGGGTTGAGTATTGATGTTTGAGGTTTGAGGATTGAGGATTGAGGATTGAGAATTGAGGATTGAGGATTGAGGATTGAAGATTGAAGATTGGGTATTGAGGATTGAAGAATGAGGATTGGGTATTGAGGATTGAACATTGAGGATTGAGGATTGAGTATTGAGGATCGAGAATTGAGGATTGAAGATTGAATATTGATGATTGAAGATTGAGGATCGAGGATTGAGGGTTGTGGATTGAGGACGAGGGCTGAGGGTTGAGTATTGATGTTTGAGGTCTGAGGACTGACGATTGAGGATTGAGTACTGAGGATTGAGGGTTGAGGATTGATTATTGAAGATTGAGTATTGAGGATTGAGGATTGAGGATTGAGGATAGAGAATTGAGAATTGAGGATGAGGACTGAGGGTTGAGGGTTGAGGTTTGAGGAAAGAGAATTGAGGATTGAGGATTGAGGACTGAGGATTGACGATTCAGTATTGAAGATTGAGGATTGATTACTGAGGATTGAGGATTGAGGATTGAGGATTGTGGATTGAGGATTGAGGATTGAAGATTGAGAATTGAAGATTGAGGATTGGGTGTTGAGGATTGAAGAATGAGGATTGAGGATTGAGGATTGAGGATTGAGGACTGAAGAATGAGTATTGAGGATTGAAGATTGAGGATTGAGGATTGAGGATTGAGGATCGAGGATTGAGGATTGAAGATTGAGTGTTGAGGGTTGAAGGTTTAGGATTGAGGATTGAGGATTGAGGATTGAGGATTAAAGATTGAGGATTCAGGATTGAGGATTGAGGGTTGAGGATTGAGGAGTGAAGATTGAGTATTGATGATTGAAGGTTGAGGATTGAGGATTCAGGGTTGTGGATTGAGGACCAGGTCCGAGTGTTGAATATTGATGTTTGAGGTCTGAGGATTGAGGATTGAGGATTGAGAATTGAGGATTGAGGATTGAGGATTGAAGATTGAGGATTGGGAATTGAGGATCTAGGATTAGAGATTGATTATTGAGGATTGAAGATTGAGGATTGAGGATTGAGGATTGAGGATTGAGGATTGAGGATTGAAGATTGAGTATTGAGGTCTGAAGATTGAGGATTGAGGATTGAGGATTGAGGATTGAGGATTGAAGATTGAGTATTGAGGGTTGAAGGTTCAGGATTGAGGATTGAGAATTGAGGATTGAGGATTAAAGATTGAGGATTGAGGATTGAGGATTGAGGGTTGAGGATTGAGGATTGAAGATTGAGTACTGATGATTGAAGATTGAGGATTGAGGATTGAGTGTTGTGGATCGAGGGCCAGGTCCGAGAGTTGAATATTGATGTTTGAGGTCTGAGGATTGAGGATTGAGGATTGAGAATTGAGGATTGAGGGTTGAGGATTGAAGATTGAGGATTGGGAATTGAGGATCTAGGATTGGAGATTGATTATTAATGATTGAAGATTGAGGATTGAGGATTGAGGATTGAGAATTGAGAATTGAGTATGAGGACTGAGGGTTGAGGGTTGAGGTTTGAGGAACGAGGATTGAGGATTGAGGATTGAGGACTGAGGATTGACTATTGAGTATTGATGATTGAGGATTGATGACTGAGGATTGAAGATTGAGAATTGAGGATTGAGGATTGAGGATTGAGGGTTGAGGATTGGGTATTGAGGATTGAAGAATGAGGATTGAGGATTGAGCGTTGAGGATTGAGGATTGAAGATTGAGGATTGAGGATTGAGGGTTGAGGATTGAATATCGAGTATTGAGGATTGAAGATTGAGGATTGAGGATTGAGGGTTGAGGATTGAGTACGAGGACCGACGGTTGAGGATTGAGGTTTGAGGATTGAGGATTGAGGATTGAGGACTGAGGATTGAGGATTGAGGATTGAACTCTGAGGATTGAAGATTGAGGACCGGGCATTGAGGATTGAAGATTCAGGATTAAGGATTGAGGATTGGGGATTCAGGATCTAGGATTGTAGATTGTTTAAAGACGATTGAAGATTGAGGATTGAGGATTGAGGATTGAGAATTGAGGATTGAGGATTGAGTATTGAAGATTGAGGATCGAGGATTGAGGGTTGTGGATTGAGGACGAGGACTGAGGGTTGTGTATTGATGTTTGAGGTCTGAGGATTGAGGATTGAGGATTGAGAATTGAGGATTGAGGATTGACGCTTGAAGATTGAGGATTGGGTGTTGAGGATTGAGGATTGAAGATTGAGGATTGGGTATTGATGATTGATGAATGAGGATTGACGAGTGAGTATTGGAGATTGAGGATTGGAGATTGATTATTGAGGATTGAAGATTGAGGATTGAGGATTGAGGATTAAGGATTGAGGATTGTGGATCGAGGATCTAGGATTGGAGATTGATTATTGAGGATTGAAGATTGAGGATTGAGGATTGAGGATTGAGAATTGAGGATGAGGACCGAGGGTTGAGGACTGAGGATTGACGATTGAGTATTGAAGATTGAGGATTGATTACTGAGGATTGAGAATTGTGGATTGAGGATTAAGGATTGAGGACTGAGGATTGTGGATTGAAGATTCAGTATTGAGGATTGAAGATTGAGAATTGAGGATTGAGGATTGAACATTGAGGGCTGAGCGTTCAGGGTTGAGTGATGAGAATTGATGTTTGTGAATAGAGATCTGAAGATTGCAGATTGAGTATTGCGTATTGAAAACAGTGAATTGAGGATATTCTATTGGGGATTAAGGATCGATAACTGATTGTTGAGGACTGAGGGCTGAAGATTGAGGATGCAGGATTGAGGATTCGGAATTGTGGATTGTGGACTGAGGATTGAGGATTGAAGATTGAGTATTGAGGATTGAAGATTGAGGATTGAGGATTAAGGATTGAGAATTGAGGATTGAATGTTGAGAATTGAAGATTGAGGATTGGGTGTTGAGGAATGAAGAATGAGGATTGAGGACTGAGGATTGAGCATTGAGGATTGAAGATTGAGTATTGAGGTCTGAAGATTGAGGATTGAGGATTGAGGATTGAGGATTGAGGATTGAGGATTGAAGATTGAGTATTGAGGGTTGAAGGTTTAGGATTGAGAATTGAGGATTGAGGATTGAGGATTGAGGATTGAGGATGAGGGCTGAGCATTGAAGGCTGAGTATTGAGGATTGAAGTTTGAGGATTGAGGATTGAGGATTGAAGTTTGAGGATTGGGGACTGAGTGTTGAGGGTTGAGTGATGAGAGTTGATGTTTGTAGATAGAGATTTTAAGATTGCAGGTTGAGTATTGAGTATTGAAACCTGTGAATTGAGGATATTCTACTGAGGATTGAGGATTGACAACTGATTGTTGAGGACTGAGGGCTGAAGATTGAGGATTCAGTATTGAGGAATAAGGATTGAGGTTTGTGGACTGAGGATTGAGGATTGAAGATTGAGTATTGAGGATTGAAGATTGAGGATTGAGGATTGAGGATTGAGGATTGAAGATGAGGGCTGAGGTTTGAGGATTGAGGGTTGAGGACTGAGGACTAGGGGTTGAGGGTTGAGAATTGAGGATTGAGGGTTGAGGATTGAAGATTGAGGATTGGGTATTGAGGACTGAAGAATGAGGATTGAGGATTGAGGATTGAGGATTGAGGATTGAATGATTGAAGATTGAGTATGCAGGATTGGAGATTGAGGATTGAGGATTGAGGACCGAGGATTGAAGATTGAGAATTGAGGATTGAAGATTGAGGATTGAGGATTGAGGATTGAGGATTGAGGATTGAAGATTGAGGATTGGGGACTGAGTGTTGAGGGTTGAGTGATCAGAATTGATGTTTGTGGATAGCGATTTGAAGATTGCAGGTTGAGTATTGAGTATTGAAACCTGTGAATTGAGGATATTCTACTGAGGATTGA
Organism: Calliopsis andreniformis; assembly: GCF_051401765.1. Taxonomy (NCBI): domain Eukaryota; kingdom Metazoa; phylum Arthropoda; class Insecta; order Hymenoptera; family Andrenidae; genus Calliopsis; species Calliopsis andreniformis. Next base: position 4,319,422 of record NW_027480444.1, on the reverse strand, counting down.
GGATTGACAACCGATTGTTGAGGACTGTGGGCTGAAGGTTGAGGATTCAGGATTCAGGAATAAGGACTGAGGTTTGAGGACTGAGGATTGAGGATTGAGGATTGAGAATTGAGGATTGAAGATTGAGAATTGAAGATTGAGGATTGGGTGTTGAGGATTGAAGAATGAGGATTGAGGATTGAGGATTGAGGATTGAGGACTGAAGATTGAGTATTGAGGATTGAAGATTGAGGATTGAGGATTGAGGATTGAGGATCGAGGATTGAGGATTGAAGATTGAGTGTTGAGGGTTGAAGGTTTAGGATTGAGGATTGAGGATTGATGATTGAGGATTAAAGATTGAGGATTCAGGATTGAGGATTGAGGGTTGAGGATTGAGGATTGAAGATTGAGTATTGATGATTGAAGGTTGAGGATTGAGGATTGAGGGTTGTGGATTGAGGACCAGGTCCGAGTGTTGAATATTGATGTTTGAGGTCTGAGGACTGAGGATTGAGGATTGAGAATTGAGGATTGAGGATTGAGGATTGAAGATTGAGGATTGGGAATTGAGGATCTAGGATTGGAGATTGATTATTGAGGATTGAAGATTGAGGATTGAGGATTGAGGATTGAGGATTGAGAATTGAGGATGAGGACTGAGGGTTGAGGATTGAGGTTTGAGGAACGAGGATTGAGGATTGAGGATTGAGGACTGAGGATTGACGATTGAGTATTGAAGATTGAGGATTGATGACTGAGGATTGAAGATTGAGAATTGAGGATTGAGGATTGAGGATTGAGGATTGAAGATTGAGGATTGGGTATTGAGGATTGAAGAATGAGGATTGAGGATTGAGGGTTGAGGATTGAGGATTGAAGATTGAGGATTGAGAATTGAGGATTGAGTATTGAGGATTGAAGATTGAGGATTGGGAATTGAGGATCTAGGATTGGAAATTGATTATTGAGGATTGAAGATTGAGGACTGGGGATTCAGGATTGAAGATTGAGGAATAAGGATTGAGGGTTGGGAATTCAGGATCTAGGATTGGAGATTGATTAATGAGGATTGAAGATTAAGGATTGAGGATTGAGGTTTGAGAATTGAGAATTGAGGATGAGGACTGAGTGTTGAGGATTGAGGTTTGAGGAACGAGGATTGAGGATTGAGGATTGAGGATTGAAGATTGAGGACTGAGTGTTGAGGGTTGAGTGATGAGAATTGATGTTTGTGGATTGACATATGAAGATTGAAGAATGGGGATTGAGTATTGAAGACTGTGAATTGAGGATATTCTATTGAGGATTGAGAATTGAGGATTGATGGTTGAGTATTGAGGACTGATGGCTGAGGGTTGTGTGTTGAATATTGAGGATTGAGGATTGAGGATTGATTATTGAGGATTGAGGATTGAAGATTGAGTATTGATGATTGTAGATTGAGGATTGAGGATTGAGGTTTGAGGATTGAGGACGAGGACTCACGGTCGAGGATTGAGGTTGGAGGGTTGAGGATTGTGGATTGAGGACTGAGGATTGAGGATTGAGGATTGAGGATTGAGGATTGAGCATTGAGGATTGAAGATTGAGGACTGGGGATTGAGGATTGAAGATTGAGAATTAAGGATTGAAGATTGGGGATTGAGGATCTAGGATTGGAGATTGATTATTGAGGATTGAGGATTGAGGATTGAGGATTGAGAATTGAGAATTGAGAATGAGGACTGAGGGTTCAGGATTGAGGTTTGAGGAATGAGGATTGAGGGTTGAGGATTGAGGATTGAGGATTGAGGATTGAGGATTGAGGATTGAGAATTGAGAATTGAGGATGAGGACTGAGGGTTGAGGATTGAGGTTTGAGGAATGAGGATTGAGGGTTGAGGATTGAGGATTGAGGATTGAGGACTGAGGATTGAGGATTGAGGATGAGGGCTGAGGGTTGAGGATTGAGGTCTGAGGACTGAGGAGTGAGGATTCAGGATTGAGAATTGAGGATTGAGGATTGAGGACTGAGAATTGAGAATTGAGGATTGAGGATGAGGGCTGAGGGTTGAGGATTGAGGATTGAGGATTGAGGATTGAGAATTGAGAATTGAGGATGAGGACTGAGGGTTGAGGATTGAGGATTTGGGACTGAGGATTGACAACTGATTGTTGAGGACTGAGGGCTGAAGGTTGAGGATTCAGTATTGAGAATTCAGAATTGAGGTTTGAGGACTGAGGATTGAGGATTGAAGGTTGAGGACCGGGCATTGAGGATTGAAGATTCTGCATTAAGGATTGAGAATTGGGGATTCAGGATCTAGGATTGTAGATTGATTAATGACGATTGAAGATTGAGGATTGAGGATTGAGGATTGAGATTTGAGAATTGAGGATGAGGACTGAGGGTTGAGGATTGAGGTTTCAGGAACGAGGATTGAGGATTGAGGATTGAGAACTGAGGATTGACGATTGAGTATTGAAGATTGAGGATTGATTACTGAGGATTGAGGATTGAGGATTGAGGATTGAGGATTGAGGATCGAGGATTGAGTATTGAGGATTGAATATTGAGGATTGAGGATTGAGGATTGAGGATTGAGGATTGAGTATGAGGGCTGAGGGTTGAGGGTTGTTGTTTGAGTATTGAATCCTGAAAATTCAGTATATTCTATTGAGTATTGAGAATTGAGGATTGATGCTTGAGTATTGAGGATTGAGGATTGAGGATTGAAGATTGAGTATTGAGGACTGAAGATTGAGGATTGAGGATTGAGGATTGAGGATTGAGGATTGGGGATTGATGATTGAAGATTGAGGATTGGGTATTGCGGGTTGAACATTGAGGATTGAGGATTGAGGATTGAGGATTGAGGACAGAAGATTGAATATTGATGATTGAAGGTTGACGATTGAGGATTGATGGTTTTGGATTGAGGACGAGGACTGAGGGTTGAGTATTGATGTTTGAGGTCTGAGGATTGAGGATTGAGGATTGAGAATTGAGGATTGAGGATTGAGGATTGAAGATTGAGTATTGGGGAATGAGGATTGAGGGTTGAGGATTGTGAATTGAGGATTGAGGATGAGGTCTCAGGGTTGAGGAATGAGATTTGAGGGCTGAGGACTTAGGATTGACGATTGAGGATTGAGGATGAGGGCTGAGGATTGAGGATCGAGGTTTGAGGACTGAGGACTGGGGATTGAGGATTGAGGATTGAGGATTGAGGACTGAGGACTGAGGGTTCAGGATTGAGGTTTGAGGAATGAGGATTGAGGGTTGAGGATTGAGGATTGAGGATTGAGGATTGAGTATTGAGGATTGAAGATTGAGAATTGAGGATTGAGGATTGAGTATTGAAGATTGAGGATTGGGTATTGATGATTGAAGATTGAGGATCGAGTATTGAGGGTTGTGGATTGAGGACGAGGACTGAGGGTTGAGTATTGAGGATTGAGGATTGAGGATGGAGGATTGAAGAGAGAGGACTGAGTATTGAGGATTGAGTGCTGAGAATTAATGTTTGAGGATTGAGATTTGATTATTGAATTTTGAGGATTGAGTATTGAACCATGAGAATTCAGGATATTCTATTGAGTATTGAGAATTGAGGATTGATGGTTGAGTATTGAGGATAGATGGCTGAGGGTTGTGTGTTGAATATTGAGGATTGAGGATTGAGGATTGATTATTGAGGATTGAGGATTGAAGATTGAGTATTGATGATTGTAGATTGAGGATTGAGGATTGAGGTTTGAGGATTGAGGACGAGGACTCACGGTCGAGGATTGAGGTTGGAGGGTTGAGGATTGTGGGTTGAGGACTGAGGATTGAGGATTGAGGATTGAGGGTTGAGCATTGAGGATTGAAGATTGAGGGCTGGGGATTGAGGATTGAAGATTGAGAATTAAGGATTGAAGATTGGGGATTGAGGATCTAGGATTGGAGATTGATTATTGAGGATTGAGGATTGAGGATTGAGGATTGAGGATTGAGAATTGAGAATTGAGAATGAGGACTCAGGTTTCGGGATTGAGGTTTGAGGAATGAGGACTGAGGGTTGAGGATTGAGGATTGAGGATTGAGGATTGAGGATTGAGGATTGAGAATTGAGAATTGAGGATCAGGACTGAGGGTTGAGGATTGAGGTTTGAGGAATGAGGATTGAGGGTTGAGGATTGAGGATTGAGGATTGAGGACTGAGGATTGAGGATTGAGGATGAGGGCCGAGGGTTGAGGATTGTGGTTTGAGGACTGAGGACTGAGGATTGAGGATTGAGAATTGAGGATTGAGGATTGAGGACTGAGAATTGAGGATCGAGGATTGAGGATGAGGGCTGAGGGTTGAGGATTGAGGATTGAGGATTGAGGATTGAGAATTGAGAATTGAGGATGAGGACTGAGGGTTGAGGATTGAGGATTTGGGACTGAGGATTGACAACTGATTGTTGAGGACTGAGGGCTGAACGTTGAGGATTCAGGATTGAGAATTCAGAATTGAGGTTTGAGGACTGAGGATTGAGGATTGAAGGTTGAGTTTTGAGAATTGAAGATTGAGGATTGAGGATTGAGGATTGCGGATTGAGGATGAGGGCTGAGCATTGAAGGCTGAGTATTGAGGATTGAAGTTTGAGGATTGTGGATAGAGGATTGAGGATTGAGGATTGAATATTGAGGATTGGGGATTGAGTTTTGAGGGTTGAGTGATGAGAATTGATGTTTGTGGATAGAGATTTGAAGATTGCAGATTGAGTATTGAGTAATGAAAACTATGAATTGATGATACACTATTGAGGATTGAGGATTGACAACTGATTGTTGAGGAGCGAGGGCTGAAGATTGAGGATTCTGGATTGAGGATTCAGGATTGAGGTTTGAGGACTGAGGATTGAGGATTGAGGATTGAGGATTGAGGATTGAGGATTGAAGATTGAGGACTGAGGATTGAGGGTTGTGGATTGAGGACGAAGACTGAGTGTTGAGTGTTGATGTTTGAGGTCTGAGGACTGAGGATTGAGGATTGAGGACTGAGGATTGACGATTCGGAGTTGGTGATTGAGGACTGATTGCTGAGGATTGAAGATTGAGGACTGAGGATTGAGGGTTGAGGATTGAGGACGAGGACTGACGGTTGAGGATTGAGGTTTGAGGATTGAGGATTGAGGAATGAAGATTGAGTATTGGTGATTGAAGGTTGAGCATTGAGGATTGAGGGTTGAGGATTGAGGATTGAGGATTGAGGATTGAGGATTGAAGATTGAGAATTGAGGATTGAGGATTGTGTATTGAAGATTGAGGATTGGGTATTGAGGATTGAAGAATGAGGATTGAGGATTGAGGGTTGAGGATTGAGGTTTGAAGATGGAGGATTGAGGATTGAGGATTGAGGATTAAGGATTGAGAATTGAGGATTGAATGTTGAGAATTCAAGATTGAGGATTGGGTGTTGAGGAATGAAGAATGAGGATTGAGGACTGAGGATTGAGGATTGAGGATTGAAGATTGAGTATTGAGGTCTGAAGATTGAGGATTGAGGATTGAGGATTGAGGATTGAGGATTGAGGATTGAAGATTGAGTATTGAGGGTTGAAGGTTTAGGATTGAGAATTGAGGATTGAGGATTGAGGATTAAAGATTGAGGATTGAGGATTGAGGATTGAGGGTTGAGGATTGAGGATTGAAGATTGAGTATTGATGATTGAAGATTGAGGATTGATGATTGAGCGCTGTGGATTGAGGACCAGGTCCGAGTGTTGAATATTGATGTTTGAGGTCTGAGGATTGAGGATTGAGGATTGAGAATTGAGGATTGAGGATTGAGGATTGAAGATTGAGGATTGGAAATTGAGGATCTAGGATTGGAGATTGATTATTGATGATTGAAGATTGAGGATTGAGGATTGAGGATTGAGAATTGAGAATTGAGTATGAGGACTGAGGGTTGAGGATTGAGGTTTGACGAACTAGGATTGAGGATTGAGGATTGAGGACTGAAGATTGATGATTGAGTATTGAAGATTGAGGATTGATGACTGAGGATTGAAGATTGAGAATTGAGGATTGAGGATTGAGGATTGAAGGTTGAGGATTGGGTATTGAGGATTGAAGAATGAGGATTGAGGATTGAGGGTTGAGGATTGAGGATTGAAGATTGAGGATTGAGGATTGAGGTTTGAGGATTGAATATCGAGTATTGAGGATTGAAGATTGAGGATTAAGGATTGAGGGTTGAGGATTGAGTACGAGGACCGACGGTTGAGTATTGAGGTTTGAGGATTGTGGTTTGAGGATTGAGGACTGAGGATTGAGGATTGAGGATTGAACATTGAGGATTGAAGATTGAGGACCGGGCATTGAGGATTGAAGATTCTAGATTAAGGATTGAGAATTGGGGATTCAGGATCTAGGATTGTAGATTGATTAATGACGATTGAAGATTGAGGATTGAGGATTGAGGATTGAGAATTGAGAATTGAGGATGAGGACTGAGGGTTGAGGATTGGGGTTTCAGGAACGAGGATAGAGGATTGAGGATTGAGAACTGAGGATTGACGATTGAGTATTGAAGATTGAGGATTGATTACTGAGGATTGAGGATTGAGGATTGAGGATTGAGGATTGAGGATTGAGGATTGAGGATTGAGAATTGAGGATTGAGGATTGAGTATTGAAGATTGAGGATTGGGTATTGATGATTGAAGATTGAGAATCGAGGATTGAGGGTTGTGGATTGAGGACGAGGACTGAGGGTTGAGTATTGATGTTTGAGGTCTGAGGATTGAGGATTGAGGATTGAGAATTGAGGATTGAGGATTGAGGATTGAGGATTGAGAATTGAACATTGAGGACTGGGTGTTGAGGGTTGAGGATTGAAGATTGAGGATTGAGGATTGAGGATTGAGGATTGAGGATTGAAGATTGAGGATTGGGGATTGAGGATTGACGATTGAGGATTGAGTATTGAAGATTGAGGGGTGAGGATTGATTATTTAAGATTGAGTATTGAGGATTGAGGATTGAGGATTGAGGATTGAGTATTGAGAATTGAGGATGAGGACTGAGGGTTGAGGGTTGAGGTTTGAAGGAAGAGAATTGAGGATTGAGGATTGAGGATTGAAGATTGAGGATTGAGGATTGAGAATTGAGGATTGAGGATTGAGGATTGAAGATTGAGGACTGAGTGTTGAGGGTTGAGTGATGAGAATTGATGTTTGTGGATTGACATATGAAGATTGAAGAATGGGGATTGAGTATTGAAGACGGTGAATTGAGGATATTCTATTGAGGATTGAGAATTGAGGATTGATGGTTGAGTATTGAGGACTGATGGCTGAGGGTTGTGTGTTGAATATTGAGGATTGAGGATTGAGGATTGATTATTGAGGATTGAGGATTGAAGATTGAGTATTGATGATTGTAGATTGAGGATTGAGGATTGAGGTTTGAGGATTGAGGACGAGGACTCACGGTCGAGGATTGAGGTTGGAGGGTTGAGGATTGTGGATTGAGGACTGAGGATTGAGGATTGAGGATTGAGGATTGAGCATTGAGGATTGAAGATTGAGGACTGGGGATTGAGGATTGAAGATTGAGAATTAAGGATTGAAGATTGGGGATTGAGGATCTAGGATTGGAGATTGATTATTGAGGATTGAGGATTGAGGATTGAGGATTGAGAATTGAGAATTGAGAATGAGGACTGAGGGTTCAGGATTGAGGTTTGAGGAATGAGGATTGAGGGTTGAGGATTGAGGATTGAGGATTGAGGATTGAGGATTGAGGATTGAGAATTGAGAATTGAGGATGAGGACTGAGGGTTGAGGATTGAGGTTTGAGGAATGAGGATTGAGGGTTGAGGATTGAGGATTGAGGATTGAGGACTGAGGATTGAGGATTGAGGATGAGGGCTGAGGGTTGAGGATTGAGGTCTGAGGACTGAGGAGTGAGGATTCAGGATTGAGAATTGAGGATTGAGGATTGAGGACTGAGAATTGAGAATTGAGGATTGAGGATGAGGGCTGAGGGTTGAGGATTGAGGATTGAGGATTGAGGATTGAGAATTGAGAATTGAGGATGAGGACTGAGGGTTGAGGATTGAGGATTTGGGACTGAGGATTGACAACTGATTGTTGAGGACTGAGGGCTGAAGGTTGAGGATTCAGTATTGAGAATTCAGAATTGAGGTTTGAGGACTGAGGATTGAGGATTGAAGGTTGAGGACCGGGCATTGAGGATTGAAGATTCTGCATTAAGGATTGAGAATTGGGGATTCAGGATCTAGGATTGTAGATTGATTAATGACGATTGAAGATTGAGGATTGAGGATTGAGGATTGAGATTTGAGAATTGAGGATGAGGACTGAGGGTTGAGGATTGAGGTTTCAGGAACGAGGATTGAGGATTGAGGATTGAGAACTGAGGATTGACGATTGAGTATTGAAGATTGAGGATTGATTACTGAGGATTGAGGATTGAGGATTGAGGATTGAGGATTGAGGATCGAGGATTGAGTATTGAGGATTGAATATTGAGGATTGAGGATTGAGGATTGAGGATTGAGGATTGAGTATGAGGGCTGTGGGTTGAGGGTTGTTGTTTGAGTATTGAATCCTGAAAATTCAGTATATTCTATTGAGTATTGAGAATTGAGGATTGATGCTTGAGTATTGAGGATTGAGGATTGAGGATTGAAGATTGAGTATTGAGGACTGAAGATTGAGGATTGAGGATTGAGGATTGAGGATTGAGGATTGGGGATTGATGATTGAAGATTGAGGATTGGGTATTGCGGGTTGAACATTGAGGATTGAGGATTGAGGATTGAGGATTGAGGACAGAAGATTGAATATTGATGATTGAAGGTTGACGATTGAGGATTGATGGTTTTGGATTGAGGACGAGGACTGAGGGTTGAGTATTGATGTTTGAGGTCTGAGGATTGAGGATTGAGGATTGAGAATTGAGGATTGAGGATTGAGGATTGAAGATTGAGTATTGGGGAATGAGGATTGAGGGTTGAGGATTGTGAATTGAGGATTGAGGATGAGGTCTCAGGGTTGAGGAATGAGATTTGAGGGCTGAGGACTTAGGATTGACGATTGAGGATTGAGGATGAGGGCTGAGGATTGAGGATTGAGGTTTGAGGACTGAGGACTGGGGATTGAGGATTGAGGATTGAGGATTGAGGACTGAGGACTGAGGGTTCAGGATTGAGGTTTGAGGAATGAGGATTGAGGGTTGAGGATTGAGTATTGAAGATTGAGGATTGGGTATTGATGATTGAAGATTGAGGATCGAGTATTGAGGGTTGTGGATTGAGGACGAGGACTGAGGGTTGAGTATTGAGGATTGAGGATTGAGGATTGAGGATTGAGAATTGAGAATTGAGAATTGAGGATGAGGACTGAGGGTTGAGGATTGAGGTTTGAGGAACGAGGATTGAGGATTGAGGATTGAGGACTGAGGATTGACGATTGAGCATTGAAGATTGAGGATTGATTACTGAGGATTGAGGATTGACGATTGAGGATTGAGGATTGAGGATTGAGGATTGAGGATTGAGAATTGAGGATTGAGGATTGAGTATTGAAGATTGAGGATTGGGTATTGATGATTGAAGATTGAGGATCGAGGACTGAGGGTTGTGGATTGAGGACGAGGACTGAGGGTTGAGTATTGATGTTTGAGGTCTGAGGATTGAGGATTGAGGATTGAGAATTGAGGATTGAGGATTGAGGATTGAAGATTGAGGATTGGGTGTTGAGGATTGAAGAATGAGGATTGAGGATTGAGGATTGAGGATTGAGGATTGAAAATTGAGTTTTGAGGATTGAAGATTGAGGATTGAGGATTGAGGATTGAGGATTGAGGATTGAGGATTGAGGATTGAAGATTGAGTATTGAGGGTTGAAGATTTAGGACTGAGGATTGAGTAATGAGGATTCAGGATTAAAGATTGAGGATTGAGGATTGAGGATTGAGGATTGAAGATTGAGTATTGAGGATTGAAGATTGAGGATTGATGGTTGTGGATTGAGGACGAGGACTGAGGCTTGAGTATTGATGTTTGAGGTTTGAGGATTGAGGATTGAGGATTGAGCTGTTGAGGATTGAGGATTGAGGATTGAAGATTGAAGATTGGGTATTGAGGATTGAAGATTGAGGATTGGGTATTGAGGATTGAACATTGAGGATTGAGGATTGAGTATTGAGGATCGAGAATTGAGGATTGAAGATGGAATATTGATGATTGAATATTGAGGATCGAGGATTGAGGGTTGTGGATTGAGGACGAGGGCTGAGGGTTGAGTATTGATGTTTGAGGTCTGAGGATTGACGATTGAGGATTGAGTATTGAGGATTGAGGGTTGAGGATTGATTATTGAAGATTGAGTATTGAGGATTGAGGATTGAGGATTGAGGATAGAGAATTGAGAATTGAGGATGAGGACTGAGGGTTGAGGATTGAGGTTTGAGGAAAGAGAATTGAGGATTGAGGATTGAGGACTGAGGATTGACGATTCAGTATTGAAGATTGAGGATTGATTACTGAGGATTGAGGATTGAGGATTGTGGTTTGTGGATTGAGGATTGAGGATTGAAGATTGAGGACTGAGTGTTGAGGGTTGAGTGATGAGAATTGATGTTTGTGGATTGAGATATGAAGATTGAAGAATGGGGATTGAGTATTGAAAACTGTGAATTGAGGATATTCTATTGAGGATTGAGGATTGACAATTGATTGTTGAGGACTGACGGCTGAAGATTGAGGATTCAGAATTGAGGATTCCGGATTGAGGTTTGAGGACTGAGGATTGAAGGTTGAGGATTGAGGATTGAGGATTGAGGCTTGAGGATTGAGGATTGAGGATGGAGGATTGAAGAGAGAGGACTGAGTATTGAGGATTGAGTGCTGAGAATTAATGTTTGAGGATTGAGATTTGATTATTGAATTTTGAGGATTGAGTATTGAACCATGAGAATTCAGGATATTCTATTGAGTATTGAGAATTGAGGATTGATGGTTGAGTATTGAGGATTGATGGCTGAGGGTTGTGTGTTGAATATTGAGGATTGAGGATTGAGGATTGATTATTGAGGATTGAGGATTGAAGATTGAGTATTGATGATTGTAGATTGAGGATTGAGGATTGAGGTTTGAGGATTGAGGACGAGGACTCACGGTCGAGGATTGAGGTTGGAGGGTTGAGGATTGTGGGTTGAGGACTGAGGATTGAGGATTGAGGATTGAGGGTTGAGCATTGAGGATTGAAGATTGAGGACTGGGGATTGAGGATTGAAGATTGAGAATTAAGGATTGAAGATTGGGGATTGAGGATCTAGGATTGGAGATTGATTATTGAGGATTGAGGATTGAGGATTGAGGATTGAGGATTGAGAATTGAGAATTGAGAATGAGGACTCAGGGTTCGGGATTGAGGTTTGAGGAATGAGGACTGAGGGTTGAGGATTGAGGATTGAGGATTGAGGATTGAGGATTGAGGATTGAGAATTGAGAATTGAGGATGAGGACTGAGGGTTGAGGATTGAGGTTTGAGGAATGAGGATTGAGGGTTGAGGATTGAGGATTGAGGATTGAGGACTGAGGATTGAGGATTGAGGATGAGGGCTGAGGGTTGAGGATTGTGGTTTGAGGACTGAGGACTGAGGATTGAGGATTGAGAATTGAGGATTGAGGATTGAGGACTGAGAATTGAGGATCGAGGATTGAGGATGAGGGCTGAGGGTTGAGGATTGAGGATTGAGGATTGAGGATTGAGAATTGAGAATTGAGGATGAGGACTGAGGGTTGAGGATTGAGGATTTGGGACTGAGGATTGACAACTGATTGTTGAGGACTGAGGGCTGAAGGTTGAGGATTCAGTATTGAGAATTCAGAATTGAGGTTTGAGGACTGAGGATTGAGGATTGAAGGTTGAGGACCGGGCATTGAGGATTGAAGATTCTGCATTAAGGATTGAGAATTGGGGATTCAGGATCTAGGATTGTAGATTGATTAATGACGATTGAAGATTGAGGATTGAGGATTGAGGATTGAGATTTGAGAATTGAGGATGAGGACTGAGGGTTGAGGATTGAGGTTTCAGGAACGAGGATTGAGGATTGAGGATTGAGAACTGAGGATTGACGATTGAGTATTGAAGATTGAGGATTGATTACTGAGGATTGAGGATTGAGGATTGAGGATTGAGGATTGAGGATCGAGGATTGAGTATTGAGGATTGAATATTGAGGATTGAGGATTGAGGATTGAGGATTGAGGATTGAGTATGAGGGCTGAGGGTTGAGGGTTGTTGTTTGAGTATTGAATCCTGAAAATTCAGTATATTCTATTGAGTATTGAGAATTGAGGATTGATGCTTGAGTATTGAGGATTGAGGATTGAGGATTGAAGATTGAGTATTGAGGACTGAAGATTGAGGATTGAGGATTGAGGATTGAGGATTGAGGATTGGGGATTGATGATTGAAGATTGAGGATTGGGTATTGCGGGTTGAACATTGAGGATTGAGGATTGAGGATTGAGGATTGAGGACAGAAGATTGATGATTGAGTATTGAAGATTGAGGATTGATGACTGAGGATTGAAGATTGAGAATTGAGGATTGAGGATTGAGGATTGAAGGTTGAGGATTGGGTATTGAGGATTGAAGAATGAGGATTGAGGATTGAGGGTTGAGGATTGAGGATTGAAGATTGAGGATTGAGGATTGAGGTTTGAGGATTGAATATCGAGTATTGAGGATTGAAGATTGAGGATTAAGGATTGAGGGTTGAGGATTGAGTACGAGGACCGACGGTTGAGTATTGAGGTTTGAGGATTGTGGTTTGAGGATTGAGGACTGAGGATTGAGGATTGAGGATTGAACATTGAGGATTGAAGATTGAGGACCGGGCATTGAGGATTGAAGATTCTAGATTAAGGATTGAGAATTGGGGATTCAGGATCTAGGATTGTAGATTGATTAATGACGATTGAAGATTGAGGATTGAGGATTGAGGATTGAGAATTGAGAATTGAGGATGAGGACTGAGGGTTGAGGATTGGGGTTTCAGGAACGAGGATAGAGGATTGAGGATTGAGAACTGAGGATTGACGATTGAGTATTGAAGATTGAGGATTGATTACTGAGGATTGAGGATTGAGGATTGAGGATTGAGGATTGAGGATTGAGGATTGAGGATTGAGAATTGAGGATTGAGGATTGAGTATTGAAGATTGAGGATTGGGTATTGATGATTGAAGATTGAGAATCGAGGATTGAGGGTTGTGGATTGAGGACGAGGACTGAGGGTTGAGTATTGATGTTTGAGGTCTGAGGATTGAGGATTGAGGATTGAGAATTGAGGATTGAGGATTGAGGATTGAGGATTGAGAATTGAACATTGAGGACTGGGTGTTGAGGGTTGAGGATTGAAGATTGAGGATTGAGGATTGAGGATTGAGGATTGAGGATTGAAGATTGAGGATTGGGGATTGAGGATTGACGATTGAGGATTGAGTATTGAAGATTGAGGGGTGAGGATTGATTATTTAAGATTGAGTATTGAGGATTGAGGATTGAGGATTGAGGATTGAGTATTGAGAATTGAGGATGAGGACTGAGGGTTGAGGGTTGAGGTTTGAAGGAAGAGAATTGAGGATTGAGGATTGAGGATTGAAGATTGAGGATTGAGGATTGAGAATTGAGGATTGAGGATTGAGGATTGAAGATTGAGGACTGAGTGTTGAGGGTTGAGTGATGAGAATTGATGTTTGTGGATTGACATATGAAGATTGAAGAATGGGGATTGAGTATTGAAGACGGTGAATTGAGGATATTCTATTGAGGATTGAGAATTGAGGATTGATGGTTGAGTATTGAGGACTGATGGCTGAGGGTTGTGTGTTGAATATTGAGGATTGAGGATTGAGGATTGATTATTGAGGATTGAGGATTGAAGATTGAGTATTGATGATTGTAGATTGAGGATTGAGGATTGAGGTTTGAGGATTGAGGACGAGGACTCACGGTCGAGGATTGAGGTTGGAGGGTTGAGGATTGTGGATTGAGGACTGAGGATTGAGGATTGAGGATTGAGGATTGAGCATTGAGGATTGAAGATTGAGGACTGGGGATTGAGGATTGAAGATTGAGAATTAAGGATTGAAGATTGGGGATTGAGGATCTAGGATTGGAGATTGATTATTGAGGATTGAGGATTGAGGATTGAGGATTGAGAATTGAGAATTGAGAATGAGGACTGAGGGTTCAGGATTGAGGTTTGAGGAATGAGGATTGAGGGTTGAGGATTGAGGATTGAGGATTGAGGATTGAGGATTGAGGATTGAGAATTGAGAATTGAGGATGAGGACTGAGGGTTGAGGATTGAGGTTTGAGGAATGAGGATTGAGGGTTGAGGATTGAGGATTGAGGATTGAGGACTGAGGATTGAGGATTGAGGATGAGGGCTGAGGGTTGAGGATTGAGGTCTGAGGACTGAGGAGTGAGGATTCAGGATTGAGAATTGAGGATTGAGGATTGAGGACTGAGAATTGAGAATTGAGGATTGAGGATGAGGGCTGAGGGTTGAGGATTGAGGATTGAGGATTGAGGATTGAGAATTGAGAATTGAGGATGAGGACTGAGGGTTGAGGATTGAGGATTTGGGACTGAGGATTGACAACTGATTGTTGAGGACTGAGGGCTGAAGGTTGAGGATTCAGTATTGAGAATTCAGAATTGAGGTTTGAGGACTGAGGATTGAGGATTGAAGGTTGAGGACCGGGCATTGAGGATTGAAGATTCTGCATTAAGGATTGAGAATTGGGGATTCAGGATCTAGGATTGTAGATTGATTAATGACGATTGAAGATTGAGGATTGAGGATTGAGGATTGAGATTTGAGAATTGAGGATGAGGACTGAGGGTTGAGGATTGAGGTTTCAGGAACGAGGATTGAGGATTGAGGATTGAGAACTGAGGATTGACGATTGAGTATTGAAGATTGAGGATTGATTACTGAGGATTGAGGATTGAGGATTGAGGATTGAGGATTGAGGATCGAGGATTGAGTATTGAGGATTGAATATTGAGGATTGAGGATTGAGGATTGAGGATTGAGGATTGAGTATGAGGGCTGTGGGTTGAGGGTTGTTGTTTGAGTATTGAATCCTGAAAATTCAGTATATTCTATTGAGTATTGAGAATTGAGGATTGATGCTTGAGTATTGAGGATTGAGGATTGAGGATTGAAGATTGAGTATTGAGGACTGAAGATTGAGGATTGAGGATTGAGGATTGAGGATTGAGGATTGGGGATTGATGATTGAAGATTGAGGATTGGGTATTGCGGGTTGAACATTGAGGATTGAGGATTGAGGATTGAGGATTGAGGACAGAAGATTGAATATTGATGATTGAAGGTTGACGATTGAGGATTGATGGTTTTGGATTGAGGACGAGGACTGAGGGTTGAGTATTGATGTTTGAGGTCTGAGGATTGAGGATTGAGGATTGAGAATTGAGGATTGAGGATTGAGGATTGAAGATTGAGTATTGGGGAATGAGGATTGAGGGTTGAGGATTGTGAATTGAGGATTGAGGATGAGGTCTCAGGGTTGAGGAATGAGATTTGAGGGCTGAGGACTTAGGATTGACGATTGAGGATTGAGGATGAGGGCTGAGGATTGAGGATTGAGGTTTGAGGACTGAGGACTGGGGATTGAGGATTGAGGATTGAGGATTGAGGACTGAGGACTGAGGGTTCAGGATTGAGGTTTGAGGAATGAGGATTGAGGGTTGAGGATTGAGTATTGAAGATTGAGGATTGGGTATTGATGATTGAAGATTGAGGATCGAGTATTGAGGGTTGTGGATTGAGGACGAGGACTGAGGGTTGAGTATTGAGGATTGAGGATTGAGGATTGAGGATTGAGAATTGAGAATTGAGAATTGAGGATGAGGACTGAGGGTTGAGGATTGAGGTTTGAGGAACGAGGATTGAGGATTGAGGATTGAGGACTGAGGATTGACGATTGAGCATTGAAGATTGAGGATTGATTACTGAGGATTGAGGATTGACGATTGAGGATTGAGGATTGAGGATTGAGGATTGAGGATTGAGAATTGAGGATTGAGGATTGAGTATTGAAGATTGAGGATTGGGTATTGATGATTGAAGATTGAGGATCGAGGACTGAGGGTTGTGGATTGAGGACGAGGACTGAGGGTTGAGTATTGATGTTTGAGGTCTGAGGATTGAGGATTGAGGATTGAGAATTGAGGATTGAGGATTGAGGATTGAAGATTGAGGATTGGGTGTTGAGGATTGAAGAATGAGGATTGAGGATTGAGGATTGAGGATTGAGGATTGAAAATTGAGTTTTGAGGATTGAAGATTGAGGATTGAGGATTGAGGATTGAGGATTGAGGATTGAGGATTGAGGATTGAAGATTGAGTATTGAGGGTTGAAGATTTAGGACTGAGGATTGAGTAATGAGGATTCAGGATTAAAGATTGAGGATCGAGGATTGAGGATTGAGGATTGAAGATTGAGTATTGAGGATTGAAGATTGAGGATTGATGGTTGTGGATTGAGGACGAGGACTGAGGCTTGAGTATTGATGTTTGAGGTTTGAGGATTGAGGATTGAGGATTGAGCTGTTGAGGATTGAGGATTGAGGATTGAAGATTGAAGATTGGGTATTGAGGATTGAAGATTGAGGATTGGGTATTGAGGATTGAACATTGAGGATTGAGGATTGAGTATTGAGGATCGAGAATTGAGGATTGAAGATGGAATATTGATGATTGAATATTGAGGATCGAGGATTGAGGGTTGTGGATTGAGGACGAGGGCTGAGGGTTGAGTATTGATGTTTGAGGTCTGAGGATTGACGATTGAGGATTGAGTATTGAGGATTGAGGGTTGAGGATTGATTATTGAAGATTGAGTATTGAGGATTGAGGATTGAGGATTGAGGATAGAGAATTGAGAATTGAGGATGAGGACTGAGGGTTGAGGATTGAGGTTTGAGGAAAGAGAATTGAGGATTGAGGATTGAGGACTGAGGATTGACGATTCAGTATTGAAGATTGAGGATTGATTACTGAGGATTGAGGATTGAGGATTGTGGTTTGTGGATTGAGGATTGAGGATTGAAGATTGAGGACTGAGTGTTGAGGGTTGAGTGATGAGAATTGATGTTTGTGGATTGAGATATGAAGATTGAAGAATGGGGATTGAGTATTGAAAACTGTGAATTGAGGATATTCTATTGAGGATTGAGGATTGACAATTGATTGTTGAGGACTGACGGCTGAAGATTGAGGATTCAGAATTGAGGATTCCGGATTGAGGTTTGAGGACTGAGGATTGAAGGTTGAGGATTGAGGATTGAGGATTGAGGCTTGAGGATTGAGGATTGAGGATGGAGGATTGAAGAGAGAGGACTGAGTATTGAGGATTGAGTGCTGAGAATTAATGTTTGAGGATTGAGATTTGATTATTGAATTTTGAGGATTGAGTATTGAACCATGAGAATTCAGGATATTCTATTGAGTATTGAGAATTGAGGATTGATGGTTGAGTATTGAGGATTGATGGCTGAGGGTTGTGTGTTGAATATTGAGGATTGAGGATTGAGGATTGATTATTGAGGATTGAGGATTGAAGATTGAGTATTGATGATTGTAGATTGAGGATTGAGGATTGAGGTTTGAGGATTGAGGACGAGGACTCACGGTCGAGGATTGAGGTTGGAGGGTTGAGGATTGTGGGTTGAGGACTGAGGATTGAGGATTGAGGATTGAGGGTTGAGCATTGAGGATTGAAGATTGAGGACTGGGGATTGAGGATTGAAGATTGAGAATTAAGGATTGAAGATTGGGGATTGAGGATCTAGGATTGGAGATTGATTATTGAGGATTGAGGATTGAGGATTGAGGATTGAGGATTGAGAATTGAGAATTGAGAATGAGGACTCAGGGTTCGGGATTGAGGTTTGAGGAATGAGGACTGAGGGTTGAGGATTGAGGATTGAGGATTGAGGATTGAGGATTGAGGATTGAGAATTGAGAATTGAGGATGAGGACTGAGGGTTGAGGATTGAGGTTTGAGGAATGAGGATTGAGGGTTGAGGATTGAGGATTGAGGATTGAGGACTGAGGATTGAGGATTGAGGATGAGGGCTGAGGGTTGAGGATTGTGGTTTGAGGACTGAGGACTGAGGATTGAGGATTGAGAATTGAGGATTGAGGATTGAGGACTGAGAATTGAGGATCGAGGATTGAGGATGAGGGCTGAGGGTTGAGGATTGAGGATTGAGGATTGAGGATTGAGAATTGAGAATTCAGGATGAGGACTGAGGGTTGAGGATTGAGGATTTGGGACTGAGGATTGACAACTGATTGTTGAGGACTGAGGGCTGAAGGTTGAGGATTCAGGATTGAGAATTCAGAATTGAGGTTTGAGGACTGAGGATTGAGGATTGAAGGTTGAGGACCGGGCATTGAGGATTGAAGATTCTGGATTAAGGATTGAGAATTGGGGATTCAGGATCTAGGATTGTAGATTGATTAATGACGATTGAAGATTGAGGATTGAGGATTGAGGATTGAGATTTGAGAATTGAGGATGAGGACTGAGGGTTGAGGATTGAGGTTTCAGGAACGAGGATTGAGGATTGAGGATTGAGAACTGAGGATTGACGATTGAGTATTGAAGATTGAGGATTGATTACTGAGGATTGAGGATTGAGGATTGAGGATTGAGGATTGAGGATCGAGGATTGAGTATTGAGGATTGAATATTGAGGATTGAGGATTGAGGATTGAGGATTGAGGATTGAGGATTGAGTATGAGGACTGAGGGTTGAGGGTTGTTGTTTGAGTATTGAATCCTGAAAATTCAGTATATTCTATTGAGTATTGAGAATTGAGGATTGATGCTTGAGTATTGAGGATTGAGGATTGAGGATTGAAGATTGAGTATTGAGGACTGAAGATTGAGGATTGAGGATTGAGGATTGAGGATTGAGGATTGGGGATTGATGATTGAAGATTGAGGATTGGGTATTGCGGGTTGAACATTGAGGATTGAGGATTGAGGATTGAGGATTAAGGACAGAAGATTGAATATTGATGATTGAAGGTTGACGATTGAGGATTGATGGTTTTGGATTGAGGACGCGGACTGAGGGTTGAATATTGATGTTTCAGGTCTGAGGATTGAGGATTGAGGATTGAGAATTGAGGATTGAGGATTGAGGATTGAAGATTGAGTATTGGGAAATGAGGATTGAGGATTGAGGATTGTGAATTGAGGATTGAGGATGAGGTCTCAGGGTTGAGGAATGAGATTTGAGGGCTGAGGACTTAGGATTGACGATTGAGGATTGAGGATGAGGGCTGAGGGTTGAGGATTGAGGATTGAGGACTGAGGACTGAGGGTTCAGGATTGAGGTTTGAGGAATGAGGATTGAGGGTTGAGGATTGAGGATTGAGGATTGAGGATTGAGTATTGAGGATTGAAGGTTGAGAATTGAGGATTGAGGATTGAGTATTGAAGATTGAGGATTGGGTATTGATGATTGAAGATTGAGGATCGATGATTGAGGGTTGTGGATTGAGGACGAGGACTGAGGGTTGAGTATTGAGGATTGAGGATTGAGGATTGAGGATTGAGAATTGAGAATTGAGAATTGAGGATGAGGACTGAGGGTTGAGGATTGAGGTTTGAGGAACGAGGATTGAGGATTGAGGATTGAGGACTGAGGATTGACGATTGAGTATTGAAGATTGAGGATTGATTACTGAGGATTGAGGATTGACGATTGAGGATTGAGGATTGAGGATTGAGGATTGAGGATTGAGAATTGAGGATTGAGGATTGAGTGTTGAAGATTGACGATTGGGTATTGATGATTGAAGATTGAGGATCGAGGACTGAGGGTTGTGGATTGAGGACGAGGACTGAGGGTTGAGTATTGATGTTTGAGGTCTGAGGATTGAGGATTGAGGATTGAGAATTGAGGATTGAGGATTGAGGATTGAAGATTGAGGATTGGGTGTTGAGGATTGAAGAATGAGGATTGAGGATTGAGGACTGAGGATTGAGTGTTGAGGATTTACGATAGAGGATTGGGGATTGAAGATTGACGATTGAGGGTTGAGGATTAAGGGTTGAAGGTTGAGGACTGTGTGTTGAGGTTTGAGTGATGAGAATTGATGTTTGTCGATTGAGATTTGAAGATTGAAGGTTGGGGATTGAGTACAGAAAACTGTGAATTGAACATATTCTATTGAGGATAGAGGATTGACAATTGATTGTTGCGGACTGAGGGTTGAAGATTGAGGATTCAGGATTGAGGAATTGGAATTGAGGTTTGAGGACTGAGGATTGAGGGTTGAGGATTGAGGATTGAGGACTGACGCTTGAGGATAGAGGATTGATGATGTAAGATTGAAGAGTGAGGACTGAGTGTTGAGGATTGAGTGTTGAGAATTGATGTTTGAGGAGTGAGATTTGATAATTGAATATTGTGGATTGAGTACTGAAACATGAGAATTCAGGATATTCTATTGAGTATTCAGAATTGAGTATTGATGGTTGAGTATTGAGGATTGACGGTTGAGGGTTGTGCGTTGAGTATTGAGGACTGAGGATTGAGGATTGAGGATTGAGGATTGAGGATTGAGGATTGAGGATTGAGGATTGAAGATTGAGTTTTGAGGATTGACGATTGAGGATTGAGTATTGAGGATTGAGGGTTGAGGATTGATTATTGAAGATTGAGTATTGAGGATTGAGGATTGAGGATTGAGGATAGAGAATTGAGAATTGAGGATGAGGACTGAGGGTTGAGGATTGAGGTTTGAGGAAAGAGAATTGAGGATTGAGGATTGAGGACTGAGGATTGACGATTCAGTATTGAAGATTGAGGATTGATTACTGAGGATTGAGGATTGAGGATTGAGGTTTGTGGATTGAGGATTGAGGATTGATGATTGAGGACTGAGTGTTGAGGGTTGAGTGATGAGAATTGATGTTTGTGGATTGAGATATGAAGATTGAAGAATGGGGATTGAGTATTGAAAACTGTGAATTGAGGATATTCTATTGAGGATTGAGGATTGACAATTGATTGTTGAGGACTGACGGCTGAAGATTGAGGATTCAGAATTGAGGATTCCGGATTGAGGTTTGAGGACTGAGGATTGAAGGTTGAGGATTGAGGATTGAGGATTGAGGCTTGAGGATTGAGGATTGAGGATGGAGGATTGAAGAGAGAGGACTGAGTATTGAGGATTGAGTGCTGAGAATTAATGTTTGAGGATTGAGATTTGATTATTGAATTTTGAGGATTGAGTATTGAACCATGAGAATTCAGGATATTCTATTGAGTATTGAGAATTGAGGATTGATGGTTGAGTATTGAGGATAGATGGCTGAGGGTTGTGTGTTGAATATTGAGGATTGAGGATTGAGGATTGATTATTGAGGATTGAGGATTGAAGATTGAGTATTGATGATTGTAGATTGAGGATTGAGGATTGAGGTTTGAGGATTGAGGACGAGGACTCACGGTCGAGGATTGAGGTTGGAGGGTTGAGGATTGTGGGTTGAGGACTGAGGATTGAGGATTGAGGATTGAGGGTTGAGCATTGAGGATTGAAGATTGAGGGCTGGGGATTGAGGATTGAAGATTGAGAATTAAGGATTGAAGATTGGGGATTGAGGATCTAGGATTGGAGATTGATTATTGAGGATTGAGGATTGAGGATTGAGGATTGAGGATTGAGAATTGAGAATTGAGAATGAGGACTCAGGTTTCGGGATTGAGGTTTGAGGAATGAGGACTGAGGGTTGAGGATTGAGGATTGAGGATTGAGGATTGAGGATTGAGGATTGAGAATTGAGAATTGAGGATCAGGACTGAGGGTTGAGGATTGAGGTTTGAGGAATGAGGATTGAGGGTTGAGGATTGAGGATTGAGGATTGAGGACTGAGGATTGAGGATTGAGGATGAGGGCCGAGGGTTGAGGATTGTGGTTTGAGGACTGAGAACTGAGGATTGAGGATTGAGAATTGAGGATTGAGGATTGAGGACTGAGAATTGAGGATCGAGGATTGAGGATGAGGGCTGAGGGTTGAGGATTGAGGATTGAGGATTGAGGATTGAGAATTGAGAATTGAGGATGAGGACTGAGGGTTGAGGATTGAGGATTTGGGACTGAGGATTGACAACTGATTGTTGAGGACTGAGGGCTGAAGGTTGAGGATTCAGGATTGAGAATTCAGAATTGAGGTTTGAGGACTGAGGATTGAGGATTGAAGGTTGAGTTTTGAGAATTGAAGATTGAGGATTGAGGATTGAGGATTGCGGATTGAGGATGAGGGCTGAGCATTGAAGGCTGAGTATTGAGGATTGAAGTTTGAGGATTGTGGATAGAGGATTGAGGATTGAGGATTGAATATTGAGGATTGGGGATTGAGTTTTGAGGGTTGAGTGATGAGAATTGATGTTTGTGGATAGAGATTTGAAGATTGCAGATTGAGTATTGAGTAATGAAAACTATGAATTGATGATACACTATTGAGGATTGAGGATTGACAACTGATTGTTGAGGAGCGAGGGCTGAAGATTGAGGATTCTGGATTGAGGATTCAGGATTGAGGTTTGAGGACTGTGGATTGAGGATTGAGGATTGAGGATTGAGGATTGAGGATTGAAGATTGAGGACTGAGGATTGAGGGTTGTGGATTGAGGACGAAGACTGAGTGTTGAGTGTTGATGTTTGAGGTCTGAGGACTGAGGATTGAGGATTGAGGACTGAGGATTGACGATTCGGAGTTGGTGATTGAGGACTGATTGCTGAGGATTGAAGATTGAGGACTGAGGATTGAGGGTTGAGGATTGAGGACGAGGACTGACGGTTGAGGATTGAGGTTTGAGGATTGAGGATTGAGGAATGAAGATTGAGTATTGGTGATTGAAGGTTGAGCATTGAGTATTGAGGTCTGAAGATTGAGGATTGAGGATTGAGGATTGAGGATTGAGGATTGAGGATTGAAGATTGAGTATTGAGGGTTGAAGGTTTAGGATTGAGAATTGAGGATTGAGGATTGAGGATTAAAGATTGAGGATTGAGGATTGAGGATTGAGGGTTGAGGATTGAGGATTGAAGATTGAGTATTGATGATTGAAGATTGAGGATTGATGATTGAGCGCTGTGGATTGAGGACCAGGTCCGAGTGTTGAATATTGATGTTTGAGGTCTGAGGATTGAGGATTGAGGATTGAGAATTGAGGATTGAGGATTGAGGATTGAAGATTGAGGATTGGAAATTGAGGATCTAGGATTGGAGATTGATTATTGATGATTGAAGATTGAGGATTGAGGATTGAGGATTGAGAATTGAGAATTGAGTATGAGGACTGAGGGTTGAGGATTGAGGTTTGACGAACGAGGATTGAGGATTGAGGATTGAGGACTGAAGATTGATGATTGAGTATTGAAGATTGAGGATTGATGACTGAGGATTGAAGATTGAGAATTGAGGATTGAGGATTGAGGATTGAAGGTTGAGGATTGGGTATTGAGGATTGAAGAATGAGGATTGAGGATTGAGGGTTGAGGATTGAGGATTGAAGATTGAGGATTGAGGATTGAGGTTTGAGGATTGAAAATCGAGTATTGAGGATTGAAGATTGAGGATTAAGGATTGAGGGTTGAGGATTGAGTACGAGGACCGACGGTTGAGTATTGAGGTTTGAGGATTGTGGTTTGAGGATTGAGGACTGAGGATTGAGGATTGAGGATTGAACATTGAGGATTGAAGATTGAGGACCGGGCATTGAGGATTGAAGATTCTGGATTAAGGATTGAGAATTGGGGATTCAGGATCTAGGATTGTAGATTGATTAATGACGATTGAAGATTGAGGATTGAGGATTGAGGATTGAGAATTGAGAATTGAGGATGAGGACTGAGGGTTGAGGATTGGGGTTTCAGGAACGAGGATAGAGGATTGAGGATTGAGAACTGAGGATTGACGATTGAGTATTGAAGATTGAGGATTGATTACTGAGGATTGAGGATTGAGGATTGAGGATTGAGGATTGAGGATTGAGGATTGAGGATTGAGAATTGAGGATTGAGGATTGAGTATTGAAGATTGAGGATTGGGTATTGATGATTGAAGATTGAGAATCGAGGATTGAGGGTTGTGGATTGAGGACGAGGACTGAGGGTTGAGTATTGATGTTTGAGGTCTGAGGATTGAGGATTGAGGATTGAGAATTGAGGATTGAGGATTGAGGATTGAGGATTGAAGATTGAGTATTGAGGATTGAAAATGGAGGATTGAGGATTGAGGATTGAAGATTGAGGATTGGGTATTGATGATTGAAGATTGAGAATCGAGGATTGAGGGTTGTGGATTGAGGACGAGGACTGAGGGTTGAGTATTGATGTTTGAGGTCTGAGGATTGAGGATTGAGGATTGAGAATTGAGGATTGAGGATTGAGGATTGAGGATTGAGAATTGAACATTGAGGACTGGGTGTTGAGGGTTGAGGATTGAAGATTGAGGATTGAGGATTGAGGATTGAGGATTGAGGATTGAAGATTGAGGATTGGGGATTGAGGATTGACGATTGAGGATTGAGTATTGAAGATTGAGGGGTGAGGATTGATTATTGAAGATTGAGTATTGAGGATTGAGGATTGAGGATTGAGGATTGAGTATTGAGAATTGAGGATGAGGACTGAGGGTTGAGGGTTGAGGTTTGAAGGAAGAGAATTGAGGATTGAGGATTGAGGATTGAAGATTGAGGATTGAGGATTGAGAATTGAGGATTGAGGATTGAGGATTGAAGATTGAGGACTGAGTGTTGAGGGTTGAGTGATGAGAATTGATGTTTGTGGATTGACATATGAAGATTGAAGAATGGGGATTGAGTATTGAAGACGGTGAATTGAGGATATTCTATTGAGGATTGAGAATTGAGGATTGATGGTTGAGTATTGAGGACTGATGGCTGAGGGTTGTGTGTTGAATATTGAGGATTGAGGATTGAGGATTGATTATTGAGGATTGAGGATTGAAGATTGAGTATTGATGATTGTAGATTGAGGATTGAGGATTGAGGTTTGAGGATTGAGGACGAGGACTCACGGTCGAGGATTGAGGTTGGAGGGTTGAGGATTGTGGATTGAGGACTGAGGATTGAGGATTGAGGATTGAGGATTGAGCATTGAGGATTGAAGATTGAGGACTGGGGATTGAGGATTGAAGATTGAGAATTAAGGATTGAAGATTGGGGATTGAGGATCTAGGATTGGAGATTGATTATTGAGGATTGAGGATTGAGGATTGAGGATTGAGAATTGAGAATTGAGAATGAGGACTGAGGGTTCAGGATTGAGGTTTGAGGAATGAGGATTGAGGGTTGAGGATTGAGGATTGAGGATTGAGGATTGAGGATTGAGGATTGAGAATTGAGAATTGAGGATGAGGACTGAGGGTTGAGGATTGAGGTTTGAGGAATGAGGATTGAGGGTTGAGGATTGAGGATTGAGGATTGAGGACTGAGGATTGAGGATTGAGGATGAGGGCTGAGGGTTGAGGATTGAGGTCTGAGGACTGAGGAGTGAGGATTCAGGATTGAGAATTGAGGATTGAGGATTGAGGACTGAGAATTGAGAATTGAGGATTGAGGATGAGGGCTGAGGGTTGAGGATTGAGGATTGAGGATTGAGGATTGAGAATTGAGAATTGAGGATGAGGACTGAGGGTTGAGGATTGAGGATTTGGGACTGAGGATTGACAACTGATTGTTGAGGACTGAGGGCTGAAGGTTGAGGATTCAGTATTGAGAATTCAGAATTGAGGTTTGAGGACTGAGGATTGAGGATTGAAGGTTGAGGACCGGGCATTGAGGATTGAAGATTCTGCATTAAGGATTGAGAATTGGGGATTCAGGATCTAGGATTGTAGATTGATTAATGACGATTGAAGATTGAGGATTGAGGATTGAGGATTGAGATTTGAGAATTGAGGATGAGGACTGAGGGTTGAGGATTGAGGTTTCAGGAACGAGGATTGAGGATTGAGGATTGAGAACTGAGGATTGACGATTGAGTATTGAAGATTGAGGATTGATTACTGAGGATTGAGGATTGAGGATTGAGGATTGAGGATTGAGGATCGAGGATTGAGTATTGAGGATTGAATATTGAGGATTGAGGATTGAGGATTGAGGATTGAGGATTGAGTATGAGGGCTGAGGGTTGAGGGTTGTTGTTTGAGTATTGAATCCTGAAAATTCAGTATATTCTATTGAGTATTGAGAATTGAGGATTGATGCTTGAGTATTGAGGATTGAGGATTGAGGATTGAAGATTGAGTATTGAGGACTGAAGATTGAGGATTGAGGATTGAGGATTGAGGATTGAGGATTGGGGATTGATGATTGAAGATTGAGGATTGGGTATTGCGGGTTGAACATTGAGGATTGAGGATTGAGGATTGAGGATTGAGGACAGAAGATTGAATATTGATGATTGAAGGTTGACGATTGAGGATTGATGGTTTTGGATTGAGGACGAGGACTGAGGGTTGAGTATTGATGTTTGAGGTCTGAGGATTGAGGATTGAGGATTGAGAATTGAGGATTGAGGATTGAGGATTGAAGATTGAGTATTGGGGAATGAGGATTGAGGGTTGAGGATTGTGAATTGAGGATTGAGGATGAGGTCTCAGGGTTGAGGAATGAGATTTGAGGGCTGAGAACTTAGGATTGACGATTGAGGATTGAGGATGAGGGCTGAGGATTGAGGATTGAGGTTTGAGGACTGAGGACTGGGGATTGAGGATTGAGGATTGAGGATTGAGGACTGAGGACTGAGAGTTCAGGATTGAGGTTTGAGGAATGAGGATTGAGGGTTGAGGATTGAGGATTGAGGATTGAGGATTGAGTATTGAGGATTGAAGATTGAGAATTGAGGATTGAGGATTGAGTATTGAAGATTGAGGATTGGGTATTGATGATTGAAGATTGAGGATCGAGTATTGAGGGTTGTGGATTGAGGACGAGGACTGAGGGTTGAGTATTGAGGATTGAGGATTGAGGATTGAGGATTGAGAATTGAGAATTGAGAATTGAGGATGAGGACTGAGGGTTGAGGATTGAGGTTTGAGGAACGAGGATTGAGGATTGAGGATTGAGGACTGAGGATTGACGATTGAGCATTGAAGATTGAGGATTGATTACTGAGGATTGAGGATTGACGATTGAGGATTGAGGATTGAGGATTGAGGATTGAGGATTGAGAATTGAGGATTGAGGATTGAGTATTGAAGATTGAGGATTGGGTATTGATGATTGAAGATTGAGGATCGAGGACTGAGGGTTGTGGATTGAGGACGAGGACTGAGGGTTGAGTATTGATGTTTGAGGTCTGAGGATTGAGGATTGAGGATTGAGAATTGAGGATTGAGGATTGAGGATTGAAGATTGAGGATTGGGTGTTGAGGATTGAAGAATGAGGATTGAGGATTGAGGATTGAGGATTGAGGATTGAAAATTGAGTTTTGAGGATTGAAGATTGAGGATTGAGGATTGAGGATTGAGGATTGAGGATTGAGGATTGAGGATTGAAGATTGAGTATTGAGGGTTGAAGATTTAGGACTGAGGATTGAGTAATGAGGATTCAGGATTAAAGATTGAGGATTGAGGATTGAGGATTGAGGATTGAAGATTGAGTATTGAGGATTGAAGATTGAGGATTGATGGTTGTGGATTGAGGACGAGGACTGAGGCTTGAGTATTGATGTTTGAGGTTTGAGGATTGAGGATTGAGGATTGAGAATTGAGGATTGAGGATTGAGGATTGAAGATTGAAGATTGGGTATTGAGGATTGAAGATTGAGGATTGGGTATTGAGGATTGAACATTGAGGATTGAGGATTGAGTATTGAGGATCGAGAATTGAGGATTGAAGATGGAATATTGATGATTGAATATTGAGGATCGAGGATTGAGGGTTGTGGATTGAGGACGAGGGCTGAGGGTTGAGTATTGATGTTTGAGGTCTGAGGATTGACGATTGAGGATTGAGTATTGAGGATTGAGGGTTGAGGATTGATTATTGAAGATTGAGTATTGAGGATTGAGGATTGAGGATTGAGGATAGAGAATTGAGAATTGAGGATGAGGACTGAGGGTTGAGGATTGAGGTTTGAGGAAAGAGAATTGAGGATTGAGGATTGAGGACTGAGGATTGACGATTCAGTATTGAAGATTGAGGATTGATTACTGAGGATTGAGGATTGAGGATTGTGGTTTGTGGATTGAGGATTGAGGATTGAAGATTGAGGACTGAGTGTTGAGGGTTGAGTGATGAGAATTGATGTTTGTGGATTGAGATATGAAGATTGAAGAATGGGGATTGAGTATTGAAAACTGTGAATTGAGGATATTCTATTGAGGATTGAGGATTGACAATTGATTGTTGAGGACTGACGGCTGAAGATTGAGGATTCAGAATTGAGGATTCCGGATTGAGGTTTGAGGACTGAGGATTGAAGGTTGAGGATTGAGGATTGAGGATTGAGGCTTGAGGATTGGGGATTGAGGATGGAGGATTGAAGAGAGAGGACTGAGTATTGAGGATTGAGTGCTGAGAATTAATGTTTGAGGATTGAGATTTGATTATTGAATTTTGAGGATTGAGTATTGAACCATGAGAATTCAGGATATTCTATTGAGTATTGAGAATTGAGGATTGATGGTTGAGTATTGAGGATTGATGGCTGAGGGTTGTGTGTTGAATATTGAGGATTGAGGATTGAGGATTGATTATTGAGGATTGAGGATTGAAGATTGAGTATTGATGATTGTAGATTGAGGATTGAGGATTGAGGTTTGAGGATTGAGGACGAGGACTCACGGTCGAGGATTGAGATTGGAGGGTTGAGGATTGTGGGTTGAGGACTGAGGATTGAGGATTGAGGATTGAGGGTTGAGCATTGAGGATTGAAGATTGAGGACTGGGGATTGAGGATTGAAGATTGAGAATTAAGGATTGAAGATTGGGGATTGAGGATCTAGGATTGGAGATTGATTATTGAGGATTGAGGATTGAGGATTGAGGATTGAGGATTGAGAATTGAGAATTGAGAATGAGGACTCAGGGTTCGGGATTGAGGTTTGAGGAATGAGGACTGAGGGTTGAGGATTGAGGATTGAGGATTGAGGATTGAGGATTGAGGATTGAGAATTGAGAATTGAGGATGAGGACTGAGGGTTGAGGATTGAGGTTTGAGGAATGAGGATTGAGGGTTGAGGATTGAGGATTGAGGATTGAGGACTGAGGATTGAGGATTGAGGATGAGGGCTGAGGGTTGAGGATTGTGGTTTGAGGACTGAGGACTGAGGATTGAGGATTGAGAATTGAGGATTGAGGATTGAGGACTGAGAATTGAGGATCGAGGATTGAGGATGAGGGCTGAGGGTTGAGGATTGAGGATTGAGGATTGAGGATTGAGAATTGAGAATTCAGGATGAGGACTGAGGGTTGAGGATTGAGGATTTGGGACTGAGGATTGACAACTGATTGTTGAGGACTGAGGGCTGAAGGTTGAGGATTCAGGATTGAGAATTCAGAATTGAGGTTTGAGGACTGAGGATTGAGGATTGAAGGTTGAGGACCGGGCATTGAGGATTGAAGATTCTGGATTAAGGATTGAGAATTGGGGATTCAGGATCTAGGATTGTAGATTGATTAATGACGATTGAAGATTGAGGATTGAGGATTGAGGATTGAGATTTGAGAATTGAGGATGAGGACTGAGGGTTGAGGATTGAGGTTTCAGGAACGAGGATTGAGGATTGAGGATTGAGAACTGAGGATTGACGATTGAGTATTGAAGATTGAGGATTGATTACTGAGGATTGAGGATTGAGGATTGAGGATTGAGGATTGAGGATCGAGGATTGAGTATTGAGGATTGAATATTGAGGATTGAGGATTGAGGATTGAGGATTGAGGATTGAGTATGAGGACTGAGGGTTGAGGGTTGTTGTTTGAGTATTGAATCCTGAAAATTCAGTATATTCTATTGAGTATTGAGAATTGAGGATTGATGCTTGAGTATTGAGGATTGAGGATTGAGGATTGAAGATTGAGTATTGAGGACTGAAGATTGAGGATTGAGGATTGAGGATTGAGGATTGAGGATTGGGGATTGATGATTGAAGATTGAGGATTGGGTATTGCGGGTTGAACATTGAGGATTGAGGATTGAGGATTGAGTATTGAAGATTGAGGATTGGGTATTGATGATTGAAGATTGAGGATCGAGGACTGGGGGTTGTGGATTGAGGACGAGGACTGAGGGTTGAGTATTGATGTTTGAGGTCTGAGGATTGAGGATTGAGGATTGAGAATTGAGGATTGAGGATTGAGGATTGAAGATTGAGTATTGGGGAATGAGGATTGAGGATTGAGTATTGAAGATTGAGGATTGGGTATTGATGATTGAAGATTGAGGATCGAGGACTGATGGTTGTGGATTGAGGACGAGGACTGAGGGTTGAGTATTGAGGATTGAGGATTGAAGATTGAGTATTGAGGGTTGAAGATTTAGGACTGAGGATTGAGTAATGAGGATTCAGGATTAAAGATTGAGGATTGAGGATTGAGGATTGAGGATTGAAGATTGAGTATTGAGGATTGAAGATTGAGGATTGATGGTTGTGGATTGAGGACGAGGACTGAGGCTTGAGTATTGATGTTTGAGGTTTGAGGATTGAGGATTGAGGATTGAGAATTGAGGATTGAGGATTGAGGATTGAAGATTGAAGATTGGGTATTGAGGATTGAAGATTGAGGATTGGGTATTGAGGATTGAACATTGAGGATTGAGGATTGAGTATTGAGGATCGAGAATTGAGGATTGAAGATGGAATATTGATGATTGAATATTGAGGATCGAGGATTGAGGGTTGTGGATTGAGGACGAGGGCTGAGGGTTGAGTATTGATGTTTGAGGTCTGAGGATTGACGATTGAGGATTGAGTATTGAGGATTGAGGGTTGAGGATTGATTATTGAAGATTGAGTATTGAGGATTGAGGATTGAGGATTGAGGATAGAGAATTGAGAATTGAGGATGAGGACTGAGGGTTGAGGATTGAGGTTTGAGGAAAGAGAATTGAGGATTGAGGATTGAGGACTGAGGATTGACGATTCAGTATTGAAGATTGAGGATTGATTACTGAGGATTGAGGATTGAGGATTGTGGTTTGTGGATTGAGGATTGAGGATTGAAGATTGAGGACTGAGTGTTGAGGGTTGAGTGATGAGAATTGATGTTTGTGGATTGAGATATGAAGATTGAAGAATGGGGATTGAGTATTGAAAACTGTGAATTGAGGATATTCTATTGAGGATTGAGGATTGGCAATTGATTGTTGAGGACTGACGGCTGAAGATTGAGGATTCAGAATTGAGGATCCCGGATTGAGGTTTGAGGACTGAGGATTGAAGGTTGAGGATTGAGGATTGAGGATTGAGGCTTGAGGATTGAGGATTGAGGATGGAGGATTGAAGAGAGAGGACTGAGTATTGAGGATTGAGTGCTGAGAATTAATGTTTGAGGATTGAGATTTGATTATTGAATTTTGAGGATTGAGTATTGAACCATGAGAATTCAGGATATTCTATTGAGTATTGAGAATTGAGGATTGATGGTTGAGTATTGAGGATTGATGGCTGAGGGTTGTGTGTTGAATATTGAGGATTGAGGATTGAGGATTGATTATTGAGGATTGAGGATTGAAGATTGAGTATTGATGATTGTAGATTGAGGATTGAGGATTGAGGTTTGAGGATTGAGGACGAGGACTCACGGTCGAGGATTGAGGTTGGAGGGTTGAGGATTGTGGGTTGAGGACTGAGGATTGAGGATTGAGGATTGAGGGTTGAGCATTGAGGATTGAAGATTGAGGACTGGGGATTGAGGATTGAAGATTGAGAATTAAGGATTGAAGATTGGGGATTGAGGATCTAGGATTGGAGATTGATTATTGAGGATTGAGGATTGAGGATTGAGGATTGAGGATTGAGAATTGAGAATTGAGAATGAGGACTCAGGGTTCGGGATTGAGGTTTGAGGAATGAGGACTGAGGGTTGAGGATTGAGGATTGAGGATTGAGGATTGAGGATTGAGGATTGAGAATTGAGAATTGAGGATGAGGACTGAGGGTTGAGGATTGAGGTTTGAGGAATGAGGATTGAGGGTTGAGGATTGAGGATTGAGGATTGAGGACTGAGGATTGAGGATTGAGGATGAGGGCTGAGGGTTGAGGATTGTGGTTTGAGGACTGAGGACTGAGGATTGAGGATTGAGAATTGAGGATTGAGGATTGAGGACTGAGAATTGAGGATCGAGGATTGAGGATGAGGGCTGAGGGTTGAGGATTGAGGATTGAGGATTGAGGATTGAGAATTGAGAATTCAGGATGAGGACTGAGGGTTGAGGATTGAGGATTTGGGACTGAGGATTGACAACTGATTGTTGAGGACTGAGGGCTGAAGGTTGAGGATTCAGGATTGAGAATTCAGAATTGAGGTTTGAGGACTGAGGATTGAGGATTGAAGGTTGAGGACCGGGCATTGAGGATTGAAGATTCTGGATTAAGGATTGAGAATTGGGGATTCAGGATCTAGGATTGTAGATTGATTAATGACGATTGAAGATTGAGGATTGAGGATTGAGGATTGAGATTTGAGAATTGAGGATGAGGACTGAGGGTTGAGGATTGAGGTTTCAGGAACGAGGATTGAGGATTGAGGATTGAGAACTGAGGATTGACGATTGAGTATTGAAGATTGAGGATTGATTACTGAGGATTGAGGATTGAGGATTGAGGATTGAGGATTGAGGATCGAGGATTGAGTATTGAGGATTGAATATTGAGGATTGAGGATTGAGGATTGAGGATTGAGGATTGAGTATGAGGACTGAGGGTTGAGGGTTGTTGTTTGAGTATTGAATCCTGAAAATTCAGTATATTCTATTGAGTATTGAGAATTGAGGATTGATGCTTGAGTATTGAGGATTGAGGATTGAGGATTGAAGATTGAGTATTGAGGACTGAAGATTGAGGATTGAGGATTGAGGATTGAGGATTGAGGATTGGGGATTGATGATTGAAGATTGAGGATTGGGTATTGCGGGTTGAACATTGAGGATTGAGGATTGAGGATTGAGGATTAAGGACAGAAGATTGAATATTGATGATTGAAGGTTGACGATTGAGGATTGATGGTTTTGGATTGAGGACGCGGACTGAGGGTTGAATATTGATGTTTCAGGTCTGAGGATTGAGGATTGAGGATTGAGAATTGAGGATTGAGGATTGAGGATTGAAGATTGAGTATTGGGGAATGAGGATTGAGGATTGAGGATTGTGAATTGAGGATTGAGGATGAGGTCTCAGGGTTGAGGAATGAGATTTGAGGGCTGAGGACTTAGGATTGACGATTGAGGATTGAGGATGAGGGCTGAGGGTTGAGGATTGAGGTTTGAGGACTGAGGACTGGGGATTGAGGATTGAGGATTGAGGACTGAGGACTGAGGGTTCAGGATTGAGGTTTGAGGAATGAGGATTGAGGGTTGAGGATTGAGGATTGAGGATTGAGGATTGAGTATTGAGGATTGAAGATTGAGAATTGAGGATTGAGGATTGAGTATTGAAGATTGAGGATTGGGTATTGATGATTGAAGATTGAGGATCGATGATTGAGGGTTGTGGATTGAGGACGAGGACTGAGGGTTGAGTATTGAGGATTGAGGATTGAGGATTGAGGATTGAGAATTGAGAATTGAGAATTGAGGATGAGGACTGAGGGTTGAGGATTGAGGTTTGAGGAACGAGGATTGAGGATTGAGGATTGAGGACTGAGGATTGACGATTGAGTATTGAAGATTGAGGATTGATTACTGAGGATTGAGGATTGACGATTGAGGATTGAGGATTGAGGATTGAGGATTGAGGATTGAGAATTGAGGATTGAGGATTGAGTATTGAAGATTGAGGATTGGGTATTGATGATTGAAGATTGAGGATCGAGGACTGAGGGTTGTGGATTGAGGACGAGGACTGAGGGTTGAGTATTGATGTTTGAGGTCTGAGGATTGAGGATTGAGGATTGAGAATTGAGGATTGAGGATTGAGGATTGAAGATTGAGGATTGGGTGTTGAGGATTGAAGAATGAGGATTGAGGATTGAGGACTGAGGATTGAGTGTTGAGGATTTACGATAGAGGATTGGGGATTGAAGATTGACGATTGAGGGTTGAGGATTAAGGGTTGAAGGTTGAGGACTGTGTGTTGAGGTTTGAGTGATGAGAATTGATGTTTGTCGATTGAGATTTGAAGATTGAAGGTTGGGGATTGAGTACAGAAAACTGTGAATTGAACATATTCTATTGAGGATAGAGGATTGACAATTGATTGTTGCGGACTGAGGGTTGAAGATTGAGGATTCAGGATTGAGGAATTGGAATTGAGGTTTGAGGACTGAGGATTGAGGGTTGAGGATTGAGGATTGAGGACTGACGCTTGAGGATAGAGGATTGATGATGTAAGATTGAAGAGTGAGGACTGAATGTTGAGGATTGAGTGTTGAGAATTGATGTTTGAGGAGTGAGATTTGATAATTGAATATTGTGGATTGAGTACTGAAACATGAGAATTCAGGATATTCTATTGAGTATTCAGAATTGAGTATTGATGGTTGAGTATTGAGGATTGACGGTTGAGGGTTGTGCGTTGAGTATTGAGGACTGAGGATTGAGGATTGAGGATTGAGGATTGAGGATTGAGGATTGAGGATTGAGGATTGAAGATTGAGTTTTGAGGATTGAAGATAGAGGATTGAGGATTGAGGATTGAGGATTGAGGGTTGAAGATTGAGGATTGGGGATTGAGGATTGACGATTGAGGGTTGAGGATTAAGGGTTGAAGGTTGAGGACTGTGTGTTGAGTGTTGAGTGATGAGAATTGATGTTTGTGTATTGAGATTTGAACATTGAAGAATGGTGATTGAGTATTGAAAACTGTGAATTGATGATATTCTATTCAGGATTGAGGATTGACAATTGATTGTTGAGGACTGAGGTCTGAAGATTGAGGATTCAGGGTTGAGGATTCGGGATTGTGGTTTGAGGACTGAGAATTGAGGTTTGAGGATTGAGGATGGAGGATTGACTCTTGAGGATTGAGGATTGAGGATGGAGGATTGAAGAGAGAGGACTGAGTGTTGAGGATTGAGTGTTGAGAATTGATGTTTGAGGATTGAGATTTGATTATTGAATATTGTGGAATGAGTATTCAACCATGAGAATTGAGGATATTCTATTGAGTATTGAGAATTGAGGATTGATGGTTGAGTATTGAGAATTTATGCTTGAGGGTTGTGTGTTGAATATTGAGGATTGAGGATTGAGGATTGAGGATTGACGATTGTGGACTGGGGTTTGAGGATTGAAGAATGAGGATTAAGGACTGAGGATTGGGAATTGAGGATCT
Organism: Calliopsis andreniformis; assembly: GCF_051401765.1. Lineage (NCBI taxonomy): Eukaryota > Metazoa > Arthropoda > Insecta > Hymenoptera > Andrenidae > Calliopsis > Calliopsis andreniformis. The sequence goes on along the minus strand of NW_027480444.1, from coordinate 4,283,844 downwards.
AGGATTGGAGATTGATTATTGAGGATTGAAGATTGAGAATTGAGGATTGAGGATTGAGAATTGAGAATTAAGGATGAGGACTGAGGGTTGAGGATTGAGGTTTGAGGAATGAGGATTGGGGATTGAGGATTGAGGATTGAGGATTGAAGATTGAGGATTGGGGATTGAGGATTGACGATTGAGGACTCAGTATTGAGGATTGTGAATTGAGGATTGAGGATTGAAGGTTGAGGATTGAGGATTGACAACTGAGTGTTGAGGACTGAGGGCTGAAGATTGAGGATTCAGGATTCAGGATTGAGGATTGAGGTTTGAGGACAGAGGATTGAGCATTGAGGATTTAAGATTGAGGACTGGGGATTGAGGATTGAAGATTGAGTATTAAGGATTGAGGGTTGGGGATTGGGTGTCTAGGATTGGATATAGATTATTGAGGATTGAAGATTGAGGATTGAGGATTGAGGATGAGGATTGAGGGTTGAGGACTGAAGATTGAGGATTGGGGACTGAGGATTGAAGATTGAGGATTAAGGATTGAGGATTGAGGATTGAGGATTGAGGATTGAAGATTGAGGATTGGGGATTGAGGATTGACGATTGAGTATTGAGTATTGAGGATTGAGGATTGAGGATTGAGAACTGAGGATTGACGATTGAGTATTGAAGATTGAGGATTGATTACTGAGGATTGAGGATTGAGGATTGAGGATTGAGGATTGAGGATCGAGGATTGAGTATTGAGGATTGAATATTGAGGATTGAGGATTGAGGATTGAGGATTGAGGATTGAGTATGAGGACTGAGGGTTGAGGGTTGTTGTTTGAGTATTGAATCCTGAAAATTCAGTATATTCTATTGAGTATTGAGAATTGAGGATTGATGCTTGAGTATTGAGGATTGAGGATTGAGGATTGAAGATTGAGTATTGAGGACTGAAGATTGAGGATTGAGGATTGAGGATTGAGGATTGAGGATTGGGGATTGATGATTGAAGATTGAGGATTGGGTATTGCGGGTTGAACATTGAGGATTGAGGATTGAGGATTGAGGATTAAGGACAGAAGATTGAATATTGATGATTGAAGGTTGACGATTGAGGATTGATGGTTTTGGATTGAGGACGCGGACTGAGGGTTGAATATTGATGTTTCAGGTCTGAGGATTGAGGATTGAGGATTGAGAATTGAGGATTGAGGATTGAGGATTGAAGATTGAGTATTGGGGAATGAGGATTGAGGATTGAGGATTGTGAATTGAGGATTGAGGATGAGGTCTCAGGGTTGAGGAATGAGATTTGAGGGCTGAGGACTTAGGATTGACGATTGAGGATTGAGGATGAGGGCTGAGGGTTGAGGATTGAGGTTTGAGGACTGAGGACTGGGGATTGAGGATTGAGGATTGAGGACTGAGGACTGAGGGTTCAGGATTGAGGTTTGAGGAATGAGGATTGAGGGTTGAGGATTGAGGATTGAGGATTGAGGATTGAGTATTGAGGATTGAAGATTGAGAATTGAGGATTGAGGATTGAGTATTGAAGATTGAGGATTGGGTATTGATGATTGAAGATTGAGGATCGATGATTGAGGGTTGTGGATTGAGGACGAGGACTGAGGGTTGAGTATTGAGGATTGAGGATTGAGGATTGAGGATTGAGAATTGAGAATTGAGAATTGAGGATGAGGACTGAGGGTTGAGGATTGAGGTTTGAGGAACGAGGATTGAGGATTGAGGATTGAGGACTGAGGATTGACGATTGAGTATTGAAGATTGAGGATTGATTACTGAGGATTGAGGATTGACGATTGAGGATTGAGGATTGAGGATTGAGGATTGAGGATTGAGAATTGAGGATTGAGGATTGAGTATTGAAGATTGAGGATTGGGTATTGATGATTGAAGATTGAGGATCGAGGACTGAGGGTTGTGGATTGAGGACGAGGACTGAGGGTTGAGTATTGATGTTTGAGGTCTGAGGATTGAGGATTGAGGATTGAGAATTGAGGATTGAGGATTGAGGATTGAAGATTGAGGATTGGGTGTTGAGGATTGAAGAATGAGGATTGAGGATTGAGGACTGAGGATTGAGTGTTGAGGATTTACGATAGAGGATTGGGGATTGAAGATTGACGATTGAGGGTTGAGGATTAAGGGTTGAAGGTTGAGGACTGTGTGTTGAGGTTTGAGTGATGAGAATTGATGTTTGTCGATTGAGATTTGAAGATTGAAGGTTGGGGATTGAGTACAGAAAACTGTGAATTGAACATATTCTATTGAGGATAGAGGATTGACAATTGATTGTTGCGGACTGAGGGTTGAAGATTGAGGATTCAGGATTGAGGAATTGGAATTGAGGTTTGAGGACTGAGGATTGAGGGTTGAGGATTGAGGATTGAGGACTGACGCTTGAGGATAGAGGATTGATGATGTAAGATTGAAGAGTGAGGACTGAATGTTGAGGATTGAGTGTTGAGAATTGATGTTTGAGGAGTGAGATTTGATAATTGAATATTGTGGATTGAGTACTGAAACATGAGAATTCAGGATATTCTATTGAGTATTCAGAATTGAGTATTGATGGTTGAGTATTGAGGATTGACGGTTGAGGGTTGTGCGTTGAGTATTGAGGACTGAGGATTGAGGATTGAGGATTGAGGATTGAGGATTGAGGATTGAGGATTGAGGATTGAAGATTGAGTTTTGAGGATTGAAGATTGAGGATTGAGGATTGAGGATTGAGGATTGAGGGTTGAAGATTGAGGATTGGGGATTGAGGATTGACGATTGAGGGTTGAGGATTAAGGGTTGAAGGTTGAGGACTGTGTGTTGAGTGTTGAGTGATGAGAATTGATGTTTGTGTATTGAGATTTGAACATTGAAGAATGGTGATTGAGTATTGAAAACTGTGAATTGATGATATTCTATTCAGGATTGAGGATTGACAATTGATTGTTGAGGACTGAGGTCTGAAGATTGAGGATTCAGGGTTGAGGATTCGGGATTGTGGTTTGAGGACTGAGAATTGAGGTTTGAGGATTGAGGATGGAGGATTGACTCTTGAGGATTGAGGATTGAGGATGGAGGATTGAAGAGAGAGGACTGAGTGTTGAGGACTGAGTGTTGAGAATTGATGTTTGAGGATTGAGATTTGATTATTGAATATTGTGGAATGAGTATTCAACCATGAGAATTGAGGATATTCTATTGAGTATTGAGAATTGAGGATTGATGGTTGAGTATTGAGAATTTATGCTTGAGGGTTGTGTGTTGAATATTGAGGATTGAGGATTGAGGATTGAGGATTGACGATTGTGGACTGGGGTTTGAGGATTGAAGAATGAGGATTAAGGACTGAGGATTGGGAATTGAGGATCTAGGATTGGAGATTGATTATTGAGGATTGAAGATTGAGAATTGAGGATTGAGGATTGAGAATTGAGAATTAAGGATGAGGACTGAGGGTTGAGGATTGAGGTTTGAGGAATGAGGATTGGGGATTGAGGATTGAGGATTGAGGATTGAAGATTGAGGATTGGGGATTGAGGATTGACGATTGAGGACTCAGTATTGAGGATTGTGAATTGAGGATTGAGGATTGAAGGTTGAGGATTGAGGATTGACAACTGAGTGTTGAGGACTGAGGGCTGAAGATTGAGGATTCAGGATTCAGGATTGAGGATTGAGGTTTGAGGACAGAGGATTGAGCATTGAGGATTTAAGATTGAGGACTGGGGATTGAGGATTGAAGATTGAGTATTAAGGATTGAGGGTTGGGGATTGGGTGTCTAGGATTGGATATAGATTATTGAGGATTGAAGATTGAGGATTGAGGATTGAGGATGAGGATTGAGGGTTGAGGACTGAAGATTGAGGATTGGGGACTGAGGATTGAAGATTGAGGATTAAGGATTGAGGATTGAGGATTGAGGATTGAGGATTGAAGATTGAGGATTGGGGATTGAGGATTGACGATTGAGTATTGAGTATTGAGGATTGAAGATTGAGGATTGAGGATTGAGGATGAGGATTGAGGGTTGAGGATTGAAGATTGAGGATTGGGGACTGAGGATTGAAGATTGAGGATTAAGGATTGAGGATTGAGGATTGAGGATTGAGGATTGAAGATAGAAGATTCAGTATGGAGGATCGAAGATTGAGAATTGAAGACTGAGGTTTGAGGATTGAAGATTGAGTGTTGAGGTTTGAAGGCTGACGATTGAGTATTGAGAATTGAGGATTGATGGTTGAGTATTGAGGATTGAAGTTTGAGGGTTGTGTGTTGAATATTGAGCATTGAGGATTTCAGGATTGAGGATTGAAGATTGAGTATTGAGGATTGAAGATTGAGGATTGAGGATTGAGGATGAGGATTGAGGGTTGAGGATTGAAGATTGAGGGTTGGGGACTGAGGACTGAAGATTGAGGATTAAGGATTGAGGATTGAGTATTGAGGTTTGAGGATTGAGGATTGAAGATTCAGCAGTGAGGATCGAAGATTGAGAATTGAAGATCGAGGATTGATGATTGAAGATTGAGTGTTGAGGATTGAAGGCTGAAGATTGAGTATTGAGAATTGAGGATTGATGGTTGAGTATTGAGGATTGAAGAATGAGGATTGAGGATTGAGGATTGAGGATTGATGAGTGGGGATTGAGGATTGGGGATTGAGGATTGAGGATTGAGGATTGAAAGTTGAGTATTGATGATTGAAGATTGAGGACAGAGGATTGAGGGTTGAGGATTGAGGACTGAGGATTGAGGATTGAGGACTGAGGATTGAGGATTGAGTATTGAGCATTGAGGGTTGAAGATTGGGGACTGGGGATTGAGGATTGAAGGTTGAGGATTGAGGATTGAGTATTGGGGATTGAGGATCTAGGATTGGAGATTGATAACTGAGGATTGAAGATTGAGGATTGAGGATTGAGGATTGAGGGTTGATGATTGAGGATTGAAGATTGAGGATTGAGGATTGAGGATTGAGGATTGAGGATGGAGTACGAGGACTAAGGGTTGAGGGTTGAGTGATGAGAATAGATGTTTGTGGATGGAGACTTGAAGATTGAAGATTGAAGATTGAGGATTGAGTATTGAAGATTGAGGATTGATGACTGAGGATTGAGGATTGAGGTTTGAGGATTGAGGATTGAGGATTGAGGATTGAAGATTGAGTATTGAGGATAGAAGATTGAGTATTGAGGGTTGAGGATTGAAGATTGAGGACTGAGTGTTGAGGGCTGAGCGATGAGAATAGATGTCTGTGGATAGAGACTTGAAGATTGAAGATTGAGGATTGAGTATTGAAAACTGAGAATTCAGCATATTCTATTGAGTATTGAGAATTGAGCATTGATGGTTGAATATTGAGGATTGATGGTTGAGGGTTGTGTGTTGAACATTGAGGATTGAGGATTTTAGGATTGAGGATTGAGTATTGAAGATTGAGGAATGCGGACTGAGGATTGAGTATTGAGGATTGAGGATTGAAGATTGAGGGCTGAGTGTTGAGGGTTGAGTGATGAGAGTTGATGTTTGTGGATGGAGACTTGAAGATTGAAGATTGTGGATTGAGTATAGAAAACTGAGAACTCAGGATATTCTATTGTGTATTGAGAATTGACGATTGATAGTTGAGTATTGAGGATTGAAGGTTGAGGGTTGTGTGTTGAATATTGAGGGTTGAGGATTGCAGGATTGAGTATTTCAGGATTGAGGATTGAGGATTGAAGATTGAGTATTGAGGATTGAAGATTAAGGATTGCGGATTGAGTATTGAGGATTGAGGATTGAGGGTTGAAGATTGAAGATTGAGTATTGAGGATTGTAAATTGAGGATTGAGGATTGAGGATTGTGGATTGAGGATTGAGGATTGTTGGTTGAGGATTGAGGATTGATGATAGAGGATTGGGGATTGAGGATTGACGATTGAGGATTGAGGATTGAGGATTGAAGATTGAGGACCTAGTGTTGAGGGTTGAGTGATGAGAATTTATGTTTGTGGATTCAGATTTGAAGATTGAAGGTTCGGGATTGAGTACTGAAAACTGTGAATTGAGGATATTCTATTGAGGATTGAGGATTGACAATTGATTGTTGAGGACTGAGGGATGAAGATTGAGGATTCACGATTGAGGATTCGGAATTGAGGTTTGAGCACTGAGGATAGAGTGTTGAGGATTGAGGATTGAGGATTGACGCTTGAGGATAGAGGGTTGATGGTGGAAGATTGAAGAGAGAGACCTGAGTGTTGAGGATTGAGTGTTGAGAATTGATGTTTGAGTATTGAGATTTGATTATTGAATATTGTGGATTGAGTATTGAAACATGAGAATTCAGGATATTCTATTGAGTATTGAGAATTGAGCATTGATGGTTGAGTATTGAGGATTGATGGTTGAGGGTTGTGTGTTGAACATTGAGGATTGAGGATTTTAGGATTGAGGATTGAGTATTGAAGGTTGAGGGCTGAGGATTGGGTATTGAGGATTGAGGATTGAAGATTGATGACTGAGTGTTGAGGGTTGAGTGATGAGAATTGATGTTTGTGGATGGAGACTTGAAGATTGAAGATTGAGGATTGAGTATTGAAAGCTGAGAATTCAGGATATTCTATTGAGTATTGAGAATTGAGGATTGACGGTTGAGTATTGAGGATTGAAGGTTGAGGTTTGTGTGTTGAATATTGAGGGATCAGGATTTCAGGATTGAGGATTGAGAATTGAAGACTGAGTATTGAGGATTGAAGATTGAGGACTGCGGATTGAGGATTGAGGATTGAGGATTGAAGATTGAAGATTGAGTATTGTGGATTGAAGATTGAGGATTGCGGATTCAGGATGGAGGATTGAAGATTGAGGATTGACGATAGAGGATTGGGGATTGAGGATTGACGATTGAGGGTTGAGGATTGAGGATTGAATGTTGATGACAGAGTGTTGATGATTGAGTGACGAGAATTGATGTTTGTGGATTGAGATTTGAAGATTGAAGGTTGGGGATTGAGTATTGAAAACTGTGAATTGAGGATATTCTATTGAGGATTGAGGATTGACGATTGGTTGTTGCGGACTGAGGGATGAAGGTTGAGGATTCAGGATTGAGGATTCGGAATTGAGGTTTGAGGACTGAGGATTGAGGGTTGAGGATTGAGGATTGAGGGTTGAGGATTGAGGATTGAGGATTGACGCTTGAGGATTGAGGATTGAGGATGGAGGATTGAAGAGAGAGGACTGAGTGTTGAGGATTGAGTGTTGAGAATTGAGGTTTGAGGATTGAGATTTGATTATTGAATATTGTGGATTGAGTATTGAACCATGATAATTCAGGATATTCTATTGAGTATTGCGTATTGAGAATTGAGGATTGATTGTTGAGTATTGAGTATCGATGGTTGAGGGTTGTGTGTTGAATATTGATGATTGAGGATTGAGGACTGAGAATTGATGACTGAGGATCGAAGATTGAGTATTAATGATTGAAGATTGAGGATTGAGGATTGAGGGTTGAGGATTGATGACGAGGACTGACAGTTGAGGATTGTGGACTGAGGATTGAGGATTGACGATTGAGCATTGAGGATTGAAGATTGAGGACTGGGGATTGAGGATTGAAGATTGAGGATTAAGGACTGAGGATTAGGGATTGAGGATCTAGGATTGGAGATTGATTATTGAGGATTGAAGATTGAGAATTGAGGATTGAGGATTGAGAATTGAGAATTGAGTATGAGGACTGAGGGTTGAGGATTGATGTTTGAGGAACGAGGATTGAGGATTGAGGATTGATGATTGAGGATTGAGGATTGTGGATTGAGTATTGAAGATGGAGTATTCATGACTGAGGATTGAGGTTTGAGGATTGAGGATTGAGGATTGAAGATTGAGGATTGAGGATTGAGGATTGAGGATGGAGGATGAGGACTGAGGGTTGAGGATTGCGGTTTGAGGAATGAGGATTGAGGATTGAGGATTGAGGATTGAAAATTGAGTATCGATGATTGAAGATTGAGGGCTGAGGGTTGAGGGTTTTGGATTGAGGACAAGGACTGACGGTTGAGGATTGAGGTTTCAATATTGAGGATTCAGGATTGAGGACTGAGGATTGAGGATTGAGGACTGAGGATTGAGGATTGAGTATTGAGCATTGAGGATTGAGGATTGAGGATTGAGGATTGAGTATTGAAGATTGAGGATTGATGACTGAGGATTGAGGATTGAGTATTAAGGATTGAGGATTGAGGATTGAGTATTGAAGATTGAGTATTGAGGATTGAACATTGAGGATTGTGGATTGAGGATTGAAGATTGAGGATTGAGGATTGAGGATTGAGAATTGAGAATTGAGAATTGAGGATGAGGACTGAGGGTTGTGGATTGAGGTTTGAGGAATGAGGATTGAGGATTGAGGAATGAGAAATGAGGATTGAGGATTGAGTATTGAAGATTGAGGATTGATGACTGAGGATTGAGGATTAAATATTAAGTATTGAGGATCGAGGATTGAGGATTGAAGATTGAGTATTGAGGATTGAAGATTGAGGATTGAGGATTGAGGATTGAAGATTGAGGACTGAGTGTTGATGGTTGAGTGATGAGAATAGATGTTTGTGGATTGAGATTTGAAGATTGAAGATTGGGGATTGAGTATTGAAAACTGTGAATTGAGGATATTCTAGTGAGGACAGAGGATTGACAATTGATTGTTGCGGACTGAGGGATGAAGATTGAGGATTCAGGATTGAGGATTCGGAATTGAGGTTTGCGGACTGAGGATTGAGGGTTGAGGATTGAGAATTGAAGATTGAGGATTGAGGATTGAGGATTGAGAATGGAGGATGAGGACTGAGGGATGAGGATTGAGGTTTCAGGAATGAGGATTGAGGATTGAGGATTGAGGATTGAGGATTGGGGATTGAGTATCGAAGGTTGAGTATTGATGACTGAGGATTGAGGATTGAGGATTGTGGATTGAGGATTGAGGATTGAAGATTGAGTATTGAGGATTGAAGATTGAGGATTGAGGATTGAGGATTGAAGATTGAGTACTGAGTGTTGAGGGTTGAGTGATGAGAATAGATGATTGTGGATGGAGACATGAAGATTGAAGATTTAGGATTGAGTATTGAAGACTGAGAATTCAGGATATTCTATTGAGTATTGAGAATTGAGGATTGATGGTTGAGTATTGAGGATTGATTATAGAGGGTTGTGGATTGAGGATTTACGATTGAGGATAGAGGATTGAGGATTGAAGATTGAGGACTGAGAGAAGAGGGTTGGGTGAAGACAATTGATGTTTGTGGATTGAGATTTGAAGATTGAAGATTGGGGATTGAGTATTGAAAACTGTGAATTGAGGATATTCTATTGAGGATTGAGGATTGACAATTGATTGTTGCGGACTGAGGGATGAAGATTGAGGATTCAGGATTGAGGATTCGGGATTGAGGTTTGAGGACTGAGAAGTGAGGTTTGGGGATCGAGGATTGAGGATTGACTCTTGAGGATTGAGGATTGAGGATGGAGGATTGAAGAGAGAGGACTGCGTGTTGAGGATTTTGTGTTGAGAATTGATGTTTGAGGATTGAGATTTGATTATCGAATATTGTGGATTGAGTATTGAAACACGAGAATTCAGGATATTCCATTGAGTATTGAGAGTTGAGGATTGATGCTTGAGTATTGAGAATTGATGGTTGAGGGTTGTGTGTTGAATATTGAGGATTGAGGGTTGAGTATTAAGGATTGAGGACTGAGGATGGAAGATTGAGTATTGAGGATTGAGAATTGAGGACTGGGGATTGAGGATTGAAGATTGAGGATTAAGGATTGAGGACTGGGGATTGAGGATCTAGGATTGGAGATTGATTATTGAGGATTGAAGAGTGAGAATTGAGGATAGAGGATTGATAATTGAGGATTGAGGATTGAGTATTGATGATGGAGGGTTGGGGTTTGAGGATTGACGATTGAGGATTGAGGATTGAGCATTGAGGATTGCAGATTGAGGATTGAGGATTGAGGATTGAAGAATGAGGATTGAGGATTGAGGATTGAGGATTGAAGATTGAGGCCTGGGGATTCGCTATTGAGGATTGAGGATTGAAGTTTGAGTTTTGAGGATTGAAGATTGAGGATTGAGGATTGAGGATTGAGGATTGAGGATTGAGGATTGAGGATTGAGGATTGAAGATTGAGGACTGGGGATTGAGGATTGACGATTGAGTGTTGAGGATTCAGGATTGAGGACTGAAGATTGAGGATTGGGGATTGAGGATTGACGATTGAGGATTGAGGACTGAGGATTGGGAATTGAGAATTGAGGATTGAGGATTGAGAATTGAGAATTGAGGATTGAGGATTGAAGATTGAGTATTGAGGATTGAAGTTTGAGGATTGAGGATTGAGGATTGAAGATTGAGGACTGAGTGTTGAGGGTAGAGTGATGAGAGTTGATGTATGTGGATTGAGATTTGAAGTTTGAAGGTTGGGGATTGAGTATTGAAAACTTTGAATTGTTGATATTCTATTGAGCGTTGAGGATTGGCAACTGATTGTTGCGGACTGAGGGATGAAGATTTAGCATTCAGGATTGAGGATTCGGCATTGAGGTTTGAGGTCTGAGGATTGAGGTATGAGGATTGAGGGTTGAGGATTGACGCTTGAGGATAGAGGATTGAGGATGGAGGATTGAAGAGAGAGTACTGAGTGTTGAGGATTGATTGTTGAGGATTGATGTTTGAGGATTGAGATTTGATTATTGAATATTGTGGATTGAGTATTGAACCATGAGAATTCTGGATATTCTATTGAGTATTGAGATTTGAGGATTGATGGTTGAGTATTGAGAATTGATGGCTGAGGGTTGTGTGTTGAATATTGAGGATTGAAGATTGATAGTTGAGGACTGAGGATAGAGAATTGAGAATTGAGGATGAGGACTGACGGTTGAGGATTGAGGACTGAGGCATGAGGATTGAGGATTGAAGATTGACGATTGAGGATTGAGGATTGAGGATTGAGTATTGAAGATTGAGTATTCATGACTGAGGATTGAGGATTGAGGATTGAGGATTGAGGATTGAGGATTGAGGATTGAAGATTGAGTGCTGAGGATTGAAGATTGAGGATTGATGATTGAGGATTGAGATTTGATGATTGAATATTGTGTATTGAGTATAGAATCCTGAGAATTCAGGATATTCTATTGAGTATTGAAAACTGAGGATTGATAGTTGAGTATTGAGGATTGATGTTTGAGGGTTGTGTGTAGAATATTGAGGTCTGAGGATTGAGGATTGAGGATTGAGGATTGAGGATTGGGGATTGAGGACTGAAGACTGAGGATTGAGGACTGAGAATTGAGGATTGAGGATTGAGGATTGAGGATTGACGCATGAGGATTGAGAATCGAGGATGGAGGATTGAAGAGAAAGGACTGAGTGTTGAGGATAGAGTGTTGAGAATTGATGTTTGAGGATTGAGATTTGATTATTGAATATTGTGGATTGAGTCTTGATCCATGAGAATTCAGGATATTCTATTGAGTATTGAGCATTGAGGATTGATGGTTGAGTATTGATAATTGATGGTTGAGGGTTGAGTGTAGAATATTGATGTTTGAGGATTGAGGATTGAGGATTGAGGATTGAGGACTGAGGATTCAGGATTGACTATTGAGCATTGAGTATTGAAGATCGAGGACTGGGGATTGAGGATTGAGTATTGAGTATTGAAGTTTGAGTATTGAGGATTGAAGATTGAGGATTGAGGTTTGAGGATTGAGGATTGAGGAATCAGGATTGAAGATAGAGGATTGAGGATTGAGGTTTGACGATTGAGGATTGAGGATTGAGGATTGAGGACTGAAGATTGAGGATTGGGGATTGAGGATTGACGATTGAGGATTGAGGGTTGAGGATTGAGGACTGAAGGTTGAGGATTGGGGATTGAGGATTGACGATTGAGGATTGAGGATTGAGGATTGAGGATTGATGATTGAGGATTGAGATTTGATGAATGAGTATTGTGTATTGAGTATAGAATCCTGAGAATTCAGGATATTCTATTGAGTATTGAAAACTGGGGATTGATAGTTGAGTATTGAGGATTGATGTTTGAGGGTTGTGTGTACAATATTGAGGTTTGAGGATTGAGGATTGAGGATTGAGGATTGAGGATTGGGGATTGAGGACTGAAGACTGAGGAGCGAGGACTGAGAATTGAGGATTGAGGATTGAGGATTGAGGATTGACGCATGAGGATTGAGAATCGAGGATGGAGGATTGAAGAGAAAGGACTGAGTGTTGAGGATAGAGTGTTGAGAATTGATGTTTGAGGATTGAGATTTGATTATTGAATATTGTGGATTGAGTATTGATGCATGAGAATTCAGGATACTCTATTGAGTATTGAGCATTGAGGATTGATGGTTGAGTATTGATAATTGATGGTTGAGGGTTGAGTGTAGAATATTGATGTTTGAGGATTGAGGATTGAGGATTGAGGATTGAGGATTGGGGATTGAGGACTGAAGATTGAGGATTGAGGACTGAGGATTCAGGATTGACTATTGAGCATTGAGTATTGAAGATCGAGGACTGGGGATTGAGGATTGAGTATTGAGTATTGAAGTTTGAGTATTGAGGATTGAAGATTGAGGTTTGAGGTTTGAGGATTGAGGATTGAGGAATCAGGATTGAAGATAGAGGATTGAGGATTGAGGATTGACGATTGAGGATTGAGGATTGAGGATTGAGGACTGAAGATTGAGGATTGGGGATTGAGGATTGACGATTGAGGATTGAGGGTTGAGGATTGAGGACTGAAGATTGAGGATTGGGGATTGAGGATTGACGATTGAGGATTGAGGATTGAGGATTGAGAATTGAGAGTTGAGGATTGAGGATTGAAGATTGAGTATTGAGGATTGAAGATTGAGGATTGAGGATTGAGGATTGAAGATTCAGGACTGAGTGTTGAGGGTTGAGTGATGAGAATTGATGTTTGTGGATGGAGACTTGAAGATTGAAGATTGAGGATTGAGTATTGAAAACTGATAATTCAGGATATTCTATTGAGTACTGAAAATTGAAGATTGATGGTTGAGTATTGAGGATTGATTGTTGTGGGTTGTTTGTTGAATATTCAGGATTGAGGATTGAGGATTGAGGATTGAGGATTGAGGATTCAAGATTGAGGGTTGGGTATTGAGGATGGAGGATTGAAGATTCAGGATTGAGGATTAAGGATTGATTGTTGAGGATTGAGGATTGGAGATTGAGTGTTGAGGATTGAAGGTTGAGGACTGAGGACTGAGGATTGAGAATTGAGGATTAAAGTTTGAGGAATGAAGATTGAGGACTGGGGATTGAGGATTGAATATTGAGGATTAAGGATTGAGGATTGGGGATTGAGGATCTAGGATAGGAGATTGATTATTGAGGATTGATGATTGAGAATTGAGGATTGAGGATTGAGCATTGAGAATTGAGGATGAGGACTGAGGGTTGAGGATTGAGGTTTGAGGAATGAGGATTGAGGATTGAGGATTGAGGATTGAGGATTGAGGATTGAGGATTGAGGATTGAGTATTGAAGATTGAGCATTCATGACTGAGGATTGAGTATTGAGGATTGACGATTGAGAATTGAGTATTGAGGATTGTGGATTGAAGGTTGAGTATTTACGATTGAATACTGAGGATTGAGTATTGAGGTTTGAGGATTGTGGATTGAGGATTGAGGATTGAGGATTGAGGATTGAAGATTCAGGACTGAGTGTCGAGAGTTGAGTGATGAGAATTGATGTTTGTGGATGGAGACTTGAAGATTGAAGATTGAGGATTGAGTGTTGAAAACTGAGAATTCAGGATATTCTATTGAGTACTGAGAATTGAGGATTGATGGCTGAGTAATGAGGATTGATGGTTGAGTGTTGTTTGTTGAATATTGAGGATTGAGGATTGAGGATTGAGGATTGAGGATTGAGGATTGAGGACTGAAGATTGAGTATTGATGATTGAAGGTTGAGGGTTGAGGATTGTGGGTTGAGGATTGAGTACGAGGACTGACGGTTGAGGATTGAAGATTGAGGATTGAGGATTGAGGATTGAGGATTGAGGATTGAGGATTGAAGATTGAGGACTGATGATTGAAGATTGAGTATTGAGGATTGAAGATTGAGGATTGAGGATTGAGGATTGAGGATTGAAGATTGAGGACTGAGTGTTGAGTGCTGAGTTATGAGAATTGAGGATTGAGTATTGAGCATTGAGAATTGAGGATTGAGGATTGAAGACTGAGTATTGAGGATTGAAGATTGAGGATTGAGGATTGAGGATTGATGATTGAGGACTGAGTGTTGAGGGTTGAGTGATGGGAATTGATGTTTGTGTTTTGAGATTTGAACATTGAAGAATGGGGAATGAGTATTGAAAACTGTGAATTGAGGATATTCTATTGAAGATTGAGGATCGACAATTGATTGCTGAGGACTGAGGACTGAAGATTGAGAATTCAGGATTGAGGATTCGGGATTGAGGTTTGAGGACTGAGAATTGAGGGTTGAGGATTGAGGATTGAGGATTGAGGATTGAGGATTGAAGATTCAGGACTGAGTGTCGAGGGTTGAGTGATGAGAGTTGATGTTTGTGGATGGAGACTTGAAGATTGAAGATTGAGGATTGAGTGTTGAAAACTGAGAATTCAGGATATTCTATTGAGTACTGAGAATTGAGGAATGATGGTTGAGTAATGAGGATTGATGGTTGAGGGTTGTTTGTTGAATATTGAGGATTGAGGATTGAGGATTGAGGATTGAGTACTGAAGATTGAGTATTGATGATTGAAGATTGAGGGTTGAGGATTGTGGGTTGAGGATTGAGGACGAGGACTGACGGTTGAGGATGGAAGATTGAGGATTGAGGATTGAGGATTGAGGATTGAGGATTGAAGATTGAGGACTGAGGATTGAAGATTGAGTATTGAGGATTGAAAATTGAGGATTGAGTGTTGAGAATTGATGTTTGAGGATTGAGATTTGATTATTGAATATTGTGAATTGAGTATTGAACCATGAGAATTCAGGATATTCTTCTGAGTATTGGGAATTGAGGACTGATGGTTGAGTATTGATAATTGATGTTTGAGGGTTGTCTGTTGAATATTGAGGATTGAGTATTGAGGATTGAGGATTGAGGACAGAGGGTTGAAGATTGAGTATTGAGGACTGAAGATTGAGGATTGAGGATTGAGGATTGAGGTTTGAGGATTGAAGATTGAGGATTGAGGATTGAGGATTGAAGATTCAGGACTGAGTGTCGAGGGTTGAGTGATGAGAGTTGATGTTTGTGGATGGAGACTTGAAGATTGAAGATTGAGGATTGAGTGTTGAAAACTGAGAATTCAGGATATTCTATTGAGTACTGAGAATTGAGGAATGATGGTTGAGTAATGAGGATTGATGGTTGAGGGTTGTTTGTTGAATATTGAGGATTGAGGATTGAGGATTGAGGATTGAGTACTGAAGATTGAGTATTGATGATTGAAGATTGAGGGTTGAGGATTGTGGGTTGAGGATTGAGGACGAGGACTGACGGTTGAGGATGGAAGATTGAGGATTGAGGATTGAGGATTGAGGATTGAGGATTGAAGATTGAGGACTGAGGATTGAAGATTGAGTATTGAGGATTGAAAATTGAGGATTGAGTGTTGAGGACTGATGATTGAGGATTGAGATTTGATGATTGAGTATTGTGTATTGAGTATAGAATCCTGAGAATTCAGGATATTCTATTGAGTATTGAAAACTGAGGATTGATAGTTGAGTATTGAGGATTGATGTCTGAGGGTTGTGTGTAGAATATTGAGATTTGAGGATTGAGGATTGAGGATTGACGATTGAGGATTGGGGATTGAGGACTGAAGACTGAGGATTGAGGACTGAGGATTGAGGATTGATTATTGAGCATTGAGGATTGAAGATTGAGGACTGGGAATTGAGGATTCGGGATTGAGGATTGAAGTTTGAGGATTGAGGATTGAGGATTGAAGATTGAGGACTGAGTGTTGAGGGTAGAGTGATGAGAGTTGATGTTTGTGGATGGAGACTTGAAGATTGAAGATTGAGGATTGAGTGTTGAAAACTGAGAATTCAGGATATTCTATTGGGTACTGAGAATTAAGGATTGATGGTTGAGTAATGAGGATTGATTGTTGAGGGTTGTTTGTTGAATATTGAGGACTGAGAATTGAGGTTTGAGGATTGAGGATTGAGGATTGTCGCATGAGGATTGAGGATTGTGAATGGTGCATTGAAGAGAGAGGACTGAGTGTTGAGGATAGAGTGTTGAGTATTGATGTTTGAGGATCGAGATTTGATTATTGAATATTGTGGATTGAGTATTGAACCATGAGAATTCATGGTATTCTATTGAGTATTGAGAATTGCGGATTGATGGTTGAGTATTGATAATTGATGGTTGAGGTTTGTGTGTTGAATATTGAGGATTGAGGATTGTGTATTGAGGATTGAGGATTGAAGATTGAGGATTAACGATTGAGGATTGGGGATTGAGGATCTAGGATTGGAGATTGATTATTGAGGATTGAAGATTGAGTATTGATGATTGAAGATTGAGTATTGAGGATTGAGGATTGAGGATTGAGGAATGAAGATTGAGTATTGATGATTGAAACTTGAGCATTGAGGTTTGAGGGTTGAGGATTGAGGACGAGGACTGAGGGTTGAGGATTTGGGACTGAGGGTTGAGAATTGAGGACTGAGGATCGAGGATTGAGGATTGAAGATTGAGGTTTGGTTATTGAGGATGGAGGATTGAAGATTCAGGATTGAGGATTAAGGATTGACTGTTGAGGATTGAGGATTGGAGATTGAGTATTGAGGATTGAAGATTGAGGACTGAGGACTGAGGATTGAAGATTGATGATTAACGATTGAGGATTGGGGATTGAGGATCTAGGATTGGAGATTGATTATTGAGGATTGAAGATTGAGTATTGATGATTGAAGATTGATTATTGAGGATTGGGGATTGAGGATTGAAGATTCAGGGTTGAGGATTGAGGACTGAGTCTTGAGGATTGAGGATTGAGCATTGAGGATTGAATATTGAGGACTGGGGATTGAGGATTGAAGATTGAGGATTAAGGATTGAGGATTGGGGATCGAGGATCTAGGATTGGAGATTGATTATTGAGGATTGATGATTGAGAATTGAGGATTGAGGATTGAGCACTGAGAATTGAGGATGAGGACTGAGGGCTGAGGGTTGAGGGTTGAGGTTTGAGGAATGAGGATTGAGGATTGAGGATTGAGGATTGAGTATTCAGGATTGAGGATTGAAGTCTGAGTATTTAGGATTGAAGTTTGAGGATTGAGGATTGAGGATTGAAGATTGATGACTGAGTGTTGAGTGTTGAGTGATGAGAATTGATGTTTGTGGATTGATATTTGAAGATTGAAGATTGAGGATTGACGAATGAAAACTGTGAATTGAGGATATTCTATTGAGGATTGATGATTGACAATTGATTCCTGAGGACTGAGGGCGGAAAATTGAGAATTCAGGATTGAGGTTTCAGGATTGAGGTTTGAGGACTGAGGATTGAGGGTTGAGGATTGAGGATTGAGGACTGACGCTTGAGGATTGAGGACAGGAGATTGAGGATTGAAGATTGAAAACTGAGGATTGAGGATCAAGGATTGAGGATTGAGGATTGAAGATTGAGTATTGATGATTGAGGATTGAGGATTGAGGATTGAGGATTGAGGATTGAAGGATGAGGATTGAGGACGGGGATTGAGGGTTGAGGTTTGAGAATTGAGGATTGAGGATTGAGGATTGAGGATTGAAGATTGAGGATTGGGGATTGAGGATTGTAGATTCAGGATTGAGGTTGATGATTGAGGATTGAGGACTGAGGATTGGAGATTGAGTATTGAGGATTGAAGACTGAGGACTGATAATTGAGGATTGAGGATTGACGTTAGAGGATTGAGGATTGAGTATTGAGGATTGAAGAATGAGTACAGATGTTTGAGGATTGAGTGTTGAGGATAGATGATTGAGGATTGAGATTTGATGATTGAGTATTGTGTATTGAGTATAGAATCCTGAGAATTCAGGATATTCTATTGAGTATTGAAAACTGAGGA
The DNA here is from genome assembly GCF_051401765.1 of Calliopsis andreniformis. NCBI lineage: Eukaryota > Metazoa > Arthropoda > Insecta > Hymenoptera > Andrenidae > Calliopsis > Calliopsis andreniformis. The sequence continues at coordinate 4,265,670 of NW_027480444.1, read as the reverse complement.
TTGATAGTTGAGTATTGAGGATTGATGGTTGAGGGTTGTGTGTAGAATATTGAGGTTGGAGAATTGAGGATTGAGGATTGAGGATTGAGGATTGGAGATTGAGGTCTGAAGATTGAGAATTGAGAACTGAGGGTTGAGGATTGATTATTGAGCATTGAGGATTGAAGATTGAGGACTGGGGATTGAGGATTGAGGATTGATTATTGAAGTTTGAGTGTTGAGGATTGAAGATTGAGGATTGAGGAGTGAGGATTGAGGATTGAGGAATTGGGATTGAAGATTGGGTATTGAGGATTGAAGATTGAGGATTGAGGATTGAGGATTGATGATTGAGGGCTGAGTGTTGAGGGTTGAGTGATGGGAATTGATGTTTGTGTTTTGAGATTTGAAGATTGAAGAGTGGGGATTGAGTATTGAAAACCGTGAATTGAGGATATTCTATTGAAGATTCAGGATTGACTATTGATTGTTGAGGACTGAGGGCTGTAGATTGAGAATTCAGGATTGAGGGTTCTGGATTGAGGTTTGAGGACTGAGAATTGAGGGTTGAGGATTGAGGATTGAGGATTGACGCATGAGGATTGAGGATTGAGGATGGAGAATTGAAGAGAGAGGACTGAGTTTTGAGGATAGAGTGTTGAGAATTGACGTTTGAGGATTGAGATTTGATTATTGAATATTGTGGATTGAGTATTGAACCATGAGAATTCAGGATATTCTATTGAGTATTGAGAATTGAGGATTGATGGTTGAGTATTGAGAATTGATGGTTGAGTGTTGTGTGTTGCATACTGAGGATTGAAGATTGAGAATTGAGGTTTGAGGATAGAGAACTGAGAATTGAGGATGAGGACTGAGGGTTGAGGGTTGAGGATTGAGGGTTGAAGATTGAGGACTGGGTATTGAGGACTGAAGAATGAGGATTGAGGATTGAGGATTGAGGACTGAGGTTTGCAGATTGAGTATTGAGTATTGAAGACTGACGATTGAGGATTGAGGATTGAGGATTGGGGATTGAGGATTGCGGATTGAGGATTGAAGATTGAGTATTGAGGATTGAAGATTGAGGATTGAGGATTGAGGATTGAGGATTGAGGATGGAGGATGAGTGCTGAGGGCTGAGGATTGGGGTTTGAGTATTGAATCCTGAGAATTCAGGATATTCTATTGAGTATTGTGAATTGAGGATTGATGGTTGAGTATTGAGGATTGAGGATTGAGGATTGAGGATTGAGTATTGAAGATGGAGGATTGATGATTGAGGATTGAGGATTGAGGATTGAGGATTGAGGATTGAGTATTGAGTATTGAGGATTGAGTATTGGGGATTGAGGATTGAAGATTGACGTTTGGGTATTGAGGATTGACGATTGACGATTGACGATTGAGGATTGAGGATTGAAGATTGAGGACTGATTGTTGAGGGTTGAGTGATGAGAATTGATGTCTGTGGATGGAGACTTGAAGATTGAAGATTGAGGATTGAGTATTGAAAACAGAGAATTCAGGATATTCTATTGAGTATTGAGAATTGAGGATTGATGATTGAGTATTGAGGATTGATGTTTGAGGGTTGTGTATTGAATATTGAGGATTGAGGACTGAGGATTGAAGATTGAGGATTGTGGATTGAGGATTGAGGGTTGAGGATTGAAGGTTGAGTATTGAGGATTGAAGATTGAAGATTGAGTATTGAGGATTGAAGATTGAGGATTGAGGATTGAGGATTGAGGACTGAAGATTGAGGACTGAGTGTTGAGTGTTGAGTGATGCGAATTGATGTTTGTAGACTGAGATTTGAAGATTGAAGATTGGGGATTGAGTACGGAAAACTGTGAATTGCGGATATTCTAATGAGGCTTGAGGATTGACAATTGATTGTTGAGGACTGAGGGCTTAAGATTGACGATTGAGGATTGAGGATTCGGGATTGTGGTTTGAGGACGAGGACTGACGGTTGAGGATTGAGGTTTGAGGATTGGGGATTGAGGACTGATGACTGAGGATTGAGGATTGAGGATTGAGCATTGAGGATTGAAGATTGTGGACTGGGGATTGAGGATTGAAGATTGAGGATTGAGGACTGAGGATTGGGGATTGAGGATCGAAGGTTGAGGAGTGGGTATTCAGGATTGAAGAATGAGGATTGAGGATTGAGGATTGAGGATTGAGGATTGAAGATTGAGTATTGAGGATTGAAGACTGACGATTGAGGATTGAGGATTGAGGATTGAGGATTGAGGATTGAAGATTGAGTATTCAGGATTGAAGATTGAGGATTGAGGATTGAGGCTTGAGGATTGAGGATTGAGGATTGGAGATTGAGGATTGGGGATTGAGGATTGAGGATTGAGGATTGAGTATTGAGGATTGAGTATTGAGGATTGAGGATCGAAGATTGAGGATTAAGGGTTGAGGATTGGGGATTGAGGATCTAGGATTAGAGATTGACTATTGAGGATTGAGTATTGAGGATTGAGGATTGAGGATCGACGATTGACGATTGAGGATGATGGCTGAGGTTTGAGGACTGAGGTCTGAGGGCTGAGGGCTGAGGATTGAGGATTGAGAATTGAGGATTGAGGATTGAGGGTTGAAGATTGAGGACTGGGTATTGATGACTGAAGAATGAGGATTGAGGATTGAGGATTGAGGACTGAGGTTTGCAGATTGAGTATTGAGTATTGAAGACTGACGATTGAGGATTGAGGATTGAGGATTGGGGATTGAGGATTGCGGATTGAGGATTGAAGATTGAGGATTGAGGATAGAAGATTGAGTATGGAGGATTGAAGATTGAGGATTGAGGATTGAGGAACGAGGATTGACGATTGAGTATGATGGCTGAGGTTTGAGGACTGAGGTTTGAGGACTGAGGACTGAGGATTGAGGATTGAGAGTTGAGGATTGAGGATTGAGGATTGAGGATTGAGTATTGAAGATTGAGGATTGATGATTGTGGATTGAGGACTGAGGATTGAGGATTGAGGATTGAGGATTGAAGACTGAGTATTGAGGATTGAAGACTGAGTATTGAGGATTGAAGATTGACGATAGAGGATTCAGGATTGAGGATTGAGGATGAGGGCTGAGGGTTGAGGATTGAGGATTGAGGATTGAGGATTGAAGATCGAGTACGTAGGATTGAGGATTGAGGACTGAGGATTGAGGATTGTGGATTGAGGATTGAGGGTTGAGGATTGAAGGTTGAGTATTGAGGATTGAAAGTTGAGTATTGATGATTGAGGATTGAGGACTGAGGATTGATGGTTGAGGATTGGGGATTGAGAATTGGCGATTGAGGATTGAGAACTGAGGATTGAGAATTGAGGATTGAAGATTGAAGATTGAGTATTGAGGATTGAAGATTGAGGATTGAGGATTGAGGACTGAAGATTGAGGACTGAGTGTTGTGTGTTGAGTGATGCGAATTGATGTTTGTAGACTGAGATTTGAAGATTGAAGATTGGGGATTGAGTACTGAAAACTGTGAATTGAGGATATTCTAATGAGGACTGAGGATCGACAATTGATTGTTGAGGACTGAGGGCTGAAGATTGACAATTCAGGATTGAGGATTCGGGATTGAGCTTTGAGGACGAGGACTGACGGTTGAGGATTGAGGTTTGAGGATTGAGGATTGAGGACTAATGAGTAAGGATTGAGGATTGAGGATTGAGCATTGAGGATTGAAGATTGTGGACTGGGGATTGAGGATTGAAGATTGAGGATTAAGGATTGAGTATTGGGGATTGAGGATCGAAGGTTGAGGAGTGGGTATTCAGGATAGAAGAATGAGGATTGAGGATTGAGGATTGAGGATTGAGGATTGAAGATTGAGTATTGAGGATTGAAGACTGACGATTGAGGATTGAGTATTGAGGTTTGAGTATTGAGGATTGAGGATTGAAGATTGAGGATTAAGGATTGAGGATTGGGGATTGAGGATCTAGGATTGGAAATTGACTATTGAGGATTGGGGATTGAGGATTGAGGACTGAGGAACGAGGATTGACGATTGAGGATGATGGCTGAGGTTTGAGGACTGAGGTTTGAGGACTGAGGACTGAGGATTGAGGATTGAGTGTTGAAGATTGAGGACTGGGTATTGAGGACTGAAGAATGAGGATTGAGGATTGAGGATTGAGGACTGAGGTTTGCAGATTGGGTATTGAGTATTGAAGACTGACGATTGAGGATTGAGGATTGAGGATTGGTGATTGAGGATTGAGGATTGAGGATTGAAGATTGAGTATCGAGGATTGAAGATTGAGGACTGAGGATTGAGGATTGAGGATGGAGGATGAGGGCTGAGGGCTGAGGATTGAGGTTTGAGTATAGAATCCTGAGAATTCAGGATATTCTATTGAGAATTGTGAACTGAGGTTTGATGGTTGAGTATTGAGGATTGAGGATTGAGGATTGAGGATTGAGTATTGAAGATGGAGGATTGATGATTGAGGATTGAGGATTGAGGATTGAGGATTGAGGATTGAGGATTGAGTATTGAAGATTGTGGATTGATGATTGAGGATTGAGGATTGAGGATTGAGTATTGAGGATTGAAGATTGAGGACTGAGTGTTGAGGGTTGAGTGATGAGAATTGATGTCTCTGGATGGAGACTTGAAGATTGAAGATTGAGGATTGAGTATTGAAAGCAGAGAATTCAGGATATTCTGTTGAGTATTGAGAATTGAGGATTGATGATTGAGTATTGAGGATTGATGTTTGAGGGTTGTGTATTGAATATTGAGGAATGAGAATTGAGGATTGAGGATTGAGTATTGAGCATTGAAGATTGAGTATTGATGATTGAAGATTGAGGATTGAGGATTGAGGTTTGAGGTTTGAGAATGGAGTTTTGAGTATGAGGACTGAGGGTTGAGGGTTGAGGTTTGAGGAACGAGGATTGAGGATTGAGAATTGAGGACTGAGGATTGACGATTGAGTATTGAAGATTGAGGATTGATGTCTGAGGATTGAGGATTGAGGATTGAGGATTGAGAATTGAGAATTGAGGATCGGGACTGAGGGTTGAGGATTGAGGTTTGAGGAATGAGGATTGAGGATTGAGGATTGAGGGTTGAGGATTGAGGATTGAGGATTGAGTATTGAAGATTGAGGATTGATGACTGAGGATTGAGAATTGAGGATTGACGATTGAGGATTGGGAATTGAGGATTGAAGATTGAGTATTGAAGGTTGAAGGTTGATGATTGAGGATTGAGGATTGTGGATTGAGGATTGAGGGTTCAGGATTGAAGGTTGAGGATTGAGGATTGATCATTGAGTATTGATGATTGATGATTGAGGACTGAGGATTGAGGATTGAGGATTGAAGATTGAGTATTCAGGATTGAAGATTGAGGATTGAGGATTGAGGCTTGAGGATTGAGGATTGAGGATTGAAGATTGAGGATTGGGGATTGAGGATTGAGAATTGAGGATTGAGTATTGAGGATTGAGTATTGAGGATTGAGGATTGAAGATTGAGTATTAAGGATTGAGGATTGGGGATTGAGGATCTAGGATTGGAAATTGACTATTGAGGATTGGGGATTGAGGATTGAGGACTGAGGAACGAGGATTGACGATTGAGGATGATGGCTGAGGTTTGAGGACTGAGGTTTGAGGACTGAGGGCTGAGGATTGAGGATTGAGAATTGAGGATTGATGATTGAGGGTTGAAGATTGAGGACTGGGTATTGAGGACTGAAGAATGAGGATTGAGGATTGAGGATTGAGGACTGAGGTTTGCAGATTGAGTATTGAGTTTTGAAGCATGACGATTGAGGATTGAGGATTGAGGATTGGTGATTGAGGATTGAGGATTGAGGATTGAAGATTGAGTATTGAGGATTGAAGATTGAGGATTGAGGATTGAGGATTGAGGATGGAGGATTGGGAATTGACGATTGAAGATTGAGTATTGAAGGTTGAAGGTTGATGATTGAGGATTGAGGATTGTGGATTGAGGATTGAGGGTTGAGGATTGAAGGTTGAGTATTGAGGATTGAACATTGAGTATTGATGATTGATGATTGAGGACTGAGGATTGAAGATTGAGGATTGGGGATTGAGGAATGGTGATTGAGGATTGAGGACTGAGGATTGAGAATTGAGGATTGAAGATTGAAAATTGAGTATTGAGGATTGAAGATTGAGGATTGAGGATTGAGGACTGAAGATTGAGGACTGAGTGTTGAGTGTTGAGTGATGCGAATTGATGTTTGTAGACTGAGATTTGAAGATTGAAGATTGGGGATTGAGTACTGAAAACTGTGAATTCAGGATATTCTAATGAGGACTGAGGATTGACAATAGATTGTTGAGGACTGAGGGCTGAAGATTGACGATTCAGGACTGAGGATTGAGGAGTGAGAATTGAGGATTGAGGATTGAGGATTGAGGATTGGGTATTGAGGATTGAAGAATGAGGATTGACGATTGAGGATTAAGGATAGAGGATTGAGGATTGAAGATTGAGGATAGAGGATTCAGGATTGAGGATTGAGGATGAGGGCTGAGGGTTGAGGATTGAGGATTGAGGATTGAGGATTGAAGATCGAGTACTGAGGATTGAGGATTGAGGATTGAGGATTGAGTATTGAAGATTGAGGATTGATGATTGTGGATTGAGTACTGAGGATTGAGGATTCAGGATTGAGGATTGAGGATTGAGTATTGAAGACTGAGTATTGATGACTGAGGATTGAGGATTGAGGATTGATGATTGAGGACTGAGGATTGAAGATTGATTATGGGGGATTGAAGGTTTAGTATTGAGGATTGAGGATTGAGGATTGAGAATTGAGGATTTAGTATTGAAGATTCAGGATCGATGATTGAGGATTCAGTATTGAGGATTGAGGATTGAGTATTGAAGATTGAGGACTGATGATTGACGATTGAGGACTGAGGATTGAGGATTGATTATTGAGCTTTTGGGGATTGAAGATTGTGGACTGGGGATAGAGGATTGAATATTGAGGCTTAAGGATAGAGTATTGGGGATTGAGGTTCTAGGATAGGAGATTGATGATTGAGGATTGAAGATTGAGTATTGAGGATTGTGGATTGAGAATTGAGAATTGAGGATGGGGACTGAGGGTTGAGGATTGAGGTTTGAGGAATGAGGATTGAGGATTGAGGATTGAGGATTGAGGATTGAGGATTGAAGATCGAGTACTGAGGATTGAGGATTGAGTATTGAGGATTAAGTATTGAAGATTGAGGATTGATGATTGTGGATTGAGTACTGAGGATTGAGGATTCAGGATTGAGGATTGAGGATTGAGTATTGAAGACTGAGGATTGATGACTGAGGATAGAGGATTGAGGATTGATGATTGAGGATTGAGGATTGAAGATAGAGTATGGGGGATTGAAGGTTTAGTATTGAGGATTGAGGATTGAGGATTGAGGATTGAGGATTTAGTATTGAAGATTGAGGATTGATGATTGAGGATTGCGCACTGAGGATTGAGGATTGAGGATTGAGTATTGAAGACAGAGTATTGATGATTGATTATTGAGGATTGAAGATTGAGGATTGAGGATTGAGGATTAAGAATTGAGAATATAGGATGAGGACTGAGGGTTGAGGATTGAGGTTTGAGGAATGAGGATAGAGGATTGAGGATTCAGGATTGATGATTGAGGATTGAGTATTGAAGATTGAGGATTGATGACTGAGGATTGAGGATTGAGGATTGATGATTGAGGATTGAAGATAGAAGATCGAGTATGGAGGATTGAAGATTGAATATTGAGGATTGAGGAACGAGGATTGACGATTGAGGATGATGACTGAGGTTTGAGGACTGAGGTTTGAGGACTGAGGACTGAGGATTGAGGATTGAGAGTTGAGGATTGAGGATTGAGGATTGAGGATTGAGTATTGAAGATTGAGGATTGATGATTGTGGATTGAGGAGTGAGGATTGAGGATTGAGGATTGAGGATTGAAGACTGAGTATTGAGGATTGAAGATTGAGGATTGAGGATTCAGGATTGAGGATTGAGGATGAGGGCTGAGGGTTGAGGATTGAGGATTGAGAATTGAGGATTGAGGATTGAGGATTGAGGATTGAGGATTGAAGACTGAGTTTTGAGGATTGTGGATTGAGGATTGAGGGTTGAGGATTGAAGGTTGAGTATTGAGGATTGAAAATTGCGTATTGATGATTGAGGATTGAGGACTGAGGATTGATGGTTGAGGATTGGGGATTGAGGATTGGCGATTGAGGATTGAGGACTGAGGATTGAGAATTGAGGATTGAAGATTGAAGATTGAGTATTGAGGATTGAAGATTGAGGATTGAGGATTGAGGACTGAAGATTGAGGACTGAGTGTTGTGTGTTGAGTGATGCGAATTGATGTTTGTAGACTGAGATTTGAAGATTGAAGATTGGGGATTGAGTACTGAAAACTGTGAATTGAGGATATTCTAATGAGGACTGAGGATCGACAATTGATTGTTGAGGACTGAGGGCTGAAGATTGACGATTCAGGGTTGAGGATTCGGGATTGAGGTTTGAGGACGAGGACTGACGGTTGAGGACTGAGGGTTGAGGATTGAGGTTTGAGGAATGAGGATTGAGGATTGAGGATTGAGGATTGAGCATTGAGGATTGAGGATTGAGCATTGAGGATTGAAGATTGTGGACTGGGGATTGAGGATTGAAGATTGAGGATTAAGGATTGAGTATTGGGGATTGAGGATCGAAGGTTGAGGAGTGGGTATTCAGGATTGAAGAATGAGGATTGAGGATTGAGGATTGAGGATTGAGGATTGAAGATTGAGTATTGAGGATTGAAGACTGACGATAGAGGATTGAGGATTGAGGATTGAGGATTGAGGATTGAAGATTGAGTATTCAGGATTGAAGATTGAGGATTGAGGATTGAGGCTTGAGGATTGAGGATTGAGGATTGAGGATTGAGGATTGGGGATTGAGGATTGAGAATTGAGGATTGAGTATTGAGGATTGAGTATTGAGGATTGAGGATTGAAGATTGAGGATTAAGGATTGAGGATTGGGGATTGAGGATCTAGGATTGGAAATTGACTATTGAGGATTGGGGATTGAGGACTGAGGACTGAGGAACGAGGATTGACGATTGAGGATGATGGCTGAGGTTTGAGGACTGAGGTTTGAGGACTGAGGACTGAGGATTGAGGATTGAGAATTGAGGATTGAGGATTGAGGGTTGAAGATTGAGGGCTGGGTATTGAGGACTGAAGAATGGGGATTGAGGATTGAGGATTGAGGACTGAGGTTTGCAGATTGAGTATTGAGTATTGAAGACCGACGATTGAGGATTGAGGATTGAGGATTGGTGATTGAGGATTGAGGATTGAGGATTGAAGATTGAGTATCGAGGATTGAAGATTGAGGATTCAGGATTGAGGAATGAGGATGGAGGATGAGGGCTGAGGGCTGAGGATTGAGGTTTGAGTATTGAATCCTGAGAATTCAGGATATTCTATTGAGAATTGTGAATTGAGGATTGATGGTTGAGTATTGAGGATTGAGGATTGAGGATTGAGGATTGAGTATTGAAAATGGAGGATTGATGATTGAGGATTGAGGATTGAGGATTGAGGATTGAGGATTGAGTATTGAAGATTGTGGATTGACGATTGAGGATTGAGGATTGAGGATTGTGTATTGAGGATTAAGGATTGAGTATTGGGGATTGAGGATTGATGATTGACGTTTGGGTATTGAGGATTGACGATTGAGGATTGAGGATTGAGGATTGAGGATTGAAGATGGAGGACTGAGTGTTGAGGGTTGAGTGATGAGTATTGATGTCTGTGGATGGAGACTTGAATATTGAAGATTGAGGATTGAGTATTGAAAGCAGAGAATTCAGGATATTCTATTGAGTATTGAGAATTGAGGATTGATGATTGAGTATTGAGGATTGATGTTTGAGGGTTGTGTATTGAATACTGAGGATTGAGGATTGAGGATTGAGGATTGAGGATTGAGGATTGAGCATTGAAGATTGAGTATTGATGATTGAAGATTGAGGATTGAGGATTGAGGTTTGAGGATTGAGAATTGAGAATTGAGTATGAGGACTGAGGGTTGAGGGTTGAGGTTTGAGGAACGAGGATTGAGGGTTGAGAATTGAGGACTGAGGATTGACGATTGAGTATTGAAGATTGAGGATTGATGTCTGAGGATTGAGGATTGAGGATTGAGGATTGAGAATTGAGAATTGAGGATCGGGACTGAGGGTAGAGGATTGAGGTTAGTGGAACGAGGATTGACGATTGAGGATGATGACTGAGGTTTGAGGACTGAGGTTTGAGGACTGAGGACTGAGGATTGAGGATTGAGAGTTGAGGATTGAGGATTGAGGATTGAGGATTGAGTATTGAAGATTGAGGATTGATGATTGTGGATTGAGGAGTGAGGATTGAGGATTGAGGATTGAGGATTGAAGACTGAGTATTGAGGATTGAAGATTGAGGATTGAGGATTCAGCATTGAGGATTGAGGATGAGGGCTGAGGGTTGAGGATTGAGGATTGAGAATTGAGGATTGAGGATTGAGGATTGAGGATTGAGGATTGAAGACTGAGTTTTGAGGATTGAAGATTGAGGATAGAGGATTCAGGATTGAGGATTGAGGATGAGGGCTGAGGGTTGAGGATTGAGGATTGAGGATTGAGGATTGAAGATCGAGTACGTAGGATTGAGGATTGAGGACTGAGGATTGAGGATTGTGGATTGAGGATTGAGGGTTGAGGATTGAAGGTTGAGTATTGAGGATTGAAAATTGCGTATTGATGATTGAGGATTGAGGACTGAGGATTGATGGTTGAGGATTGGGGATTGAGGATTGGCGATTGAGGATTGAGGACTGAGGATTGAGAATTGAGGATTGAAGATTGAAGATTGAGTATTGAGGATTGAAGATTGAGGATTGAGGATTGAGGACTGAAGATTGAGGACTGAGTGTTGTGTGTTGAGTGATGCGAATTGATGTTTGTAGACTGAGATTTGAAGATTGAAGATTGGGGATTGAGTACTGAAAACTGTGAATTGAGGATATTCTAATGAGGACTGAGGATCGACAATTGATTGTTGAGGACTGAGGGCTGAAGATTGACGATTCAGGGTTGAGGATTCGGGATTGAGGTTTGAGGACGAGGACTGACGGTTGAGGACTGAGGGTTGAGGATTGAGGTTTGAGGAATGAGGATTGAGGATTGAGGATTGAGGATTGAGCATTGAGGATTGAGGATTGAGCATTGAGGATTGAAGATTGTGGACTGGGGATTGAGGATTGAAGATTGAGGATTAAGGATTGAGTATTGGGGATTGAGGATCGAAGGTTGAGGAGTGGGTATTCAGGATTGAAGAATGAGGATTGAGGATTGAGGATTGAGGATTGAGGATTGAAGATTGAGTATTGAGGATTGAAGGCTGACGATAGAGGATTGAGGATTGAGGATTGAGGATTGAGGATTGAAGATTGAGTATTCAGGATTGAAGATTGAGGATTGAGGATTGAGGCTTGAGGATTGAGGATTGAGGATTGAGGATTGAGGATTGGGGATTGAGGATTGAGAATTGAGGATTGAGTATTGAGGATTGAGTATTGAGGATTGAGGATTGAAGATTGAGGATTAAGGATTGAGGATTGGGGATTGAGGATCTAGGATTGGAAATTGACTATTGAGGATTGGGGATTGAGGATTGAGGACTGAGGAACGAGGATTGACGATTGAGGATGATGGCTGAGGTTTGAGGACTGAGGTTTGAGGACTGAGGACTGAGGATTGAGGATTGAGAATTGAGGATTGAGGATTGAGGGTTGAAGATTGAGGGCTGGGTATTGAGGACTGAAGAATGGGGATTGAGGATTGAGGATTGAGGACTGAGGTTTGCAGATTGAGTATTGAGTATTGAAGACTGACGATTGAGGATTGAGGATTGAGGATTGGTGATTGAGGATTGAGGATTGAGGATTGAAGATTGAGTATCGAGGATTGAAGATTGAGGATTCAGGATTGAGGATTGAGGATGGAGGATGAGGGCTGAGGGCTGAGGATTGAGGTTTGAGTATTGAATCCTGAGAATTCAGGATATTCTATTGAGAATTGTGAATTGAGGATTGATGGTTGAGTATTGAGGATTGAGGATTGAGGATTGAGGATTGAGTATTGAAAATGGAGGATTGATGATTGAGGATTGAGGATTGAGCATTGAAGATTGAGTATTGATGATTGAAGATTGAGGATTGAGGATTGAGGTTTGAGGATTGAGAATTGAGAATTGAGTATGAGGACTGAGGGTTGAGGGTTGAGGTTTGAGGAACGAGGATTGAGGGTTGAGAATTGAGGACTGAGGATTGACGATTGAGTATTGAAGATTGAGGATTGATGTCTGAGGATTGAGGATTGAGGATTGAGGATTGAGAATCGAGAATTGAGGATCGGGACTGAGGGTTGAGGATTGAGGTTAGTGGAATGAGGATTGAGGATTGAGGATTGAGGGTTGAGGATTGAGGATTGAGGATTGAGTATTGAAGATTGAGGATTGATGACTGAGGATTGAGAATTGAGGATTGACGATTGAGGATTGGGAATTGAGGATTGAAGATTGAGTATTGAAGGTTGAAGGTTGATGATTGAGGATTGAGGATTGTGGATTGAGGATTGAGGGTTGAGGATTGAAGGTTGAGTATTGAGGATTGAACATTGAGTATTGATGATTGATGATTGAGGACTGAGGATTGAAGATTGAGGATTGGGGATTGAGGAATGGTGATTGAGGATTGAGGACTGAGGATTGAGAATTGAGGATTGAAGATTGAAAATTGAGTATTGAGGATTGAAGATTGAGGATTGAGGATTGAGGACTGAAGATTGAGGACTGAGTGTTGAGTGTTGAGTGATGCGAATTGATGTTTGTAGACTGAGATTTGAAGATTGAAGATTGGGGATTGAGTACTGAAAACTGTGAATTCAGGATATTCTAATGAGGACTGAGGATTGACAATAGATTGTTGAGGACTGAGGGCTGAAGATTGACGATTCAGGACTGAGGATTGAGGAGTGAGAATTGAGGATTGAGGATTGAGGATTGAGGATTGGGTATTGAGGATTGAAGAATGAGGATTGACGATTGAGGATTAAGGATAGAGGATTGAGGATTGAAGATTGAGGATAGAGGATTCAGGATTGAGGATTGAGGATGAGGGCTGAGGGTTGAGGATTGAGGATTGAGGATTGAGGATTGAAGATCGAGTACTGAGGATTGAGGATTGAGGATTGAGGATTGAGTATTGAAGATTGAGGATTGATGATTGTGGATTGAGTACTGAGGATTGAGGATTCAGGATTGAGGATTGAGGATTGAGTATTGAAGACTGAGGATTGATGACTGAGGATTGAGGATTGAGGATTGATGATTGAGGACTGAGGATTGAAGATTGAGTATGGGGGATTGAAGGTTTAGTATTGAGGATTGAGGATTGAGGATTGAGAATTGAGGATTTAGTATTGAAGATTCAGGATCGATGATTGAGGATTCAGTATTGAGGATTGAGGATTGAGGATTGAGGATTGAGTATTGAAGATTGAGGACTGATGATTGACGATTGAGGACTGAGGATTGAGGATTGATTATTGAGCTTTTGGGGATTGAAGATTGTGGACTGGGGATAGAGGATTGAATATTGAGGCTTAAGGATAGAGTATTGGGGATTGAGGTTCTAGGATAGGAGATTGATGATTGAGGATTGAAGATTGAGTATTGAGGATTGTGGATTGAGAATTGAGAATTGAGGATGGGGACTGAGGGTTGAGGATTGAAGATTGAGTATTCAGGATTGAAGATTGAGGATTGAGGATTGAGGCTTGAGGATTGAGGATTGAGGATTGAGGATTGAGGATTGGGGATTGAGGATTGAGAATTGAGGATTGAGTATTGAGGATTGAGTATTGAGGATTGAGGATTGAAGATTGAGGATTAAGGATTGAGGATTGGGGATTGAGGATCTAGGATTGGAAATTGACTATTGAGGATTGGGGATTGAGGATTGAGGACTGAGGAACGAGGATTGACGATTGAGGATGATGGCTGAGGTTTGAGGACTGAGGTTTGAGGACTGAGGACTGAGGATTGAGGATTGAGAATTGAGGATTGAGGATTGAGGGTTGAAGATTGAGGGCTGGGTATTGAGGACTGAAGAATGGGGATTGAGGATTGAGGATTGAGGACTGAGGTTTGCAGATTGAGTATTGAGTATTGAAGACTGACGATTGAGGATTGAGGATTGAGGATTGGTGATTGAGGATTGAGGATTGAGGATTGAAGATTGAGTATCGAGGATTGAAGATTGAGGATTCAGGATTGAGGATTGAGGATGGAGGATGAGGGCTGAGGGCTGAGGATTGAGGTTTGAGTATTGAATCCTGAGAATTCAGGATATTCTATTGAGAATTGTGAATTGAGGATTGATGGTTGAGTATTGAGGATTGAGGATTGAGGATTGAGGATTGAGTATTGAAAATGGAGGATTGATGATTGAGGATTGAGGATTGAGGATTGAGGATTGAGTATTGAAGATTGTGGATTGACGATTGAGGATTGAGGATTGAGGATTGTGTATTGAGGATTAAGGATTGAGTATTGGGGATTGAGGATTGATGATTGACGTTTGGGTATTGAGGATTGACGATTGAGGATTGAGGATTGAGGATTGAGGATTGAAGATTGAGGACTGAGTGTTGAGGGTTGAGTGATGAGAATTGATGTCTGTGGATGGAGACTTGAATATTGAAGATTGAGGATTGAGTATTGAAAGCAGAGAATTCAGGATATTCTATTGAGTATTGAGAATTGAGGATTGATGATTGAGTATTGAGGATTGATGTTTGAGGGTTGTGTATTGAATATTGAGGATTGAGGATTGAGGATTGAGGATTGAGGATTGAGGATTGAGCATTGAAGATTGAGTATTGATGATTGAAGATTGAGGATTGAGGATTGAGGTTTGAGTATGAGGACTGAGGGTTGAGGGTTGAGGTTTGAGGAACGAGGATTGAGGGTTGAGAATTGAGGACTGAGGATTGACGATTGAAGATTGAGGATTGATGTCTGAGGATTGAGGATTGAGGATTGAGGATTGAGAATTGAGAATTGAGGATCGGGACTGAGGGTTGAGGATTGAGGTTAGTGGAATGAGGATTGAGGATTGAGGATTGAGGGTTGAGGATTGAGGATTGAGGATTGAGTATTGAAGATTGAGGATTGATGACTGAGGATTGAGAATTGAGGATTGACGATTGAGGATTGGGAATTGAGGATTGAAGATTGAGTATTGAAGGTTGAAGGTTGATGATTGAGGATTGAGGATTGTGGATTGAGGATTGAGGGTTGAGGATTGAAGGTTGAGTATTGAGGATTGAACATTGAGTATTGATGATTGATGATTGAGGACTGAGGATTGAAGATTGAGGATTGGGGATTGAGGAATGGTGATTGAGGATTGAGGACTGAGGATTGAGAATTGAGGATTGAAGATTGAAAATTGAGTATTGAGGATTGAAGATTGAGGATTGAGGATTGAGGACTGAAGATTGAGGACTGAGTGTTGAGTGTTGAGTGATGCGAATTGATGTTTGTAGACTGAGATTTGAAGATTGAAGATTGGGGATTGAGTACTGAAAACTGTGAATTCAGGATATTCTAATGAGGACTGAGGATTGACAATAGATTGTTGAGGACTGAGGGCTGAAGATTGACGATTCAGGACTGAGGATTGAGGAGTGAGAATTGAGGATTGAGGATTGAGGATTGAGGATTGGGTATTGAGGATTGAAGAATGAGGATTGACGATTGAGGATTAAGGATAGAGGATTGAGGATTGAAGATTGAGGATAGAGGATTCAGGATTGAGGATTGAGGATGAGGGCTGAGGGTTGAGGATTGAGGATTGAGGATTGAGGATTGAAGATCGAGTACTGAGGATTGAGGATTGAGGATTGAGGATTGAGTATTGAAGATTGAGGATTGATGATTGTGGATTGAGTACTGAGGATTGAGGATTCAGGATTGAGGATTGAGGATTGAGTATTGAAGACTGAGGATTGATGACTGAGGATTGAGGATTGAGGATTGATGATTGAGGACTGAGGATTGAAGATTGAGTATGGGGGATTGAAGGTTTAGTATTGAGGATTGAGGATTGAGGATTGAGAATTGAGGATTTAGTATTGAAGATTCAGGATCGATGATTGAGGATTCAGTATTGAGGATTGAGGATTGAGGATTGAGGATTGAGTATTGAAGATTGAGGACTGATGATTGACGATTGAGGACTGAGGATTGAGGATTGATTATTGAGCTTTTGGGGATTGAAGATTGTGGACTGGGGATAGAGGATTGAATATTGAGGCTTAAGGATAGAGTATTGGGGATTGAGGTTCTAGGATAGGAGATTGATGATTGAGGATTGAAGATTGAGTATTGAGGATTGTGGATTGAGAATTGAGAATTGAGGATGGGGACTGAGGGTTGAGGATTGAGGTTTGAGGAATGAGGATTGAGGATTGAGGATTGAGGATTGAGGATTGAGGATTGAAGATCGAGTACTGAGGATTGAGGATTGAGTATTGAGGATTAAGTATTGAAGATTGAGGATTGATGATTGTGGATTGAGTACTGAGGATTGAGGATTCAGGATTGAGGATTGAGGATTGAGTATTGAAGACTGAGGATTGATGACTGAGGATTGAGGATCGAGGATTGATGATTGAGGATTGAGGATTGAAGATTGAGTATGGGGGATTGAAGGTTTAGTATTGAGGATTGAGGATTGAGGATTGAGGATTGAGGATTTAGTATTGAAGATTGAGGATTGATGATTGAGGATTGCGCACTGAGGATTGAGGATTGAGGATTGAGTATTGAAGACAGAGTATTGATGATTGATTATTGAGGATTGAAGATTGAGGATTGAGGATTGAGGATTAAGAATTGAGAATATAGGATGAGGACTGAGGGTTGAGGATTGAGGTTTGAGGAATGAGGATAGAGGATTGAGGATTGAGGATTGATGATTGAGGATTGAGTATTGAAGATTGAGGATTGATGACTGAGGATTGAGGATTGAGGATTTATGATTGAGGATTGAAGATAGAAGATCGAGTATGGAGGATTGAAGATTGAGGATTGAGGATTGAGGAACGAGGATTGACGATTGAGGATGATGACTGAGGTTTGAGGACTGAGGTTTGAGGACTGAGGACAGAGGATTGAGGATTGAGAGTTGAGGATTGAGGATTGAGGATTGAGGATTGAGTATTGAAGATTGAGGATTGATGATTGTGGATTGAGGAGTGAGGATTGAGGATTGAGGATTGAGGATTGAAGACTGAGTATTGAGGATTGAAGATTGAGGATTGAGGATTCAGCATTGAGGATTGAGGATGAGGGCTGAGGGTTGAGGATTGAGGATTGAGAATTGAGGATTGAGGATTGAGGATTGAGGATTGAGGATTGAAGCCTGAGTTTTGAGGATTGAAGATTGAGGATAGAGGATTCAGGATTGAGGATTGAGGATGAGGGCTGAGGGTTGAGGATTGAGGATTGAGGATTGAGGATTGAAGATCGAGTACGTAGGATTGAGGATTGAGGACTGAGGATTGAGTATTGTGGATTGAGGATTGAGGGTTGAGGATTGAAGGTTGAGTATTGAGGATTGAAAATTGCGTATTGATGATTGAGGATTGAGGACTGAGGATTGATGGTTGAGGATTGGGGATTGAGGATTGGCGATTGAGGATTGAGGACTGAGGATTGAGAATTGAGGATTGAAGATTGAAGATTGAGTATTGAGGATTGAAGATTGAGGATTGAGGATTGAGGACTGAAGATTGAGGACTGAGTGTTGTGTGTTGAGTGATGCGAATTGATGTTTGTAGACTGAGATTTGAAGATTGAAGATTGGGGATTGAGTACTGAAAACTGTGAATTGAGGATATTCTAATGAGGACTGAGGATCGACAATTGATTGTTGAGGACTGAGGGCTGAAGATTGACGATTCAGGGTTGAGGATTCGGGATTGAGGTTTGAGGACGAGTACTGACGGTTGAGGACTGAGGGTTGAGGATTGAGGTTTGAGGAATGAGGATTGAGGATTGAGGATTGAGGATTGAGCATTGAGGATTGAAGATTGTGGACTGGGGATTGAGGATTGAAGATTGAGGATTAAGGATTGAGTATTGGGGATTGAGGATCGAAGGTTGAGGAGTGGGTATTCAGGATTGAAGAATGAGGATTGAGGATTGAGGATTGAGGATTGAGGATTGAAGATTGAGTATTGAGGATTGAAGACTGACGATAGAGGATTGAGGATTGAGGATTGAGGATTGAGGATTGAAGATTGAGTATTCAGGATTGAATATTGAGGATTGAGGATTGAGGCTTGAGGATTGAGGATTGAGGATTGAGGATTGAGGATTGGGGATTGAGGATTGAGAATTGAGGATTGAGTATTGAGGATTGAGTATTGAGGATTGAGGATTGAAGATTGAGGATTAAGGATTGAGGATTGGGGATTGAGGATCTAGGATTGGAAATTGACTATTGAGGATTGGGGATTGATGATTGAGGACTGAGGAACGAGGATTGACGATTGAGGATGATGGCTGAGGTTTGAGGACTGAGGTTTGAGGACTGAGGACTGAGGATTGAGGATTGAGAATTGAGGATTGAGGATTGAGGGTTGAAGATTGAGGGCTGGGTATTGAGGACTGAAGAATGAGGATTGAGGATTGAGGATTGAGGACTGAGGTTTGCAGATTGAGTATTGAGTATTGAAGACTGACGATTGAGGATTGAGGATTGAGGATTGGTGATTGAGGATTGAGGATTGAGGATTGAAGATTGAGTATCGAGGATTGAAGATTGAGGATTCAGGATTGAGGATTGAGGATGGAGGATGAGGGCTGAGGGCTGAGGATTGAGGTTTGAGTATTGAATCCTGAGAATTCAGGATATTCTATTGAGAATTGTGAATTGAGGATTGATGGTTGAGTATTGAGGATTGAGGATTGAGGATTGAGGATTGAGTATTGAAAATGGAGGATTGATGATTGAGGATTGAGGATTGAGGATTGAGGATTGAGGATTGAGTATTGAAGATTGTGGATTGACGATTGAGGATTGAGGATTGAGGATTGTGTATTGAGGATTAAGGATTGAGTATTGGGGATTGAGGATTGATGATTGACGTTTGGGTATTGAGGATTGACGATTGAGGATTGAGGATTGAGGATTGAGGATTGAAGATTGAGGACTGAGTGTTGAGGGTTGAGTGATGAGAATTGATGTCTGTGGATGGAGACTTGAATATTGAAGATTGAGGATTGAGTATTGAAAGCAGAGAATTCAGGATATTCTATTGAGTATTGAGAATTGAGGATTGATGATTGAGTATTGAGGATTGATGTTTGAAGGTTGTGTATTGAATATTGAGGATTGAGGATTGAGGATTGAGGATTGAGGATTGAGCATTGAAGATTGAGTATTGATGATTGAAGATTGAGGATTGAGGATTGAGGTTTGAGGATTGAGAATTGAGAATTGAGTATGAGGACTGAGGGTTGAGGGTTGAGGTTTGAGGAACAAGGATTGAGGGTTGAGAATTGAGGACTGAGGATTGACGATTGAGTATTGAAGATTGAGGATTGATGTCTGAGGATTGAGGATTGAGGATTGAGGATTGAGAATTGAGAATTGAGGATCGGGACTGAGGGTTGAGGATTGAGGTTAGTGGAATCAGGATTGAGGATTGAGGATTGAGGGTTGAGGATTGAGGATTGAGGATTGAGTATTGAAGATTGAGGATTGATGACTGAGGATTGAGAATTGAGGATTGACGATTGAGGATTGGGAATTGAGGATTGAAGATTGAGTATTGAAGGTTGAAGGTTGATGATTGAGGATTGAGGATTGTGGATTGAGGATTGAGGGTTGAGGATTGAAGGTTGAGTATTGAGGATTGAACATTGAGTATTGATGATTGATGATTGAGGACTGAGAATTGAAGATTGAGGATTGGGGATTGAGGAATGGTGATTGAGGATTGAGGACAGAGGATTGAGAATTGAGGATTGAAGATTGAAGATTGAGTATTGAGGATTGAAGATTGAGGATTGAGGATTGAGGACTGAAGATTGAGGACTGAGTGTTGAGTGTTGAGTGATGCGAATTGATGTTTGTAGACTGAGATTTGAAGATTGAAGATTGGGGATTGAGTACTGAAAACTGTGCATTGAGGATACTCTAATGAGGACTGAGGATTGACAATAGATTGTTGAGGACTGAGGGCTGAAGATTGACGATTCAGGACTGAGGATTGAGGAGTGAGAATTGAGGATTGAGGATTGAGGATTGAGGATTGGGTATTGAGGATTGAAGAATGAGGATTGACGATTGAGGATTAAGGATTGAGGATTGAGGATTGAGTATTGAAGATTCAGGATCGATGATTGAGGATTCAGTATTGAGGATTGAGGATTGAGGATTGAGGATTGAGTGTTGAAGATTGAGGACTGATGATTGACGATTGAGGACTGAGGATTGAGGATTGATTATTGAGGTTTTGGGGATTGAAGATTGTGGACTGGGGATAGAGGATTGAATATTGAGGATTAAGGATAGAGTATTGGGGATTGAGGTTCTAGGATAGGAGATTGATGATTGAGGATTGAAGATTGAGTATTGAGGATTGTGGATTGAGAATTGAGAATTGAGGATGGGGACTGAGGGTTGAGGATTGAGGTTTGAGGAATGAGGATTGAGGATTGATGACTGAGGATGGAGGATGAGTGCTGAGGGCTGAGGATTGAGGTCTGAGTATTGAATCCTGAGAATTCAGGATATTCTATTGAGTATTGTGAATTGAGGATTGATGGTTGAGTATTGAGGATTGAGGATTGAGGATTGAGGATTGAGTATTGAAGATGGAGGATTGATGATTGAGGATTGAGGATTGAGGATTGAGGATTGAGGATTGAGTATTGAAGATTGTGGATTGATGATTGAGGCTTGACGATTGAGGATTGAGTATTGAGGATTGAGGATTGAGTATTGGGGATTGAGGATTGAAGACTGACGTTTGGGTATTGAGGATTTACGATTGAGGATTGAGGATTGAGGGTTGAGGATTGAAGATTGAGGACTGAGTGTTGAGGGTTGAGTGATGAGGATTGATGTCTGTGGATGGAGACTTGAAGATTGAAGATTGAGGATTGAGTATTGAAAACAGAGAATTCAGGATATTCTATGGAGTATTGAGAATTGAGGATTGATGATTGAGTATTGAGGATTGATGTTTGAGTGTTGTGTATTGAATATTCAGGATTGAGGACTGAGGATTGAAGATTGAGGATTGGGGATTGAGGAATGGTGATTGAGGATTGAGGTCTGAGGATTGAGAATTGAGGATTGAAGATTGAAGATTGAGTATTGAGGATTGAAGATTGAGGATTGGGGATTGAGTACTGAAAACTGTGAATTGAGGATATTCTAATGACTACTGAGGATTGACAATAGATTGTTGAGGACTGAGGGCTGAACATTGACGATTCAGGACTGAGTATTCGGGATTGAGTTGTGAGAGAGAGGACAGACGGTTGAGGATTGAGGTTCGAGGATTGAGGATTGAGGACTGATGACTGAGGATTGAGGATTGAGGATTGAGCATTGAGGATTGAACATTGTGGACTGGGGATTGAGGATTGAAGATTGAGGATTAAGGATTGAGTATTGGGGATTGAGGACCTAGGATTGGAGATTGATTATTGAGGATTGAAGATTGCGTATTGATGATTGAAGATTGAGGATTGAGGACTGAGGATTGAGGATTGAGGATTGAAGATTGAGTATTGATGATTGAATATTGAGGATTGTGGATTGAGTGTTGAGGATTGAAGATTGAGGATTGAGGATTGAGGATTGAGGGTTGAGTATTGAAGATTGAGTATTCATGACTGAGGATTGAGGATTGAGGATTGAGTATTGAGGATTGAGGATTGAAGATTGAGAACTGAGGATTGAAGATTGAGGATTGAAGACTGAGTATTGAGGATTGAACATTGAGGATTGAGAATACAGGATTGAGGATTGAGGATGAGGGCTGAGGTTTGAGGATTCAGGATTGAGGATTGAGGATTGAAGATTGAGTATTGAGGATTGAGGATTGAGGATTGAAGATTGACGATTGATGATTGAGGATTGCGCACTGAGGATTGAGGATTGAGGATTGAGTATTGAAGACAGAGTATTGATGATTGATTATTGAGGATTGAAGATTGAGGATTGAGGATTGAGGATTAAGAATTGAGAATTGAGGATGAGGACTGAGGGTTGAGGATTGAGGTTTGAGGAATGAGGATTGAGGATTGAGGATTGAGGATTGATGATTGAGGATTGAGTATTGAAGATTGAGGATTGATGACTGAGGATTGAGGATTGAGGATTGATGATTGAGGATTGAAGATAGAAGATCGAGTATGGAGGATTGAAGATTGAGGATTGAGGATTGAGGAACGAGGATTGACGATTGAGGACGATGACTGAGGTTTGAGGACTGAGGTTTGAGGACTGAGGACTGAGGATTGAGGATTGAGAGTTGAGGATTGAGGATTGAGGATTGAGGATTGAGTATTGAAGATTGAGGATTGATGATTGTGGATTGAGGACTGAGGATTGAGGATTGAGGATTGAGGATTGAAGACTGAGTATTGAGGATTGAAGATTGAGGATTGAGGATTCAGCATTGAGGATTGAGGATGAGGGCTGAGGGTTGAGGATTGAGGATTGAGAATTGAGGATTGAGGATTGAGGATTGAGGATTGAGGATTGAAGACTGAGTTTTGAGGATTGAAGATTGAGGATAGAGGATTCAGGATTGAGGATTGAGGATGAGGGCTGAGGGTTGAGGATTGAGGATTGAGGATTGAGGATTGAAGATCGAGTACGTAGGATTGAGGATTGAGGACTGAGGATTGAGGATTCTGGATTGAGGATTGAGGGTTGAGGATTGAAGGTTGAGTATTGAGGATCGAAAATTGCGTATTGATGATTGAGGATTGAGGACTGAGGATTGATGGTTGAGGATTGGGGATTGAGTATTGGCGATTGAGGATTGAGGACTGAGGATTGAGAATTGAGGATTGAAGATTGAAGATTGAGTATTGAGGATTGAAGATTGAGGATTGAGGATTGAGGACTGAAGATTGAGGACTGAGTGTTGTGTGTTGAGTGATGCGAATTGATGTTTGTAGACTGAGATTTGAAGATTGAAGATTGGGAATTGAGTACTGAAAACTGTGAATTGAGGATATTCTAATGAGGACTGAGGATCGACAATTGATTGTTGAGGACTGAGGGCTGAAGATTGACGATTCAGGGTTGAGGATTCGGGATTGAGGTTTGAGGACGAGGACTGACGGTTGAGGACTGAGGGTTGAGGATTGAGGTTTGAGGAATGAGGATTGAGGATTGAGGATTGAGGATTGAGCACTGAGGATTGAAGATTGTGGACTGGGGATTGAGGATTGAAGATTGAGTATTAAGGATTGAGTATTGGGGATTGAGGATCGAAGGTTGAGGAGTGGGTATTCAGGATTGAAGAATGAGGATTGAGGATTAAGGATTGAGGATTGAGGATTGAGGATTGAAGATTGAGTATTGAGGATTGAAGACTGACGATAGAGGTTTGAGGATTGAGGATTGAGGATTGAGGATTGAAGATTGAGTATTCAGGATTGAAGATTGAGGATTGAGGATTGAGGCTTGAGGATTGAGGATTGAGGATTGAGGATTGAGGATTGAGGATTGGGGATTGAGGATTGAGAATTGAGGATTGAGTATTGAGGATTGAGTATTGAGGATTGAGGATTGAAGATTGAGGATTAAGGATTGAGGATTGGGGATTGAGGATCTAGGATTGGAAATTGACTATTGAGGATTGGGGATTGAGGATTGAGGACTGAGGAACGAGGATTGACGATTGAGGATGATGGCTGAGGTTTGAGGACTGAGGTTTGAGGACTGAGGACTGAGGATTGAGGATTGAGAATTGAGGATTGAGGATTGAGGGTTGAAGATTGAGGGCTGGGTATTGAGGACTGAAGAATGAGGATTGAGGATTGAGGATTGAGGACTGAGGTTTGCAGATTGAGTATTGAGTATTGAAGACTGACGATTGAGGATTGAGGATTGAGGATTGGTGATTGAGAATTGTGGATGGGGACTGAGGGTTGAGGATTGAGGTTTGAGGAATGAGGATTGAGGATTGATGACTGAGGATGGAGGATGAGTGCTGAGGGCTGAGGATTGAGGTCTGAGTATTGAATCCTGAGAATTCAGGATATTCTATTGAGTATTGTGAATTGAGGATTGATGGTTGAGTATTGAGGATTGAGGATTGAGGATTGAGGATTGAGTATTGAAGATGGAGGATTGATGATTGAGGATTGAGGATTGAGGATTGAGGATTGAGGATTGAGTATTGAAGATTGTGGATTGATGATTGAGGATTGACGATTGAGGATTGAGTATTGAGGATTGAGGATTGAGTATTGGGGATTGAGGATTGAAGACTGACGTTTGGGTATTGAGGATTTACGATTGAGGATTGAGGATTGAGGATTGAGGATTGAAGATTGAGGACTGAGTGTTGAGGGTTGAGTGATGAGGATTGATGTCTGTGGATGGAGACTTGAAGATTGAAGATTGAGGATTGAGTATTGAAAACAGAGAATTCAGGATATTCTATGGAGTATTGAGAATTGAGGATTGATGATTCAGTATTGAGGATTGATGTTTGAGGGTTGTGTATTGAATATTGAGGATTGAGGACTGAGGATTGAAGATTGAGGATTGGGGATTGAGGAATGGTGATTGAGGATTGAGGACTGAGGATTGAGAATTGAGGATTGAAGATTGAAGATTGAGTATTGAGGATTGAAGATTGAGGATTGGGGATTGAGTACTGAAAACTGTGAATTGAGGATATTCTAATGAGGACTGAGGATTGACAATAGATTGTTGAGGACTGAGGGCTGAACATTGACGATTCAGGACTGAGGATTCGGGATTGAGTTGTGAGAGAGAGGACAGACGGTTGAGGATTGAGGTTCGAGGATTGAGGATTGTGGACTGATGACTGAGGATTGAGGATTGAGGATTGAGCATTGAGGACTGAAGATTGTGGACTGGGGATTGAGGATTGAAGATTGAGGATTAAGGATTGAGTATTGGGGATTGAGGACCTAGGATTGGAGATTGATTATTGAGGATTGAAGATTGCGTATTGATGATTGAAGATTGAGGATTGAGGACTGAGGATTGAGGATTGAGGATTGAAGATTGAGTATTGATGATTGAATATTGAGGATTGTGGATTGAGTGTTGAGGATTGAAGATTGAGGATTGAGGATTGAGGATTGAGGATTGAGTATTGAAGATTGAGTACTCATGACTGAGGATTGAGGATTGAGGATTGAGTATTGAGGATTGAGGATTGAAGATTGAGAACTGAGGATTGAAGATTGAGGATTGAAGACTGAGTATTGAGTATTGAACATTGAGGATTGAGAATACAGGATTGAGGATTGAGGATGAGGGCTGAGGTTTGAGGATTCAGGATTGAGGATTGAGGATTGAGGATTGAGGATTTAGGATTGAGTATTGAAAATGGAGGATTGATGATTGAGGATTGAGGATTGAGGATTGAGGATTGAGGATTGAGTATTGAAGATTGTGGATTGACGATTGAGGATTGAAGATTGAGGATTGAGGATTGAGGATTAAGTATTGAGAATTGAGGATGAGGACTGAGGGTTGAGGATTGAGGTTTGAGGAATGAGGATTGAGGATTGAGGATTGAGGATTGATGATTGAGGATTGAGTATTGAAGATTGAGGATTGATGACTGAGGATTGAGGATTGAGGATTGATGATTGAGGATTGAAGATAGAAGATCGAGTATGGAGGATTGAAGATTGAGGATTGAGGATTGAGGAACGAGGATTGACGATTGAGGATGATGACTGAGGTTTGAGGACTGAGGTTTGAGGACTGAGGACTGAGGATTGAGGATTGAGAGTTGAGGATTGAGGATTGAGGATTGAGGATTGAGTATTGAAGATTGAGGATTGATGATTGTGGATTGAGGACTGAGGATTGAGGATTGAGGATTGAGGATTGAAGACTGAGTATTGAGGATTGAAGATTGAGGATTGAGGATTCAGCATTGAGGATTGAGGATGAGGGCTGAGGGTTGAGGATTGAGGATTGAGAATTGAGGATTGAGGATTGAGGATTGAGGATTGAGGTTTGAGGACTGAGGTTTGAGGACTGAGGACTGAGGATTGAGGATTGAGAATTGAGGATTGAGGATTGAGGGTTGAAGATTGAGGGCTGGGTATTGAGGACTGAAGAATGAGGATTGAGGATTGAGGATTGAGGACTGAGGTTTGCAGATTGAGTATTGAGTATTGAAGACTGACGATTGAGGATTGAGGATTGAGGATTGGTGATTGAGGATTGAGGATTGAGGATTGAAGATTGAGTATTGAGGATTGAAGATTGAGGATTCAGGATTGAGGATTGAGGATGGAGGATGAGGGCTGAGGGCTGAGGATTGAGGTTTGAGTATTGAATCCTGAGAATTCAGGATATTCTATTGAGAATTGTGAATTGAGGATTGATGGTTGAGTATTGAGGATTGAGGATTGAGGATTTAGGATTGAGTATTGAAAATGGAGGATTGATGATTGAGGATTGAGGATTGAGGATTGAGGATTGAGGATTGAGTATTGAAGATTGTGGATTGACGATTGAGGATTGAGGATTGAGGATTGAGTATTGAGGATTAAGGATTGAGTATTGGGGATTGAGGATTGATGATTGACGTTTGGGTATTGAGGATTGACGATTGAGGATTGAGGATTGAGGATTGAGGATTGAAGATTGAGGACTGAGTGTTGAGGGTTGAGTGATGAGAATTGATGTCTGTGGATGGAGACTTGAATATTGAAGATTGAGGATTGAGTATTGAAAGCAGAGAATTCAGGATATTCTATTGAGTATTGAGAATTGAGGATTGATGATTGAGTATTGAGGATTGATGTTTGAGGGTTGTGTATTGAATATTGAGGATTGAGGATTGAGGATTGAGGATTGAGGATTGAGCATTGAAGATTGAGTATTGATGATTGAAGATTGAGGATTGAGGATTGAGGTTTGAGGATTGAGAATTGAGAATTGAGTATGAGGACTGAGGGTTGAGGGTTGAGGTTTGAGGAACGAGGATTGAGGGTTGAGAATTGAGGACTGAGGATTGACGATTGAGTATTGAAGATTGAGGATTGATGTCTGAGGATTGAGGATTGAGGATTGAGGATTGAGAATTGAGAATTGAGGATCGGGACTGAGGGTTGAGGATTGAGGTTAGTGGAATGAGGATTGAGGGTTGAGGATTGAGGGTTGAGGATTGAGGATTGAGGATTGAGTATTGAAGATTGAGGATTGATGACTGAGGATTGAGAATTGAGGATTGACGATTGAGGATTGGGAATTGAGGATTGAAGATTGAGTATTGAAGGTTGAAGGTTGATGATTGAGGATTGAGGATTGAGGATTGTGGATTGAGGATTGAGGGTTGAGGATTGAAGGTTGAGTATTGAGGATTGAACATTGAGTATTGATGATTGATGATTGAGGACTGAGAATTGAAGATTGAGGATTGGGGATTGAGGAATGGTGATTGAGGGTTGAGGACTGAGGATTGAGAATTGAGGACTGAAGATTGAAGATTGAGTATTGAGGATTGAAGATTGAGGATTGAGGATTGAGGACTGAAGATTGAGGACCGAGTGTTGAGTGTTGAGTGATGCGAATTGATGTTTGTAGACTGAGATTTGAAGATTGAAGATTGGGGATTGAGTACTGAAAACTGTGAATTGAGGATATTCTAATGAGGACTGAGGATTGACAATAGATTGTTGAGGACTGAGGGCTGAAGATTGACGATTCAGGACTGAGGATTGAGGAGTGAGAATTGAGGATTGAGGATTGAGGATTGAGGATTGGGTATTGAGGATTGAAGAATGAGGATTGACGATTGAAGATTGAGGATTGAGGATTGAGGAACGAGGATTGACGATTGAGGATGATGACTGAGGTTTGAGGACTGAGGTTTGAGGACTGAGGACTGAGGATTGAGGATTGAGAGTTGAGGATTGAGGATTGAGGATTGAGGATTGAGTATTGAAGATTGAGGATTGATGATTGTGGATTGAGGACTGAGGATTGAGGATTGAGGATTGAGGATTGAAGACTGAGTATTGAGGATAGAAGATTGAGGATTGAGGATTCAGCATTGAGGATTGAGGATGAGGGCTGAGGGTTGAGGATTGAGGATTGAGAATTGAGGATTGAGGATTGAGGATTGAGGATTGAGGATTGAAGACTGAGTTTTGAGGATTGAAGATTGAGGATAGAGGATTCAGGATTGAGGATTGAGGATGAGGGCTGAGGGTTGAGGATTGAGGATTGAGGATTGAGGATTGAAGATCGAGTACGTAGGATTGAGGATTGAGGACTGAGGATTGAGGATTGTGGATTGAGGATTGAGGGTTGAGGATTGAAGGTTGAGTATTGAGGATTGAAAATTGCGTATTGATGATTGAGGATTGAGGACTGAGGATTGATGGTTGAGGATTGGGGATTGAGGATTGGCGATTGAGGATTGAGGACTGAGGATTGAGAATTGAGGATTGAAGATTGAAGATTGAGTATTGAGGATTGAAGATTGAGGATTGAGGATTGAGGACTGAAGATTGAGGACTGAGTGTTGTGGTTGAGTGATGCGAATTGATGTTTGTAGACTGAGATTTGAAGATTGAAGATTGGGGATTGAGTACTGAAAACTGTGAATTGAGGATATTCTAATGAGGACTGAGGATCGACAATTGATTGTTGAGGACTGAGGGCTGAAGATTGACGATTCAGGGTTGAGGATTCGGGATTGAGGTTTGAGGACGAGGACTGACGGTTGAGGACTGAGGGTTGAGGATTGAGGTTTGAGGAATGAGGATTGAGGATTGAGGATTGAGGATTGAGCATTGAGGATTGAAGATTGTGGACTGGGGATTGAGGATTGAAGATTGAGGATTAAGGATTGAGTATTGGGGATTGCATGATCGAAGGTTCAGGAGTGGGTATTCAGGATTGAAGAATGAGGATTGAGGATTGAGGTTTGAGGATTGAGGATTGAAGATTGAGTATTGATGATTGAAGACTGACGATAGAGGATTGAGGATTGAGGATTGAGGATTGAGGATTGAAGATTGAGTATTCAGGATTGAAGATTGAGTATTGAGGATTGAGGCTTGAGTATTGAGGATTGAGGATTGAGCATTGAGGATTGAGGATTGGGGATTGAGGATTGAGAATTGAGGATTGAGTATTGAGGATTGAGTATTGAGGATTGAGGATTGAAGATTGAGGATTAAGGATAGAGGATTGGGGATTGAGGATCTAGGATTGGAAATTGACTATTGAGGATTGGGGATTGAGGATTGAGGACTGAGGAACGAGGATTGACGATTGAGGATGATGGCTGAGGTTTGAGGACTGAGGTTTGAGGACTGAGGACTGAGGATTGAGGATTGAGGATTGAAGATTGAGTATTGAGGATTGAAGATTGAGGATTCAGGATTGAGGATTGAGGATGGAGGATGAGGGCTGAGGGCTGAGGATTGAGGTTTGAGTATTGAATCCTGAGAATTCAGGATATTCTATTGAGAATTGTGAATTGAGGATTGATGGTTGAGTATTGAGGATTGAGGATTGAGGATTTAGGATTGAGTATTGAAAATGGAGGATTGATGATTGAGGATTGAGGATTGAGGATTGAGTATTGAGGATTGAGTATTGAAGATTGTGGATTGACGATTGAGGATTGAGGATTGAGGATTGAGTATTGAGGATTAAGGATTGAGTATTGGGGATTGAGGATTGATGATTGACGTTTGGGTATTGAGGATTGACGATTGAGGATTGAGGATTGAGGATTGAGGATTGAAGATTGAGGACTGAGTGTTGAGGGTTGAGTGATGAGAATTGATGTCTGTGGATGGAGACTTGAATATTGAAGATTGAGGATTGAGTATTGAAAGCAGAGAATTCAGGATATTCTATTGAGTATTGAGAATTGAGGATTGATGATTGAGTATTGAGGATTGATGTTTGAGGGTTGTGTATTGAATATTGAGGATTGAGGATTGAGGATTGAGGATTGAGGATTGAGCATTGAAGATTGAGTATTGATGATTGAAGATTGAGGATTGAGGATTGAGGTTTGAGGATTGAGAATTGAGAATTGAGTATGAGGACTGAGGGTTGAGGGTTGAGGTTTGAGGAACGAGGATTGAGGGTTGAGAATTGAGGACTGAGGATTGACGATTGAGTATTGAAGATTGAGGATTGATGTCTGAGGATTGAGGATTGAGGATTGAGGATTGAGAATTGAGAATTGAGGATCGGGACTGAGGGTTGAGGATTGAGGTTAGTGGAATGAGGATTGAGGATTGAGGATTGAGGGTTGAGGATTGAGGATTGAGGATTGAGTATTGAAGATTGAGGATTGATGACTGAGGATTGAGAATTGAGGATTGACGATTGAGGATTGGGAATTGAGGATTGAAGATTGAGTATTGAAGGTTGAAGGTTGATGATTGAGGATTGAGGATTGAGGATTGTGGATTGAGGATTGAGGGTTGAGGATTGAAGGTTGAGTATTGAGGATTGAACATTGAGTATTGATGATTGATGATTGAGGACTGAGAATTGAAGATTGAGGATTGGGGATTGAGGAATGGTGATTGAGGGTTGAGGACTGAGGATTGAGAATTGAGGACTGAAGATTGAAGATTGAGTATTGAGGATTGAAGATTGAGGATTGAGGATTGAGGACTGAAGATTGAGGACCGAGTGTTGAGTGTTGAGTGATGCGAATTGATGTTTGTAGACTGAGATTTGAAGATTGAAGATTGGGGATTGAGTACTGAAAACTGTGAATTGAGGATATTCTAATGAGGACTGAGGATTGACAATAGATTGTTGAGGACTGAGGGCTGAAGATTGACGATTCAGGACTGAGGATTGAGGAGTGAGAATTGAGGATTGAGGATTGAGGATTGAGGATTGGGTATTGAGGATTGAAGAATGAGGATTGACGATTGAGGATTAAGGATTGAGGATTGAGGATTGAGTATTGAAGATTCAGGATCGATGATTGAGGATTCAGTATTGAGGATTGAGGATTGAGGATTGAGGATTGAGTATTGAAGATTGAGGACTGATGATTGACGATTGAGGACTGAGGATTGAGGATTGATTATTGAGCTTTTGGGGATTGAAGAATGTGGACTGGGGATAGAGGATTGAATATTGAGGATTAAGGATAGAGTATTGGGGATTGAGGTTCTAGGATAGGAGATTGATGATTGAGGATTGAAGATTGAGTATTGAGGATTGTGGATTGAGAATTGAGAATTGAGGATGGGGACTGAGGGTTGAGGATTGAGGTTTGAGGAATGAGGATTGAGGATTGAGGATTGAGGATTGAGGATTGAGGATTGAGGATAGAGTATTGAAGATTGAGAATTGATGACTGAGGATTGAGGATTGAGGGTTGACGATTGAGGATTGGGAATTGAGGATTGAAGATTGTGGACTGGGGATTGAGGATTGAAGATTGAGGATTAAGGATTGAGGATTGGGGATTGAGGATCGAAGGTTGAGGAGTGGGTATTCAGGATTGAAGAATGAGGATTGAGGATTGAGGATTGAGGATTGAGGATTGAAGATTGAGTATTGAGGATTGAAGACTGACGATTGAGGATTGAGGATTGAGGATTGAGGATTGAGGATTGAAGATTGAGTATTCAGGATTGAAGATTGAGGATTGAGGATTGAGGCTTGAGGATTGAAGATTGAGGATTGAAGATTGAGGATTGGGGATTGAGGATTGAGGATTGAGGATTGAGTATTGAGGATTGAGTATTGAGGATTGAGGATTGAAGATTGAGGACTGGGTATTGAGGACTGAAGAATGAGGATTGAGGATTGAGGATTGAGGACTGAGGTTTGCAGATTGAGTATTGAGTATTGAAGACTGACGATTGAGGATAGAGGACTAAGGATTGGTGATTGAGGATTGAGGATTGAGGATTGAAGATTGAGTATTGAGGATTGAAGATTGAGGATTGAGGATTGAGGATTGAGGATGGAGGATTAGGGCTGAGCGCTGAGTATTCAGGTTTGAGTATTGAATCCTGAGAATTCAGGATATTCTATTGAGTATTGTGAGTTGAGGATTGATGGTTGAGTATTGAGGATTGAGGATTGAGGATTGAGGGTTGAGTATTGAAGATGGAGGATTGATGATTGAGGATTGAGCATTGAGGATTGAGGATTGAAGACTGAGTATTGAGGATTGAAGATTGAGGATAGAGAATTCAGGATTGAGGATTGAGAATGAGGGCTGAGGGTTGAGGATTGAGGATTGAGGATTGAGGATTGAAGATCGAGTACTGAGGATTGAGGATTGATGATTGAGGATTGAGGATTGTGGATTGAGGATTGAGGGTTGAGGATTGAAGGTTGAGTATTGAGGATTGAACATTGAGTATTGATAATTGATGATTGAGGACTGAGGATTGAGGATTGAGGATTGAAGATTGAGTATTCAGGATTGAAGATTGAGGATTGAGGATTGAGGCTTGAGGATTGAGGATTGAGGATTGAAGATTGAGGATTGGGGATTGATGATTGAGAATTGAGGATTGAGTATTGAGGATTGAGTATTGAGGATTGAGGATTGAAGATTGAGGATTAAGGATTGAGGATTGGGGATTGAGGATCTAGGATTGGAAATTGACTATTGAGGATTGGGGATTGAGGATTGAGGACTGAGGAACGAGGATTGACGATTGAGGATGATGGCTGAGGTTTGAGGACTGAGGTTTGAGGACTGAGGACTGAGGATTGAGGATTGAGAATTGAGGATTGAGGATTGAGGGTTGAAGATTGAGGACTGGGTATTGAGGACTGAAGAATGAGGATTGAGGATTGAGGATTGAGGACTGAGGTTTGCAGATTGAGTATTGAGTATTGAAGACTGACGATTGAGGATTGAAAATTGAGGATTGGTGATTGAGGATTGAGGATTGAGGATTGAAGATTGAGTATTGAGGATTGAAGATTGAGGATTGAGGATTGAGGATTGAGGATGGAGGATGAGGGCTGAGGGCTGAGGATTGAGGTTTGAGTATTGAATCCTGAGAATTCAGGACATTCTATTGAGAACTGTGAATTGAGGATTGATGGTTGAGTATTGAGGATTGAGGATTGATGATTGAGTATTGAGGATTGATGTTTGAGGGTTGTGTATTGAATATTGAGGAATGAGGATTGAGGATTGAGGATTGAGGATTGAGCATTGAAGATCGAGTATTGATGATTGAAGATTGAGGATTGAGGATTGAGGTTTGAGGATTGAGAATTGAGAATTGAGTATGAGGACTGAGGGTTGAGGGTTGAGGTTTGAGGAACGAGGACTGAGGATTGACGATTGAGTATTGAAGATTGAGGATTGATGTCTGAGGATTGAGGATTGAGGATTGAGGATTGAGAGTTGAGAATTGAGGATCGGGACTGAGGGTTGAGGATTGAGGTTTGAGGAATGAGGATTGAGGATTGAGGATTGAGGGTTGAGGATTGAGGATTGAGGATTGAGTATTGAAGATTGAGGACTGATGACTGAGGATTGAGGATTGAGGATTGACGATTGAGGATTGGGAATTGAGGATTGAAGATTGAGTATAGAAGATTGAAGGTTGTTGATTGAGGATTGAAGATTGAGGATTGAGGATTGAGGATTGAGGATTGAGGATTGACTATTGAAGATTGTGGACTGATGATTGACGATTGAGGACTGAGGATTGAGGATTGATTATTGAGCTTTTGGGGACTGAAGATTCTGGACTGGGGATAGGGAATTGAATATTGAGGATTAAGGATAGAGTATTGGGGATTGAGGATCTAGGATAGGAGATTGATGATTGAGGATTGAAGATTGAGTATTGAGGATGGTGGATTGAGAATTGAGAATTGAGGATGGGGACTGAGGGTTGAGGGTTGAGGTTTGAGGAATGAGGATTGAGGATTGAGGATTGAGGATTGAGGATTGAGGATTGAGGATTGAGTATTGAAGATTGAGGATTGATGACTGAGGATTGAGGATTGAGGGTTGACGATTGAGGATTGGGAATTGAGGATTGAAGATTGTGGACTGGGGATTGAGGATTGAAGATTGAGGATTAAGGATTGAGGATTGGGGATTGAGGATCGAAGGTTGAGGAGTGGGTATTCAGGATTGAATAATGAGGATTGAGGATTGAGGATTGAGGGTTGAGGATTGAAGATTGAGTATTGAGGATTGAAGACTGACGATTGAGGATTGAGGATTGAGGATTGAGGATTGAGGATTGAAGATTGAGTATTCAGGATTGAAGATTGAGGATTGAAGATTGAGGCTTGAGGATTAAAGATTGAGGATTGAAGATTGAGGATTGGGGATTGAGGATTGAGGATTGAGGATTGAGTATTGAGGATTGAGGATTGAGGATGGAGGATGAGGGCTGAGGGCTGAGGATTGAGGTTTGAGTATTGAATCCTGAGAACTCAGGATATCCTATTGAGTATTGTGAGTTGAGGATTGAGGATTGAAGACTGAGTATTGAGGATTGATTATTGAGGATTGAAGATTGAGGATTGAGAATTGAGGATTAAGGATTGAGGATTGAGGATTGAGTATTGAAGATTGTGGACTGATGATTGACGATTGAGGACTGAGGATTGAGGATTGATTATTGAGCTTTGGGGATTGAAGATTGTGGACTGGGGATAGAGGATTGAATATTGAGGATTAAGGATAGAGTATTGCGGATTGAGGATCTAGGATAGGAGATTGATTATTGAGGATTGAAGATTGAGTATTGAGGATTGAGGATTGAGAATTGAGAATTGAGGATGGGGACTGAGGGTTGAGGATTGAGGTTTGAGGAATGAGGGTTGAGGATTGAGGATTGAGGATTGAGGATTGAGGATTGAGGATTGAGTATTGAAGATTGAGGACAGATGACTGAGGATTGAGGATTGAGGATTGACGATTGAGGATTGGGAATTGAGGATTGAAGATTGAGTATAGAATATTGAAGGTTGTTGATTGAGGATTGAAGATTGAGGATTGAGGATTCAGAGTTGAGGATTGAGGGTGAGGGCTGAGGGTTGAGGATTGAGGATTGAGGCCTGAGGATTGAAGATTGAGTATTGAGGATTGAGGATTGAGGATTGAGGATTGAGTATTGAAGATTGAGGATTGATGATTGTGGATTGAGGACTGAGGATTGAGGATTGAGGATCGAGGATTGAGGATTGTGTATTGAAGATTGAGCATTGCTGACTGAGGATTGAGGATTGAGGATTGATGGTTGAGGATTGAGGATTGAAGATTGAGTATGGAGGATTGAAGGTTGAGTATTGAGGATTGAGGATTGAGGATTGAGGATTGAGTATTGAAGATTGAGGATTGATGATTGAGGATTGCGGACTGAGGATTGAGGATTGAGTATTGAGGATTGAAGACTGAGTATTGATGATTGATTGTGGAGGATTGGAGATTGAGGATTTAGGGTTGAGGATTTAGAATTGAGAATGGAGGATGAGGACTGAGGGTTGAGGATTGAGGTTTGAGGAATGAGGATTGAGAACTGAGGATTGAGGATTGATGATTGAGGATTGAGTATTGAAGATTGAGGATTGATGACTGAGGATTGAGGATTGATGATTGATGATTGAGGATTGAGGATTGAAGATTGAGTATGGAGGATTGAAGATTGAGTATTGAGGATTGAGGAACGAGGATTGACGATTGAGGATGATGGCTGAGGTTTGAGGACTGAGGTTTGAGGACTGAGGACTGAGGATTGTGGTATGAGAGTTGAGGATTGAGGATTGAGGATTGAGTATTGAAGATTGAGGATTGATGATTCTGGATTGAGGACTGAGGATTGAGGATAGAGGATTGAGGATTGAAGATTGAGGATTGAGGATTCAGGATTGAGGATTGAGGATGTGGGCTGAGGGACTAGGATTGAGGATTGAGAATTGAGGATTGAGGATTGAGGATTCAGGATTGAGGATTGAAGACTGAGTATTGAGGATTGAAGATTGAGGATAGAGGATTCAGGATTGAGGATTGAGGATGAGGGCTGAGGGTTGAGGATTGAGGATTGAGGATTGAGGATTGAAGATCGAGTACTGAGGATTGAGGATTGAGGATTGAGGATTGAGTATGGAGGATTGAAGATTGAGGATTGAGGATTGAGGAACGAGGATTGACGATTGAGGATGATGGCTGAGGTTTGAGGACTGAGGTTTGAGGACTGAGGACTGAGGATTGAGGATTGAGAGTTGAGGATTGAGGATTGAGGACTGAGGATTGAGTATTGAAGATTGAGGATTGATGACTGTGGATTGAGGACTGAGGATTGAGGATTGAGGATTGAGGATTGAAGACTGAGTATTGAGGATTGAAGATCGAGGATTGAGGATTCAGCATTGAGGATTGAGGATGAGGGCTGAGGGCTGAGAATTGAGGATTGAGAATTGAGGATTGAGGATTGAGGATTGAGGATTGAGGATTGAAGACTGGGTATTGAGGATTGAAGATTGAGGATAGAGGATTCAGGATTGAGGATTGAGGATGAGGGCTGAGGGTTGAGGATTGAGGTTTGAGTATTGAATCCTGAGAATTCAGGATATTCTATTGAGAATTGTGAATTGAGGATTGATGGTTGAGTATTGAGGATTGAGGATTGAGGATTGAGGATTGAGTATTGAAGATGAAGGATTGATGATTGAGGATTGAGGATTGAGGATTGAGGATTGAAGATTGAGTATGGAGGATTGAAGATTGAGGATTGAGGATTGAGGATTGAGGATGGAGGATGAGGGCTGAGGGCTGAGGATTGAGGTTTGAGTATTGAATCCTGAGAATTCAGGACATTCTATTGAGAACTGTGAATTGAGGATTGATGGTTGAGTATTGAGGATTGAGGATTGATGATTGAGTATTGAGGATTGATGTTTGAGGGTTGTGTATTGAATATTGAGGAATGAGGATTGAGGATTGAGGATTGAGGATTGAGCATTGAAGATCGAGTATTGATGATTGAAGATTGAGGATTGAGGATTGAGGTTTGAGGATTGAGAATTGAGAATTGAGTATGAGGACTGAGGGTTGAGGGTTGAGGTTTGAGGAACGAGGACTGAGGATTGACGATTGAGTATTGAAGATTGAGGATTGATGTCTGAGGATTGAGGATTGAGGATTGAGGATTGAGAGTTGAGAATTGAGGATCGGGACTGAGGGTTGAGGATTGAGGTTTGAGGAATGAGGATTGAGGATTGAGGATTGAGGGTTGAGGATTGAGGATTGAGGATTGAGTATTGAAGATTGAGGACTGATGACTGAGGATTGAGGATTGAGGATTGACGATTGAGGATTGGGAATTGAGGATTGAAGATTGAGTATAGAAGATTGAAGGTTGTTGATTGAAGATTGAGGATTCATGACTGAGGATTGAGGATTGGGGATTGATGATTGAGGATTGAGGATTGAAGATTGAGTATGGAGGATTGAAGTTTGAGGATTGAGGATTGAGGAACGACGGTTGACGATTGAGGATGATGGCTGAGGTTTGAGGACTGAGGTTTGAGGACTGAGGACTGAGGATTGAGGATTGAGAATTGAGGATTGAGGATTGAGGATTTAGGATTGGGTATTGAGGATTGAAGAATGAGGATTGACGATTGACGATTGAGGATTCAGGATTGAGGATTGAGTATTGAAGATTGAGGATTGATGATTGAGGATTGAGGACTGAGGATTGAGGATAGAGGATTGTGGATTGAAGACCGAGTATTGGGGATTGAAGGCTGAGTATTGGAGATTGAAGATTGAGGATTGAGGATTGAGGACTGAGGATTGAGGATTGAGGATTGATGATTGAGGGTTGAAGATTGAGGATGAGGGCTGAGGGTTGAGGATTGAGGTTTGCGGACTAAGGACTGAGGATTGAGGTTTGAGAATTGAGGATTGAGGATTGAGGATTGAAGATTGAGGATTGGGTATTGAGGATTGAAGGATGAGGATTGAGGATTCAGGATTGAGGATTGAAGATTGAGTATTGAGGATTGGAGCTGAACGATTGAGGATTGAGGATTGAGGATTGCGGATTGAGGACGGAGGATTGAAGATTGAGTATTGAGGATTGAAGATTGAGTTTTGAGGTTTGAGGACTGAGGATTGAGGATTGAGTATTGAGGATTGAGGATTGAGGATTGAGGATTGTGGATTGAAGATTGAGGATTGGGTATTGCGGATTGAACATTGAGGATTTAGGATTGAGGATTGAGGATTGAGGATTGGGGACTGAAGATGGAATATTGATGATTGAAGATTGAGGATTGAGGATTGATTGTTGTGGATTGAGGACGAGGACTGAGGGTTGAGTATTGATGTTTAAGGTCTGAGGATTCAGGATTAAGGATTGAGAATTGAGGATTGAGGATTGAGGATTGAAGATTGAGGATTGCGTATTGAGGATTGAAGAATGAGGATTGAGTATTGAGGATTGAGGTTTGAGGATTGAGGATTGAAGATTGAGGATTGGGGATTGAGTATCGACGATTGAGTATTGAGTATTGAGGATTGAGTATTGAGTATTGAGGATTGAGAATTGAGGATTGATTATTGAAGATTGAGTATTGAGGATTGAAGATTGAGGATTGAGGATTGAGTATTGAGGATTGAGTGTGAGGGCTGATGGTTGAGGGTTGAGGTTTGAGAACTGAGGACTGAGGATTGAGCATTGAGAATTGAGGATTGAGGATTGAGGATTGAAGATTGAGGAATGGGTATTGAGGATTGAAGAATGAGGATTGAGGATTGGGGATTGAGGATTGAGGATTGAAGATTGAGGATTGAGTGTTGAGTGTTGAGGTTTGAGTATTGAATCCTGAGAATTCAGGATATTCTATTGTGTATTGAGAATTGAGGATTGATGGTTGAGTTTTGAGGATTGAGGATTGAGCATTGAGGATTGAGGATTGAGGATTGAGGATTGAAGATTAAGTATTGAGGATTGAAGATTGAGGATTGAGGATTGAGTATTGAGGATTGAGGACTGATAGTTGAGTATTCAGGACTGAAGGTTGAGGATTGAAGATTGAGTATTGAGGAATCAGAATTGAGGTTTGAGGACTGAGCATTGAGGATGGAAGATTGAGTATTGAGGATTGAAGATTGTGGACTGAGGATTGATAATTGAGTATTGAGGGTGAGGTCTGAGGGTTGAGGATTGAGGTTTGAGGGCTGAGGACTGAGAATTGAGGACTGAGGATTGAGAATGAGGGCTGAGTGTTGAGGATTGAGGTTTGAGGACTGAGGACTGAGGATTGAGGATTGAGAATTGAGGATTGAGGATTGAGGATTGAAGATTTAGGATTGGGTATTGAGGATTGTAGAATGAGGATAGAGGATTGAGGATTGAGGATTGAGGATTGAGGATTGAGGATTGAAGATTGAGTATTCAGGATTGAAAATTGAGGATTGAGGGTTGAGGATTGAAGAATGAGTATTGAGGATTGAGGATTGAGGATGGAGGATTGAAGATTGAGTATTGAGGATTGAGGATTGAGGATTGAGGATTGAGGATTGAGAATTGAGTGTTGAGTGTTGAGGTTTGAGTATTGAATCCTGAGAATTCAGGATATTCTATTGTGTATTGAGAATTGAGGATTGATGGTTGAGTTTTGAGGATTGAGGATTGAGGATTGAGGATTGAGGATTGAGTATTGAGGATTAAGGATTGAGGATTGAAGATTGAATATTGATGATTGAAGATTGAGGATAGAGGATTGAGGGTTGCGGATTGAGGACGAGGACTGAGGGTTGTGTATTGATGTTTGAGGTCTGAGGATTGAGGATTGAGGATTGAGAATTGAGGATTCAGGATTGAGGATTGAAGATTGAGGATTGAAGATTGAGGATTGGGGATTGAGGACTGAGGATTGAGGATAGAGGATTGTGGATTGAAAACTGAGTATTGGGGATTGAAGGCTGAGTATTGGAGATTGAATATTGAGGATTGAGAATTCAGGATTGAGGATTGAGGATGAGGTCTGATGGTTGAGGGTTGAGGTTTGAGGACTGAGGACAGAGGATTGAGGATTGAGAATTGAGGATGGAGGATTGAGGATTGAGGATTGAGGATTGGGTATTGAGGATTGAAGAATGAGAATTGACTATTGTGGATTGAGTATTGAGGATTGAAGATTGAGTATTGAGGATTGAAGGTTGATGATTGACGATTGAGGACTGATGACTGAGGATTGAGGATTGAATATTGAGGATTGAGGATTGATGATTGAAGGCTGAGTATTGAGGATTGAATATTGAGGATTGAGGATTCAGGATTGAGGATTGAGAATGAGGGCTGAGGGTTGAGGATTGAGGTTTGAGGACTGAGGACTGAGGATTGAGGATTGAGAATTGAGGATGGAGGATTGAGGATTCAGGATTGAGGATTGGGTATTGAGGATTGAAGAATGAGGATTGACGATTGAGGATTGGGAATTGAGGATTGAAAATTTAGTATTGAGGATTGAAGATTGATGATTTAGGATTGAGGATTGTGGATTGAGGATTGAGGGTTGAGAATTGAGGGTTGAGTATTGAGGATTGAACAGTGAGTATTGATGATTGAGGATTGAGGACTGAGGATTGAGGATTGAGGATTGGGGATTGAGGATTGGCGATTGAGGATTGAGAACTGAGGATTGAGAATTGAGGATTGAGGATTGAGGATTGAAGAATGAGAATTGACTATTGTGGATTGAGTATTGAGGATTGAAGATTGAGTATTGAGGATTGAAGGTTGATGATTGACGATTGAGGACTGATGACTGAGGATTGAGGATTGAGTATTGAGGATTGAGGATTGATGATTGAAGGCTGAGTATTGAGGATTGAATATTGAGGATTGAGGATTCAGGATTGAGGATTGAGAATGAGGGCTGAGGGTTGAGGATTGAGGTTTGAGGACTGAGGACTGAGGATTGAGGATTGAGAATTGAGGATGGAGGATTGAGGATTCAGGATTGAGGATTGGGTATTGAGGATTGAAGAATGAGGATTGACGATTGAGGATTGGGAATTGAGGATTGAAAATTTAGTATTGAGGATTGAAGATTGATGATTTAGGATTGAGGATTGTGGATTGAGGATTGAGGGTTGAGAATTGAGGGTTGAGTATTGAGGATTGAACAGTGAGTATTGATGATTGAGGATTGAGGACTGAGGATTGAGGATTGAGGATTGGGGATTGAGGATTGGCGATTGAGGATTGAGAACTGAGGATTGAGAATTGAGGATTGAGGATTGAGGATTGAAGACTGAGGACAGAGTGTTGAGGGTTGAGTGATGAGAATTGATGTCTGTGGATGGAGACTTGAAGATTGAAGATTGAGGATTGAGTATTGAAAACAGAGAATTCAGGATATTCTATTGAGTATTGAGAATTGAGGATTGATGATTGAGTATTGAGGATTGATGTTTGATGGTTGTGTATTGAATATTGAGGATTGAGGATTGAGGATTGAGGATTGAGGATTCAGCGTTGAAGATTGAGTATTGATGATTGAAGATTGAGGATTGAGGATTGAGGGTTGAGGATTGAGGATTAATGATTGAGGATTGAGGATTGACGATTGAGGATTGAGAATTGAGGATTGAAGATTGAGGATTGGGATTGAGGGTTGAGGATTGTGGATTGAGAATCGAAGATTGAGTATTGAGGATTGAAGATTGAGGTTTGAGGATTGAGGATTAAGGATGGAGGATGAGGGCTGAGGGTTGAT
Source organism: Calliopsis andreniformis (assembly GCF_051401765.1). Classification (NCBI taxonomy): domain Eukaryota; kingdom Metazoa; phylum Arthropoda; class Insecta; order Hymenoptera; family Andrenidae; genus Calliopsis; species Calliopsis andreniformis. The sequence continues at coordinate 4,223,564 of NW_027480444.1, read as the reverse complement.
GGTTGAGGTTCGAGTATTGAATACTGAGAATTCAGGATATTCTATTGAGTATTGAGAATTGAGGATTGATGGTTGAGTATTGAGGATTGAGGATTGATTATTGAGGATTGAAGATTGAGGTTTGAGGATTGAGAATTGAGAATTGAGGATCAGGACTGAGGGTTGAGTATTGAGGTTTGAGGAACGAAGATTGAGGATTGAGAATTGAGGACTGAGGATTGACGATTGAGTATTGAAGATTGAGGATTGATGACTGAGCATTGAGGATTGAGGATTGAGGATTGAGGATTGAGGATTGAAGATTGAGTATTGAGGACTGAGGGTTGAGGATTGAGAATTGAGGATGAGGACTGAGGGTCGAGGATTGAGGTTTGAGGAATGAGGATTGAGGATTGAGGATTGAGGATTGAGGATTGAGGACTGAGGATTGAGTATTGACGATTGAGGATTGATGACTGAGGATTGAGGATTGAGGATTGACGATTGAGGATTGAGGACTGAGTATTGAGGATTGAGTATTGAGGATTGAGGATTGAAGATTGAGGATTAAGGATTGAGGATTGGGGATTGAGGATCAAGGATTGCAGATTGACTATTGAGGATTGAGGATTGAGGATTGTGGATTGAGTATTGAAGATTGAGGGTTGATGATTGTGGATTGAGGACTGAGGATTGAGGATTGAGGATTGAGGATTGAAGACTGAGTATTGATGATTGAAGATTGAGGATTGAGGATTCAGGATTGAGGATTGAGGAAGAGGGCTGAGGGTTGAGGATTGAGGATTGAAGATTGAAGATTGAGTATTGAGGATTGAAGATTGAGGATTGAGGATTGAGGACTGAAGATTGAGGACTGAGTGTTGAGTGTTGAGTGATGCGAATTGATGTTTGTAGACTGAGATTTGAAGATTGAAGATTGGGGATTGAGTACTGAGGACTGAAGAATGAGGATTGAGGATTGAGGATTGAGGACTGACGTTTGCAGATTGAGTATTGAGTATTGAAGACTGACGATTGAGGATTGAAGATTGAGGATTGAGGATTCAGGATTGAGGATTGAGAATGAGGGCCGAGGGTTGAGGATTGAGGTTTAAGTATTGAATACTGAGAATTCAGGATATTCTATTGAGTATTGAGAATTGAGGATTGATGGTTGAGTATTGAGGATTGAGGATTGAGGATTGAGGATTGAGTATTGAAGATTGAGTATTGAAGATTGAGGATTCATGACTGAGGATTGAGGATTGGGGATTGATGATTGAGGATTGAGGATTGAAGATTGAGTATGGAGGATTGAAGTTTGAGGATTGAGGATTGAGGAACGACGGTTGACGATTGAGGATGATGGCTGAGGTTTGAGGACTGAGGTTTGAGGACTGAGGACTGAGGATTGAGGATTGAGAATTGAGGATTGAGGATTGAGGATTTAGGATTGGGTATTGAGGATTGAAGAATGAGGATTGACGATTGACGATTGAGGATTCAGGATTGAGGATTGAGTATTGAAGATTGAGGATTGATGATTGAGGATTGAGGACTGAGGATTGAGGATAGAGGATTGTGGATTGAAGACCGAGTATTGGGGATTGAAGGCTGAGTATTGGAGATTGAAGATTGAGGATTGAGGATTGAGGACTGAGGATTGAGGATTGAGGATTGATGATTGAGGGTTGAAGATTGAGGATGAGGGCTGAGGGTTGAGGATTGAGGTTTGCGGACTAAGGACTGACGATTGAGGTTTGAGAATTGAGGATTGAGGATTGAGGATTGAAGATTGAGGGTTGGGTATTGCGGATTGAAGGATGAGGATTGAGGATTCAGGATTGAGGATTGAAGATTGAGTATTGAGGATTGGAGCTGAACGATTGAGGATTGAGGATTGAGGATTGCGGATTGAGGACGGAGGATTGAAGATTGAGTATTGAGGATTGAAGATTGAGTTTTGAGGTTTGAGGACTGAGGATTGAGGATTGAGTATTGAGGATTGAGGATTGAGGATTGAGGATTGTGGATTGAAGATTGAGGATTGGGTATTGCGGATTGAACACTGAGGATTGAGGATTGAGGATTGATGATTGAGGATTGGGGACTGAAGATGGAATATTGATGATTGAAGATTGAGGATTGAGGATTGATTGTTGTGGATTGAGGACGAGGACTGAGGGTTGAGTATTGATGTTTAAGGTCTGAGGATTCAGGATTAAGGATTGAGAATTGAGGATTGAGGATTGAGGATTGAAGATTGAGGATTGCGTATTGAGGATTGAAGAATGAGGATTGAGGATTGAGGATTGAGGTTTGAGGATTGAGGATTGAAGATTGAGGATTGGGGATTGAGTATCGACGATTGAGTATTGAGTATTGAGGATTGAGTATTGAGTATTGAGGATTGAGAATTGAGGATTGATTATTGAAGATTGAGTATTGAGGATTGAAGATTGAGGATTGAGGATTGAGTATTGAGGATTGAGTGTGAGGGCTGATGGTTGAGGGTTGAGGTTTGAGAACTGAGGACTGAGGATTGAGCATTGAGAATTGAGGATTGAGAATTGAGGATTGAAGATTGAGGAATGGGTATTGAGGATTGAAGAATGAGGATTGAGGATTGGGGATTGAGGATTGAGGATTGAAGATTGAGGATTGAGTGTTGAGTGTTGAGGTTTGAGTATTGAATCCTGAGAATTCAGGATATTCTATTGTGTATTGAGAATTGAGGATTGATGGTTGAGTTTTGAGGATTGAGGATTGAGCATTGAGGATTGAGGATTGAGGATTGAGGATTGAAGATTAAGTATTGAGGATTGAAGATTGAGGATTGAGGATTGAGTATTGAGGATTGAGGACTGATAGTTGAGTATTCAGGACTGAAGGTTGAGGATTGAAGATTGAGTATTGAGGAATCAGAATTGAGGTTTGAGGACTGAGCATTGAGGATGGAAGATTGAGTATTGAGGATTGAAGATTGTGGACTGAGGATTGATAATTGAGGATTGAGGGTGAGGTCTGAGGGTTGAGGATTGAGGTTTGAGGGCTGAGGACTGAGAATTGAGGACTGAGGATTGAGAATGAGGGCTGAGTGTTGAGGATTGAGGTTTGAGGACTGAGGACTGAGGATTAAGGATTGAGAATTGAGGATTGAGGATTGAGGATTGAAGATTTAGGATTGGGTATTGAGGATTGTAGAATGAGGATAGAGGATTGAGGATTGAGGATTGAGGATTGAGGATTGAAGATTGAGTATTCAGGATTGAAAATTGAGGATTGAGGGTTGAGGATTGAAGAATGAGTATTGAGGATTGAGGATTGAGGATGGAGGATTGAAGATTGAGTATTGAGGATTGAGGATTGAGGATTGAGGATTGAGGATTGAGAATTGAGTGTTGAGTGTTGAGGTTTGAGTATTGAATCCTGAGAATTCAGGATATTCTATTGTGTATTGAGAATTGAGGATTGATGGTTGAGTTTTGAGGATTGAGGATTGAGTATTGAGGATTGAGGATTGAGTATTGAGGATTGAGGATTGAGGATTGAAGATTGAATATTGATGATTGAAGATTGAGGATAGAGGATTGAGGGTTGCGGGTTGAGGACGAGGACTGAGGGTTGTGTATTGATGTTTGAGGTCTGAGGATTGAGGATTGAGGATTGAGAATTGAGGATTGAGGATTGAGGATTGAAGATTGAGGATTGAAGATTGAGGATTGGGGATTGAGGACTGAGGATTGAGGATAGAGGATTGTGGATTGAAAACTGAGTATTGGGGATTGAAGGCTGAGTATTGGAGATTGAATATTGAGGATTGAGAATTCAGGATTGAGGATTGAGGATGAGATATGATGGTTGAGGGTTGAGGTTTGAGGACTGAGGACAGAGGATTGAGGATTGAGAATTGAGGATGGAGGATTGAGGATTGAGGATTGAGGATTGGGTATTGAGGATTGAAGAATGAGAATTGACTATTGTGGATTGAGTATTGAGGATTGAAGATTGAGTATTGAGGATTGAAGGTTGATGATTGACGATTGAGGACTGATGACTGAGGATTGAGGATTGAGTATTGAGGATTGAGGATTGATGATTGAAGGCTGAGTATTGAGGATTGAATATTGAGGATTGAGGATTCAGGATTGAGGATTGAGAATGAGGGCTGAGGGTTGAGGATTGATGTTTGAGGTCTGCGGATTGAGGATTGAGGATTGAGAATTGAGAATTGAGGATTGAGGATTGAAGATTGAGGATTGGGTGTTGAGGATTGAAGAATGAGGATTGAGGATTGAGGATTGAAGATTGAGTATTGAGGATTGAAGATTGAGGATTGGGGTCTGAGGATTGAGGATTGAGGATTGAAGATTGAGGATTGTGTGTTGAGGATTGAAGAACGAGGATTGAGGATTGAGGATTGAGGATTGAGGATTGAAGATTGAGGATTGGGTATTGAGGATTGAAGAATGAGTATTGAGGATTGAGTATTGAGGATGGAGGATTGAAGATTGAGTGTTGAGGATTGAGGATTGAGGATTGAGGATTGAGGACTGAGAATTGAGGGTTGAGTGTTGAGGTTTGAGTATTGAATCCTGAGAATTCAGGATATTCTATTGTGTATTGAGAATTGAGGATTGATGGTTGAGTTTTGAGGATTGAGGATTGAGGATTGAGGATTGAGGATTGAGTATTGAGGATTGAGGATTGAGGATTGAAGATTGAATATTGATGATTGAAGATTGAGGATAGAGGGTGAGGGTTGGGGCTTGAGGACGAGGACTGAGGGTTGAGTATTGATGTTTGAGGTCTGAGGATTGAGGACTGAGGATTGAGAGTTGAGGATTGAGGATTGAGGATTGAAGATTGAGGATTGGGTGTTGAGGATTGAAGAATGAGGATTGAGGATTGAGGATTGAGGATTGAGGATTGAAGATTGAGTATTGAGGATTGAAGATTGAGGATTGAGGTCTGAGGATTGAGGATTGAGGATTGAAGATTGAGGATTGAGGGTTGAAGATTGAGTATTGAGGATTGAAGCCTGACGATTGAGGATTGAGGATTGAGGATTAAGGATTGAGGATGGAGGATAGAAGATTGAGTATTGAGGATTGAAGATAGAGGATTGAGGATTGAGGATTGAGGATTGAGTGTTGAAGATGGAGGATTGGGGACTGAGTGTTGAAGGTTGAATGATGAGAATTGATGTTTGTGGATAGAGATTTGAAGATTGCAGGTTAAGTATTTAGTACTGAAAACTGTGAATTGATTATATTCTATTGATAATTGAGAATTGACAACTGATTGTTGATGACTGAGTTCTGAAGGTTGAGGATTCAGGATTGAGGATTCAGGTTTGAGTTTTGAGGATTGAGGATTGAGGATTGAGGATCGATAATTGAGGATTGAGGATTGAAGATTGAGGATTGGGTGATGAGGATTGAAGAATGAGGACTGAGGATTGAGGATTGAGGATTGAGGATTGAAGATTGAGTATTGAGGATTGAAGATTGAGGATTGAGGTCTGAGGATTGAGGATTGAGGATTGACGATTGAGGATTGTGTGTTGAGGATTGAAGAATGAGGATTGAGGATTGAGGATTCAGGATTGAGGATTGAAGATTGAGGATTGGGTATTGAGGATTGAAGAATGAGGATTGAGGGTTGAGGATTCAGGATTGAGTGTAGAATGTTGAATATTGATGAATGAAGGTTGAGGATTGAGGATTGAGGGCTGTGGATTGAGGACGAGGACTGAGGGTTGAGTATTGATGCCTGAGGTCTGAGGATTGAGGATTGAGGATTGTGAACTGAGGATTGGGGATTGAGGATTGAAGATTGAGGATTGGGTATTGAGGATTGAAGAATGAGGATTGAAGATTGAATATTGATGATTGAAGATTGAGGACCGAGGATTGAGGGTTGTGGATTGAGGACGAGGACTGAGGGTTGTGTATTGATGTTTGAGGATTGAGCATTGAGGATTGAGGATTGGGTATTGAGGATTGAAGAATGAGGATTGAGGATTGTGGATTGAGGATTGAGGATTGCAGATTGAGTATTGAGGTTTGAAGATTGAGTGTTGAGGATTGAGGATTGAGGATTGAGCATTGAGGATTGAGGATTGAGGATTGAGGATTGAAGATTGAGTATTGAGGATTGGAGATTGAGAATTGACGATTGAGTATTGAGAATTGAGGACTGATAGTTGAGTATTGAGGACTGAAGGTTGAGGATTGAAGATAGAGTATTGAGGATACAGAATTGAGGTTAGACGACTGAGTATTGAGGATAGAAGATTGAGTATTGAGGATTGAAGATTGAGGATTGAGGATTGATAATTGAGGACTGAGGATGAGGTCTGATCGTTGAGGATTGAGGTTTGAGGGCTGAGGACTGAGAATTGCGGATTGACGATTGAGAATGAGGGCTGAGGGTTGAGGATTGATGTTTGAGGACTGAGGACTGAGGATTGAGGATTGAGAATTGAGGATTGAGGATTGAGGATTGAAGACTGAGGATTGGGTATTGAGGATTGTAGAATGAGGATTTAGGTTTGAGGACTGAGGACTGAGCATTGAGGATTGAGAATTGAGGATTGAGGAGTGAAGGTTGAAGATTGAGGATTGGGTATTGAGTATTGAGGATTGAGGGTTAAGTGTTGAGGTTTGAGTATTGAATGCTGAGAATTCAGGATATTCTGTTGAGTATTGAGAATTGAGGGTTGATGCTTGAGTATTGAGGATTGAGGATTGAGGATTGAGGATTGAGTATTGAGGATTGAGGATTGAGGAGTGAAGATTGAATATTGATGATTGAAGATTGAGGATCGAGGATTGAGGGCTGTGGATTGAGGACGAGGACTGAGGGTTGTGTATTGATGTTTGAGGTCTGAGGATTGAGGATTGAGGATTGAGAATTGAGGATTGAAGATTGAGGATTGAAGATTGAGGATTGGGTGTTGAGGATTGAAGAATGAGGATTGAAGATTGAGGATTGAGTATTGAGGATTGAAGATTGAGGATTGAGGATTGAGGATTGAGAATGTGGGCTAAGGTTTGAGCATTGAGGATTGAGGATTGAGGATTGAAGATTGAGGATTGGGTGTTGAGGATTGAACATTGAGGATTGAGGATTGAGTATTGAAGATTGAGGATTGATGATTGAGGACTGAGGATTGAGTGTCGAGTGATGAGAATTGATGTTTCTGGATAGAGGTTTGAAGATTGCAGATTGAGTATTGACTATTGAAAACCTTGAATTGAGGATATTCTATTGAGGATTGAGGATTGACAACAGATTGTTGAGGACTGAGGTCTGAAGATTGAGGATTCAGGATTGAGGATACAGAATTGAGGTTTGAGGACTAAGGATTGAGGATTGAAGATTGAGTATTGAGGATTGAGGATTGAGGATTGAAGATTGAGGATTGAGGATTGAGGATGGGGGCTGACGGTTGAGGATTGAGGTTTGAGGACTGAGGACTGAGGATAGAGCATTGAGAAATGAGGATTGAGGATTGATGATTAAAGATTGAGTATTGGGTATTGAGGATTGAAGAATGAGGATTGAGGATTGAGGTTTGAGGATTGAGGATTGAACATTGGGTATTGAGGATTGAAGACTGACGATTGAGGATAGAGGATTGAGGACTGAGGATTGAGGATTGAAGATTGATGATTGAGGATTGGGTATTGAGGATTGAAGAATGAGGATTGAGGATTGAGGATTGAGGATTGAGTGTTGAGGATTGAAGATTGAGTATTGAGGATAGAAGACTGACGATTGAGGATTGAGGATTGAGTATTGAAGATTAAGGATTGATGATTGAGGAATGAGGATTGCGGATTGAGGATTGAGGATTGAGTGTTGAAGATTGAGGATTGATGATTGAGGACTGAGGATTGAGGATTGGGGATTGAGGATTGAGGATTGAGGTTTGAGGACTGAGGACTGAGGATTGTGGATTGAGGATTGAGGATTGAAGATTCAGTATTGAGGATTGAAGATTGGGAATTGAGGATTGAGGATTGAACATTGAGGACTAAGTGTTGAGTGTTGAGTGATGAGAATTGATGTTTGTGGATAGAGGTTTGAAGATTGCAGATTGAGTATTGAGTATTGAAAACTTTGAATTGAGTATATTCTATTGAGGATTGAGGATTGACAACAGATTGTTGAGGACTGAGGGCCGAAGATTGAGGATTCAGGATTGAGGATTCAGAATTGAGGTTTGAGGACTGAGGATTGAGGATTGAAGATTGAGTACTGAGGATTGAAGATTGAGGATTGAGAATTGAGGATTCAGTATCGAGGATGAGGGCTGAGGGTTGAGGATTGAGGTTTGAGGACTGAGGACTGAGGATTGAGGATTGAGAATTGAGGATTGAGGATTGAGGATTGAAGATTGAGGATAATGTATTGAGAATTGGAGACTGAGGATTGAGGATTGAGGATGAGGGCTGAGGGTTGAGGATTGAGGTTTGAGGATTGAAGATTGAGTATTGGGTATTGGGGATTGAAGAATGAGGATTGAGTATTGAGGACTGAAGATTGACGATCGAGGATTGAGTATTGAGGATTGAAGATTGAGTATTGAGGATTGAAGATTGAGGATTGAGGATTGATCATTGAGGACTGAGGATTGAGGACTGAGGATTGAGGATTGAGAATTGAGAACTGATAATGAGGACTGAGGGTTGAGGATTGAGGATAGATGATTGAGGATTGAGGATTGAGTATTGAAGATTGAGGATTGATGACTGAGTATTGAGGATTGAGGATTGAAAATTGATTATTAAGGATTGAAGATTGAGGATTGAGGATTCAGGATTGAGAATTGAGAATTGAGGATGAGGACTGAGGGTTGTGGATTGAGGTTTGAGGAATCAGGATTGAGGATTGAGGATTGAGGATTGAGGATTGAGGATTGAGGATTGAGGATTGAGGATTGAGTATTCAAGATTGAGTATTGATGACTGAGGATTGAGGATTGAGGATTGAGGATTGAGGATTGAGGATTGAAAATTGAGTATCGGGGACTCAATATTGAGGATTGAGGATTGAGGATTGAGGACGGAGGATGAGGGCTGAGGGTTGAGGATTGAGGTTTGAGTATTGAATCCTGAGAATTCAGGATATTCTATTGAGTGTTGAGAACTGAGGATTGATGGTTGAGTATTGAGGATTGAAGATTGAGGATTGAGGAATGAGTATTGAAGGTTGAGGATTGATGATTGTGGATTGAGGATTGGGGATTTAGGATTGAGGATTGAATGTTGAGGATTGGGTATTGAGGATTGAAGACTGAGGATTGAGGACAGAGGATTGAGTATTGAGGATTGAAGATTGAGTATTGAGGATTGAAGGTTGAGGATTGAGGATTGAGGATTGAGGATTGAAGATTGAAGATTGAATATTGAGGATTGAAGATTGAGGATTGAGAATTGAGGATTGAGGATTGAGTATTGAGGATTGAGGATTGAGTATTGAAGATTGAGGATTGATGATTGAGGATTGAGGATTGAGGATTGAGGATTGAAGATTGAATATTGATGATTGAATATTGAGAACGGAGGATTGAGCGTTGTGGATTGAGGACGAGGACTGAGGGTTGAATATTGATGTTTTAGGTCTGACGATTAAGGATTGAGGATTGGGAATTGAGGATTGACGAATGAGGATTGAAGATTGAGGTTTGGGTATTGAGGATTGAAGAATGAGGATTCAGGATTGAGGATTGAGAATTGAGGATTGAGGAATGAGGATTGAAGATTGAGGTTTGGGCATTGAGGATTGAAGAATGAGGATTGAGGATTGAGGATTGAGGATTGAGGATTGATTGCTGAGTATTGAAGATTGAGTATTGAGGGTTGAAGACTGACGATTGAGGATTGAGGATTGAGGATTGAGGATTGAAGATTGAGGATTGATGATTGAGCATTGAGGATTGAGGGTTGAGGATTGAGGATTGAGGATTAAGGATTGAGGATTGAGGATTGAAGATTGAGGATTGGGGATTGAGGAGTGACGATTGAGTATTTAGTATTGAGGATTGAGAATTGAGGATTGAAGAATGAGTACTGAAGATTGAGGATTGATGATTGAGGATTGAGGATTGAGGTTTGAGGATTGAGTATTAAGTATTGAAGATTGAGGATTGATGATTGAGCATTGAGGATTGAGGATTGAGGATTGAGGATTAAGGATTGAGGATTGAGGATTGAAGATTGAGGATTGGGAATTGAGGAGTGACGATTGAGTATTTAGTATTGAGGATTGAGAATTGAGGATTGATGATTCAAGATTGAGTATTGAGGATTGTAGAATGAGGATTGAGGATTGAGGATTGAGGATCGAGTATTGAAGATTTAGTATTGAGGATTGAAGATAGAGGATTGAGAATTGAGGATTGAGGATTGAGGATTGAAGATTGAGGATTGGGTATTGAGGATTGAAGAATGAGGATTGAGGATTGAGGATTGAGGATTGAGTGTTGTGGATTGAAGATTGAGTATTGAGGATAGAAGACTGTCGATTGAGTATTGAGAATTGAGGATTGAGGATCGAGGATTGAGGATTGAAGATTTAGTATTGAGGATTGAAGATAGAGGATTGAGAATTGAGGATTTAGGATTGAGGATTGAAGATTGAGAATTGGGTATTGAGGATTGAAGAATGAGGATTGAGGATTGAGGATTGAGGATTGAAGGTTGAGGATTGGGTATTGAGGATTGAAGACTGAGGATTGAGGATTGAGGATTGAGGATTGAGGATTGAAGATTGAGTATTGAGGATTGAAGATTGAGGATTGAGGATTGAGGATTGAGGATTGAGGATTGAAGATTGTGTATTGAGGATTGAAGATTGAGGATTGGGTATTGAGGATTGAAGAATGAGAATTGAGGATTGAGGATTGAGGATTGAGGATTGAGGATTGAGTATTGAAGATTGAGTATTGATCACTGAGGATTGAGGATTGAGGATTGAGGATTGAGGATTGAAGTTTGAATATTGAGGATTGAAGATTCAGGATTGAGGATTGAGGATTGAGGATGGAGGATGAGGGCTGAGGGTTGAGGATTGAGGTTTGAGGACTGAGGAATGAGGATTAAGGGTTGAGAATTGAGGATTGAGGATTGAGGATTGAAGATTGAGGATTGGGTATTGAGGATTAAAGAATGAGGATCGAGGATTGAGGATTGAGGATTGAGGATTGAGGATTGAGGATTGAGGATTGAAGGTTGAGGATTGGGTATTGAGGATTGAAGACTGAGGATTGAGGATTGAGGATTGAGGATTGAGGATTGAAGATTGAGTATTGAGGATTGAAGGTTGAAGATTGAATATTGAGGATTGAAGATTGAGGATTGAGTATTGATGACTGAGGATTGAGTATTGCGTATTGAGGATTGAGTATTGAAGATTGAGGATTGATGATTGAGGATTGAGGATTGAGGATTGAGGATTGAAGATTGAATATTGATGATTGAATATTGAGGACAGAGGATTGAGTGTTGTGGATTGAGGACGAGGACTGAGGGTTGAATATTGATGTTTTAGGTCTGAGGATTAAGGATTGAGGATTGAGAATTGAGGATTGAGGAATGAGGATTGAAGATTGAGGTTTGGGTATTGAGGATTGAAGAATGAGGATTGAGGATTGAGGATTGAGGATTGAGGATTGAGGATTGAGGATTGAGTATTGAAGATTGAGTATTGATCACTGAGGATTGAGGATTGAGGATTGAGGATTGAGGATTGAGGATTGGGGATTGAAGATTGAATGATGAGGATTGAATATTCAGGATTGAGGATTGCCGATTGAGGATGGAGGATGAGGGCTGAGGGTTGAGGATTGAGGTTTCAGTATTGAATCCTGAGAATTCAGGGTATTCTATTGAGTATCGAGAATTGAGGATTGATGGTTAGTATTGAGGATTGAGGATTGAGGATTGAGGATTGAGTGTTGAAGATTGAGGATTGATGATTGAAGATTGAGGATTGGGGATTGAGGATTGAGGAACGAGTATTGAACATTAAGGATTGATGATTGAGGATTGAGGATTGAGGATTGGGGATTGAGGATTGAGCATTGAGGTTTGAGGACAGAGGGCTGAGGATTGAGGATTGAGGATTGAGGATTGAGGATGAGGGCTGAGGGTTGAGGATTGAGGTTTGAGGACTGAGGACTGAGGGTTGAGGATTGAGAATTGAGGATTTAGGATTGAGGATTGAAGATTGAGAATTGGGTATTGAGGATTGAAGAATGAGGATTGAGGATCGAGGATTGAGGATTGAGGATTGATGATTGAGGATTGAGGATTGAGGATTGAATACTGAGGATTGGGGACTGAGTGTTGAGGGTTGAGAGGTGAGAATTGATGTTTGTGGATAGAGGTTTGAAGATTGCAGATTGAGTATAGAGTATTGGAAACTGTGAATTGATGATATTCTATTGAGAACTGAGGATTGATGGTTGAGTATTAAGAATTGAAGATTGAGGATTGAAGAATGAGTATTGAAGATTGAGGATTGATGATTGAGGATTGAGGATTGGGGTTTGAGGATTGAGTATTAAGTATTGAAGATCGAGGATTGATGATTGCGCATTGAGGATTGAGGATTGAGGATTCAGGATTGAGGATTGAGGATTGAGGATTGAAGATTGAGGATTGGGGATTGTGGAGTGACGATTGAGTATTTAGGATTGAGGATTGAGAACTGAGGATTGATGATTCAAGATTGAGTACTGAGGATTGTAGAATGAGGATTGAGGATTGAGGATTGAGGATTGAAGATTGAAGATTTAGTATTGAGGATTGAAGATAGAGGATTGAGAATTGAGGATCGAGGATTGAGGATTGAAGATTGAGGATTGGGTATTGAGGATTGAAGAATGAGGATTGAGGATTGAGGATTGAGGATTGCGTGTTGTGGATTCAAGATTGAGTATTGAGGATAGAAGACTGACGATTGAGGATTGAGGATTGAGGATTGAGGGTTGAGAATTGATGATTGAGGATTGAAGATTGAGTATTGAGGATTGAAGGTTGAGGATTGAGAATTGAGGATTGAGGATTGACGATGAGGGCTGAGGGTTGAGGATTGAGGTTTGAGGACTGAGGACTGAGGATTGAGGATTGAGAATTCGGGATTGAGGATTGAGGATTGAAGATTGAGGATTGGGTATTGAGGATTGAAGAATGAGGGTTGAGGATTGAGGATTGAGGATTGAGGATTGAGGATTGAAGATTGAGGTTTGGGTACTGAGGATTGAAGAATGAGGATTGAGGATTGAGGATTGAGGATTGAGGATTGAAGATTGAGTATTGAGGATTGAAGATTGACGATTGAGGATTGAGGATTGAGGATTGAGGATTGAACGTTGAGGACTGAGTGTTGAGGGTTGAGTGATGAGGATAGATGTTTGTGGATAGAGGTTTGAAGATTGCAGTTTGAGTATTGAGTATTGAAAGCTGTGAATTGAGGATATTCTATTGAGGATTGAGGATTGAGAATTGAGGATGAGGACTGAGGGTTGAGGATTGAGGTTTGCGGAATGAGGATTGTGGGTTGAGGATTGAGGATTGAGGATTGAGGATGAGGGCTGAGTGTCGGGCATTGAGGTTTGACGACTGAGGACTGTGCATTCAGGATTGAGAATTCAGGATTGATGATTGAATATTGAAGATTGAGGATTGGGTATTGAGGATTGAAGAATGAGGATTGATGATTGAGGATTGAGGATTGAGGATTGAGGATATAGGATTGGAGATTGATTATTGAGGGTTGAGGATTGAGGATTGAGGATTGAGGATTGAGGATCTAGGATTGGAGATTGATTTTTGAGGATTGAATATTGAGGGTTGATGTTTGAGGACTCAGAATTGAGAATTGAGGATGAGGACGGTGGGATGAGGATTGAGGTTTGAGAAATGAGGATTGAGTATTGAGGATTGAGGATTGAGGATTGAGTATTGAAGATTGAGTATTGATCACTGATGATTGAGGATTGAGGATTGAGGATTGAGGATTGAGGATTGAAGATTGAGTATTGAGGATTGAAGATTGAGGGTCGAGGATTGAGGATTGAGAATTGAGAATTGAGGATGAGGACTGAGGGTTGAGTATTGAGGTTTGAGGAATGAGGATTGAGGACTGAAGATTGACGATTGAGTATTGAAGATTGAGGATTTATGACTGAGGTTTGAGGATTGAGGATTGAGGATTGAGGTCTGAGGATTGAAGATTGTGTACTGAGGATTGAATATTGAGGATTGAATGTTGAGGATTGAGGATAGAGGATTGAGGATGGAGTATGAGGACTGACGGTTGAGGATTGAGGTTTGAGGATTGAGGATTGAAGATTGAGGACTGAGGATTGAGGATTGAGGATTGAGTATTGCGAATTGAGGATTGATGGTTGAGTATTGAGGATTGATGGCTGAGGGTTGTGTGTTGAGTATTGAGCATTGAGGATTGAGGATTGAGGATAGAGGATTGAGGATTGAAGATTGAGTTGTGATGATTGAATATTGAGGATTGAGGATTGAGGTTTAAGGATTGAGGACGAGGACTGACGGTTGAGGATTGAGGTTTGAGGGTTGAGGATTGAGGATTGAGGACTGAGGATTGAGGATTGAGGATTGAGCATTGAGGATTGAAGATTGATGACTGGGGATTGAGGATTGAAGGTTGATGATTAAGGATTGAAGATTATTGAAGATTGATGATTAAGGATTGAGATTGGGGATTGAGGATCTAGGATTGGAGATTGATTATTGAGGATTGAAGATTGAGGATTGAGGATTGAGGATTGAGAATTGAGAATTGAGTATGAGGACTGAGGGTTGAGTATTGAGGCTTGAGGTATGAGGATTGAGGGTTGAGGATTGAGGATTGAGGATTGAGGATTGAGGATTGAGTATTGAAGATTGAGTATTGATGCCTGAGGATTGAGGCTTGAGGATTGAGGATTGAGGATCGAGGATTGAAGATTGAGTATTGAGGATTGAAGATTGAGGATTGAGGATTGAGGGTTGAGGATGGAGGATGAGGGCTGAGTGTTGAGGATTGAGGTTTGAGGACTGAGGACTAAGGATTGATGATTGAGAATTGAGGATTGAGAATTGAGGATTGAAGATTGAGGATTGGGTATTGAGGATTGAAGAATGAGGATTGAGGATTGAGGATTGAGGATTGTGGATTGAGGATTGAAGATTGAGCATTGGGTGTTGAGGATTGAAGAATGAGGATTGAGGGTTGAGGATTCAGGATTGAGTGTAGAATGTTGAATATTGATGAATGAAGGTTGAGGATTGAGGATTGAGGGCTGTGGATTGAGGACGAGGACTGAGGGTTGAGTATTGATGCCTGAGGTCTGAGGATTGAGGATTGAGGATTGTGAACTGAGGATTGGGGATTGAGGATTGAAGATTGAGGATTGGGTATTGAGGATTGAAGAATGAGGATTGAAGATTGAATATTGATGATTGAAGATTGAGGACCGAGGATTGAGGGTTGTGGATTGAGGACGAGGACTGAGGGTTGTGTATTGATGTTTGAGGATTGAGCATTGAGGATTGAGGATTGGGTATTGAGGATTGAAGAATGAGGATTGAGGATTGTGGATTGAGGATTGAGGATTGCAGATTGAGTATTGAGGTTTGAAGATTGAGTGTTGAGGATTGAGGATTGAGGATTGAGCATTGAGGATTGAGGATTGAGGATTGAGGATTGAAGATTGAGTATTGAGGATTGGAGATTGAGAATTGACGATTGAGTATTGAGAATTGAGGACTGATAGTTGAGTATTGAGGACTGAAGGTTGAGGATTGAAGATAGAGTATTGAGGATACAGAATTGAGGTTAGACGACTGAGTATTGAGGATAGAAGATTGAGTATTGAGGATTGAAGATTGAGGATTGAGGATTGATAATTGAGGACTGAGGATGAGGTCTGATCGTTGAGGATTGAGGTTTGAGGGCTGAGGACTGAGAATTGCGGATTGACGATTGAGAATGAGGGCTGAGGGTTGAGGATTGATGTTTGAGGACTGAGGACTGAGGATTGAGGATTGAGAATTGAGGATTGAGGATTGAGGATTGAAGACTGAGGATTGGGTATTGAGGATTGTAGAATGAGGATTTAGGTTTGAGGACTGAGGACTGAGCATTGAGGATTGAGAATTGAGGATTGAGGAGTGAAGGTTGAAGATTGAGGATTGGGTATTGAGTATTGAGGATTGAGGGTTAAGTGTTGAGGTTTGAGTATTGAATGCTGAGAATTCAGGATATTCTGTTGAGTATTGAGAATTGAGGGTTGATGCTTGAGTATTGAGGATTGAGGATTGAGGATTGAGGATTGAGTATTGAGGATTGAGGATTGAGGAGTGAAGATTGAATATTGATGATTGAAGATTGAGGATCGAGGATTGAGGGCTGTGGATTGAGGACGAGGACTGAGGGTTGTGTATTGATGTTTGAGGTCTGAGGATTGAGGATTGAGGATTGAGAATTGAGGATTGAAGATTGAGGATTGAAGATTGAGGATTGGGTGTTGAGGATTGAAGAATGAGGATTGAAGATTGAGGATTGAGTATTGAGGATTGAAGATTGAGGATTGAGGATTGAGGATTGAGAATGTGGGCTAAGGTTTGAGCATTGAGGATTGAGGATTGAGGATTGAAGATTGAGGATTGGGTGTTGAGGATTGAACATTGAGGATTGAGGATTGAGTATTGAAGATTGAGGATTGATGATTGAGGACTGAGGATTGAGTGTCGAGTGATGAGAATTGATGTTTCTGGATAGAGGTTTGAAGATTGCAGATTGAGTATTGACTATTGAAAACCTTGAATTGAGGATATTCTATTGAGGATTGAGGATTGACAACAGATTGTTGAGGACTGAGGTCTGAAGATTGAGGATTCAGGATTGAGGATACAGAATTGAGGTTTGAGGACTAAGGATTGAGGATTGAAGATTGAGTATTGAGGATTGAGGATTGAGGATTGAAGATTGAGGATTGAGGATTGAGGATGGGGGCTGACGGTTGAGGATTGAGGTTTGAGGACTGAGGACTGAGGATAGAGCATTGAGAAATGAGGATTGAGGATTGATGATTAAAGATTGAGTATTGGGTATTGAGGATTGAAGAATGAGGATTGAGGATTGAGGTTTGAGGATTGAGGATTGAACATTGGGTATTGAGGATTGAAGACTGACGATTGAGGATAGAGGATTGAGGACTGAGGATTGAGGATTGAAGATTGATGATTGAGGATTGGGTATTGAGGATTGAAGAATGAGGATTGAGGATTGAGGATTGAGGATTGAGTGTTGAGGATTGAAGATTGAGTATTGAGGATAGAAGACTGACGATTGAGGATTGAGGATTGAGTATTGAAGATTAAGGATTGATGATTGAGGAATGAGGATTGCGGATTGAGGATTGAGGATTGAGTGTTGAAGATTGAGGATTGATGATTGAGGACTGAGGATTGAGGATTGGGGATTGAGGATTGAGGATTGAGGTTTGAGGACTGAGGACTGAGGATTGTGGATTGAGGATTGAGGATTGAAGATTGAGTATTGAGGATAGAAGGTTGAGGATTGAGGATTGAGGATTGAGGATTGAAGATTGAAGATTGAATATTGAGGATTGAAGATTGAGGATTGAGAATTGAGGATTGAGGATTGAGTATTGAGGATTGAGGATTGAGTATTGAAGATTGAGGATTGATGATTGAGGATTGAGGATTGAGGATTGAGGATTGAAGATTGAATATTGATGATTGAATATTGAGAACGGAGGATTGAGCGTTGTGGATTGAGGACGAGGACTGAGGGTTGAATATTGATGTTTTAGGTCTGACGATTAAGGATTGAGGATTGGGAATTGAGGATTGACGAATGAGGATTGAAGATTGAGGTTTGGGTATTGAGGATTGAAGAATGAGGATTCAGGATTGAGGATTGAGAATTGAGGATTGAGGAATGAGGATTGAAGATTGAGGTTTGGGCATTGAGGATTGAAGAATGAGGATTGAGGATTGAGGATTGAGGATTGAGGATTGATTGCTGAGTATTGAAGATTGAGTATTGAGGGTTGAAGACTGACGATTGAGGATTGAGGATTGAGGATTGAGGATTGAAGATTGAGGATTGATGATTGAGCATTGAGGATTGAGGGTTGAGGATTGAGGATTGAGGATTAAGGATTGAGGATTGAGGATTGAAGATTGAGGATTGGGGATTGAGGAGTGACGATTGAGTATTTAGTATTGAGGATTGAGAATTGAGGATTGAAGAATGAGTACTGAAGATTGAGGATTGATGATTGAGGATTGAGGATTGAGGTTTGAGGATTGAGTATTAAGTATTGAAGATTGAGGATTGATGATTGAGCATTGAGGATTGAGGATTGAGGATTGAGGATTAAGGATTGAGGATTGAGGATTGAAGATTGAGGATTGGGAATTGAGGAGTGACGATTGAGTATTTAGTATTGAGGATTGAGAATTGAGGATTGATGATTCAAGATTGAGTATTGAGGATTGTAGAATGAGGATTGAGGATTGAGGATTGAGGATCGAGTATTGAAGATTTAGTATTGAGGATTGAAGATAGAGGATTGAGAATTGAGGATTGAGGATTGAGGATTGAAGATTGAGGATTGGGTATTGAGGATTGAAGAATGAGGATTGAGGATTGAGGATTGAGGATTGAGTGTTGTGGATTGAAGATTGAGTATTGAGGATAGAAGACTGTCGATTGAGTATTGAGAATTGAGGATTGAGGATCGAGGATTGAGGATTGAAGATTTAGTATTGAGGATTGAAGATAGAGGATTGAGAATTGAGGATTTAGGATTGAGGATTGAAGATTGAGAATTGGGTATTGAGGATTGAAGAATGAGGATTGAGGATTGAGGATTGAGGATTGAAGGTTGAGGATTGGGTATTGAGGATTGAAGACTGAGGATTGAGGATTGAGGATTGAGGATTGAGGATTGAAGATTGAGTATTGAGGATTGAAGATTGAGGATTGAGGATTGAGGATTGAGGATTGAGGATTGAAGATTGTGTATTGAGGATTGAAGATTGAGGATTGGGTATTGAGGATTGAAGAATGAGAATTGAGGATTGAGGATTGAGGATTGAGGATTGAGGATTGAGTATTGAAGATTGAGTATTGATCACTGAGGATTGAGGATTGAGGATTGAGGATTGAGGATTGAAGTTTGAATATTGAGGATTGAAGATTCAGGATTGAGGATTGAGGATTGAGGATGGAGGATGAGGGCTGAGGGTTGAGGATTGAGGTTTGAGGACTGAGGAATGAGGATTAAGGGTTGAGAATTGAGGATTGAGGATTGAGGATTGAAGATTGAGGATTGGGTATTGAGGATTAAAGAATGAGGATCGAGGATTGAGGATTGAGGATTGAGGATTGAGGATTGAGGATTGAGGATTGAAGGTTGAGGATTGGGTATTGAGGATTGAAGACTGAGGATTGAGGATTGAGGATTGAGGATTGAGGATTGAAGATTGAGTATTGAGGATTGAAGGTTGAAGATTGAATATTGAGGATTGAAGATTGAGGATTGAGTATTGATGACTGAGGATTGAGTATTGCGTATTGAGGATTGAGTATTGAAGATTGAGGATTGATGATTGAGGATTGAGGATTGAGGATTGAGGATTGAAGATTGAATATTGATGATTGAATATTGAGGACAGAGGATTGAGTGTTGTGGATTGAGGACGAGGACTGAGGGTTGAATATTGATGTTTTAGGTCTGAGGATTAAGGATTGAGGATTGAGAATTGAGGATTGAGGAATGAGGATTGAAGATTGAGGTTTGGGTATTGAGGATTGAAGAATGAGGATTGAGGATTGAGGATTGAGGATTGAGGATTGAGGATTGAGGATTGAGTATTGAAGATTGAGTATTGATCACTGAGGATTGAGGATTGAGGATTGAGGATTGAGGATTGAGGATTGGGGATTGAAGATTGAATGATGAGGATTGAATATTCAGGATTGAGGATTGCCGATTGAGGATGGAGGATGAGGGCTGAGGGTTGAGGATTGAGGTTTCAGTATTGAATCCTGAGAATTCAGGGTATTCTATTGAGTATCGAGAATTGAGGATTGATGGTTAGTATTGAGGATTGAGGATTGAGGATTGAGGATTGAGTGTTGAAGATTGAGGATTGATGATTGAAGATTGAGGATTGGGGATTGAGGATTGAGGAACGAGTATTGAACATTAAGGATTGATGATTGAGGATTGAGGATTGAGGATTGGGGATTGAGGATTGAGCATTGAGGTTTGAGGACAGAGGGCTGAGGATTGAGGATTGAGGATTGAGGATTGAGGATGAGGGCTGAGGGTTGAGGATTGAGGTTTGAGGACTGAGGACTGAGGGTTGAGGATTGAGAATTGAGGATTTAGGATTGAGGATTGAAGATTGAGAATTGGGTATTGAGGATTGAAGAATGAGGATTGAGGATCGAGGATTGAGGATTGAGGATTGATGATTGAGGATTGAGGATTGAGGATTGAATACTGAGGATTGGGGACTGAGTGTTGAGGGTTGAGAGGTGAGAATTGATGTTTGTGGATAGAGGTTTGAAGATTGCAGATTGAGTATAGAGTATTGGAAACTGTGAATTGATGATATTCTATTGAGAACTGAGGATTGATGGTTGAGTATTAAGAATTGAAGATTGAGGATTGAAGAATGAGTATTGAAGATTGAGGATTGATGATTGAGGATTGAGGATTGGGGTTTGAGGATTGAGTATTAAGTATTGAAGATCGAGGATTGATGATTGCGCATTGAGGATTGAGGATTGAGGATTCAGGATTGAGGATTGAGGATTGAGGATTGAAGATTGAGGATTGGGGATTGTGGAGTGACGATTGAGTATTTAGGATTGAGGATTGAGAACTGAGGATTGATGATTCAAGATTGAGTACTGAGGATTGTAGAATGAGGATTGAGGATTGAGGATTGAGGATTGAAGATTGAAGATTTAGTATTGAGGATTGAAGATAGAGGATTGAGAATTGAGGATCGAGGATTGAGGATTGAAGATTGAGGATTGGGTATTGAGGATTGAAGAATGAGGATTGAGGATTGAGGATTGAGGATTGCGTGTTGTGGATTCAAGATTGAGTATTGAGGATAGAAGACTGACGATTGAGGATTGAGGATTGAGGATTGAGGGTTGAGAATTGATGATTGAGGATTGAAGATTGAGTATTGAGGATTGAAGGTTGAGGATTGAGAATTGAGGATTGAGGATTGACGATGAGGGCTGAGGGTTGAGGATTGAGGTTTGAGGACTGAGGACTGAGGATTGAGGATTGAGAATTCGGGATTGAGGATTGAGGATTGAAGATTGAGGATTGGGTATTGAGGATTGAAGAATGAGGGTTGAGGATTGAGGATTGAGGATTGAGGATTGAGGATTGAAGATTGAGGTTTGGGTACTGAGGATTGAAGAATGAGGATTGAGGATTGAGGATTGAGGATTGAGGATTGAAGATTGAGTATTGAGGATTGAAGATTGACGATTGAGGATTGAGGATTGAGGATTGAGGATTGAACGTTGAGGACTGAGTGTTGAGGGTTGAGTGATGAGGATAGATGTTTGTGGATAGAGGTTTGAAGATTGCAGTTTGAGTATTGAGTATTGAAAGCTGTGAATTGAGGATATTCTATTGAGGATTGAGGATTGAGAATTGAGGATGAGGACTGAGGGTTGAGGATTGAGGTTTGCGGAATGAGGATTGTGGGTTGAGGATTGAGGATTGAGGATTGAGGATGAGGGCTGAGTGTCGGGCATTGAGGTTTGACGACTGAGGACTGTGCATTCAGGATTGAGAATTCAGGATTGATGATTGAATATTGAAGATTGAGGATTGGGTATTGAGGATTGAAGAATGAGGATTGATGATTGAGGATTGAGGATTGAGGATTGAGGATATAGGATTGGAGATTGATTATTGAGGGTTGAGGATTGAGGATTGAGGATTGAGGATTGAGGATCTAGGATTGGAGATTGATTTTTGAGGATTGAATATTGAGGGTTGATGTTTGAGGACTCAGAATTGAGAATTGAGGATGAGGACGGTGGGATGAGGATTGAGGTTTGAGAAATGAGGATTGAGTATTGAGGATTGAGGATTGAGGATTGAGTATTGAAGATTGAGTATTGATCACTGATGATTGAGGATTGAGGATTGAGGATTGAGGATTGAGGATTGAAGATTGAGTATTGAGGATTGAAGATTGAGGGTCGAGGATTGAGGATTGAGAATTGAGAATTGAGGATGAGGACTGAGGGTTGAGTATTGAGGTTTGAGGAATGAGGATTGAGGACTGAAGATTGACGATTGAGTATTGAAGATTGAGGATTTATGACTGAGGTTTGAGGATTGAGGATTGAGGATTGAGGTCTGAGGATTGAAGATTGTGTACTGAGGATTGAATATTGAGGATTGAATGTTGAGGATTGAGGATAGAGGATTGAGGATGGAGTATGAGGACTGACGGTTGAGGATTGAGGTTTGAGGATTGAGGATTGAAGATTGAGGACTGAGGATTGAGGATTGAGGATTGAGTATTGCGAATTGAGGATTGATGGTTGAGTATTGAGGATTGATGGCTGAGGGTTGTGTGTTGAGTATTGAGCATTGAGGATTGAGGATTGAGGATAGAGGATTGAGGATTGAAGATTGAGTTGTGATGATTGAATATTGAGGATTGAGGATTGAGGTTTAAGGATTGAGGACGAGGACTGACGGTTGAGGATTGAGGTTTGAGGGTTGAGGATTGAGGATTGAGGACTGAGGATTGAGGATTGAGGATTGAGCATTGAGGATTGAAGATTGATGACTGGGGATTGAGGATTGAAGGTTGATGATTAAGGATTGAAGATTATTGAAGATTGATGATTAAGGATTGAGATTGGGGATTGAGGATCTAGGATTGGAGATTGATTATTGAGGATTGAAGATTGAGGATTGAGGATTGAGGATTGAGAATTGAGAATTGAGTATGAGGACTGAGGGTTGAGTATTGAGGCTTGAGGTATGAGGATTGAGGGTTGAGGATTGAGGATTGAGGATTGAGGATTGAGGATTGAGTATTGAAGATTGAGTATTGATGCCTGAGGATTGAGGCTTGAGGATTGAGGATTGAGGATCGAGGATTGAAGATTGAGTATTGAGGATTGAAGATTGAGGATTGAGGATTGAGGGTTGAGGATGGAGGATGAGGGCTGAGTGTTGAGGATTGAGGTTTGAGGACTGAGGACTAAGGATTGATGATTGAGAATTGAGGATTGAGAATTGAGGATTGAAGATTGAGGATTGGGTATTGAGGATTGAAGAATGAGGATTGAGGATTGAGGATTGAGGATTGTGGATTGAGGATTGAAGATTGAGCATTGGGTGTTGAGGATTGAAGAATGAGGATTGAGGGTTGAGGATTCAGGATTGAGTGTAGAATGTTGAATATTGATGAATGAAGGTTGAGGATTGAGGATTGAGGGCTGTGGATTGAGGACGAGGACTGAGGGTTGAGTATTGATGCCTGAGGTCTGAGGATTGAGGATTGAGGATTGTGAACTGAGGATTGGGGATTGAGGATTGAAGATTGAGGATTGGGTATTGAGGATTGAAGAATGAGGATTGAAGATTGAATATTGATGATTGAAGATTGAGGACCGAGGATTGAGGGTTGTGGATTGAGGACGAGGACTGAGGGTTGTGTATTGATGTTTGAGGATTGAGCATTGAGGATTGAGGATTGGGTATTGAGGATTGAAGAATGAGGATTGAGGATTGTGGATTGAGGATTGAGGATTGCAGATTGAGTATTGAGGTTTGAAGATTGAGTGTTGAGGATTGAGGATTGAGGATTGAGCATTGAGGATTGAGGATTGAGGATTGAGGATTGAAGATTGAGTATTGAGGATTGGAGATTGAGAATTGACGATTGAGTATTGAGAATTGAGGACTGATAGTTGAGTATTGAGGACTGAAGGTTGAGGATTGAAGATAGAGTATTGAGGATACAGAATTGAGGTTAGACGACTGAGTATTGAGGATAGAAGATTGAGTATTGAGGATTGAAGATTGAGGATTGAGGATTGATAATTGAGGACTGAGGATGAGGTCTGATCGTTGAGGATTGAGGTTTGAGGGCTGAGGACTGAGAATTGCGGATTGACGATTGAGAATGAGGGCTGAGGGTTGAGGATTGATGTTTGAGGACTGAGGACTGAGGATTGAGGATTGAGAATTGAGGATTGAGGATTGAGGATTGAAGACTGAGGATTGGGTATTGAGGATTGTAGAATGAGGATTTAGGTTTGAGGACTGAGGACTGAGCATTGAGGATTGAGAATTGAGGATTGAGGAGTGAAGGTTGAAGATTGAGGATTGGGTATTGAGTATTGAGGATTGAGGGTTAAGTGTTGAGGTTTGAGTATTGAATGCTGAGAATTCAGGATATTCTGTTGAGTATTGAGAATTGAGGGTTGATGCTTGAGTATTGAGGATTGAGGATTGAGGATTGAGGATTGAGTATTGAGGATTGAGGATTGAGGAGTGAAGATTGAATATTGATGATTGAAGATTGAGGATCGAGGATTGAGGGCTGTGGATTGAGGACGAGGACTGAGGGTTGTGTATTGATGTTTGAGGTCTGAGGATTGAGGATTGAGGATTGAGAATTGAGGATTGAAGATTGAGGATTGAAGATTGAGGATTGGGTGTTGAGGATTGAAGAATGAGGATTGAAGATTGAGGATTGAGTATTGAGGATTGAAGATTGAGGATTGAGGATTGAGGATTGAGAATGTGGGCTAAGGTTTGAGCATTGAGGATTGAGGATTGAGGATTGAAGATTGAGGATTGGGTGTTGAGGATTGAACATTGAGGATTGAGGATTGAGTATTGAAGATTGAGGATTGATGATTGAGGACTGAGGATTGAGTGTCGAGTGATGAGAATTGATGTTTCTGGATAGAGGTTTGAAGATTGCAGATTGAGTATTGACTATTGAAAACCTTGAATTGAGGATATTCTATTGAGGATTGAGGATTGACAACAGATTGTTGAGGACTGAGGTCTGAAGATTGAGGATTCAGGATTGAGGATACAGAATTGAGGTTTGAGGACTAAGGATTGAGGATTGAAGATTGAGTATTGAGGATTGAGGATTGAGGATTGAAGATTGAGGATTGAGGATTGAGGATGGGGGCTGACGGTTGAGGATTGAGGTTTGAGGACTGAGGACTGAGGATAGAGCATTGAGAAATGAGGATTGAGGATTGATGATTAAAGATTGAGTATTGGGTATTGAGGATTGAAGAATGAGGATTGAGGATTGAGGTTTGAGGATTGAGGATTGAACATTGGGTATTGAGGATTGAAGACTGACGATTGAGGATAGAGGATTGAGGACTGAGGATTGAGGATTGAAGATTGATGATTGAGGATTGGGTATTGAGGATTGAAGAATGAGGATTGAGGATTGAGGATTGAGGATTGAGTGTTGAGGATTGAAGATTGAGTATTGAGGATAGAAGACTGACGATTGAGGATTGAGGATTGAGTATTGAAGATTAAGGATTGATGATTGAGGAATGAGGATTGCGGATTGAGGATTGAGGATTGAGTGTTGAAGATTGAGGATTGATGATTGAGGACTGAGGATTGAGGATTGGGGATTGAGGATTGAGGATTGAGGTTTGAGGACTGAGGACTGAGGATTGTGGATTGAGGATTGAGGATTGAAGATTCAGTATTGAGGATTGAAGATTGGGAATTGAGGATTGAGGATTGAACATTGAGGACTAAGTGTTGAGTGTTGAGTGATGAGAATTGATGTTTGTGGATAGAGGTTTGAAGATTGCAGATTGAGTATTGAGTATTGAAAACTTTGAATTGAGTATATTCTATTGAGGATTGAGGATTGACAACAGATTGTTGAGGACTGAGGGCCGAAGATTGAGGATTCAGGATTGAGGATTCAGAATTGAGGTTTGAGGACTGAGGATTGAGGATTGAAGATTGAGTACTGAGGATTGAAGATTGAGGATTGAGAATTGAGGATTCAGTATCGAGGATGAGGGCTGAGGGTTGAGGATTGAGGTTTGAGGACTGAGGACTGAGGATTGAGGATTGAGAATTGAGGATTGAGGATTGAGGATTGAAGATTGAGGATAATGTATTGAGAATTGGAGACTGAGGATTGAGGATTGAGGATGAGGGCTGAGGGTTGAGGATTGAGGTTTGAGGATTGAAGATTGAGTATTGGGTATTGGGGATTGAAGAATGAGGATTGAGTATTGAGGACTGAAGATTGACGATCGAGGATTGAGTATTGAGGATTGAAGATTGAGTATTGAGGATTGAAGATTGAGGATTGAGGATTGATCATTGAGGACTGAGGATTGAGGACTGAGGATTGAGGATTGAGAATTGAGAACTGATAATGAGGACTGAGGGTTGAGGATTGAGGATAGATGATTGAGGATTGAGGATTGAGTATTGAAGATTGAGGATTGATGACTGAGTATTGAGGATTGAGGATTGAAAATTGATTATTAAGGATTGAAGATTGAGGATTGAGGATTCAGGATTGAGAATTGAGAATTGAGGATGAGGACTGAGGGTTGTGGATTGAGGTTTGAGGAATCAGGATTGAGGATTGAGGATTGAGGATTGAGGATTGAGGATTGAGGATTGAGGATTGAGGATTGAGTATTCAAGATTGAGTATTGATGACTGAGGATTGAGGATTGAGGATTGAGGATTGAGGATTGAGGATTGAAAATTGAGTATCGGGGACTCAATATTGAGGATTGAGGATTGAGGATTGAGGACGGAGGATGAGGGCTGAGGGTTGAGGATTGAGGTTTGAGTATTGAATCCTGAGAATTCAGGATATTCTATTGAGTGTTGAGAACTGAGGATTGATGGTTGAGTATTGAGGATTGAAGATTGAGGATTGAGGAATGAGTATTGAAGGTTGAGGATTGATGATTGTGGATTGAGGATTGGGGATTTAGGATTGAGGATTGAATGTTGAGGATTGGGTATTGAGGATTGAAGACTGAGGATTGAGGACAGAGGATTGAGTATTGAGGATTGAAGATTGAGTATTGAGGATTGAAGGTTGAGGATTGAGGATTGAGGATTGAGGATTGAAGATTGAAGATTGAATATTGAGGATTGAAGATTGAGGATTGAGAATTGAGGATTGAGGATTGAGTATTGAGGATTGAGGATTGAGTATTGAAGATTGAGGATTGATGATTGAGGATTGAGGATTGAGGATTGAGGATTGAAGATTGAATATTGATGATTGAATATTGAGAACGGAGGATTGAGCGTTGTGGATTGAGGACGAGGACTGAGGGTTGAATATTGATGTTTTAGGTCTGACGATTAAGGATTGAGGATTGGGAATTGAGGATTGACGAATGAGGATTGAAGATTGAGGTTTGGGTATTGAGGATTGAAGAATGAGGATTCAGGATTGAGGATTGAGAATTGAGGATTGAGGAATGAGGATTGAAGATTGAGGTTTGGGCATTGAGGATTGAAGAATGAGGATTGAGGATTGAGGATTGAGGATTGAGGATTGATTGCTGAGTATTGAAGATTGAGTATTGAGGGTTGAAGACTGACGATTGAGGATTGAGGATTGAGGATTGAGGATTGAAGATTGAGGATTGATGATTGAGCATTGAGGATTGAGGGTTGAGGATTGAGGATTGAGGATTAAGGATTGAGGATTGAGGATTGAAGATTGAGGATTGGGGATTGAGGAGTGACGATTGAGTATTTAGTATTGAGGATTGAGAATTGAGGATTGAAGAATGAGTACTGAAGATTGAGGATTGATGATTGAGGATTGAGGATTGAGGTTTGAGGATTGAGTATTAAGTATTGAAGATTGAGGATTGATGATTGAGCATTGAGGATTGAGGATTGAGGATTGAGGATTAAGGATTGAGGATTGAGGATTGAAGATTGAGGATTGGGAATTGAGGAGTGACGATTGAGTATTTAGTATTGAGGATTGAGAATTGAGGATTGATGATTCAAGATTGAGTATTGAGGATTGTAGAATGAGGATTGAGGATTGAGGATTGAGGATCGAGTATTGAAGATTTAGTATTGAGGATTGAAGATAGAGGATTGAGAATTGAGGATTGAGGATTGAGGATTGAAGATTGAGGATTGGGTATTGAGGATTGAAGAATGAGGATTGAGGATTGAGGATTGAGGATTGAGTGTTGTGGATTGAAGATTGAGTATTGAGGATAGAAGACTGTCGATTGAGTATTGAGAATTGAGGATTGAGGATCGAGGATTGAGGATTGAAGATTTAGTATTGAGGATTGAAGATAGAGGATTGAGAATTGAGGATTTAGGATTGAGGATTGAAGATTGAGAATTGGGTATTGAGGATTGAAGAATGAGGATTGAGGATTGAGGATTGAGGATTGAAGGTTGAGGATTGGGTATTGAGGATTGAAGACTGAGGATTGAGGATTGAGGATTGAGGATTGAGGATTGAAGATTGAGTATTGAGGATTGAAGATTGAGGATTGAGGATTGAGGATTGAGGATTGAGGATTGAAGATTGTGTATTGAGGATTGAAGATTGAGGATTGGGTATTGAGGATTGAAGAATGAGAATTGAGGATTGAGGATTGAGGATTGAGGATTGAGGATTGAGTATTGAAGATTGAGTATTGATCACTGAGGATTGAGGATTGAGGATTGAGGATTGAGGATTGAAGTTTGAATATTGAGGATTGAAGATTCAGGATTGAGGATTGAGGATTGAGGATGGAGGATGAGGGCTGAGGGTTGAGGATTGAGGTTTGAGGACTGAGGAATGAGGATTAAGGGTTGAGAATTGAGGATTGAGGATTGAGGATTGAAGATTGAGGATTGGGTATTGAGGATTAAAGAATGAGGATCGAGGATTGAGGATTGAGGATTGAGGATTGAGGATTGAGGATTGAGGATTGAAGGTTGAGGATTGGGTATTGAGGATTGAAGACTGAGGATTGAGGATTGAGGATTGAGGATTGAGGATTGAAGATTGAGTATTGAGGATTGAAGGTTGAAGATTGAATATTGAGGATTGAAGATTGAGGATTGAGTATTGATGACTGAGGATTGAGTATTGCGTATTGAGGATTGAGTATTGAAGATTGAGGATTGATGATTGAGGATTGAGGATTGAGGATTGAGGATTGAAGATTGAATATTGATGATTGAATATTGAGGACAGAGGATTGAGTGTTGTGGATTGAGGACGAGGACTGAGGGTTGAATATTGATGTTTTAGGTCTGAGGATTAAGGATTGAGGATTGAGAATTGAGGATTGAGGAATGAGGATTGAAGATTGAGGTTTGGGTATTGAGGATTGAAGAATGAGGATTGAGGATTGAGGATTGAGGATTGAGGATTGAGGATTGAGGATTGAGTATTGAAGATTGAGTATTGATCACTGAGGATTGAGGATTGAGGATTGAGGATTGAGGATTGAGGATTGGGGATTGAAGATTGAATGATGAGGATTGAATATTCAGGATTGAGGATTGCCGATTGAGGATGGAGGATGAGGGCTGAGGGTTGAGGATTGAGGTTTCAGTATTGAATCCTGAGAATTCAGGGTATTCTATTGAGTATCGAGAATTGAGGATTGATGGTTAGTATTGAGGATTGAGGATTGAGGATTGAGGATTGAGTGTTGAAGATTGAGGATTGATGATTGAAGATTGAGGATTGGGGATTGAGGATTGAGGAACGAGTATTGAACATTAAGGATTGATGATTGAGGATTGAGGATTGAGGATTGGGGATTGAGGATTGAGCATTGAGGTTTGAGGACAGAGGGCTGAGGATTGAGGATTGAGGATTGAGGATTGAGGATGAGGGCTGAGGGTTGAGGATTGAGGTTTGAGGACTGAGGACTGAGGGTTGAGGATTGAGAATTGAGGATTTAGGATTGAGGATTGAAGATTGAGAATTGGGTATTGAGGATTGAAGAATGAGGATTGAGGATCGAGGATTGAGGATTGAGGATTGATGATTGAGGATTGAGGATTGAGGATTGAATACTGAGGATTGGGGACTGAGTGTTGAGGGTTGAGAGGTGAGAATTGATGTTTGTGGATAGAGGTTTGAAGATTGCAGATTGAGTATAGAGTATTGGAAACTGTGAATTGATGATATTCTATTGAGAACTGAGGATTGATGGTTGAGTATTAAGAATTGAAGATTGAGGATTGAAGAATGAGTATTGAAGATTGAGGATTGATGATTGAGGATTGAGGATTGGGGTTTGAGGATTGAGTATTAAGTATTGAAGATCGAGGATTGATGATTGCGCATTGAGGATTGAGGATTGAGGATTCAGGATTGAGGATTGAGGATTGAGGATTGAAGATTGAGGATTGGGGATTGTGGAGTGACGATTGAGTATTTAGGATTGAGGATTGAGAACTGAGGATTGATGATTCAAGATTGAGTACTGAGGATTGTAGAATGAGGATTGAGGATTGAGGATTGAGGATTGAAGATTGAAGATTTAGTATTGAGGATTGAAGATAGAGGATTGAGAATTGAGGATCGAGGATTGAGGATTGAAGATTGAGGATTGGGTATTGAGGATTGAAGAATGAGGATTGAGGATTGAGGATTGAGGATTGCGTGTTGTGGATTCAAGATTGAGTATTGAGGATAGAAGACTGACGATTGAGGATTGAGGATTGAGGATTGAGGGTTGAGAATTGATGATTGAGGATTGAAGATTGAGTATTGAGGATTGAAGGTTGAGGATTGAGAATTGAGGATTGAGGATTGACGATGAGGGCTGAGGGTTGAGGATTGAGGTTTGAGGACTGAGGACTGAGGATTGAGGATTGAGAATTCGGGATTGAGGATTGAGGATTGAAGATTGAGGATTGGGTATTGAGGATTGAAGAATGAGGGTTGAGGATTGAGGATTGAGGATTGAGGATTGAGGATTGAAGATTGAGGTTTGGGTACTGAGGATTGAAGAATGAGGATTGAGGATTGAGGATTGAGGATTGAGGATTGAAGATTGAGTATTGAGGATTGAAGATTGACGATTGAGGATTGAGGATTGAGGATTGAGGATTGAACGTTGAGGACTGAGTGTTGAGGGTTGAGTGATGAGGATAGATGTTTGTGGATAGAGGTTTGAAGATTGCAGTTTGAGTATTGAGTATTGAAAGCTGTGAATTGAGGATATTCTATTGAGGATTGAGGATTGAGAATTGAGGATGAGGACTGAGGGTTGAGGATTGAGGTTTGCGGAATGAGGATTGTGGGTTGAGGATTGAGGATTGAGGATTGAGGATGAGGGCTGAGTGTCGGGCATTGAGGTTTGACGACTGAGGACTGTGCATTCAGGATTGAGAATTCAGGATTGATGATTGAATATTGAAGATTGAGGATTGGGTATTGAGGATTGAAGAATGAGGATTGATGATTGAGGATTGAGGATTGAGGATTGAGGATATAGGATTGGAGATTGATTATTGAGGGTTGAGGATTGAGGATTGAGGATTGAGGATTGAGGATCTAGGATTGGAGATTGATTTTTGAGGATTGAATATTGAGGGTTGATGTTTGAGGACTCAGAATTGAGAATTGAGGATGAGGACGGTGGGATGAGGATTGAGGTTTGAGAAATGAGGATTGAGTATTGAGGATTGAGGATTGAGGATTGAGTATTGAAGATTGAGTATTGATCACTGATGATTGAGGATTGAGGATTGAGGATTGAGGATTGAGGATTGAAGATTGAGTATTGAGGATTGAAGATTGAGGGTCGAGGATTGAGGATTGAGAATTGAGAATTGAGGATGAGGACTGAGGGTTGAGTATTGAGGTTTGAGGAATGAGGATTGAGGACTGAAGATTGACGATTGAGTATTGAAGATTGAGGATTTATGACTGAGGTTTGAGGATTGAGGATTGAGGATTGAGGTCTGAGGATTGAAGATTGTGTACTGAGGATTGAATATTGAGGATTGAATGTTGAGGATTGAGGATAGAGGATTGAGGATGGAGTATGAGGACTGACGGTTGAGGATTGAGGTTTGAGGATTGAGGATTGAAGATTGAGGACTGAGGATTGAGGATTGAGGATTGAGTATTGCGAATTGAGGATTGATGGTTGAGTATTGAGGATTGATGGCTGAGGGTTGTGTGTTGAGTATTGAGCATTGAGGATTGAGGATTGAGGATAGAGGATTGAGGATTGAAGATTGAGTTGTGATGATTGAATATTGAGGATTGAGGATTGAGGTTTAAGGATTGAGGACGAGGACTGACGGTTGAGGATTGAGGTTTGAGGGTTGAGGATTGAGGATTGAGGACTGAGGATTGAGGATTGAGGATTGAGCATTGAGGATTGAAGATTGATGACTGGGGATTGAGGATTGAAGGTTGATGATTAAGGATTGAAGATTATTGAAGATTGATGATTAAGGATTGAGATTGGGGATTGAGGATCTAGGATTGGAGATTGATTATTGAGGATTGAAGATTGAGGATTGAGGATTGAGGATTGAGAATTGAGAATTGAGTATGAGGACTGAGGGTTGAGTATTGAGGCTTGAGGTATGAGGATTGAGGGTTGAGGATTGAGGATTGAGGATTGAGGATTGAGGATTGAGTATTGAAGATTGAGTATTGATGCCTGAGGATTGAGGCTTGAGGATTGAGGATTGAGGATCGAGGATTGAAGATTGAGTATTGAGGATTGAAGATTGAGGATTGAGGATTGAGGGTTGAGGATGGAGGATGAGGGCTGAGTGTTGAGGATTGAGGTTTGAGGACTGAGGACTAAGGATTGATGATTGAGAATTGAGGATTGAGAATTGAGGATTGAAGATTGAGGATTGGGTATTGAGGATTGAAGAATGAGGATTGAGGATTGAGGATTGAGGATTGTGGATTGAGGATTGAAGATTGAGCATTGGGTGTTGAGGATTGAAGAATGAGGATTGAGGATTGAGGATTGAGGATTGAGGATTGAAGATTGAGTATTGAGGATTGAAGATTGATGACTGAGGATTGAGGTCTGAGGATTGAGGATTGAGGATTGATGATTGAAGATTCAGTATTGATGATTGAATATTGAGGATTGAGGATTGAGGATTGAGGATTGAGGATTGAGTATTGAGGATTGAAGATTGAGGATTGATGATTGAGGATTGAGGATTGAGGATTGCGGATTTAGGATTGAGGATTGAAGATTGAGGATTGGGGATTGAGGATTGAAGAATGAGGATTGAGGATTGAGGATTCAGTATTGACGATTGAGCATTGATCACTGAGGATTGAGGATTGAGTATTGAGGATTGAAGATTGAATATAGATGATTGAAGATTCAGGATTGAGGATTGAGTATTGAGGATGGAGTATGAGGGCTGAGGGCTGAGGATTGAGGTATGAGGATTGCAGATTGAGTATTGAGGATTGAAGACTGAGGATTCAGGATTGAGGATTGAGGATTGAGGGTTGAGGATTGAGGATTGAGGATTGAAGATTGAGTATTGAGGATTGAAGATTGAGGATTGAGGATTGAGGATTGAGGATTGAGGATTGAGCATTGAAGATTGAGGATTGGGGATTGAGGATTGACGATTGAGGATTGAGTATTGAGGATTGAAGATTGACTATTGATGATTGAAGATTGAGGATTGAGGATTGAGGGTTGAGGATTGAGGACGAGGACTGACGGTTGAGTATTGAGGATTGAAGATTGAGTATTGAGGATTGAAGATTGAGGATTGAGGTCTGAGGATTGAGGATTGAGGATTGAAGATTGAGGATTGAGGATCGATAATTGAGGATTGAGGATTGAAGATTGAGGATTGGGTGATGAGGATTGAAGAATGAGGACTGAGGATTGAGGATTGAGGATTGAGGATTGAAGATTGAGTATTGAGGATTGAAGATTGAGGATTGAGGTCTGAGGATTGAGGATTGAGGATTGACGATTGAGGATTGTGTGTTGAGGATTGAAGAATGAGGATTGAGGATTGAGGATTCAGGATTGAGGATTGAAGATTGAGGATTGGGTATTGAGGATTGAAGAATGAGGATTGAGGATTGAGGATTCAGGATTGAGTGTAGAATGTTGAATATTGATGAATGAAGGTTGAGGATTGAGGATTGAGGGCTGTGGATTGAGGACGAGGACTGAGGGTTGAGTATTGATGCCTGAGGTCTGAGGATTGAGGATTGAGGATTGTGAACTGAGGATTGGGGATTGAGGATTGAAGATTGAGGATTGGGTATTGAGGATTGAAGAATGAGGATTGAAGATTGAATATTGATGATTGAAGATTGAGGACCGAGGATTGAGGGTTGTGGATTGAGGACGAGGACTGAGGGTTGTGTATTGATGTTTGAGGTCTGAGGATTGATGATTGAGGATTGAGGATTGAGAATTGAGGATTGAGGATTGAGGATTGAAGATTGAGTATTGGGTGTTGCGGATTGAAGAATGAGGATTGAGCATTGAGGATTGAGGTTTGAGGATTGAAGGTTGAGTATTGAGGATTGAAGATTGAGGATTGAGATCTAAGGATTGAGGATTGAGGATTGAAGATTGAGCATTGGGTGTTGAGGATCGAAGACTGAGGATTGAGGGCTGAGGATTGTGGATTGAGGATTGAAGATTGAGGATTGGGTATTGAGGATTGAAGAATGAGGGTTGAGGGTTGAGGATTGAGGATTGAGGATTGCAGATTGAGTATTGAGGATTGAAGATTGAGGGTTGTGGATTGAGGATTGAGGATTGAGCATTGAGGATTGAGGATTGGGTATTGAGGATTGAAGAATGAGGATTGAGGATTGTGGATTGAGGATTGAGGATTGCAGAGTGAGTATTGAGGTTTGAAGATTGAGTGTTGAGGATTGAGGATTGAGGATTGAGGATTGAGGATCGATAATTGAGGATTGAGGATTGAAGATTGAGGATTGGGTGATGAGGATTGAAGAATGAGGACTGAGGATTGAGGATTGAGGATTGAGGATTGAAGATTGAGTATTGAGGATTGAAGATTGAGGATTGAGGTCTGAGGATTGAGGATTGAGGATTGACGATTGAGGATTGTGTGTTGAGGATTGAAGAATGAGGATTGAGGATTGAGGATTCAGGATTGAGGATTGAAGATTGAGGATTGGGTATTGAGGATTGAAGAATGAGGATTGAGGATTGAGGATTCAGGATTGAGTGTAGAATGTTGAATATTGATGAATGAAGGTTGAGGATTGAGGATTGAGGGCTGTGGATTGAGGACGAGGACTGAGGGTTGAGTATTGATGCCTGAGGTCTGAGGATTGAGGATTGAGGATTGTGAACTGAGGATTGGGGATTGAGGATTGAAGATTGAGGATTGGGTATTGAGGATTGAAGAATGAGGATTGAAGATTGAATATTGATGATTGAAGATTGAGGACCGAGGATTGAGGGTTGTGGATTGAGGACGAGGACTGAGGGTTGTGTATTGATGTTTGAGGTCTGAGGATTGATGATTGAGGATTGAGGATTGAGAATTGAGGATTGAGGATTGAGGATTGAAGATTGAGTATTGGGTGTTGCGGATTGAAGAATGAGGATTGAGCATTGAGGATTGAGGTTTGAGGATTGAAGGTTGAGTATTGAGGATTGAAGATTGAGGATTGAGATCTAAGGATTGAGGATTGAGGATTGAAGATTGAGCATTGGGTGTTGAGGATCGAAGACTGAGGATTGAGGGCTGAGGATTGTGGATTGAGGATTGAAGATTGAGGATTGGGTATTGAGGATTGAAGAATGAGGGTTGAGGGTTGAGGATTGAGGATTGAGGATTGCAGATTGAGCATTGAGGATTGAAGATTGAGGGTTGTGGATTGAGGATTGAGGATTGAGCATTGAGGATTGAGGATTGGGTATTGAGGATTGAAGAATGAGGATTGAGGATTGTGGATTGAGGATTGAGGATTGCAGAGTGAGTATTGAGGTTTGAAGATTGAGTGTTGAGGATTGAGGATTGAGGATTGAGCATTGAGGATTGAGGATTGAGGATTGAGGATTGAAGATTGAGTATTGAGGATTGGAGATTGAGGATTGACGATTGAGTATTGAGAATTGAGGACTGATAGTTGAGTATTGAGGACTGAAGGTTGAGGATTGAAGATAGAGTATTGAGGATACAGAATTGAGATTAGACGACTGAGGATTGAGGATAGAAGATTGAGTATTGAGGATTGAAGATTGAGGATTGAGGATTCATAATTGAGGACTGAGGATGAGGTCTGATCGTTGAGGATTGAGGTTTGAGGGCTGAGGACTGAGAATTGCGGATTGACGATTGAGAATGAGGGCTGAGGGTTGAGGATTGATGTTTGAGGACTGAGGACTGAGGATTGAGGATTGAGAATTGAGGATTGAGGATTGAGGATTGAAGACTGAGGATTGGGTATTGAGGATTGTAGAATGAGGATTTAGGTTTGAGGACTGAGGACTGAGGATTGAGGATTGAGAATTGAGGATTGAGGAGTGAAGGTTGAAGATTGAGGATTGGGTATTGAGTATTGAGGATTGAGGGTTAAGTGTTGAGGTTTGAGTATTGAATCCTGAGAATTCAGGATATTCTGTTGAGTATTGAGAATTGAGGGTTGATGCTTGAGTATTGAGGATTGAGGATTGAGGATTGAGGATTGAGTATTGAGGATTGAGGATTGAGGAGTGAAGATTGAATATTGATGATTGAAGATTGAGGATCGAGGATTGAGGGCTGTGGATTGAGGACGAGGACTGAGGGTTGTGTATTGATGTTTGAGGTCTGAGGATTGAGGATTGAGGATTGAGAATTGAGGATTGAAGATTGAGGATTGAAGATTGAGGATTGGGTGTTGAGGATTGAAGAATGAGGATTGAAGATTGAGGATTGAGTATTGAGGATTGAAGATTGAGGATTGAGGATTGAGGATTGAGAATGTGGGCTAAGGTTTGAGCATTGAGGATTGAGGATTGAGGATTGAAGATTGAGGATTGGGTGTTGAGGATTGAACATTGAGGATTGAGGATTGAGTATTGAAGATTGAGGATTGATGATTGAGGACTGAGGATTGAGTGTCGAGTGATGAGAATTGATGTTTCTGGATAGAGGTTTGAAGATTGCAGATTGAGTATTGACTATTGAAAACCTTGAATTGAGGATATTCTATTGAGGATTGAGGATTGACAACAGATTGTTGAGGACTGAGGTCTGAAGATTGAGGATTCAGGATTGAGGATACAGAATTGAGGTTTGAGGACTAAGGATTGAGGATTGAAGATTGAGTATTGAGGATTGAGGATTGAGGATTGAAGATTGAGGATTGAGGATTGAGGATGGGGGCTGACGGTTGAGGATTGAGGTTTGAGGACTGAGGACTGAGGATAGAGCATTGAGAAATGAGGATTGAGGATTGATGATTGAAGATTGAGTATTGGGTATTGAGGATTGAAGAATGAGGATTGAGGATTGAGGTTTGAGGATTGAGGATTGAACATTGGGTATTGAGGATTGAAGACTGACGATTGAGGATAGAGGATTGAGGACTGAGGATTGAGGATTGAAGATTGATGATTGAGGATTGGGTATTGAGGATTGAAGAATGAGGATTGAGGATTGAGGATTGAGGATTGAGTGTTGAGGATTGAAGATTGAGTATTGAGGATAGAAGACTGACGATTGAGGATTGAGGATTGAGTACTGAGGATTGAAGATTGAGGATTGAGGATTGAGGATTGAGGATTGAGGATTGAAGATTGTGTATTGAGGATTGAAGATTGAGGATTGGGTATTGAGGATTGAAGAATGAGAATTGAGGATTGAGGATTGAGGATTGAGGATTGAGGATTGAGTATTGAAGATTGAGTATTGATCACTGAGGATTGAGGATTGAGGATTGAGGATTGAGGATTGAAGTTTGAATATTGAGGATTGAAGATTCAGGATTGAGGATTGAGGATTGAGGATGGAGGATGAGGGCTGAGGGTTGAGGATTGAGGTTTGAGGACTGAGGAATGAGGATTAAGGGTTGAGAATTGAGGATTGAGGATTGAGGATTGAAGATTGAGGATTGGGTATTGAGGATTGAAGAATGAGGATCGAGGATTGAGGATTGAGGATTGAGGATTGAGGATTGAGGATTGAGGATTGAAGGTTGAGGATTGGGTATTGAGGATTGAAGACTGAGGATTGAGGATTGAGGATTGAGGATTGAGGATTGAAGATTGAGTATTGAGGATTGAAGGTTGAAGATTGAATATTGAGGATTGAAGATTGAGGATTGAGTATTGATGACTGAGGATTGAGTATTGCGTATTGAGGATTGAGTATTGAAGATTGAGGATTGATGATTGAGGATTGAGGATTGAGGATTGAGGATTGAAGATTGAATATTGATGATTGAATATTGAGGACAGAGGATTGAGTGTTGTGGATTGAGGACGAGGACTGAGGGTTGAATATTGATGTTTTAGGTCTGAGGATTAAGGATTGAGGATTGAGAATTG
Organism: Calliopsis andreniformis; assembly: GCF_051401765.1. Lineage (NCBI taxonomy): Eukaryota > Metazoa > Arthropoda > Insecta > Hymenoptera > Andrenidae > Calliopsis > Calliopsis andreniformis. The sequence goes on along the minus strand of NW_027480444.1, from coordinate 4,184,933 downwards.
AGGATTGAGGAATGAGGATTGAAGATTGAGGTTTGGGTATTGAGGATTGAAGAATGAGGATTGAGGATTGAGGATTGAGGATTGAGGATTGAGGATTGAGGATTGAGTATTGAAGATTGAGTATTGATCACTGAGGATTGAGGATTGAGGATTGAGGATTGAGGATTGAGGATTGGGGATTGAAGATTGAATGTTGAGGATTGAATATTCAGGATTGAGGATTGCCGATTGAGGATGGAGGATGAGGGCTGAGGGTTGAGGATTGAGGTTTCAGTATTGAATCCTGAGAATTCAGGGTATTCTATTGAGTATCGAGAATTGAGGATTGATGGTTGGTATTGAGGATTGAGGATTGAGGATTGAGGATTGAGTGTTGAAGATTGAGGATTGATGATTGAAGATTGAGGATTGGGGATTGAGGATTGAGGAACGAGTATTGAACATTAAGGATTGATGATTGAGGATTGAGGATTGAGGATTGGGGATTGAGGATTGAGCATTGAGGTTTGAGGACAGAGGGCTGAGGATTGAGGATTGAGGATTGAGGATTGAGGATGAGGGCTGAGGGTTGAGGATTGAGGTTTGAGGACTGAGGACTGAGGGTTGAGGATTGAGAATTGAGGATTTAGGATTGAGGATTGAAGATTGAGAATTGGGTATTGAGGATTGAAGAATGAGGATTGAGGATCGAGGATTGAGGATTGAGGATTGAGGATTGCAGATTGAGTATTGGGGATTGAAGATTGAGGATTGAGGATTGAGGATTGAAGATTGAGGATTGAGGATTGAGGGTTGAGGATTGAGTGTTGAAGATTGAGTATTGAGGATTGAAGATTGAGGACTCAGGATTGAGTACTGAGGATTGAGGGTTGAGGATTGAGGATTGAAGATTGAGAATTGAAGATTGAGTATTGAGGACTGAAGATTGACGATTGAGGATTAAGGATTGACGATTGAGGATTGAGGATTCAAGATTCAGTATTGAGGATTGAAGGTTGAGGATTGTGGATTGAGGATCTAGGATTGGAGATTGATTATTGAGGATTGAAGATTGAGAATTCAGGATTGAGGATTGAGAATTGAGAATTGAGGATGAGGACTGAGGGTTGAGGATTGAGGTTTGAGAAATGAGGATTGGGGATTGAGGATTGAGGATTGAGGATACAGTATTGACGATTGAGTATTGATCACTGATGATTGAGGATTGAGTATTGAGGATTGAAGATTGAATATAGAGGATCGAAGATTCAGGATTGAGGATTGAGTATTGAGGATGGAGGATGAGGGCTGAGGGCTGAGGATTGAGGTTTGGGTATTGAATCCTGAGAATTCAGGATATTCTATTGAGTATTGAGAATTGAACATTGATGGTTGAGCATTGAGGATTGAGGATTCAGGGTTGAGGATTGAGGACGAGGGCTGACGGTTGAGGATTGAGGTGTGAGGATTGAGGATTGAGGATTGAGGTCTGAGGCTTGAGGATTGACGATTGAGCATAGAGGATTGAAGATTGAGGACTGGCGATTGAGGATTGAAGATTGAGGATTAAGGACTGAGGATTGGGGATTGAGGATCTAGGATTGGAGATTGATTTTTTGGGATTGAAAGTTGAGGATTGAGGATTGAGGATTGAGAATTGAGAATTGAGGATGTGGACAGAGGGTTGAGGATTGAGGTTTGAGGAACGAGGATTGAGGGTTGAGGATTGTGGACTGAGGATTGACGATTGAGTATTGAAGATTGAGGATTTATGACTGAGGATTGAGGATTGAGGATTGAGGATTGAGGATTGAGGACTGAGGATTGAGGATTGAGGATTGATGATTGAAGATTGAGTATTGAGGATTGAATATTGAGGATTGAGGATTGAGGGTTGAGGATTGAGGATTGAGGATTGAGGATTGAAGATTGTGTATTGAGGATTGAAGGTTGAGGATTATGGATTGAGGATTGAGGATTGGGTATTGAGGATTCAGGGTTGAGGATTGAGGATTGAGGATTGAGGATTGAAGATTGAAGATTGAATATTGAGGATTGAAGATTGAGGATTGAGAATTGAGGATTGAGGATTGAGGATTGAGGATTGAGTATTGAAGGTTGAGTATTGATGATTGAGTATTGAGGACTGAGGATTGAGGATTGATGATTGAATATTGATGATTGAATACTGAGGACTGAGGATTGAGTGTTGTGGATTGAGGACGAGGACTGAGGGTTGAATATTGATGTTTGAGGTCTGAGGATTAAGGATTGAGGATTGAGAATTGAGGATTGAGGAATGAGGATTGAAGATTGTGTATTGAGGATTGAATATTGAGGATTGAGGATTGAGGATTGAGGATTGCGGATTGAAGATTGTGTATTGAGGATTTAGGATTGAGGATTGAAGATTGAGTATTGAGGATTGAAGATTGAGGATTGATGATTGAGGATTGAGGATTGAGGATTGGGGATTGGGGATTGAGGATTGAGCATTGCGGTTTGAGGACTGAGGGCTGAGGATTGAGAATTGAGGATTGAGGATTGAGGATTGAGGATTGAGTATTGAAGATTGAGTATTGATCACTGAGGATTGAGGATTGAGGATTGAGGTTTGAGGATTGAATATTGAAGATTGAATATTGAGGATTGAAGATTCAGGATTGAGGATTGACGATTGAGGATGGAGGATGAGGGCTGAGGGTTGAGGATTGAGGTTTCAGTATTGAATCCTGAGTATTCAGGATATTCTATTGAGTATCGAGAATTGAGGATTGATGGTTAGTATTGAGGATTGAGGATTGAGGATTGAGTGTTGAAGAATGAGGATTGATGATTGAAGATTGAGGATTGGGGATTGAGGATTGAGGAATGAGTATTGAAGATTGAGGATTTATGATTGAGGATTGAGGATTGAGGATTGGGGATTGAGGATTGAGCACTGAGGTTTGAGGACTGAGGGCTGAGGATTGAGGATTGAGGATTGAGGATTGAGGATGAGGGCTGAGGGTTGAGGATTGAGGCTTGAGGACTGAGGACTGAGGATTGAGGATTGAGAATTGAGGATTTAGGATTGAGGATTGAAGATTGAGGATTGGGTATTGAGGATTGAAGAATGAGGATTGAGGATTGAGGATTCAGTATTGACGATTGAGCATTGATCACTGAGGATTGAGGATTGAGTATTCAGGATTGAAGATTGAATATAGATGATTGAAGATTCAGGATTGAGGATTGAGAATTGAGGATGGAGTATGAGGGCTGAGGGCAGAGGATTGAGGTTTGAGGATTGCAGATTGAGTATTGAGGATTGAAGACTGAGGATTCAGGATTGAGGATTGAGGATTGAGGGTTGAGGGTTGAGGATTTAGGATTGAAGATTGAGTATTGAGGATTGAAGATTGAGGATTCAGGATTGAGGATTGAGGATTGAGGATTGAGGATTGAGAATTGAGAATTGAGGATGTGGACTGAGGGTTGAGGATTGAGATTTGAGGAACGAGGATTGAGGGTTGAGGATTGAGGACTGAGGATTGACGATTGAGTATTGAAGATTGAGGATTTATGACTGCGGATTGCGGATTGAGGATTGAGGATTGAGGATTGAGGATTGATGATTGAGGATTGAGGATTGAGGATTGAGGATCTAGGATTGGAGATTGATTATTGAGGGTTGAAGATTGAGGGTTGAGGATTGAGGACTGAGAATTGAGAATTGAGGATTGAAGATCGAATATTGGTGATTGAATATTGAGGACTGAGGATTGAGTGTTGTGGATTGAGGACGAGGACTGAGGGTCGAATATTGATAATTGAGGTCTGATGGTTAAGGATTGAGGATTGATAATTGAGGATTGAGGATTGAGGATTGAAGATTGAGGATTGGGTATTGAGGATTGAAGAATGAGGATTGAGGATTGAGGTTTGAGGATTGAGGATTGCAGATCGAGTATTGAGGATTGAAGATTGAGTATTGAGGATTGAAGATTGACGATTGAGGATTGAGGATTGAGGATTGAGGATTGAACGTTGAGGACTGAGTGTTGAGGGTTGAGTGATGAGAATTGATGTTTGTGGATAGAGGTTTGAAGATTGCAGTTTGAGTATTGAGTATTGAAAGCTGTGAATTGAGGATATTCTATTGAGGATTGAGGATTGACAATTGATTGTTGAGGACTGAGGGCTGAAGATTGAGGACTCAGGATTGGGGATTCAGAATTGAGGTTTGAGGACTGAGGATTGAGGATTGAGGATTGAGTGTTGAGTATTGAAGATTGAGTATTGAGGGTTGAAGACTGACGATTGAGGATTGAGGATTGAGGATTGAGGATTGAATACTGAGGATTGGGGACTGAGTGTTGAGGGTTGAGAGGTGAGAATTGATGTTTGTGGATAGAGGTTTGAAGATTGCAGATTGAGTATAGAGTATTGGAAACTGTGAATTGATGATATTCTATTGAGAACTGAGGATTGATGGTTGAGTATTAAGAATTGAAGATTGAGGATTGAAGAATGAGTATTGAAGATTGAGGATTGATGATTGAGGATTGAGGATTGGGGTTTGAGGATTGAGTATTAAGTATTGAAGATCGAGGATTGATGATTGCGCATTGAGGATTGAGGATTGAGGATTCAGGATTGAGGATTGAGGATTGAGGATTGAAGATTGAGGATTGGGGATTGTGGAGTGACGATTGAGTATTTAGGATTGAGGATTGAGAACTGAGGATTGATGATTCAAGATTGAGTACTGAGGATTGTAGAATGAGGATTGAGGATTGAGGATTGAGGATCGAAGATTGAAGATTTAGTATTGAGGATTGAAGATAGAGGATTGAGAATTGAGGATCGAGGATTGAGGATTGAAGATTGAGGATTGGGTATTGAGGATTGAAGAATGAGGATTGAGGATTGAGGATTGAGGATTGCGTGTTGTGGATTCAAGATTGAGTATTGAGGATAGAAGACTGACGATTGAGGATTGAGGATTGAGGATTGAGGGTTGAGAATTGATGATTGAGGATTGAAGATTGAGTATTGAGGATTGAAGGTTGAGGATTGAGAATTGAGGATTGAGGATTGACGATGAGGGCTGAGGGTTGAGGATTGAGGTTTGAGGACTGAGGACTGAGGATTGAGGATTGAGAATTCGGGATTGAGGATTGAGGATTGAAGATTGAGGATTGGGTATTGAGGATTGAAGAATGAGGGTTGAGGATTGAGGATTGAGGATTGAGGATTGAGGATTGAAGATTGAGGTTTGGGTACTGAGGATTGAAGAATGAGGATTGAGGATTGAGGATTGAGGATTGAGGATTGAAGATTGAGTATTGAGGATTGAAGATTGACGATTGAGGATTGAGGATTGAGGATTGAGGATTGAGGATTGAACGTTGAGGACTGAGTGTTGAGGGTTGAGTGATGAGGATAGATGTTTGTGGATAGAGGTTTGAAGATTGCAGTTTGAGTATTGAGTATTGAAAGCTGTGAATTGAGGATATTCTATTGAGGATTGAGGATTGAGAATTGAGGATGAGGACTGAGGGTTGAGGATTGAGGTTTGCGGAATGAGGATTGTGGGTTGAGGATTGAGGATTGAGGATTGAGGATGAGGGCTGAGTGTCGGGCATTGAGGTTTGACGACTGAGGACTGTGCATTCAGGATTGAGAATTCAGGATTGATGATTGAATATTGAAGATTGAGGATTGGGTATTGAGGATTGAAGAATGAGGATTGATGATTGAGGATTGAGGATTGAGGATTGAGGATATAGGATTGGAGATTGATTATTGAGGGTTGAGGATTGAGGATTGAGGATTGAGGATTGAGGATCTAGGATTGGAGATTGATTTTTGAGGATTGAATATTGAGGGTTGATGTTTGAGGACTCAGAATTGAGAATTGAGGATGAGGACGGTGGGATGAGGATTGAGGTTTGAGAAATGAGGATTGAGTATTGAGGATTGAGGATTGAGGATTGAGTATTGAAGATTGAGTATTGATCACTGATGATTGAGGATTGAGGATTGAGGATTGAGGATTGAGGATTGAAGATTGAGTATTGAGGATTGAAGATTGAGGGTCGAGGATTGAGGATTGAGAATTGAGAATTGAGGATGAGGACTGAGGGTTGAGTATTGAGGTTTGAGGAATGAGGATTGAGGACTGAAGATTGACGATTGAGTATTGAAGATTGAGGATTTATGACTGAGGTTTGAGGATTGAGGATTGAGGATTGAGGTCTGAGGATTGAAGATTGTGTACTGAGGATTGAATATTGAGGATTGAATGTTGAGGATTGAGGATAGAGGATTGAGGATGGAGTATGAGGACTGACGGTTGAGGATTGAGGTTTGAGGATTGAGGATTGAAGATTGAGGACTGAGGATTGAGGATTGAGGATTGAGTATTGCGAATTGAGGATTGATGGTTGAGTATTGAGGATTGATGGCTGAGGGTTGTGTGTTGAGTATTGAGCATTGAGGATTGAGGATTGAGGATAGAGGATTGAGGATTGAAGATTGAGTTGTGATGATTGAATATTGAGGATTGAGGATTGAGGTTTAAGGATTGAGGACGAGGACTGACGGTTGAGGATTGAGGTTTGAGGGTTGAGGATTGAGGATTGAGGACTGAGGATTGAGGATTGAGGATTGAGCATTGAGGATTGAAGATTGATGACTGGGGATTGAGGATTGAAGGTTGATGATTAAGGATTGAAGATTATTGAAGATTGATGATTAAGGATTGAGATTGGGGATTGAGGATCTAGGATTGGAGATTGATTATTGAGGATTGAAGATTGAGGATTGAGGATTGAGGATTGAGAATTGAGAATTGAGGATGAGGACTGAGTGTTGAGGATTGAGGTTTGCGGAATGAGGATTGTGGGTTGAGGATTCAGGATTGAGGATTGAGGATTGAGGATTGAGTATTGAAGATTGAGTACTGATGCCTGAGGATTGAGGATTGAGGATTGAGGATTGAGGATTGAGGATTGAATATTGAGTATTGGGGTTGAAGGTTGAGGATTGAGGATTGAGGATTGAGGATGGAGAATGAGGACTGACGGTTGAGGATTGAGGTTTGAGGATTGAGGATTGAGGATTGAGGACTGAGGATTGAGGATTGAGGATTGAGCATGGAGCATTGAAGATTGAGGACTGGGGATTGAGAATTGAAGATTGAGGATTAAGGATTGAAGATTGGGGATTGAGGATCTAGGATTGGAGATTGATTATTGAGGATTGAAGATTGAGGATTGAGGATTGAGGATTGAGAATTGAGAATTGAGTATGAGGACTGAGGGTTGAGTATTGAGGCTTGAGGTATGAGGATTGAGGGTTGAGGATTGAGGATTGAGGATTGAGGATTGAGGATTGAGTATTGAAGATTGAGTATTGATGCCTGAGGATTGAGGCTTGAGGATTGAGGATTGAGGATCGAGGATTGAAGATTGAGTATTGAGGATTGAAGATTGAGGATTGAGGATTGAGGGTTGAGGATGGAGGATGAGGGCTGAGTGTTGAGGATTGAGGTTTGAGGACTGAGGACTAAGGATTGATGATTGAGAATTGAGGATTGAGAATTGAGGATTGAAGATTGAGGATTGGGTATTGAGGATTGAAGAATGAGGATTGAGGATTGAGGATTGAGGATTGTGGATTGAGGATTGAAGATTGAGCATTGGGTGTTGAGGATTGAAGAATGAGGATTGAGGATTGAGGATTGAGGATTGAGGATTGAAGATTGAGTATTGAGGATTGAAGATTGATGACTGAGGATTGAGGTCTGAGGATTGAGGATTGAGGATTGATGATTGAAGATTCAGTATTGATGATTGAATATTGAGGATTGAGGATTGAGGATTGAGGATTGAGGATTGAGTATTGAGGATTGAAGATTGAGGATTGATGATTGAGGATTGAGGATTGAGGATTGAGGATTTAGGATTGAGGATTGAAGATTGAGGATTGGGGATTGAGGATTGAAGAATGAGGATTGAGGATTGAGGATTCAGTATTGACGATTGAGCATTGATCACTGAGGATTGAGGATTGAGTATTGAGGATTGAAGATTGAATATAGATGATTGAAGATTCAGGATTGAGGATTGAGTATTGAGGATGGAGTATGAGGGCTGAGGGCTGAGGATTGAGGTATGAGGATTGCAGATTGAGTATTGAGGATTGAAGACTGAGGATTCAGGATTGAGGATTGAGGATTGAGGGTTGAGGATTGAGGATTGAGGATTGAAGATTGAGTATTGAGGATTGAAGATTGAGGATTGAGGATTGAGGATTGAGGATTGAGGATTGAGCATTGAAGATTGAGGATTGGGGATTGAGGATTGACGATTGAGGATTGAGTATTGAGGATTGAAGATTGACTATTGATGATTGAAGATTGAGGATTGAGGATTGAGGGTTGAGGATTGAGGACGAGGACTGACGGTTGAGTATTGAGGATTGAAGATTGAGTATTGAGGATTGAAGATTGAGGATTGAGGTCTGAGGATTGAGGATTGAGGATTGAAGATTGAGGATTGAGGGTTGAAGATTGAGTATTGAGGATTGAAGCCTGACGATTGAGGATTGAGGATTGAGGATTAAGGATTGAGGATGGAGGATAGAAGATTGAGTATTGAGGATTGAAGATAGAGGATTGAGGATTGAGGATTGAGGATTGAGTGTTGAAGATTGAGGATTGGGGACTGAGTGTTGAAGGTTGAATGATGAGAATTGATGTTTGTGGATAGAGATTTGAAGATTGCAGGTTAAGTATTTAGTACTGAAAACTGTGAATTGATTATATTCTATTGATAATTGAGAATTGACAACTGATTGTTGATGACTGAGTTCTGAAGGTTGAGGATTCAGGATTGAGGGTTCAGGTTTGAGTTTTGAGGATTGAGGATTGAGGATTGAGGATCGATAATTGAGGATTGAGGATTGAAGATTGAGGATTGGGTGATGAGGATTGAAGAATGAGGACTGAGGATTGAGGATTGAGGATTGAGGATTGAAGATTGAGTATTGAGGATTGAAGATTGAGGATTGAGGTCTGAGGATTGAGGATTGAGGATTGACGATTGAGGATTGTGTGTTGAGGATTGAAGAATGAGGATTGAGGATTGAGGATTCAGGATTGAGGATTGAAGATTGAGGATTGGGTATTGAGGATTGAAGAATGAGGATTGAAGATTGAATATTGATGATTGAAGATTGAGGACCGAGGATTGAGGGTTGTGGATTGAGGACGAGGACTGAGGGTTGTGTATTGATGTTTGAGGTCTGAGGATTGATGATTGAGGATTGAGGATTGAGAATTGAGGATTGAGGATTGAGGATTGAAGATTGAGTATTGGGTGTTGCGGATTGAAGAATGAGGATTGAGCATTGAGGATTGAGGTTTGAGGATTGAAGGTTGAGTATTGAGGATTGAAGATTGAGGATTGAGATCTAAGGATTGAGGATTGAGGATTGAAGATTGAGCATTGGGTGTTGAGGATCGAAGACTGAGGATTGAGGGCTGAGGATTGTGGATTGAGGATTGAAGATTGAGGATTGGGTATTGAGGATTGAAGAATGAGGGTTGAGGGTTGAGGATTGAGGATTGAGGATTGCAGATTGAGTATTGAGGATTGAAGATTGAGGGTTGTGGATTGAGGATTGAGGATTGAGCATTGAGGATTGAGGATTGGGTATTGAGGATTGAAGAATGAGCATTGAGGATTGTGGATTGAGGATTGAGGATTGCAGAGTGAGTATTGAGGTTTGAAGATTGAGTGTTGAGGATTGAGGATTGAGGATTGAGGATTGAGGATCGATAATTGAGGATTGAGGATTGAAGATTGAGGATTGGGTGATGAGGGTTGAAGAATGAGGACTGAGGATTGAGGATTGAGGATTGAGGATTGAAGATTGAGTATTGAGGATTGAAGATTGAGGATTGAGGTCTGAGGATTGAGGATTGAGGATTGACGATTGAGGATTGTGTGTTGAGGATTGAAGAATGAGGATTGAGGATTGAGGATTCAGGATTGAGGATTGAAGATTGAGGATTGGGTATTGAGGATTGAAGAATGAGGATTGAGGATTGAGGATTCAGGATTGAGTGTAGAATGTTGAATATTGATGAATGAAGGTTGAGGATTGAGGATTGAGGGCTGTGGATTGAGGACGAGGACTGAGGGTTGAGTATTGATGCCTGAGGTCTGAGGATTGAGGATTGAGGATTGTGAACTGAGGATTGGGGATTGAGGATTGAAGATTGAGGATTGGGTATTGAGGATTGAAGAATGAGGATTGAAGATTGAATATTGATGATTGAAGATTGAAGACCGAGGATTGAGGGTTGTGGATTGAGGACGAGGACTGAGGGCTGTGTATTGATGTTTGAGGTCTGAGGATTGATGATTGAGGATTGAGGATTGAGAATTGAGGATTGAGGATTGAGGATTGAAGATTGAGTATTGGGTGTTGCGGATTGAAGAATGAGGATTGAGCATTGAGGATTGAGGTTTGAGGATTGAAGGTTGAGTATTGAGGATTGAAGATTGAGGATTGAGATCTAAGGATTGAGGATTGAGGATTGAAGATTGAGCATTGGGTGTTGAGGATCGAAGACTGAGGATTGAGGGCTGAGGATTGTGGATTGAGGATTGAAGATTGAGGATTGGGTATTGAGGATTGAAGAATGAGGGTTGAGGGTTGAGGATTGAGGATTGAGGATTGCAGATTGAGTATTGAGGATTGAAGATTGAGGGTTGTGGATTGAGGATTGAGGATTGAGCATTGAGGATTGAGGATTGGGTATTGAGGATTGAAGAATGAGGATTGAGGATTGTGGATTGAGGATTGAGGATTGCAGAGTGAGTATTGAGGTTTGAAGATTGAGTGTTGAGGATTGAGGATTGAGGATTGAGCATTGAGGATTGAGGATTGAGGATTGAGGATTGAAGATTGAGTATTGAGGATTGGAGATTGAGGATTGACGATTGAGTATTGAGAATTGAGGACTGATAGTTGAGTATTGAGGACTGAAGGTTGAGGATTGAAGATAGAGTATTGAGGATACAGAATTGAGATTAGACGACTGAGGATTGAGGATAGAAGATTGAGTATTGAGGATTGAAGATTGAGGATTGAGGATTGATAATTGAGGACTGAGGATGAGGTCTGATCGTTGAGGATTGAGGTTTGAGGGCTGAGGACTGAGAATTGCGGATTGACGATTGAGAATGAGGGCTGAGGGTTGAGGATTGATGTTTGAGGACTGAGGACTGAGGATTGAGGATTGAGAATTGAGGATTGAGGATTGAGGATTGAAGACTGAGGATTGGGTATTGAGGATTGTAGAATGAGGATTTAGGTTTGAGGACTGAGGACTGAGGATTGAGGATTGAGAATTGAGGATTGAGGAGTGAAGGTTGAAGATTGAGGATTGGGTATTGAGTATTGAGGATTGAGGGTTAAGTGTTGAGGTTTGAGTATTGAATCCTGAGAATTCAGGATATTCTGTTGAGTATTGAGAATTGAGGGTTGATGCTTGAGTATTGAGGATTGAGGATTGAGGATTGAGGATTGAGTATTGTGGATTGAGGATTGAGGAGTGAAGATTGAATATTGATGATTGAAGATTGAGGATCGAGGATTGAGGGGATGTGGATTGAGGACGAGGACTGAGGGTTGTGTATTGATGTTTGAGGTCTGAGGATTGAGGATTGAGGATTGAGAATTGAGGATTGAAGATTGAGGATTGAAGATTGAGGATTGGGTGTTGAGGATTGAAGAATGAGGATTGAAGATTGAGGATTGAGTATTGAGGATTGAAGATTGAGGATTGAGGATTGAGGATTGAGAATGTGGGCTAAGGTTTGAGCATTGAGGATTGAGGATTGAGGATTGAAGATTGAGGATTGGGTGTTGAGGATTGAACATTGAGGATTGAGGATTGAGTATTGAAGATTGAGGATTGATGATTGAGGACTGAGGATTGAGTGTCGAGTGATGAGAATTGATGTTTCTGGATAGAGGTTTGAAGATTGCAGATTGAGTATTGACTATTGAAAACCTTGAATTGAGGATATTCTATTGAGGATTGAGGATTGACAACAGATTGTTGAGGACTGAGGTCTGAAGATTGAGGATTCAGGATTGAGGATACAGAATTGAGGTTTGAGGACTAAGGATTGAGGATTGAAGATTGAGTATTGAGGATTGAGGATTGAGGATGGAAGATTGAGGATTGAGGATTGAGGATGGGGGCTGACGGTTGAGGATTGAGGTTTGAGGACTGAGGACTGAGGATAGAGCATTGAGAAATGAGGATTGAGGATTGATGATTGAAGATTGAGTATTGGGTATTGAGGATTGAAGAATGAGGATTGAGGTTTGAGGTTTGAGGATTGAGGATTGAACATTGGGTATTGAGGATTGAAGACTGACGATTGAGGATAGAGGATTGAGGACTGAGGATTGAGGATTGAAGATTGATGATTGAGGATTGGGTATTGAGGATTGAAGAATGAGGATTGAGGATTGAGGATTGAGGATTGAGTGTTGAGGATTGAAGATTGAGTATTGAGGATAGAAGACTGACGATTGAGGATTGAGGATTGAGTATTGAGGATTGAAGATTGAGGATTGAGGATTGAGGATTGAGGATTGAGGATTGAAGATTGTGTATTGAGGATTGAAGATTGAGGATTGGGTATTGAGGATTGAAGAATGAGAATTGAGGATTGAGGATTGAGGATTGAGGATTGAGGATTGAGTATTGAAGATTGAGTATTGATCACTGAGGATTGAGGATTGAGGATTGAGGATTGAGGATTGAAGTTTGAATATTGAGGATTGAAGATTCAGGATTGAGGATTGAGGATTGAGGATGGAGGATGAGGGCTGAGGGTTGAGGATTGAGGTTTGAGGACTGAGGAATGAGGATTAAGGGTTGAGAATTGAGGATTGAGGATTGAGGATTGAAGATTGAGGATTGGGTATTGAGGATTGAAGAATGAGGATCGAGGATTGAGGATTGAGGATTGAGGATTGAGGATTGAGGATTGAGGATTGAAGGTTGAGGATTGGGTATTGAGGATTGAAGACTGAGGATTGAGGATTGAGGATTGAGGATTGAGGATTGAAGATTGAGTATTGAGGATTGAAGGTTGAAGATTGAATATTGAGGATTGAAGATTGAGGATTGAGTATTGATGACTGAGGATTGAGTATTGCGTATTGAGGATTGAGTATTGAAGATTGAGGATTGATGATTGAGGATTGAGGATTGAGGATTGAGGATTGAAGATTGAATATTGATGATTGAATATTGAGGACAGAGGATTGAGTGTTGTGGATTGAGGACGAGGACTGAGGGTTGAATATTGATGTTTTAGGTCTGAGGATTAAGGATTGAGGATTGAGAATTGAGGATTGAGGAATGAGGATTGAAGATTGAGGTTTGGGTATTGAGGATTGAAGAATGAGGATTGAGGATTGAGGATTGAGGATTGAGGATTGAGGATTGAGGATTGAGTATTGAAGATTGAGTATTGATCACTGAGGATTGAGGATTGAGGATTGAGGATTGAGGATTGAGGATTGGGGATTGAAGATTGAATGTTGAGGATTGAATATTCAGGATTGAGGATTGCCGATTGAGGATGGAGGATGAGGGCTGAGGGTTGAGGATTGAGGTTTCAGTATTGAATCCTGAGAATTCAGGGTATTCTATTGAGTATCGAGAATTGAGGATTGATGGTTGGTATTGAGGATTGAGGATTGAGGATTGAGGATTGAGTGTTGAAGATTGAGGATTGATGATTGAAGATTGAGGATTGGGGATTGAGGATTGAGGAACGAGTATTGAACATTAAGGATTGATGATTGAGGATTGAGGATTGAGGATTGGGGATTGAGGATTGAGCATTGAGGTTTGAGTACAGAGGGCTGAGGATTGAGGATTGAGGATTGAGGATTGAGGATGAGGGCTGAGGGTTGAGGATTGAGGTTTGAGGACTGAGGACTGAGGGTTGAGGATTGAGAATTGAGGATTTAGGATTGAGGATTGAAGATTGAGAATTGGGTATTGAGGATTGAAGAATGAGGATTGAGGATCGAGGATTGAGGATTGAGGATTGAGGATTGCAGATTGAGTATTGGGGATTGAAGATTGAGGATTGAGGATTGAGGATTGAAGATTGAGGATTGAGGATTGAGGGTTGAGGATTGAGTGTTGAAGATTGAGTATTGAGGATTGAAGATTGAGGACTCAGGATTGAGTACTGAGGATTGAGGGTTGAGGATTGAGGATTGAAGATTGAGAATTGAAGATTGAGTATTGAGGACTGAAGATTGACGATTGAGGATTAAGGATTGACGATTGAGGATTGAGGATTCAAGATTCAGTATTGAGGATTGAAGGTTGAGGATTGTGGATTGAGGATCTAGGATTGGAGATTGATTATTGAGGATTGAAGATTGAGAATTCAGGATTGAGGATTGAGAATTGAGAATTGAGGATGAGGACTGAGGGTTGAGGATTGAGGTTTGAGAAATGAGGATTGGGGATTGAGGATTGAGGATTGAGGATACAGTATTGACGATTGAGTATTGATCACTGATGATTGAGGATTGAGTATTGAGGATTGAAGATTGAATATAGAGGATCGAAGATTCAGGATTGAGGATTGAGTATTGAGGATGGAGGATGAGGGCTGAGGGCTGAGGATTGAGGTTTGGGTATTGAATCCTGAGAATTCAGGATATTCTATTGAGTATTGAGAATTGAACATTGATGGTTGAGTATTGAGGATTGAGGATTGAGGGTTGAGGATTGAGGACGAGGGCTGACGGTTGAGGATTGAGGTGTGAGGATTGAGGATTGAGGATTGAGGTCTGAGGCTTGAGGATTGACGATTGAGCATAGAGGATTGAAGATTGAGGACTGGCGATTGAGGATTGAAGATTGAGGATTAAGGACTGAGGATTGGGGATTGAGGATCTAGGATTGGAGATTGATTTTTTGGGATTGAAAGTTGAGGATTGAGGATTGAGGATTGAGAATTGAGAATTGAGGATGTGGACAGAGGGTTGAGGATTGAGGTTTGAGGAACGAGGATTGAGGGTTGAGGATTGTGGACTGAGGATTGACGATTGAGTATTGAAGATTGAGGATTTATGACTGAGGATTGAGGATTGAGGATTGAGGATTGAGGATTGAGGACTGAGGATTGAGGATTGAGGATTGAGGATTGAGGATCGATAATTGAGGATTGAGGATTGAAGATTGAGGATTGGGTGATGAGGATTGAAGAATGAGGACTGAGGATTGAGGATTGAGGATTGAGGATTGAAGATTGAGTATTGAGGATTGAAGATTGAGGATTGAGGTCTGAGGATTGAGGATTGAGGATTGACGATTGAGGATTGTGTGTTGAGGATTGAAGAATGAGGATTGAGGATTGAGGATTCAGGATTGAGGATTGAAGATTGAGGATTGGGTATTGAGGATTGAAGAATGAGGATTGAAGATTGAATATTGATGATTGAAGATTGAGGACCGAGGATTGAGGGTTGTGGATTGAGGACGAGGACTGAGGGTTGTGTATTGATGTTTGAGGTCTGAGGATTGATGATTGAGGATTGAGGATTGAGAATTGAGGATTGAGGATTGAGGATTGAAGATTGAGTATTGGGTGTTGCGGATTGAAGAATGAGGATTGAGCATTGAGGATTGAGGTTTGAGGATTGAGGATTGAGTATTGTGGATTGAGGATTGAGGAGTGAAGATTGAATATTGATGATTGAAGATTGAGGATCGAGGATTGAGGGGATGTGGATTGAGGACGAGGACTGAGGGTTGTGTATTGATGTTTGAGGTCTGAGGATTGAGGATTGAGGATTGAGAATTGAGGATTGAAGATTGAGGATTGAAGATTGAGGATTGGGTGTTGAGGATTGAAGAATGAGGATTGAAGATTGAGGATTGAGTATTGAGGATTGAAGATTGAGGATTGAGGATTGAGGATTGAGAATGTGGGCTAAGGTTTGAGCATTGAGGATTGAGGATTGAGGATTGAAGATTGAGGATTGGGTGTTGAGGATTGAACATTGAGGATTGAGGATTGAGTATTGAAGATTGAGGATTGATGATTGAGGACTGAGGATTGAGTGTCGAGTGATGAGAATTGATGTTTCTGGATAGAGGTTTGAAGATTGCAGATTGAGTATTGACTATTGAAAACCTTGAATTGAGGATATTCTATTGAGGATTGAGGATTGACAACAGATTGTTGAGGACTGAGGTCTGAAGATTGAGGATTCAGGATTGAGGATACAGAATTGAGGTTTGAGGACTAAGGATTGAGGATTGAAGATTGAGTATTGAGGATTGAGGATTGAGGATGGAAGATTGAGGATTGAGGATTGAGGATGGGGGCTGACGGTTGAGGATTGAGGTTTGAGGACTGAGGACTGAGGATAGAGCATTGAGAAATGAGGATTGAGGATTGATGATTGAAGATTGAGTATTGGGTATTGAGGATTGAAGAATGAGGATTGAGGTTTGAGGTTTGAGGATTGAGGATTGAACATTGGGTATTGAGGATTGAAGACTGACGATTGAGGATAGAGGATTGAGGACTGAGGATTGAGGATTGAAGATTGATGATTGAGGATTGGGTATTGAGGATTGAAGAATGAGGATTGAGGATTGAGGATTGAGGATTGAGTGTTGAGGATTGAAGATTGAGTATTGAGGATAGAAGACTGACGATTGAGGATTGAGGATTGAGTATTGAGGATTGAAGATTGAGGATTGAGGATTGAGGATTGAGGATTGAGGATTGAAGATTGTGTATTGAGGATTGAAGATTGAGGATTGGGTATTGAGGATTGAAGAATGAGAATTGAGGATTGAGGATTGAGGATTGAGGATTGAGGATTGAGTATTGAAGATTGAGTATTGATCACTGAGGATTGAGGATTGAGGATTGAGGATTGAGGATTGAAGTTTGAATATTGAGGATTGAAGATTCAGGATTGAGGATTGAGGATTGAGGATGGAGGATGAGGGCTGAGGGTTGAGGATTGAGGTTTGAGGACTGAGGAATGAGGATTAAGGGTTGAGAATTGAGGATTGAGGATTGAGGATTGAAGATTGAGGATTGGGTATTGAGGATTGAAGAATGAGGATCGAGGATTGAGGATTGAGGATTGAGGATTGAGGATTGAGGATTGAGGATTGAAGGTTGAGGATTGGGTATTGAGGATTGAAGACTGAGGATTGAGGATTGAGGATTGAGGATTGAGGATTGAAGATTGAGTATTGAGGATTGAAGGTTGAAGATTGAATATTGAGGATTGAAGATTGAGGATTGAGTATTGATGACTGAGGATTGAGTATTGCGTATTGAGGATTGAGTATTGAAGATTGAGGATTGATGATTGAGGATTGAGGATTGAGGATTGAGGATTGAAGATTGAATATTGATGATTGAATATTGAGGACAGAGGATTGAGTGTTGTGGATTGAGGACGAGGACTGAGGGTTGAATATTGATGTTTTAGGTCTGAGGATTAAGGATTGAGGATTGAGAATTGAGGATTGAGGAATGAGGATTGAAGATTGAGGTTTGGGTATTGAGGATTGAAGAATGAGGATTGAGGATTGAGGATTGAGGATTGAGGATTGAGGATTGAGGATTGAGTATTGAAGATTGAGTATTGATCACTGAGGATTGAGGATTGAGGATTGAGGATTGAGGATTGAGGATTGGGGATTGAAGATTGAATGTTGAGGATTGAATATTCAGGATTGAGGATTGCCGATTGAGGATGGAGGATGAGGGCTGAGGGTTGAGGATTGAGGTTTCAGTATTGAATCCTGAGAATTCAGGGTATTCTATTGAGTATCGAGAATTGAGGATTGATGGTTGGTATTGAGGATTGAGGATTGAGGATTGAGGATTGAGTGTTGAAGATTGAGGATTGATGATTGAAGATTGAGGATTGGGGATTGAGGATTGAGGAACGAGTATTGAACATTAAGGATTGATGATTGAGGATTGAGGATTGAGGATTGGGGATTGAGGATTGAGCATTGAGGTTTGAGTACAGAGGGCTGAGGATTGAGGATTGAGGATTGAGGATTGAGGATGAGGGCTGAGGGTTGAGGATTGAGGTTTGAGGACTGAGGACTGAGGGTTGAGGATTGAGAATTGAGGATTTAGGATTGAGGATTGAAGATTGAGAATTGGGTATTGAGGATTGAAGAATGAGGATTGAGGATCGAGGATTGAGGATTGAGGATTGAGGATTGCAGATTGAGTATTGGGGATTGAAGATTGAGGATTGAGGATTGAGGATTGAAGATTGAGGATTGAGGATTGAGGGTTGAGGATTGAGTGTTGAAGATTGAGTATTGAGGATTGAAGATTGAGGACTCAGGATTGAGTACTGAGGATTGAGGGTTGAGGATTGAGGATTGAAGATTGAGAATTGAAGATTGAGTATTGAGGACTGAAGATTGACGATTGAGGATTAAGGATTGACGATTGAGGATTGAGGATTCAAGATTCAGTATTGAGGATTGAAGGTTGAGGATTGTGGATTGAGGATCTAGGATTGGAGATTGATTATTGAGGATTGAAGATTGAGAATTCAGGATTGAGGATTGAGAATTGAGAATTGAGGATGAGGACTGAGGGTTGAGGATTGAGGTTTGAGAAATGAGGATTGGGGATTGAGGATTGAGGATTGAGGATACAGTATTGACGATTGAGTATTGATCACTGATGATTGAGGATTGAGTATTGAGGATTGAAGATTGAATATAGAGGATCGAAGATTCAGGATTGAGGATTGAGTATTGAGGATGGAGGATGAGGGCTGAGGGCTGAGGATTGAGGTTTGGGTATTGAATCCTGAGAATTCAGGATATTCTATTGAGTATTGAGAATTGAACATTGATGGTTGAGTATTGAGGATTGAGGATTGAGGGTTGAGGATTGAGGACGAGGGCTGACGGTTGAGGATTGAGGTGTGAGGATTGAGGATTGAGGATTGAGGTCTGAGGCTTGAGGATTGACGATTGAGCATAGAGGATTGAAGATTGAGGACTGGCGATTGAGGATTGAAGATTGAGGATTAAGGACTGAGGATTGGGGATTGAGGATCTAGGATTGGAGATTGATTTTTTGGGATTGAAAGTTGAGGATTGAGGATTGAGGATTGAGAATTGAGAATTGAGGATGTGGACAGAGGGTTGAGGATTGAGGTTTGAGGAACGAGGATTGAGGGTTGAGGATTGTGGACTGAGGATTGACGATTGAGTATTGAAGATTGAGGATTTATGACTGAGGATTGAGGATTGAGGATTGAGGATTGAGGATTGAGGACTGAGGATTGAGGATTGAGGATTGAGGATTGAGGATCGATAATTGAGGATTGAGGATTGAAGATTGAGGATTGGGTGATGAGGATTGAAGAATGAGGACTGAGGATTGAGGATTGAGGATTGAGGATTGAAGATTGAGTATTGAGGATTGAAGATTGAGGATTGAGGTCTGAGGATTGAGGATTGAGGATTGACGATTGAGGATTGTGTGTTGAGGATTGAAGAATGAGGATTGAGGATTGAGGATTCAGGATTGAGGATTGAAGATTGAGGATTGGGTATTGAGGATTGAAGAATGAGGATTGAAGATTGAATATTGATGATTGAAGATTGAGGACCGAGGATTGAGGGTTGTGGATTGAGGACGAGGACTGAGGGTTGTGTATTGATGTTTGAGGTCTGAGGATTGATGATTGAGGATTGAGGATTGAGAATTGAGGATTGAGGATTGAGGATTGAAGATTGAGTATTGGGTGTTGCGGATTGAAGAATGAGGATTGAGCATTGAGGATTGAGGTTTGAGGATTGAAGGTTGAGTATTGAGGATTGAAGATTGAGGATTGAGATCTAAGGATTGAGGATTGAGGATTGAAGATTGAGCATTGGGTGTTGAGGATCGAAGACTGAGGATTGAGGGCTGAGGATTGTGGATTGAGGATTGAAGATTGAGGATTGGGTATTGAGGATTGAAGAATGAGGGTTGAGGGTTGAGGATTGAGGATTGAGGATTGCAGATTGAGTATTGAGGATTGAAGATTGAGGGTTGTGGATTGAGGATTGAGGATTGAGCATTGAGGATTGAGGATTGGGTATTGAGGATTGAAGAATGAGCATTGAGGATTGTGGATTGAGGATTGAGGATTGCAGAGTGAGTATTGAGGTTTGAAGATTGAGTGTTGAGGATTGAGGATTGAGGATTGAGGATTGAGGATCGATAATTGAGGATTGAGGATTGAAGATTGAGGATTGGGTGATGAGGGTTGAAGAATGAGGACTGAGGATTGAGGATTGAGGATTGAGGATTGAAGATTGAGTATTGAGGATTGAAGATTGAGGATTGAGGTCTGAGGATTGAGGATTGAGGATTGACGATTGAGGATTGTGTGTTGAGGATTGAAGAATGAGGATTGAGGATTGAGGATTCAGGATTGAGGATTGAAGATTGAGGATTGGGTATTGAGGATTGAAGAATGAGGATTGAGGATTGAGGATTCAGGATTGAGTGTAGAATGTTGAATATTGATGAATGAAGGTTGAGGATTGAGGATTGAGGGCTGTGGATTGAGGACGAGGACTGAGGGTTGAGTATTGATGCCTGAGGTCTGAGGATTGAGGATTGAGGATTGTGAACTGAGGATTGGGGATTGAGGATTGAAGATTGAGGATTGGGTATTGAGGATTGAAGAATGAGGATTGAAGATTGAATATTGATGATTGAAGATTGAAGACCGAGGATTGAGGGTTGTGGATTGAGGACGAGGACTGAGGGCTGTGTATTGATGTTTGAGGTCTGAGGATTGATGATTGAGGATTGAGGATTGAGAATTGAGGATTGAGGATTGAGGATTGAAGATTGAGTATTGGGTGTTGCGGATTGAAGAATGAGGATTGAGCATTGAGGATTGAGGTTTGAGGATTGAAGGTTGAGTATTGAGGATTGAAGATTGAGGATTGAGATCTAAGGATTGAGGATTGAGGATTGAAGATTGAGCATTGGGTGTTGAGGATCGAAGACTGAGGATTGAGGGCTGAGGATTGTGGATTGAGGATTGAAGATTGAGGATTGGGTATTGAGGATTGAAGAATGAGGGTTGAGGGTTGAGGATTGAGGATTGAGGATTGCAGATTGAGTATTGAGGATTGAAGATTGAGGGTTGTGGATTGAGGATTGAGGATTGAGCATTGAGGATTGAGGATTGGGTATTGAGGATTGAAGAATGAGGATTGAGGATTGTGGATTGAGGATTGAGGATTGCAGAGTGAGTATTGAGGTTTGAAGATTGAGTGTTGAGGATTGAGGATTGAGGATTGAGCATTGAGGATTGAGGATTGAGGATTGAGGATTGAAGATTGAGTATTGAGGATTGGAGATTGAGGATTGACGATTGAGTATTGAGAATTGAGGACTGATAGTTGAGTATTGAGGACTGAAGGTTGAGGATTGAAGATAGAGTATTGAGGATACAGAATTGAGATTAGACGACTGAGGATTGAGGATAGAAGATTGAGTATTGAGGATTGAAGATTGAGGATTGAGGATTGATAATTGAGGACTGAGGATGAGGTCTGATCGTTGAGGATTGAGGTTTGAGGGCTGAGGACTGAGAATTGCGGATTGACGATTGAGAATGAGGGCTGAGGGTTGAGGATTGATGTTTGAGGACTGAGGACTGAGGATTGAGGATTGAGAATTGAGGATTGAGGATTGAGGATTGAAGACTGAGGATTGGGTATTGAGGATTGTAGAATGAGGATTTAGGTTTGAGGACTGAGGACTGAGGATTGAGGATTGAGAATTGAGGATTGAGGAGTGAAGGTTGAAGATTGAGGATTGGGTATTGAGTATTGAGGATTGAGGGTTAAGTGTTGAGGTTTGAGTATTGAATCCTGAGAATTCAGGATATTCTGTTGAGTATTGAGAATTGAGGGTTGATGCTTGAGTATTGAGGATTGAGGATTGAGGATTGAGGATTGAGTATTGTGGATTGAGGATTGAGGAGTGAAGATTGAATATTGATGATTGAAGATTGAGGATCGAGGATTGAGGGCTGTGGATTGAGGACGAGGACTGAGGGTTGTGTATTGATGTTTGAGGTCTGAGGATTGAGGATTGAGGATTGAGAATTGAGGATTGAAGATTGAGGATTGAAGATTGAGGATTGGGTGTTGAGGATTGAAGAATGAGGATTGAAGATTGAGGATTGAGTATTGAGGATTGAAGATTGAGGATTGAGGATTGAGGATTGAGAATGTGGGCTAAGGTTTGAGCATTGAGGATTGAGGATTGAGGATTGAAGATTGAGGATTGGGTGTTGAGGATTGAACATTGAGGATTGAGGATTGAGTATTGAAGATTGAGGATTGATGATTGAGGACTGAGGATTGAGTGTCGAGTGATGAGAATTGATGTTTCTGGATAGAGGTTTGAAGATTGCAGATTGAGTATTGACTATTGAAAACCTTGAATTGAGGATATTCTATTGAGGATTGAGGATTGACAACAGATTGTTGAGGACTGAGGTCTGAAGATTGAGGATTCAGGATTGAGGATACAGAATTGAGGTTTGAGGACTAAGGATTGAGGATTGAAGATTGAGTATTGAGGATTGAGGATTGAGGATGGAAGATTGAGGATTGAGGATTGAGGATGGGGGCTGACGGTTGAGGATTGAGGTTTGAGGACTGAGGACTGAGGATAGAGCATTGAGAAATGAGGATTGAGGATTGATGATTGAAGATTGAGTATTGGGTATTGAGGATTGAAGAATGAGGATTGAGGTTTGAGGTTTGAGGATTGAGGATTGAACATTGGGTATTGAGGATTGAAGACTGACGATTGAGGATAGAGGATTGAGGACTGAGGATTGAGGATTGAAGATTGATGATTGAGGATTGGGTATTGAGGATTGAAGAATGAGGATTGAGGATTGAGGATTGAGGATTGAGTGTTGAGGATTGAAGATTGAGTATTGAGGATAGAAGACTGACGATTGAGGATTGAGGATTGAGTATTGAGGATTGAAGATTGAGGATTGAGGATTGAGGATTGAGGATTGAGGATTGAAGATTGTGTATTGAGGATTGAAGATTGAGGATTGGGTATTGAGGATTGAAGAATGAGAATTGAGGATTGAGGATTGAGGATTGAGGATTGAGGATTGAGTATTGAAGATTGAGTATTGATCACTGAGGATTGAGGATTGAGGATTGAGGATTGAGGATTGAAGTTTGAATATTGAGGATTGAAGATTCAGGATTGAGGATTGAGGATTGAGGATGGAGGATGAGGGCTGAGGGTTGAGGATTGAGGTTTGAGGACTGAGGAATGAGGATTAAGGGTTGAGAATTGAGGATTGAGGATTGAGGATTGAAGATTGAGGATTGGGTATTGAGGATTGAAGAATGAGGATCGAGGATTGAGGATTGAGGATTGAGGATTGAGGATTGAGGATTGAGGATTGAAGGTTGAGGATTGGGTATTGAGGATTGAAGACTGAGGATTGAGGATTGAGGATTGAGGATTGAGGATTGAAGATTGAGTATTGAGGATTGAAGGTTGAAGATTGAATATTGAGGATTGAAGATTGAGGATTGAGTATTGATGACTGAGGATTGAGTATTGCGTATTGAGGATTGAGTATTGAAGATTGAGGATTGATGATTGAGGATTGAGGATTGAGGATTGAGGATTGAAGATTGAATATTGATGATTGAATATTGAGGACAGAGGATTGAGTGTTGTGGATTGAGGACGAGGACTGAGGGTTGAATATTGATGTTTTAGGTCTGAGGATTAAGGATTGAGGATTGAGAATTGAGGATTGAGGAATGAGGATTGAAGATTGAGGTTTGGGTATTGAGGATTGAAGAATGAGGATTGAGGATTGAGGATTGAGGATTGAGGATTGAGGATTGAGGATTGAGTATTGAAGATTGAGTATTGATCACTGAGGATTGAGGATTGAGGATTGAGGATTGAGGATTGAGGATTGGGGATTGAAGATTGAATGTTGAGGATTGAATATTCAGGATTGAGGATTGCCGATTGAGGATGGAGGATGAGGGCTGAGGGTTGAGGATTGAGGTTTCAGTATTGAATCCTGAGAATTCAGGGTATTCTATTGAGTATCGAGAATTGAGGATTGATGGTTGGTATTGAGGATTGAGGATTGAGGATTGAGGATTGAGTGTTGAAGATTGAGGATTGATGATTGAAGATTGAGGATTGGGGATTGAGGATTGAGGAACGAGTATTGAACATTAAGGATTGATGATTGAGGATTGAGGATTGAGGATTGGGGATTGAGGATTGAGCATTGAGGTTTGAGTACAGAGGGCTGAGGATTGAGGATTGAGGATTGAGGATTGAGGATGAGGGCTGAGGGTTGAGGATTGAGGTTTGAGGACTGAGGACTGAGGGTTGAGGATTGAGAATTGAGGATTTAGGATTGAGGATTGAAGATTGAGAATTGGGTATTGAGGATTGAAGAATGAGGATTGAGGATCGAGGATTGAGGATTGAGGATTGAGGATTGCAGATTGAGTATTGGGGATTGAAGATTGAGGATTGAGGATTGAGGATTGAAGATTGAGGATTGAGGATTGAGGGTTGAGGATTGAGTGTTGAAGATTGAGTATTGAGGATTGAAGATTGAGGACTCAGGATTGAGTACTGAGGATTGAGGGTTGAGGATTGAGGATTGAAGATTGAGAATTGAAGATTGAGTATTGAGGACTGAAGATTGACGATTGAGGATTAAGGATTGACGATTGAGGATTGAGGATTCAAGATTCAGTATTGAGGATTGAAGGTTGAGGATTGTGGATTGAGGATCTAGGATTGGAGATTGATTATTGAGGATTGAAGATTGAGAATTCAGGATTGAGGATTGAGAATTGAGAATTGAGGATGAGGACTGAGGGTTGAGGATTGAGGTTTGAGAAATGAGGATTGGGGATTGAGGATTGAGGATTGAGGATACAGTATTGACGATTGAGTATTGATCACTGATGATTGAGGATTGAGTATTGAGGATTGAAGATTGAATATAGAGGATCGAAGATTCAGGATTGAGGATTGAGTATTGAGGATGGAGGATGAGGGCTGAGGGCTGAGGATTGAGGTTTGGGT
Organism: Calliopsis andreniformis; assembly: GCF_051401765.1. Lineage (NCBI taxonomy): Eukaryota > Metazoa > Arthropoda > Insecta > Hymenoptera > Andrenidae > Calliopsis > Calliopsis andreniformis. The sequence goes on along the minus strand of NW_027480444.1, from coordinate 4,159,701 downwards.
ATTGAATCCTGAGAATTCAGGATATTCTATTGAGTATTGAGAATTGAACATTGATGGTTGAGTATTGAGGATTGAGGATTGAGGGTTGAGGATTGAGGACGAGGGCTGACGGTTGAGGATTGAGGTGTGAGGATTGAGGATTGAGGATTGAGGTCTGAGGCTTGAGGATTGACGATTGAGCATAGAGGATTGAAGATTGAGGACTGGCGATTGAGGATTGAAGATTGAGGATTAAGGACTGAGGATTGGGGATTGAGGATCTAGGATTGGAGATTGATTTTTTGGGATTGAAAGTTGAGGATTGAGGATTGAGGATTGAGAATTGAGAATTGAGGATGTGGACAGAGGGTTGAGGATTGAGGTTTGAGGAACGAGGATTGAGGGTTGAGGATTGTGGACTGAGGATTGACGATTGAGTATTGAAGATTGAGGATTTATGACTGAGGATTGAGGATTGAGGATTGAGGATTGAGGATTGAGGGCTGAGGATTGAGGATTGAGGATTGATGATTGAAGATTGAGTATTGAGGATTGAATATTGAGGATTGAGGATTGAGGGTTGAGGATTGAGGATTGAGGATTGAGGATTGAAGATTGTGTATTGAGGATTGAAGGTTGAGGATTGTGGATTGAGGATTGAGGATTGGGTATTGAGGATTCAGGGTTGAGGATTGAGGATTGAGGATTGAGGATTGAAGATTGAAGATTGAATATTGAGGATTGAAGATTGAGGATTGAGAATTGAGGATTGAGGATTGAGGATTGAGGATTGAGTATTGAAGGTTGAGTATTGATGATTGAGTATTGAGGACTGAGGATTGAGGATTGATGATTGAATATTGATGATTGAATACTGAGGACTGAGGATTGAGTGTTGTGGATTGAGGACGAGGACTGAGGGTTGAATATTGATGTTTGAGGTCTGAGGATTAAGGATTGAGGATTGAGAATTGAGGATTGAGGAATGAGGATTGAAGATTGAGGATTGGGTATTGAGGATTGAAGAATGAGGATTGAGGATTGAGGATTGAAGATTGTGTATTGAGGATTGAAGGTTGAGGATTGTGGATTGAGTATTGAAGATTGAGGGTTGAAGACTGAGGATTGAGGACTGAGGATTGAGGATTGAGGATTGATGATTGAAGATTGTGTATTGAGGATTGAATATTGAGGATTGAGGATTGAGGATTGAGGATTGCGGATTGAGGATTGAGGATTGAAGATTGTGTATTGAGGATTTAGGATTGAGGATTGAAGATTGAGTATTGAGGATTGAAGATGGAGGATTGATGATTGAGGATTGAGGATTGAGGATTGGGGATTGGGGATTGAGGATTGAGCATTGCGGTTTGAGGACTGAGGGCTGAGGATTGAGAATTGAGGATTGAGGATTGAGGATTGAGGATTGAGTATTGAAGATTGAGTATTGATCACTGAGGATTGAGGATTGAGGATTGAGGTTTGAGGATTGAATATTGAAGATTGAATATTGAGGATTGAAGATTCAGGATTGAGGATTGACGATTGAGGATGGAGGATGAGGGCTGAGGGTTGAGGATTGAGGTTTCAGTATTGAATCCTGAGAATTCAGGATATTCTATTGAGTATCGAGAATTGAGGATTGATGGTTAGTATTGAGGATTGAGGATTGAGGATTGAGTGTTGAAGAATGAGGATTGATGATTGAAGATTGAGGATTGGGGATTGAGGATTGAGGAATGAGTATTGAAGATTGAGGATTGATGATTGAGGATTGAGGATTGAGGATTGGGGATTGAGGATTGAGCACTGAGGTTTGAGGACTGAGGGCTGAGGATTGAGGATTGAGGATTGAGGATTGAGGATTGAGGATGAGGGCTGAGGGTTGAGGATTGAGGCTTGAGGACTGAGGACTGAGGATTGAGGATTGAGAATTGAGGATTTAGGATTGAGGATTGAAGATTGAGGATTGGGTATTGAGGATTGAAGAATGAGGATTGAGGATTGAGGATTCAGTATTGACGATTGAGCATTGATCACTGAGGACTGAGGATTGAGTATTGAGGATTGAAGATTGAATATAGATGATTGAAGATTCAGGATTGAGGATTGAGAATTGAGGATGGAGTATGAGGGCTGAGGGCAGAGGATTGAGGTTTGAGGATTGCAGATTGAGTATTGAGGATTGAAGACTGAGGATTCAGGATTGAGGATTGAGGATTGAGGGTTGAGGGTTGAGGATTGAGGATTGAAGATTGAGTATTGAGGATTGAAGATTGAGGATTCAGGATTGAGGATTGAGGATTGAGGATTGAGGATTGAGAATTGAGAATTGAGGATGTGGACTGAGGGTTGAGGATTGAGATTTGAGGAACGAGGATTGAGGGTTGAGGATTGAGGACTGAGGATTGACGATTGAGTATTGAAGATTGAGGATTTATGACTGCGGATTGCGGATTGAGGATTGAGGATTGAGGATTGAGGATTGATGATTGAGGATTGAGGATTGAGGATTGAGGATCTAGGATTGGAGATTGATTATTGAGGGTTGAAGATTGAGGGTTGAGGATTGAGGACTGAGAATTGAGAATTGAGGATTGAAGATCGAATATTGGTGATTGAATATTGAGGACTGAGGATTGAGTGTTGTGGATTGAGGACGAGGACTGAGGGTCGAATATTGATAATTGAGGTCTGATGGTTAAGGATTGAGGATTGATAATTGAGGATTGAGGATTGGGGATTGAAGATTGAGGATTGGGTATTGAGGATTGAAGAATGAGGATTGAGGATTGAGGTTTGAGGATTGAGGATTGCAGATTGAGTATTGAGGATTGAAGATTGAGTATTGAGGATTGAAGATTGACGATTGAGGATTGAGGATTGAGGATTGAGGATTGAACGTTGAGGACTGAGTGTTGAGGGTTGAGTGATGAGAATTGATGTTTGTGGATAGAGGTTTGAAGATTGCAGTTTGAGTATTGAGTATTGAAAGCTGTGAATTGAGGATATTCTATTGAGGATTGAGGATTGACAATTGATTGTTGAGGACTGAGGGCTGAAGATTGAGGACTCAGGATTGGGGATTCAGAATTGAGGTTTGAGGACTGAGGATTGAGGATTGAGGATTGAGTGTTGAGTATTGAAGATTGAGTATTGAGGGTTGAAGACTGACGATTGAGGATTGAGGATTGAGGATTGAGGATTGAATACTGAGGATTGGGGACTGAGTGTTGAGGGTTGAGAGGTGAGAATTGATGTTTGTGGATAGAGGTTTGAAGATTGCAGATTGAGTATAGAGTATTGGAAACTGTGAATTGATGATATTCTATTGAGAACTGAGGATTGATGGTTGAGTATTAAGAATTGAAGATTGAGGATTGAAGAATGAGTATTGAAGATTGAGGATTGATGATTGAGGATTGAGGATTGGGGTTTGAGGATTGAGTATTAAGTATTGAAGATCGAGGATTGATGATTGCGCATTGAGGATTGAGAATTGAGGATTCAGGATTGAGGATTGAGGATTGAGGATTGAAGATTGAGGATTGGGGATTGTGGAGTGACGATTGAGTATTTAGGATTGAGGATTGAGAACTGAGGATTGATGATTCAAGATTGAGTACTGAGGATTGTAGAATGAGGATTGAGGATTGAGGATTGAGGATCGAAGATTGAAGATTTAGTATTGAGGATTGAAGATAGAGGATTGAGAATTGAGGATCGAGGATTGAGGATTGAAGATTGAGGATTGGGTATTGAGGATTGAAGAATGAGGATTGAGGATTGAGGATTGAGGATTGCGTGTTGTGGATTCAAGATTGAGTATTGAGGATAGAAGACTGACGATTGAGGATTGAGGATTGAGGATTGAGGGTTGAGAATTGATGATTGAGGATTGAAGATTGAGTATTGAGGATTGAAGGTTGAGGATTGAGAATTGAGGATTGAGGATTGACGATGAGGGCTGAGGGTTGAGGATTGAGGTTTGAGGACTGAGGACTGAGGATTGAGGATTGAGAATTGGGGATTGAGGATTGAGGATTGAAGATTGAGGATTGAAGAATGAGGGTTGAGGATTGAGGATTGAGGATTGAGGATTGAGGATTGAAGATTGAGGTTTGGGTACTGAGGATTGAAGAATGAGGATTGAGGATTGAGGATTGAGGATTGAGGATTGAAGATTGAGTATTGAGGATTGAAGATTGACGATTGAGGATTGAGGATTGAGGATTGAGGATTGAACGTTGAGGACTGAGTGTTGAGGGTTGAGTGATGAGGATAGATGTTTGTGGATAGAGGTTTGAAGATTGCAGTTTGAGTATTGAGTATTGAAAGCTGTGAATTGAGGATATTCTATTGAGGATTGAGGATTGAGAATTGAGGATGAGGACTGAGGGTTGAGGATTGAGGTTTGCGGAATGAGGATTGTGGGTTGAGGATTGAGGATTGAGGATTGAGGATGAGGGCTGAGTGTCGGGCATTGAGGTTTGACGACTGAGGACTGTGCATTCAGGATTGAGAATTCAGGATTGATGATTGAATATTGAAGATTGAGGATTGGGTATTGAGGATTGAAGAATGAGGATTGATGATTGAGGATTGAGGATTGAGGATTGAGGATATAGGATTGGAGATTGATTATTGAGGGTTGAGGATTGAGGATTGAGGATTGAGGATTGAGGATCTAGGATTGGAGATTGATTTTTGAGGATTGAATATTGAGGGTTGATGTTTGAGGACTCAGAATTGAGAATTGAGGATGAGGACGGTGGGATGAGGATTGAGGTTTGAGAAATGAGGATTGAGTATTGAGGATTGAGGATTGAGGATTGAGTATTGAAGATTGAGTATTGATCACTGATGATTGAGGATTGAGGATTGAGGATTGAGGATTGAGGATTGAAGATTGAGTATTGAGGATTGAAGATTGAGGGTCGAGGATTGAGGATTGAGAATTGAGAATTGAGGATGAGGACTGAGGGTTGAGTATTGAGGTTTGAGGAATGAGGATTGAGGACTGAAGATTGACGATTGAGTATTGAAGATTGAGGATTTATGACTGAGGTTTGAGGATTGAGGATTGAGGATTGAGGTCTGAGGATTGAAGATTGTGTACTGAGGATTGAATATTGAGGATTGAATGTTGAGGATTGAGGATAGAGGATTGAGGATGGAGTATGAGGACTGACGGTTGAGGATTGAGGTTTGAGGATTGAGGATTGAGGATTGAGGACTGAGGATTGAGGATTGAGGATTGAGTATTGCGAATTGAGGATTGATGGTTGAGTATTGAGGATTGATGGCTGAGGGTTGTGTGTTGAGTATTGAGCATTGAGGATTGAGGATTGAGGATAGAGGATTGAGGATTGAAGATTGAGTTGTGATGATTGAATATTGAGGATTGAGGATTGAGGTTTAAGGATTGAGGACGAGGACTGACGGTTGAGGATTGAGGTTTGAGGGTTGAGGATTGAGGATTGAGGACTGAGGATTGAGGATTGAGGATTGAGCATTGAGGATTGAAGATTGATGACTGGGGATTGAGGATTGAAGGTTGATGATTAAGGATTGAAGATTATTGAAGATTGATGATTAAGGATTGAGATTGGGGATTGAGGATCTAGGATTGGAGATTGATTATTGAGGATTGAAGATTGAGGATTGAGGATTGAGGATTGAGAATTGAGAATTGAGGATGAGGACTGAGTGTTGAGGATTGAGGTTTGCGGAATGAGGATTGTGGGTTGAGGATTCAGGATTGAGGATTGAGGATTGAGGATTGAGTATTGAAGATTGAGTATTGATGCCTGAGGATTGAGGATTGAGGATTGAGGATTGAGGATTGAGGATTGAATATTGAGTATTGGGGATTGAAGGTTGAGGATTGAGGATTGAGGATTGAGGATGGAGAATGAGGACTGACGGTTGAGGATTGAGGTTTGAGGGTTGAGGATTGAGGATTGAGGACTGAGGATTGAGGATTGAGGATTGAGCACGGAGGATTGAAGATTGAGGACTGGGGATTGAGAATTGAAGATTGAGGATTAAGGATTGAAGATTGGGGATTGAGGATCTAGGATTGGAGATTGATTATTGAGGATTGAAGATTGAGGATTGAGGATTGAGGATTGAGAATTGAGAATTGAGTATGAGGACTGAGGGTTGAGTATTGAGGCTTGAGGTATGAGGATTGAGGGTTGAGGATTGAGGATTGAGGATTGAGGATTGAGGATTGAGTATTGAAGATTGAGTATTGATGCCTGAGGATTGAGGCTTGAGGATTGAGGATTGAGGATCGAGGATTGAAGATTGAGTATTGAGGATTGAAGATTGAGGATTGAGGATTGAGGGTTGAGGATGGAGGATGAGGGCTGAGTGTTGAGGATTGAGGTTTGAGGACTGAGGACTAAGGATTGATGATTGAGAATTGAGGATTGAGAATTGAGGATTGAAGATTGAGGATTGGGTATTGAGGATTGAAGAATGAGGATTGAGGATTGAGGATTGAGGATTGTGGATTGAGGATTGAAGATTGAGCATTGGGTGTTGAGGATTGAAGAATGAGGATTGAGGATTGAGGATTGAGGATTGAGGATTGAAGATTGAGTATTGAGGATTGAAGATTGATGACTGAGGATTGAGGTCTGAGGATTGAGGATTGAGGATTGATGATTGAAGATTCAGTATTGATGATTGAATATTGAGGATTGAGGATTGAGGATTGAGGATTGAGGATTGAGTATTGAGGATTGAAGATTGAGGATTGATGATTGAGGATTGAGGATTGAGGATTGAGGATTTAGGATTGAGGATTGAAGATTGAGGATTGGGGATTGAGGATTGAAGAATGAGGATTGAGGATTGAGGATTCAGTATTGACGATTGAGCATTGATCACTGAGGATTGAGGATTGAGTATTGAGGATTGAAGATTGAATATAGATGATTGAAGATTCAGGATTGAGGATTGAGTATTGAGGATGGAGTATGAGGGCTGAGGGCTGAGGATTGAGGTATGAGGATTGCAGATTGAGTATTGAGGATTGAAGACTGAGGATTCAGGATTGAGGATTGAGGATTGAGGGTTGAGGATTGAGGATTGAGGATTGAAGATTGAGTATTGAGGATTGAAGATTGAGGATTGAGGATTGAGGATTGAGGATTGAGGATTGAAGATTGAGTATTGAGGATTGAAGGCTGAAGATTGAATATTGAGGATTGAAGATTGAGGATTGAGTATTGATGACTGAGGATTGAGTATTGCGTATTGAGGATTGAGTATTGAAGATTGAGGATTGATGATTGAGGATTGAGGATTGAGGATTGAGGATTGAAGATTGAATATTGATGATTGAATATTGAGGACAGAGGATTGAGTGTTGTGGATTGAGGACGAGGACTGAGGGTTGAATATTGATGTTTTAGGTCTGAGGATTAAGGATTGAGGATTGAGAATTGAGGATTGAGGAATGAGGATTGAAGATTGAGGTTTGGGTATTGAGGATTGAAGAATGAGGATTGAGGATTGAGGATTGAGGATTGAGGATTGAGGATTGAGGATTGAGTATTGAAGATTGACGATTGAGTATTGAAGATTGAGGATTTATGACTGAGGATTGAGGATTGAGGATTGAGGATTGAGGATTGAGGACTGAGGATTGAGGATTGAAGATTGACGATTGAGGATTGAGGATTGAGGATTGAGGATTGAACGTTGAGGACTGAGTGTTGAGGGTTGAGTGATGAGGATAGATGTTTGTGGATAGAGGTTTGAAGATTGCAGTTTGAGTATTGAGTATTGAAAGCTGTGAATTGAGGATATTCTATTGAGGATTGAGGATTGAGAATTGAGGATGAGGACTGAGGGTTGAGGATTGAGGTTTGCGGAATGAGGATTGTGGGTTGAGGATTGAGGATTGAGGATTGAGGATGAGGGCTGAGTGTCGGGCATTGAGGTTTGACGACTGAGGACTGTGCATTCAGGATTGAGAATTCAGGATTGATGATTGAATATTGAAGATTGAGGATTGGGTATTGAGGATTGAAGAATGAGGATTGATGATTGAGGATTGAGGATTGAGGATTGAGGATATAGGATTGGAGATTGATTATTGAGGGTTGAGGATTGAGGATTGAGGATTGAGGATTGAGGATCTAGGATTGGAGATTGATTTTTGAGGATTGAATATTGAGGGTTGATGTTTGAGGACTCAGAATTGAGAATTGAGGATGAGGACGGTGGGATGAGGATTGAGGTTTGAGAAATGAGGATTGAGTATTGAGGATTGAGGATTGAGGATTGAGTATTGAAGATTGAGTATTGATCACTGATGATTGAGGATTGAGGATTGAGGATTGAGGATTGAGGATTGAAGATTGAGTATTGAGGATTGAAGATTGAGGGTCGAGGATTGAGGATTGAGAATTGAGAATTGAGGATGAGGACTGAGGGTTGAGTATTGAGGTTTGAGGAATGAGGATTGAGGACTGAAGATTGACGATTGAGTATTGAAGATTGAGGATTTATGACTGAGGTTTGAGGATTGAGGATTGAGGATTGAGGTCTGAGGATTGAAGATTGTGTACTGAGGATTGAATATTGAGGATTGAATGTTGAGGATTGAGGATAGAGGATTGAGGATGGAGTATGAGGACTGACGGTTGAGGATTGAGGTTTGAGGATTGAGGATTGAGGATTGAGGACTGAGGATTGAGGATTGAGGATTGAGTATTGCGAATTGAGGATTGATGGTTGAGTATTGAGGATTGATGGCTGAGGGTTGTGTGTTGAGTATTGAGCATTGAGGATTGAGGATTGAGGATAGAGGATTGAGGATTGAAGATTGAGTTGTGATGATTGAATATTGAGGATTGAGGATTGAGGTTTAAGGATTGAGGACGAGGACTGACGGTTGAGGATTGAGGTTTGAGGGTTGAGGATTGAGGATTGAGGACTGAGGATTGAGGATTGAGGATTGAGCATTGAGGATTGAAGATTGATGACTGGGGATTGAGGATTGAAGGTTGATGATTAAGGATTGAAGATTATTGAAGATTGATGATTAAGGATTGAGATTGGGGATTGAGGATCTAGGATTGGAGATTGATTATTGAGGATTGAAGATTGAGGATTGAGGATTGAGGATTGAGAATTGAGAATTGAGGATGAGGACTGAGTGTTGAGGATTGAGGTTTGCGGAATGAGGATTGTGGGTTGAGGATTCAGGATTGAGGATTGAGGATTGAGGATTGAGTATTGAAGATTGAGTATTGATGCCTGAGGATTGAGGATTGAGGATTGAGGATTGAGGATTGAGGATTGAATATTGAGTATTGGGGATTGAAGGTTGAGGATTGAGGATTGAGGATTGAGGATGGAGAATGAGGACTGACGGTTGAGGATTGAGGTTTGAGGGTTGAGGATTGAGGATTGAGGACTGAGGATTGAGGATTGAGGATTGAGCACGGAGGATTGAAGATTGAGGACTGGGGATTGAGAATTGAAGATTGAGGATTAAGGATTGAAGATTGGGGATTGAGGATCTAGGATTGGAGATTGATTATTGAGGATTGAAGATTGAGGATTGAGGATTGAGGATTGAGAATTGAGAATTGAGTATGAGGACTGAGGGTTGAGTATTGAGGCTTGAGGTATGAGGATTGAGGGTTGAGGATTGAGGATTGAGGATTGAGGATTGAGGATTGAGTATTGAAGATTGAGTATTGATGCCTGAGGATTGAGGCTTGAGGATTGAGGATTGAGGATCGAGGATTGAAGATTGAGTATTGAGGATTGAAGATTGAGGATTGAGGATTGAGGGTTGAGGATGGAGGATGAGGGCTGAGTGTTGAGGATTGAGGTTTGAGGACTGAGGACTAAGGATTGATGATTGAGAATTGAGGATTGAGAATTGAGGATTGAAGATTGAGGATTGGGTATTGAGGATTGAAGAATGAGGATTGAGGATTGAGGATTGAGGATTGTGGATTGAGGATTGAAGATTGAGCATTGGGTGTTGAGGATTGAAGAATGAGGATTGAGGATTGAGGATTGAGGATTGAGGATTGAAGATTGAGTATTGAGGATTGAAGATTGATGACTGAGGATTGAGGTCTGAGGATTGAGGATTGAGGATTGATGATTGAAGATTCAGTATTGATGATTGAATATTGAGGATTGAGGATTGAGGATTGAGGATTGAGGATTGAGTATTGAGGATTGAAGATTGAGGATTGATGATTGAGGATTGAGGATTGAGGATTGAGGATTTAGGATTGAGGATTGAAGATTGAGGATTGGGGATTGAGGATTGAAGAATGAGGATTGAGGATTGAGGATTCAGTATTGACGATTGAGCATTGATCACTGAGGATTGAGGATTGAGTATTGAGGATTGAAGATTGAATATAGATGATTGAAGATTCAGGATTGAGGATTGAGTATTGAGGATGGAGTATGAGGGCTGAGGGCTGAGGATTGAGGTATGAGGATTGCAGATTGAGTATTGAGGATTGAAGACTGAGGATTCAGGATTGAGGATTGAGGATTGAGGGTTGAGGATTGAGGATTGAGGATTGAAGATTGAGTATTGAGGATTGAAGATTGAGGATTGAGGATTGAGGATTGAGGATTGAGGATTGAAGATTGAGTATTGAGGATTGAAGGTTGAAGATTGAATATTGAGGATTGAAGATTGAGGATTGAGTATTGATGACTGAGGATTGAGTATTGCGTATTGAGGATTGAGTATTGAAGATTGAGGATTGATGATTGAGGATTGAGGATTGAGGATTGAGGATTGAAGATTGAATATTGATGATTGAATATTGAGGACAGAGGATTGAGTGTTGTGGATTGAGGACGAGGACTGAGGGTTGAATATTGATGTTTTAGGTCTGAGGATTAAGGATTGAGGATTGAGAATTGAGGATTGAGGAATGAGGATTGAAGATTGAGGTTTGGGTATTGAGGATTGAAGAATGAGGATTGAGGATTGAGGATTGAGGATTGAGGATTGAGGATTGAGGATTGAGTATTGAAGATTGAGTATTGATGACTGAGGATTGAGGATTGAGGATTGAGGATTGAGGATTGAGGATTGGGGATTGAAGATTGAATGTTGAGGATTGAATATTCAGGATTGAGGATTGCCGATTGAGGATGGAGGATGAGGGCTGAGGGTTGAGGATTGAGGTTTCAGTATTGAACCCTGAGAATTCAGGGTATTCTATTGAGTATCGAGAATTGAGGATTGATGGTTGGTATTGAGGATTGAGGATTGAGGATTGAGGATTGAGTGTTGAAGATTGAGGATTGATGATTGAAGATTGAGGATTGGGGATTGAGGATTGAGGAACGAGTATTGACCATTAAGGATTGATGCTTGAGGATTGAGGATTGAGGATTGGGGATTGAGGATTGAGCATTGAGGTTTGAGTACAGAGGGCTGAGGATTGAGGATTGAGGATTGAGGATTGAGGATGAGGGCTGAGGGTTGAGGATTGAGGTTTGAGGACTGAGGACTGAGGGTTGAGGATTGAGAATTGAGGATTTAGGATTGAGGATTGAAGATTGAGAATTGGGTATTGAGGATTGAAGAATGAGGATTGAGGATCGAGGATTGAGGATTGAGGATTGAGGATTGCAGATTGAGTATTGGGGATTGAGGATTGAGGATTGAGGATTGAGGATTGAAGATTGAGGATTGAGGATTGAGGGTTGAGGATTGAGTGTTGAAGATTGAGTATTGAGGATTGAAGATTGAGGACTCAGGATTGAGTACTGAGGATTGAGGGTTGAGGATTGAGGATTGAAGATTGAGAATTGAAGATTGAGTATTGAGGACTGAAGATTGACGATTGAGGATTAAGGATTGACGATTGAGGATTGAGGATTCAAGATTCAGTATTGAGGATTGAAGGTTGAGGATTGTGGATTGAGGATCTAGGATTGGAGATTGATTATTGAGGATTGAAGATTGAGAATTCAGGATTGAGGATTGAGAATTGAGAATTGAGGATGAGGACTGAGGGTTGAGGATTGAGGTTTGAGAAATGAGGATTGGGGATTGAGGATTGAGGATTGAGGATACAGTATTGACGATTGAGTATTGATCACTGATGATTGAGGATTGAGTATTGAGGATTGAAGATTGAATATAGAGGATCGAAGATTCAGGATTGAGGATTGAGTATTGAGGATGGAGGATGAGGGCTGAGGGCTGAGGATTGAGGTTTGGGTATTGAATCCTGAGAATTCAGGATATTCTATTGAGTATTGAGAATTGAACATTGATGGTTGAGTATTGAGGATTGAGGATTGAGGGTTGAGGATTGAGGACGAGGGCTGACGGTTGAGGATTGAGGTGTGAGGATTGAGGATTGAGGATTGAGGTCTGAGGCTTGAGGATTGACGATTGAGCATAGAGGATTGAAGATTGAGGACTGGCGATTGAGGATTGAAGATTGAGGATTAAGGACTGAGGATTGGGGATTGAGGATCTAGGATTGGAGATTGATTTTTTGGGATTGAAAGTTGAGGATTGAGGATTGAGGATTGAGAATTGAGAATTGAGGATGTGGACAGAGGGTTGAGGATTGAGGTTTGAGGAACGAGGATTGAGGGTTGAGGATTGTGGACTGAGGATTGACGATTGAGTATTGAAGATTGAGGATTTATGACTGAGGATTGAGGATTGAGGATTGAGGATTGAGGATTGAGGACTGAGGATTGAGGATTGAGGATTGATGATTGAAGATTGAGTATTGAGGATTGAATATTGAGGATTGAGGATTGAGGGTTGAGGATTGAGGATTGAGGATTGAGGATTGAAGATTGTGTATTGAGGATTGAAGGTTGAGGATTGTGGATTGAGGATTGAGGATTGGGTATTGAGGATTCAGGGTTGAGGATTGAGGATTGAGGATTGAGGATTGAAGATTGAAGATTGAATATTGAGGATTGAAGATTGAGGATTGAGAATTGAGTATTGAGGATTGAGGATTGAGGATTGAGTATTGAAGGTTGAGTATTGATGGTTGAGTATTGAGGACTGAGGATTGAGGATTGATGATTGAATATTGATGATTGAATACTGAGGACTGAGGATTGAGTGTTGTGGATTGAGGACGAGGACTGAGGGTTGAATATTGATGTTTGAGGTCTGAGGATTAAGGATTGAGGATTGAGAATTGAGGATTGAGGAATGAGGATTGAAGATTGAGGATTGGGTATTGAGGATTGAAGAATGAGGATTGAGGATTGAGGATTGAAGATTGTGTATTGAGGATTGAAGGTTGAGGATTGTGGATTGAGTATTGAAGATTGAGGGTTGAAGACTGAGGATTGAGGACTGAGGATTGAGGATTGAGGATTGATGATTGAAGATTGTGTATTGAGGATTGAATATTGAGGATTGAGGATTGAGGATTGAGGATTGCGGATTGAGGATTGAGGATTGAAGATTGTGTATTGAGGATTTAGGATTGAGGATTGAAGATTGAGTATTGAGGATTGAAGATGGAGGATTGATGATTGAGGATTGAGGATTGAGGATTGGGGATTGGGGATTGAGGATTGAGCATTGCGGTTTGAGGACTGAGGGCTGAGGATTGAGAATTGAGGATTGAGGATTGAGGATTGAGGATTGAGTATTGAAGATTGAGTATTGATCACTGAGGATTGAGGATTGAGGATTGAGGTTTGAGGATTGAATATTGAAGATTGAATATTGAGGATTGAAGATTCAGGATTGAGGATTGACGATTGAGGATGGAGGATGAGGGCTGAGGGTTGAGGATTGAGGTTTCAGTATTGAATCCTGAGAATTCAGGATATTCTATTGAGTATCGAGAATTGAGGATTGATGGTTAGTATTGAGGATTGAGGATTGAGGATTGAGTGTTGAAGAATGAGGATTGATGATTGAAGATTGAGGATTGGGGATTGAGGATTGAGGAATGAGTATTGAAGATTGAGGATTGATGATTGAGGATTGAGGATTGAGGATTGGGGATTGAGGATTGAGCACTGAGGTTTGAGGACTGAGGGCTGAGGATTGAGGATTGAGGATTGAGGATTGAGGATTGAGGATGAGGGCTGAGGGTTGAGGATTGAGGCTTGAGGACTGAGGACTGAGGATTGAGGATTGAGAATTGAGGATTTAGGATTGAGGATTGAAGATTGAGGATTGGGTATTGAGGATTGAAGAATGAGGATTGAGGATTGAGGATTCAGTATTGACGATTGAGCATTGATCACTGAGGACTGAGGATTGAGTATTGAGGATTGAAGATTGAATATAGATGATTGAAGATTCAGGATTGAGGATTGAGAATTGAGGATGGAGTATGAGGGCTGAGGGCAGAGGATTGAGGTTTGAGGATTGCAGATTGAGTATTGAGGATTGAAGACTGAGGATTCAGGATTGAGGATTGAGGATTGAGGGTTGAGGGTTGAGGATTGAGGATTGAAGATTGAGTATTGAGGATTGAAGATTGAGGATTCAGGATTGAGGATTGAGGATTGAGGATTGAGGATTGAGAATTGAGAATTGAGGATGTGGACTGAGGGTTGAGGATTGAGATTTGAGGAACGAGGATTGAGGGTTGAGGATTGAGGACTGAGGATTGACGATTGAGTATTGAAGATTGAGGATTTATGACTGCGGATTGCGGATTGAGGATTGAGGATTGAGGATTGAGGATTGATGATTGAGGATTGAGGATTGAGGATTGAGGATCTAGGATTGGAGATTGATTATTGAGGGTTGAAGATTGAGGGTTGAGGATTGAGGACTGAGAATTGAGAATTGAGGATTGAAGATCGAATATTGGTGATTGAATATTGAGGACTGAGTATTGAGTGTTGTGGATTGAGGACGAGGACTGAGGGTCGAATATTGATAATTGAGGTCTGATGGTTAAGGATTGAGGATTGATAATTGAGGATTGAGGATTGGGGATTGAAGATTGAGGATTGGGTATTGAGGATTGAAGAATGAGGATTGAGGATTGAGGTTTGAGGATTGAGGATTGCAGATTGAGTATTGAGGATTGAAGATTGAGTATTGTGGATTGAAGATTGACGATTGAGGATTGAGGATTGAGGATTGAGGATTGAACGTTGAGGACTGAGTGTTGAGGGTTGAGTGATGAGAATTGATGTTTGTGGATAGAGGTTTGAAGATTGCAGTTTGAGTATTGAGTATTGAAAGCTGTGAATTGAGGATATTCTATTGAGGATTGAGGATTGACAATTGATTGTTGAGGACTGAGGGCTGAAGATTGAGGACTCAGGATTGGGGATTCAGAATTGAGGTTTGAGGACTGAGGATTGAGGATTGAGGATTGAGTGTTGAGTATTGAAGATTGAGTATTGAGGGTTGAAGACTGACGATTGAGGATTGAGGATTGAGGATTGAGGATTGAATACTGAGGATTGGGGACTGAGTGTTGAGGGTTGAGAGGTGAGAATTGATGTTTGTGGATAGAGGTTTGAAGATTGCAGATTGAGTATAGAGTATTGGAAACTGTGAATTGATGATATTCTATTGAGAACTGAGGATTGATGGTTGAGTATTAAGAATTGAAGATTGAGGATTGAAGAATGAGTATTGAAGATTGAGGATTGATGATTGAGGATTGAGGATTGGGGTTTGAGGATTGAGTATTAAGTATTGAAGATCGAGGATTGATGATTGCGCATTGAGGATTGAGGATTGAGGATTCAGGATTGAGGATTGAGGATTGAGGATTGAAGATTGAGGATTGGGGATTGTGGAGTGACGATTGAGTATTTAGGATTGAGGATTGAGAACTGAGGATTGATGATTCAAGATTGAGTACTGAGGATTGTAGAATGAGGATTGAGGATTGAGGATTGAGGATCGAAGATTGAAGATTTAGTATTGAGGATTGAAGATAGAGGATTGAGAATTGAGGATCGAGGATTGAGGATTGAAGATTGAGGATTGGGTATTGAGGATTGAAGAATGAGGATTGAGGATTGAGGATTGAGGATTGCGTGTTGTGGATTCAAGATTGAGTATTGAGGATAGAAGACTGACGATTGAGGATTGAGGATTGAGGATTGAGGGTTGAGAATTGATGATTGAGGATTGAAGATTGAGTATTGAGGATTGAAGGTTGAGGATTGAGAATTGAGGATTGAGGATTGACGATGAGGGCTGAGGGTTGAGGATTGAGGTTTGAGGACTGAGGACTGAGGATTGAGGATTGAGAATTGGGGATTGAGGATTGAGGATTGAAGATTGAGGATTGAAGAATGAGGGTTGAGGATTGAGGATTGAGGATTGAGGATTGAGGATTGAAGATTGAGGTTTGGGTACTGAGGATTGAAGAATGAGGATTGAGGATTGAGGATTGAGGATTGAGGATTGAAGATTGAGTATTGAGGATTGAAGATTGACGATTGAGGATTGAGGATTGAGGATTGAGGATTGAACGTTGAGGACTGAGTGTTGAGGGTTGAGTGATGAGGATAGATGTTTGTGGATAGAGGTTTGAAGATTGCAGTTTGAGTATTGAGTATTGAAAGCTGTGAATTGAGGATATTCTATTGAGGATTGAGGATTGAGAATTGAGGATGAGGACTGAGGGTTGAGGATTGAGGTTTGCGGAATGAGGATTGTGGGTTGAGGATTGAGGATTGAGGATTGAGGATGAGGGCTGAGTGTCGGGCATTGAGGTTTGACGACTGAGGACTGTGCATTCAGGATTGAGAATTCAGGATTGATGATTGAATATTGAAGATTGAGGATTGGGTATTGAGGATTGAAGAATGAGGATTGATGATTGAGGATTGAGGATTGAGGATTGAGGATATAGGATTGGAGATTGATTATTGAGGGTTGAGGATTGAGGATTGAGGATTGAGGATTGAGGATCTAGGATTGGAGATTGATTTTTGAGGATTGAATATTGAGGGTTGATGTTTGAGGACTCAGAATTGAGAATTGAGGATGAGGACGGTGGGATGAGGATTGAGGTTTGAGAAATGAGGATTGAGTATTGAGGATTGAGGATTGAGGATTGAGTATTGAAGATTGAGTATTGATCACTGATGATTGAGGATTGAGGATTGAGGATTGAGGATTGAGGATTGAAGATTGAGTATTGAGGATTGAAGATTGAGGGTCGAGGATTGAGGATTGAGAATTGAGAATTGAGGATGAGGACTGAGGGTTGAGTATTGAGGTTTGAGGAATGAGGATTGAGGACTGAAGATTGACGATTGAGTATTGAAGATTGAGGATTTATGACTGAGGTTTGAGGATTGAGGATTGAGGATTGAGGTCTGAGGATTGAAGATTGTGTACTGAGGATTGAATATTGAGGATTGAATGTTGAGGATTGAGGATAGAGGATTGAGGATGGAGTATGAGGACTGACGGTTGAGGATTGAGGTTTGAGGATTGAGGATTGAGGATTGAGGACTGAGGATTGAGGATTGAGGATTGAGTATTGCGAATTGAGGATTGATGGTTGAGTATTGAGGATTGATGGCTGAGGGTTGTGTGTTGAGTATTGAGCATTGAGGATTGAGGATTGAGGATAGAGGATTGAGGATTGAAGATTGAGTTGTGATGATTGAATATTGAGGATTGAGGATTGAGGTTTAAGGATTGAGGACGAGGACTGACGGTTGAGGATTGAGGTTTGAGGGTTGAGGATTGAGGATTGAGGACTGAGGATTGAGGATTGAGGATTGAGCATTGAGGATTGAAGATTGATGACTGGGGATTGAGGATTGAAGGTTGATGATTAAGGATTGAAGATTATTGAAGATTGATGATTAAGGATTGAGATTGGGGATTGAGGATCTAGGATTGGAGATTGATTATTGAGGATTGAAGATTGAGGATTGAGGATTGAGGATTGAGAATTGAGAATTGAGGATGAGGACTGAGTGTTGAGGATTGAGGTTTGCGGAATGAGGATTGTGGGTTGAGGATTCAGGATTGAGGATTGAGGATTGAGGATTGAGTATTGAAGATTGAGTATTGATGCCTGAGGATTGAGGATTGAGGATTGAGGATTGAGGATTGAGGATTGAATATTGAGTATTGGGGATTGAAGGTTGAGGATTGAGGATTGAGGATTGAGGATGGAGAATGAGGACTGACGGTTGAGGATTGAGGTTTGAGGGTTGAGGATTGAGGATTGAGGACTGAGGATTGAGGATTGAGGATTGAGCACGGAGGATTGAAGATTGAGGACTGGGGATTGAGAATTGAAGATTGAGGATTAAGGATTGAAGATTGGGGATTGAGGATCTAGGATTGGAGATTGATTATTGAGGATTGAAGATTGAGGATTGAGGATTGAGGATTGAGAATTGAGAATTGAGTATGAGGACTGAGGGTTGAGTATTGAGGCTTGAGGTATGAGGATTGAGGGTTGAGGATTGAGGATTGAGGATTGAGGATTGAGGATTGAGTATTGAAGATTGAGTATTGATGCCTGAGGATTGAGGCTTGAGGATTGAGGATTGAGGATCGAGGATTGAAGATTGAGTATTGAGGATTGAAGATTGAGGATTGAGGATTGAGGGTTGAGGATGGAGGATGAGGGCTGAGTGTTGAGGATTGAGGTTTGAGGACTGAGGACTAAGGATTGATGATTGAGAATTGAGGATTGAGAATTGAGGATTGAAGATTGAGGATTGGGTATTGAGGATTGAAGAATGAGGATTGAGGATTGAGGATTGAGGATTGTGGATTGAGGATTGAAGATTGAGCATTGGGTGTTGAGGATTGAAGAATGAGGATTGAGGATTGAGGATTGAGGATTGAGGATTGAAGATTGAGTATTGAGGATTGAAGATTGATGACTGAGGATTGAGGTCTGAGGATTGAGGATTGAGGATTGATGATTGAAGATTCAGTATTGATGATTGAATATTGAGGATTGAGGATTGAGGATTGAGGATTGAGGATTGAGTATTGAGGATTGAAGATTGAGGATTGATGATTGAGGATTGAGGATTGAGGATTGAGGATTTAGGATTGAGGATTGAAGATTGAGGATTGGGGATTGAGGATTGAAGAATGAGGATTGAGGATTGAGGATTCAGTATTGACGATTGAGCATTGATCACTGAGGATTGAGGATTGAGTATTGAGGATTGAAGATTGAATATAGATGATTGAAGATTCAGGATTGAGGATTGAGTATTGAGGATGGAGTATGAGGGCTGAGGGCTGAGGATTGAGGTATGAGGATTGCAGATTGAGTATTGAGGATTGAAGACTGAGGATTCAGGATTGAGGATTGAGGATTGAGGGTTGAGGATTGAGGATTGAGGATTGAAGATTGAGTATTGAGGATTGAAGATTGAGGATTGAGGATTGAGGATTGAGGATTGAGGATTGAGCATTGAAGATTGAGGATTGGGGATTGAGGATTGACGATTGAGGATTGAGTATTGAGGATTGAAGATTGACTATTGATGATTGAAGATTGAGGATTGAGGATTGAGGGTTGAGGATTGAGGACGAGGACTGACGGTTGAGTATTGAGGATTGAAGATTGAGTATTGAGGATTGAGGATTGAAGATTGAGGATTGAGAATCGAGGATTGAAGATTGAGTATTGAGGATTGAAGATTGAAGGTTGAGTATTGAGGATTGAGGATTGAAGATTGAAGATTGAGGATTGAGGGTTGAGGATTGAGGATTGAGGATTGAGGATTGAAGATTGAAAATTGATGATTGAATACAGAGGACTGAGGATTGAGGGTTGTGGATTGAGGACGAGGACTGAGGGTTGAATATTGATGTTTGAGGTCGGAGGATTGAGGGTTGATGATTGAGAATTGAGGATTGAGGATTGAGGATTGAAGATTGAGGATTGGGTATTGAGGATTGAACAATAAGGATTGAGGATTGTGGTTTGAGGATTGAGGATTGCAGATTGAGTATTGAGGATTGAAGATTGAGTATTGAGGATTGAGGATTGAAGATTGAGGATTGAGGATTGTGGATTGAGGATTGAGAATTGAAGATTGAGTACTGAGGATTGAAGATTGAGGATTGAGGATTGAGTACTGTGGCTTGAGGATTGGGGATTGAGCATTGAGGATTGAAGGTTGAGGACTGGCGATTGAGGATTAAAGATTGAGGATTAAGGATGGAGGATTGGGGATTGAGGATGTAGGATTGGAGATTGATTATTGGTGATTGAAGATTGAGAATTGATGATTGAGGATTGAGAATTGAGAATTGAGGATGAGGGCTCAGGGTTGAGGGTTGAGGTTTGAGGAACGAGGATTGAGGATTGAGGGGTGAGGACTAAGGATTGACGATTGAGTATTGAAGATTGAGGATTGATGACTGAGGATTGAGGACTGAGGATTGATGATTGAGGATTGATGATTGAAGATTGAGTATTGAGGATTGAATATTGAGGATTGAGGATTGACGATTGAGGATTGAGGATTGAGGATTGAGGATTGAAGATTGTGTATTGAGGATTGAAGGTTGAGGATTGTGGATTGAGGATTGAGGATTGGGGATTGAATATTGAGGATTGGGGACTGAGTGTTGAGGGTTGAGTGATGAGAATTGATATTTGTGGATAGAGATTTGAAGATTGCAGATTGAGTATGGAGTATTGAAAACTGAGAATTGATGATATTCTATGGAGGATTGAGGATTGACAACTGGTTGTTGAGGACTGAGGGCTGAAGATTGAGGATTCAGGATTGAGGTTTCAGGATTGAGGTTTGAGGACTGAGGTTTGAGGATTGAGGATTGAGTATTGAGGATTGAGGATTGAGTATTGAAGATTGAGTATTGACGCCTGAGGATTGAGTATTGAGGATTGAGGATTGAGGATTGAGGATTGAAGATTGAGTATTGGGGATTGAAGGTTGAGGATTGAGGATTGAGGATTGAGGATGGAGTATGAGGACTGACGGTTGAGGATTGAGGTTTGAGGATTGAGGATTGAGGATTGAGGACTGAGGATTGAGGATTGAGTATTGACAATTGAGGATTGATGGTTGAGTATTGAGGATTGATGGCTGAGGGTTGTGTGTTGAGTATTGAGGATTGAGGATTGAGGATTGAGGATAGATGATTGAGGATTGAATATTGAGTAGTGATGATTGAATATTGAGGATTGAGGATTGAGGTTTGAGGATTGAGGACGAGGACTGACATTTGAGGATTGAGGTTTGGGGATTGAGGATTGCGGATTGAGGACTGAGGATTGAGGATTGAGGATTGAGCATTGAGGATTGAAGATTGATGACTGGGGATTGAGGATTGCAGATTGCTGATTAAGGATTGAAGATTATTGAAGATTGATGATTAAGGATTGAAGATTGGGGATTGAGTATCTAGGAATGGAGATTGATTGTTGAGGATTGAGGATTGAGGATTGAGGATTGAGGATTGAGAATTGCGGATGAGGACTGAGGGTTGAGGATTGAGGTTTGCGGAATGAGGATTGTGGGTTGAGGATTGAGGATTGAGGATTGAGGATGAGGGCTGAGTGTCGGGGATTGAGGTTTGACGACTGAGGACTGTGCATTCAGGATTGAGAATTGAGGACTGATGATTGAGTATTGAAGATTGAGGATTGGGTATTGAGGATTGAAGAATGAGGAATGATGATTGAGGGTTGAGGATTGAGGATTGAGGATCGAGGATTGGAGATTGATTATTGAGGGTTGAGGATTGAGGATTGAGGATTGAGGATTGAGGATCTAGGATTGGAGATTGATTTTTGAGGATTGATTATTGAGGGTTGATGTTTGAGGACTCAGAATTGAGAATTGAGGATGAGGACTGCGGGCTGAGGATTGAGGTTTGAGAAATGACGATTGAGTATTGAGGATTGAGGATTGAGTATTGAGGATTGAGTATTGAAGATTGAGTATTGATCACTGATGATTGAGGATTGAGGATTGAGGATTGAGGATTGAGGATTGAAGATTGAATATTGAGGATTGAAGATTGAGGGTTGAGGATTGAGGATTGATAATTGAGAATTGAGGATGAGGACTGAGGGTTGAGGATTGAGGTTTGAGGAATGAGGATTGAGGACTGAAGATTGACTATTGAGTATTGAAGATTGAGGATTTATGACTGAGGTTTGAGGATTGAGGATTGAGGATTGAGGTCTGAGGATTGAAGATTGAGTACTGAGGATTGAATATTGAGGATTGAAGGTTGAGGGTTGAGGATAGAGGATTGAGGATGGAGTATGAGGACTGACGGTTGAGGATTGAGGATTGAGGATTGAGGATTGAGGATTGAGGACTGAGGATTGAGGATTGAGGATTGAGTATTGAGAATTGAGGATTGATGGTTGAGTATTGAGGATTGATGGCTGAGGGTTGTGTGTTGAGTATTGAGCATTGAGGATTGAGGATTGAGGGTAGAGGATTGAGGATTGAAGATTGAGTTGTGATGATTGAATATTGAGGATTGAGGATTGAGGTTTAAGGATTGAGGACGAGGACTGACGGTTGAGGATTGAGGTTTGAGGGTTGAGGATTGAGGATTGAGGACTGAGGATTGAGGATTGAGGATTGAGCATTGAGGATTGAAGATTGATGACTGGGGATTGAGGATTGAAGGTTGATGATTAAGGATTGAAGATTATTGAAGATTGATGATTAAGGATTGAGATTGGGGATTGAGGATCTAGGGTTGGAGATTGATTATTGAGGATTGAAGATTGAGGATTGAGGATTGAGGATTGAGAATTGAGAATTGAGGATGAGGACTGAGTGTTGAGGATTGAGGTTTGCGGAATGAGGATTGTGGGTTGAGGATTCAGGATTGAGGATTGAGGATTGAGGATTGAGTATCGAAGATTGAGTATTGATGCCTGAGGATTGAGGATTGAGGATTGAGGATTGAGGATTGAGGATTGAATATTGAATATTGGGGATTGAAGGTTGAGGATTGAGGATTGAGGATTGAGGATGGAGAATGAGGACTGACGGTTGAGGATTGAGGTTTGAGGATTGAGGATTGAGGATTGAGGACTGAGGATTGAGGATTGAGGATTGAGCATGGAGGATTGAAGATTGAGGACTGGGGATTGAGAATTGAAGATTGAGGATTAAGGATTGAAGATTGGGGATTGAGGATCTAGGATTGGAGATTGATTATTGAGGATTGAAGATTGAGGATTGAGGATTGAGGATTGAGAATTGAGAATTGAGTATGAGGACTGAGGGTTGAGTATTGAGGCTTGAGGTATGAGGATTGAGGGTTGAGGATTGAGGATTGAGGATTGAGGATTGAGGATTGAGTATTGAAGATGAGTATTGATGCCTGAGGATTGAGGCTTGAGGATTGAGGATTGAGGATCGAGGATTGAAGATTGTGTATTGAGGATTGAAGGTTGAGGATTGTGGATTGAGGATTGAGGATTGGGGATTGAATATTGAGGATTGGGGACTGAGTGTTGAGGGTTGAGTGATGAGAATTGATGTTTGTGGATAGAGATTTGAAGATTGCAGATTGAGTATGGAGAATTGAAAACTGAGAATTGATGATATTCTATGGAGGATTGAGGATTGACAACTGGTTGTTGAGGACTGAGGGCTGAAGATTGAGGATTCAGGATTGAGGTTTCAGGATTGAGGTTTGAGGACTGAGGTTTGAGGATTGAGGATTGAGTATTGAGGATTGAGGATTGAGTATTGAAGATTGAGTATTGACGCCTGAGGATTGAGTATTGAGGATTGAGGATTGAGGATTGAGGATTGAAGATTGAGTATTGGGGATTGAAGGTTGAGGATTGAGGATTGAGGATTGAGGATGGAGTATGAGGACTGACGGTTGAGGATTGAGGTTTGAGGATTGAGGATTGATTATTGAGGGTTGAGGATTGAGGATTGAGGATTGAGGAGTGAGGATCTAGGACTGGAGATTGATTTTTGAGGATTGAATATTGAGGGTTGATGTTTGAGTACTCAGAATTGAGAATTGAGGATGAGGACTGCGGGCTGAGGATTGAGGTTTGAGAAATGAGGATTGAGTATTGAGGATTGAGGATTGAGTATTGAGGATTGAGTATTGAAGATTGAGTATTGATCACTGATGATTGAGGATTGAGGATTGAGGATTGAGGATTGAGGATTGAAGATTGAATAGTGAGGATTGAAGATTGAGGGTTGAAGATTGAGGATTGAGAATTGAGAATTGAGGATGAGGACTGAGGGTTGAGGATTGAGGTTTGAGGAATGAGGATTGAGGACTGAAGATTGACGGTTGAGTATTGAAGATTGAGTATTTATGACTGAGGTTTGAGGATTGAGGATTGAGGATTGAGGTCTGAGGATTGAAGATTGAGTACTGAGGATTGAATATTGAGGATTGAAGGTTGAGGATTGAGGATAGAGGATTGAGGATGGAGTATGAGGACTGACGGTTGAGGATTGAGGTTTGAGGATTGAGGATTGAGGATTGAGGACTGAGGATTGAGGATTGAGGATTGAGTATTGAGAATTGAGGATTGATGGTTGAGTATTGAGGATTGATGGCTGAGGGTTGTGTGTTGAGTATTGAGCATTGAGGATTGAGGATTGAGGATAGAGGATTGAGGATTGAAGATTGAGTTGTGATGATTGAATATTGAGGATTGAGGATTGAGGTTTAAGGATTGAGGACGAGGACTGACGGTTGAGGATTGAGGTTTGAGGGTTGAGGATTGAGGATTGAGGACTGAGGATTGAGGATTGAGGATTGAGCATTGAGGATTGAGTATTGAGGATTGAAGATTGAGGATTCAGGATTGAGGATTGAGGATTGAGGATTGAGGATTGAGAATTGAGAATTGAGGATGTGGACTGAGGGTTGAGGATTGAGATTTGAGGAACGAGGATTGAGGGTTGAGGATTGAGGACTGAGGATTGACGATTGAGTATTGAAGATTGAGGATTTATGACTGCGGATTGCGGATTGAGGATTGAGGATTGAGGATTGAGGATTGATGATTGAGGATTGAGGATTGAGGATTGAGGATCTAGGATTGGAGATTGATTATTGAGGGTTGAAGATTGAGGGTTGAGGATTGAGGACTGAGAATTGAGAATTGAGGATTGAAGATCGAATATTGGTGATTGAATATTGAGGACTGAGGATTGAGTGTTGTGGATTGAGGACGAGGACTGAGGGTCGAATATTGATAATTGAGGTCTGATGGTTAAGGATTGAGGATTGATAATTGAGGATTGAGGATTGAGGATTGAAGATTGAGGATTGGGTATTGAGGATTGAAGAATGAGGATTGAGGATTGAGGTTTGAGGATTGAGGATTGCAGATTGAGTATTGAGGATTGAAGATTGAGTATTGAGGATTGAAGATTGACGATTGAGGATTGAGGATTGAGGATTGAGGATTGAACGTTGAGGACTGAGTGTTGAGGGTTGAGTGATGAGAATTGATGTTTGTGGATAGAGGTTTGAAGATTGCAGTTTGAGTATTGAGTATTGAAAGCTGTGAATTGAGGATATTCTATTGAGGATTGAGGATTGACAATTGATTGTTGAGGACTGAGGGCTGAAGATTGAGGACTCAGGATTGGGGATTCAGAATTGAGGTTTGAGGACTGAGGATTGAGGATTGAGGATTGAGTGTTGAGTATTGAAGATTGAGTATTGAGGGTTGAAGACTGACGATTGAGGATTGAGGATTGAGGATTGAGGATTGAATACTGAGGATTGGGGACTGAGTGTTGAGGGTTGAGAGGTGAGAATTGATGTTTGTGGATAGAGGTTTGAAGATTGCAGATTGAGTATAGAGTATTGGAAACTGTGAATTGATGATATTCTATTGAGAACTGAGGATTGATGGTTGAGTATTAAGAATTGAAGATTGAGGATTGCAGAATGAGTATTGAAGATTGAGGATTGATGATTGAGGATTGAGGATTGGGGTTTGAGGATTGAGTATTAAGTATTGAAGATCGAGGATTGATGATTGCGCATTGAGGATTGAGGATTGAGGATTCAGGATTGAGGATTGAGGATTGAGGATTGAAGATTGAGGATTGGGGATTGTGGAATGACGATTGAGTATTTAGGATTGAGGATTGAGAACTGAGGATTGATGATTCAAGATTGAGTACTGAGGATTGTAGAATGAGGATTGAGGATTGAGGATTGAGGATCGAAGATTGAAGATTTAGTATTGAGGATTGAAGATAGAGGATTGAGAATTGAGGATCGAGGATTGAGGATTGAAGATTGAGGATTGGGTATTGAGGATTGAAGAATGAGGATTGAGGATTGAGGATTGAGGATTGCGTGTTGTGGATTCAAGATTGAGTATTGAGGATAGAAGACTGACGATTGAGGATTGAGGATTGAGGATTGAGGGTTGAGAATTGATGATTGAGGATTGAAGATTGAGTATTGAGGATTGAAGGTTGAGGATTGAGAATTGAGGATTGAGGATTGACGATGAGGGCTGAGGGTTGAGGATTGAGGTTTGAGGACTGAGGACTGAGGATTGAGGATTGAGAATTGGGGATTGAGGATTGAGGATTGAAGATTGAGGATTGAAGAATGAGGGTTGAGGATTGAGGATTGAGGATTGAGGATTGAGGATTGAAGATTGAGGTTTGGGTACTGAGGATTGAAGAATGAGGATTGAGGATTGAGGATTGAGGATTGAGGATTGAAGATTGAGTATTGAGGATTGAAGATTGACGATTGAGGATTGAGGATTGAGGATTGAGGATTGAACGTTGAGGACTGAGTGTTGAGGGTTGAGTGATGAGGATAGATGTTTGTGGATAGAGGTTTGAAGATTGCAGTTTGAGTATTGAGTATTGAAAGCTGTGAATTGAGGATATTCTATTGAGGATTGAGGATTGAGAATTGAGGATGAGGACTGAGGGTTGAGGATTGAGGTTTGCGGAATGAGGATTGTGGGTTGAGGATTGAGGATTGAGGATTGAGGATGAGGGCTGAGTGTCGGGCATTGAGGTTTGACGACTGAGGACTGTGCATTCAGGATTGAGAATTCAGGATTGATGATTGAATATTGAAGATTGAGGATTGGGTATTGAGGATTGAAGAATGAGGATTGATGATTGAGGATTGAGGATTGAGGATTGAGGATATAGGATTGGAGATTGATTATTGAGGGTTGAGGATTGAGGATTGAGGATTGAGGATTGAGGATCTAGGATTGGAGATTGATTTTTGAGGATTGAATATTGAGGGTTGATGTTTGAGGACTCAGAATTGAGAATTGAGGATGAGGACGGTGGGATGAGGATTGAGGTTTGAGAAATGAGGATTGAGTATTGAGGATTGAGGATTGAGGATTGAGTATTGAAGATTGAGTATTGATCACTGATGATTGAGGATTGAGGATTGAGGATTGAGGATTGAGGATTGAAGATTGAGTATTGAGGATTGAAGATTGAGGGTCGAGGATTGAGGATTGAGAATTGAGAATTGAGGATGAGGACTGAGGGTTGAGTATTGAGGTTTGAGGAATGAGGATTGAGGACTGAAGATTGACGATTGAGTATTGAAGATTGAGGATTTATGACTGAGGTTTGAGGATTGAGGATTGAGGATTGAGGTCTGAGGATTGAAGATTGTGTACTGAGGATTGAATATTGAGGATTGAATGTTGAGGATTGAGGATAGAGGATTGAGGATGGAGTATGAGGACTGACGGTTGGGGATTGAGGTTTGAGGATTGAGGATTGAGGATTGAGGACTGAGGATTGAGGATTGAGGATTGAGTATTGCGAATTGAGGATTGATGGTTGAGTATTGAGGATTGATGGCTGAGGGTTG
This sequence comes from Calliopsis andreniformis, assembly GCF_051401765.1. NCBI lineage: Eukaryota > Metazoa > Arthropoda > Insecta > Hymenoptera > Andrenidae > Calliopsis > Calliopsis andreniformis. The sequence goes on along the minus strand of NW_027480444.1, from coordinate 4,131,914 downwards.
TGTGTTGAGTATTGAGCATTGAGGATTGAGGATTGAGGATAGAGGATTGAGGATTGAAGATTGAGTTGTGATGATTGAATATTGAGGATTGAGGATTGAGGTTTAAGGATTGAGGACGAGGACTGACGGTTGAGGATTGAGGTTTGAGGGTTGAGGATTGAGGATTGAGGACTGAGGATTGAGGATTGAGGATTGAGCATTGAGGATTGAAGATTGATGACTGGGGATTGAGGATTGAAGGTTGATGATTAAGGATTGAAGATTATTGAAGATTGATGATTAAGGATTGAGATTGGGGATTGAGGATCTAGGATTGGAGATTGATTATTGAGGATTGAAGATTGAGGATTGAGGATTGAGGATTGAGAATTGAGAATTGAGGATGAGGACTGAGTGTTGAGGATTGAGGTTTGCGGAATGAGGATTGTGGGTTGAGGATTCAGGATTGAGGATTGAGGATTGAGGATTGAGTATTGAAGATTGAGTATTGATGCCTGAGGATTGAGGATTGAGGATTGAAGATTGAGTATTGAGGATTGAAGGTTGAGGATTGAGGATTGAGGATTGAGGATTGAGGATTGAGCATTGAAGATTGAGGATTGGGGATTGAGGATTGACGATTGAGGATTGAGTATTGAGGATTGAAGATTGACTATTGATGATTGAAGATTGAGGATTGAGGATTGAGGGTTGAGGATTGAGGACGAGGACTGACGGTTGAGTATTGAGGATTGAAGATTGAGTATTGAGGATTGAGGATTGAAGATTGAGGATTGAGGATCGAGGATTGAAGATTGAGTATTGAGGATTGAAGATTGAAGGTTGAGTATTGAGGATTGAGGATTGAAGATTGAAGATTGAGGATTGAGGGTTGAGGATTGAGGATTGAGGATTGAGGATTGAAGATTGAAAATTGATGATTGAATACAGAGGACTGAGGATTGAGGGTTGTGGATTGAGGACGAGGACTGAGGGTTGAATATTGATGTTTGAGGTCGGAGGATTGAGGGTTGAGGATTGAGAATTGAGGATTGAGGATTGAGGATTGAAGATTGAGGATTGGGTATTGAGGATTGAACAATAAGGATTGAGGATTGTGGTTTGAGGATTGAGGATTGCAGATTGAGTATTGAGGATTGAAGATTGAGTATTGAGGATTGAGGATTGAAGATTGAGGATTGAGGATTGTGGATTGAGGATTGAGAATTGAAGATTGAGTACTGAGGATTGAAGATTGAGGATTGAGGATTGAGTACTGTGGCTTGAGGATTGGGGATTGAGCATTGAGGATTGAAGGTTGAGGACTGGCGATTGAGGATTAAAGATTGAGGATTAAGGATGGAGGATTGGGGATTGAGGATGTAGGATTGGAGATTGATTATTGGTGATTGAAGATTGAGAATTGATGATTGAGGATTGAGAATTGAGAATTGAGGATGAGGACTCAGGGTTGAGGGTTGAGGTTTGAGGAACGAGGATTGAGGATTGAGGGGTGAGGACTAAGGATTGACGATTGAGTATTGAAGATTGAGGATTGATGACTGAGGATTGAGGACTGAGGATTGATGATTGAGGATTGATGATTGAAGATTGAGTATTGAGGATTGAATATTGAGGATTGAGGATTGACGATTGAGGATTGAGGATTGAGGATTGAGGATTGAAGATTGTGTATTGAGGATTGAAGGTTGAGGATTGTGGATTGAGGATTGAGGATTGGGGATTGAATATTGAGGATTGGGGACTGAGTGTTGAGGGTTGAGTGATGAGAATTGATGTTTGTGGATAGAGATTTGAAGATTGCAGATTGAGTATGGAGTATTGAAAACTGAGAATTGATGATATTCTATGGAGGATTGAGGATTGACAACTGGTTGTTGAGGACTGAGGGCTGAAGATTGAGGATTCAGGATTGAGGTTTCAGGATTGAGGTTTGAGGACTGAGGTTTGAGGATTGAGGATTGAGTATTGAGGATTGAGGATTGAGTATTGAAGATTGAGTATTGACGCCTGAGGATTGAGTATTGAGGATTGAGGATTGAGGATTGAGGATTGAAGATTGAGTATTGGGGATTGAAGGTTGAGGATTGAGGATTGAGGATTGAGGATGGAGTATGAGGGCTGACGGTTGAGGATTGAGGTTTGAGGATTGAGGATTGAGGATTGAGGACTGAGGATTGAGGATTGAGTATTGACAATTGAGGATTGATGGTTGAGTATTGAGGATTGATGGCTGAGGGTTGTGTGTTGAGTATTGAGGATTGAGGATTGAGGATTGAGGATAGATGATTGAGGATTGAATATTGAGTAGTGATGATTGAATATTGAGGATTGAGGATTGAGGTTTGAGGATTGAGGACGAGGACTGACATTTGAGGATTGAGGTTTGGGGATTGAGGATTGCGGATTGAGGACTGAGGATTGAGGATTGAGGATTGAGCATTGAGGATTGAAGATTGATGACTGGGGATTGAGGATTGCAGATTGCTGATTAAGGATTGAAGATTATTGAAGATTGATGATTAAGGATTGAAGATTGGGGATTGAGTATCTAGGAATGGAGATTGATTGTTGAGGATTGAGGATTGAGGATTGAGGATTGAGGATTGAGGATTGAGAATTGCGGATGAGGACTGAGGGTTGAGGATTGAGGTTTGCGGAATGAGGATTGTGGGTTGAGGATTGAGGATTGAGGATTGAGGATGAGGGCTGAGTGTCGGGGATTGAGGTTTGACGACTGAGGACTGTGCATTTAGGATTGAGAATTGAGGACTGATGATTGAGTATTGAAGATTGAGGATTGGGTATTGAGGATTGAAGAATGAGGAATGATGATTGAGGATTGAGGATTGAGGATTGAGGATCGAGGATTGGAGATTGATTATTGAGGGTTGAGGATTGAGGATTGAGGATTGAGGATTGAGGATCTAGGATTGGAGATTGATTTTTGAGGATTGATTATTGAGGGTTGATGTTTGAGGACTCAGAATTGAGAATTGAGGATGAGGACTGCGGGCTGAGGATTGAGGTTTGAGAAATGACGATTGAGTATTGAGGATTGAGGATTGAGTATTGAGGATTGAGTATTGAAGATTGAGTATTGATCACTGATGATTGAGGATTGAGGATTGAGGATTGAGGATTGAGGATTGAAGATTGAATATTGAGGATTGAAATTGAGGGTTGAGGATTGAGGATTGAGAATTGAGAATTGAGGATGAGGACTGAGGGTTGAGGATTGAGGTTTGAGGAATGAGGATTGAGGACTGAAGATTGACTATTGAGTATTGAAGATTGAGGATTTATGACTGAGGTTTGAGGATTGAGGATTGAGGATTGAGGTCTGAGGATTGAAGATTGAGTACTGAGGATTGAATATTGAGGATTGAAGGTTGAGGGTTGAGGATAGAGGATTGAGGATGGAGTATGAGGACTGACGGTTGAGGATTGAGGATTGAGGATTGAGGATTGAGGATTGAGGATTGAGGACTGAGGATTGAGGATTGAGGATTGAGTATTGAGAATTGAGGATTGATGGTTGAGTATTGAGGATTGATGGCTGAGGGTTGTGTGTTGAGTATTGAGCATTGAGGATTGAGGATTGAGGGTAGAGGATTGAGGATTGAAGATTGAGTTGTGATGATTGAATATTGAGGATTGAGGATTGAGGTTTAAGGATTGAGGACGAGGACTGACGGTTGAGGATTGAGGTTTGAGGGTTGAGGATTGAGGATTGAGGACTGAGGATTGAGGATTGAGGATTGAGCATTGAGGATTGAAGATTGATGACTGGGGATTGAGGATTGAAGGTTGATGATTAAGGATTGAAGATTATTGAAGATTGATGATTAAGGATTGAGATTGGGGATTGAGGATCTAGGGTTGGAGATTGATTATTGAGGATTGAAGATTGAGGATTGAGGATTGAGGATTGAGAATTGAGAATTGAGGATGAGGACTGAGTGTTGAGGATTGAGGTTTGCGGAATGAGGATTGTGGGTTGAGGATTCAGGATTGAGGATTGAGGATTGAGGATTGAGTATCGAAGATTGAGTATTGATGCCTGAGGATTGAGGATTGAGGATTGAGGATTGAGGATTGAGGATTGAATATTGAATATTGGGGATTGAAGGTTGAGGATTGAGGATTGAGGATTGAGGATGGAGAATGAGGACTGACGGTTGAGGATTGAGGTTTGAGGATTGAGGATTGAGGATTGAGGACTGAGGATTGAGGATTGAGGATTGAGCATGGAGGATTGAAGATTGAGGACTGGGGATTGAGAATTGAAGATTGAGGATTAAGGATTGAAGATTGGGGATTGAGGATCTAGGATTGGAGATTGATTATTGAGGATTGAAGATTGAGGATTGAGGATTGAGGATTGAGAATTGAGAATTGAGTATGAGGACTGAGGGTTGAGTATTGAGGCTTGAGGTATGAGGATTGAGGGTTGAGGATTGAGGATTGAGGATTGAGGATTGAGGATTGAGTATTGAAGATTGAGTATTGATGCCTGAGGATTGAGGCTTGAGGATTGAGGATTGAGGATCGAGGATTGAAGATTGTGTATTGAGGATTGAAGGTTGAGGATTGTGGATTGAGGATTGAGGATTGGGGATTGAATATTGAGGATTGGGGACTGAGTGTTGAGGGTTGAGTGATGAGAATTGATGTTTGTGGATAGAGATTTGAAGATTGCAGATTGAGTATGGAGAATTGAAAACTGAGAATTGATGATATTCTATGGAGGATTGAGGATTGACAACTGGTTGTTGAGGACTGAGGGCTGAAGATTGAGGATTCAGGATTGAGGTTTCAGGATTGAGGTTTGAGGACTGAGGTTTGAGGATTGAGGATTGAGTATTGAAGATTGAGTATTGACGCCTGAGGATTGAGTATTGAGGATTGAGGATTGAGGATTGAGGATTGAAGATTGAGTATTGGGGATTGAAGGTTGAGGATTGAGGATTGAGTATTGAGGATGGAGTATGAGGACTGACGGTTGAGGATTGAGGTTTGAGGATTGAGGATTGATTATTGAGGGTTGAGGATTGAGGATTGAGGATTGAGGAGTGAGGATCTAGGATTGGAGATTGATTTTTGAGGATTGAATATTGAGGGTTGATGTTTGAGGACTCAGAATTGAGAATTGAGGATGAGGACTGCGGGCTGAGGATTGAGGTTTGAGAAATGAGGATTGAGTATTGAGGATTGAGGATTGAGTATTGAGGATTGAGTATTGAAGATTGAGTATTGATCACTGATGATTGAGGATTGAGGATTGAGGATTGAGGATTGAGGATTGAAGATTGAATAGTGAGGATTGAAGATTGAGGGTTGAAGATTGAGGATTGAGAATTGAGAATTGAGGATGAGGACTGAGGGTTGAGGATTGAGGTTTGAGGAATGAGGATTGAGGACTGAAGATTGACGGTTGAGTATTGAAGATTGAGTATTTATGACTGAGGTTTGAGGATTGAGGATTGAGGATTGAGGTCTGAGGATTGAAGATTGAGTACTGAGGATTGAATATTGAGGATTGAAGGTTGAGGATTGAGGATAGAGGATTGAGGATGGAGTATGAGGACTGACGGTTGAGGATTGAGGTTTGAGGATTGAGGATTGAGGATTGAGGACTGAGGATTGAGGATTGAGGATTGAGTATTGAGAATTGAGGATTGATGGTTGAGTATTGAGGATTGATGGCTGAGGGTTGTGTGTTGAGTATTGAGCATTGAGGATTGAGGATTGAGGATAGAGGATTGAGGATTGAAGATTGAGTTGTGATGATTGAATATTGAGGATTGAGGATTGAGGTTTAAGGATTGAGGACGAGGACTGACGGTTGAGGATTGAGGTTTGAGGGTTGAGGATTGAGGATTGAGGACTGAGGATTGAGGATTGAGGATTGAGCATTGAGGATTGAGGATTGAGGATTGAGGACTGAGGATTGAGTATTGAAGATTGAGTATTGAATATTGAGGATTGAAGATTGAGGATTGAGTGTTGAGGATTGAGGATTGAGGATTGAGGACTGAGGATTGAGTATTGAAGATTGAGTATTGATGACTGAGGATTGAGGATTGAGGATTGAGGATTGATGATTGAATATTGATGATTGAATATTGAGGACTGAGGATTGAGTGTTGTGGATTGAGGACGAGGACTGAGGGTTGAATATTGATGTTTGAGGCCTGAGGATTAAGGATTGAGGATTGAGAATTGAGGATTGAGGAATGAGGATTGAAGATTGAGGATTGGGTATTGAGGATTGAAGAATGAGGATTGAGGATTGAGGATTGAAGATTGTGTATTGAGGATTGAAGGTTGAGGATTGTGGATTGAGTATTGAAGATTGAGGATTGATGACTGAGAATTGAGGACTGAGGATTGAGGATTGAGGATTGATGATTGAAGATTGAGTATTGAGGATTGAATATTGAGGATTGAGGATTGAGGATTGAGGATCTAGGATTGGAGATTGATTTTTGAGGATTGATTATTGAGGGTTGATGTTTGAGGACTCAGAATTGAGAATTGAGGATGAGGACTGCGGGCTGAGGATTGAGGTTTGAGAAATGACGATTGAGTATTGAGGATTGAGGATTGAGTATTGAGGATTGAGTATTGAAGATTGAGTATTGATCACTGATGATTGAGGATTGAGGATTGAGGATTGAGGATTGAGGATTGAAGATTGAATATTGAGGATTGAAGATTGAGGGTTGAGGATTGAGGATTGAGAATTGAGAATTGAGGATGAGGACTGAGGGTTGAGGATTGAGGTTTGAGGAATGAGGATTGAGGACTGAAGATTGACTATTGAGTATTGAAGATTGAGGATTTATGACTGAGGTTTGAGGATTGAGGATTGAGGATTGAGGTCTGAGGATTGAAGATTGAGTACTGAGGATTGAATATTGAGGATTGAAGGTTGAGGGTTGAGGATAGAGGATTGAGGATGGAGTATGAGGACTGACGGTTGAGGATTGAGGATTGAGGATTGAGGATTGAGGATTGAGGACTGAGGATTGAGGATTGAGGATTGAGTATTGAGAATTGAGGATTGATGGTTGAGTATTGTGGATTGATGGCTGAGGGTTGTGTGTTGAGTATTGAGCATTGAGGATTGAGGATTGAGGGTAGAGGATTGAGGATTGAAGATTGAGTTGTGATGATTGAATATTGAGGATTGAGGATTGAGGTTTAAGGATTGAGGACGAGGACTGACGGTTGAGGATTGAGGTTTGAGGGTTGAGGATTGAGGATTGAGGACTGAGGATTGAGGATTGAGGATTGAGCATTGAGGATTGAAGATTGATGACTGGGGATTGAGGATTGAAGGTTGATGATTAAGGATTGAAGATTATTGAAGATTGATGATTAAGGATTGAGATTGGGGATTGAGGATCTAGGGTTGGAGATTGATTATTGAGGATTGAAGATTGAGGATTGAGGATTGAGGATTGAGAATTGAGAATTGAGGATGAGGACTGAGTGTTGAGGATTGAGGTTTGCGGAATGAGGATTGTGGGTTGAGGATTCAGGATTGAGGATTGAGGATTGAGGATTGAGTATCGAAGATTGAGTATTGATGCCTGAGGATTGAGGATTGAGGATTGAGGATTGAGGATTGAGGATTGAATATTGAATATTGGGGATTGAAGGTTGAGGATTGAGGATTGAGGATTGAGGATGGAGAATGAGGACTGACGGTTGAGGATTGAGGTTTGAGGATTGAGGATTGAGGATTGAGGACTGAGGATTGAGGATTGAGGATTGAGCATGGAGGATTGAAGATTGAGGACTGGGGATTGAGAATTGAAGATTGAGGATTAAGGATTGAAGATTGGGGATTGAGGATCTAGGATTGGAGATTGATTATTGAGGATTGAAGATTGAGGATTGAGGATTGAGGATTGAGAATTGAGAATTGAGTATGAGGACTGAGGGTTGAGTATTGAGGCTTGAGGTATGAGGATTGAGGGTTGAGGATTGAGGATTGAGGATTGAGGATTGAGGATTGAGTATTGAAGATTGAGTATTGATGCCTGAGGATTGAGGCTTGAGGATTGAGGATTGAGGATCGAGGATTGAAGATTGTGTATTGAGGATTGAAGGTTGAGGATTGTGGATTGAGGATTGAGGATTGGGGATTGAATATTGAGGATTGGGGACTGAGTGTTGAGGGTTGAGTGATGAGAATTGATGTTTGTGGATAGAGATTTGAAGATTGCAGATTGAGTATGGAGAATTGAAAACTGAGAATTGATGATATTCTATGGAGGATTGAGGATTGACAACTGGTTGTTGAGGACTGAGGGCTGAAGATTGAGGATTCAGGATTGAGGTTTCAGGATTGAGGTTTGAGGACTGAGGTTTGAGGATTGAGGATTGAGTATTGAGGATTGAGGATTGAGTATTTAAGATTGAGTATTGACGCCTGAGGATTGAGTATTGAGGATTGAGGATTGAGGATTGAGGATTGAAGATTGAGTATTGGGGATTGAAGGTTGAGGATTGAGGATTGAGGATTGAGGATGGAGTATGAGGACTGACGGTTGAGGATTGAGGTTTGAGGATTGAGGATTGATTATTGAGGGTTGAGGATTGAGGATTGAGGATTGAGGAGTGAGGATCTAGGATTGGAGATTGATTTTTGAGGATTGAATATTGAGGGTTGATGTTTGAGGACTCAGAATTGAGAATTGAGGATGAGGACTGCGGGCTGAGGATTGAGGTTTGAGAAATGAGGATTGAGTATTGAGGATTGAGGATTGAGTATTGAGGATTGAGTATTGAAGATTGAGTATTGAAGATTGAGTATTGATCACTGATGATTGAGGATTGAGGATTGAGGATTGAGGATTGAGGATTGAAGATTGAATAGTGAGGATTGAAGATTGAGGGTTGAAGATTGAGGATTGAGAATTGAGAATTGAGGATGAGGACTGAGGGTTGAGGATTGAGGTTTGAGGAATGAGGATTGAGGACTGAAGATTGACGGTTGAGTATTGAAGATTGAGTATTTATGACTGAGGTTTGAGGATTGAGGATTGAGGATTGAGGTCTGAGGATTGAAGATTGAGTACTGAGGATTGAATATTGAGGATTGAAGGTTGAGGATTGAGGATAGAGGATTGAGGATGGAGTATGAGGACTGACGGTTGAGGATTGAGGTTTGAGGATTGAGGATTGAGGATTGAGGACTGAGGATTGAGGATTGAGGATTGAGTATTGAGAATTGAGGATTGATGGTTGAGTATTGAGGATTGATGGCTGAGGGTTGTGTGTTGAGTATTGAGCATTGAGGATTGAGGATTGAGGATAGAGGATTGAGGATTGAAGATTGAGTTGTGATGATTGAATATTGAGGATTGAGGATTGAGGTTTAAGGATTGAGGACGAGGACTGACGGTTGAGGATTGAGGTTTGAGGGTTGAGGATTGAGGATTGAGGACTGAGGATTGAGGATTGAGGATTGAGCATTGAGGATTGAGGATTGAGGATTGAGGACTGAGGATTGAGTATTGAAGATTGAGTATTGAATATTGAGGATTGAAGATTGAGGATTGAGTGTTGAGGATTGAGGATTGAGGATTGAGGACTGAGGATTGAGTATTGAAGATTGAGTATTGATGACTGAGGATTGAGGATTGAGGATTGAGGATTGATGATTGAATATTGATGATTGAATATTGAGGACTGAGGATTGAGTGTTGCGGATTGAGGACGAGGACTGAGGGTTGAATATTGATGTTTGAGGTCTGAGGATTAAGGATTGAGGATTGAGAATTGAGGATTGAGGAATGAGGATTGAAGATTGAGGATTGGGTATTGAGCATTGAAGAATGAGGATTGAGGATTGAGGATTGAAGATTGTGTATTGAGGATTGAAGGTTGAGGATTGTGGATTGAGTATTGAAGATTGAGGATTGATGACTGAGGATTGAGGACTGAGGATTGAGGATTGAGGATTGATGATTGAAGATTGAGTATTGAGGATTGAATATTGAGGATTGAGGATTGAGGATTGAGGATTGAGGATTGAGGATTGAGGATTGAAGATTGTGTATTGAGGATTGAGGATTGAGGATTGAGGATTGAGGATTGAGTATTGAAGATTGAGTATTGATCACTGAGGATTGAGGATTGAGGATTGAGGTTTGAGGATCGAATATTGAAGATTGAATATTGAGGATTGAAGATTCAGGATTGAGGATTGACGATTGAGGATGGAGGATGAGGGCTGAGGGTTGAGGATTGAGGTTTCAGTATTGAATCCTGAGAATTCAGGATATTCTATTGAGTATCGAGAATTGAGGATTGATGGTTAGTATTGAGGATTGAGGATTGAGGATTGAGTGTTGAAGAATGAGGATTGATGATTGAAGATTGAGGATTGGGGATTGAGGATTGAGGAATGAGTATTGAAGATTGAGGATTGATGATTGAGGATTGAGGATTGAGGATTGGGGTTTGAGGATTGAGCACTGAGGTTTGAGGACTGAGGGCTGAGGATTGAGGATTGAGGATTGAGGATTGAGGATGAGGGCTGAGGGTTGAGGATTGAGGCTTGAGGACTGAGGACTGAGGATTGAGGATTGAGAATTGAGGATTTAGGATTGAGGATTGAAGATTGAGGATTGGGTATTGAGGATTGAAGAATGAGGATTGAGGATTGAGGATTCAGTATTGACGATTGAGCATCGATCACTGAGGATTGAGGATTGAGTATTGAGGATTGAAGATTGAATATAGATGATTGAAGATTCAGGATTGAGGATTGAGTATTGAGGATGGAGTATGAGGGCTGAGGGCTGAGGATTGAGGTTTGAGGATTGCAGATTGAGTATTGAGGATTGAAGACTGAGGATTCAGGATTGAGGATTGAGGATTGAGGGCTGAGGATTGAGGATTGAGGATTGAAGATTGAGTATTGAGGATTGAAGATTGAGGATTGAGGATTGAGGATTGAGGATTGAGGATTGAGCATTGAAGATTGAGGATTGGGGATTGAGGATTGACGATTGAGGATTGAGTATTGAGGATTGAAGATTGACTATTGATGATTGAAGATTGAGGATTGAGGATTGAGGGTTGAGGATTGAGGACGAGGACTGACGGTTGAGGATTGAGGTTTGAGGATTGAGGTTTGATGATTGAGGACTGAGGCTTGAGGATTGAGGATTGAGCATTGAGGATTGAAGATTGAGGACTGGCGATTGAGGATTGAAGATTGAGGATTAAGGATGGAGGAATGGGGATTGAGGATGTAGGATTGAAGATTGAAAATTGATGATTGAATATTGAGGACTGAGGATTGAGGGTTGTGGATTGAGGACGAGGACTGAGGGTTGAATATTGATGTTTGAGGTCGGAGGATTGAGGGTTGAGGATTGAGAATTGAGGATTGAGGATTGAGGATTGAAGATTGAGGATTGGGTATTGAGGATTGAACAATAAGGATTGAGGATTGTGGTTTGAGCATTGAGGATTGCAGATTGAGTATTGAGGATTGAAGATTGAGTATTGAGGATTGAGGATTGAAGATTGAGGATTGAGGATAGAGGATTGAGGACGGAGTATGAGGACTGACGGTTGAGGATTGAGGTTTGAGGATTGAGGATTGAGGATTGAGGACTGAGGATTGAGGATTGAGGATTGAGTATTGCGAATTGAGGATTGATGGTTGAGTATTGAGGATTGATGGCTGAGGGTTGTGTGTTGAGTATTGAGCATTGAGGATTGAGGATTGAGGATAGAGGATTGAGGATTGAAGATTGAGTTGTGATGATTGAATATTGAGGATTGAGGATTGAGGTTTAAGGATTGAGGACGAGGACTGACGGTTGAGGATTGAGGTTTGAGGGTTGAGGATTGAGGATTGAGGACTGAGGATTGAGGATTGAGGATTGAGCATTGAGGATTGAAGATTGATGACTGGGGATTGAGGATTGAAGGTTGATGATTAAGGATTGAAGATTATTGAAGATTGATGATTAAGGATTGAGATTGGGGATTGAGGATCTAGGATTGGAGATTGATTATTGAGGATTGAAGATTGAGGATTGAGGATTGAGGGTTGAGGATTGAGGACGAGGACTGACGGTTGAGGATTGAGGTTTGAGGATTGAGGTTTGAGGATTGAGGACTGAGGCTTGAGGATTGAGGATTGAGCATTGAGGATTGAAGATTGAGGACTGGCGATTGAGGATTGAAGATTGAGGATTAAGGATGGAGGAATGGGGATTGAGGATGTAGGATTGAAGATTGAAAATTGATGATTGAATATTGAGGACTGAGGATTGAGGGTTGTGGATTGAGGACGAGGACTGAGGGTTGAATATTGATGTTTGAGGTCGGAGGATTGAGGGTTGAGGATTGAGAATTGAGGATTGAGGATTGAGGATTGAGGATTGAAGATTGAGGATTGGGTATTGAGGATTGAACAATAAGGATTGAGGATTGTGGTTTGAGCATTGAGGATTGCAGATTGAGTATTGAGGATTGAAGATTGAGTATTGAGGATTGAGGATTGAAGATTGAGGATTGAGGATTGTGGATTGAGGATTGAGAATTGAAAATTGAGTATTGAGGATTGAAGATTGAGGATTGAGGATTGAGTACTGAGGCTTGAGGATTGGGGATTGAGCATTGAGGATTGAAGATTGAGGACTGGCGATTGAGGATTGAAGATTGAGGATTAAGGATGGAGGATTGGGGATTGAGGATGTAGGATTGGAGATTGATTATTGGTGATTGAAGATTGAGAATTGATGATTGAGGATTGAGAATTGAGAATTGAGGATGAGGACTCAGGGTTGAGGGTTGAGGTTTGAGGAACGAGGATTTAGGATTGAGGAGTGAGGACTAAGGATTGACGATTGAGTATTGAAGATTGAGGATTGATGACTGAGGATTGAGGACTGAGGATTGATGATTGAGGATTGATGATTGAAGATTGAGTATTGAGGATTAAATATTGAGGATTGAGGATTGACGATTGAGGATTGAGGATTGAGGATTGAGGATTGAAGATTGTGTATTGAGGATTGAAGGTTGAGGATTGTGGATTGAGGATTGAGGATTGGGGATTGAATATTGAGGATTGGGGACTGAGTGTTGAGGGTTGAGTGATGAGTATTGATGTTTGTGGTGCGACGTGACCGCCCAGCCGAGCCGTATTCGGCTTAGGACGGGCGTGCAGATCTGGCCACGACGCGTCCCACGCCTTGAATTTTCCGGGGGCGCCAGGTATCTTTCGATACCGGCGTGGAACGCGTCTCCTGTTTTCCGAAATCCGCGGCCCGGGCCAGCTCTTCGCGCGGAGAGGGGCGAGGTCCTTTCGAGCGCAGGGTGAGGAACGCTTCGGGATTTCGGGTTCTTACGGCGAGAACGCCAGTCAAAACTCGGTTTTCTCTGGTAATAAATGATGTATTTAAGCGAGAAACTTACAGGGCTTGGTCGAGTTCTTACACGCGCGGTCCCGCGACACGTGGCCGCGGGAAGTTACCCGTTCCCCGCTAATACGATCGCGTTACAAGGTTTCGAGCGACGACGAGGTTGAAACGCACGTTCGGCACGCGAGAGAACCGCCCGCGTGGCTGCTGTTGCACCGAAGTTACACCAGCAAGCCGAAGATGTATCCGCACGCTACAACTGTTAGCTAACGCGCCGTTAAGCCGCAGACTCGCCGTTTGGCCGAGTCCGCAGGCTTCGAGAAACCCGCGCGCGAAGGCTTTCTTCCTGTTACAAGGCCTGTGCGCCCACCAGGAGTCGGCCCTCTCGAGATTTCGATTGCGAACGATCTAGTCCGAGTCAACCGGGGAGAACAATGGAGGAAGACTTACCACCTGTGGACCGGTCGGCGTCCCGTACAAGAAGAAGGCCGAGATCGCTGCGTACGGCAGGATCTCGGCACGCGACGCTTCCCCCACTGTGCCCCGATTGGCTCGCTCAGTTCGCGCGGTCTCGCGACCAATTATTCGTCGCGCCGTTCGAAGATTGATTGATGATTGGCAGGTCCTCCTTGAGTCCCCCTGGGGCTCTTCCTGCGGCGTGGATCCGAGGCGCAGTAGTAGACTTCGCTCTTCCGGAGTCCGCTACCATCGTCTGCCCGCGAGATGGCCCCCGTGGCTTCGTCCCTGCGCCTCTCCGTTGAGGATCTCTCCCCGGAACGCGGGGTGAGGTGGCCAACCTCGCCCGCGTCGGCTGGTCCCCATGTACCGGTGCGTCCTCTCACATCCGTGGGGCAGCCCTCCCATCGTGTGTCCTCCCTGAGTGGCACGATGGGTTCCGACAGCCTCCCAATTTCGGCGTCGTGTCACTCGCCGGGTGAAGTGACTCTGGAGCGGCGGGTACCCTGGCCGCTCCCCGATCCCGAAGATCCGCCGCAGGAGACCGTATCGGTGGTGTCGAGATGGTCTCGCACCTGACGCCTGCCGATGCCACCATCTAGGCCGCTGAGATATCCCGAGAGCTAGGGCGCAAAATAGATGTTAGAAATACGTTGGACTCTCTCTGGTGCGCACTAAAGGCTCCTCTTGCTCCGGGAAGGGTTCGGCTTTGTGACTGGCACTGGTGCCACGTCACAGTGGATAGAGATTTGAAGATTGCAGATTGAGTATGGAGTATTGAAAACTGAGAATTGATGATATTCTATGGAGGATTGAGGATTGACAACTGGTTGTTGAGGACTGAGGGCTGAAGATTGAGGATTCAGGATTGAGGTTTCAGGATTGAGGTTTGAGGACTGAGGTTTGAGGATTGAGGATTGAGTATTGAGGATTGAGGATTGAGTATTGAAGATTGAGTATTGACGCCTGAGGATTGAGTATTGAGGATTGAGGATTGAGGATTGAGGATTGAAGATTGAGTATTGGGGATTGAAGGTTGAGGATTGAGGATTGAGGATTGAGGATGGAGTATGAGGACTGACGGTTGAGGATTGAGGTTTGAGGATTGAGGATTGAGGATTGAGGACTGAGGATTGAGGATTGAGTATTGAGAATTGAGGATTGATGGTTGAGTATTGAGGATTGATGGCTGAGGGTTGTGTGTTGAGTATTGAGGATTGAGGATTGAGGATTGAGGATAGAGGATTGAGGATTGAAGATTGAGTAGTGATGATTGAATATTGAGGATTGAGGATTGAGGTTTGAGGATTGAGGACGAGGACTGACAGTTGAGGATTGAGGTTTGGGGATTGAGGATTGCGGATTGAGGACTGAGGATTGGGGATTGAGGATTGAGCATTGAGGATTGAAGATTGATGACTGGGGATTGAGGATTGCAGATTGCTGAATAAGGATTGAAGATTATTGAAGATTGATGATTAAGGATTGAAGATTGGGGATTGAGGATCTAGGAATGGAGATTGATTATTGAGGATTGAAGATTGAGGATTGAGGATTGAGGATTGAGAATTGAGAATTGAGGATGAGGACTGAGTGTTGAGGATTGAGGTTTGCGGAATGAGGATTGTGGGTTGAGGATTGAGGATTGAGGATTGAGGGTTGAGGATTGAGTATTGAAGATTGAGTATTGATGCCTGAGGATTGAGGATTGAGGATTGAGGATTGAGGATTGAGGATTGAAGATTGAGTATTGGGGATTGAAGGTTGAGGATTGAGGATTGAGGATTGAGGATGGAGAATGAGGACTGACGGTTGAGGATTGAGGTTTGAGGATTGAGGATTGAGGATTGGGGACTAAGGATTGAGGATTGAGGATTGAGCGTTGAGGATTGAGGATTGAGGACTGGGGATTGAGAACTGAAGATTGAGGATTAAGGATTGAAGATTGGGGATTGAGGATCTAGGATTGGAGATTGATTATTGAGGATTGAAGATTGAGGATTGAGGATTGAGGATTGAGAATTGAGAATTGAGTATGAGGACTGAGGGTTGAGTATTGAGGCTTGAGGTATGAGGATGGAGGATGAGGGCTGAGGGCTGAGGATTGAGGTTTGAGGATTGAAGATTGAGTATTGGGGATTGAAGGTTGAGGATTGAGGATTGAGGATTGAGGATGGAGTATGAGGACTGACGGTTGAGGATTGAGGTTTGAGGATTGAGGATTGAGGATTGAGGACTGAGGATTGAGGATTGAGTATTGAGAATTGAGGATTGATGGTTGAGTATTGAGGATTGATGGCTGAGTGTTGTGTGTTGAGTATTGAGGATTGAGGATTGAGGATTGAGGATAGAGGATTGAGGATTGAAGATTGAGTAGTGATGATTGAATATTGAGGATTGAGGATTGAGGTTTGAGGATTGAGGACGAGGACTGACAGTTGAGGATTGAGGTTTGGGGATTGAGGATTGCGGATTGAGGACTGAGGATTGGGGATTGAGGATTGAGCATTGAGGATTGAAGATTGATGACTGGGGATTGAGGATTGCAGATTGCTGAATAAGGATTGAAGATTATTGAAGATTGATGATTAAGGATTGAAGATTGGGGATTGAGGATCTAGGAATGGAGATTGATTATTGAGGATTGAAGATTGAGGATTGAGGATTGAGGATTGAGAATTGAGAATTGAGGATGAGGACTGAGTGTTGAGGATTGAGGTTTGCGGAATGAGGATTGTGGGTTGAGGATTGAGGATTGAGGATTGAGGGTTGAGGATTGAGTATTGAAGATTGAGTATTGATGCCTGAGGATTGAGGATTGAGGATTGAGGATTGAGGATTGAGGATTGAAGATTGAGTATTGGGGATTGAAGGTTGAGGATTGAGGATTGAGGATTGAGGATGGAGAATGAGGACTGACGGTTGAGGATTGAGGTTTGAGGATTGAGGATTGAGGATTGGGGACTAAGGATTGAGGATTGAGGATTGAGCGTTGAGGATTGAGGATTGAGGACTGGGTATTGAGAACTGAATATTGAGGATTAAGGATTGAAGATTGGGGATTGAGGATCTAGGATTGGAGATTGATTATTGAGGATTGAAGATTGAGGATTGAGGATTGAGGATTGAGAATTGAGAATTGAGTATGAGGACTGAGGGTTGAGTATTGAGGCTTGAGGTATGAGGATGGAGGATGAGGGCTGAGGGCTGAGGATTGAGGTTTGAGGATTGCAGATTGAGTATTGAGGATTGAAGATTGACTATTGATGACTGAAGATTGAGGATTGAGGATTGAGGGTTGAGGATTGAGGACGAGGACTGATGGTTGAGGATTGAGGATAGAGGATCGAGGATGGAGTATGAGGACTGACGGTTGAGGATTGAGGTTTGAGGATTGAGGATTGAGGATTGAGGACTGAGGATTGAGGATTGAGGATTGAGTATTGAGAATTGAGGATTGATGGTTGAGTATTGAGGATTGATGGCTGAGGGTTGTGTGTTGAGTATTGAGGGTTGAGGACTGAGGATTGAGGACTGAGGATTGAGGATTGAGGATTGAGCATTGAGGATTGAAGATTGATGACTGGGGATTGAGGATTGAAGGTTGATGATTAAGGATTGAAGATTATTGAGGATTGATGATTAAGGATTGAGATTGGGGATTGAGGATCTAGGATTGGAGATTGATTATTGAGGATTGAAGATTGAGGATTGAGGATTGAGGATTGAGAATTGAGAATTGAGGATGAGGACTGAGTGTTGAGGATTGAGGTTTGCGGAATGAGGATTGTGGGTTGAGGATTCAGGATTGAGGATTGAGGATTGAGGATTGAGTATTGATGATTGAGTGTTGATGCCTGAGGATTGAGGATTGAGGATTGAGGATTGAGGATTGAGGAATGAATATTGAGTATTGGGGATTGAAGGTTGAGGATTGAGGATTGAGGATTGAGGATGGAGAATGAGGACTGACGGTTGAGAATTGAGGTTTGAGGATTGAGGATTGAGGATTGAGGACTGAGGATTGAGGATTGAGGATTGAGCATGGAGGATTGAAGATTGAGGACTGGGGATTGAGAATTGAAGATTGAGGATTAAGGATTGAAGATTGGGGATTGAGGATCTAGGATTGGAGATTGATTATTGAGGATTGAAGATTGAGGATTGAGGATTGAGGATTGAGAATTGAGAATTGAGTATGAGGACTGAGGGTTGAGTATTGAGGCTTGAGGTATGAGGATTGAGGGTTGAGGATTGAGGATTGAGGATTGAGGATTGAGGATTGAGTATTGAAGATTGAGTATTGATGCCTGAGGATTGAGGCTTGAGGATTGAGGATTGAGGATCGAGGATTGAAGATTGAGTATTGAGGATTGAAGATTGAGGATTGAGGATTGAGGGTTGAGGATGGAGGATGAGGGCTGAGTGTTGAGGATTGAGGTTTGAGGACTGAGGACTAAGGATTGATGATTGAGAATTGAGGATTGAGAATTGAGGATTGAAGATTGAGGATTGGGTATTGAGGATTGAAGAATGAGGATTGAGGATTGAGGATTGAGGATTGAGGATTGAGGATTGAAGGTTGAGCATTGGGTTTTGAGGATTGAAGAATGAGGATTGAGGATTGAGGATTGAGGATTGAGGATTGAAGATTGAGTATTGAGGATTGAAGATTGATGACTGAGGATTGAGGTCTGAGGATTGAGGGTTGAGGATTGATGATTGAAGATTCAGTATTGATGATTGAATATTGAGGATTGAGGATTGAGGATTGAGGATTGAGGATTGAGTATTGAGGATTGAAGATTGAGGATTGATGATTGAGGATTGAGGATTGAGGATTGAGGATTTAGGATTGAGGATTGAAGATTGAGGATTGGGTATTGAGGATTGAAGAATGACGATTGAGGATTGAGGATACAGTATTGACGATTGAGCATTGATCACTGAGGATTGAGGATTGAGTATTGAGGATTGAAGATTGAATATAGATGATTGAAGATTCAGGATTGAGGATTGAGTATTGAGGATGGAGTATGAGGGCTGAGGGCTGAGGATTGAGGTTTGAGGATTGCAGACTGAGTATTGAGGATTGAAGACTGAGGATTCAGGATTGAGGATTGAGGATTGAGGGTTGAGGATTGAGGATTGAGGATTGAAGATTGAGTATTGAGGATTGAAGATTGAGGATTGAGGATTGAGGATTGAGGATTGAGGATTGAGCATTGAAGATTGAGGATTGGGGATTGAGGATTGACGATTGAGGATTGAGTATTGAGGATTGAAGATTGACTATTGATGATTGAAGATTGAGGATTGAGGATTGAGGGTTGAGGATTGAGGACGAGGACTGACGGTTGAGGATTGAGGTTTGAGGATTGAGGTTTGAGGATTGAGGACTGAGGCTTGAGGATTGAGGATTGAGCATTGAGGATTGAAGATTGAGGACTGGCGATTGAGGATTGAAGATTGAGGATTAAGGATGGAGGAATGGGGATTGAGGATGTAGGATTGGAGATTGATTATTGATGATTGAAGATTGAGAATTGATGATTGAGGATTGAGAATTGAGAATTGATGATGAGGACTGAGGGTTGAGGATTGAGGTTTGAGGAACGAGGACTGAGGATTGAGGATTGAGGACTAAGGATTGACGATTGAGTATTGAAGATTGAGGATTGATGACTGAGGATTGAGGACTGAGGATTGAGGATTGAGGATTGATGGTTGAAGATTGGGTATTGAGGATTGAATATTGAGGATTGAGGATTGAGGATTGAGTATTGAGGATTGAGGATTGAGGATTGAGGATTGAGGATTGAAGATTGTGTATTGAGGATTGAAGGCTGAGGATTGTGGATTGAGGATTGAGGATTGGGGATTGAATATTGAGGATTGGGGACTGAGTGTTGAGGGTTGAGTGATGAGAATTGATGTTTGTGGATAGAGATTTGAATATTGCAGATTGAGTATTGAGTATTGAAAACTGAGAATTGATGATATTCTATGGAGGATTGAGGAATGACAACTGGCTGTTGAGGACTGAGGGATGAAGATTGAGGATTCAGAATTGAGGATTCAGGATTGAGGTTTGAGGACTGAGGATTGAGGATTGAGGATTGAGGATTGAGGATTGAGGATTGAGGCTTGAAGATTGAGGATTGGGTATTGAGGATTGAACATTGAGTATTGAGGATTGAGGATTGAAGGTTGAATATTGATGAATGAAGATTGAGGATTGATGATTGAGGGTTGTGTATTGAGGACGAGGACTGAGGGTTGAGCATTGATACTTGAGGTCTGAGCACTGAGGATTGAGGATTGCGAATTGAGGATTGAGGATAGAAGATAGAAGATTGGGTATCGAGGATTGAAGAATGAGGATTGAGGATTGAGGATTGAGGATTGAGGATTGAGGATTGAGGATTGAGTATTGAAGATTGAGTATTGATGCCTGAGGATTGAGGCTTGAGGATTGAGGATTGAGGATCGAGGATTGAAGATTGAGTATTGAGGATTGAAGATTAAGGATTGAGGATTGAGGGTTGAGGATGGAGGATGAGGGCTGAGTGTTGAGGATTGAGGTTTGAGGACTGAGGACTGAGGATTAAATGATTAAGAATTGAGGATTGAGGATTGAGGACTGAGGATTGAATATTGAGTATTGTGGATTGAAGATTGAGGATTGAGGATTGAGGATTGAGGATCGAGGATTGAAGATTGAGTATTGAGGATTGAAGATTAAAGATTGAGTATTGAGGATTGAGGATTGAAGGTTGAAGATTGAGGATTGAGGGTTGAGGATTGAGGATTGAGGATTGAGGATTGAAGATTGAAAATTGATGAT
The DNA here is from genome assembly GCF_051401765.1 of Calliopsis andreniformis. Lineage (NCBI taxonomy): Eukaryota > Metazoa > Arthropoda > Insecta > Hymenoptera > Andrenidae > Calliopsis > Calliopsis andreniformis. The sequence goes on along the minus strand of NW_027480444.1, from coordinate 4,111,205 downwards.
TGAATATTGAGGACTGAGGATTGAGGGTTGTGGATTGAGGACGAGGACTGAGGGTTGAATATTGATGTTTGAGGTCGGAGGATTGAGGGTTGAGGATTGAGAATTGAGGATTGAGGATTGAGGATTGAAGATTGAGGATTGGGTATTGAGGATTGAACAATAAGGATTGAGGATTGTGGTTTGAGGATTGAGGATTGCAGATTGAGTATTGAGGATTGAAGATTGAGTATTGAGGATTGAGGATTGAAGATTGAGGATTGAGGATTGTGGATTGAGGATTGAGAATTGAAGATTGAGTATTGAGGATTGAAGATTGAGGATTGAGGATTGAGTACTGAGGCTTGAGGATTGGGGATTGAGCATAGAGGATTGAAGATTGAGGACTGGCGATTGAGGATTGAAGATTGAGGATTAAGGATGGAGGATTGGGGATTGAGGATGTAGGATTGGAGATTGATTATTGGTGATTGAAGATTGAGAATTGATGATTGAGGATTGAGAATTGAGAATTGAGGATGAGGACTCAGGGTTGAGGGTTGAGGTTTGAGGAACGAGGATTGAGGATTGAGGAGTGAGGACTAAGGATTGACGATTGAGTATTGAAGATTGAGGATTGATGACTGAGGATTGAGGACTGAGGATTGATGATTGAGGATTGATGATTGAAGATTGAGTATTGAGGATTGAATATTGAGGATTGAGGATTGACGATTGAGGATTGAGGATTGAGGATTGAGGATTGAAGATTGTGTATTGAGGATTGAAGGTTGAGGATTGTGGATTGAGGATTGAGGATTGGGGATTGAATATTGAGGATTGGGGACTGAGTGTTGAGGGTTGAGTGATGAGAATTGATGTTTGTGGATAGAGATTTGAAGATTGCAGATTGAGTATGGAGTATTGAAAACTGAGAATTGATGATATTCTATGGAGGATTGAGGATTGACAACTGGTTGTTGAGGACTGAGGGCTGAAGATTGAGGATTCAGGAATGAGGTTTCAGGATTGAGGTTTGAGGACTGAGGTTTGAGGATTGAGGATTGAGTATTGAGGATTGAGGATTGAGTATTGAAGATTGAGTATTGACGCCTGAGGATTGAGTATTGAGGATTGAGGATTGAGGATTGAGGATTGAAGATTGAGTATTGGGGATTGAAGGTTGAGGATTGAGGATTGAGGATTGAGGATGGAGTATGAGGACTGACGGTTGAGGATTGAGGTTTGAGGATTGAGGATTGAGGATTGAGGACTGAGGATTGAGGATTGAGTATTGAGAATTGAGGATTGATGGTTGAGTATTGAGGATTGATGGCTGAGGGTTGTGTGTTGATTATTGAGGATTGAGGATTGAGGATTGAGGATAGAGGATTGAGGATTGAGGATTGAGGGTTGAGGATTGAATATTGAGGATTGAGGATTGCAGATCGACTATTGAGGATTGCGAATTGAGGATTGAGGGTTGAGGACAGTGGATTGAAGATTGAGTATTGAGGATTGAAGTTTGAGGATTGTGGATTGAGGATTGAGGATTGAGGATTGAGGATTGAGGATTGAGGATTGAGGATTGAAGATTGAGTATTGAGGATTGAAGATTGAGGATAGAGGATTGAGGATTGAGGTTTGAGGATTGAAGATTGCGTACTGAGGATTGAAGATTAAGATTGAGGATTGAGGATTGAGGATTGAAGACTGAGGATTGAGGATTGGGGACTGAGGATTGAGGGTTGTGGATTGAGGACGAGGACTGAGGATTGAATATTTATGTTTGAGGTCTGAGGATTGCGGATTGAGGATTGAGAATTGAGGATTGAGGATTGAGGATTGAAGATTGAGGATTGGGTATTGAGGATTGAGTATTGAGGATTGAAGATTGAGGATAGGGTATTGAGGATTGAAGAATGATGATTGAGGATTGAGGATTGAGGGTTGAGGATTGAATATTGAGGATTGAGGATTGAAGATCGACTATTGAGGATTGCGAATTGAGGATTGAGGGTTGAGGACAGTGGATTGAAGATTGAGTATTGAGGATTGAAGTTTGAGGATTGTGGATTGAGGATTGAGGATTGAGGATTGAGGATTGAGGATTGAGGATTGAAGACTGAGGATTGGGTATTGAGGATTGATCATTGAGGATTGAGGATTGAGGTTTGAGGATTGAGGATTGAAGATTGAGTACTGAGGATTGAAGATTAAGATTGGGGATTGAGGATTGAGGACTGAGGATTAAGGATTGAGGATTGAAAGTTCAGTATTGAGGATTGAAGATTGAGAATTGAGGATTGAGGATTGAACATTGAGGACTGAGTCTTGAGGATTGAAGATTGAAGATTGAAGATTGCGTATTGAATATAGAACATTGAGGATTGAGTATTGAGTATTGAGGACTGAGGATAGAGGATTGAAGATTGAATATTGATGATTGAAGATTGAGGATCAAGGATTGAGTGTTGTGGATTGAGGACGAGGACTGAGGGTAGAGTATTGATGTTTGAGGTCCGAGGATTGAGGATTGAGGATTGAGAATTGAGGATTGAGGATTGAGGATTGAGGATTGAGGATTGAGGGTTGTGGATTGAGGACGAGGACTGAGGGTTGAGTATTGATGTTTGAAGTCTGAGGATTCAGGATTGAGGATTGAGATTTGAAGATTGAGGATTGAGGATTGAAGACTGAGGATTCTTTATTGAGGATTGAAGAATGAGGATTGAGGATTGCAGATTGAGTATTGAGGATTGAAGATTGAGGACTGAGGATTGAGGATTGAGGATTGACGATTAAGGATTGAGGATTGAGGATTGAGGATCGAGGAATGAAGGTTGAGGATTGCGTATTGAGGATAGAACATTGAGGATTGAGGATTGAGTATTGAGGATTGAGGATTGAGGATTGAAGATTGAATATTGATGATTGAAGATTGAGGATCGAGGATTGAGAGTTGTGGATTGAGGACGAGGTCTGACGGTTGAGTATTGAGTATTGAGGATTGAGGATTGAAGATTGAGTATTGAGGATTGAAGATTGACGATTGAGGATTGAGGATTGAGGATTGAGGATTGAGGATTGAGGATTGAGGATTGAAGATTGAGTATTGAGGATTGAAGATTGAGGATTGAGGATTGAGGGTTGAGGATTGAGGATTGAAGATTGAGTACTGAGGATTGAAGATTAAGATTGAGGATTGAGGATTGAGGATTGAGGGTTGAGGATTGAGGATTGAAGATTGAGTATTGAGGATTGAAGATTGAGGATTGAGGATTGAGGATTGAGGATTGAGGATTGAGGATTGAGGATTGAAGATTGAGGACTGGGTATTGAGGATTGAAGAATGAGGATTGAGGATTGAGGATTGAGGATTGAGGATTGAGGATTGAAGACTGAGTATTGAGGATTGAAGATTGAGGATTGAGGAGTGAGTATTGAAGATTGAGGATTTGGGACTGAGGATTGAAGATTGAGGATTGAGGATTGAGGATTGAGGACTGAGGATTGAGGATTGAGGATTGAATACTGAGGATTGAGGATTGAGGGTTGAAGATTGAGGATTGGGTATTGAGGATTGAAGAATGAAGATCTAGGATTGGATATTGAGGATTGAGGATTGAGGATTGAGGATTGAATATTGAGTATTGAGAATTGAGAATTGAGGATGAGGGCTGAGGGTTGAGGATTGAGGTTTGAGGAACGCGGACTGAGGGTTGAGGATTGAGGACTGAGGACTGACGATTGAGTATTGAGGATTGAGGATTGATTACTGAGGATTGAGGATTGAGGATTGAGGATTGAGGATTGGGTTTGATTATTGAAGATTCAGTATTGAGGATTGAGGATTGAAGATTGAGGATTGCGTATTGAGGATAGAACATTGAGGATTGAGGATTGAGTATTGAGCATTGAGGATTGAGGATTGAAGATTGAATATTGATGATTGAAGATTGAGGATCGAGGATTCAGTATTGTGGATTGAGGACGAGGACTGAGGGTAGAGTATTGATGTTTGAGGTCTGAGGATTGAGGATTGAGGATTGAGAATTGAGGATTGAGGATTGAGGATTGAAGATTGAGGATTGGGTGTTGAGGATTGAAGAATGAGGATTGAGGATTGAGGATTGAGTATTGAGGATTGAAGGTTGAGTATTGAGGATTGAAGATTGAGGATTGAGGATTGAGTATTGAGGATTGAGGATTGAGGATTGCGGATAGAAGATTGAGGATTGGGTATTGCGGATTGAACATTGAGGATTGAGGATTGAGGATTGAGGTTTGAGGATTGAAGATTGAGGATTGAGGATTGAGGATTGAGGATTGAGGATTGAAGATTGAGGATTGGGTATTGAGGATTGTAGAATGAGGATTGAGTATTGAGTATTGCGGATTGAGTATTGACGGTTGAGTATTGAGGATTGAAGGCTGACTATTGAGGATTGAAGATTGAGTATTGAGGATTGAGGATTGCGGATAGAAGATTGAGGATTGGGTATTGCGGATTGAACATTGAGGATTGAGGATTGAGGATTGAGGATTGAGGATTGAGGATTGAGAATTGAGGATTGAGGATTGAGGATTGAAGATTCAGGACTGGGTATTGAGGATTGAAGAATGAGGATTGAGGATTGAGGATTGAGGATTGAGGATTGAGGATTGAGGATTGAAGACTGAGTATTCAGGATTGAGGATTGAGGATTGAGGAGTGAGTATTGAAGATTGAGGATTTGGGGCTGAGGATTGAAGATTGAGGATTGAGGGTTGAGGATTGAGAATTGAGGATTGAGGATTGAGTATTGAATATTGGGGGTTGATGATTGAGGATTGAGGATTGAGGATTGAAGATTTAATATTGATGATTGAATATTGAGGACTGAGGATTGAGGTTTGTGTATTGAGGACGAGGACTGAGGGTTGAATATTGATGTTTGAGGTCTGGGGATTGAGGATTGAGGATTGAGAATTGAGGATTGAGGATTGAGGATTGAAGATTGAGGATTGGGTATTGAGGATTGAAGAATGAGGATTGAGGATTGAGGTTTGATGATTGAGGATTGCAGATTGAGGATTGAGGATTGAGAATTGGGGATTGAGGATTGAGGATTGAAGATTGAGGATTGGGTATTGAGGATTGATGAATGAGGGTTGAGGATTGAGGATTGAGGATTGAGGATTGAGGATTGAAAACTTTGAATTGAGGATATTCTACTGAGGATTGAGGATTGACAACAGATTGTTGAGGACTGAGGTCTGAAGATTGAGGATTCAGGATTGAGGATTCAGAATTGAAGTTTGAGGACTAAGGATTGAGGATTGAAGAATGAGTATTGAGGATTGAGGATTGAGGATTGAAGATTGAGGATTGAGGATTGAGGATTGGGGCTGACGGTTCAGGATCGAGGTTTGAGGACTGAGGACTGAGGATAGAGCATTGAGAAATGAGGATTGAGGATTGAGGATTGAAGATTGAGTATTGGGTATTGAGGATTGAAGAATGAGGATTGAGGATTGAGGTTTGAGGATTGGGGATTGAAGATTGACGATTGGGGATTGAGGATTGAGGATTGAAGATTGAGTATTGAGGATTGAAGATTGAGGATTGAGGATTGATCATTGAGGACTGAGGATTGAGGACTGAGGATTGAGGATTGAGAATTGAGAACTGATAATGAGGACTGAAGGTTGAGGATTGAGGATAGAGGATTGAGGATTGAGGATTGAGTATTGAAGATTGAGGATTGATGACTGAGTATTGAGGATTGAGGATTGGGGATTGAGGATTGAGTATTGAAGATTGAGTATTGATGACTGAGGATTGAGGATTGAGGATTGAGGATTGAGGATTGAGGATTGAAAATTGAGTATCGGGGACTCAAGAATGAGGATTGAGGATTGAGGATTGAGGACGGAGGAAGAGCGCTGAGGGTTGAGGATTGAGGTTTGAGTATTGAATCCTGAGAATTCAGGATATTCCATTGAGTGTTGAGAACTGAGGATTGATGGTTGAGTATTGAGGATTGAGGATTGAGGATTGAGGAATGAGTATTGAAGGTTGAGGATTGATGATTGAGGATCGAGGATTGGGGATTGAGGATTGAGTATTGAGTATTGAAGATTGAGGATTGATGATTGAGGATTGAGGATTGAGGATTGAGGATTGAGGATTGAGGATTGAGGATTGAGGATTGAAGACTGAGGATTGGGGATTGAGGAGTGACGATTGAGGATTGAGGATTGAGGATTGAGAGTTGACGATTGATGATTCAAGATTGAGTATTGAGGATTGTAGAATGAGGATTGAGGATTGAGGATTGAGGATTGAGGATTGAGGATTGAAGATTTATTATTTAGGATTGAAGATAGAGGATTGAGAATTGAGGATTGAGGATTGAGGATTCAAGATTGAGGATTGGGTAGTGAGGATTGAAGAATGAGGATTGAGGATTGAGGATTGAGGATTGAGTGTTGAGGATTGAAGATTGAGTATTGAGGATAGAAGACGGACGATTGAGTATTGAGTATTGAAGATTGAGGATTGATGATTGAGGATTGAGGATTGAGGATTGAGGATTGAGGATTGAAGACTGACGATTGAGTATTGAGAATTGAGGACTGAGGATTGAGGATTGAGGATTGAGGGTTGAGAATTGATGATTGAGGATTGAACATTGAGTATTGAGGATTGAAGGCTAAGGATTGAGGATTGAGGATTGAGGATTGACGATGAGGGCTGAGGGTTGAGGATTGAGGTTTGAGGACTGAGGACTGAGGTTTGAGGATTGAGAATTGGGGATTGAGGATTGAGGATTGAAGATTGAGGATTGGGTATTGAGGATTGAAGAATGAGGGTTGAGGATTGAGGATTGAGGATTGAGGATTGAGGATTGAAGATTCAGGTTTGGGTACTGAGGATTGAAGAATGAGGATTGTGGATTGAGGATTGAGTATTGAGGATTGAAGATTGAGTATTGAGGATTGAAGATTGACGATTGAGTATTGAGGATTGAGGATTGAGGGTTGAACGTTGAGAACTGAGTGTTGAGGGTTGAGTGATGAGTATTGATGTTTGTGGATAGAGGTTTGAAGATTGCAGTTTGAGTATTGAGTATTGAAAGCTGTGAATTGAGGATATTCTATTGAGGATTGAGGATTGACAATTGATTGTTGAGGACTGAGGGCCGAAGATTGAGGACTCAGGATTGAGGGTTCAGAATTGAGCTTTGAGTGCTGACGATTGTGGATTGAGGATTGAGTATTGAAGATTCAGTATTGAGGATTGAAGATTGGGAATTGAGGATTGAGGATTGAACATTGAGGACTGAGTGTTGAGTGTTGAGTGATGAGAATTGATGTTTGTGGATAGAGGTTTGAAGATTGCAGATTGAGTATTGAGTATTGAAAACTTTGAATTGAGGATATTCTATTGAGGATTGAGAATTGACAACAGATTGTTGAGGACTGAGGTCTGAAGATTGAGGATTCAGGATTGAGGATTCAGAATTGAGGTTTGAGGACTGAGGACTGAGGTTTGAGGATTGAGAATTGGGGATTGAGGATTGAGGATTGAAGATTGAGGATTGGGTATTGAGGATTGAAGAATGAGGGTTGAGGATTGAGGATTGAGGATTGATGGTTGAGTATTGAGGATTGATGGCTGAGGGTTGTGTGTTGATTATTGAGGATTGAGGATTGAGGATTGAGGATAGAGGATTGAGGATTGAGGATTGAGGGTTGAGGATTGAATATTGAGGATTGAGGATTGCAGATCGACTATTGAGGATTGCGAATTGAGGATTGAGGGTTGAGGACAGTGGATTGAAGATTGAGTATTGAGGATTGAAGTTTGAGGATTGTGGATTGAGGATTGAGGATTGAGGATTGAGGATTGAGGATTGAGGATTGAGGATTGAAGATTGAGTATTGAGGATTGAAGATTGAGGATAGAGGATTGAGGATTGAGGTTTGAGGATTGAAGATTGCGTACTGAGGATTGAAGATTAAGATTGAGGATTGAGGATTGAGGATTGAAGACTGAGGATTGAGGATTGGGGACTGAGGATTGAGGGTTGTGGATTGAGGACGAGGACTGAGGATTGAATATTTATGTTTGAGGTCTGAGGATTGCGGATTGAGGATTGAGAATTGAGGATTGAGGATTGAGGATTGAAGATTGAGGATTGGGTATTGAGGATTGAGTATTGAGGATTGAAGATTGAGGATAGGGTATTGAGGATTGAAGAATGATGATTGAGGATTGAGGATTGAGGGTTGAGGATTGAATATTGAGGATTGAGGATTGAAGATCGACTATTGAGGATTGCGAATTGAGGATTGAGGGTTGAGGACAGTGGATTGAAGATTGAGTATTGAGGATTGAAGTTTGAGGATTGTGGATTGAGGATTGAGGATTGAGGATTGAGGATTGAGGATTGAGGATTGAAGACTGAGGATTGGGTATTGAGGATTGATCATTGAGGATTGAGGATTGAGGTTTGAGGATTGAGGATTGAAGATTGAGTACTGAGGATTGAAGATTAAGATTGGGGATTGAGGATTGATGACTGAGGATTAAGGATTGAGGATTGAAAGTTCAGTATTGAGGATTGAAGATTGAGAATTGAGGATTGAGGATTGAACATTGAGGACTGAGTCTTGAGGATTGAAGATTGAAGATTGCGTATTGAATATAGAACATTGAGGATTGAGTATTGAGTATTGAGGACTGAGGATAGAGGATTGAAGATTGAATATTGATGATTGAAGATTGAGGATCGAGGATTGAGTGTTGTGGATTGAGGACGAGGACTGAGGGTAGAGTATTGATGTTTGAGGTCCGAGGATTGAGGATTGAGGATTGAGAATTGAGGATTGAGGATTGAGGATTGAGGATTGAGGATTGAGGGTTGTGGATTGAGGACGAGGACTGAGGGTTGAGTATTGATGTTTGAAGTCTGAGGATTCAGGATTGAGGATTGAGATTTGAAGATTGAGGATTGAGGATTGAAGACTGAGGATTCTTTATTGAGGATTGAAGAATGAGGATTGAGGATTGCAGATTGAGTATTGAGGATTGAAGATTGAGGACTGAGGATTGAGGATTGAGGATTGACGATTAAGGATTGAGGATTGAGGATTGAGGATCGAGGAATGAAGGTTGAGGATTGCGTATTGAGGATAGAACATTGAGGATTGAGGATTGAGTATTGAGGATTGAGGATTGAGGATTGAAGATTGAATATTGATGATTGAAGATTGAGGATCGAGGATTGAGAGTTGTGGATTGAGGACGAGGTCTGACGGTTGAGTATTGAGTATTGAGGATTGAGGATTGAAGATTGAGTATTGAGGATTGAAGATTGACGATTGAGGATTGAGGATTGAGGATTGAGGATTGAGGATTGAGGATTGAGGATTGAAGATTGAGTATTGAGGATTGAAGATTGAGGATTGAGGATTGAGGGTTGAGGATTGAGGATTGAAGATTGAGTACTGAGGATTGAAGATTAAGATTGAGGATTGAGGATTGAGGATTGAGGGTTGAGGATTGAGGATTGAAGATTGAGTATTGAGGATTGAAGATTGAGGATTGAGGATTGAGGATTGAGGATTGAGGATTGAGGATTGAGGATTGAAGATTGAGGACTGGGTATTGAGGATTGAAGAATGAGGATTGAGGATTGAGGATTGAGGATTGAGGATTGAGGATTGAAGACTGAGTATTGAGGATTGAAGATTGAGGATTGAGGAGTGAGTATTGAAGATTGAGGATTTGGGACTGAGGATTGAAGATTGAGGATTGAGGATTGAGTATTGAGGACTGAGGATTGAGGATTGAGGATTGAATACTGAGGATTGAGGATTGAGGGTTGAAGATTGAGGATTGGGTATTGAGGATTGAAGAATGAAGATCTAGGATTGGATATTGAGGATTGAGGATTGAGGATTGAGGATTGAATATTGAGTATTGAGAATTGAGAATTGAGGATGAGGGCTGAGGGTTGAGGATTGAGGTTTGAGGAACGCGGACTGAGGGTTGAGGATTGAGGACTGAGGACTGACGATTGAGTATTGAGGATTGAGGATTGATTACTGAGGATTGAGGATTGAGGATTGAGGATTGAGGATTGGGTTTGATTATTGAAGATTCAGTATTGAGGATTGAGGATTGAAGATTGAGGATTGCGTATTGAGGATAGAACATTGAGGATTGAGGATTGAGTATTGAGCATTGAGGATTGAGGATTGAAGATTGAATATTGATGATTGAAGATTGAGGATCGAGGATTCAGTATTGTGGATTGAGGACGAGGACTGAGGGTAGAGTATTGATGTTTGAGGTCTGAGGATTGAGGATTGAGGATTGAGAATTGAGGATTGAGGATTGAGGATTGAAGATTGAGGATTGGGTGTTGAGGATTGAAGAATGAGGATTGAGGATTGAGGATTGAGTATTGAGGATTGAAGGTTGAGTATTGAGGATTGAAGATTGAGGATTGAGGATTGAGTATTGAGGATTGAGGATTGAGGATTGCGGATAGAAGATTGAGGATTGGGTATTGCGGATTGAACATTGAGGATTGAGGATTGAGGATTGAGGTTTGAGGATTGAAGATTGAGGATTGAGGATTGAGGATTGAGGATTGAGGATTGAAGATTGAGGATTGGGTATTGAGGATTGTAGAATGAGGATTGAGTATTGAGTATTGCGGATTGAGTATTGACGATTGAGTATTGAGGATTGAAGGCTGACTATTGAGGATTGAAGATTGAGTATTGAGGATTGAGGATTGCGGATAGAAGATTGAGGATTGGGTATTGCGGATTGAACATTGAGGATTGAGGATTGAGGATTGAGGATTGAGGATTGAGGATTGAGAATTGAGGATTGAGGATTGAGGATTGAAGATTCAGGACTGGGTATTGAGGATTGAAGAATGAGGATTGAGGATTGAGGATTGAGGATTGAGGATTGAGGATTGAGGATTGAAGACTGAGTATTCAGGATTGAGGATTGAGGATTGAGGAGTGAGTATTGAAGATTGAGGATTTGGGGCTGAGGATTGAAGATTGAGGATTGAGGGTTGAGGATTGAGAATTGAGGATTGAGGATTGAGTATTGAATATTGGGGGTTGATGATTGAGGATTGAGGATTGAGGATTGAAGATTTAATATTGATGATTGAATATTGAGGACTGAGGATTGAGGTTTGTGTATTGAGGACGAGGACTGAGGGTTGAATATTGATGTTTGAGGTCTGGGGATTGAGGATTGAGGATTGAGAATTGAGGATTGAGGATTGAGGATTGAAGATTGAGGATTGGGTATTGAGGATTGAAGAATGAGGATTGAGGATTGAGGTTTGATGATTGAGGATTGCAGATTGAGGATTGAGGATTGAGAATTGGGGATTGAGGATTGAGGATTGAAGATTGAGGATTGGGTATTGAGGATTGATGAATGAGGGTTGAGGATTGAGGATTGAGGATTGAGGATTGAGGATTGAAAACTTTGAATTGAGGATATTCTACTGAGGATTGAGGATTGACAACAGATTGTTGAGGACTGAGGTCTGAAGATTGAGGATTCAGGATTGAGGATTCAGAATTGAAGTTTGAGGACTAAGGATTGAGGATTGAAGAATGAGTATTGAGGATTGAGGATTGAGGATTGAAGATTGAGGATTGAGGATTGAGGATTGGGGCTGACGGTTCAGGATCGAGGTTTGAGGACTGAGGACTGAGGATAGAGCATTGAGAAATGAGGATTGAGGATTGAGGATTGAAGATTGAGTATTGGGTATTGAGGATTGAAGAATGAGGATTGAGGATTGAGGTTTGAGGATTGGGGATTGAAGATTGACGATTGGGGATTGAGGATTGAGGATTGAAGATTGAGTATTGAGGATTGAAGATTGAGGATTGAGGATTGATCATTGAGGACTGAGGATTGAGGACTGAGGATTGAGGATTGAGAATTGAGAACTGATAATGAGGACTGAAGGTTGAGGATTGAGGATAGAGGATTGAGGATTGAGGATTGAGTATTGAAGATTGAGGATTGATGACTGAGTATTGAGGATTGAGGATTGGGGATTGAGGATTGAGTATTGAAGATTGAGTATTGATGACTGAGGATTGAGGATTGAGGATTGAGGATTGAGGATTGAGGATTGAAAATTGAGTATCGGGGACTCAAGAATGAGGATTGAGGATTGAGGATTGAGGACGGAGGAAGAGCGCTGAGGGTTGAGGATTGAGGTTTGAGTATTGAATCCTGAGAATTCAGGATATTCCATTGAGTGTTGAGAACTGAGGATTGATGGTTGAGTATTGAGGATTGAGGATTGAGGATTGAGGAATGAGTATTGAAGGTTGAGGATTGATGATTGAGGATCGAGGATTGGGGATTGAGGATTGAGTATTGAGTATTGAAGATTGAGGATTGATGATTGAGGATTGAGGATTGAGGATTGAGGATTGAGGATTGAGGATTGAGGATTGAGGATTGAAGATTGAGGATTGGGGATTGAGGAGTGACGATTGAGGATTGAGGATTGAGGATTGAGAGTTGACGATTGATGATTCAAGATTGAGTATTGAGGATTGTAGAATGAGGATTGAGGATTGAGGATTGAGGATTGAGGATTGAGGATTGAAGATTTATTATTTAGGATTGAAGATAGAGGATTGAGAATTGAGGATTGAGGATTGAGGATTCAAGATTGAGGATTGGGTAGTGAGGATTGAAGAATGAGGATTGAGGATTGAGGATTGAGGATTGAGTGTTGAGGATTGAAGATTGAGTATTGAGGATAGAAGACGGACGATTGAGTATTGAGTATTGAAGATTGAGGATTGATGATTGAGGATTGAGGATTGAGGATTGAGGATTGAGGATTGAAGACTGACGATTGAGTATTGAGAATTGAGGACTGAGGATTGAGGATTGAGGATTGAGGGTTGAGAATTGATGATTGAGGATTGAACATTGAGTATTGAGGATTGAAGGCTAAGGATTGAGGATTGAGGATTGAGGATTGACGATGAGGGCTGAGGGTTGAGGATTGAGGTTTGAGGACTGAGGACTGAGGTTTGAGGATTGAGAATTGGGGATTGAGGATTGAGGATTGAAGATTGAGGATTGGGTATTGAGGATTGAAGAATGAGGGTTGAGGATTGAGGATTGAGGATTGAGGATTGAGGATTGAAGATTCAGGTTTGGGTACTGAGGATTGAAGAATGAGGATTGTGGATTGAGGATTGAGTATTGAGGATTGAAGATTGAGTATTGAGGATTGAAGATTGACGATTGAGTATTGAGGATTGAGGATTGAGGGTTGAACGTTGAGAACTGAGTGTTGAGGGTTGAGTGATGAGTATTGATGTTTGTGGATAGAGGTTTGAAGATTGCAGTTTGAGTATTGAGTATTGAAAGCTGTGAATTGAGGATATTCTATTGAGGATTGAGGATTGACAATTGATTGTTGAGGACTGAGGGCCGAAGATTGAGGACTCAGGATTGAGGGTTCAGAATTGAGCTTTGAGTGCTGACGATTGTGGATTGAGGATTGAGTATTGAAGATTCAGTATTGAGGATTGAAGATTGGGAATTGAGGATTGAGGATTGAACATTGAGGACTGAGTGTTGAGTGTTGAGTGATGAGAATTGATGTTTGTGGATAGAGGTTTGAAGATTGCAGATTGAGTATTGAGTATTGAAAACTTTGAATTGAGGATATTCTATTGAGGATTGAGGATTGACAACAGATTGTTGAGGACTGAGGTCTGAAGATTGAGGATTCAGGATTGAGGATTCAGAATTGAGGTTTGAGGACTAAGGATTGAGGATTGAAGATTGAGTATTGAGGATTGAGGATTGAGGATTGAAGATTGAGTATTGAGTATTGAGGATGGGGGCTGACGGTTGAGGATTGAGGTTTGAGGTCTGAGGACTGAGGATAGAGCATTGAGAAATGAGGATTGAGGATTGATGATTGAAGATTGAGTATTGGGTATTGAGGATTGAAGAATGAGGATTGAGGATTGAGGTTTGAGGATTGAGGATTGAAGATTGAGTATTGAGGATTGAAGACTGACGATTGAGGATTGAGGATTGAGGACTGAGGATTGAGGATTGAAGATTGATGATTGAGGATTGGATATTGAGGATTGAAGAACGAGGATTGAGGATTGAGGTTTGAGGATTGAGTGTTGAGGATTGAAGATTGAGTATTGAGGATAGAAGACTGACGATTGAGGATTGAGGATTGAGTATTGAAGATTAAGGATTGGTGATTGAGGAATGAGGATTGAGGATTGAGGATTGAGGATTGAGTATTGAAGATTGAGGATTGAATATTGAGGACTGAGGATTGAGGATTGGGGATAGAGAATTGAGTATTGAGGTTTGAGGACTGAGGACTGAGGATTGTGGATTGAGGATTGAGGATTGAAGATTCAGTATTGAGGATTGAAGATTGGGAATTGAGGATTGAGGATTGAACATTGAGGACTGAGTGTTGAGTGTTGAGTGATGAGAATTGATGTTTGTGGATAGAGGTTTGAAGATTGCAGATTGAGTATTGAGTATTGAAAACATTGAATTGAGGATATTCTATTGAGGATTGAGGATTGACAACAGATTGTTGAGGACTGAGGGCCGAAGATTGAGGATTCAGGATTGAGGATTCAGAATTGAGGTTTGAGGACTGAGGATTGAGTATTGAAGATTGAGTATTGAGGATTGAAGATTGAGGATTGAGAATTGAGGATTCAGTATTGAGGATGAGGGCTGAGGGTTGAGGATTGAGGTTTGAGGACTGAGGACTGAGGATTGAGGATTGAGAATTGAGGATTGAGGATTGAGGATTGAAGATTTAGTATTGAGGATTGAAGGTAGAGTATTGAGAATTGAGGATTGAGGATTGAGGATTGAAGATTTAGTATTGAGGATTGAAGGTAGAGTATTGAGAATTGAGGATTGAGGATTGAGGATTGAAGATTGAGGATTGGGTATTGTGGATTGAGGAATGAGGATTGAGGATTGAGGATTGATAATTGAGTATTGAGGATTGAAGGTTGAGTATTCAGGATAGTAGACTGACGATAGAGGATTGAGGATTGAGTATTGAAGATACAGGATTGATGATTGAGGTATGAGGATTGAGGATTGAGGATTGAGGATTGAGAATTGAGGATTGAGGATCGAGGATTGAAGATTTAGTATTGAGGATTGAAGAATGAGGATTGAGAATTGAGGACTGAGGATTGAGGATTGAAGACTAAGGATTGGGTATTGGGGATTGAAGAATGAGGATTGAGGATTGAGGATTGAGGATTGAGTGTTGAGGATTGAAGATTGAGTATTGAGGATAGAAGACTGACGATTGAGGATTGAGAATTGAGTATTGAATATTGAGGATTGATGATTGAGGATTGTGGATTGAGGATTGAGGATTGAAGATTCAGTATTGAGGATTGAAGATTGGGAATTGAGGATTGAGGATTGAACATTGTGGACTGAGTGTTGAGTGTTGAGTGATGAGAATTGATGTTTGTGGATAGAGGTTTGAAGAATGCAGATTGAGTATTCAGTATTGAAAACTTTGAATTGAGGATATTCTATTGAGGATTGAGGATTGACAACAGATTGTTGAGGACTGAGGTCTGAAGATTGAGGATTCAGGATTGAGGATTCAGAATTGAAGTTTGAGGACTAAGGATTGAGGATTGAAGATTGAGTATTGAGGATTGAGGATTGAGGATTGAAGATTGAGGATTGAGGATTGAGGATGGGGGCTGACGGTTCAGGATCGAGGTTTGAGGACTGATGACTGAGGATAGAGCATTGAGAAATGAGGATTGAGGATTGAGGATTGAAGATTGAGTATTGTGTATTGAGGATTGAAGAATGAGGATTGAGGATTGAGGTTTGAGGATTGAGGATTGAAGATTGAGTATTGAGGATTGAAGACTGACGATTGAGGATTGAGGATTGAGGACTGAGGATTGAGGATTGAGGATTGAAGATTGAGGATTGGGTATTGAGGATTGAAGAATTAGGATTGAGGATTGAGGATTGAGGATTGAGTGTTGAGGATTGAAGATTGAGTATTGAGGATAGAAGACTGACGATTGAGGATTGAGGATTGAGTGTTGAAGATTGAGGATTGATGATTGAGGAATGAGGATTGAGGATTGAGGATTGAGGATTGAGTATTGAAGATTGAGGATTGATGATTGAGGACTGAGGTTTGAGTGTTGAGTGATGAGAATTGATGTTTGTGGATAGAGGTTTGAAGATTGCAGATTGAGTATTGAGTATTGAAAACTTTGAATTGAGTATATTCTATTGAGGATTGAGGATTGACAACAGATTGTTGAGGACTGAGGTCTTTAGATTGAGGATTCAGGATTGAGGATTCAGAATTGAGGTTTGAGGACTATGGATTGAGGATTGAAGATTGAGTATTGAGGATTGAGGATTGAGGATTGAAGATTGAGGATTGAGGATTGAGGATGGGGGCTGACGGTTGAGGATTGAGGTTTGAGGACTGAGGACTGAGGATAGAGCATTGAGAAATGAGGATTGAGGATTGAGGATTGAGGATTGAAGAATGAGGATTGAGGATTGAGGATTGAGGATTGAGTGTTGAGGATTGAAGATTGAGTATTGAGGATAGAAGACTGACGATTGAGGATTGAGGATTGAGTATTGAAGATTGAGGATTGATGATTGAGGAATGAGGATTGAGGATTGAGGATTGAGGATTGAGTTTTGAAGATTGAGGATTGATGATTGAGGACTGAGGATTGAGGATTGGGGATTGAGGATTGAGGATTGAGGTTTGAGGACTGAGGACTGAGGATTGTGGATTGAGGATTGAGGATTGAAGATCCAGTATTGAGGATTGAAGATTGGGAATTGAGGATTGAGGATTGAACATTGAGGACTGAGTGTTGAGTGTTGAGTGATGAGAATTGATGTTTGTGGATAGAGGTTTGAAGATTGCAGATTGAGTATTGAGTATTGAAAACTTTGAACTGAGGATATTCTATTGAGGATTGAGGATTGACAGCAGATTGTTGAGGACTGAGGGCCGAAGATTGAGGATTCAGTATTGAGGACTCAGAATTGAGGTTTGAGGACTGAGGATTAAGGATTGAAGATTGAGTATTGAGGATTGAAGACTGACGAATGAGGACTGAGGACTGAGGATTGAGGATTGAGGATTGAGGATTGAAGTTTGAGGATTGAGTATTGAGGATTGAAGATTGAGGATTGAGGACTGAGGATTGAGGATTGAGGATTGAGGATTGAAGATTGTGGATTGAGTATTGAGGATTGAAGATTGAGGATTGAGGATTGAGGATTGGGGATTGACGGTGAGTGCTGAGGGTTGAGGACTGAGGTCTGAAGATTGAGGATTCAGGATTGAGGATTCAGAATTGAGGTTTGAGGACTAAGGATTGAGGATTGAAGAATGAGTATTGACGATTGAAGATTGAGGATTGAGGATTGAGTATTGAGGACTGAAGATTGACGATTGAGGATTGAGGATTGAGGATTGAAGATTGAGTATTGAGGATTGAAGATTGAGGATTGAGGATTGATCATTGAGGACTGAGGATTGAGGACTGAGGATTGAGGATTGAGAATTGAGAAATGATAATGAGGACTGAGGGTTGAGGATTGAGGATAGAGGATTGAGGATTGAGGATTGAGTATTGAAGATTGAGGATTGATGACTGAGTATTGAGGATTGACGATTGAGGATTGAGGATTGAGTATTGAAGATTGAGTATTGATGACTGAGGATTGAGGATTGAGGATTGAGGATTGAGGATTGAGGATTGAGGATTGAAAATTGAGTATCGGGGACTCAAGAATGAGGATTGAGGATTGAGGATTGAGGACGGAGGATGAGGGCTGAGGGTTGAGGATTGAGGTTTGAGTATTGAATCCTGAGAATTCAGGGTATTCCATTGAGTGTTGAGAACTGAGGATTGATGGTTGAGTATTGAGGATTGAGGATTGAGGATTGAGGAATGAGTATTGAAGGTTGAGGATTGATGATTGAGGATCGAGGATTGGGGATTGAGGATTGAGTATTGAGTATTGAAGATTGAGGATTGATGATTGAGGATTGAGGATTGAGGATTGAGGATTGAGGATTGAGGATTGAAGATTGAGGATTGGGGATTGAGGAGTGACGAATGAGGATTGAGGATTGAGGATTGAGAGTTGACGATTGATGATTCAAGATTGAGTATTGAGTATTGTAGAATGAGGATTGAGGATTGAGGATTGAGGATTGAGGATTGAGGATTGAAGATTTAGTATTTAGGATTGAAGATAGAGTATTGAGAATTGAGGATTGAGGATTGAGGATTGAAGATTGAGGATTGGGTAGTGAGGATTGAAGAATGAGGATTGAGGATTGAGGATTGAGTGTTAAGGATTGAAGATTGAGTATTGAGGATAGAAGACGGACGATTGAGTATTGAGTATTGAAGATTGAGGATTGATGATTGAGGATTGAGGTTTGAGGATTGAGGATTGAGGATTGAGGATTGAAGACTGACGATTGAGTGTTGAGAATTGAGGACTGAGGATTGAGGATTGAGGATTGAGGGTTCAGAATTGATGATTGAGGATTGAAGATTGAGTATTGAGGATTGAAGGCTAAGGATTGAGGATTGAGGGTTGAGGATTGACGATGAGGGCTGAGAGTTGAGGATTGAGGTTTGAGGACTGAGGACTGAGGTTTGAGGATTGAGAATTGGGGATTGAGGATTGAGGATTGAAGATTGAGGATTGGGTATTGAGGATTGAAGAATGAGGGTTGAGGATTGAGGATTGAGGATTGAGGATTGAGGATTGAAGATTCAGGTTTGGGTACTGAGGATTGAAGAATGAGGATTGTGGATTGAGGATTGAGGATTGAGGATTGAAGATTGAGTATTGAGGATTGAGGATTGACGATTGAGTATTGAGGATAGAGGATTGAGTGTTGAACGTTGAGGACTGAGTGTTGAGGGTTGAGTGATGAGTATTGATGTTTGTGGATAGAGGCTTGAAGATTGCAGTTTGAGTATTGAGTATTGAAAGCTGTGAATTGAGGATATTCTATTGAGGATTGAGGATTGACAATTGATTGTTGAGGACTGAGGGCCGAAGATTGAGAACTCAGGATTGAGGATTCAGAATTGAGCTTTGAGGGCTGACGATTGTGGAATGAGGATTGAGTATTGAAGATTCAGTATTGAGGATTGAAGATTGGGAATTGAGGATTGAGGATTGAACATTGAGGACTGAGTGATGAGTGTTGAGTGATGAGAATTGATGTTTGTGGATAGAGGTTTGAAGATTGCAGATTGAGTATTGAGTATTGAAAACTTTGAATTGAGGATATTCTATTGAGGACTGAGGATTGACAACAGATTGTTGAGGACAGAGGTCTGAAGATTGAGCATTCAGGATTGAGGATTCAGAATTGAGGTTTGAGGACTAAGGATTGAGGATTGAAGGTTGAGTATTGAGGATTGAGGATTGAGGATTGAAGATTGAGTATTGAGGATTGAAGGTTAAGGATTGAGGATTGAGGATTGAGGATTGACGATGAGGGCTGAGGGTTGAGGATTGAGGTTTGAGGACTGAGGACTGAGGATTGAGGTTTGAGAATTGGGGATTGAGGATTGAGGATTGAAGATTGAGTATTGGGTATTGAGGATCGAAGAATGAGGATTGAGGATTGAGGTTTGAGTATTGAGGATTGAAGAATGAGGATTGAGGATTGAAGGTTGAGTTTTGAGGATTGAGGATTGAGGATTGAAGATTGAGTATTGAGTATTGAAAACTTTGAACTGAGGATATTCTATTGAGGATTGAGGATTGACAGCAGATTGTTGAGGACTGAGGGCCGAAGATTGAGGATTCAGTATTGAGGACTCAGAATTGAGGTTTGAGGACTGAGGATTAAGGATTGAAGATTGAGTATTGAGGATTGAAGACTGACGAATGAGGACTGAGGACTGAGGATTGAGGATTGAGGATTGAGGATTGAAGTTTGAGGATTGAGTATTGAGGATTGAAGATTGAGGATTGAGGACTGAGGATTGAGGATTGAGGATTGAGGATTGAAGATTGTGGATTGAGTATTGAGGATTGAAGATTGAGGATTGAGGATTGAGGATTGGGGATTGACGGTGAGTGCTGAGGGTTGAGGACTGAGGTCTGAAGATTGAGGATTCAGGATTGAGGATTCAGAATTGAGGTTTGAGGACTAAGGATTGAGGATTGAAGAATGAGTATTGACGATTGAAGATTGAGGATTGAGGATTGAGTATTGAGGACTGAAGATTGACGATTGAGGATTGAGGATTGAGGATTGAAGATTGAGTATTGAGGATTGAAGATTGAGGATTGAGGATTGATCATTGAGGACTGAGGATTGAGGACTGAGGATTGAGGATTGAGAATTGAGAAATGATAATGAGGACTGAGGGTTGAGGATTGAGGATAGAGGATTGAGGATTGAGGATTGAGTATTGAAGATTGAGGATTGATGACTGAGTATTGAGGATTGACGATTGAGGATTGAGGATTGAGTATTGAAGATTGAGTATTGATGACTGAGGATTGAGGATTGAGGATTGAGGACGGAGGATGAGGGCTGAGGGTTGAGGATTGAGGTTTGAGTATTGAATCCGGAGAATTCAGGGTATTCCATTGAGTGTTGAGAACTGAGGATTGATGGTTGAGTATTGAGGATTGAGGATTGAGGATTGAGGAATGAGTATTGAAGGTTGAGGATTGATGATTGAGGATCGAGGATTGGGGATTGAGGATTGAGTATTGAGTATTGAAGATTGAGGATTGATGATTGAGGATTGAGGATTGAGGATTGAGGATTGAGGATTGAGGATTGAAGATTGAGGATTGGGGATTGAGGAGTGACGAATGAGGATTGAGGATTGAGGATTGAGAGTTGACGATTGATGATTCAAGATTGAGTATTGAGTATTGTAGAATGAGGATTGAGGATTGAGGATTGAGGATTGAGGATTGAGGATTGAAGATTTAGTATTTAGGATTGAAGATAGAGTATTGAGAATTGAGGATTGAGGATTGAGGATTGAAGATTGAGGATTGGGTAGTGAGGATTGAAGAATGAGGATTGAGGATTGAGGATTGAGTGTTTAGGATTGAAGATTGAGTATTGAGGATAGAAGACGGACGATTGAGTATTGAGTATTGAAGATTGAGGATTGATGATTGAGGATTGAGGTTTGAGGATTGAGGATTGAGGATTGAGGATTGAAGACTGACGATTGAGTGTTGAGAATTGAGGACTGAGGATTGAGGATTGAGGATTGAGGGTTCAGAATTGATGATTGAGGATTGAAGATTGAGTATTGAGGATTGAAGGCTAAGGATTGAGGATTGAGGGTTGAGGATTGAGGATTGAGGAATGAGTATTGAAGGTTGAGGATTGATGATTGAGGATCGAGGATTGGGGATTGAGGATTGAGTATTGAGTATTGAAGATTGAGGATTGATGATTGAGGATTGAGGATTGAGGATTGAGGATTGAGGATTGAGGATTGAAGATTGAGGATTGGGGATTGAGGAGTGACGAATGAGGATTGAGGATTGAGGATTGAGAGTTGACGATTGATGATTCAAGATTGAGTATTGAGTATTGTAGAATGAGGATTGAGGATTGAGGATTGAGGATTGAGGATTGAGGATTGAAGATTTAGTATTTAGGATTGAAGATAGAGTATTGAGAATTGAGGATTGAGGATTGAGGATTGAAGATTGAGGATTGGGTAGTGAGGATTGAAGAATGAGGATTGAGGATTGAGGATTGAGTGTTTAGGATTGAAGATTGAGTATTGAGGATAGAAGACGGACGATTGAGTATTGAGTATTGAAGATTGAGGATTGATGATTGAGGATTGAGGTTTGAGGATTGAGGATTGAGGATTGAGGATTGAAGACTGACGATTGAGTGTTGAGAATTGAGGACTGAGGATTGAGGATTGAGGATTGAGGGTTCAGAATTGATGATTGAGGATTGAAGATTGAGTATTGAGGATTGAAGGCTAAGGATTGAGGATTGAGGGTTGAGGATTGACGATGAGGGCTGAGAGTTGAGGATTGAGGTTTGAGGACTGAGGACTGAGGTTTGAGGATTGAGAATTGGGGATTGAGGATTGAGGATTGAAGATTGAGGATTGGGTATTGAGGATTGAAGAATGAGGGTTGAGGATTGAGGATTGAGGATTGAGGATTGAGGATTGAAGATTCAGGTTTGGGTACTGATGATTGAAGAATGAGGATTGTGGATTGAGGATTGAGGATTGAGGATTGAAGATTGAGTATTGAGGATTGAGGATTGACGATTGAGTATTGAGGATAGAGGATTGAGGGTTGAACGTTGAGGACTGAGTGTTGAGGGTTGAGTGATGAGTATTGATGTTTGTGGATAGAGGCTTGAAGATTGCAGTTTGAGTATTGAGTATTGAAAGCTGTGAATTGAGGATATTCTATTGAGGATTGAGGATTGACAATTGATTGTTGAGGACTGAGGGCCGAAGATTGAGAACTCAGGATTGAGGATTCAGAATTGAGCTTTGAGGGCTGACGATTGTGGAATGAGGATTGAGTATTGAAGATTCAGTATTGAGGATTGAAGATTGGGAATTGAGGATTGAGGATTGAACATTGAGGACTGAGTGATGAGTGTTGAGTGATGAGAATTGATGTTTGTGGATAGAGGTTTGAAGATTGCAGATTGAGTATTGAGTATTGAAAACTTTGAATTGAGGATATTCTATTGAGGACTGAGGATTGACAACAGATTGTTGAGGACAGAGGTCTGAAGGTTGAGGATTCAGGATTGAGGATTCAGAATTGAGGTTTGAGGACTAAGGATTGAGGATTGAAGTTTGAGTATTGAGGATTGAGGATTGAGGATTGAAGATTGAGTATTGAGGATTGAAGGTTAAGGATTGAGGATTGAGGATTGAGGATTGACGATTGAGGATGGGGGCTGACGGTTCAGGATTGAGGTTTGAGGACTGAGGACTGAGGATAGAGCATTGAGAAATGAGGATTGAGGATTGAGGATTGAAGATTGAGTATTGGGTATTGAGGATCGAAGAATGAGGATTGAGGATTGAGGTTTGAGTATTGAGGATTGAAGATTGAGTATTGAGGATTGAAGACTGACGATTGAGAATTGAGGATTGAGGACTGAGGATTGAGGATTGAGGATTGAAGATTGAGGATTGGGTATTGAGGATTGAAGAATGAGGATTGAGGATTGAGGATAGAGGATTGAGTGTTAAGGATTGAAGATTGAGTATTGAGGATAGAAGACTGACGATTGAGGATTGAGGATTCAGTGTTGAAGATTGAGGACTGATGATTTAGGAATGAGGATTGAGGATTGAGGATTGAGGATTGAGTATTGAAGATTGAGGATTGATGATTGAGGACTGAGGATTGAGTGTTGAGTGATGAGAATTGATGTTTGTGGATAGAGGTTTGAAGATTGCAGATTGAGTATTGACTATTGAAAACATTGAATTGAGGATATTCTATTGAGGATTGAGGATTGACAACAGATTGTTGAGGACTGAGGTCTGAAGATTGAGGATTCAGGATTGAGGATTCAGAATTGAGGTTTGAAGACTAAGGATTGAGGATTGAAGATTGAGTATTGAGGATTGAGGATTGAAGAATGAGGATTGAGTATTGTGGATTGAGGATTGAGGATTGAAGAGTGAGCATTGAGGATTGAAGGCTGACGAATGAGGACTGAGGACTGAGGATAGAGCATTGAGAAATGAGGATTGAGGATTGAGGATTGAAGATTGAGTATTGGGTATTGAGGATCGAAGAATGAGGATTGAGGATTGAGGTTCGAGTATTGAGGATTGAAGATTGAGTATTGAGGATTGAAGACTGACGATTGAGGATTGAGGATTGAGGACTGAGGATTGAGGATTGAAGATTGATGATTGAGGATTGGGTATTTAGGATTGAAGAATGAGGATTGAGGATTGAGGATTGAGGATTGAGTGTTGAGGATTGAAGATTGAGTATTAAGGATAGAAGACTGACGATTGAGGATTGATGATTGAGTATTGAAGATTAAGGATTGAAGAATGAGGATTGAGTATTGTGGATTGAGGATTGAGGATTGAAGAGTGAGCATTGAGGATTGAAGGCTGACGAATGAGGACTGAGGACTGAGGATTGAGGATTGAGGTTTGAGGATTGAAGATTGGGGATTGAGTATTGAGAATTGAAGATTGAGGATTGAGGACTGAGGATTGAGGATTGAGGATTGAGGATTGAAGATTGAGGATTGAGTATTGAGGATTGAAGATTGAGGATTAAGGATTGAGGATTGGGGATTGACGATGAGTGCTGAGGGTTGAGGATTGAGGTTTGAGGGCTGAGGACTGAGGATGGAGGATTGAGAATTGAGGATTGAGGATTGAGGATTGAAGATTGAGGATTGGGTATTGAGGATTGAAGAATGAGGATTGAGGATTGAGGATTGAGGAATGAAAATTGAGGGTTGAGGGTTGAGGATTGAGGATTGAAGAATGAGTATTGACGATTGAAGATTTAGGATTGAGGATTGAGTATTAAGGACTGAAGATTGACGATTGAGGATTGAGTATTGAGGATTGAAGATTGAGTATTGAGAATTGAGGATTGAGGATTGAGGATTGAAGATTGAGGATTGGGTAGTGAGGATTGAAGAATGAGGATTGAGGATTGAGGATTGAGTGTTTAGGATTGAAGATTGAGTATTGAGGATAGAAGACGGACGATTGAGTATTGAGTATTGAAGATTGAGGATTGATGATTGAGGATTGAGGTTTGAGGATTGAGGATTGAGGATTGAGGATTGAAGACTGACGATTGAGTGTTGAGAATTGAGGACTGAGGATTGAGGATTGAGGATTGAGGGTTCAGAATTGATGATTGAGGATTGAAGATTGAGTATTGAGGATTGAAGGCTAAGGATTGAGGATTGAGGGTTGAGGATTGACGATGAGGGCTGAGAGTTGAGGATTGAGGTTTGAGGACTGAGGACTGAGGTTTGAGGATTGAGAATTGGGGATTGAGGATTGAGGATTGAAGATTGAGGATTGGGTATTGAGGATTGAAGAATGAGGGTTGAGGATTGAGGATTGAGGATTGAGGATTGAGGATTGAAGATTCAGGTTTGGGTACTGAGGATTGAAGAATGAGGATTGTGGATTGAGGATTGAGGATTGAGGATTGAAGATTGAGTATTGATGATTGAGGATTGACGATTGAGTATTGAGGATAGAGGATTGAGGGTTGAACGTTGAGGACTGAGTGTTGAGGGCTGAGTGATGAGTATTGATGTTTGTGGATAGAGGCTTGAAGATTGCAGTTTGAGTATTGAGTATTGAAAGCTGTGAATTGAGGATATTCTATTGAGGATTGAGGATTGACAATTGATTGTTGAGGACTGAGGGCCGAAGATTGAGAACTCAGGATTGAGGATTCAGAATTGAGCTTTGAGGGCTGACGATTGTGGAATGAGGATTGAGTATTGAAGATTCAGTATTGAGGATTGAAAATTGGGAATTGAGGATTGAGGATTGAACATTGAGGACTGAGTGGTGAGTGTTGAGTGATGAGAATTGATGTTTGTGGATAGAGGTTTGAAGATTGCAGATTGAGTATTGAGTATTGAAAACTTTGAATTGAGGATATTCTATTGAGGACTGAGGATTGACAACAGATTGTTGAGGACTGAGGTCTGAAGATTGAGGATTCAGGATTGAGGATTCAGAATTGAGGTTTGAGGACTAAGGATTGAGGATTGAAGGTTGAGTATTGAGGATTGAGGATTGAGGATTGAAGATTGAGTATTGAGGATTGAAGGTTAAGGATTGAGGATTGAGGATTGAGGATTGACGATGAGGGCTGAGGGTTGAGGATTGAGGTTTGAGGACTGAGGACTGAGGATTGAGGATTGAGAATTGGGGATTGAGGATTGAGGATTGAAGATTGAGTATTGGGTATTGAGGATCGAAGAATGAGGATTGAGGATTGAGGTTTGAGTATTGAGGATTGAAGAATGAGGATTGAGGATTGAAGGTTGAGTTTTGAGGATTGAGGATTGAGGATTGAAGATTGAGTATTGAGGATTGAAGGTTAAGGATTGAGGATTGAGGATTGAGGATTGACGATGAGGGCTGAGGGTTGAGGATTGAGGTTTGAGGACTAAGGATTGAGGATTGAAGATTGAGTATTGACGATTGAGGATGGGGGCTGACGGTTCAGGATTGAGGTTTGAGGACTGAGGACTGAGGATAGAGCATTGAGAAATGAGGATTGAGGATTGAGGATTGAAGATTGAGTATTGGGTATTGAGGATCGAAGAATGAGGATTGAGGATTGAGGTTTGAGTATTGAGGATTGAAGATTGAGTATTGAGGATTGAAGACTGACGATTGAGGATTGAGGATTGAGGACTGAGGATTGAGGATTGAGGATTGAAGACTGAGGATTGGGTATTGAGGATTGAAGAATGAGGATTGAGGATTGAGGATAGAGGATTGAGTGTTAAGGATTGAAGATTGAGTATTGAGGATAGAAGACTGACGATTGAGGATTGAGGATTGAGTGTTGAAGATTGAGGACTGATGATTGAGGAATGAGGATTGAGGATTGAGGATTGAGGATTGAAGAGTGAGCATTGAGGATTGAAGGCTGACGAATGAGGACTGAGGACTGAGGATTGAGGATTGAGGTTTGAGGATTGAAGATTGGGGATTGAGTATTAAGAATTGAAGATTGAGGATTGATGACTGAGGATTGAGGATTGAGGATTGAGGATTGAAGTTTGAGGATTGAGTATTGAGGATTGAAGATTGAGGATTAAGGATTGAGGATTGGGGATTGACGATGAGTGCTGAGGGTTGAGGATTGAGGTTTGAGGGCTGAGGACTGAGGATTGAGGATTGAGAATTGAGGATTGAGGATTGAGGATTGAAGATTGAGGATTGGGTATTGAGGATTGAAGAATGAGGATTGAGGATTGAGGATTGAGGAATGAAAATTGAGGGTTGAGGGTTGAGGATTGAGGATTGAAGAATGAGTATTGACGATTGAAGATTTAGGATTGAGGTTTGAGTATTAAGGACTGAAGATTGACGATTGAGGATTGAGTATTGAGGATTGAAGATTGAGTATTGAGGATTGAAGATTGAGGATTGAGGATTGATCATTGAGGACTGAGGATTGAGGACTGAGGATTGAGGATTGAGAATTGAGAACTGATAATGAGGACTGAGGGTTGAGGATTGAGGATAGAGGATTGAGGATTGAGGATTGAGTATTGAAGATTGAGGATTGATGACTGAGTATTGAGGATTCAGGATTGAAAATTGATTATTAAGGATTGAAGATTGAGGATTGAGGATTGAGGATTGAGAATTGAGAATTGAGGATGAGGGCTGAGGGTTGAGGATTGAGGTTTGAGTATTGAATCCTGAGAATTCAGGATATTCTATTGAGTGTTGAGAACTGAGGATTGATGGTTGAGTATTGAGGATTGAAGATTGAGGATTGAGGAATGAGTATTGAAGGTTGAGGATTGATGATTGTGGATTGAGGATTGGGGATTGAGGATTGAGTATTGAGTATTGAAGATTGAGGATTGATGATTGAGGATTGAGGATTGAGGATTGAGGATTGAGGATTGAGGATTGAGGACTGAGGATTGAGGATTGAAGATTGAGGATTGGGGATTGAGGAGTGACGATTGAGGATTGAGGATTGAGGATTGAGAGTTGAGGATTGAGGATTGAAGATTCAGTATTGAGGATTGAAGATTGAGGATTGGGTATTGAGGTTTGAAGAATGAGGATTGAGGATTGAGGATTGAGGATAGAGGATTGAGGATCTAGGATTGGAGATTGATTATTGAGGATTGAAGATTGGGGATTGAGGATTGAGGATTGAGTATCTAGGATTGGAGATTGATTATTGAGGATGAAGGTTGAGAATTGAGGATTGAGGATTGAGAATTGAGAATTGAGGAAGAGGACTAAGGGTTGAGGATTGAGGGTTGTGAAATGAGGATTGGGGATTGAGGATTGAGGATTGAGGATTGAGGATTGAGGATTGAGGATTGAGCATTGAAGATTGAGTATTGATCACTGAGGATTGAGGATTGAGGATTGAGGTTTGAGGATTGAGGATTGAAGATTGAATGTTGAGGATTGAATATTCAGGATTGAGGATTGGCGATTGAGGATGGAGGATGAGGGCTGAGGGTTGAGGATTGAGGTTTCAGTATTGAATCCTGAGAATTCAGGATATTCTATTGAGTATCGAGAATTGAGGATTGATGGTTAGTATTGAGGATTGAGGATTGAGGATTGAGTGTTGAAGATTGAGGATTGATGATTGAAGATTGATGATTGGGGATTGAGGATTGAGGAATGAGTATTGAAGATTGAGGGATGGTGACTGAGGATTTAGGATTGAGGATTAGGGATTGAGGATTGAGCATTGAGGTTAGAGGACTGAGTGCTGAGGACTGAGGATTGAGGATTGAGGATTGATAATGAGGGCTGAGGGTTGAGGATTGAGGTTTGAGGGCTGAGGACTGAGGATTGAGGATTGAGAATTGAGGATTTAGGATTGAGGATTGAAGATTGAGGATTGGGTATTGAGGATTGAAGAATGAGGATTGAGGATTGAGGATTGAGGATTGGGGATTGAGGATTGAAGGTTGAGGATTGGGTATTAAGGATTGAAGACTGAGGATTGAGGATTGAGGATTGAGGATTGAACATTGAGTATTGAGGATTGAAGATTGAGGATTGAGGATTGAGGATTGAGGATTGAGGATTGAAGATTGAGTTTTGAGGATTGAAGATTGAGGATTGAGTATTGGGGATTGAGGATTGAGGATTGAGGATGAGGATTGAGTATTGAAGATTGAGGATTGATGATTGAGGATTGAGGATTGAGGATTGAGGATTGAAGATTGAATATTGAAGATTGAATATTGATGATTGAATATTGAGGACTGAGGATTGAGGGTTATGTATGGAGGACGAGGACTGAGGGTTGAATATTGATGTTTGAGGTCTGATGGTTAAGGATTGAGGATTGAGAATTGAGGATTGAGGATTGAGGATTGAAGATTGAGGATTGGGTATTGAGGATTGAAGAATGAGGATTGAGGATTGAGGTTTGAGGATTGAGGATTGAGGATTGAGAATTGAGGATTGAGGATTGAGGATTGAGGATTGAGTATTGAAGATTGAGGATTGATGATTGAGGATTGAGGATTGAGGATTGAAGATTGAATATTGATGATTGAATATTGAGGACTGAGGATTGAGGGTTGTTTATTGAGGACGAGGACTGAAGGTTGAATATTGATGTTTGAGGTCTGAGGGTTAAGGATTGAGGATTGAGGATTGAGAATTGAGGATTGAGGGTTGAAGATTGAGTATCGAGGATTGAAGATTGAGGATTCATGATTGAGTACTGAGGATTGAGGATTGAGGATTGAGGATTGAAGATTGAGAATTGAAGATTGAGTATTGAGGACTGAAGATTGGCGATTGAGGATTAAGGATTGAGGATTGAGGTTAGAGGATTGAAGATTCAGTATTGAGGATTGAAGGTTGAGGGTTGTGGATTGAGGATCTAGGATTGGAGATTGACTATTGAGGATTGAAGATTGAGAATTCAGGGTTGACGATTGAGAATTGAGAATTGAGGATGAGGACTGAGGGTTGAGGATTGAGGTTTGAAGACTGAGGATTGTGGATTGAGGATTGAGGATTGAAGATTCAGTATTGAGGATTGAAGATTGGGAATTGAGGATTGAGGATTGAACATTGAGGACTGAGTGTTGAGTGTTGAGAGATGAGAATTGATGTTTGTGGATAGAGGTTTGAAGATTGCAGATTGAGTATTGAGTATTGAAAGCTTTGAATTGAGAATATTCTATTGAGGATTGAGGATTGACAACAGATTGTTGAGGACTGAGGTCTGAAGATTGAGGATTCAGGATTTTGGATCCAGAATTGAGGTTTGAGGACTAAGGATTGAGGATTGAAGATTGGGTATTGAGGATTGAGGATTGAGTATTGAAGATTGAGTATTGAGGATTGAAGATTGACGATTGAGGATTGGGAACTGAGGATTGAGGATTGAACATTGAGGACTGAGTGTTGAGTGTTGAGTGATGAGAATTGATGTTTGTGGATAGAGGTTTGAAGATTGCAGATTGAGTATTGAGTATTGAAAACTTTGAATTGAGGATATTCTATTGAGGATTGAGGATTGACAGCAGATTGTTGAGGACTGAGGGCCGAAGATTGAGGACTCAGGATTGAGGATTCAGAATTGAGGTTTGAAGACTGAGGATTGTGGATTGAGGATTGAGGATTGAAGATTCAGTATTGAGGATTGAAGATTGGGAATTGAGGATTGAGGATTGAACATTGAGGACTGAGTGTTGAGTGTTGAGAGATGAGAATTGATGTTTGTGGATAGAGGTTTGAAGATTGCAGATTGAGTATTGAGTATTGAAAACTTTGAATTGAGAATATTCTATTGAGGATTGAGGATTGAGTGTTGAAGATTGCGGATTGACGATTGAGGAATGAGGATTGAGGATTGAGGATTGAGGATTCAGTATTGAAGATTGAGGATTGGTGATTGAGGACTGAGGATTGAGGATTGGGGATTGAGGATTGAGGATTGAGGTTTGAGGACTGAGGACTGAGGATTGTGGATTGAGGATTGAGGATTGAAGATTCTGTATTGAGGATTGAAGATTGGGAATTGAGGATTGAGGATTGAACATTGAGTACTGAGTGTTGAGTGTTGAGTGATGAGAATTGATGTTTGTGGACAGAGGTTTGAAGATTGCAGATTGAGCATTGGGTATTGAAAACTTTGAATTGAGGATATTCTATTGAAGATTGAGGATTGACAACAGATTGTTGAGGACTGAGGCCCGAAGATTGAGGATTCAGGATTGAGGATTCAGAATTGAGGTTTGAGGACTGAGGATTGAGGATTGAAGATTGAGTATTGAGGATTGAAGATTGAGGATTGAGAATTGAGGATTCAGTATTGAGGATGAGGGCTGAGGGTTGAGGATTGAGGTTTGAGGACTGAGGTCTGAGGATTGAGGATTGAGAATTGAGAATTGAGGATTGAGGATCGAAGATTGAGGATTAGGTATTGAGGATTCGAGAATGAGAATTGAGGATTGAGGATTGAGGATTGAGTGTTGAGGTTTGAAGATTGAGTATTGAGGGTTGAAGACTGACGATTGAGGATTGAGGATTGAGGATTGAGGATTGAGGATTGAGGATAGAAGATTGAGTATTGAGGATTCAAGATTGAGGATTGAGGATTGAGGATTGGGGATTGAGGATTGAGGATTGAGGATTGAGGATTGAAGACTGAGGATTGAGGATTGAGGATGAGGGCTGAGGGTTGAGGATTGAGGTTTGAGGATTGAAGATTGAGGATTGGGTATTGGGGATTGAAGAATGAGGATTGAGTATTGTGGATTGAGGATTGAGGATTGAAGAGTGAGTATTGAGGATTGAAGGCTGACGAATGAGGACTGAGGACAGAGAATTGAGGATTGAGGTTTGAGGATTGAAGATTGGGGATTGAGTATTGAGGATTGAAGATTGAGGATTGAGGAATGAGGATTGAAAATTAATTATTAAGGATTGAAGATTGAGGATTGAGGATTGAGGATTGAGAATTGAGAATTGTGGATGAGGACTGAGGGTTGTGGATTGAGGTTTGAGGAATGAGGATTGAGGATTGAGGATTGAGGATTGAGGATTGAGGATTGAGGATTGGGGATTGAGTATTGAAGATTGAGTATTGATGACTGAGGATTGAGGATTGAGGATTGAGGATTGAGGATTGAGGATCTAGGATTGGAGATTGATTATTGAGGATTGAAGATTGGGGATTGAGGATTGAGGATTGAGGATCTAGGACTGGAGATTGATTATTGAGGATGAAGATTGAGAATTGGGTATTGAGGTTTGAAGGATGAGGATTGAGGATTGAGGATTGAGGATTGAGGATTGAGGATCTAGGATAGGAGATTGAATATTGAGGATTGAAGATTGGGGATTGAGGATTGAGGATTGAGTATCTAGGATTGGAGATTGATTATTGAGGATGAAGGTTGAGAATTAAGGATTGAGGATTGAGAATTGAGAATTGAGGATGAGGACTAAGGGTTGAGGATTGAGGGTTGTGAAATGAGGATTGGGGATTGAGGATTGAGGATTGAGGATTGAGGATTGAGGATTGAGGATTGAGTATTGAAGATTGAGTATTGATCACTGAGGATTGAGGATTGAGGATTGAGGTTTGAGGATTGAGGATTGAAGATTGAATGTTGAGGATTGAATATTCAGGATTGAGGATTGGCGATTGAGGATGGAGGATGAGGGCTGAGGGTTGAGGATTGAGGTTTCAGTATTGAATCCTGAGAATTCAGGATATTCTATTGAGTATCGAGAATTGAGGATTGATGGTTAGTATTGAGGATTGAGGATTGAGGATTGAGTGTTGAAGATTGAGGAATGATGATTGAAGATTGATGATTGGGGATTGAGGATTGAAGAATGAGGATTGAGGATTGAGGATTGAGGATTGGGGAATGAAAATTGAGGGTTGAGGGTTGAGGACTGAGGATTGAAGAATGAGTATTGACGATTGAAGATTGAGGATTGAGGATTGAGTATTGAGGACTGAAGATTGACGATTGAGGATTGAGGATTGAGGATTGAAGATTGAGTATTGAGGATTGAAGATAGAGGATTGAGGATTGATCATTGAGGACTGAGGATTGAGGACTGAGGATTGAGGATTGAGAATTGAGAATTGATAATGAGGTCTGAGAGTTGAGGATTGAGGATAGAGGATTGAGGATTGAGGATTCAGTATTGAAGATTGAGGATTGATGACTGAGTATTGAGGATTGAGGATTGAAAATTGATTATTAAGGATTGAAGATTGAGGATTGAGTATTGAGGATTGAGAATTGAGGATTGAGGATTGAGTATTGAAGATTGAGGATTGATGATTGAGGATTGAGGATTGAAGATTGAATATTGATGATAGAATATTGAGGACTGAGGATTGAGGTTTGTGTATTGAGGACGAGGACTGAGGGTTGAATATTGATGTTTGAGGTCTGAGGGTTAAGGATTGAGGATTGAGAATTGAGGATTGAGGATTGAGGATTGAAGATTGAGGATTGGGTATTGAGGATTGGAGAATGAGAATTGAGGATTGAGGATTGAGGATTGTGTGTTGAGGTTTGAAGATTGAGTATTGAGGGTTGAAGACTGACGATTGAGGATTGAGGATTGACGATTGAGGATTGAGGATTGAGGATTGAAGATTGAGTATTGAGGATTCAAGATTGAGGATTGAGGATTGAGGATTGGGGATTGAGGATTGAGGATTGAGGATTGAGGATTGAAGACTGAGGATTGAGGATTGAGGATGTGGGCTGAGGGTTGAGGATTGAGGTTTGAGGATTGAAGATTGAGGATTGGGTATTGGGGATTGAAGAATGAGGATTGAGTATTGTGGATTGAGGATTGAGGATTGAAGAGTGAGTTTTGAGGATTGAAGATTGAGGATTGAGGATTGAGGATTGGGGATTGACGATGAGTGCTGAGGGTTGAGGATTGAGGTTTGAGGACTGAGGACTGAGGATTGAGGATTGAGAATAGAGGATTGAGGATTGAGGATTGAAGATTGAGGATTGGGTATTGAGGATTGAAGAATGAGGATTGAGGATTGCGGATTGAGGATTGAGGAATGAAAATTGAGGGTTGAGGGTTGAGGATTGAGGATTGAAGATTGAGTATTGAGGATTCAAGATTGAGGATTGAGGATTGAGGATTGAAGACTGACGATTGAGGATTGAGGATTGAGGACTGAGGATTGAGGATTGAAGATTGATGATTGAGGATTGGGTACTCAGGATTGAAGAATGAGGATTGAGGATTGAGGATTGAGGATTGAGTGATGAGGGTTGAAGATTGAGTATTGAGGATAGAAGACTGACGATTGAGGATTGAGGATTGAGTACTGAAGATTAAGGGTTGATGATTGAGGAATGAGGATTGAGGATTGAGGATTGAGGATTGAGTATTGAAGATTGAGGATTGATGATTGAGGACTGAGGATTGAGGATTGGGGATTGAGGATTGAGGATTGAGGTTTGAGGACTGAGGACTGAGGATTGAAAATTGAGTATTGAGGACTGAAGATTGACGATTGAGGATTAAGGATTGAGGATTGAGGATTGAGGATTGAAGATTCAGTATTGAGGATTGAAGGTTGAGGGTTGTGGATTGAGGATCTAGGATTGGAGATTGATTATTGAGGATTGAAGATTGAGAATTCAGGGTTGACGATTGAGAATTGAGAATTGAGGATGAGGACTGAGGGTTGAGGATTGAGGTTTGAGAAATGAGGATTGAGGATTGAGGATTGAGGATTGGGTATTGAGGATTGAAGAATGAGGGTTGAGGATTGAGGATTGAGGTATGAGGATTGAGGATTGAAGATTCAGGTTTGGCTACTGAGGATTGAAGAATGAGGATTGAGAATTGAGGATTGAGGATTGAGTATTGAAGATTGAGTATTGAGGATTGAAGATTGACGATTGAGGATTGGGGATTGAGGATTGAGGATTGAACGTTGAGGACTGAGTGTTGAGGGTTGAGTGATGAGAATTGATGTTTGTGGATAGAGGTTTGAAGATTGCAGTTTGAGTATTGAGTATTGAAAGCTGTGAATTGAGGATATTCTATTGAGGATTGAGGATTGACAATTGATTGTTGAGGACTGAGGGCCGAAGATTGAGGACTCAGGATTGAGGATTCAGAATTGAGATTTGAAGACTGAGGATTGTGGATTGAGGATTGAGGATTGAAGATTCAGTATTGAGGATTGAAGATTGGGAATTGAGGATTGAGGATTGAACATTGAGGACTGAGTGTTGAGTGTTGAGAGATGAGAATTGATGTTTGTGGATAGAGGTTTGAAGATTGTAGATTGAGTATTGAGTATTGAAAACTTTGAATTGAGAATATTCTATTGAGGATTGAGGATTGACAACAGATTGTTGAGGACTGAGGTCTGAAGATTGAGGATTCAGGATTTTGGATCCAGAATTGAGGTTTGAGGACTAAGGATTGAGGATTGAAGATTGGGTATTGAGGATTGAGGATTGAGGATTGAAGATTGAGGATTGAGGATTGAGGATGGGTGCTGACGGTTCAGGATTGGGGTTTGAGGACTGAGGACTGAGGATAGAGCATTGAGAAATGAGGATTGAGGATTGAGGATTGAAGATTGAGTATTGGGTATTGAGGATCGAAGAATGAGGATTGAGGATTGAGGTTTGAGAATTGAGGATTGAAGATTGAGTATTGAGGATTCAAGACTGACGATTGAGGATTGAGGATTGAGGACTGAGGATTGAGGATTGAGGATTGAAGATTGAGGATTGGGTATTGAGGATTGAAGAATGAGGATTGAGGATTGAGGATAGAGGATTGAGTGTTGAGGATTGAAGATTGAGTATTGAGGATAGAAGACTGACGATTGAGGATTGAGGATTGAGTGTTGAAGATTGAGGATTGATGATTGAGGAATGAGGATTGAGGATTTAGGATTGAGGATTCAGTATTGAAGATTGAGGATTGATGATTGAGGACTGAGGATTGAGGATTGAGGTTTGAGGACTGAGGACTGAGGATTGTGGATTGATGATTGAGGAATGAGGATTGAGGATTGAGGATTGAGGATTGAGTATTGAAGATTGAGGATTGGTGATTGAGGACTGAGGATTGAGGATTGGGGATTGAGGATTGAGGATTGAGGTTTGAGGACTGAGGACTGAGGATTGTGGATTGAGGATTGAGGATTGAAGATTCTGTATTGAGGATTGAAGATTGGGAATTGAGGATTGAGGATTGAACATTGAGGACTGAGTGTTGAGTGTTGAGTGATGAGAATTGATGTTTGTGTACAGAGGTTTGAAGATTGCAGATTGAGCATTGAGTATTGAAAACTTTGAATTGAGGATATTCTATTGAGGATTGAGGATTGACAACAGATTGTTGAGGACTGAGGCCCGAAGATTGAGGATTCAGGATTGAGGATTCAGAATTGAGGTTTGAGGACTGAGGATTGAGGATTGCAGATTGAGTATTGAGGATTGAAGATTGAGGATTGAGAATTGCGGATTCAGTATTGAGGATGAGGGCTGAGGGTTGAGGATTGAGGTTTGAGAAATGAGGATTGAGGATTGAGGATTGAGGATTGAGGATTGAGGATTGAGGATTCAGTATTGACGACTGAGTATTGATCACTGAGGATTGAGGATCGAGTATTGAGGATTGAAGATTGAATATAGAGGATTGAAGATTCAGGATTGAGGATTGAGTATTGAGGATGGAGGGTGAGGGCTGAGGGCTGAGGATTGAGGTTTGGGTATTGAATCCTGAGAATTCAGGATATTCTATTGAGTATTGAGAATTGTGCATTGATGGTTCAGTATTGAGGATTGTGGATTGAGGATTGAGGATTGAAGATTCTGTATTGAGGATTGAAGAGTGGGAATTGAGGATTGAGGATTGAACATTGAGGACTGAGTGTTGAGTGTTGAGTGATGAGAATTGATGTTTGTGTACAGAGGTTTGAAGATTGCAGATTGAGCATTGAGTATTGAAAACTTTGAATTGAGGATATTCTATTGAGGATTGAGGATTGACAACAGATTGTTGAGGACTGAGGCCCGAAGATTGAGGATTCAGGATCGAGGATTCAGAATTGAGGTTTGAGGACTGAGGATTGAGGATTGAAGATTGAGTATTGAGGATTGAAGATTGAGGATTGAGAATTGAGGATTCAGTATTGAGGATGAGGGCTGAGGGTTGAGGATTGAGGTTTGAGGACTGAGGTCTGAGGATTGAGGATTGAGAATTGAGAATTGAGGATTGGGGATCGAAGATTGAGGATTAGGTATTGAGGATTCGAGAATGAGAATTGAGGATTGAGGATTGAGGATTGAGTGTTGAGGTTTGAAGATTGAGTATTGAGGGTTGAAGACTGACGATTGAGGATTGAGGATTGAGGATTGAGGATTGAGGATTGAGGATTGAAGATTGAGTATTGAGGATTCAAGATTGAGGATTGAGGATTGAGGATTGGGGATTGAGGATTGAGGATTGAGGATTGAGGATTGAAGACTGAGGATTGAGGATTGAGGATGAGGGCTGAGGGTTGAGGATTGAGGTTTGAGGATTGAAGATTGAGGATTGGGTATTGGGGATTGAAGAATGAGGATTGAGTATTGTGGATTGAGAATTGAGGATTGAAGAGTGAGTATTGAGGATTGAAGGCTGACGAATGAGGACTGAGGACAGAGAATTGAGGATTGAGGTTTGAGGATTGAAGATTGGGGATTGAGTATTGAGGATTGAAGATTGAGGATTGAGGACTGAGGATTGAGGATTGAGGATTGAGGATTGAAGATTGAGGATTGAGTATTGAGGATTGAAGATTGAGGATTGAGGATTGAGGATTGGGGATTGACGATGAGTGCTGAGGGTTGAGGATTGAGGTTTGAGGGCTGAGGACTGAGGATTGAGGATTGAGAATTGAGGATTGAGGATTGAGGATTGAAGATTGAGGATTGGGTATTGAGGATTGAAGAATGAGGATTGAGGATTGAGGATTGAGGATTGAGGAATGAGAATAGAGGGTTGAAGATTGAGGATTGGGTATTGGGGATTGAAGAATGAGGATTGAGTATTGTGGATTGAGGATTGAGGATTGAAGAGTGAGTATTGAGGATTGAAGGCTGACGAATGAGGACTGAGGACTGAGAATTGAGGATTGAGGTTTGAGGATTGAAGATTGAGGATTGGGTATTGGGGATTGAAGAATGAGGATTGAGTATTGTGGATTGAGGATTGAGGATTGAAGAGTGAGTATTGAGGATTGAAGGCTGACGAATGAGGACTGAGGACAGAGAATTGAGGATTGAGGTTTGAGGATTGAAGATTGGGGATTGAGTATTGAGGATTGAAGATTGAGGATTGAGGACTGAGGATTGAGGATTGAGGATTGAGGATTGAAGATTGAGGATTGAGTATTGAGGATTGAAGATTGAGGATTGAGGATTGAGGATTGGGGATTGACGATGAGTGCTGAGGGTTGAGGATTGAGGTTTGAGGGCTGAGGACTGAGGATTGAGGATTGAGAATTGAGGATTGAGGATTGAGGATTGAAGATTGAGGATTGGGTATTGAGGATTGAAGAATGAGGATTGAGGATTGAGGATTGAGGATTGAGGAATGAAAATTGAGGGTTGAAGATTGAGGATTGGGTATTGGGGATTGAAGAATGAGGATTGAGTATTGTGGATTGAGGATTGAGGATTGAAGAGTGAGTATTGAGGATTGAAGGCTGACGAATGAGGACTGAGGACTGAGAATTGAGGATTGAGGTTTGAGGATTGAAGATTGGGGATTGAGTATTGACGATTGAAGATTTAGGATTGAGGATTGAGTATTAAGGACTGAATATTGACGATTGAGGATTGAGTATTGAGGATTGAAGATTGAGTATTGAGGATTGAAGATTGAGGATTGAGGATTGATCATTGAGGACTGAGGATTGAGGACTGAGGATTGAGGATTGAGAATTGAGAACTGATAATGAGGACTGAGGGTTGAGGATTGAGGATAGAGGATTGAGGATTGAGGATTGAGTATTGAAGATTGAGCATTGATGACTGAGTATTGAGGATTGAGGATTGAAAATTAATTATTAAGGATTGAAGATTGAGGATTGAGGATTGAGGACTGAGAATTGAGAATTGTGGATGAGGACTGAGGGTTGTGGATTGAGGTTTGAGGAATGAGGATTGAGGATTGAGGATTGAGGATTGAGGATTGAGGATTGAGGATTGAGGATTGAGTATTGAAGATTGAGTATTGATGACTGAGGATTGAGGATTGAGGATTGAGGATTGAGGATTGAGGATCTAGGATTGGAGATTGATTATTGAGGATTGAAGATTGGGGATTGAGGATTGAGGATTGAGGATCTAGGACTGGAGATTGATTATTGAGGATGAAGATTGAGAATTGGGTATTGAGGTTTGAAGGATGAGGATTGAGGATTGAGGATTGAGGATTGAGGATAGAGGATCTAGGATAGGAGATTGAATATTGAGGATTGAAGATTGGGGATTGAGGATTGAGGATTGAGTATCTAGGATTGGAGATTGATTATTGAGGATGAAGGTAGAGAATTGAGGATTGAGGATTGAGAATTGAGAATTGAGGATGAGGACTAAGGGTTGAGGATTGAGGGTTGTGAAATGAGGATTGGGGATTGAGGATTGAGGATTGAGGATTGAGGATTGAGGATTGAGGATTGAGTATTGAAGATTGAGTATTGATCACTGAGGATTGAGGATTGAGGATTGAGGTTTGAGGATTGAGGATTGAAGATTGAATGTTGAGGATTGAATATTCAGGATTGAGGATTGGCGATTGAGGATGGAGGATGAGGCTGAGGGTTGAGGATTGAGGTTTCAGTATTGAATCCTGAGAATTCAGGATATTCTATTGAGTATCGAGAATTGAGGATTGATGGTTAGTATTGAGGATTGAGGATTGAGGATTGAGTGCTGAAGATTGAGGATTGATGATTGAAGATTGATGATTGGGGATTGAGGATTGAAGAATGAGGATTGAGGATTGAGGATTGAGGATTGGGGAATGAAAATTGAGGGTTGAGGGTTGAGGACTGAGGATTGAAGAATGAGTATTGACGATTGAAGATTGAGGATTGAGGATTGAGTATTGAGGACTGAAGATTGACGATTGAGGATTGAGGATTGAGGATTGAAGATTGAGTATTGAGGATTGAAGATAGAGGATTGAGGATTGATCATTGAGGACTGAGGATTGAGGACTGAGGATTGAGGATTGAGAATTGAGAATTGATAATGAGGTCTGAGAGTTGAGGATTGAGGATAGAGGATTGAGGATTGAGGATTCAGTATTGAAGATTGAGGATTGATGACTGAGTATTGAGGATTAAGGATTGAAAATTGATTATTAAGGATTGAAGATTGAGGATTGAGTATTGAGGATTGAGAATTGAGGATTGAGGATTGAGTATTGAGGATAGAAGACTGACGATTGAGGATTGAGGATTGGGTATTGAGGATTGAAGAATGAGGATTCAGGATTGAGGTTTGAGGATTGAGGATTGAAGATTGAGTATTGAGGATTGAAGGCTGACGATTGAGGATAGAGGATTGAGGACTGAGGATTGAGGATTGAAGATTGAGGATTGGGTATTGAGGATCGAAGAATGAGGATTGAGGATTGAGGATTGAGGATTGGGTATTGAGGATTGAAGAATGAGGATTGAGGATTGAGGTTTGAGGATTGATGATTGGGGATTGCAGATTGAGTATTGAGGATTGAAGATTGAGGATTGAGGATTGAGGATTGAAGATTGAGTATTGAGGATAGAAGACTGACGATTGAGGATTGAGGATTGGGTATTGAGGATTGAAGAATGAGGATTGAGGATTGAGGTTTGAGGATTGAGGATTGAAGATTGAGTATTGAGGATTGAAGGCTGACGATTGAGGATAGAGGATTGAGGACTGAGGATTGAGGATTGAAGATTGATGATTGAGGATTGGGTATTGAGGATTGAAGAATGAGGATTGAGGATTGAGGATTGAGGATTGATTGTTGAGGATTGAAGATTGAGTACTGAGGATTGAAGATTGAGGATTGAGAATTGAGGATTCAGTATTGAGGATGAGGGCTGAGGGTTGAGGATTGAGGTTTGAGGACTGAGGACTGGGGATTGAGAATTGAGAATTGAGGAATGAGGATTGAGGATTGAAGATTGAGGA
This sequence comes from Calliopsis andreniformis, assembly GCF_051401765.1. Taxonomy (NCBI): domain Eukaryota; kingdom Metazoa; phylum Arthropoda; class Insecta; order Hymenoptera; family Andrenidae; genus Calliopsis; species Calliopsis andreniformis. The sequence goes on along the minus strand of NW_027480444.1, from coordinate 4,070,154 downwards.
TTCGGTATTGAGGATTGGAGAATGAGAATTGAGGATTGAGGATTGAGGATTGTGTGTTGAGGTTTGAAGATTGAGTATTGAGGGTTGAAGACTGACGATTGAGGATTGAGGATTGATGATTGAGGATTGAGGATTGAGCATTGAAGATTGAGTATTGAGGATTCAAGATTGAGGATTGAGGATTGAGGATTGGGGATTGAGGATTGAGGATTGAGGATTGAGGATTGAAGACTGAGGATTGAGGATTGAGGATGAGGGCTGAGGGTTGAGGATTGAGGTTTGAGGATTGAAGATTGAGGATTGGGTATTGGGGATTGAAGAATGAGGATTGAGTATTGTGGATTGAGGATTGAGGATTGAAGAGTGAGTATTGAGGATTGAAGATTGAGGATTGAGGATTGAGGATTGGGGATTGACGATGAGTGCTGAGGGTTGAGGATTGAGGTTTGAGGACTGAGGACTGAGGATTGAGGATTGAGAATTGAGGATTGAGGATTGAGGATTGAAGATTGAGGATTGGGTATGGAGGATTGAAGAATGAGGATTGAGGATTGCGGATTGAGGATTGAGGAATGAATATTGAGGGTTGAGGGTTGAGGATTGAGGATTGAAGAATGAGTATTGACGATTGAAGATTGAGGATTGAGGATTGAGTATTGAGGACTGAAGATTGACGATTGAGGATTGAGTATTGAGGATTGAAGACTGACGATTGAGGATTGAGGATTGAGGACTGAGGATTGAGGATTGAATATTGATGATTGAGGATTGGGTATTGAGGATTGAAGAATGAGGATTGAGGATTGAGGATTGAGGATTGAGTGATGAGGGTTGAAGATTGAGTATTGAGGATAGAAGACTGACGATTGAGGATTGAGGATTGAGTACTGAAGATTAAGGGTTGATGATTGAGGAATGAGGATTGAGGATTGAGGATTGAGGATTGAGTATTGAAGATTGAGGATTGATGATTGAGGACTGAGGATTGAGGATTGGGGATTGGGGATTCAGGATTGAGGTTTGAGGACTGAGGACTGAGGATTGTGGATTGATGATTGAGGAATGAGGATTGAGGATCGAGGATTGAGTATTGAAGATTGAGGATTGATGATTGAGGACTGAGGATTGAGGATTGGGGATTGAGGATTGAGGATTGAGGTTTGAGGACTGAGGACTGAGGATTGTGGACTGAGGATTGAGGATTGAAGATTCTGTATTGAGGATTGAAGATTGGGAATTGAGGATTGAGGATTGAACATTGAGTGTCTGAGTGTTGAGTGTTGAGTGATGAGAATTGATGTTTGTGGATAGAGGTTTGAAGATTGCAGATTGAGTATTGAGTATTGAAAACTTTGAATTGAGGATATTCTATTGAGGATTGAGGATTTACAACAGATTGTTGAGGACTGAGGCCCGAAGATTGAGGATTCAGGATTGAGGATTCAGAATTGAGGTTTGAGGACTGAGGATTGAGGATTGAAGATTGCGTATTGAGGATTGAAGATTGAGGATTGAGAATTAAGGATTCAGTATTGAGGATGAGGGCTGAGGGTTGAGGATTGAGGTTTGAGGACTGAGGACTGAGGATTGAGGATTGAGAATTGAGAATTGAGGATTGAGGATCGAAGATTGAGGATTGGGTATTGAGGATTGGAGAATGAGAATTGAGGATTGAGGATTGAGGATTGAGGATTGAGGATTGAATATTGAGGATTGGGTATTGAGGATTGAAGAATGAGGATTGAGGATTGAGGTTTGAGGATTGAGGATTGAGGATTGAGGATTGAGGATTGAGGATTGAGGATTGAGTGTTGAAGATTGAGTATTGAGGATTGAAGATTGAGGATTGAGGATTGAGGATTGAGGATTGAGGATTGAAGATTGAGTTTTGAGGATTGAAGATTGAGGATTGAGGTTTGAGGACTGAGGACTGAGGATTGAGGATTGAGAATTGAGAATTGAGGATTGAGGATCGAAGATTGAGGATTGGGTATTGAGGATTGGAGAATGAGAATTGAGGATTGAGGATTGAGGATTGAGGATTGAGGATTGAGGATTGACGATTGAGGATTGAGGATTGAGTATTGAAGATTGAGTATTGATCACTGAGGATTGAGGATTGAGGATTGAGGTTTGAGGATTGAGGATTGAAGATTGAATGTTGAGGATTGAATATGCAGGATTGTGGATTGGCGATTGAGGATGGAGGATGAGGGCTGAGGGTTGAGGATTGAGGTTTCAGTATTGAATCCTGAGAATTCAGGATATTCTATTGAGTATCGAGAATTGAGGATTGATGGTTAGTATTGAGGATTGAGGATTGAGGATTGAGTGTTGAAGATTGAGTATTGAGGATTGAAGATTGAGGATTGAGGATTGAGGATTGAGGATTGAGGATTGAAGATTGAGTTTTGAGGATTGAAGATTGAGGATTGAGTATTGAGGATTGAAGAATGAGGATTGAGGATTGAGGATTGAGGATTGAGTGATGAGGGTTGAAGATTGAGTATTGAGGATAGAAGACTGACGATTGAGGATTGAGGATTGAGTACTGAAGATTAAGGGTTGATGATTGAGGAATGAGGATTGAGGATTGAGGATTGAGGATTGAGTATTGAAGATTGAGGATTGATGATTGAGGACTGAGGATTGAGGATTGGGGATTGAGGATTGAGGATTGAGGTTTGAGGACTGAGGACTGAGGATTGTGGATTGATGATTGAGGAATGAGGATTGAGGATCGAGGATTGAGTATTGAAGATTGAGGATTGATGATTGAGGACTGAGGATTGAGGATTGGGGATTGAGGATTGAGGATTGAGGTTTGAGGACTGAGGACTGAGGATCTTGGATTGAGGATTGAGGATTGAAGATTCTGTATTGAGGATTGAAGATTGGGAATTGAGGATTGAGGATTGAACATTGAGGACTGAGTGTTGAGTGTTGAGTGATGAGAATTGATGTTTGTGGATAGAGGTTTGAAGATTGCAGATTGAGTATTGAGTATTGAAAACTTTGAATTGAGGATATTCTTTTGAGGATTGAGGATTGACAACAGATTGTTGAGGACTGAGGCCCGAAGATTGAGGATTCAGGATTGAGGATTCAGAATTGAGGTTTGAGGACTGAGGATTGAGGATTGAAGATTGAGTATTGAGGATTGAAGATTGAGGATTGAGAATTGAGGATTCAGTATTGAGGATGAGGGCTGAGGGTTGAGGATTGAGGTTTGAGGACTGAGGACTGAGGATTGAGGATTGAGAATTGAGAATTGAGGATTGAGGATCGAAGATTGAGGATTGGGTATTGAGGATTGGAGAATGAGAATTGAGGATTGAGGATTGAGGATTGAGGATTGAGGATTGAAGATTGAGGATTGGGTATTGAGGATTGAAGAATGAGGATTGAGGATTGAGGTTTGAGGATTGAGGATTGAGGATTGAGGATTGAGGATTGAGGATTGAGGATTGAGGACTGAGGCTTGAGGATTGAGGATTGAGCATTGAGGATTGAAGATTGAGGATTGGGTATTGAGGTTTGAAGAATGAGGATTGAGGATTGAGGATTGAGGATTGAGGATTGAGGATCTAGGATTGGAGATTGATTACTGAGGATTGAAGATTGGGGATTGAGGATTGAGAATTGAGGATCAAGGACTGGAGATTGATTATTGAGGATGAAGATTGGGGATTGAGGATTGAGAATTGAGGATCAAGGACTGGAGATTGATTATTGAGGATGAAGATTGAGAATTGGGTATTGAGGTTTGAAGAATGAGGATTGAGGATTGAGGATTGAGGATTGAGGATTGAGGATCTAGGATTGGAGATTGAATATTGAGGATTGAAGATTGGGGATTGGGGATTGAGGATTGAGTATCTAGGATTGGAGATTGATTATTGAGGATGAAGGTTGAGAATTGAGGATTGAGGATTGAGAATTGAGAATTGAGGATGAGGACTAAGGGTTGAGGATTGAGGGTTGTGAAATGAGGATTGGGGATTGAGGATTGAGGATTGAGGATTGAGGATTGAGGATTGAGGATTGAGTATTGAAGATTGAGTATTGATCACTGAGGATTGAGGATTGAGGATTGAGGATTGAGGATTGAGGATTGAAGATTGAGTTTTGAAGATTGAAGATTGAGGATTGAGTATTGAGGATTGAGGATTGAGGATTGAGGATGAGGATTGAGTATTGAAGATTGAGGATTGATGATTGAGGATTGAGGATTGAGGATTGAGGATGAAGATTGAATATTGATGATTGAATATTGAGGACTGAGGATTGAGGGTTATGTATGGAGGACGAGGACTGAGGTTTGAATATTGATGTTTGAGGTCTGGTGGTTAAGGATTGAGGATTGAGAATTGAGGATTGAGGATTGAGGATTGAAGATTGAGGATTGGGTATTGAGGATTGAAGAATGAGGATTGAGGATTGAGGTTTGAGGGTTGAGGATTGAGGATTGAGGATTGAGGATTGAGGATTGAGGATTGAGGATTGAAGATTGAGGATTGGGTATTGAGGATTGAAGAATGAGGATTGAGGATTGAGGATTGAGGATTGGGGATTGAGTATTGAAGGTTGAGGATTGGGTATTGAGGATTGAAGACTGAGGATTGAGGATTGAGGATTGAGGATTGAAGATTGAGTATTGAGGATTGAAGATTGAGGATTGAGGATTGAGGATTGAGGATTGAGGATTGAAGATTGAGTTTTGAGGATTGAAGATTGAGGATTGAGTTTTGGGGATTGAGGATTGAGGATTGAGGATGAGGATTGAGTATTGAAGATAGAGGATTGATGATTGAGGATTGAGGATTGAGGATTGAGGATTGAAGATTGAATATTGATGATTGAATATTGAGGACTGAGGATTGAGTGTTATGTATGGAGGACGAGGACTGAGGGTTGAATATTGATGTTTGATGTCTGATGGTTAAGGATTGAGGATTGAGAATTGAGGATTGAGGATTGAGGATTGAAGATTGAGGATTGGGTATTGAGGATTGAAGAATGAGGATTGAGGATTGAGGTTTGAGGATTGAGGATTGAGGATTGAGAATTGAGGATTGAGGATTGAGGATTGAGCATTGAGTTTTGAAGATTGAGGATTGATGATTGAAGATTGAGGATTGAGGATTGAAGATTGAATATTGGTGATTGAATATTGAGGACTGAGTATTGAGGGTTGTTTATTGAGGACGAGGACTGAAGGTTGAATATTGATGTTTGAGGTCTGAGGGTTAAGGATTGAGGATTGAGGATTGAGGATTGAGGATTGAGGGTTGAAGATTGAGTATCGAGGATTGAAGATTGAGGATTCAGGATTGAGTACTGAGGATTGAGGATTGAGGATTGAGGATTGAAGATTGAGAATTGAAGATTGAGTATTGAGGACTGAAGATTGACGATTGAGGATTAAGGATTGAGGACGGAGGATGAGGGCTGAGGGTTGAGCATTGAGGTTTGAGTATTGAATCCTGAGAACTCAGGATATTCTATTGAGTGTTGAGAACTGAGGATTGATGGTTGAGTATTGAGGATTGAAGATTGAGGATTGAGGAATGAGTATTGAAGGTTGAGGATTGATGATTGTGGATTGAGGATTGGGGATTGAGGATTGAGTATTGAGTATTGAAGATTGAGGATTGATGATTGAGGATTGAGTATTGAGGATTGAGGATCGAGGATTGAGGATTGAGGATTGAGGATTGAAGATTGAGGATTGGGGTCTGAGGAGTGACGATTGAGGATTGAGGATTGAGGACTGAGAGTTGAGGATTGATGATTCAAGATTGAGTATTGAGGATTGTAGAATGAGGATTGAGGATTGAGGATTGAGGATTGAGGATTGAGGATTGAAGATTTAGTATTGAGGATTGAAGATAGAGGATTGAGAATTGAGGATTGAGGATTGAGGATTGAAGATTAAGGATTGAGTGTTGAGGATTGTAGAATGAGGATTGAGGATTGAGTATTGAAGATTAAGGATTGATGATTGAGGAATGAGGATTGAGGATTGAGGATTGAGGACTGAGGATTGAGGATTGAAGATTGATGATTGAGGATTGGGTATTGAGGATTGAAGAATGAGGATTGAGGATTGAGGATTGAGGATTGAGGATTGAGGATTGAGGATTGAGGATTGAGAATTGAGTATTGAAGATTGAGTATTGATGACTGAGGATTGAGGATTGAGGATTGAGGATTGAGGATTGAGGATTGAAAATTGAGTATCGGGGACTCAAGATTGAGGATTGAGGATTGAGGATTGAGGATTGAGGATGGGGGCTGCCGGTTGAGGATTGAGGTTTGAAGACTGAGGACTGAGGATAGAGTATTGAGAAACGAGGACTGAGGATTGATGATTGAAGATTGAGTATTGGGTATTGAGGATTGAAGAATGAGGATTGAGGATTGAGGTTTGAGGATTGAGGATTGAGGATTGAGGATTGAGGATTGAAGGTTGAGGATTGGGTATTGAGGATTGAAGACTGAGGATTGAGGTTTGAGGATTGAGGATTGAAGATTGGGTATTGAGGATTGAAGATTGAGGATTGAGGATTGAGGATTGAGGATTGAGGATTGAAGATTGAGTTTTGAGGATTGAAGATTGAGGATTGAGTATTGAGGATTGAGGATTGAGGATTGAGGATGAGGATTGAGTATTGAAGATTGAGGATTGATGATTGAGGATTGAGGATTGAGGATTGAGGGTTGAAGATTGAATATTGATGACTGAATATTGAGGACTGAGGATTGAGGGTTATGTATGGAGGACGAGGACCGAGGGTTGAATATTGATGTTTGAGGTCTGATGGTTAAGGATTGAGGATTGAGAATTGAGGATTGAGGATTGAGGATTGAAGATTGAGGATTGGGTATTGAGGATTGAAGAATGAGGATTGAGGATTGAGGTTTGAGGATTGAGGATTGAGGATTGAGGATTGAGGATTGAGGATTGAGGATTGAGGACTGAGGCTTGAGGATTGAGGATTGAGCATTGAGGATTGAAGATTGAGGATTGGGTATTGAGGTTTCAAGAATGAGGATTGAGGATTGAGGATTGAGGATTGAGGATTGAGGATTGAGGATTGGGTATTGAAGATTGAGTATTGATCACTGAGGATTGAGGATTGAGGATTGAGGTTTGAGGATTGAGGATTGAAGATTGAATGTTGAGGATTGAATATTCAGGATTGAGGATTGGCGATTGAGGATGGAGGATGAGGGCTGAGGGTTGAGGATTGAGGTTTCAGTATTGAATCCCGAGAATTCAGGATATTCTATTGAGTATCGAGAATTGAGGATTGATGGTTAGTATTGAGGATTGGGGATTGAGGATTGAGTGTTGAAGATTGAGGATTGATGATTGAAGATTGATGATCGGGGATTGAGGATTGAGGATTGAGTGTTGAAGATTGAGGATTGATGATTGAAGATTGATGATTGGGGATTGAGGATTGAGGAATTAGTATTGAAGATTGAGGATTGGTGATTGAGGATTTAGGATTGAGGATTAGGGATTGAGGATTGAGCATTGAGGTTAGAGGACTGAGTGCTGAGGACTGAGGATTGAGGATTGAGGATTGATAATGAGGGCTGAGGGTTGAGGATTGAGGTTTGAGGACTGAGGACTGAGGATTGAGGATTGAGAATTGAGGATTTAGGATTGAGGATTGAAGATTGAGGATTGGGTATTGAGGATTGAAGAATGAGGATTGAGGATTGAGGATTGAGGATTGAGGATTGAGGATTGAAAGTTGAGGGTTGGGTATTGAGGATTGAAGACTGAGGATTGAGGATTGAGGGTTGAGGATTGAAGATTGAGTATTGAGGATTGAAGATTGAGGATTGAGGATTGAGGATTGAGGATTGAGGATTGAAGATTGAGTTTTGAGGATTGAAGATTGAGGATTGAGTATTGGGGATTGAGGATTGAGGATTGAGGATGAGGATTGAGTATTGAAGATTGAGGATTGATGATTGAGGATTGAGGATTGAGGATTGAGGATTGAAGATTGAATATTGATGATTGAATATTGAGGACTGAGGATTGAGGGTTATGTATGGAGGACGAGGACTGAGGGTTGAATATTGATGTTTGAGGTCTGATGGTTAAGGATTGAGGATTGGGAATTGAGGATTGAGGATTGAGGATTGAAGATTGAGGATTGGGTATTGAGGATTGAAGAATGAGGATTGAAGATTGAGTATTGAGGATTGAAGGCTGACGATTGAGGATAGAGGATTGAGGACTGAGGATTGAGGATTGAAGATTGAGGATTGAGGTTTGAGGATTGAGGATTGAGGATTGAGAATTGAGGATTGAGGATTGAGGATTGAGCATTGAGTATTGAAGATTGAGGATTGATGATTGAAGATTGAGGATTGAGGATTGAAGATTGAATATTGGTGATTGAATATTGAGGACTGAGTATTGAGGGTTGTTTATTGAGGACGAGGACTGAAGGTTGAATATTGATGTTTGAGGTCTGAGGGTTAAGGATTGAGGATTGAGGATTGAGGATTGAGGATTGAGGGTTGAAGATTGAGTATCGAGGATTGAAGATTGAGGATTCAGGATTGAGTACTGAGGATTGAGGATTGAGGATTGAGGATTGAAGATTGAGAATTGAAGATTGAGTATTGAGGACTGAAGATTGACGATTGAGGATTAAGGATTGAGGACGGAGGATGAGGGCTGAGGGTTGAGCATTGAGGTTTGAGTATTGAATCCTGAGAACTCAGGATATTCTATTGAGTGTTGAGAACTGAGGATTGATGGTTGAGTATTGAGGATTGAAGATTGAGGATTGAGGAATGAGTATTGAAGGTTGAGGATTGATGATTGTGGATTGAGGATTGGGGATTGAGGATTGAGTATTGAGTATTGAAGATTGAGGATTGATGATTGAGGATTGAGTATTGAGGATTGAGGATCGAGGATTGAGGATTGAGGATTGAGGATTGAAGATTGAGGATTGGGGTCTGAGGAGTGACGATTGAGGATTGAGGATTGAGGACTGAGAGTTGAGGATTGATGATTCAAGATTGAGTATTGAGGATTGTAGAATGAGGATTGAGGATTGAGGATTGAGGATTGAGGATTGAGGATTGAAGATTTAGTATTGAGGATTGAAGATAGAGGATTGAGAATTCAGGATTGAGGATTGAGGATTGAAGATTAAGGATTGAGTGTTGAGGATTGTAGAATGAGGATTGAGGATTGAGTATTGAAGATTAAGGATTGATGATTGAGGAATGAGGATTGAGGATTGAGGATTGAGGACTGAGGATTGAGGATTGAAGATTGATGATTGAGGATTGGGTATTGAGGATTGAAGAATGAGGATTGAGGATTGAGGATTGAGGATTGAGGATTGAGGATTGAGGATTGAGGATTGAGAATTGAGTATTGAAGATTGAGTATTGATGACTGAGGATTGAGGATTGAGGATTGAGGATTGAGGATTGAGGATTGAAAATTGAGTATCGGGGACTCAAGATTGAGGATTGAGGATTGAGGATTGAGGATTGAGGATGGGGGCTGCCGGTTGAGGATTGAGGTTTGAGGACTGAGGACTGAGGATAGAGTATTGAGAAATGAGGACTGAGGATTGATGATTGAAGATTGAGTATTGGGTATTGAGGATTGAAGAATGAGGATTGAGGATTGAGGTTTGAGGATTGAGGATTGAGGATTGAGGATTGAGGATTGAAGGTTGAGGATTGGGTATTGAGGATTGAAGACTGAGGATTGAGGTTTGAGGATTGAGGATTGAAGATTGAGTATTGAGGATTGAAGATTGAGGATTGAGGATTGAGGATTGAGGATTGAGGATTGAAGATTGAGTTTTGAGGATTGAAGATTGAGGATTGAGTATTGAGGATTGAGGATTGAGGATTGAGGATGAGGATTGAGTATTGAAGATTGAGGATTGATGATTGAGGATTGAGGATTGAGGATTGAGGGTTGAAGATTGAATATTGATGACTGAATATTGAGGACTGAGGATTGAGGGTTATGTATGGAGGACGAGGACTGAGGGTTGAATATTGATGTTTGAGGTCTGATGGTTAAGGATTGAGGATTGAGAATTGAGGATTGAGGATTGAGGATTGAAGATTGAGGATTGGGTATTGAGGATTGAAGAATGAGGATTGAGGATTGAGGTTTGAGGATTGAGGATTGAGGATTGAGGATTGAGGATTGAGGATTGAGGATTGAGGACTGAGGCTTGAGGATTGAGGATTGAGCATTGAGGATTGAAGATTGAGGACTGGGTATTGAGGTTTCAAGAATGAGGATTGAGGATTGAGGATTGAGGATTGAGGATTGAGGATTGAGGATTGGGTATTGAAGATTGAGTATTGATCACTGAGGATTGAGGATTGAGGATTGAGGTTTGAGGATTGAGGATTGAAGATTGAATGTTGAGGATTGAATATTCAGGATTGAGGATTGGCGATTGAGGATGGAGGATGAGGGCTGAGGGTTGAGGATTGAGGTTTCAGTATTGAATCCCGAGAATTCAGGATATTCTATTGAGTATCGAGAATTGAGGATTGATGGTTAGTATTGAGGATTGAGGATTGAGGATTGAGTGTTGAAGATTGAGGATTGATGATTGAAGATTGATGATCGGGGATTGAGGATTGAGGATTGAGTGTTGAAGATTGAGGATTGATGATTGAAGATTGATGATTGGGGATTGAGGATTGAGGAATTAGTATTGAAGATTGAGGATTGGTGATTGAGGATTTAGGATTGAGGATTAGGGATTGAGGATTGAGCATTGAGGTTAGAGGACTGAGTGCTGAGGACTGAGGATTGAGGATTGAGAATTGAGGATTTAGGATTGAGGATTGAAGATTGAGGATTGGGTATTGAGGGTTGAAGAATGAGTATTGAGGATTGAGGATTGAGGATTGAGGATTGAGGATTGAAGGTTGAGTGTTGGGTATTGAGGATTGAAGACTGAGGATTGAGGATTGAGGGTTGAGGATTGAAGATTGAGTATTGAGGATTGAAGATTGAGGATTGAGGATTGAGGATTGAGGATTGAGGATTGAAGATTGAGTTTTGAGGATTGAAGATTGAGGATTGAGTATTGGGGATTGAGGATTGAGGATTGAGGATGAGGATTGAGTATTGAAGATTGAGGATTGATGATTGAGGATTGAGGATTGAGGATTGAGGATTGAAGATTGAATATTGATGATTGAATATTGAGGACTGAGGATTGAGGGTTATGTATGGAGGACGAGGACTGAGGGTTGAATATTGATGTTTGAGGTCTGATGGTTAAGGATTGAGGATTGGGAATTGAGGATTGAGGATTGAGGATTGAAGATTGAGGATTGGGTATTGAGGATTGAAGAATGAGGATTGAGGATTGAGGTTTGAGGATTGAGGATTGAGGACTGAGAATTGAGGATTGAGGATTGAGGATTGAGGATTGAGTATTGAAGATTGAGGGTTGATGATTGAGGATTGAGGATTGAGGATTGAAGATTGAATATTGATGATTGAATATTGAGGACTGAGGATTGAGGGTTGTTTATTGAGGACGAGGACTGAAGGTTGAATATTGATGTTTGATGTCTGAGGGTTAAGGATTGAGGATTGAGGATTGAGGATTGAGGATTGAGGATGAGGGCTGAGGGTTGAGGATTGAGGTTTGAGGATTGAAGATTGAGTATTGAGGATTGAAGATTGAGGATTGAGGATTGAGGATTGAGGATTGAGGATTGTAGATTGAGTTTTGAGGATTGAAGATTGAGGATTGAGTATTGAGGATTGAGGATTGAGGATTGAGGATTGAGGATGAGGATTGAGTATTGCAGATTGAGGATTGATGATTGAGGATTGAGGATTGAGGATTGAGGATTGAAGATTGAATATTGATGATTGAATATTGAGGACTGAGGATTGAGGGTTATGTATGGAGGACGAGGACTGAGGGTTGAATACTGATGTTTGAGGTCTGATGGTTAAGGATTGAGGATTGAGAATTGAGGATTGAGGATTGAGGATTGAAGATTGAGGATTGGGTATTGAGGATTGAAGAATGAGGATTGAGGATTGTGGTTTGAGGATTGAGGATTGAGGATTGAGGATTGAGGATTGAGGATTGAGGATTGAGGACTGAGGCTTGAGGATTGAGGATTGAGCATTGAGGATTGAAGATTGAGGATTGGGTATTGAGGTTTGAAGAATGAGGATTGAGGATTGAGGATTGAGGATTGAGGATTGAGGATCTAGGATTGGAGATTGATTACTGAGGATTGAGTACTGAGGATTGAGGGTTGAGGATTGAGGATTGAAGATTGAGTATTGAGGACTGAAGATTGACGATTGAGGATTAAGGATTGAGGATTGAGAATTGAGAATTGAGGATGAGGACTAAGGGTTGATGATTGAGGTTTGAGAAATGAGGATTGGGGATTGAGGATTGAGGATTGAGGATTAAGGATTGAGTATTGAAGATTGAGTATTGATCACTGAGGATTGAGGATTGAGGATTGAGGTTTGAGGATTGAGGATTGAAGATTGAATGTTGAGGATTGAAGATTCAGGATTGAGGATTGGCGATTGAGGATGGAGGATGAGGGCTGAGGGTTGAGGATTGAGGTTTCAGTATTGAATCCTGAGAATTCAGGGTATTCTATTGAGTATCGAGAATTGAGGATTGATAGTTAGTATTGTGGATTGAGGATTGAGGATTGAGGATTGAAGATTCAGTATTGAGGATTGAAGATTGGGAATTGAGGATTGAGGATTGAGGATTGAAGATTCAGTATTGAGGATTGAAGATTGGGAATTGAGGATTGAGGACTGAACATTGAGGACTGAGTGTTGAGTGTTGAGTGATGAGAATTGATTTTTGTGGATAGCGGTTTGAATATTGCAGATTGAGTATTGAGTATTGAAAACTTTGAATTGAGGATATTCTATTGAGGATTGAGGATTGACAACAGATTGTTGAGGACTGAGGTCTGAAGATTGCGGATTCAGGATTGAGGACTCAGAGTTGAGGTTTGAGGACCAAGGATTGAGGATTGAAGATTGAGTATTGAGGATTGAGGATTGAGGATTGAAGATCGAGGATTGAGGATTGAGGATTGAAGGCTGACGATTGAGGATAGAGGATTGAGGACTGAGGATTGAGGATTGAAGATTGAGGATTGAGGTTTGAGGATTGAGGATTGAGGATTGAGAATTGAGGATTGAGGATTGAGGATTGAGCATTGAGTATTGAAGATTGAGGATTGATGATTGAAGATTGAGGATTGAGGATTGAAGATTGAATATTGGTGATTGAATATTGAGGACTGAGTATTGAGGGTTGTTTATTGAGGACGAGGACTGAAGGTTGAATATTGATGTTTGAGGTCTGAGGGTTAAGGATTGAGGATTGAGGATTGAGGATTGAGGATTGAGGGTTGAAGATTGAGTATCGAGGATTGAAGATTGAGGATTCAGGATTGAGTACTGAGGATTGAGGATTGAGGATTGAGGATTGAAGATTGAGAATTGAAGATTGAGTATTGAGGACTGAAGATTGACGATTGAGGATTAAGGATTGAGGACGGAGGATGAGGCCTGAGGGTTGAGCATTGAGGTTTGAGTATTGAATCCTGAGAACTCAGGATATTCTATTGAGTGTTGAGAACTGAGGATTGATGGTTGAGTATTGAGGATTGAAGATTGAGGATTGAGGAATGAGTATTGAAGGTTGAGGATTGATGATTGTGGATTGAGGATTGGGGATTGAGGATTGAGTATTGAGTATTGAAGATTGAGGATTGATGATTGAGGATTGAGTATTGAGGATTGAGGATCGAGGATTGAGGATTGAGGATTGAGGATTGAAGATTGAGGATTGGGGTCTGAGGAGTGACGATTGAGGATTGAGGATTGAGGACTGAGAGTTGAGGATTGATGATTCAAGATTGAGTATTGAGGATTGTAGAATGAGGATTGAGGATTGAGGATTGAGGATTGAGGATTGAGGATTGAAGATTTAGTATTGAGGATTGAAGATAGAGGATTGAGAATTGAGGATTGAGGATTGAGGATTGAAGATTAAGGATTGAGTGTTGAGGATTGTAGAATGAGGATTGAGGATTGAGTATTGAAGATTAAGGATTGATGATTGAGGAATGAGGATTGAGGATTGAGGATTGAGGACTGAGGATTGAGGATTGAAGATTGATGATTGAGGATTGGGTATTGAGGATTGAAGAATGAGGATTGAGGATTGAGGATTGAGGATTGAGGATTGAGGATTGAGGATTGAGGATTGAGAATTGAGTATTGAAGATTGAGTATTGATGACTGAGGATTGAGGATTGAGGATTGAGGATTGAAGAATGAGGATTGAGGATTGAGGTTTGAGGATTGAGGATTGAAGATTGAGCATTGAGGATTGAAGACTGACGATTGAGGATTGAGGATTGAGGATTGAAGATTGAGTATTGAGGATTGAAGATTGAGGATTGAGGATTGAGGATTGAGGATTGAGGATTGAAGATTGAGTTTTGAGGATTGAGGATTGAGGATTGAGGATTGAGGATTGAGGATTGAGGATTGAGGATTGAGGATTGAGGATTGAGTATTGAAGATTGAGTATTGATGACTGAGGATTGAGGATTGAGGATTGAGGATTGAGGATTGAGGATTGAAAATTGAGTATCGGGGACTCAAGATTGAGGATTGAGGATTGAGGATTGAGGATTGAGGATGGGGGCTGACGGTTGAGGATTGAGGTTTGAGGACTGAGGACTGAGGATAGAGCATTGAGAAATGAGGATTGAGGATTGATGATTGCAGATTGAGTATTGGGTATTGAGGATTGAAGAATGAGGATTGAGGATTGCGGTTTGAGGATTGAGGATTGAGGATTGAGGATTGAGGATTGAAGGTTGAGGATTGGGTATTGAGGATTGAAGACTGAGGATTGAGGATTGAGGGTTGAGGATTGAAGATTGAGTATTGAGGATTGAAGATTGAGGATTGAGGATTGAGGATTGAGGATTGAGGATTGAAGATTAAGTTTTGAGGATTGAAGATTGAGGATTGAGTATTGAGGATTGAGGATTGAGGATTGAGGATGAGGATTGAGTATTGAAGATTGAGGATTGATGATTGAGGATTGAGGATTGAGGATTGAGGATTGAGGGTTATGGATGGAGGACGAGGACTGAGGGTTGAATATTGATGTTTGAGGTCTGATGGTTAAGGATTGAGGATTGAGAATTGAGGATTGAGGGTTGAGGATTGAAGATTGAGGATTGAGTATCTAGGATTGGAGATTGATTATTGAGGATGAAGGTTGAGAATTGAGGATTGAGGATTGAGAATTGAGAATTGAGGATGAGGACTAAGGGTTGAGGATTGAGGGTTGTGAAATGAGGATTGGGGATTGAGGATTGAGGATTGAGGATTGAGGATTGAGGATTTAGGATTGAGCATTGAAGATTGAGTATTGATCACTGAGGATTGAGGATTGAGGATTGAGGTTTGAGGATTGAGGATTGAAGATTGAATGTTGAGGATTGAATATTCAGGATTGAGGATTGGCGATTGAGGATGGAGGATGAGGGCTGAGGGTTGAGGATTGAGGTTTCAGTATTGAATCCTGAGAATTCAGGATATTCTATTGAGTATCGAGAATTGAGGATTGATGGTTAGTATTGAGGATTGAGGATTGAGTGTTGAAGATTGAGGATTAATGATTGAAGATTGATGATTGGGGATTGAGGATTGAGGAATGAGTATTGAAGATTGAGGATTGGTGACTGAGGATTTAGGATTGAGGATTAGGGATTGAGGATTGAGCATTGAGGTTAGAGGACTGAGTGCTGAGGACTGAGGATTGAGGATTGAGGATTGATAATGAGGGCTGAGGGTTGAGGATTGAGGTTTGAGGACTGAGGACTGAGGATTGAGGATTGAGAATTGAGGATTTAGGATTGATGATTGAAGATTGAGGATTGGGTATTGAGGATTGAAGAATGAGGATTGAGGATTGCGGTTTGAGGATTGAGGATTGAGGATTGAGGATTGAGGATTGAAGGTTGAGGATTGGGTATTGAGGATTGAAGACTGAGGATTGAGGATTGAGGATTGAGGATTGAAGATTGAGTATTGAGGATTGAAGATTGAGGATTGAGGATTGAGGATTGAGGATTGAGGATTGAAGATTGAGTTTTGAGGATTGAAGATTGAGGATTGAGTATTGAGGATTGAGGATTGAGGATTGAGGATGAGGATTGAGTATTGAAGATTGAAGATTGATGATTGAGGATTGAGGATTGAGGGTTGAGGATTGAAGATTGAATATTGATGATTGAATATTGAGGACTGAGGATTGAGGGTTATGGATGGAGGACGAGGACTGAGGGTTGAATATTGATGTTTGAGGTCTGATGGTTAAGGATTGAGGATTGAGAATTGAGGATTGAGGATTGAGGATTGGAGATTGAGGATTGAGGGCTGAAGATTGAGTATCGAGGATTCAAGATTGAGGATTCAGGATTGAGTACTGAGGATTGAGGATTGAGGATTGAGGATTGAAGATTGAGAATTGAAGATTGAGTATTGAGGACTGAAGATTGACGATTGAGGATTAAGGATTGAGGATTGAGGATTGAGGATTGAAGATTCAGTATTGAGGATTGAAGGTTGAGGGTTGTGGATTGAGGATCTAGGATTGGAGATTGATTATTGAGGATTGAAGATTGAGAATTCAGGGTTGACGATTGAGAATTGAGAATTGAGGATGAGGACTGAGGGTTGAGGATTGAGGTTTGAAGACTGAGGATTGTGGATTGAGGATTGAGGATTGAAGATTCAGTATTGAGGATTGAAGATTGGGAATTGAGGATTGAGGATTGAACATTGAGGACTGAGTGTTGAGTGTTGAGAGATGAGAATTGATGTTTGTGGATAGAGGTTTGAAGATTGCAGATTGAGTATTGAGTATTGAAAGCTTTGAATTGAGAATATTCTATTGAGGATTGAGGATTGACAACAGATTGTTGAGGACTGAGGTCTGAAGATTGAGGATTCAGGATTTTGGATCCAGAATTGAGGTTTGAGGACTTAGGATTGAGGATTGAAGATTGGGTATTGAGGATTGAGGATTGAGTATTGAAGATTGAGTATTGAGGATTGAAGATTGACGATTGAGGATTGGGAACTGAGGATTGAGGATTGAACATTGAGGACTGAGTGTTGAGTGTTGAGTGATGAGAATTGATGTTTGTGGATAGAGGTTTGAAGATTGCAGATTGAGTATTGAGTATTGAAAACTTTGAATTGAGGATATTCTATTGAGGATTGAGGATTGACAGCAGATTGTTGAGGACTGAGGGCCGAAGATTGAGGACTCAGGATTGAGGATTCAGAATTGAGGTTTGAAGACTGAGGATTGTGGATTGAGGATTGAGGATTGAAGATTCAGTATTGAGGATTGAAGATTGGGAATTGAGGATTGAGGATTGAACATTGAGGACTGAGTGTTGAGTGTTGAGAGATGAGAATTGATGTTTGTGGATAGAGGTTTGAAGATTGCACATTGAGTATTGAGTATTGAAAACTTTGAATTGAGATTATTCTATTGAGGATTGAGGATTGACAACAGATTGTTGAGGACTGAGGTCTGAAGATTGAGGATTCAGGATTTTGGATCCAGAATTGAGGTTTGAGGACTAAGGATTGAGGATTGAAGATTGGGTATTGAGGATTGAGGATTGAGGATTGAAGATTGAGGATTGAGGATTGAGGATGGGGGCTGACGGTTCAGGATTGAGGTTTGAGGACTGAGGACTGAGGATAGAGCATTGAGAAATGAGGATTGAGGATTGAGGATTGAAGATTGAGTATTGGGTATTGAGGATCGAAGAATGAGGATTGAGGATTGAGGTTTGAGGATTGAGGATTGAAGATTGAGTATTGAGGATTCAAGACTGACGATTGAGGATTGAGGATTGAGGACTGAGGATTGAGGATTGAGGATTGAAGATTGAGGATTGGGTATTGAGGATTGAAGAATGAGGATTGAGGATTGAGGATAGAGGATTGAGTGTTGAGGATTGAAGATTGAGTATTGAGGATAGAAGACTGACGATTGAGGATTGAGGATTGAGTGTTGAAGATTGAGGATTGACGATTGAGGAATGAGGATTGAGGATTGAGGATTGAGGATTCAGTATTGAAGATTGAGGATTGGTGATTGAGGACTGAGGATTGAGGATTGGGGATTGAGGATTGAGGATTGAGGTTTGAGGACTGAGGACTGAGGATTGTGGATTGAGGATTGAGGATTGAAGATTCTGTATTGAGGATTGAAGATTGGGAATTGAGGATTGAGGATTGAACATTGAGGACTGAGTGTTGAGTGTTGAGTGATGAGAATTGATGTTTGTGGACAGAGGTTTGAAGATTGCAGATTGAGCATTGGGTATTGAAAACTTTGAATTGAGGATATTCTATTGAGGATTGAGGATTGACAACAGATTGTTGAGGACTGAGGCCCGAAGATTGAGGATTCAGGATTGAGGATTCAGAATTGAGGTTTGAGGACTGAGGATTGAGGATTGAAGATTGAGTATTGAGGATTGAAGATTGAGGATTGAGAATTGAGGATTCAGTATTGAGGATGAGGGCTGAGGGTTGAGGATTGAGGTTTGAGGACTGAGGTCTGAGGATTGAGGATTGAGAATTGAGAATTGAGGATTGAGGATCGAAGATTGAGGATTAGGTATTGAGGATTCGAGAATGAGAATTGAGGATTGAGGATTGAGGATTGAGTGTTGAGGTTTGAAGATTGAGTATTGAGGGTTGAAGACTGACGATTGAGGATTGAGGATTGAGGATTGAGGATTGAGGATTGAGGATTGAAGATTGAGTATTGAGGATTCAAGATTGAGGATTGAGGATTGAGGATTGGAGATTGAGGATTGAGGATTGAGGATTGAGGATTGAAGACTGAGGATTGAGGATTGAGGATGAGGGCTGAGGGTTGAGGATTGAGGTTTGAGGATTGAAGATTGAGGATTGGGTATTGGGGATTGAAGAATGAGGATTGAGTATTGTGGATTGAGGATTGAGGATTGAAGAGTGAGTATTGAGGATTGAAGGCTGACGAATGAGGACTGAGGACAGAGAATTGAGGATTGAGGTTTGAGGATTGAAGATTGGGGATTGAGTATTGAGGATTGAAGATTGAGGATTGAGGAATGAGGATTGAAAATTAATTATTAAGGATTGAAGATTGAGGATTGAGGATTGAGGATTGAGAATTGAGAATTGTGGATGAGGATTGAGGGTTGTGGATTGAGGTTTGAGGAATGAGGATTGAGGATTGAGGATTGAGGATTGAGGATTGAGGATTGAGGATTGGGGATTGAGTATTGAAGATTGAGTATTGATGACTGAGGATTGAGGATTGAGGATTGAGGATTGAGGATTGAGGATCTAGGATTGGAGATTGATTATTGAGGATTGAAGATTGGGGATTGAGGATTGAGGATCTAGGACTGGAGATTGATTATTGAGGATGAAGATTGAGAATTGGGTATTGAGGTTTGAAGGATGAGGATTGAGGATTGAGGATTGAGGATTGAGGATTGAGGATCTAGGATAGGAGATTGAATATTGAGGATTGAAGATTGGGGATTGAGGATTGAGGATTGAGTATCTAGGATTGGAGATTGATTATTCAGGATGAAGGTTGAGAATTGAGGATTGAGGATTGAGAATTGAGAATTGAGGATGAGGACTAAGGGTTGAGGATTGAGGGTTGTGAAATGAGGATTGGGGATTGAGGATTGAGGATTGAGGATTGAGGATTGAGGATTGAGGTTTGAGTATTGAAGATTGAGTATTGATCACTGAGGATTGAGGATTGAGGATTGAGGTTTGAGGATTGAGGATTGAAGATTGAATGTTGAGGATTGAATATTCAGGATTGAGGATTGGCGATTGAGGATGGAGGATGAGGGCTGAGGGTTGAGGATTGAGGTTTCAGTATTGAATCCTGAGAATTCAGGATATTCTATTGAGTATCGAGAATTGAGGATTGATGGTTAGTATTGAGGATTGAGGATTGAGGATTGAGGATTGAAGATTGAGGATTGGGGTCTGAGGAGTGACGATTGAGGATTGAGGATTGAGGACTGAGAGTTGAGGATTGATGATTCAAGATTGAGTATTGAGGATTGTAGAATGAGGATTGAGGATTGAGGATTGAGGATTGAGGATTGAGGATTGAAGATTTAGTATTGAGGATTGAAGATAGAGGATTGAGAATTGAGGATTGAGGATTGAGGATTGAAGATTGAGGATTGAGTGTTGAGGATTGTAGAATGAGGATTGAGGATTGAGTATTGAAGATTAAGGATTGATGATTGAGGAATGAGGATTGAGGATTGAGGATTGAGGACTGAGGATTGAGGATTGAAGATTGATGATTGAGAATTGGGTATTGAGGATTGAAGAATGAGGATTGAGGATTGAGGATTGAGGATTGAGGATTGAGGATTGAGGATTGAGGATTGAGGATTGAGGATTGAGTATTGAAGATTGAGTATTGATGACTGAGGATTGAGGATTGAGGATTGAGGATTGAGGATTGAGGATTGAAAATTGAGTATCGGGGACTCAAGATTGAGGATTGAGGATTGAGGATTGAGGATTGAGGATGGGGGCTGACGGTTGAGGATTGAGGTTTGAGGACTGAGGACTGAGGATAGAGCATTGAGAAATGAGGATTGAGGATTGATGATTGCAGATTGAGTATTGGGTATTGAGGATTGAAGAATGAGGATTGAGGATTGCGGTTTGAGGATTGAGGATTGAGGATTGAGGATTGAGGATTGAAGGTTGAGGATTGGGTATTGAGGATTGAAGACTGAGGATTGAGGATTGAGGGTTGAGGATTGAAGATTGAGTATTGAGGATTGAAGATTGAGGATTGAGGATTGAGGATTGAGGATTGAGGATTGAAGATTAAGTTTTGAGGATTGAAGATTGAGGATTGAGTATTGAGGATTGAGGATTGAGGATTGAGGATGAGGATTGAGTATTGAAGATTGAGGATTGATGATTGAGGATTGAGGATTGAGGATTGAGGATTGAGGGTTATGGATGGAGGACGAGGACTGAGGGTTGAATATTGATGTTTGAGGTCTGATGGTTAAGGATTGAGGATTGAGAATTGAGGATTGAGGGTTGAGGATTGAAGATTGAGGATTGAGTATCTAGGATTGGAGATTGATTATTGAGGATGAAGGTTGAGAATTGAGGATTGAGGATTGAGAATTGAGAATTGAGGATGAGGACTAAGGGTTGAGGATTGAGGGTTGTGAAATGAGGATTGGGGATTGAGGATTGAGGATTGAGGATTGAGGATTGAGGATTGAGGATTGAGCATTGAAGATTGAGTATTGATCACTGAGGATTGAGGATTGAGGATTGAGGTTTGAGGATTGAGGATTGAAGATTGAATGTTGAGGATTGAATATTCAGGATTGAGGATTGGCGATTGAGGATGGAGGATGAGGGCTGAGGGTTGAGGATTGAGGTTTCAGTATTGAATCCTGAGAATTCAGGATATTCTATTGAGTATCGAGAATTGAGGATTGATGGTTAGTATTGAGGATTGAGGATTGAGTGTTGAAGATTGAGGATTAATGATTGAAGATTGATGATTGGGGATTGAGGATTGAGGAATGAGTATTGAAGATTGAGGATTGGTGACTGAGGATTTAGGATTGAGGATTAGGGATTGAGGATTGAGCATTGAGGTTAGAGGACTGAGTGTTGAGGACTGAGGATTGAGGATTGAGGATTGATAATGAGGGCTGAGGGTTGAGGATTGAGGTTTGAGGACTGAGGACTGAGGATTGAGGATTGAGAATTGAGGATTTAGGATTGATGATTGAAGATTGAGGATTGGGTATTGAGGATTGAAGAATGAGGATTGAGGATTGCGGTTTGAGGATTGAGGATTGAGGATTGAGGATTGAGTATTGAAGATTGAGGATTGATGATTGAGGATTGAGGATTGAGGATTGAGGGTTGAAGATTGAATATTGATGACTGAATATTGAGGACTGAGGATTGAGGGTTATGTATGGAGGACGAGGACCGAGGGTTGAATATTGATGTTTGAGGTCTGATGGTTAAGGATTGAGGATTGAGAATTGAGGATTGAGGATTGAGGATTGAAGATTGAGGATTGGGTATTGAGGATTGAAGAATGAGGATTGAGGATTGAGGTTTGAGGATTGAGGATTGAGGATTGAGGATTGAGGATTGAGGATTGAGGATTGAGGACTGAGGCTTGAGGATTGAGGATTGAGCATTGAGGATTGAAGATTGAGGATTGGGTATTGAGGTTTCAAGAATGAGGATTGAGGATTGAGGATTGAGGATTGAGGATTGAGGATTGAGGATTGGGTATTGAAGATTGAGTATTGATCACTGAGGATTGAGGATTGAGGATTGAGGTTTGAGGATTGAGGATTGAAGATTGAATGTTGAGGATTGAATATTCAGGATTGAGGATTGGCGATTGAGGATGGAGGATGAGGGCTGAGGGTTGAGGATTGAGGTTTCAGTATTGAATCCCGAGAATTCAGGATATTCTATTGAGTATCGAGAATTGAGGATTGATGGTTAGTATTGAGGATTGAGGATTGAGGATTGAGTGTTGAAGATTGAGGATTGATGATTGAAGATTGATGATCGGGGATTGAGGATTGAGGATTGAGTGTTGAAGATTGAGGATTGATGATTGAAGATTGATGATTGGGGATTGAGGATTGAGGAATTAGTATTGAAGATTGAGGATTGGTGATTGAGGATTTAGGATTGAGGATTAGGGATTGAGGATTGAGCATTGAGGTTAGAGGACTGAGTGCTGAGGACTGAGGATTGAGGATTGAGGATTGATAATGAGGGCTGAGGGTTGAGGATTGAGGTTTGAGGACTGAGGACTGAGGATTGAGGATTGAGAATTGAGGATTTAGGATTGAGGATTGAAGATTGAGGATTGGGTATTGAGGGTTGAAGAATGAGTATTGAGGATTGAGGATTGAGGATTGAGGATTGAGGATTGAAGGTTGAGTGTTGGGTATTGAGGATTGAAGACTGAGGATTGAGGATTGAGGGTTGAGGATTGAAGATTGAGTATAGAGGATTGAAGATTGAGGATTGAGGATTGAGGATTGAGGATTGAGGATTGAAGATTGAGTTTTGAGGATTGAAGATTGAGGATTGAGTATTGGGGATTGAGGATTGAGGATTGAGGATGAGGATTGAGTATTGAAGATTGAGGATTGATGATTGAGGATTGAGGATTGAGGATTGAGGATTGAAGATTGAATATTGATGATTGAATATTGAGGACTGAGGATTGAGGGTTATGTATGGAGGACGAGGACTGAGGGTTGAATATTGATGTTTGAGGTCTGATGGTTAAGGATTGAGGATTGGGAATTGAGGATTGAGGATTGAGGATTGAAGATTGAGGATTGGGTATTGAGGATTGAAGAATGAGGATTGAGGATTGAGGTTTGAGGATTGAGGATTGAGGACTGAGAATTGAGGATTGAGGATTGAGGATTGAGGATTGAGTATTGAAGATTGAGGGTTGATGATTGAGGATTGAGGATTGAGGATTGAAGATTGAATATTGATGATTGAATATTGAGGACTGAGGATTGAGGGTTGTTTATTGAGGACGAGGACTGAAGGTTGAATATTGATGTTTGATGTCTGAGGGTTAAGGATTGAGGATTGAGGATTGAGGATTGAGGATTGAGGATGAGGGCTGAGGGTTGAGGATTGAGGTTTGAGGATTGAAGATTGAGTATTGAGGATTGAAGATTGAGGATTGAAGATTGAGGATTGGGTATTGAGGTTTGAAGAATGAGGATTGAGGATTGAGGATTGAGGATTGAGGATTGAGGATCTAGGATTGGAGATTGATTACTGAGGATTGAGTACTGAGGATTGAGGGTTGAGGATTGAGGATTGAAGATTGAGTATTGAGGACTGAAGATTGACGATTGAGGATTAAGGATTGAGGATTGAGAATTGAGAATTGAGGATGAGGACTAAGGGTTGATGATTGAGGTTTGAGAAATGAGGATTGGGGATTGAGGATTGAGGATTGAGGATTGAGGATTGAGGATTAAGGATTGAGTATTGAAGATTGAGTATTGATCACTGAGGATTGAGGATTGAGGATTGAGGTTTGAGGATTGAGGATTGAAGATTGAATGTTGAGGATTGAAGATTCAGGATTGAGGATTGGCGATTGAGGATGGAGGATGAGGGCTGAGGGTTGAGGATTGAGGTTTCAGTATTGAATCCTGAGAATTCAGGGTATTCTATTGAGTATCGAGAATTGAGGATTGATAGTTAGTATTGTGGATTGAGGATTGAGGATTGAGGATTGAAGATTCAGTATTGAGGATTGAAGATTGGGAATTGAGGATTGAGGATTGAGGATTGAAGATTCAGTATTGAGGATTGAAGATTGGGAATTGAGGATTGAGGACTGAACATTGAGGACTGAGTGTTGAGTGTTGAGTGATGAGAATTGATTTTTGTGGATAGCGGTTTGAATATTGCAGATTGAGTATTGAGTATTGAAAACTTTGAATTGAGGATATTCTATTGAGGATTGAGGATTGACAACAGATTGTTGAGGACTGAGGTCTGAAGATTGCGGATTCAGGATTGAGGACTCAGAGTTGAGGTTTGAGGACCAAGGATTGAGGATTGAAGATTGAGTATTGAGGATTGAGGATTGAGGATTGAAGATCGAGGATTGAGGATTGAGGATGGGGGCTGTCGGTTGAGGATTGAGGTTCGAGGACTGAGGACTGAGGATAGAGCATTGAGAAATGAGGATTGAGGATTGAGGATTGAAGATTGAGTTTTGGGTATTGAGGATTGAAGAATGAGGATTGAGGATTGAGGTTTGAGGATTGAGGATTGAAGATTGAGCATTGAGGATTGAAGACTGACGATTGAGGATTGAGGATTGAGGATTGAAGATTGAGTATTGAGGATTGAAGATTGAGGATTGAGGATTGAGGATTGAGGATTGAGGATTGAAGATTGAGTTTTGAGGATTGAAGATTGAGGATTGAGTATTGAGGATTGAGAATTGAGGATTGAGGATGAGGATTGAGTATTGAAGATTGAGGATTGATGATTGAGGATTGAGGATTGAGGATTGAAGATTGAATATTGATGATTGAATATTGAGGACTGAGGATTGAGGGTTGTGTATGGAGGACGAGGACTGAGGGTTGAATATTGATGTTTGAGTTCTGATGGTTAAGGATTGAGGATTGAGAATTGAGGATTGAGGATTGAGGATTGAAGATTGAGGATTGGGTATTGAGGATTGAAGAACGAGGATTGAGAATTGAGGATGAGGACTGAGGGTTGAGGATTGAGGTTTGAGAAATGAGGATTGAGGATAGAGGATTGAAGATTGAGGATTGGGTATTGAGGATTGAAGAATGAGGATTGAGGATTGAGGATTGAGGATTGAGGATTGAGGATTGAGGATTGAAGGTTGAGGATTGGGTATTGAGGATTGAAGACTGAGGATTGAGGATTGAGGATTGAGGATTGAAGATTGAGTATTGAGGATTGAAGATTGAGGATTGAGGATTGAGGATTGAGGATTGAGGATTGAAGATTGAATTTTGAGGATTGAAGATTGAGGATTGAGTATTGGGGATTGAGGATTGAGGATTGAGGATGAGGATTGAGTATTGAAGATTGAGGATTGATGATTGAGGATTGAGGATTGAGGATTGAGGATTGAGTATTGAAGATTGAGGATTGATGATTGAGGATTGAGGATTGAAGATTGAATATTGATGATAGAATATTGAGGACTGAGGATTGAGGTTTGTGTATTGAGGACGAGGACTGAGGGTTGAATATTGATGTTTTAGGTCTGAGGGTTAAGGATTGAGGATTGAGAATTGAGGATTGAGGATTGAGGATTGAAGATTGAGGATTGGGTATTGAGGATTGAAGAATGAGGATTGAGGATTGAGGTTTGAGGATTGAGGATTGAAGATTGAGTATTGAGGATTGAAGACTGACGATTGAGGATAGAGGATTGAGGACTGAGGATTGAGGATTGAAGATTGATGATTGAGGATTGGGTATTGAGGATTGAAGAATGAGGATTGAGGATTGAGGATTGAGGATTGATTGTTGAGGATTGAAGATTGAGTATTGAGGATAGAAGACTGACGATTGAGGATTGAGGATTGAGTATTGAAGATTAAGGATTGATGATTGAAGAATGAGGATTGAGGATTGAGGATTGAGGATTGAGTGTTGAAGATTGAGGATTGAGGATTGATGATTGAGGACTGAGGATTGAGGATTGGGGATTGAGGATTGAGGATTGAGGTTTGAGGACTGAGGGCTGAGGATTGTGGATTGAGGATTGAGGATTGAAGATTCAGTATTGAGGATTCAAGATTGGGTATTGAGGATTGAGGATTGAACATTGAGGACTGAGTGTTGAGTGTTGAGTGATGAGAATTGATGTTTGTGGATAGAGGTTTGAAGATTGCAGATTGAGTATTGAGTATTGAAAACTTTGAATTGAGGATATTCTATTGAGGATTGAGGATTGACAACAGATTGTTGAGGACTGAGGGCCGAAGATTGAGGATTCAGGATTGAGGATTCAGAATTGAGGTTTGAGGACTGAGGATTGAGGATTGAAGATTGAGTACTGAGGATTGAAGATTGAGGATTGAGAATTGAGGATTCAGTATTGAGGATGAGGGCTGAGGGTTGAGGATTGAGGTTTGAGGACTGAGGACTGAGGATTGAGAATTGAGAATTGCGGATTGAGGATTGAGGATTGAAGATTGAGGATTGGGTATTGAGGATTGGAGAATGAGAATTGAGGATTGAGGATTGAGGATTGTGTGTTGAGGTTTGAAGATTGAGTATTGAGGGTTGAAGACTGACGATTGAGGATTGAGGATTGACGATTGAGGATTGAGGATTGAGGATTGAAGATTGAGTATTGAGGATTCAAGATTGAGGATTGAAGATTCAGTATTGAGGATTGAAGATTGGGAATTGAGGATTGAGGATTGAACATTGAGGACTGAGTGTTGAGTGTTGAGTGATGAGAATTGATGTTTGTGGATAGAGGTTTGAAGATTGCAGATTGAGTATTGAGTATTGAAAACTTTGAATTGAGAATATTCTATTGAGGATTGAGGATTGACAATTGATTGTTGAGGACTGAGGGCCGAAGATTGAGGACTCAGGATTGAGGATTCAGAATTGAGGTTTGAAGACTGAGGATTGTGGATTGAGGATTGAGGATTGAAGATTCTGTATTGAGGATTGAAGATTGGGAATTGAGGATTGAGGATTGAACATTGAGGACTGAGTGTTGAGTGTTGAGTGATGAGAATTGATGTTTGTGGATAGAGGTTTGAAGATTGCAGATTGAGTATTGAGTATTGAAAACTTTGAATTGAGAATATTCTATTGAAGATTGAGGATTGACAACAGATTGTTGAGGACTGAGGTCTGAAGATTGAGGATTCAGGATTTTGGATCCAGAATTGAGGTTTGAGGACTAAGGATTGAGGATTGAAGATTGGGTATTGAGGATTGAGGATTGAGGATTGAAGATTGAGGATTGAGGATTGAGGATGGGGGCTGACGGTTCAGGATTGAGGTTTGAGGACTGAGGATTGAGGATAGAGCATTGAGAAATGAGGATTGAGGATTGAGAATTGAAGATTGAGTATTGGGTATTGAGGATCGAAGAATGAGGATTGAGGATTGAGGTTTGAGGATTGAGGATTGAAGATTGAGTATTGAGGATTCAAGACTGACGATTGAGGATTGAGGATTGAGGACTGAGGATTGAGGATTGAGGATTGAAGATTGAGGATTGGGTATTGAGGATTGAAGAATGAGGATTGAGGATTGAGGATAGAGGATTGAGTGTTGAGGATTGAAGATTGAGTATTGAGGATAGAAGACTGACGATTGAGGATTGAGGATTGAGTGTTGAAGATTGTGGATTGATGATTGAGGAATGAGGATTGAGGATTGAGGATTGAGGATTGAGTATTGAAGATTGAGGATTGATGATTGAGGACTGAGGATTGAGTGTTGAGTGATGAGGATTGAGGATTGAGGATTGAGTATTGAGTATTGTGGATTGAGGATTGAAAATTTAGTATCGGGGACTCAAGATTGAGGATTGAGGATTGAGGATTGAGGACGGAGGATGAGGGCTGAGGGTTGAGCATTGAGGTTTGAGTATTGAATCCTGAGAATTCAGGATGTTCTATTGAGTGTTGAGAACTGAGGATTGATGGTTGAGTATTGAGGATTGAAGATTGAGGATTGAGGAATGAGTATTGAAGGTTGAGGATTGATGATTGTGGATTGAGGATTGGGGATTGAGGATTGAGTATTGAGTATTGAAGATTGAGGATTGATGATTGAGGATTGAGTATTGAGGATTGAGGATTGAGGATTGAGGATTGAGGATTGAGGATTGAAGATTGAGGATTGGGGTCTGAGGAGTGACGATTGAGGATTGAGGATTGAGGACTGAGAGTTGAGGATTGATGATTCAAGATTGAGTATTGAGGATTGTAGAATGAGGATTGAGGATTGAGGATTGAGGATTGAGGATTGAGGATTGAAGATTTAGTATTGAGGATTGAAGATAGAGGATTGAGAATTGAGGATTGGGGATTGAGGATTGAAGATTGAGGATTGAGTGTTGAGGATTGTAGAATGAGGATTGAGGATTGAGTATTGAAGATTAGGGATTGATGATTGAGGAATGAGGATTGAGGATTGAGGATTGAGGACTGAGGATTGAGGATTGAAGATTGATGATTGAGAATTGGGTATTGAGGATTGAAGAAAGAGGATTGAGGATTGAGGATTGAGGATTGAGGATTGAGGATTGAGGATTGAGGATTGAGGATTGAGTATTGAAGATTGAGTATTGATGACTGAGGATTGAGGATTGAGGATTGAGGATTGAGGATTGAGGATTGAAAATTGAGTATCGGGGACTCAAGATTGAGGATTGAGGATTGAGGATTGAGGATTGAGGATGGGGGCTGACGGTTGAGGATTGAGGTTTGAGGACTGAGGACTGAGGATAGAGCATTGAGAAATGAGGATTGAGGATTGATGATTGCAGATTGAGTATTGGGTATTGAGGATTGAAGAATGAGGATTGAGGATTGCGGTTTGAGGATTGAGGATTGAGGATTGAGGATTGAGGATTGAAGGTTGAGGATTGGGTATTGAGGATTGAAGACTGAGGATTGAGGATTGAGGGTTGAGGATTGAAGATTGAGTATTGAGGATTGAAGATTGAGGATTGAGGATTGAGGATTGAGGATTGAGGATTGAAGATTAAGTTTTGAGGATTGAAGATTGAGGATTGAGTATTGAGGATTGAGGATTGAGGATTGAGGATGAGGATTGAGTATTGAAGATTGAGGATTGATGATTGAGGATTGAGGATTGTGGATTGAGGATTGAGGGTTATGGATGGAGGACGAGGACTGAGGGTTGAATATTGATGTTTGAGGTCTGATGGTTAAGGATTGAGGATTGAGAATTGAGGATTGAGGGTTGAGGATTGAAGATTGAGGATTGAGTATCTAGGATTGGAGATTGATTATTGAGGATGAAGGTTGAGAATTGAGGATTGAGGATTGAGAATTGAGAATTGAGGATGAGGACTAAGGGTTGAGGATTGAGGGTTGTGAAATGAGGATTGGGGATTGAGGATTGAGGATTGAGGATTGAGGATTGAGGATTGAGGATTGAGCATTGAAGATTGAGTATTGATCACTGAGGATTGAGGATTGAGGATTGAGGTTTGAGGATTGAGGATTGAAGATTGAATGTTGAGGATTGAATATTCAGGATTGAGGATCGGCGATTGAGGATGGAGGATGAGGGCTGAGGGTTGAGGATTGAGGTTTCAGTATTGAATCCTGAGAATTCAGGATATTCTATTGAGTATCGAGAATTGAGGATTGAGGATTGAGTGTTGAAGATTGAGGATTAATGATTGAAAATTGATGATTGGGGATTGAGGATTGAGGAATGAGTATTGAAGATTGAGGATTGGTGACTGAGGATTTAGGATTGAGGATTAGGGATTGAGGATTGAGCATTGAGGTTAGAGGACTGAGTGCTGAGGACTGAGGATTGAGGATTGAGGATTGATAATGAGGGCTGAGGGTTGAGGATTGAGGTTTGAGGACTGAGGACTGAGGATTGAGGATTG
Organism: Calliopsis andreniformis; assembly: GCF_051401765.1. Classification (NCBI taxonomy): domain Eukaryota; kingdom Metazoa; phylum Arthropoda; class Insecta; order Hymenoptera; family Andrenidae; genus Calliopsis; species Calliopsis andreniformis. The sequence goes on along the minus strand of NW_027480444.1, from coordinate 4,039,777 downwards.
AGAATTGAGGATTTAGGATTGAGGATTGAAGATTGAGGATTGGGTATTGAGGATTGAAGAATGAGGATTGAGGATTGAGGATTGAGGATTGAGGATTGAGGATTGAAGGTTGAGGATTGGGCATTGAGGATTGAAGACTGAGGATTGAGGATTGAGGATTGAGGATTGAAGATTGAGTATTGAGGATTGAAGATTGAGGATTGAGGATTGAGGATTGAGGATTGAGGATTGAAGATTGAGTTTTGAGGATTGAAGATTGAGGATTGAGTATTGAGGATTGAGGATTGAGGATTGAGGATGAGGATTGAGTATTGAAGATTGAGGATTGATGATTGAGGATTGAGGATTGAGGATTGAGGGTTGAAGATTGAATATTGATGATTGAATATTGAGGACTGAGGATTGAGGGTTATGTATGGAGGACGAGGACTGAGGGTTGAATATTGATGTTTGATGTCTGATGGTTAAGGATTGAGGATTGAGAATTGAGGATTGAGGATTGAGGATGGGGGCTGACGGTTGAGGATTGAGGTTTGAGGACTGAGGACTGAGGATAGAGCATTGAGAAATGAGGATTGAGGATTGATGATTGCAGATTGAGTATTGGGTATTGAGGATTGAAGAATGAGGATTGAGGATTGCGGTTTGAGGATTGAGGATTGAGGATTGAGGATTGAGGATTGAAGGTTGAGGATTGGGTATTGAGGATTGAAGACTGAGGATTGAGGATTGAGGATTGAGGATTGAAGATTGAGTATTGAGGATTGAAGATTGAGGATTGAGGATTGAGGATTGAGGATTGAGGATTGAAGATTGAGTTTTGAGGATTGAAGATTGAGGATTGAGTATTGAGGATTGAGGATTGAGGATTGAGGATGAGGACTGAGTATTGAAGATTGAGGATTGATGATTGAGGATTGAGGATTGAGGATTGAGGATTGAAGATTGAATATTGATGATTGAATATTGAGGACTGAGGATTGTGGGTTATGGATGGAGGACGAGGACTGAGGGTTGAATATTGATGTTTGAGGTCTGATGGTTAAGGATTGAGGATTGAGAATTGAGGATTGAGGATTGAGGATTGGAGATTGAGGATTGAGGGCTGAAGATTGAGTATCGAGGATTCAAGATTGAGGATTCAGGATTGAGTACTGAGGATTGAGGATTGAGGATTGATTATTGAAGATTGAGAATTGAAGATTGAGTATTGAGGACTGAAGATTGACGATTGAGGATTAAGGATTGAGGATTGAGGATTGAGGATTGAAGATTCAGTATTGAGGATTGAAGGTTGAGGGTTGTGGATTGAGGATCTAGGATTGGAGATTGATTATTGAGGATTGAAGATTGAGAATTCAGGGTTGACGATTGAGAATTGAGAATTGAGGATGAGGACTGAGGGTTGAGGATTGAGGTTTGAAGACTGAGGATTGTGGATTGAGGATTGAGGATTGAAGATTCAGTATTGAGGATTGAAGATTGGGAATTGAGGATTGAGGATTGAACATTGAGGACTGAGTGTTGAGTGTTGAGAGATGAGAATTGATGTTTGTGGATAGAGGTTTGAAGATTGCAGATTGAGTATTGAGTATTGAAAGCTTTGAATTGAGAATATTCTATTGAGGATTGAGGATTGACAACAGATTGTTGAGGACTGAGGTCTGAAGATTGAGGATTCAGGATTTTGGATCCAGAATTGAGGTTTGAGGACTAAGGATTGAGGATTGAAGATTGGGTATTGAGGATTGAGGATTGAGTATTGAAGATTGAGTATTGAGGATTGAAGATTGACGATTGAGGATTGGGAACTGAGGATTGAGGATTGAACATTGAGGACTGAGTGTTGAGTGTTGAGTGATGAGAATTGATGTTTGTGGATAGAGGTTTGAAGATTGCAGATTGAGTATTGAGTATTGAAAACTTTGAATTGAGGATATTCTATTGAGGATTGAGGATTGACAGCAGATTGTTGAGGACTGAGGGCCGAAGATTGAGGACTCAGGATTGAGGATTCAGAATTGAGGTTTGAAGACTGAGGATTGTGGATTGAGGATTGAGGATTGAAGATTCAGTATTGAGGATTGAAGATTGGGAATTGAGGATTGAGGATTGAACATTGAGGACTGAGTGTTGAGTGTTGAGTGATGAGAATTGATGTTTGTGGATAGAGGTTTGAAGATTGCAGATTGAGTATTGAGTATTGAAAACTTTGAATTGAGAATATTCTATTGAGGATTGAGGATTGACAACAGATTGTTGAGGACTGAGGTCTGAAGATTGAGGATTCAGGATTTTGGATCCAGAATTGAGGTTTGAGGACTAAGGATTGAGGATTGAAGATTGGGTATTGAGGATTGAGGATTGAGGATTGAAGATTGAGGATTGAGGATTGAGGATGGGGGCTGACGGTTCAGGATTGAGGTTTGAGGACTGAGGACTGAGGATAGAGCATTGAGAAATGAGGATTGAGGATTGAGAATTGAAGATTGAGTATTGGGTATTGAGCATCGAAGAATGAGGATTGAGGATTGAGGTTTGAGGATTGAGGATTGAAGATTGAATATTGAGGATTCAAGACTGACGATTGAGGATTGAGGATTGAGGACTGAGGATTGAGGATTGAGGATTGAAGATTGAGGATTGGGTATTGAGGATTGAAGAATGAGGATTGAGGATTGAGGATAGAGGATTGAGTGTTGAGGATTGAAGATTGAGTATTGAGGATAGAAGACTGACGATTGAGGATTGAGGATTGAGTGTTGAAGATTGTGGATTGATGATTGAGGAATGAGGATTGAGGATTGAGGATTGAGGATTGAGTATTGAAGATTGAGGATTGATGATTGAGGACTGAGGATTGAGTGTTGAGTGATGAGGATTGAGGATTGAGGATTGAGTATTGAGTATTGTGGATTGAGGATTGAAAATTTAGTATCGGGGACTCAAGATTGAGGATTGAGGATTGAGGATTGAGGACGGAGGATGAGGGCTGAGGGTTGAGCATTGAGGTTTGAGTATTGAATCCTGAGAATTCAGGATATTCTATTGAGTGTTGAGAACTGAGGATTGATGGTTGAGTATTGAGGATTGAAGATTGAGGATTGAGGAATGAGTATTGAAGGTTGAGGATTGATGATTGTGGATTGAGGATTGGGGATTGAGGATTGAGTATTGAGTATTGAAGATTGAGGATTGATGATTGAGGATTGAGTATTGAGGATTGAGGATTGAGGATTGAGGATTGAGGATTGAGGATTGAAGATTGAGGATTGGGGTCTGAGGAGTGACGATTGAGGATTGAGGATTGAGGACTGAGAGTTGAGGATTGATGATTCAAGATTGAGTATTGAGGATTGTAGAATGAGGATTGAGGATTGAGGATTGAGGATTGAGGATTGAGGATTGAGGATTGAAGATTTAGTATTGAGGATTGAAGATAGAGGATTGAGAATTGAGGATTGAGGATTGAGGATTGAAGATTGAGGATTGAGTGTTGAGGATTGTAGAATGAGGATTGAGGATTGAGTATTGAAGATTAAGGATTGATGATTGAGGAATGAGGATTGAGGATTGAGGATTGAGGACTGAGGATTGAGGATTGAAGATTGATGATTGAGAATTGGGTATTGAGGATTGAAGAATGAGGATTGAGGATTGAGGATTGAGGATTGAGGATTGAGGATTGAGGATTGAGGATTGAGGATTGAGGATTGAGTATTGAAGATTGAGTATTGATGACTGAGGATTGAGGATTGAGGATTGAGGATTGAGGATTGAGGATTGAAAATTGAGTATCGGGGACTCAAGATTGAGGATTGAGGATTGAGGATTGAGGATTGAGGATGGGGGCTGACGGTTGAGGATTGAGGTTTGAGGACTGAGGACTGAGGATAGAGCATTGAGAAATGAGGATTGAGGATTGATGATTGCAGATTGAGTATTGGGTATTGAGGATTGAAGAATGAGGATTGAGGATTGCGGTTTGAGGATTGAGGATTGAGGATTGAGGATTGAGGATTGAAGGTTGAGGATTGGGTATTGAGGATTGAAGACTGAGGATTGAGGATTGAGGGTTGAGGATTGAAGATTGAGTATTGAGGATTGAAGATTGAGGATTGAGGATTGAGGATTGAGGATTGAGGATTGAAGATTAAGTTTTGAGGATTGAAGATTGAGGATTGAGTATTGAGGATTGAGGATTGAGGATTGAGGATGAGGATTGAGTATTGAAGATTGAGGATTGATGATTGAGGATTGAGGATTGAGGATTGAGGATTGAGGGTTATGGATGGAGGACGAGGACTGAGGGTTGAATATTGATGTTTGAGGTCTGATGGTTAAAGATTGAGGATTGAGAATTGAGGATTGAGGGTTGAGGATTGAAGATTGAGGATTGAGTATCTAGGATTGGAGATTGATTATTGAGGATGAAGGTTGAGAATTGAGGATTGAGGATTGAGAATTGAGAATTGAGGATGAGGACTAAGGGTTGAGGATTGAGGGTTGTGAAATGAGGATTGGGGATTGAGGATTGAGGATTGAGGATTGAGGATTGAGGATTTAGGATTGAGCATTGAAGATTGAGTATTGATCACTGAGGATTGAGGATTGAGGATTGAGGTTTGAGGATTGAGGATTGAAGATTGAATGTTGAGGATTGAATATTCAGGATTGAGGATTGGCGATTGAGGATGGAGGATGAGGGCTGAGGGTTGAGGATTGAGGTTTCAGTATTGAATCCTGAGAATTCAGGATATTCTATTGAGTATCGAGAATTGAGGATTGATGGTTAGTATTGAGGATTGAGGATTGAGTGTTGAAGATTGAGGATTAATGATTGAAGATTGATGATTGGGGATTGAGGATTGAGGAATGAGTATTGAAGATTGAGGATTGGTGACTGAGGATTTAGGATTGAGGATTAGGGATTGAGGATTGAGCATTGAGGTTAGAGGACTGAGTGCTGAGGACTGAGGATTGAGGATTGAGGATTGATAATGAGGGCTGAGGGTTGAGGATTGAGGTTTGAGGACTGAGGACTGAGGATTGAGGATTGAGAATTGAGGATTTAGGATTGATGATTGAAGATTGAGGATTGGGTATTGAGGATTGAAGAATGAGGATTGAGGATTGCGGTTTGAGGATTGAGGATTGAGGATTGAGGATTGAGGATTGAAGGTTGAGGATTGGGTATTGAGGATTGAAGACTGAGGATTGAGGATTGAGGATTGAGGATTGAAGATTGAGTATTGAGGATTGAAGATTGAGGATTGAGGATTGAGGATTGAGGATTGAGGATTGAAGATTGAGTTTTGAGGATTGAAGATTGAGGATTGAGTATTGAGGATTGAGGATTGAGGATTGAGGATGAGGATTGAGTATTGAAGATTGAAGATTGATGATTGAGGATTGAGGATTGAGGGTTGAGGATTGAAGATTGAATATTGATGATTGAATATTGAGGACTGAGGATTGAGGGTTATGGATGGAGGACGAGGACTGAGGGTTGAATATTGATGTTTGAGGTCTGATGGTTAAGGATTGAGGATTGAGAATTGAGGATTGAGGATTGAGGATTGGAGATTGAGGATTGAGGGCTGAAGATTGAGTATCGAGGATTCAAGATTGAGGATTCAGGATTGAGTACTGAGGATTGAGGATTGAGGATTGAGGATTGAAGATTGAGAATTGAAGATTGAGTATTGAGGACTGAAGATTGACGATTGAGGATTAAGGATTGAGGATTGAGGATTGAGGATTGAAGATTCAGTATTGAGGATTGAAGGTTGAGGGTTGTGGATTGAGGATCTAGGATTGGAGATTGATTATTGAGGATTGAAGATTGAGAATTCAGGGTTGACGATTGAGAATTGAGAATTGAGGATGAGGACTGAGGGTTGAGGATTGAGGTTTGAAGACTGAGGATTGTGGATTGAGGATTGAGGATTGAAGATTCAGTATTGAGGATTGAAGATTGGGAATTGAGGATTGAGGATTGAACATTGAGGACTGAGTGTTGAGTGTTGAGAGATGAGAATTGATGTTTGTGGATAGAGGTTTGAAGATTGCAGATTGAGTATTGAGTATTGAAAGCTTTGAATTGAGAATATTCTATTGAGGATTGAGGATTGACAACAGATTGTTGAGGACTGAGGTCTGAAGATTGAGGATTCAGGATTTTGGATCCAGAATTGAGGTTTGAGGACTAAGGATTGAGGATTGAAGATTGGGTATTGAGGATTGAGGATTGAGTATTGAAGATTGAGTATTGAGGATTGAAGATTGACGATTGAGGATTGGGAACTGAGGATTGAGGATTGAACATTGAGGACTGAGTGTTGAGTGTTGAGTGATGAGAATTGATGTTTGTGGATAGAGGTTTGAAGATTGCAGATTGAGTATTGAGTATTGAAAACTTTGAATTGAGGATATTCTATTGAGGATTGAGGATTGACAGCAGATTGTTGAGGACTGAGGGCCGAAGATTGAGGACTCAGGATTGAGGATTCAGAATTGAGGTTTGAAGACTGAGGATTGTGGATTGAGGATTGAGGATTGAAGATTCAGTATTGAGGATTGAAGATTGGGAATTGAGGATTGAGGATTGAACATTGAGGACTGAGTGTTGAGTGTTGAGAGATGAGAATTGATGTTTGTGGATAGAGGTTTGAAGATTGCACATTGAGTATTGAGTATTGAAAACTTTGAATTGAGATTATTCTATTGAGGATTGAGGATTGACAACAGATTGTTGAGGACTGAGGTCTGAAGATTGAGGATTCAGGATTTTGGATCCAGAATTGAGGTTTGAGGACTAAGGATTGAGGATTGAAGATTGGGTATTGAGGATTGAGGATTGAGGATTGAAGATTGAGGATTGAGGATTGAGGATGGGGGCTGACGGTTCAGGATTGAGGTTTGAGGACTGAGGACTGAGGATAGAGCATTGAGAAATGAGGATTGAGGATTGAGGATTGAAGATTGAGTATTGGGTATTGAGGATCGAAGAATGAGGATTGAGGATTGAGGTTTGAGGATTGAGGATTGAAGATTGAGTATTGAGGATTCAAGACTGACGATTGAGGATTGAGGATTGAGGACTGAGGATTGAGGATTGAGGATTGAAGATTGAGGATTGGGTATTGAGGATTGAAGAATGAGGATTGAGGATTGAGGATAGAGGATTGAGTGTTGAGGATTGAAGATTGAGTATTGAGGATAGAAGACTGACGATTGAGGATTGAGGATTGAGTGTTGAAGATTGAGGATTGACGATTGAGGAATGAGGATTGAGGATTGAGGATTGAGGATTCAGTATTGAAGATTGAGGATTGGTGATTGAGGACTGAGGATTGAGGATTGGGGATTGAGGATTGAGGATTGAGGTTTGAGGACTGAGGACTGAGGATTGTGGATTGAGGATTGAGGATTGAAGATTCTGTATTGAGGATTGAAGATTGGGAATTGAGGATTGAGGATTGAACATTGAGGACTGAGTGTTGAGTGTTGAGTGATGAGAATTGATGTTTGTGGACAGAGGTTTGAAGATTGCAGATTGAGCATTGGGTATTGAAAACTTTGAATTGAGGATATTCTATTGAGGATTGAGGATTGACAACAGATTGTTGAGGACTGAGGCCCGAAGATTGAGGATTCAGGATTGAGGATTCAGAATTGAGGTTTGAGGACTGAGGATTGAGGATTGAAGATTGAGTATTGAGGATTGAAGATTGAGGATTGAGAATTGAGGATTCAGTATTGAGGATGAGGGCTGAGGGTTGAGGATTGAGGTTTGAGGACTGAGGTCTGAGGATTGAGGATTGAGAATTGAGAATTGAGGATTGAGGATCGAAGATTGAGGATTAGGTATTGAGGATTCGAGAATGAGAATTGAGGATTGAGGATTGAGGATTGAGTGTTGAGGTTTGAAGATTGAGTATTGAGGGTTGAAGACTGACGATTGAGGATTGAGGATTGAGGATTGAGGATTGAGGATTGAGGATTGAAGATTGAGTATTGAGGATTCAAGATTGAGGATTGAGGATTGAGGATTGGGGATTGAGGATTGAGGATTGAGGATTGAGGATTGAAGACTGAGGATTGAGGATTGAGGATGAGGGCTGAGGGTTGAGGATTGAGGTTTGAGGATTGAAGATTGAGGATTGGGTATTGGGGATTGAAGAATGAGGATTGAGTATTGTGGATTGAGGATTGAGGATTGAAGAGTGAGTATTGAGGATTGAAGGCTGACGAATGAGGACTGAGGACAGAGAATTGAGGATTGAGGTTTGAGGATTGAAGATTGGGGATTGAGTATTGAGGATTGAAGATTGAGGATTGAGGAATGAGGATTGAAAATTAATTATTAAGGATTGAAGATTGAGGATTGAGGATTGAGGATTGAGAATTGAGAATTGTGGATGAGGACTGAGGGTTGTGGATTGAGGTTTGAGGAATGAGGATTGAGGATTGAGGATTGAGGATTGAGGATTGAGGATTGAGGATTGGGGATTGAGTATTGAAGATTGAGTATTGATGACTGAGGATTGAGGATTGAGGATTGAGGATTGAGGATTGAGGATCTAGGATTGGAGATTGATTATTGAGGATTGAAGATTGGGGATTGAGGATTGAGGATCTAGGACTGGAGATTGATTATTGAGGATGAAGATTGAGAATTGGGTATTGAGGTTTGAAGGATGAGGATTGAGGATTGAGGATTGAGGATTGAGGATTGAGGATCTAGGATAGGAGATTGAATATTGAGGATTGAAGATTGGGGATTGAGGATTGAGGATTGAGTATCTAGGATTGGAGATTGATTATTCAGGATGAAGGTTGAGAATTGAGGATTGAGGATTGAGAATTGAGAATTGAGGATGAGGACTAAGGGTTGAGGATTGAGGGTTGTGAAATGAGGATTGGGGATTGAGGATTGAGGATTGAGGATTGAGGATTGAGGATTGAGGTTTGAGTATTGAAGATTGAGTATTGATCACTGAGGATTGAGGATTGAGGATTGAGGTTTGAGGATTGAGGATTGAAGATTGAATGTTGAGGATTGAATATTCAGGATTGAGGATTGGCGATTGAGGATGGAGGATGAGGGCTGAGGGTTGAGGATTGAGGTTTCAGTATTGAATCCTGAGAATTCAGGATATTCTATTGAGTATCGAGAATTGAGGATTGATGGTTAGTATTGAGGATTGAGGATTGAGGATTGAGGATTGAAGATTGAGGATTGGGGTCTGAGGAGTGACGATTGAGGATTGAGGATTGAGGACTGAGAGTTGAGGATTGATGATTCAAGATTGAGTATTGAGGATTGTAGAATGAGGATTGAGGATTGAGGATTGAGGATTGAGGATTGAGGATTGAAGATTTAGTATTGAGGATTGAAGATAGAGGATTGAGAATTGAGGATTGAGGATTGAGGATTGAAGATTGAGGATTGAGTGTTGAGGATTGTAGAATGAGGATTGAGGATTGAGTATTGAAGATTAAGGATTGATGATTGAGGAATGAGGATTGAGGATTGAGGATTGAGGACTGAGGATTGAGGATTGAAGATTGATGATTGAGAATTGGGTATTGAGGATTGAAGAATGAGGATTGAGGATTGAGGATTGAGGATTGAGGATTGACGATTGAGGATTGAGGATTGAGGATTGAGGATTGAGTATTGAAGATTGAGTATTGATGACTGAGGATTGAGGATTGAGGATTGAGGATTGAGGATTGAGGATTGAAAATTGAGTATCGGGGACTCAAGATTGAGGATTGAGGATTGAGGATTGAGGATTGAGGATGGGGGCTGACGGTTGAGGATTGAGGTTTGAGGACTGAGGACTGAGGATAGAGCATTGAGAAATGAGGATTGAGGATTGATGATTGCAGATTGAGTATTGGGTATTGAGGATTGAAGAATGAGGATTGAGGATTGCGGTTTGAGGATTGAGGATTGAGGATTGAGGATTGAGGATTGAAGGTTGAGGATTGGGTATTGAGGATTGAAGACTGAGGATTGAGGATTGAGGGTTGAGGATTGAAGATTGAGTATTGAGGATTGAAGATTGAGGATTGAGGATTGAGGATTGAGGATTGAGGATTGAAGATTAAGTTTTGAGGATTGAAGATTGAGGATTGAGTATTGAGGATTGAGGATTGAGGATTGAGGATGAGGATTGAGTATTGAAGATTGAGGATTGATGATTGAGGATTGAGGATTGAGGATTGAGGATTGAGGGTTATGGATGGAGGACGAGGACTGAGGGTTGAATATTGATGTTTGAGGTCTGATGGTTAAGGATTGAGGATTGAGAATTGAGGATTGAGGGTTGAGGATTGAAGATTGAGGATTGAGTATCTAGGATTGGAGATTGATTATTGAGGATGAAGGTTGAGAATTGAGGATTGAGGATTGAGAATTGAGAATTGAGGATGAGGACTAAGGGTTGAGGATTGAGGGTTGTGAAATGAGGATTGGGGATTGAGGATTGAGGATTGAGGATTGAGGATTGAGGATTGAGGATTGAGCATTGAAGATTGAGTATTGATCACTGAGGATTGAGGATTGAGGATTGAGGTTTGAGGATTGAGGATTGAAGATTGAATGTTGAGGATTGAATATTCAGGATTGAGGATTGGCGATTGAGGATGGAGGATGAGGGCTGAGGGTTGAGGATTGAGGTTTCAGTATTGAATCCTGAGAATTCAGGATATTCTATTGAGTATCGAGAATTGAGGATTGATGGTTAGTATTGAGGATTGAGGATTGAGTGTTGAAGATTGAGGATTAATGATTGAAGATTGATGATTGGGGATTGAGGATTGAGGAATGAGTATTGAAGATTGAGGATTGGTGACTGAGGATTTAGGATTGAGGATTAGGGATTGAGGATTGAGCATTGAGGTTAGAGGACTGAGTGTTGAGGACTGAGGATTGAGGATTGAGGATTGATAATGAGGGCTGAGGGTTGAGGATTGAGGTTTGAGGACTGAGGACTGAGGATTGAGGATTGAGAATTGAGGATTTAGGATTGATGATTGAAGATTGAGGATTGGGTATTGAGGATTGAAGAATGAGGATTGAGGATTGCGGTTTGAGGATTGAGGATTGAGGATTGAGGATTGAGGATTGAAGGTTGAGGATTGGGTATTGAGGATTGAAGACTGAGGATTGAGGATTGAGGATTGAGGATTGAAGATTGAGTATTGAGGATTGAAGATTGAGGATTGAGGATTGAGGATTGAGGATTGAGGATTGAAGATTGAGTTTTGAGGATTGAAGATTGAGGATTGAGTATTGAGTATTGAGGATTGAGGATTGAGGATGAGGATTGAGTATTGAAGATTGAAGATTGATGATTGAGGATTGAGGATTGAGGATTGAGGATTGAAGATTGAATATTGATGATTGAATATTGAGGACTGAGGATTGAGGGTTATGGATGGAGGACGAGGACTGAGGGTTGAATATTGATGTTTGAGGTCTGATGGTTAAGGATTGAGGATTGAGAATTGAGGATTGAGGATTGAGGATTGGAGATTGAGGATTGAGGGCTGAAGATTGAGTATCGAGGATTCAAGATTGAGGATTCAGGATTGAGTACTGAGGATTGAGGATTGAGGATTGAGGATTGAAGATTGAGAATTGAAGATTGAGTATTGAGGACTGAAGATTGACGATTGAGGATTAAGGATTGAGGATTGAGGATTGAGGATTGAAGATTCAGTATTGAGGATTGAAGGTTGAGGGTTGTGGATTGAGGATCTAGGATTGGAGATTGATTATTGAGGATTGAAGATTGAGAATTCAGGGTTGACGATTGAGAATTGAGAATTGAGGATGAGGACTGAGGGTTGAGGATTGAGGTTTGAAGACTGAGGATTGTGGATTGAGGATTGAGGATTGAAGATTCAGTATTGAGGATTGAAGATTGGGAATTGAGGATTGAGGATTGAACATTGAGGACTGAGTGTTGAGTGTTGAGAGATGAGAATTGATGTTTGTGGATAGAGGTTTGAAGATTGCAGATTGAGTATTGAGTATTGAAAGCTTTGAATTGAGAATATTCTATTGAGGATTGAGGATTGACAACAGATTGTTGAGGACTGAGGTCTGAAGATTGAGGATTCAGGATTTTGGATCCAGAATTGAGGTTTGAGGACTAAGGATTGAGGATTGAAGATTGGGTATTGAGGATTGAGGATTGAGTATTGAAGATTGAGTATTGAGGATTGAAGATTGACGATTGAGGATTGGGAACTGAGGATTGAGGATTGAACATTGAGGACTGAGTGTTGAGTGTTGAGTGATGAGAATTGATGTTTGTGGATAGAGGTTTGAAGATTGCAGATTGAGTATTGAGTATTGAAAACTTTGAATTGAGGATATTCTATTGAGGATTGAGGATTGACAGCAGATTGTTGAGGACTGAGGGCCGAAGATTGAGGACTCAGGATTGAGGATTCAGAATTGAGGTTTGAAGACTGAGGATTGTGGATTGAGGATTGAGGATTGAAGATTCAGTATTGAGGATTGAAGATTGGGAATTGAGGATTGAGGATTGAACATTGAGGACTGAGTGTTGAGTGTTGAGAGATGAGAATTGATGTTTGTGGATAGAGGTTTGAAGATTGCACATTGAGTATTGAGTATTGAAAACTTTGAATTGAGATTATTCTATTGAGGATTGAGGATTGACAACAGATTGTTGAGGACTGAGGTCTGAAGATTGAGGATTCAGGATTTTGGATCCAGAATTGAGGTTTGAGGACTAAGGATTGAGGATTGAAGATTGGGTATTGAGGATTGAGGATTGAGGATTGAAGATTGAGGATTGAGGATTGAGGATGGGGGCTGACCGTTCAGGATTGAGGTTTGAGGACTGAGGACTGAGGATAGAGCATTGAGAAATGAGGATTGAGGATTGAGGATTGAAGATTGAGTATTGGGTATTGAGGATCGAAGAATGAGGATTGAGGATTGAGGTTTGAGGATTGAGGATTGAAGATTGAGTATTGAGGATTCAAGACTGACGATTGAGGATTGAGGATTGAGGACTGAGGATTGAGGATTGAGGATTGAAGATTGAGGATTGGGTATTGAGGATTGAAGAATGAGGATTGAGGATTGAGGATAGAGGATTGAGTGTTGAGGATTGAAGATTGAGTATTGAGGATAGAAGACTGACGATTGAGGATTGAGGATTGAGTGTTGAAGATTGAGGATTGACGATTGAGGAATGAGGATTGAGGATTGAGGATTGAGGATTCAGTATTGAAGATTGAGGATTGGTGATTGAGGACTGAGGATTGAGGATTGGGGATTGAGGATTGAGGATTGAGGTTTGAGGACTGAGGACTGAGGATTGTGGATTGAGGATTGAGGATTGAAGATTCTGTATTGAGGATTGAAGATTGGGAATTGAGGATTGAGGATTGAACATTGAGGACTGAGTGTTGAGTGTTGAGTGATGAGAATTGATGTTTGTGGACAGAGGTTTGAAGATTGCAGATTGAGCATTGGGTATTGAAAACTTTGAATTGAGGATATTCTATTGAGGATTGAGGATTGACAACAGATTGTTGAGGACTGAGGCCCGAAGATTGAGGATTCAGGATTGAGGATTCAGAATTGAGGTTTGAGGACTGAGGATTGAGGATTGAAGATTGAGTATTGAGGATTGAAGATTGAGGATTGAGAATTGAGGATTCAGTATTGAGGATGAGGGCTGAGGGTTGAGGATTGAGGTTTGAGGACTGAGGTCTGAGGATTGAGGATTGAGAATTGAGAATTGAGGATTGAGGATCGAAGATTGAGGATTAGGTATTGAGGATTCGAGAATGAGAATTGAGGATTGAGGATTGAGGATTGAGTGTTGAGGTTTGAAGATTGAGTATTGAGGGTTGAAGACTGACGATTGAGGATTGAGGATTGAGGATTGAGGATTGAGGATTGAGGATTGAAGATTGAGTATTGAGGATTCAAGATTGAGGATTGAGGATTGAGGATTGGGGATTCAGGATTGAGGATTGAGGATTGAGGATTGAAGACTGAGGATTGAGGATTGAGGATGAGGGCTGAGGGTTGAGGATTGAGGTTTGAGGATTGAAGATTGAGGATTGGGTATTGGGGATTGAAGAATGAGGATTGAGTATTGTGGATTGAGGATTGAGGATTGAAGAGTGAGTATTGAGGATTGAAGGCTGACGAATGAGGACTGAGGACAGAGAATTGAGGATTGAGGTTTGAGGATTGAAGATTGGGGATTGAGTATTGAGGATTGAAGATTGAGGATTGAGGAATGAGGATTGAAAATTAATTATTAAGGATTGAAGATTGAGGATTGAGGATTGAGGATTGAGAATTGAGAATTGTGGATGAGGACTGAGGGTTGTGGATTGAGGTTTGAGGAATGAGGATTGAGGATTGAGGATTGAGGATTGAGGATTGAGGATTGAGGATTGGGGATTGAGTATTGAAGATTGAGTATTGATGACTGAGGATTGAGGATTGAGGATTGAGGATTGAGGATTGAGGATCTAGGATTGGAGATTGATTATTGAGGATTGAAGATTGGGGATTGAGGATTGAGGATCTAGGACTGGAGATTGATTATTGAGGATGAAGATTGAGAATTGGGTATTGAGGTTTGAAGGATGAGGATTGAGGATTGAGGATTGAGGATTGAGGATTGAGGATCTAGGATAGGAGATTGAATATTGAGGATTGAAGATTGGGGATTGAGGATTGAGGATTGAGTATCTAGGATTGGAGATTGATTATTCAGGATGAAGGTTGAGAATTGAGGATTGAGGATTGAGAATTGAGAATTGAGGATGAGGACTAAGGGTTGAGGATTGAGGGTTGTGAAATGAGGATTGGGGATTGAGGATTGAGGATTGAGGATTGAGGATTGAGGATTGAGGTTTGAGTATTGAAGATTGAGTATTGATCACTGAGGATTGAGGATTGAGGATTGAGGTTTGAGGATTGAGGATTGAAGATTGAATGTTGAGGATTGAATATTCAGGATTGAGGATTGGCGATTGAGGATGGAGGATGAGGGCTGAGGGTTGAGGATTGAGGTTTCAGTATTGAATCCTGAGAATTCAGGATATTCTATTGAGTATCGAGAATTGAGGATTGATGGTTAGTATTGAGGATTGAGGATTGAGGATTGAGGATTGAAGATTGAGGATTGGGGTCTGAGGAGTGACGATTGAGGATTGAGGATTGAGGACTGAGAGTTGAGGATTGATGATTCAAGATTGAGTATTGAGGATTGTAGAATGAGGATTGAGGATTGAGGATTGAGGATTGAGGATTGAGGATTGAAGATTTAGTATTGAGGATTGAAGATAGAGGATTGAGAATTGAGGATTGAGGATTGAGGATTGAAGATTGAGGATTGAGTGTTGAGGATTGTAGAATGAGGATTGAGGATTGAGTATTGAAGATTAAGGATTGATGATTGAGGAATGAGGATTGAGGATTGAGGATTGAGGACTGAGGATTGAGGATTGAAGATTGATGATTGAGAATTGGGTATTGAGGATTGAAGAATGAGGATTGAGGATTGAGGATTGAGGATTGAGGATTGAGGATTGAGGATTGAGGATTGAGGATTGAGGATTGAGTATTGAAGATTGAGTATTGATGACTGAGGATTGAGGATTGAGGATTGAGGATTGAGGATTGAGGATTGAAAATTGAGTATCGGGGACTCAAGATTGAGGATTGAGGATTGAGGATTGAGGATTGAGGATGGGGGCTGACGGTTGAGGATTGAGGTTTGAGGACTGAGGACTGAGGATAGAGCATTGAGAAATGAGGATTGAGGATTGATGATTGCAGATTGAGTATTGGGTATTGAGGATTGAAGAATGAGGATTGAGGATTGCGGTTTGAGGATTGAGGATTGAGGATTGAGGATTGAGGATTGAAGGTTGAGGATTGGGTATTGAGGATTGAAGACTGAGGATTGAGGATTGAGGGTTGAGGATTGAAGATTGAGTATTGAGGATTGAAGATTGAGGATTGAGGATTGAGGATTGAGGATTGAGGATTGAAGATTAAGTTTTGAGGATTGAAGATTGAGGATTGAGTATTGAGGATTGAGGATTGAGGATTGAGGATGAGGATTGAGTATTGAAGATTGAGGATTGATGATTGAGGATTGAGGATTGAGGATTGAGGATTGAGGGTTATGGATGGAGGACGAGGACTGAGGGTTGAATATTGATGTTTGAGGTCTGATGGTTAAGGATTGAGGATTGAGAATTGAGGATTGAGGGTTGAGGATTGAAGATTGAGGATTGAGTATCTAGGATTGGAGATTGATTATTGAGGATGAAGGTTGAGAATTGAGGATTGAGGATTGAGAATTGAGAATTGAGGATGAGGACTAAGGGTTGAGGATTGAGGGTTGTGAAATGAGGATTGGGGATTGAGGATTGAGGATTGAGGATTGAGGATTGAGGATTGAGGATTGAGCATTGAAGATTGAGTATTGATCACTGAGGATTGAGGATTGAGGATTGAGGTTTGAGGATTGAGGATTGAAGATTGAATGTTGAGGATTGAATATTCAGGATTGAGGATTGGCGATTGAGGATGGAGGATGAGGGCTGAGGGTTGAGGATTGAGGTTTCAGTATTGAATCCTGAGAATTCAGGATATTCTATTGAGTATCGAGAATTGAGGATTGATGGTTAGTATTGAGGATTGAGGATTGAGTGTTGAAGATTGAGGATTAATGATTGAAGATTGATGATTGGGGATTGAGGATTGAGGAATGAGTATTGAAGATTGAGGATTGGTGACTGAGGATTTAGGATTGAGGATTAGGGATTGAGGATTGAGCATTGAGGTTAGAGGACTGAGTGTTGAGGACTGAGGATAGAGGATTGAGGATTGATAATGAGGGCTGAGGGTTGAGGATTGAGGTTTGAGGACTGAGGACTGAGGATTGAGGATTGAGAATTGAGGATTTAGGATTGATGATTGAAGATTGAGGATTGGGTATTGAGGATTGAAGAATGAGGATTGAGGATTGCGGTTTGAGGATTGAGGATTGAGGATTGAGGATTGAGGATTGAAGGTTGAGGATTGGGTATTGAGGATTGAAGACTGAGGATTGAGGATTGAGGATTGAGGATTGAAGATTGAGTATTGAGGATTGAAGATTGAGGATTGAGGATTGAGGATTGAGGATTGAGGATTGAAGATTGAGTTTTGAGGATTGAAGATTGAGGATTGAGTATTGAGGATTGAGGATTGAGGATTGAGGATGAGGATTGAGTATTGAAGATTGAAGATTGATGATTGAGGATTGAGGATTGAGGATTGAGGATTGAAGATTGAATATTGATGATTGAATATTGAGGACTGAGGATTGAGGGTTATGGATGGAGGACGAGGACTGAGGGTTGAATATTGATGTTTGAGGTCTGATGGTTAAGGATTGAGGATTGAGAATTGAGGATTGAGGATTGAGGATTGGAGATTGAGGATTGAGGGCTGAAGATTGAGTATCGAGGATTCAAGATTGAGGATTCAGGATTGAGTACTGAGGATTGAGGATTGAGGATTGAGGATTGAAGATTGAGAATTGAAGATTGAGTATTGAGGACTGAAGATTGACGATTGAGGATTAAGGATTGAGGATTGAGGATTGAGGATTGAAGATTCAGTATTGAGGATTGAAGGTTGAGGGTTGTGGATTGAGGATCTAGGATTGGAGATTGATTATTGAGGATTGAAGATTGAGAATTCAGGGTTGACGATTGAGAATTGAGAATTGAGGATGAGGACTGAGGGTTGAGGATTGAGGTTTGAAGACTGAGGATTGTGGATTGAGGATTGAGGATTGAAGATTCAGTATTGAGGATTGAAGATTGGGAATTGAGGATTGAGGATTGAACATTGAGGACTGAGTGTTGAGTGTTGAGAGATGAGAATTGATGTTTGTGGATAGAGGTTTGAAGATTGCAGATTGAGTATTGAGTATTGAAAGCTTTGAATTGAGAATATTCTATTGAGGATTGAGGATTGACAACAGATTGTTGAGGACTGAGGTCTGAAGATTGAGGATTCAGGATTTTGGATCCAGAATTGAGGTTTGAGGACTAAGGATTGAGGATTGAAGATTGGGTATTGAGGATTGAGGATTGAGTATTGAAGATTGAGTATTGAGGATTGAAGATTGACGATTGAGGATTGGGAACTGAGGATTGAGGATTGAACATTGAGGACTGAGTGTTGAGTGTTGAGTGATGAGAATTGATGTTTGTGGATAGAGGTTTGAAGATTGCAGATTGAGTATTGAGTATTGAAAACTTTGAATTGAGGATATTCTATTGAGGATTGAGGATTGACAGCAGATTGTTGAGGACTGAGGGCCGAAGATTGAGGACTCAGGATTGAGGATTCAGAATTGAGGTTTGAAGACTGAGGATTGTGGATTGAGGATTGAGGATTGAAGATTCAGTATTGAGGATTGAAGATTGGGAATTGAGGATTGAGGATTGAACATTGAGGACTGAGTGTTGAGTGTTGAGAGATGAGAATTGATGTTTGTGGATAGAGGTTTGAAGATTGCACATTGAGTATTGAGTATTGAAAACTTTGAATTGAGATTATTCTATTGAGGATTGAGGATTGACAACAGATTGTTGAGGACTGAGGTCTGAAGATTGAGGATTCAGGATTTTGGATCCAGAATTGAGGTTTGAGGACTAAGGATTGAGGATTGAAGATTGGGTATTGAGGATTGAGGATTGAGGATTGAAGATTGAGGATTGAGGATTGAGGATGGGGGCTGACGGTTCAGGATTGAGGTTTGAGGACTGAGGACTGAGGATAGAGCATTGAGAAATGAGGATTGAGGATTGAGGATTGAAGATTGAGTATTGGGTATTGAGGATCGAAGAATGAGGATTGAGGATTGAGGTTTGAGGATTGAGGATTGAAGATTGAGTATTGAGGATTCAAGACTGACGATTGAGGATTGAGGATTGAGGACTGAGGATTGAGGATTGAGGATTGAAGATTGAGGATTGGGTATTGAGGATTGAAGAATGAGGATTGAGGATTGAGGATAGAGGATTGAGTGTTGAGGATTGAAGATTGAGTATTGAGGATAGAAGACTGACGATTGAGGATTGAGGATTGAGTGTTGAAGATTGAGGATTGACGATTGAGGAATGAGGATTGAGGATTGAGGATTGAGGATTCAGTATTGAAGATTGAGGATTGGTGATTGAGGACTGAGGATTGAGGATTGGGGATTGAGGATTGAGGATTGAGGTTTGAGGACTGAGGACTGAGGATTGTGGATTGAGGATTGAGGATTGAAGATTCTGTATTGAGGATTGAAGATTGGGAATTGAGGATTGAGGATTGAACATTGAGGACTGAGTGTTGAGTGTTGAGTGATGAGAATTGATGTTTGTGGACAGAGGTTTGAAGATTGCAGATTGAGCATTGGGTATTGAAAACTTTGAATTGAGGATATTCTATTGAGGATTGAGGATTGACAACAGATTGTTGAGGACTGAGGCCCGAAGATTGAGGATTCAGGATTGAGGATTCAGAATTGAGGTTTGAGGACTGAGGATTGAGGATTGAAGATTGAGTATTGAGGATTGAAGATTGAGGATTGAGAATTGAGGATTCAGTATTGAGGATGAGGGCTGAGGGTTGAGGATTGAGGTTTGAGGACTGAGGTCTGAGGATTGAGGATTGAGAATTGAGAATTGAGGATTGAGGATCGAAGATTGAGGATTAGGTATTGAGGATTCGAGAATGAGAATTGAGGATTGAGGATTGAGGATTGAGTGTTGAGGTTTGAAGATTGAGTATTGAGGGTTGAAGACTGACGATTGAGGATTGAGGATTGAGGATTGAGGATTGAGGATTGAGGATTGAAGATTGAGTATTGAGGATTCAAGATTGAGGATTGAGGATTGAGGATTGGGGATTGAGGATTGAGGATTGAGGATTGAGGATTGAAGACTGAGGATTGAGGATTGAGGATGAGGGCTGAGGGTTGAGGATTGAGGTTTGAGGATTGAAGATTGAGGATTGGGTATTGGGGATTGAAGAATGAGGATTGAGTATTGTGGATTGAGGATTGAGGATTGAAGAGTGAGTATTGAGGATTGAAGGCTGACGAATGAGGACTGAGGACAGAGAATTGAGGATTGAGGTTTGAGGATTGAAGATTGGGGATTGAGTATTGAGGATTGAAGATTGAGGATTGAGGAATGAGGATTGAAAATTAATTATTAAGGATTGAAGATTGAGGATTGAGGATTGAGGATTGAGAATTGAGAATTGTGGATGAGGACTGAGGGTTGTGGATTGAGGTTTGAGGAATGAGGATTGAGGATTGAGGATTGAGGATTGAGGATTGAGGATTGAGGATTGGGGATTGAGTATTGAAGATTGAGTATTGATGACTGAGGATTGAGGATTGAGGATTGAGGATTGAGGATTGAGGATCTAGGATTGGAGATTGATTATTGAGGATTGAAGATTGGGGATTGAGGATTGAGGATCTAGGACTGGAGATTGATTATTGAGGATGAAGATTGAGAATTGGGTATTGAGGTTTGAAGGATGAGGATTGAGGATTGAGGATTGAGGATTGAGGATTGAGGATCTAGGATAGGAGATTGAATATTGAGGATTGAAGATTGGGGATTGAGGATTGAGGATTGAGTATCTAGGATTGGAGATTGATTATTCAGGATGAAGGTTGAGAATTGAGGATTGAGGATTGAGAATTGAGAATTGAGGATGAGGACTAAGGGTTGAGGATTGAGGGTTGTGAAATGAGGATTGGGGATTGAGGATTGAGGATTGAGGATTGAGGATTGAGGATTGAGGTTTGAGTATTGAAGATTGAGTATTGATCACTGAGGATTGAGGATTGAGGATTGAGGTTTGAGGATTGAGGATTGAAGATTGAATGTTGAGGATTGAATATTCAGGATTGAGGATTGGCGATTGAGGATGGAGGATGAGGGCTGAGGGTTGAGGATTGAGGTTTCAGTATTGAATCCTGAGAATTCAGGATATTCTATTGAGTATCGAGAATTGAGGATTGATGGTTAGTATTGAGGATTGAGGATTGAGGATTGAGGATTGAAGATTGAGGATTGGGGTCTGAGGAGTGACGATTGAGGATTGAGGATTGAGGACTGAGAGTTGAGGATTGATGATTCAAGATTGAGTATTGAGGATTGTAGAATGAGGATTGAGGATTGAGGATTGAGGATTGAGGATTGAGGATTGAAGATTTAGTATTGAGGATTGAAGATAGAGGATTGAGAATTGAGGATTGAGGATTGAGGATTGAAGGTTGAGGATTGAGTGTTGAGGATTGTAGAATGAGGATTGAGGATTGAGTATTGAAGATTAAGGATTGATGATTGAGGAATGAGGATTGAGGATTGAGGATTGAGGACTGAGGATTGAGGATTGAAGATTGATGATTGAGAATTGGGTATTGAGGATTGAAGAATGAGGATTGAGGATTGAGGATTGAGGATTGAGGATTGAGGATTGAGGATTGAGGATTGAGGATTGAGGATTGAGTATTGAAGATTGAGTATTGATGACTGAGGATTGAGGATTGAGGATTGAGGATTGAGGATTGAGGATTGAAAATTGAGTATCGGGGACTCAAGATTGAGGATT
This sequence comes from Calliopsis andreniformis, assembly GCF_051401765.1. Taxonomy (NCBI): domain Eukaryota; kingdom Metazoa; phylum Arthropoda; class Insecta; order Hymenoptera; family Andrenidae; genus Calliopsis; species Calliopsis andreniformis. The sequence goes on along the minus strand of NW_027480444.1, from coordinate 4,018,062 downwards.
GAGGATTGAGGATTGAGGATTGAGGATGGGGGCTGACGGTTGAGGATTGAGGTTTGAGGACTGAGGACTGAGGATAGAGCATTGAGAAATGAGGATTGAGGATTGATGATTGCAGATTGAGTATTGGGTATTGAGGATTGAAGAATGAGGATTGAGGATTGCGGTTTGAGGATTGAGGATTGAGGATTGAGGATTGAGGATTGAAGGTTGAGGATTGGGTATTGAGGATTGAAGACTGAGGATTGAGGATTGAGGGTTGAGGATTGAAGATTGAGTATTGAGGATTGAAGATTGAGGATTGAGGATTGAGGATTGAGGATTGAGGATTGAAGATTAAGTTTTGAGGATTGAAGATTGAGGATTGAGTATTGAGGATTGAGGATTGAGGATTGAGGATGAGGATTGAGTATTGAAGATTGAGGATTGATGATTGAGGATTGAGGATTGAGGATTGAGGATTGAGGGTTATGGATGGAGGACGAGGACTGAGGGTTGAATATTGATGTTTGAGGTCTGATGGTTAAGGATTGAGGATTGAGAATTGAGGATTGAGGGTTGAGGATTGAAGATTGAGGATTGAGTATCTAGGATTGGAGATTGATTATTGAGGATGAAGGTTGAGAATTGAGGATTGAGGATTGAGAATTGAGAATTGAGGATGAGGACTAAGGGTTGAGGATTGAGGGTTGTGAAATGAGGATTGGGGATTGAGGATTGAGGATTGAGGATTGAGGATTGAGGATTGAGGATTGAGCATTGAAGATTGAGTATTGATCACTGAGGATTGAGGATTGAGGATTGAGGTTTGAGGATTGAGGATTGAAGATTGAATGTTGAGGATTGAATATTCAGGATTGAGGATTGGCGATTGAGGATGGAGGATGAGGGCTGAGGGTTGAGGATTGAGGTTTCAGTATTGAATCCTGAGAATTCAGGATATTCTATTGAGTATCGAGAATTGAGGATTGATGGTTAGTATTGAGGATTGAGGATTGAGTGTTGAAGATTGAGGATTAATGATTGAAGATTGATGATTGGGGATTGAGGATTGAGGAATGAGTATTGAAGATTGAGGATTGGTGACTGAGGATTTAGGATTGAGGATTAGGGATTGAGGATTGAGCATTGAGGTTAGAGGACTGAGTGTTGAGGACTGAGGATTGAGGATTGAGGATTGATAATGAGGGCTGAGGGTTGAGGATTGAGGTTTGAGGACTGAGGACTGAGGATTGAGGATTGAGAATTGAGGATTTAGGATTGATGATTGAAGATTGAGGATTGGGTATTGAGGATTGAAGAATGAGGATTGAGGATTGCGGTTTGAGGATTGAGGATTGAGGATTGAGGATTGAGGATTGAAGGTTGAGGATTGGGTATTGAGGATTGAAGACTGAGGATTGAGGATTGAGGATTGAGGATTGAAGATTGAGTATTGAGGATTGAAGATTGAGGATTGAGGATTGAGGATTGAGGATTGAGGATTGAAGATTGAGTTTTGAGGATTGAAGATGGAGGATTGAGTATTGAGGATTGAGGATTGAGGATTGAGGATGAGGATTGAGTATTGAAGATTGAAGATTGATGATTGAGGATTGAGGATTGAGGATTGAGGATTGAAGATTGAATATTGATGATTGAATATTGAGGACTGAGGATTGAGGGTTATGGATGGAGGACGAGGACTGAGGGTTGAATATTGATGTTTGAGGTCTGATGGTTAAGGATTGAGGATTGAGAATTGAGGATTGAGGATTGAGGATTGGAGATTGAGGATTGAGGGCTGAAGATTGAGTATCGAGGATTCAAGATTGAGGATTCAGGATTGAGTACTGAGGATTGAGGATTGAGGATTGAGGATTGAAGATTGAGAATTGAAGATTGAGTATTGAGGACTGAAGATTGACGATTGAGGATTAAGGATTGAGGATTGAGGATTGAGGATTGAAGATTCAGTATTGAGGATTGAAGGTTGAGGGTTGTGGATTGAGGATCTAGGATTGGAGATTGATTATTGAGGATTGAAGATTGAGAATTCAGGGTTGACGATTGAGAATTGAGAATTGAGGATGAGGACTGAGGGTTGAGGATTGAGGTTTGAAGACTGAGGATTGTGGATTGAGGATTGAGGATTGAAGATTCAGTATTGAGGATTGAAGATTGGGAATTGAGGATTGAGGATTGAACATTGAGGACTGAGTGTTGAGTGTTGAGAGATGAGAATTGATGTTTGTGGATAGAGGTTTGAAGATTGCAGATTGAGTATTGAGTATTGAAAGCTTTGAATTGAGAATATTCTATTGAGGATTGAGGATTGACAACAGATTGTTGAGGACTGAGGTCTGAAGATTGAGGATTCAGGATTTTGGATCCAGAATTGAGGTTTGAGGACTAAGGATTGAGGATTGAAGATTGGGTATTGAGGATTGAGGATTGAGTATTGAAGATTGAGTATTGAGGATTGAAGATTGACGATTGAGGATTGGGAACTGAGGATTGAGGATTGAACATTGAGGACTGAGTGTTGAGTGTTGAGTGATGAGAATTGATGTTTGTGGATAGAGGTTTGAAGATTGCAGATTGAGTATTGAGTATTGAAAACTTTGAATTGAGGATATTCTATTGAGGATTGAGGATTGACAGCAGATTGTTGAGGACTGAGGGCCGAAGATTGAGGACTCAGGATTGAGGATTCAGAATTGAGGTTTGAAGACTGAGGATTGTGGATTGAGGATTGAGGATTGAAGATTCAGTATTGAGGATTGAAGATTGGGAATTGAGGATTGAGGATTGAACATTGAGGACTGAGTGTTGAGTGTTGAGAGATGAGAATTGATGTTTGTGGATAGAGGTTTGAAGATTGCACATTGAGTATTGAGTATTGAAAACTTTGAATTGAGATTATTCTATTGAGGATTGAGGATTGACAACAGATTGTTGAGGACTGAGGTCTGAAGATTGAGGATTCAGGATTTTGGATCCAGAATTGAGGTTTGAGGACTAAGGATTGAGGATTGAAGATTGGGTATTGAGGATTGAGGATTGAGGATTGAAGATTGAGGATTGAGGATTGAGGATGGGGGCTGACGGTTCAGGATTGAGGTTTGAGGACTGAGGACTGAGGATAGAGCATTGAGAAATGAGGATTGAGGATTGAGGATTGAAGATTGAGTATTGGGTATTGAGGATCGAAGAATGAGGATTGAGGATTGAGGTTTGAGGATTGAGGATTGAAGATTGAGTATTGAGGATTCAAGACTGACGATTGAGGATTGAGGATTGAGGACTGAGGATTGAGGATTGAGGATTGAAGATTGAGGATTGGGTATTGAGGATTGAAGAATGAGGATTGAGGATTGAGGATAGAGGATTGAGTGTTGAGGATTGAAGATTGAGTATTGAGGATAGAAGACTGACGATTGAGGATTGAGGATTGAGTGTTGAAGATTGAGGATTGACGATTGAGGAATGAGGATTGAGGATTGAGGATTGAGGATTCAGTATTGAAGATTGAGGATTGGTGATTGAGGACTGAGGATTGAGGATTGGGGATTGAGGATTGAGGATTGAGGTTTGAGGACTGAGGACTGAGGATTGTGGATTGAGGATTGAGGATTGAAGATTCTGTATTGAGGATTGAAGATTGGGAATTGAGGATTGAGGATTGAACATTGAGGACTGAGTGTTGAGTGTTGAGTGATGAGAATTGATGTTTGTGGACAGAGGTTTGAAGATTGCAGATTGAGCATTGGGTATTGAAAACTTTGAATTGAGGATATTCTATTGAGGATTGAGGATTGACAACAGATTGTTGAGGACTGAGGCCCGAAGATTGAGGATTCAGGATTGAGGATTCAGAATTGAGGTTTGAGGATTGAGGATTGAGGATTGAGTGTTGAGGTTTGAAGATTGAGTATTGAGGGTTGAAGACTGACGATTGAGGATTGAGGATTGAGGATTGAGGATTGAGGATTGAGGATTGAAGATTGAGTATTGAGGATTCAAGATTGAGGATTGAGGATTGAGGATTGGGGATTGAGGATTGAGGATTGAGGATTGAGGATTGAAGACTGAGGATTGAGGATTGAGGATGAGGGCTGAGGGTTGAGGATTGAGGTTTGAGGATTGAAGATTGAGGATTGGGTATTGGGGATTGAAGAATGAGGATTGAGTATTGTGGATTGAGGATTGAGGATTGAAGAGTGAGTATTGAGGATTGAAGGCTGACGAATGAGGACTGAGGACAGAGAATTGAGGATTGAGGTTTGAGGATTGAAGATTGGGGATTGAGTATTGAGGATTGAAGATTGAGGATTGAGGAATGAGGATTGAAAATTAATTATTAAGGATTGAAGATTGAGGATTGAGGATTGAGGATTGAGAATTGAGAATTGTGGATGAGGACTGAGGGTTGTGGATTGAGGTTTGAGGAATGAGGATTGAGGATTGAGGATTGAGGATTGAGGATTGAGGATTGAGGATTGGGGATTGAGTATTGAAGATTGAAGTATTGATGACTGAGGATTGAGGATTGAGGATTGAGGATTGAGGATTGAGGATCTAGGATTGGAGATTGATTATTGAGGATTGAAGATTGGGGATTGAGGATTGAGGATCTAGGACTGGAGATTGATTATTGAGGATGAAGATTGAGAATTGGGTATTGAGGTTTGAAGGATGAGGATTGAGGATTGAGGATTGAGGATTGAGGATTGAGGATCTAGGATAGGAGATTGAATATTGAGGATTGAAGATTGGGGATTGAGGATTGAGGATTGAGTATCTAGGATTGGAGATTGATTATTCAGGATGAAGGTTGAGAATTGAGGATTGAGGATTGAGAATTGAGAATTGAGGATGAGGAATAAGGGTTGAGGATTGAGGGTTGTGAAATGAGGATTGGGGATTGAGGATTGAGGATTGAGGATTGAGGATTGAGGATTGAGGTTTGAGTATTGAAGATTGAGTATTGATCACTGAGGATTGAGGATTGAGGATTGAGGTTTGAGGATTGAGGATTGAAGATTGAATGTTGAGGATTGAATATTCAGGATTGAGGATTGGCGATTGAGGATGGAGGATGAGGGCTGAGGGTTGAGGATTGAGGTTTCAGTATTGAATCCTGAGAATTCAGGATATTCTATTGAGTATCGAGAATTGAGGATTGATGGTTAGTATTGAGGATTGAGGATTGAGGATTGAGTGTTGAAGATTGAGGATTGATGATTGAAGATTGATGATTGGGGATTGAGGATTGAAGAATGAGGATTGAGGATTGAGGATTGAGGATTGGGGAATGAAAATTGAGGGTTGAGGGTTGAGGACTGAGGATTGAAGAATGAGTATTGACGATTGAAGATTGAGGATTGAGGATTGAGTATTGAGGACTGAAGACTGACGATTGAGGATTGAGGATTGAGGATTGAAGATTGAGTATTGAGGATTGAAGATAGAGGATTGAGGATTGATCATTGAGGACTGAGGATTGAGGACTGAGGATTGAGGATTGAGAATTGAGAATTGAAAATGAGGTCTGAGAGTTGAGGATTTAGGATAGAGGATTGAGGATTGAGGATTCAGTATTGAAGATTGAGGATTGATGACTGAGTATTGAGGATTGAGGATTGAAAATTGATTATTAAGGATTGAAGATTGAGGATTGAGTATTGAGGATTGAGAATTGAGGATTGAGGATTGAGTATTGAAGATTGAGGATTGATGATTGAGGATTGAGGATTGAAGATTGAATATTGATGATAGAATATTGAGGACTGAGGATTGAGGTTTGTGTATTGAGGACGAGGACTGAGGGTTGAATATTGATGTTTGAGGTCTGAGGGTTAAGGATTGAGGATTGAGAATTGAGGATTGAGGATTGAGGATTGAAGATTGAGGATTGGGTATTGAGGATTGAAGAATGAGGATTGAGGATTGAGGTTTGAGGATTGAGGATTGAAGATTGAGTATTGAGGATTGAAGACTGACGATTGAGGATAGAGGATTGAGGACTGAGGATTGAGGATTGAAGATTGATGATTGAGGATTGGGTATTGAGGATTGAAGAATGAGGATTGAGGATTGAGGATTGAGGATTGATTGTTGAGGATTGAAGATTGAGTATTGAGGATAGAAGACTGACGATTGAGGATTGAGGATTGAGTATTGAAGATTAAGGATTGATGATTGAAGAATGAGGATTGAGGATTGAGGATTGAGGATTGAGTGTTGAAGATTGAGGATTGAGGATTGATGATTGAGGATTGAGGATTGAGGATTCAGTATTGAAGATTGAGGATTGGTGATTGAGGACTGAGGATTGAGGATTGGGGATTGAGGATTGAGGATTGAGGTTTGAGGACTGAGGACTGAGGATTGTGGATTGAGGATTGAGGATTGAAGATTCTGTATTGAGGATTGAAAATTGGGAATTGAGGATTGAGGATTGAACATTGAGGACTGAGTGTTGAGTGTTGAGTGATGAGAATTGATGTTTGTGGACAGAGGTTTGAAGATTGCAGATTGAGCATTGGGTATTGAAAACTTTGAATTGAGGATATTCTATTGAGGATTGAGGATTGACAACAGATTGTTGAGGACTGAGGCCCGAAGATTGAGGATTCAGGATTGAGGATTCAGAATTGAGGTTTGAGGATTGAGGATTGAGGATTGAGTGTTGAGGTTTGAAGATTGAGTATTGAGGGTTGAAGACTGACGATTGAGGATTGAGGATTGAGGATTGAGGATTGAGGATTGAGGATTGAAGATTGAGTATTGAGGATTCAAGATTGAGGATTGAGGATTGAGGATTGGGGATTGAGGATTGAGGATTGAGGATTGAGGATTGAAGACTGAGGATTGAGGATTGAGGATGAGGGCTGAGGGTTGAGGATTGAGGTTTGAGGATTGAAGATTGAGGATTGGGTATTGGGGATTGAAGAATGAGGATTGAGTATTGTGGATTGAGGATTGAGGATTGAAGAGTGAGTATTGAGGATTGAAGGCTGACGAATGAGGACTGAGGACAGAGAATTGAGGATTGAGGTTTGAGGATTGAAGATTGGGGATTGAGTATTGAGGATTGAAGATTGAGGATTGAGGAATGAGGATTGAAAATTAATTATTAAGGATTGAAGATTGAGGATTGAGGATTGAGGATTGAGAATTGAGAATTGTGGATGAGGACTGAGGGTTGTGGATTGAGGTTTGAGGAATGAGGATTGAGGATTGAGGATTGAGGATTGAGGATTGAGGATTGAGGATTGGGGATTGAGTATTGAAGATTGAAGTATTGATGACTGAGGATTGAGGATTGAGGATTGAGGATTGAGGATTGAGGATCTAGGATTGGAGATTGATTATTGAGGATTGAAGATTGGGGATTGAGGATTGAGGATCTAGGACTGGAGATTGATTATTGAGGATGAAGATTGAGAATTGGGTATTGAGGTTTGAAGGATGAGGATTGAGGATTGAGGATTGAGGATTGAGGATTGAGGATCTAGGATAGGAGATTGAATATTGAGGATTGAAGATTGGGGATTGAGGATTGAGGATTGAGTATCTAGGATTGGAGATTGATTATTCAGGATGAAGGTTGAGAATTGAGGATTGAGGATTGAGAATTGAGAATTGAGGATGAGGAATAAGGGTTGAGGATTGAGGGTTGTGAAATGAGGATTGGGGATTGAGGATTGAGGATTGAGGATTGAGGATTGAGGATTGAGGTTTGAGTATTGAAGATTGAGTATTGATCACTGAGGATTGAGGATTGAGGATTGAGGTTTGAGGATTGAGGATTGAAGATTGAATGTTGAGGATTGAATATTCAGGATTGAGGATTGGCGATTGAGGATGGAGGATGAGGGCTGAGGGTTGAGGATTGAGGTTTCAGTATTGAATCCTGAGAATTCAGGATATTCTATTGAGTATCGAGAATTGAGGATTGATGGTTAGTATTGAGGATTGAGGATTGAGGATTGAGTGTTGAAGATTGAGGATTGATGATTGAAGATTGATGATTGGGGATTGAGGATTGAAGAATGAGGATTGAGGATTGAGGATTGAGGATTGGGGAATGAAAATTGAGGGTTGAGGGTTGAGGACTGAGGATTGAAGAATGAGTATTGACGATTGAAGATTGAGGATTGAGGATTGAGTATTGAGGACTGAAGACTGACGATTGAGGATTGAGGATTGAGGATTGAAGATTGAGTATTGAGGATTGAAGATAGAGGATTGAGGATTGATCATTGAGGACTGAGGATTGAGGACTGAGGATTGAGGATTGAGAATTGAGAATTGAAAATGAGGTCTGAGAGTTGAGGATTGAGGATAGAGGATTGAGGATTGAGGATTCAGTATTGAAGATTGAGGATTGATGACTGAGTATTGAGGATTGAGGATTGAAAATTGATTATTAAGGATTGAAGATTGAGGATTGAGTATTGAGGATTGAGAATTGAGGATTGAGGATTGAGTATTGAAGATTGAGGATTGATGATTGAGGATTGAGGATTGAAGATTGAATATTGATGATAGAATATTGAGGACTGAGGATTGAGGTTTGTGTATTGAGGACGAGGACTGAGGGTTGAATATTGATGTTTGAGGTCTGAGGGTTAAGGATTGAGGATTGAGAATTGAGGATTGAGGATTGAGGATTGAAGATTGAGGATTGGGTATTGAGGATTGAAGAATGAGGATTGAGGATTGAGGTTTGAGGATTGAGGATTGAAGATTGAGTATTGAGGATTGAAGACTGACGATTGAGGATAGAGGATTGAGGACTGAGGATTGAGGATTGAAGATTGATGATTGAGGATTGGGTATTGAGGATTGAAGAATGAGGATTGAGGATTGAGGATTGAGGATTGATTGTTGAGGATTGAAGATTGAGTATTGAGGATAGAAGACTGACGATTGAGGATTGAGGATTGAGTATTGAAGATTAAGGATTGATGATTGAAGAATGAGGATTGAGGATTGAGGATTGAGGATTGAGTGTTGAAGATTGAGGATTGAGGATTGATGATTGAGGACTGAGGATTGAGGATTGGGGATTGAGGATTGAGGATTGAGGTTTGAGGACTGAGGGCTGAGGATTGTGGATTGAGGATTGAGGATTGAAGATTCAGTATTGAGGATTGAAGATTGGGAATTGAGGATTGAGGATTGAACATTGAGGACTGAGTGTTGAGTGTTGAGTGATGAGAATTGATGTTTGTGGATAGAGGTTTGAAGATTGCAGATTGAGTATTGAGTATTGAAAACTTTGAATTGAGGATATTCTATTGAGGATTGAGGATTGACAACAGATTGTTGAGGACTGAGGGCCGAAGATTGAGGATTCAGGATTGAGGATTCAGAATTGAGGTTTGAGGACTGAGGATTGAGGATTGAAGATTGAGTACTGAGGATTGAAGATTGAGGATTGAGAATTGAGGATTCAGTATTGAGGATGAGGGCTGAGGGTTGAGGATTGAGGTTTGAGGACTGAGGACTGAGGATTGAGAATTGAGAATTGAGGATTGAGGATTGAGGATTGAAGATTGAGGATTGGGTATTGAGGATTGGAGAATGAGAATTGAGGATTGAGGATTGAGGATTGTGTGTTGAGGTTTGAAGATTGAGTATTGAGGGTTGAAGACTGACGATTGAGGATTGAGGATTGACGATTGAGGATTGAGGATTGAGGATTGAAGATTGAGTATTGAGGATTCAAGATTGAGGATTGAGGATTGAGGATTGGGGATTGAGGATTGAGGATTGAGGATTGAGGATTGAAGACTGAGGATTGAGGATTGAGGATGTGGGCTGAGGGTTGAGGATTGAGGTTTGAGGATTGAAGATTGAGGATTGGGTATTGGGGATTGAAGAATGAGGATTGAGTATTGTGGATTGAGGATTGAGGATTGAAGAGTGAGTTTTGAGGATTGAAGATTGAGGATTGAGGATTGAGGATTGGGGATTGACGATGAGTGCTGAGGGTTGAGGATTGAGGTTTGAGGACTGAGGACTGAGGATTGAGGATTGAGAATTGAGGATTGAGGATTGAGGATTGAAGATTGAGGATTGGGTATTGAGGATTGAAGAATGAGGATTGAGGATTGCGGATTGAGGATTGAGGAATGAAAATTGAGGGTTGAGGGTTGAGGATTGAGGATTGAAGATTGAGTATTGAGGATTCAAGATTGAGGATTGAGGATTGAGGATTGAAGACTGACGATTGAGGATTGAGGATTGAGGACTGAGGATTGAGGATTGAAGATTGATGATTGAGGATTGGGTATTCAGGATTGAAGAATGAGGATTGAGGATTGAGGATTGAGGATTGAGTGATGAGGGTTGAAGATTGAGTATTGAGGATAGAAGACTGACGATTGAGGATTGAGGATTGAGTACTGAAGATTAAGGGTTGATGATTGAGGAATGAGGATTGAGGATTGAGGATTGAGGATTGAGTATTGAAGATTGAGGATTGATGATTGAGGACTGAGGATTGAGGATTGGGGATTGAGGATTGAGGATTGAGGTTTGAGGACTGAGGACTGAGGATTGAGGATTGAGAATTGAGGATTTAGGATAGAGGATTGAAGATTGCGGATTGGGTATTGAGGATTGAAGAATGAGGATTGAGGATTGAGGATTGAGGATTGTGGATTGAGGATTGAAGGTTGAGGGTTGGGTATTGAGGATTGAAGACTGTGGATTGAGGATTGAGGATTGAGGATTGAAGATTGAGTATTGAGGATTGAAGATTGAGGATTGAGGATTGAGGATTGAGGATTGAGGATTGAAGATTGAGTTTTGAGGATTGAAGATTGAGGATTGAGTATTGGGGATTGAGGATTGAGGATTGATGATGAGGATTGAGTATTGAAGGTTGAGGATTGATGATTGAGGATTGAGGATTGAGGATTGAGGATTGAAGATTGAATATTGATGATTGAATATTGAGGACTGAGGATTGAGGGTTATGTATGGAGGACGAGGACTGAGGGTTGAATATTGATGTTTGAGGTCTGATGGTTAAGGATTGAGGATTGAGAATTGAGGATTGAGGATTGAGGATTGAAGATTGAGGATTGAGGGCTGAAGATTGAGTATCGAGGATTCAAGATTGAGGATTCAGGATTGAGTACTGAGGATTGAGGATTGAGGATTGAGGATTGAAGATTGAGAATTGAAAATTGAGTATTGAGGACTGAAGATTGACGATTGAGGATTAAGGATTGAGGATTGAGGATTGAGGATTGAAGATTCAGTATTGAGGATTGAAGGTTGAGGGTTGTGGATTGAGGATCTAGGATTGGAGATTGATTATTGAGGATTGAAGATTGAGAATTCAGGGTTGACGATTGAGAATTGAGAATTGAGGATGAGGACTGAGGGTTGAGGATTGAGGTTTGAGAAATGAGGATTGAGGATTGAGGATTGAGGATTGAGGATTGAGGATTGAGGATTCAGTATTGACGACTGAGTATTGATCACTGAGGATTGAGGATCGAGTATTGAGGATTGAAGATTGAATATAGAGGATTGAAGATTCAGGATTGAGGATTGAGTATTGAGGATGGAGGGTGAGGGCTGAGGGCTGAGGATTGAGGTTTGGGTATTGAATCCTGAGAATTCAGGATATTCTATTGAGTATTGAGAATTGTGCATTGATGGTTCAGTATTGAGGATTGAGGATTGGGTATTGAGGATTGAAGAATGAGGGTTGAGGATTGAGGATTGAGGTATGAGGATTGAGGATTGAAGATTCAGGTTTGGCTACTGAGGATTGAAGAATGAGGATTGAGCATTGAGGATTGAGGATTGAGTATTGAAGATTGAGTATTGAGGATTGAAGATTGACGATTGAGGATTGGGGATTGAGGATTGAGGATTGAACGTTGAGGACTGAGTGTTGAGGGTTGAGTGATGAGAATTGATGTTTGTGGATAGAGGTTTGAAGATTGCAGTTTGAGTATTGAGTATTGAAAGCTGTGAATTGAGGATATTCTATTGAGGATTGAGGATTGACAATTGAATGTTGAGGACTGAGGGCCGAAGATTGAGGACTCAGGATTGAGGATTCAGAATTGAGGTTTGAAGACTGAGGATTGTGGATTGAGGATTGAGGATTGAAGATTCAGTATTGAGGATTGAAGATTGGGAATTGAGGATTGAGGATTGAACATTGAGGACTGAGTGTTGAGTGTTGAGAGATGAGAATTGATGTTTGTGGATAGAGGTTTGAAGATTGCAGATTGAGTATTGAGTATTGAAAACTTTGAATTGAGAATATTCTATTGAGGATTGAGGATTGACAACAGATTGTTGAGGACTGAGGTCTGAAGATTGAGGATTCAGGATTTTGGATCCAGAATTGAGGTTTGAGGACTAAGGATTGAGGATTGAAGATTGGGTATTGAGGATTGAGGATTGAGGATTGAAGATTGAGGATTGAGGATTGAGGATGGGGGCTGACGGTACAGGATTGGGGTTTGAGGACTGAGGACTGAGGATAGAGCATTGAGAAATGAGGATTGAGGATTGAGGATTGAAGATTGAGTATTGGGTATTGAGGATCGAAGAATGAGGATTGAGGATTGAGGTTTGAGAATTGAGGATTGAAGATTGAGTATTGAGGATTCAAGACTGACGATTGAGGATTGAGGATTGAGGACTGAGGATTGAGAATTGAGGATTGAAGATTGAGGATTGGGTATTGAGGATTGAAGAATGAGGATTGAGGATTGAGGATAGAGGATTGAGTGTTGAGGATTGAAGATTGAGTATTGAGGATAGAAGACTGACGATTGAGGATTGAGGATTGAGTGTTGAAGATTGAGGATTGATGATTGAGGAATGAGGATTGAGGATTGAGGATTGAGGATTCAGTATTGAAGATTGAGGATTGATGATTGAGGACTGAGGATTGAGGATTGGGGATAGAGGATTGAGGATTGAGGTTTGAGGACTGAGGACTGAGGATTGTGGATTGATGATTGAGGAATGAGGATTGAGGATTGAGGATTGAGGATTGAGTATTGAAGATTGAGGATTGGTGATTGAGGACTGAGGATTGAGGATTGGGGATTGAGGATTGAGGATTGAGGTTTGAGGACTGAGGACTGAGGATTGTGGATTGAGGATTGAGGATTGAAGATTCTGTATTGAGGATTGAAGATTGGGAATTGAGGATTGAGGATTGAACATTGAGGACTGAGTGTTGAGTGTTGAGTGATGAGAATTGATGTTTGTGTACAGAGGTTTGAAGATTGCAGATTGAGCATTGAGTATTGAAAACTTTGAATTGAGGATATTCTATTGAGGATTGAGGATTGACAACAGATTGTTGAGGACTGAGGCCCGAAGATTGAGGATTCAGGATTGAGGATTCAGAATTGAGGTTTGAGGACTGAGGATTGAGGATTGAAGATTGAGTATTGAGGATTGAAGATTGAGGATTGAGAATTGAGGATTCAGTATTGAGGATGAGGGCTGAGGGTTGAGGATTGAGGTTTGAGGACTGAGGTCTGAGGATTGAGGATTGAGAATTGAGAATTGAGGATTGGGGATCGAAGATTGAGGATTAGGTATTGAGGATTCGAGTATGAGAATTGAGGATTGAGGATTGAGGATTGAGTGTTGAGGTTTGAAGATTGAGTATTGAGGGTTGAAGACTGACGATTGAGGATTGAGGATTGAGGATTGAGGATTGAGGATTGAGGATTGAAGATTGAGTATTGAGGATTCAAGATTGAGGATTGAGGATTGAGGATTGGGGATTGAGGATTGAGGATTCAGGATTGAGGATTGAAGACTGAGGATTGAGGATTGAGGATGAGGGCTGAGGGTTGAGGATTGAGGTTTGAGGATTGAAGATTGAGGATTGGGTATTGGGGATTGAAGAATGAGGATTGAGTATTGTGGATTGAGGATTGAGGATTGAAGAGTGAGTATTGAGGATTGAAGGCTGACGAATGAGGACTGAGGAGAGAGAATTGAGGATTGAGGTTTGAGGATTGAAGATTGGGGATTGAGTATTGAGGATTGAAGATTGAGGATTGAGGACTGAGGATTGAGGATTGAGGATTGAGGATTGAAGATTGAGGATTGAGTATTGAGGATTGAAGATTGAGGATTGAGGATTGAGGATTGGGGATTGACGATGAGTGCTGAGGGTTGAGGATTGAGGTTTGAGGGCTGAGGACTGAGGATTGAGGATTGAGAATTGAGGATTGAGGATTGAGGATTGAAGATTGAGGATTGGGTATTGAGGATTGAAGAATGAGGATTGAGGATTGAGGATTGAGGATTGAGGAATGAAAATTGAGGGTTGAAGATTGAGGATTGGGTATTGGGGATTGAAGAATGAGGATTGAGTATTGTGGATTGAGGATTGAGGATTGAAGAGTGAGTATTGAGGATTGAAGGCTGACGAATGAGGACTGAGGACTGAGAATTGAGGATTGAGGTTTGAGGATTGAAGATTGAGGATTGGGTATTGGGGATTGAAGAATGAGGATTGAGTATTGTGGATTGAGGATTGAGGATTGAAGAGTGAGTATTGAGGATTGAAGGCTGACGAATGAGGACTGAGGACAGAGAATTGAGGATTGAGGTTTGAGGATTGAAGATTGGGGATTGAGTATTGAGGATTGAAGATTGAGGATTGAGGACTGAGGATTGAGGATTGAGGATTGAGGATTGAAGATTGAGGATTGAGTATTGAGGATTGAAGATTGAGGATTGAGGATTGAGGATTGGGGATTGACGATGAGTGCTGAGGGTTGAGGATTGAGGTTTGAGGGCTGAGGACTGAGGATTGAGGATTGAGAATTGAGGATTGAGGATTGAGGATTGAAGATTGAGGATTGGGTATTGAGGATTGAAGAATGAGGATTGAGGATTGAGGATTGAGGATTGAGGATTGAGGAATGAAAATTGAGGGTTGAAGATTGAGGATTGGGTATTGGGGATTGAAGAATGAGGATTGAGTATTGTGGATTGAGGATTGAGGATTGAAGAGTGAGTATTGAGGATTGAAGGCTGACGAATGAGGACTGAGGACTGAGAATTGAGGATTGAGGTTTGAGGATTGAAGATTGGGGATTGATTATTGACGATTGAAGATTTAGGATTGAGGATTGAGTATTAAGGACTGAATATTGACGATTGAGGATTGAGTATTGAGGATTGAAGATTGAGTATTGAGGATTGAAGATTGAGGATTGAGGATTGATCATTGAGGACTGAGGATTGATGACTGAGGATTGAGGATTGAGAATTGAGAACTGATAATGAGGACTGAGGGTTGAGGATTGAGGATAGAGGATTGAGGATTGAGGATTGAGTATTGAAGATTGAGCATTGATGACTGAGTATTGAGGATTGAGGATTGAAAATTAATTATTAAGGATTGAAGATTGAGGATTGAGGATTGAGGAATGAGAATTGAGAATTGTGGATGAGGACTGAGGGTTGTGGATTGAGGTTTGAGGAATGAGGATTGAGGATTGAGGATTGAGGATTGAGGATTGAGGATTGAGGATTGAGGATTGAGTATTGAAGATTGAGTATTGATGACTGAGGATTGAGGATTGAGGATTGAGGATTGAGGATTGAGGATCTAGGATTGGAGATTGATTATTGAGGATTGAAGATTGGGGATTGAGGATTGAGGATTGAGGATCTAGGACTGGAGATTGATTATTGAGGATGAAGATTGAGAATTGGGTATTGAGGTTTGAAGGATGAGGATTGAGGATTGAGGATTGAGGATTGAGGATAGAGGATCTAGGATAGGAGATTGAATATTGAGGATTGAAGATTGGGGATTGAGGATTGAGGATTGAGTATCTAGGATTGGAGATTGATTATTGACGATGAAGGTTGAGAATTGAGGATTGAGGATTGAGAATTGAGAATTGAGGATGAGGACTAAGGGTTGAGGATTGAGGGTTGTGAGATGAGGATTGGGGATTGAGGATTGAGGATTGAGGATTGAGGATTGAGGATTGAGGATTGAGTATTGAAGATTGAGTATTGATCACTGAGGATTGAGGATTGAGGATTGAGGTTTGAGGATTGAGGATTGAAGATTGAATGTTGAGGATTGAATATTCAGGATTGAGGATTGGCGATTGAGGATGGAGGATGAGGCTGAGGGTTGAGGATTGAGGTTTCAGTATTGAATCCTGAGAATTCAGGATATTCTATTGAGTATCGAGAATTGAGGATTGATGGTTAGTATTGAGGATTGAGGATTGAGGATTGAGTGCTGAAGATTGAGGATTGATGATTGAAGATTGATGATTGGGGATTGAGGATTGAAGAATGAGGATTGAGGATTGAGGATTGAGGATTGGGGAATGAAAATTGAGGGTTGAGGGTTGAGGACTGAGGATTGAAGAATGAGTATTGACGATTGAAGATTGAGGATTGAGGATTGAGTATTGAGGACTGAAGATTGACGATTGAGGATTGAGGATTGAGGATTGAAGATTGAGTATTGAGGATTGAAGATAGAGGATTGAGGATTGATCATTGAGGACTGAGGATTGAGGACTGAGGATTGAGGATTGAGAATTGAGAATTGATAATGAGGTCTGAGAGTTGAGTATTGAGGATGGAGGATTGAGGATTGAGGATTCAGTATTGAAGATTGAGGATTGATGACTGAGTATTGAGGATTAAGGATTGAAAATTGATTATTAAGGATTGAAGATTGAGGATTGAGTATTGAGGATTGAGAATTGAGGATTGAGGATTGAGTATTGAGGATAGAAGACTGACGATTGAGGATTGAGGATTGGGTATTGAGGATTGAGGAATGAGGATTGAGGATTGAGGTTTGAGGATTGAGGATTGAAGATTGAGTATTGAGGATTGAAGGCTGACGATTGAGGATAGAGGATTGAGGACTGAGGATTGAGGATTGAAGATTGATGATTGAGGATTGGGTATTGAGGATTGAAGAATGAGGATTGAGGATTGAGGATTGAGGATTGGGTATTGAGGATTGAAGAATGAGGATTGAGGATTGAGGTTTGAGGATTGATGATTGGGGATTGCAGATTGAGTATTGAGGATTGAAGATTGAGGATTGAGGATTGAGGATTGAAGATTGAGTATTGAGGATAGAAGACTGACGATTGAGGATTGAGGATTGGGTATTGAGGATTGAAGAATGAGGATTGAGGATTGAGGTTTGAGGATTGAGGATTGAAGATGGAGTATTGAGGATTGAAGGCTGACGATTGAGGATAGAGGATTGAGGACTGAGGATTGAGGATTGAAGATTGATGATTGAGGATTGGGTATTGAGGATTGAAGAATGAGGATTGAGGATTGAGGATTGAGGATTGATTGTTGAGGATTGAAGATTGAGTACTGAGGATTGAAGATTGAGGATTGAGAATTGAGGATTCAGTATTGAGGATGAGGGCTGAGGGTTGAGGATTGAGGTTTGAGGACTGAGGACTGGGGATTGAGAATTGAGAATTGAGGATTGAGGATTGAGGATTGAAGATTGAGGATTGGGTATTGAGGATTGGAGAATGAGAATTGAGGATTGAGGATTGAGGATTGTGTGTTGAGGTTTGAAGATTGAGTATTGAGGGTTGAAGACTGACGATTGAGGATTGAGGATTGATGATTGAGGATTGAGGATTGAGGATTGAAGATTGAGTATTGAGGATTCAAGATTGAGGATTGAGGATTGAGGATTGGGGATTGAGGATTGAGGATTGAGGATTGAGGATTGAAGACTGAGGATTGAGGATTGAGGATGAGGGCTGAGGGTTGAGGATTGAGGTTTGAGGATTGAAGATTGAGGATTGGGTATTGGGGATTGAAGAATGAGGATTGAGTATTGTGGATTGAGGATTGAGGATTGAAGAGTGAGTATTGAGGATTGAAGATTGAGGATTGAGGATTGAGGATTGGGGATTGACGATGAGTGCTGAAGGTTGAGGATTGAGGTTTGAGGACTGAGGACTGAGGATTGAGGATTGAGAATTGAGGATTGAGGATTGAGGATTGAAGATTGAGGATTGGGTATTGAGGATTGAAGAATGAGGATTGAGGATTGCGGATTGAGGATTGAGGAATGTATATTGAGGGTTGAGGGTTGAGGATTGAGGATTGAAGAATGAGTATTGACGATTGAAGATTGAGGATTGAGGATTGAGTATTGAGGACTGAAGATTGACGATTGAGGATTGAGTATTGAGGATTGAAGACTGACGATTGAGGATTGAGGATTGAGGACTGAGGATTGAGGATTGAAGATTGATGATTGAGGATTGGGTATTGAGGATTGAAGAATGAGGATTGAGGATTGAGGATTGAGGATTGAGTGATGAGGGTTGAAGATTGAGTATTGAGGATAGAAGACTGACGATTGAGGATTGAGGATTGAGTACTGAAGATTAAGGGTTGATGATTGAGGAATGAGGATTGAGGATTGAGGATTGAGGATTGAGTATTGAAGATTGAGGATTGATGATTGAGGACTGAGGATTGAGGATTGGGGATTGAGGATTGAGGATTGAGGTTTGAGGACTGAGGACTGAGGATTGTGGATTGATGATTGAGGAATGAGGATTGAGGATCGAGGATTGAGTATTGAAGATTGAGGATTGATGATTGAGGACTGAGGATTGAGGATTGGGGATTGAGGATTGAGGATTGAGGTTTGAGGACTGAGGACTGAGGATTGTGGACTGAGGATTGAGGATTGAAGATTCTGTATTGAGGATTGAAGATTGGGAATTGAGGATTGAGGATTGAACATTGAGGACTGAGTGTTGAGTGTTGAGTGATGAGAATTGATGTTTGTGGATAGAGGTTTGAAGATTGCAGATTGAGTATTGAGTATTGAAAACTTTGAATTGAGGATATTCTATTGAGGATTGAGGATTGACAACAGATTGTTGAGGACTGAGGCCCGATGATTGAGGATTCAGGATTGAGGATTCAGAATTGAGGTTTGAGGACTGAGGATTGAGGATTGAAGATTGAGTATTGAGGATTGAAGATTGAGGATTGAGAATTAAGGATTCAGTATTGAGGATGAGGGCTGAGGGTTGAGGATTGAGGTTTGAGGACTGAGGACTGAGGATTGAGGATTGAGAATTGAGAATTGAGGATTGAGGATCGAAGATTGAGGATTGGGTATTGAGGATTGGAGAATGAGAATTGAGGATTGAGGATTGAGGATTGAGGATTGAGGATTGAATATTGAGGATTGGGTATTGAGGATTGAAGAATGAGGATTGAGGATTGAGGTTTGAGGATTGAGGATTGAGGATTGAGGATTGAGGATTGAGGATTGAGGATTGAGGACTGAGGCTTGAGGATTGAGGATTGAGCATTGAGGATTGAAGATTGAGGATTGGGTATTGAGGTTTGAAGAATGAGGATTGAGGATTGAGGATTGAGGATTGAGGATTGAGGATCTAGGATTGGAGATTGATTACTGAGGATTGAAGATTGGGGATTGAGGATTGAGGATTGAGGATCAAGGACTGGAGATTGATTATTGAGGATGAAGATTGAGAATTGGGTATTGAGGTTTGAAGAATGAGGATTGAGGATTGAGGATTGAGGATTGAGGATTGAGGATCTAGGATTGGAGATTGAATATTGAGGATTGAAGATTGGGGATTGTGGATTGAGGATTGAGTATCTAGGATTGGAGATTGATTATTGAGGATGAAGGTTGAGAATTGAGGATTGAGGATTGAGAATTGAGAATTGAGGATGAGGACTAAGGGTTGAGGATTGAGGGTTGTGAAATGAGGATTGGGGATTGAGGATTGAGGATTGAGGATTGAGGATTGAGGATTGAGGATTGAGGATTGAGGATTGAGTATTTAAGATTGAGTATTGATCACTGAGGATTGAGGATTGAGGTTTGACGATTGAGGATTGAAGATTGAATGTTGAGGATTGAATATGCAGGATTGAGGATTGGCGATTGAGGATGGAGGATGAGGGCTGAGGGTTGAGGATTGAGGTTTCAGTATTGAATCCTGAGAATTCAGGATATTCTATTGAGTATCAAGAATTGAGGATTGATGGTTAGTATTGAGGATTGAGGATTGAGGATTGAGTGTTGAAGATTGAGTATTGAGGATTGAAGATTGAGGATTGAGGATTGAGGATTGAGGATTGAGGATTGAAGATTGAGTTTTGAGGATTGAAGATTGAGGATTGAGGTTTGAGGACTGAGGACTGAGGATTGAGGATTGAGAATTGAGAATTGAGGATTGAGGATCGAAGATTGAGGATTGGGTATTGAGGATTGGAGAATGAGAATTGAGGATTGAGGATTGAGGATTGAGGATTGAGGATTGACGATTGAGGATTGAGGATTGAGTATTGAAGATTGAGTATTGATCACTGAGGATTGAGGATTGAGAATTGAGGTTTGAGGATTGAGGATTGAAGATTGAATGTTGAGGATTGAATATGCAGGATTGAGGATTGGCGATTGAGGATGGAGGATGAGGGCTGAGGGTTGAGGATTGAGGTTTCAGTATTGAATCCTGAGAATTCAGGATATTCTATTGAGTATCGAGAATTGAGGATTGATGGTTAGTATTGAGGATTGAGGATTGAGGATTGAGTGTTGAAGATTGAGTATTGAGGATTGAAGATTGAGGATTGAGGATTGAGGATTGAGGATTGAGGATTGAAGATTGAGTTTTGAGGATTGAAGATTGAGGATTGAGTATTGAGGATTGAAGAATGAGGATTGAGGATTGAGGATTGAGGATTGAGTGATGAGGGTTGAAGATTGAGTATTGAGGATAGAGGACTGACGATTGAGGATTGAGGATTGAGTACTGAAGATTAAGGGTTGATGATTGAGGAATGAGGATTGAGGATTGAGGATTGAGGATTGAGTATTGAAGATTGAGGATTGATGATTGAGGACTGAGGATTGAGGATTGGGGATTGAGGATTGAGGATTGAGGTTTGAGGACTGAGGACTGAGGATTGTGGATTGATGATTGAGGAATGAGGATTGAGGATCGAGGATTGAGTATTGAAGATTGAGGATTGATGATTGAGGACTGAGGATTGAGGATTGGGGATTGAGGATTGAGGATTGAGGTTTGAGGACTGAGGACTGAGGATTGTGGACTGAGGATTGAGGATTGAAGATTCTGTATTGAGGATTGAAGATTGGGAATTGAGGATTGAGGATTGAACATTGACTACTGAGTGTTGAGTGTTGAGTGATGAGAATTGATGTTTGTGGATAGAGGTTTGAAGATTGCAGATTGAGTATTGAGTATTGAAAACTTTGAATTGAGGATATTCTATTGAGGATTGAGGATTGACAACAGATTGTTGAGGACTGAGGCCCGAAGATTGAGGATTCAGGATTGAGGATTCAGAATTGAGGTTTGAGGACTGAGGATTGAGGATTGAAGATTGAGTATTGAGGATTGAAGATTGAGGATTGAGAATTAAGGATTCAGTATTGAGGATGAGGGCTGAGGGTTGAGGATTGAGGTTTGAGGACTGAGGACTGAGGATTGAGGATTGAGAATTGAGAATTGAGGATTGAGGATCGAAGATTGAGGATTGGGTATTGAGGATTGGAGAATGAGAATTGAGGATTGAGGATTGAGGATTGAGGATTGAGGATTGAATATTGAGGATTGGGTATTGAGGATTGAAGAATGAGGATTGAGGATTGAGGTTTGAGGATTGAGGATTGAGGATTGAGGATTGAGGATTGAGGATTGAGGATTGAGGACTGAGGCTTGAGGATTGAGGATTGAGCATTGAGGATTGAAGATTGAGGATTGGGTATTGAGGTTTGAAGAATGAGGATTGAGGATTGAGGATTGAGGATTGAGGATTGAGGATCTAGGATTGGAGATTGATTACTGAGGATTGAAGATAGGGGATTGAGGATTGAGGATTGAGGATCAAGGACTGGAGATTGATTATTGAGGATGAAGATTGAGAATTGGGTATTGAGGTTTGAAGAATGAGGATTGAGAATTGAGGATTGAGGATTGAGGATTGAGGATCTAGGATTGGAGATTGAATATTGAGGATTGAAGATTGGGGATTGTGGATTGAGGATTGTGTATCTAGGATTGGAGATTGATTATTGAGGATGAAGGTTGAGAATTGAGGATTGAGTATTGAGAATTGAGAATTGAGGATGAGGACTAAGGGTTGAGGATTGAGGGTTGTGAAATGAGGATTGGGGATTGACGATTGAGGATTGAGGATTGAGGATTGAGGATTGAGGATTGAGGATTGAGGATTGAGTATTGAAGATTGAGTATTGATCACTGAGGATTGAGGATTGAGGATTGAGGTTTGAGGATTGAGGATTGAAGATTGAATGTTGAGGATTGAATATGCAGGATTGAGGATTGGCGATTGAGGATGGAGGATGAGGGCTGAGGGTTGAGGATTGAGGTTTCAGTATTGAATCCTGAGAATTCAGGATATTCTATTGAGTATCGAGAATTGAGGATTGATGGTTAGTATTGAGGATTGAGGATTGAGGATTGAGTGTTGAAGATTGAGTATTGAGGATTGAAGATTGAGGATTGAGGATTGAGGATTGAGGATTGAGGATTGAAGATTGAGTTTTGAGGATTGAAGATTGAGGATTGAGGTTTGAGGACTGAGGACTGAGGATTGAGGATTGAGAATTGAGAATTGAGGATTGAGGATCGAAGATTGAGGATTGGGTATTGAGGATTGGAGAATGAGAATTGAGGATTGAGGATTGAGGATTGAGGATTGAGGATTGACGATTGAGGATTGAGGATTCAGTATTGAAGATTGAGTATTGATCACTGAGGATTGAGGATTGAGGATTGAGGTTTGAGGATTGAGGATTGAAGATTGAATGTTGAGGATTGAATATGCAGGATTGAGGATTGGCGATTGAGGATGGAGGATGAGGGCTGAGGGTTGAGGATTGAGGTTTCAGTATTGAATCCTGAGAATTCAGGATATTCTATTGAGTATCGAGAATTGAGGATTGATGGTTAGTATTGAGGATTGAGGATTGAGGATTGAGTGTTGAAGATTGAGTATTGAGGATTGAAGATTGAGGATTGAGGATTGAGGATTGAGGATTGAGGATTGAAGATTGAGTTTTGAGGATTGAAGATTGAGGATTGAGTATTGAGGATTGAAGAATGAGGATTGAGGATTGAGGATTGAGGATTGAGTGATGAGGGTTGAAGATTGAGTATTGAGGATAGAAGACTGACGATTGAGGATTGAGGATTGAGTACTGAAGATTAAGGGTTGATGATTGAGGAATGAGGATTGAGGATTGAGGATTGAGGATTGAGTATTGAAGATTGAGGATTGATGATTGAGGACTGAGGATTGAGGATTGGGGTTGAGGATTGAGGATTGAGGTTTGAGGACTGAGGACTGAGGATTGTGGATTGATGATTGAGGAATGAGGATTGAGGATCGAGGATTGAGTATTGAAGATTGAGGATTGATGATTGAGGACTGAGGATTGAGGATTGGGGATTGAGGATTGAGGATTGAGGTTTGAGGACTGAGGACTGAGGATCTTGGATTGAGGATTGAGGATTGAAGATTCTGTATTGAGAATTGAAGATTGGGAATTGAGGATTGAGGATTGAACATTGAGGACTGAGTGTTGAGTGTTGAGTGATGAGAATTGATGTTTGTGGATAGAGGTTTGAAGATTGCAGATTGAGTATTGAGTATTGAAAACTTTGAATTGAGGATATTCTATTGAGGATTGAGGATTGACAACAGATTGTTGAGGACTGAGGCCCGAAGATTGAGGATTCAGGATTGAGGATTCAGAATTGAGGTTTGAGGACTGAGGATTGAGGATTGAAGATTGAGTATTGAGGATTGAAGATTGAGGATTGAGAATTGAGGATTCAGTATTGAGGATGAGGGCTGAGGGTTGAGGATTGAGGTTTGAGGACTGAGGACTGAGGATTGAGGATTGAGAATTGAGAATTGAGGATTGAGTATCGAAGATTGAGGATTGGGTATTGAGGATTGGAGAATGAGAATTGAGGATTGAGGATTGAGGATTGAGGATTGAGGATTGAAGATTGAGGATTGGGTATTGAGGATTGAAGAATGAGGATTGAGGATTGAGGTTTGAGGATTGAGGATTGAGGATTGAGGATTGAGGATTGAGGATTGAGGATTGAGGACTGAGGCTTGAGGATTGAGGATTGAGCATTGAGGATTGAAGATTGAGGATTGGGTATTGAGGTTTGAAGAATGAGGATTGAGGATTGAGGATTGAGGATTGAGGATTGAGGATCTAGGATTGGAGATTGATTACTGAGGATTGAAGATTGGGGATTGAGGATTGAGGATTGAGGATCAAGGACTGGAGATTGATTATTGAGGATGAAGATTGAGAATTGGGTATTGAGGTTTGAAGAATGAGGATTGAGGATTGAGGATTGAGGATTGAGGATTGAGGATCTAGGATTGGAGATTGAATATTGAGGATTGAAGATTGGGGATTGAGGATTGAGGATTGAGTATCTAGGATTGGAGATTGATTATTGAGGATGAAGGTTGAGAATTGAGGATTGAGGATTGAGAATTGAGAATTGAGGATGAGGACTAAGGGTTGAGGATTGAGGGTTGTGAAATGAGGATTGGGGATTGAGGATTGAGGATTGAGGATTGAGGATTGAGGATTGAGGATTGAGTATTGAAGATTGAGTATTGATCACTGAGGATTGAGGATTGAGGATTGAGGATTGAGGATTGAGGATTGAAGATTGAGTTTTGAAGATTGAAGATTGAGGATTGAGTATTGAGGATTGAGGATTGAGGATTGAGGATGAGGATTGAGTATTGAAGATTGAGGATTGATGATTGAGGATTGAGGATTGAGGATTGAGGATGAAGATTGAATATTGATGATTGAATATTGAGGACTGAGGATTGAGGGTTATGTATGGAGGACGAGGACTGAGGGTTGAATATTGATGTTTGAGGTCTGGTGGTTATGGATTGATGATTGAGAATTGAGGATTGAGGATTGAGGATTGAAGATTGAGGATTGGGTATTGAGGATTGAAGAATGAGGATTGAGGATTGAGGTTTGAGGGTTGAGGATTGAGGATTGAGGATTGAGGATTGGGGATTGAGTATCGAAGGTTGAGGATTGGGTATTGAGTATTGAAGACTGAGGATTGAGGATTGAGGATTGAGGATTGAAGATTGAGTATTGAGGATTGAAGATTGAGGATTGAGGATTGAGGATTGAGGATTGAGGATTGAGGATTGAAGATTGAGTTTTGAGGATTGAAGATTGAGGATTGAGTATTGGGGATTGAGGATTGAGGATTGAGGATGAGGATTGAGTATTGAAGATTGACGATTGATGATTGAGGATTGAGGATTGAGTATTGAGGATTGAAGATTGAATATTGATGATTGAATATTGAGGACTGAGGATTGAGTGTTATGTATGGAGGACGAGGACTGAGGGTTGAATATTGATGTTTGATGTCTGATGGTTAAGGATTGAGGATTGAGAATTGAGGATTGAGGATTGAGGATTGAAGATTGAGGATTGGGTATTGAGGATTGAAGAATGAGGATAGAGGATTGAGGTTTGAGGATTGAGGATTGAGGATTGAGAATTGAGGATTGAGGATTGAGGATTGAGCATTGAGTATTGAAGATTGAGGATTGATGATTGAAGATTGAGGATTGAGGATTGAAGATTGAATATTGGTGATTGAATATTGAGGACTGAGGATTGAGGGTTGTTTATTGAGGACGAGGACTGAAGGTTGAATATTGATGTTTGAGGTCTGAGGGTTAAGGATTGAGGATTGAGGATTGAGGATTGAGGATTGAGGGTTGAAGATTGAGTATCGAGGATTGAAGATTGAGGATTCAGGATTGAGTACTGAGGATTGAGGATTGAGGATCGAGGATTGAGGATTGAGGATTGAGGATTGAAGATTGAGGATTGGGGTCTGAGGAGTGACGATTGAGGATTGAGGATTGAGGACTGAGAGTTGAGGATTGATGATTCAAGATTGAGTATTGAGGATTGTAGAATGAGGATTGAGGATTGAGGATTGAGGATTGAGGATTGAGGATTGAAGATTTAGTATTGAGGATTGAAGATAGAGTATTGAGAATTGAGGATTGAGGATTGAGGATTGAAGATTAAGGATTGAGTGTTGAGGATTGTAGAATGAGGATTGAGGATTGAGTATTGAAGATTAAGGATTGATGATTGAGGAATGAGGATTGAGGATTGAGGATTGAGGATTGAGAATTGAGTATTGAAGATTGAGTATTGATGACTGAGGATTGAGGATTGAGGATTGAGGATTGAGGATTGAGGATTGAAAATTGAGTATCGGGGACTCAAGATTGAGGATTGAGGATTGAGGATTGAGGATTGAGGATGGGGGCTCCCGGTTGAGGATTGAGGTTTGAGGACTGAGGACTGAGGATAGAGTATTGAGAAATGAGGACTGAGGATTGATGATTGAAGATTGAGTATTGGGTATTGAGGATTGAAGAATGAGGATTGAGGATTGAGGTTTGAGGATTGAGGATTGAGGATTGAGGATTGAGGATTGAAGGTTGAGGATTGGGTATTGAGGATTGAAGACTGAGGATTGAGGTTTGAGGATTGAGGATTGAAGATTGAGTATTGAGGATTGAAGATTGAGGATTGAGGATTGAGGATTGAGGATTGAGGATTGAAGATTGAGTTTTGAGGATTGAAGATTGAGGATTGAGTATTGAGGATTGAGGATTGAGGATTGAGGATGAGGATTGAGTATTGAAGATTGAGGATTGATGATTGAGGATTGAGGATTGAGGATTGAGGGTTGAAGATTGAATATTGATGACTGAATATTGAGGACTGAGGATTGAGGGTTATGTATGGAGGACGAGGACCGAGGGTTGAATATTGATGTTTGAGGTCTGATGGTTAAGGATTGAGGATTGAGTATTGAGGATTGAGGATTGAGGATTGAGGATTGAGGATGAGGATTGAGTATTGCAGATTGAGGATTGTTGATTGAGGATTGAGGATTGAGGATTGAGGATTGAAGATTGAATATTGATGATTGAATATTGAGGACTGAGGATTGAGGGTTATGTATGGAGGACGAGGACTGAGGGTTGAATACTGATGTTTGAGGTCTGATGGTTAAGGATTGAGGATTGAGAATTGAGGATTGAGGATTGAGGATTGAAGATTGAGGATTGGGTATTGAGGATTGAAGAATGAGGATTGAGGATTGAGGTTTGAGGATTGAGGATTAAGGATTGAGGATTGAGGATTGAGGATTGAGGATTGAGGACTGAGGCTTGAGGATTGAGGATTGAGCATTGAGGATTGAAGATTGAGGATTGGGTATTGAGGTTTGAAGAATGAGGATTGAGGATTGAGGATTGAGGATTGAGGATTGAGGATCTAGGATTGGAGATTGATTACTGAGGATTGAGTACTGAGGATTGAGGGTTGAGGATTGAGGATTGAAGATTGAGTATTGAGGACTGAAGATTGACGATTGAGGATTAAGGATTGAGGATTGAGAATTGAGAATTGAGGATGAGGACTAAGGGTTGATGATTGAGGTTTGAGAAATGAGGATTGGGGATTGAGGATTGAGGATTGAGGATTGAGGATTGAGGATTAAGGATTGAGTATTGAAGATTGAGTATTGATCACTGAGGATTGAGGATTGAGGATTGAGCTTTGAGGATTGAGGATTGAAGATTGAATGTTGAGGATTGAAGATTCAGGATTGAGGATTGGCGATTGAGGATGGAGGATGAGGGCTGAGGGTTGAGGATTGAGGTTTCAGTATTGAATCCTGAGAATTCAGGGTATTCTATTGAGTATCGAGAATTGAGGATTGATAGTTAGTATTGTGGATTGAGGATTGAGGATTGAGGATTGAAGATTCAGTATTGAGGATTGAAGATTGGGAATTGAGGATTGAGGATTGAGGATTGAAGATTCAGTATTGAGGATTGAAGATTGGGAATTGAGGATTGAGGACTGAACATTGAGGACTGAGTGTTGAGTGTTGAGTGATGAGAATTGATTTTTGTGGATAGCGGTTTGAAGATTGCAGATTGAGTATTGAGTATTGAAAACTTTGAATTGAGGATATTCTATTGAGGATTGAGGATTGACAACAGGTTGTTGAGGACTGAGGTCTGAAGATTGCGGATTCAGGATTGAGGACTCAGAGTTGAGGTTTGAGGACCAAGGATTGAGGATTGAAGATTGAGTATTGAGGATTGAGGATTGAGGATTGAAGATCGAGGATTGAGGATTGAGGATGGGGGCTGTCGGTTGGGGATTGAGGTTCGAGGACTGAGGACTGAGGATAGAGCATTGAGAAATGAGGATTGAGGATTGAGGATTGAAGATTGAGTATTGGGTATTGAGGATTGAAGAATGAGGATTGAGGATTGAGGTTTGAGGATTGAGGATTGAAGATTGAGCATTGAGGATTGAAGACTGACGATTGAGGATTGAGGATTGAGGATTGAAGATTGAGTATTGAGGATTGAAGATTGAGGATTGAGGATTGAGGATTGAGGATTGAGGATTGAAGATTGAGTTTTGAGGATTGAAGATTGAGGATTGAGTATTGAGGATTGAGGATTGAGGATTGAGGATGAGGATTGAGTATTGAAGATTGAGGATTGATGATTGAGGATTGAGGATTGACGATTGAAGATTGAATATTGATGATTGAATATTGAGGACTGAGGATTGAGGGTTGTGTATGGAGGACGAGGACTGAGGGTTGAATATTGATGTTTGAGGTCTGATGGTTAAGGATTGAGGATTGAGAATTGAGGATTGAGGATTGAGGATTGAAGATTGAGGATTGGGTATTGAGGATTGAAGAACGAGGATTGAGAATTGAGGATGAGGACTGAGGGTTGAGGATTGAGGTTTGAGATATGAGGATTGAGGATAGAGGATTGAAGATTGAGGATTGGGTATTGAGGATTGAAGAATGAGGATTGAGGATTGAGGATTGAGGATTGAGGATTGAGGATTGAGGATTGAAGGTTGAGGATTGGGTATTGAGGATTGAAGAATGAGGGTTGAGGATTGAGGATTGAGGTATGAGGATTGAGGATTGAAGATTCAGGTTTGGCTACTGAGGATTGAAGAATGAGGATTGAGCATCGAGGATTGAGGATTGAGTATTGAAGATTGAGTATAGAGGATTGAAGATTGACGATGGAGGATTGGGGATTGAGGATTGAGGACTGAGGATTGAGGATTGAGGATTGAAGATTGAGGATTGGGTATTGAGGATTGAAGAATGAGGATTGAGGATTGAGGATAGAGGATTGAGTGTTGAGGATTGAAGATTGAGTATTGAGGATAGAAGACTGACGATTGAGGATTGAGGATTGAGTGTTGAAGATTGAGGATTGATGATTGAGGAATGAGGATTGAGGATTGAGGATTGAGGATTCAGTATTGAAGATTGAGGATTGATGATTGAGGACTGAGGATTGAGGATTGGGGATAGAGGATTGAGGATTGAGGTTTGAGGACTGAGGACTGAGGATTGTGGATTGATGATTGAGGAATGAGGATTGAGGATTGAGGATTGAGGATTGAGTATTGAAGATTGAGGATTGGTGATTGAGGACTGAGGATTGAGGATTGGGGATTGAGGATTGAGGATTGAGGTTTGAGGACTGAGGACTGAGGATTGTGGATTGAGGATTGAGGATTGAAGATTCTGTATTGAGGATTGAAGATTGGGAATTGAGGATTGAGGATTGAACATTGAGGACTGAGTGTTGAGTGTTGAGTGATGAGAATTGATGTTTGTGTACAGAGGTTTGAAGACTGCAGATTGAGCATTGAGTATTGAAAACTTTGAATTGAGGATATTCTATTGAGGATTGAGGATTGACAACAGATTGTTGAGGACTGAGGCCCGAAGATTGAGGATTCAGGATTCAGGATTCAGAATTGAGGTTTGAGGACTGAGGATTGAGGATTGAAGATTGAGTATTGAGGATTGAAGATTGAGGATTGAGAATTGAGGATTCAGTATTGAGGATGAGGGCTGAGGGTTGAGGATTGAGGTTTGAGGACTGAGGTCTGAGGATTGAGGATTGAGAATTGAGAATTGAGGATTGGGGATCGAAGATTGAGGATTAGGTATTGAGGATTCGAGAATGAGAATTGAGGATTGAGGATTGAGGATTGAGTGTTGAGGTTTGAAGATTGAGTATTGAGGGTTGAAGACTGACGATTGAGGATTGAGGATTGAGGATTGAGGATTGAGGATTGAGGATTGAAGATTGAGTATTGAGGATTCAAGATTGAGGATTGAGGATTGAGGATTGGGGATTGAGGATTGAGGATTGAGGATTGAGGATTGAAGACTGAGGATTGAGGATTGAGGATGAGGGCTGAGGGTTGAGGATTGAGGTTTGAGGATTGAAGATTGAGGATTGGGTATTGGGGATTGAAGAATGAGGATTGAGTATTGTGGATTGAGGATTGAGGATTGAAGAGTGAGTATTGAGGATTGAAGGCTGACGAATGAGGACTGAGGACAGAGAATTGAGGATTGAGGTTTGAGGATTGAAGATTGGGGATTGAGTATTGAGGATTGAAGATTGAGGATTGAGGACTGAGGGTTGAGGATTGAGGATTGAGGATTGAAGATTGAGGATTGAGTATTGAGGATTGAAGATTGAGGATTGAGGATTGAGGATTGGGGATTGACGATGAGTGCTGAGGGTTGAGGATTGAGGTTTGAGGGCTGAGGACTGAGGATTGAGGATTGAGAATTGAGGATTGAGGATTGAGGATTGAAGATTGAGGATTGGGTATTGAGGATTGAAGAATGAAGATTGAGGATTGAGGATTGAGGATTGAGGAATGAAAATTGAGGGTTGAAGATTGAGGATTGGGTATTGGGGATTGAAGAATGAGGATTGAGTATTGTGGATTGAGGATTGAGGATTGAAGAGTGAGTATTGAGGATTGAAGGCTGACGAATGAGGACTGAGGACTGAGAATTGAGGATTGAGGTTTGAGGATTGAAGATTGGGGATTGAGTATTGACGATTGAAGATTTAGGATTGAGGATTGAGTATTAAGGACAGAATATTGACGATTGAGGATTGAGTATTGAGGATTGAAGATTGAGTATTGAGGATTGAAGATTGAGGATTGAGGATTGATCATTGAGGACTGAGGATTGAGGACTGAGGATTGAGGATTGAGAATTGAGAACTGATAATGAGGACTGAGGGTTGAGGATTGAGGATAGAGGATTGAGGATTGAGGATTGAGTATTGAAGATTGAGCATTGATGACTGAGTATTGAGGATTGAGGATTGAAAATTAATTATTAAGGATTGAAGATTGAGGATTGAGGATTGAGGACTGAGAATTGAGAATTGTGGATGAGGACTGAGGGTTGTGGATTGAGGTTTGAGGAATGAGGATTGAGGATTGAGGATTGAGGATTGAGGATTGAGGATTGAGGATTGAGGATTGAGTATTGAAGATTGAGTATTGATGACTGAGGATTGAGGATTGAGGATTGAGGATTGAGGATTGAGGATCTAGGATTGGAGATTGATTATTGAGGATTGAAGATTGGGGATTGAGGATTGAGGATTGAGGATCTAGGACTGGAGATTGATTATTGAGGATGAAGATTGAGAATTGGGTATTGAGGTTTGAAGGATGAGGATTGAGGATTGAGGATTGAGGATTGAGGATAGAGGATCTAGGATAGGAGATTGAATATTGAGGATTGAAGATTGGGGATTGAGGATTGAGGATTGAGTATCTAGGATTGGAGATTGATTATTGAGGATGAAGGTTGAGAATTGAGGATTGAGGATTGAGAATTGAGAATTGAGGATGAGGACTAAGGGTTGAGGATTGAGGGTTGTGAAATGAGGATTGGGGATTGAGGATTGAGGATTGAGGATTGAGGATTGAGGATTGAGGATTGAGGATTGAGTATTGAAGATTGAGTATTGATCACTGAGGATTGAGGATTGAGGATTGAGGTTTGAGGATTGAGGATTGAAGATTGAATGTTGAGGATTGAATATTCAGGATTGAGGATTGGCGATTGAGGATGGAGGATGAGGCTGAGGGTTGAGGATTGAGGTTTCAGTATTGAATCCTGAGAATTCAGGATATTCTATTGAGTATCGAGAATTGAGGATTGATGGTTAGTATTGAGGATTGAGGATTGAGGATTGAGTGCTGAAGATTGAGGGTTGATGATTGAAGATTGATGATTGGGGATTGAGGATTGAAGAATGAGGATTGAGGATTGAGGATTGAGGATTGGGGAATGAAAATTGAGGGTTGAGGGTTGAGGACTGAGGATTGAAGAATGAGTATTGACGATTGAAGATTGAGGATTGAGGATTGAGTATTGAGGACTGAAGATTGACGATTGAGGATTGAGGATTGAGGATTGAAGATTGAGTATTGAGGATTGAAGATAGAGGATTGAGGATTGATCATTGAGGACTGAGGATTGAGGACTGAGGATTGAGGATTGAGAATTGAGAATTGATAATGAGGTCTGAGAGTTGAGGATTGAGGATAGAGGATTGAGGATTGAGGATTCAGTATTGAAGATTGAGGATTGATGACTGAGCATTGAGGATTAAGGATTGAAAATTGATTATTAAGGATTGAAGATTGAGGATTGAGTATTGAGGATTGAGAATTGAGGATTGAGGATTGAGTATTGAAGATTGAGGATTGATGATTGAGGATTGAGGATTGAAGATTAAATATTGATGATTGAATATTGAGGACTGAGGATTGAGGTTTGTGTATTGAGGACGAGGACTGCTGGTTGAATATTGATGTTTGAGGTCTGAGGGTTAAGGATTGAGGATTGAGAATTGAGGATTGAGGATTGAGGATTAAAGATTGAGGATTGGGTATTGAGGATTGAAGAATGAGGATTGAGGATTGAGGTTTGAGGATTGATGATTGGGGATTGCAGATTGAGCATTGAGGATTGAAGATTGAGGATTGAGGATTGAGGATTGAAGATTGAGTATTGAGGATAGAAGACTGACGATTGAGGATTGAGGATTGGGTATTGAGGATTGAAGAATGAGGATTGAGGATTGAGGTTTGAGGATTGAGGATTGAAGATTGAGTATTGAGGATTGAAGGCTGACGATTGAGGATAGAGGATTGAGGACTGAGGATTGAGGATTGAAGATTGATGATTGAGGATTGGGTATTGAGGATTGAAGAATGAGGATTGAGGATTGAGGATTGAGGATTGATTGTTGAGGATTGAAGATTGAGTACTGAGGATTGAAGATTGAGGATTGAGAATTGAGGATTCAGTATTGAGGATGAGGGCTGAGGGTTGAGGATTGAGGTTTGAGGACTGAGGACTGGGGATTGAGAATTGAGAAGTGAGGATTGAGGATTGAGGATTGAAGATTGAGGATTGGGTATTGAGGATTGGAGAATGAGAATTGAGGATTGAGGATTGAGGATTGTGTGTTGAGGTTTGAAGATTGAGTATTGAGGGTTGAAGACTGACGATTGAGGATTGAGGATTGATGATTGAGGATTGAGGATTGAGGATTGAAGATTGAGTATTGAGGATTCAAGATTGAGGATTGAGGATTGAGGATTGGGGATTGAGGATTGAGAATTGAGGATTGAGGATTGAAGACTGAGGATTGAGGATTGCGGATGAGGGCTGAGGGTTGAGGATTGAGGTTTGAGGATTGAAGATTGAGGATTGGGTATTGGGGATTGAAGAATGAGGATTGAGTATTGTGGATTGAGGATTGAGGATTGAAGAGTGAGTATTGAGGATTGAAGATTGAGGATTGAGGATTGAGGATTGGGGATTGACGATGAGTGCTGAGGGTTGAGGATTGAGGTTTGAGGACTGAGGACTGAGGATTGAGGATTGAGAATTGAGGATTGAGGATTGAGGACTGAAGATTGAGGATTGGGTATTGAGGATTGAAGAATGAGGATTGAGGATTGCGGATTGAGGATTGAGGAATGAATATTGAGGGTTGAGGGTTGAGGATTGAGGATTGAAGAATGAGTATTGACGATTGAAGATTGAGGATTGAGGATTGAGTATTGAGGACTGAAGATTGACGATTGAGGTTTGAGTATTGAGGATTGAAGACTGACGATTGAGGATTGAGGATTGAGTATTGAAGATTGAGGATTGATGATTGAGGACTGAGGATTGAGGATTGGGGATTGAGGATTGAGGATTGAGGTTTGAGGACTGAGGACTGAGGATTGTGGATTGATGATTGAGGAATGAGGATTGAGGATCGAGGATTGAGTATTGAAGATTGAGGATTGATGATTGAGGACTGAGGATTGAGGATTGGGGATTGAGGATTGAGGATTGAGGTTTGAGGACTGAGGGCTGAGGATTGTGGATTGAGGATTGAGGATTGAAGATTCTGTATTGAGGATTGAAGATTGGGAATTGAGGATTGAGGATTGAACATTGAGGACTGAGTGTTGAGTGTTGAGTGATGAGAATTGATGTTTGTGGATAGAGGTTTGAAGATTGCAGATTGAGTATTGAGTATTGAAAACTTTGAATTGAGGATATTCTATTGAGGATTGAGGATTGACAACAGATTGTTGAGGACTGAGGCCCGAAGATTGAGGATTCAGGATTGAGGATTCAGAATTGAGGTTTGAGGACTGAGGATTGAGGATTGAAGATTGAGTATTGAGGATTGAAGATTGAGGATTGAGAATTGAGGATTCAGTATTGAGGATGAGGGCTGAGGGTTGAGGATTGAGGTTTGAGGACTGAGGACTGAGGATTGAGGATTGAGAATTGAGAATTGAGGATTGAGGATCGAAGATTGAGGATTGGGTATTGAGGATTGGAGAATGAGAATTGAGGATTGAGGATTGAGGATAGAGGATTGAGGATTGAATATTGAGGATTGGGTATTGAGGATTGAAGAATGAGGATTGAGGATTGAGGTTTGAGGATTGAGGATTGAGGATTGAGGATTGAGGATTGAGGATTGAGGATTGAGGATTGAGGACTGAGGCTTGAGGATTGAGGATTGAGCATTGAGGATTGAAGATTGAGGATTGGGTATTGAGGTTTGAAGAATGAGGATTGAGGATTGAGGATTGAGGATTGAGGATTGAGGATCTAGGATTGGAGATTGATTACTGAGGATTGAAGATTGGGGATTGAGGATTGAGGATTGAGGATCAAGGACTGGAGATTGATTATTGAGGATGAAGATTGAGAATTGGGTATTGAGGTTTGAAGAATGAGGATTGAGGATTGAGGATTGAGGATTGAGGATTGAGGATTGAGGATCTAGGATTGGAGATTGAATATTGAGGATTGAAGATTGGGGATTGTGGATTGAGGATTGAGTATCTAGGATTGGAGATTGATTATTGAGGATGAAGGTTGAGAATTGAGGATTGAGGATTGAGAATTGAGAATTGAGGATGAGGGCTAAGGGTTGAGGATTGAGGGTTGTGAAATGAGGATTGGGGATTGAGGATTGAGGATTGAGGATTGAGGATTGAGGATTGAGTATTGAAGATTGAGTATTGATCACTGAGGATTGAGGATTGAGGATTGAGGTTTGAGGATTGAGGATTGAAGATTGAATGTTGAGGATTGAATATGCAGGATTGAGGATTGGCGATTGAGGATGGAGGATGAGGGCTGAGGGTTGAGGATTGAGGTTTCAGTATTGAATCCTGAGAATTCAGGATATTCTATTGAGTATCGAGAATTGAGGATTGATGGTTAGTATTGAGGATTGAGGATTGAGGATTGAGTGTTGAAGATTGAGTATTGAGGATTGAAGATTGAGGATTGAGGATTGAGGATTGAGGATTGAGGATTGAAGATTGAGTTTTGAGGATTGAAGATTGAGGATTGAGTATTGAGGATTGAAGAATGAGGATTGAGGATTGAGGATTGAGGATTGAGTGATGAGGGTTGAAGATTGAGTATTGAGGATAGAAGACTGACGATTGAGGATTGAGGATTGAGTACTGAAGATTAAGGGTTGATGATTGAGGAATGAGGATTGAGGATTGAGGATTGAGGATTGAGTATTGAAGATTGAGGATTGATGATTGAGGACTGAGGATTGAGGATTGGGGATTGAGGATTGAGGATTGAGGTTTGAGGACTGAGGACTGAGGATTGTGGATTGATGATTGAGGAATGAGGATTGAGGATCGAGGATTGAGTATTGAAGATTGAGGATTGATGATTGAGGACTGAGGATTGAGGATTGGGGATTGAGTATTGAGGATTGAGGTTTGAGGACTGAGGACTGAGGATCTTGGATTGAGGATTGAGGATTGAAGATTCTGTATTGAGGATTGAAGATTGGGAATTGAGGATTGAGGATTGAACATTGAGGACTGAGTGTTGAGTGTTGAGTGATGAGAATTGATGTTTGTGGATAGAGGTTTGAAGATTGCAGATTGAGTATTGAGTATTGAAAACTTTGAATTGAGGATATTCTATTGAGGATTGAGGATTGACAACAGATTGTTGAGGACTGAGGCCCGAAGATTGAGGATTCAGGATTGAGGATTCAGAATTGAGGTTTGAGGACTGAGGATTGAGGATTGAAGATTGAGTATTGAGGATTGAAGATTGAGGATTGAGAATTGAGGATTCAGTATTGAGGATGAGGGCTGAGGGTTGAGGATTGAGGTTTGAGGACTGAGGACTGAGGATTGAGGATTGAGAATTGAGAATTGAGGATTGAGGATCGAAGATTGAGGATTGGGTATTGAGGATTGGAGAATGAGAATTGAGGATTGAGGATTGAGGATTGAGGATTGAGGATTGACGATTGAGGATTGAGGATTGAGTATTGAAGATTGAGTATTGATCACTGAGGATTGAGGATTGAGGATTGAGGTTTGAGGATTGAGGATTGAAGATTGAATGTTGAGGATTGAATATGCAGGATTGAGGATTGGCGATTGAGGATGGAGGATGAGGGCTGAGGGTTGAGGATTGAGGTTTCAGTATTGAATCCTGAGAATTCAGGATATTCTATTGAGTATCGAGAATTGAGGATTGATGGTTAGTATTGAGGATTGAGGATTGAGGATTGAGTGTTGAAGATTGAGTATTGAGGATTGAAGATTGAGGATTGAGGATTGAGGATTGAGGATTGAGGATTGAAGATTGAGTTTTGAGGATTGAAGATTGAGGATTGAGTATTGAGGATTGAAGAATGAGGATTGAGGATTGAGGATTGAGGATTGAGTGATGAGGGTTGAAGATTGAGTATTGAGGATAGAAGACTGACGATTGAGGATTGAGGATTGAGTACTGAAGATTAAGGGTTGATGATTGAGGAATGAGGATTGAGGATTGAGGATTGAGGATTGAGTATTGAAGATTGAGGATTGATGATTGAGGACTGAGGATTGAGGATTGGGGATTGAGGATTGAGGATTGAGGTTTGAGGACTGAGGACTGAGGATTGTGGATTGATGATTGAGGAATGAGGATTGAGGATCGAGGATTGAGTATTGAAGATTGAGGATTGATGATTGAGGACTCAGGATTGAGGATTGGGGATTGAGGATTGAGGTTTGAGGTTTGAGGACTGAGGACTGAGGATCTTGGATTGAGGATTGAGGATTGAAGATTCTGTATTGAGGATTGAAGATTGGGGATTGAGGATTGAGGATTGAGTATCTAGGATTGGAGATTGATTATTGAGGATGAAGGTTGAGAATTGAGGATTGAGGATTGAGAATTGAGAATTGAGGATGAGGACTAAGGGTTGAGGATTGAGGGTTGTTTATTGAGGACGAGGACTGAAGGTTGAATATTGATGTTTGAGGTCTGAGGGTTAAGGATTGAGGATTGAGGATTGAGGATTGAGGATTGAGGGTTGAAGATTGAGTATCGAGGATTGAAGATTGAGGATTCAGGATTGAGTACTGAGGATTGAGGATTGAGGATTGAGGATTGAAGATTGAGAATTGAAGATTGAGTATTGAGGACTGAAGATTGACGATTGAGGATTAAGGATTGAGGACGGAGGATGAGGGCTGAGGGTTGAGCATTGAGGTTTGAGTATTGAATCCTGAGAATTCAGGATATTCTATTGAGTGTTGAGAACTGAGGATTGATGGTTGAGTATTGAGGATTGAAGATTGAGGATTGAGGAATGAGTATTGAAGGTTGAGGATTGATGATTGTGGATTGAGGATTGGGGATTGAGGATTGAGTATTGAGTATTGAAGATTGGGATTGATGATTGAGGATTGAGTATTGAGGATTGAGGATCGAGGATTGAGGATTGAGGATTGAGGATTGAAGATTGAGGATTGGGCTCTGAGGAGTGACGATTGAGGATTGAGGATTGAGGACTGAGAGTTGAGGATTGATGATTCAAGATTGTGTATTGTGGATTGTAGAATGAGGATTGAGGATTGAGGATTGAGGATTGAGGATTGAGGATTGAAGATTTAGTATTGAGGATTGAAGATAGAGGATTGAGAATTGAGGATTGAGGATTGAGGATTGAAGATTAAGGATTGAGTGTTGAGGATTGTAGAATGAGGATTGAGGATTGAGTATTGAAGATTAAGGATTGATGATTGAGGAATGAGGATTGAGGATTGAGGATTGAGGACTGAGGATTGAGGATTGAAGATTGATGATTGAGGATTGGGTATTGAGGATTGAAGAATGAGGATTGAGGATTGAGGATTGAGGATTGAGGATTGAGGATTGAGGATTGAGGATTGAGAATTGAGTATTGAAGATTGAGTATTGATGACTGAGGATTGAGGATTGAGGATTGAGGATTGAGGATTGAGGATTGAAAATTGAGTATCGGGGACTCAAGATTGAGGATTGAGGATTGAGGATTGAGGATTGAGGATGGGGGCTGCCGGTTGAGGATTGAGGTTTGAGGACTGAGGACTGAGGATAGAGTATTGAGAAATGAGGACTGAGGATTGATGATTGAAGATTGAGTATTGGGTATTGAGGATTGAAGAATGAGGATTGAGGATTGAGGTTTGAGGATTGAGGATTGAGGATTGAGGATTGAGGATTGAAGGTTGAGGATTGGGTATTGAGGATTGAAGACTGAGGATTGAGGTTTGAGGATTGAGGATTGAAGATTGAGTATTGAGGATTGAAGATTGAGGATTGAGGATTGAGGATTGAGGATTGAGGATTGAAGATTGAGTTTTGAGGATTGAAGATTGAGGATTGAGTATTGAGGATTGAGGATTGAGGATTGAGGATGAGGATTGAGTATTGAAGATTGAGGATTGATGATTGAGGATTGAGGATTGAGGATTGAGGGTTGAAGATTGAATATTGATGACTGAATATTGAGGACTGAGGATTGAGGGTTATGTATGGAGGACGAGGACTGAGGGTTGAATATTGATGTTTGAGGTCTGATGGTTAAGGATTGAGGATTGAGAATTGAGGATTGAGGATTGAGGATTGAAGATTGAGGATTGGGTATTGAGGATTGAAGAATGAGGATTGAGGATTGAGGTTTGAGGATTGAGGATTGAGGATTGAGGATTGAGGATTGAGGATTGAGGATTGAGGACTGAGGCTTGAGGATTGAGGATTGAGCATTGAGGATTGAAGATTGAGGATTGGGTATTGAGGTTTGAAGAATGAGGATTAAGGATTGAGGATTGAGGATTGAGGATTGAGGATTGAGGATTGGGTATTGAAGATTGAGTATTGATCACTGAGGATTGAGGATTGAGGATTGAGGTTTGAGGATTGAGGATTGAAGATTGAATGTTGAGGATTGAATATTCAGGATTGAGGATTGGCGATTGAGGATGGAGGATGGGGGCTGAGGGTTGAGGATTGAGGTTTCAGTATTGAATCCCGAGAATTCAGGATATTCTATTGAGTATCGAGAATTGAGGATTGATGGTTAGTATTGAGGATTGAGGATTGAGGATTGAGTGTTGAAGATTGAGGATTGATGATTGAAGATTGATGATCGGGGATTGAGGATTGAGGATTGAGTGTTGAAGATTGAGGATTGATGATTGAAGATTGATGATTGGGGATTGAGGATTGAGGAATTAGTATTGAAGATTGAGGATTGGTGATTGAGGATTTAGGATTGAGGATTAGGGATTGAGGATTGAGCATTGAGGTTAGAGGACTGAGTGCTGAGGACTGAGGATTGAGGATTGAGGATTGATAATGGGGGCTGAGGGTTGAGGATTGAGGTTTGAGGACTGAGGACTGAGGATTGAGGATTGAGAATTGAGGATTTAGGATTGAGGATTGAAGATTGAGGATTGGGTATTGAGGATTGAAGAATGAGGATTGAGGGTTGAGGATTGAGGATTGAGGATTGAGGATTGAAGGTTGAGGGTTGGGTATTGAGGATTGAAGACTGAGGATTGAGGATTGAGGGTTGAGGATTGAAGATTGAGTATTGAGGATTGAAGATTGAGGATTGAGGATTGAGGATTGAGGATTGAGGATTGAAGATTGAGTTTTGAGGATTGAAGATTGAGGATTGAGTATTGGGGATTGAGGATTGAGGATTGAGGATGAGGATTGAGTATTGAAGATTGAGGATTGATGATTGAGGATTGAGGATTGAGGATTGAGGATTGAAGATTGAATATTGATGATTGAATATTGAGGACTGAGGATTGAGGGTTATGTATGGAGGACGAGGACTGAGGGTTGAATATTGATGTTTGAGGTCTGGTGGTTAAGGATTGAGGATTGAGAATTGAGGATTGAGGATTGAGGATTGAAGATTGAGGATTGGGTATTGAGGATTGAAGAATGAGGATTGAGGATTGAGGTTTGAGGGTTGAGGATTGAGGATTGAGGATTGAGGATTGAGGATTGAGGATTGAGGATTGAAGATTGAGGATTGGGTATTGAGGATTGAAGAATGAGGATTGAGGATTGAGGATTGAGGATTGGGGATTGAGTATTGAAGGTTGAGGATTGGGTATTGAGGATTGAAGACTGAGGATTGAGGATTGAGGATTGAGGATTGAAGATTGAGTATTGAGGATTGAAGATTGAGGATTGAGGATTGAGGATTGAGGATTGAGGATTGAAGATTGAGTTTTGAGGATTGAAGATTGAGGATTGAGTATTGGGGATTGAGGATTGAGGATTGAGGATGAGGATTGAGTATTGAAGATTGAGGATTGATGATTGAGGATTGAGGATTGAGGATTGAGGATTGAAGATTGAATATTGATGATTGAATATTGAGGACTGAGGATTGAGTGTTATGTATGGAGGACGAGGACTGAGGGTTGAATATTGATGTTTGATGTCTGATGGTTAAGGATTGAGGATTGAGAATTGAGGATTGAGGATTGAGGATTGAAGATTGAGGATTGGGTATTGAGGATTGAAGAATGAGGATTGAGGATTGAGGTTTGAGGATTGAGGATTGAGGATTGAGAATTGAGGATTGAGGATTGAGGATTGAGCATTGAGTATTGAAGATTGAGGATTGATGATTGAAGATTGAGGATTGAGGATTGAAGATTGAATATTGGTGATTGAATATTGAGGACTGAGGATTGAGGGTTGTTTATTGAGGACGAGGACTGAAGGTTGAATATTGATGTTTGAGGTCTGAGGGTTAAGGATTGAGGATTGAGGATTGAGGATTGAGGATTGAGGGTTGAAGATTGAGTATCGAGGATTGAAGATTGAGGATTCAGGATTGAGTACTGAGGATTGAGGATTGAGGATTGAGGATTGAAGATTGAGAATTGAAGATTGAGTATTGAGGACTGAAGATTGACGATTGAGGATTAAGGATTGAGGACGGAGGATGAGGGCTGAGGGTTGAGCATTGAAGTTTGAGTATTGAATCCTGAGAATTCAGGATATTCTATTGAGTGTTGAGAACTGAGGATTGATGGTTGAGTATTGAGGATTGAAGATTGAGGATTGAGGAATGAGTATTGAAGGTTGAGGATTGATGATTGTGGATTGAGGATTGGGGATTGAGGATTGAGTATTGAGTATTGAAGATTGGGATTGATGATTGAGGATTGAGTATTGAGGATTGAGGATCGAGGATTGAGGATTGAGGATTGAGGATTGAAGATTGAGGATTGGGGTCTGAGGAGTGACGATTGAGGATTGAGGATTGAGGACTGAGAGTTGAGGATTGATGATTCAAGATTGTGTATTGAGGATTGTAGAATGAGGATTGAGGATTGAGGATTGAGGATTGAGGATTGAGGATTGAAGATTTAGTATTGAGGATTGAAGATAGAGGATTGAGAATTGAGGATTGAGGATTGAGGATTGAAGATTAAGGATTGAGTGTTGAGGATTGTAGAATGAGGATTGAGGATTGAGTATTGAAGATTAAGGATTGATGATTGAGGAATGAGGATTGAGGATTGAGGATTGAGGACTGAGGATTGAGGATTGAAGATTGATGATTGAGGATTGGGTATTGAGGATTGAAGAATGAGGATTGAGGATTGAGGATTGAGGATTGAGGATTGAGGATTGAGGATTGAGGATTGAGAATTGAGTATTGAAGATTGAGTATTGATGACTGAGGATTGAGGATTGAGGATTGAGGATTGAGGATTGAGGATTGAAAATTGAGTATCGGGGACTCAAGATTGAGGATTGAGGATTGAGGATTGAGGATTGAGGATGGGGGCTGCCGGTTGAGGATTGAGGTTTGAGGACTGAGGACTGAGGATAGAGTATTGAGAAATGAGGACTGAGGATTGATGATTGAAGATTGAGTATTGGGTATTGAGGATTGAAGAATGAGGATTGAGGATTGAGGTTTGAGGATTGAGGATTGAGAATTGAGGATTGAGGATTGAAGGTTGAGGATTGGGTATTGAGGATTGAAGACTGAGGATTGAGCTTTGAGGATTGAGGATTGAAGATTGAGTATTGAGGATTGAAGATTGAGGATTGAGGATTGAGGATTGAGGATTGAGGATTGAAGATTGAGTTTTGAGGATTGAAGATTGAGGATTGAGTATTGAGGATTGAGGATTGAGGATTGAGGATGAGGATTGAGTATTGAAGATTGAGGATTGATGATTGAGGATTGAGGATTGAGGATTGAGGGTTGAAGATTGAATATTGATGACTGAATATTGAGGACTGAGGATTGAGGGTTATGTATGGAGGACGAGGACTGAGGGTTGAATATTGATGTTTGAGGTCTGATGGTTAAGGATTGAGGATTGAGAATTGAGGATTGAGGATTGAGGATTGAAGATTGAGGATTGGGTATTGAGGATTGAAGAATGAGGATTGAGGATTGAGGTTTGAGGATTGAGGATTGAGGATTGAGGATTGAGGATTGAGGATTGAGGATTGAGGACTGAGGCTTGAGGATTGAGGATTGAGCATTGAGGATTGAAGATTGAGGATTGGGTATTGAGGTTTGAAGAATGAGGATTAAGGATTGAGGATTGAGGATTGAGGATTGAGGATTGAGGATTGGGTATTGAAGATTGAGTATTGATCACTGAGGATTGAGGATTGAGGATTGAGGTTTGAGGATTGAGGATTGAAGATTGAATGTTGAGGATTGAATATTCAGGATTGAGGATTGGCGATTGAGGATGGAGGATGGGGGCTGAGGGTTGAGGATTGAGGTTTCAGTATTGAATCCCGAGAATTCAGGATATTCTATTGAGTATCGAGAATTGAGGATTGATGGTTAGTATTGAGGATTGAGGATTGAGGATTGAGTGTTGAAGATTGAGGATTGATGATTGAAGATTGATGATCGGGGATTGAGGATTGAGGATTGAGTGTTGAAGATTGAGGATTGATGATTGAAGATTGATGATTGGGGATTGAGGATTGAGGAATTAGTATTGAAGATTGAGGATTGGTGATTGAGGATTTAGGATTGAGGATTAGGGATTGAGGATTGAGCATTGAGGTTAGAGGACTGAGTGCTGAGGACTGAGGATTGAGGATTGAGGATTGATAATGGGGGCTGAGGGTTGAGGATTGAGGTTTGAGGACTGAGGACTGAGGATTGAGGATTGAGAATTGAGGATTTAGGATTGAGGATTGAAGATTGAGGATTGGGTATTGAGGATTGAAGAATGAGGATTGAGGGTTGAGGATTGAGGATTGAGGATTGAGGATTGAAGGTTGAGGGTTGGGTATTGAGGATTGAAGACTGAGGATTGAGGATTGAGGGTTGAGGATTGAAGATTGAGTATTGAGGATTGAAGATTGAGGATTGAGGATTGAGGATTGAGGATTGAGGATTGA
This sequence comes from Calliopsis andreniformis, assembly GCF_051401765.1. Taxonomy (NCBI): domain Eukaryota; kingdom Metazoa; phylum Arthropoda; class Insecta; order Hymenoptera; family Andrenidae; genus Calliopsis; species Calliopsis andreniformis. The sequence goes on along the minus strand of NW_027480444.1, from coordinate 3,973,729 downwards.
AGATTGAGTTTTGAGGATTGAAGATTGAGGATTGAGTATTGGGGATTGAGGATTGAGGATTGAGGATGAGGATTGAGTATTGAAGATTGAGGATTGATGATTGAGGATTGAGGATTGAGGATTGAGGATTGAAGATTGAATATTGATGATTGAATATTGAGGACTGAGGATTGAGGGTTATGTATGGAGGACGAGGACTGAGGGTTGAATATTGATGTTTGAGGTCTGATGGTTAAGGATTGAGGATTGAGAATTGAGGATTGAGGATTGAGGATTGAAGATTGAGGATTGGGTATTGAGGATTGAAGAATGAGGATTGAGGATTGAGGTTTGAGGGTTGAGGATTGAGGATTGAGGATTGAGGATTGAGGATTGAGGATTGAGGATTGAAGATTGAGGATTGGGTATTGAGGATTGAAGAATGAGGATTGAGGATTGAGGATTGAGGATTGGGGATTGAGTATTGAAGGTTGAGGATTGGGTATTGAGGATTGAAGACTGAGGATTGAGGATTGAGGATTGAGGATTGAAGATTGAGTATTGAGGATTGAAGATTGAGGATTGAGGATTGAGGATTGAGGATTGAGGATTGAAGATTGAGTTTTGAGGATTGAAGATTGAGGATTGAGTATTGGGGATTGAGGATTGAGGATTGAGGATGAGGATTGAGTATTGAAGATTGAGGATTGATGATTGAGGATTGAGGATTGAGGATTGAGGATTGAAGATTGAATATTGATGATTGAATATTGAGGACTGAGGATTGAGTGTTATGTATGGAGGACGAGGACTGAGGTTTGAATATTGATGTTTGATGTCTGATGGTTAAGGATTGAGGATTGAGAATTGAGGATTGAGGATTGAGGATTGAAGATTGAGGATTGGGTATTGAGGATTGAAGAATGAGGATTGAGGATTGAGGTTTGAGGATTGAGGATTGAGGATTGAGAATTGAGGATTGAGGATTGAGGATTGAGCATTGAGTATTGAAGATTGAGGATTGATGATTGAAGATTGAGGATTGAGGATTGAAGATTGAATATTGGTGATTGAATATTGAGGACTGAGGATTGAGGGTTGTTTATTGAGGACGAGGACTGAAGGTTGAATATTGATGTTTGAGGTCTGAGGGTTAAGGATTGAGGATTGAGGATTGAGGATTGAGGATTGAGGGTTGAAGATTGAGTATCGAGGATTGAAGATTGAGGATTCAGGATTGAGTACTGAGGATTGAGGATTGAGGATTGAGGATTGAAGATTGAGAATTGAAGATTGAGTATTGAGGACTGAAGATTGACGATTGAGGATTAAGGATTGAGGACGGAGGATGAGGGCTGAGGGTTGAGCATTGAGGTTTGAGTATTGAATCCTGAGAATTCAGGATATTCTATTGAGTGTTGAGAACTGAGGATTGATGGTTGAGTATTGAGGATTGAAGATTGAGGATTGAGGAATGAGTATTGAAGGTTGAGGATTGATGATTGTGGATTGAGGATTGGGGATTGAGGATTGAGTATTGAGTATTGAAGATTGAGGATTGATGATTGAGGATTGAGTATTGAGGATTGAGGATCGAGGATTGAGGATTGAGGATTGAGGATTGAAGATTGAGGATTGGGGTCTGAGGAGTGACGATTGAGGATTGAGGATTGAGGACTGAGAGTTGAGGATTGATGATTCAAGATTGTGTATTGAGGATTGTAGAATGAGGATTGAGGATTGAGGATTGAGGATTGAGGATTGAGGATTGAAGATTTAGTATTGAGGATTGAAGATAGAGGATTGAGAATTGAGGATTGAGGATTGAGGATTGAAGATTAAGGATTGAGTGTTGAGGATTGTAGAATGAGGATTGAGGATTGAGTATTGAAGATTAAGGATTGATGATTGAGGAATGAGGATTGAGGATTGAGGATTGAGGACTGAGGATTGAGGATTGAAGATTGATGATTGAGGATTGGGTATTGAGGATTGAAGAATGAGGATTGAGGATTGAGGATTGAGGATTGAGGATTGAGGATTGAGGATTGAGGATTGAGAATTGAGTACTGAAGATTGAGTATTGATGACTGAGGATTGAGGATTGAGGATTGAGGATTGAGGATTGAGGATTGAAAATTGAGTATCGGGGACTCAAGATTGAGGATTGAGGATTGAGGATTGAGGATTGAGGATGGGGGCTGCCGGTTGAGGATTGAGGTTTGAGGACTGAGGACTGAGGATAGAGTATTGAGAAATGAGGACTGAGGATTGATGATTGAAGATTGAGTATTGGGTATTGAGGATTGAAGAATGAGGATTGAGGATTGAGGTTTGAGGATTGAGGATTGAGGATTGAGGATTGAGGATTGAAGGTTGAGGATTGGGTATTGAGGATTGAAGACTGAGGATTGAGGTTTGAGGATTGAGGATTGAAGATTGAGTATTGAGGATTGAAGATTGAGGATTGAGTATTGAGGATTGAGGATTGAGGATTGAAGATTGAGTTTTGAGGATTGAAGATTGAGGATTGATGATTGAGGATTGAGGATTGAGGATTGAGGGTTGAAGATTGAATATTGATGACTGAATATTGAGGACTGAGGATTGAGGGTTATGTATGGAGGACGAGGACTGAGGGTTGAATATTGATGTTTGAGGTCTGATGGTTAAGGATTGAGGATTGAGAATTGAGGATTGAGGATTGAGGATTGAAGATTGAGGATTGGGTATTGAGGATTGAAGAATGAGGATTGAGGATTGAGGTTTGAGGATTGAGGATTGAGGATTGAGGATTGAGGATTGAGGATTGAGGATTGAGGACTGAGGCTTGAGGATTGAGGATTGAGCATTGAGGATTGAAGATTGAGGATTGGGTATTGAGGTTTGAAGAATGAGGATTAAGGATTGAGGATTGAGGATTGAGGATTGAGGATTGAGGATTGGGTATTGAAGATTGAGTATTGATCACTGAGGATTGAGGATTGAGGATTGAGGTTTGAGGATTGAGGATTGAAGATTGAATGTTGAGGATTGAATATTCAGGATTGAGGATTGGCGATTGAGGATGGAGGATGAGGGCTGAGGGTTGAGGATTGAGGTTTCAGTATTGAATCCCGAGAATTCAGGATATTCTATTGAGTATCGAGAATTGAGGATTGATGGTTAGTATTGAGGATTGAGGATTGAGGATTGAGTGTTGAAGATTGAGGATTGATGATTGAAGATTGATGATCGGGGATTGAGGATTGAGGATTGAGTGTTGAAGATTGAGGATTGATGATTGAAGATTGATGATTGGGGATTGAGGATTGAGGAATTAGTATTGAAGATTGAGGATTGGTGATTGAGGATTTAGGATTGAGGATTAGGGATTGAGGATTGAGCATTGAGGTTAGAGGACTGAGTGCTGAGGACTGAGGATTGAGGATTGAGGATTGATAATGAGGGCTGAGGGTTGAGGATTGAGGTTTGAGGACTGAGGACTGAGGATTGAGGATTGAGAATTGAGGATTTAGGATTGAGGATTGAAGATTGAGGATTGGGTATTGAGGATTGAAGAATGAGGATTGAGGATTGAGGATTGAGGATTGAGGATTGAGGATTGAGGATTGAAGGTTGAGGGTTGGGTATTGAGGATTGAAGACTGAGGATTGAGGATTGAGGGTTGAGGATTGAAGGTTGAGTATTGAGGATTGAAGATTGAGGATTGAGGATTGAGGATTGAGGATTGAGGATTGAAGATTGAGTTTTGAGGATTGAAGATTGAGGATTGAGTATTGGGGATTGAGGATTGAGGATTGAGGATGAGGATTGAGTATTGAAGATTGAGGATTGATGATTGAGGATTGAGGATTGAGGATTGAGGATTGAAGATTGAATATTGATGATTGAATATTGAGGACTGAGGATTGAGGGTTATGTATGGAGGACGAGGACTGAGGGTTGAATATTGATGTTTGAGGTCTGATGGTTAAGGATTGTGGATTGAGAATTGAGGATTGAGGATTGAGGATTGAAGATTGAGGATTGGGTATTGAGGATTGAAGAATGAGGATTGAGGATTGAGGTTTGAGGATTGAGGATTGAGGACTGAGAATTGAGGATTAAGGATTGAGGATTGAGGATTGAGTATTGAAGATTGAGGGTTGATGATTGAGGATTGAGGATTGAGGATTGAAGATTGAATATTGATGATTGAATATTGAGGACTGAGGATTGAGGGTTGTTTATTGAGGACGAGGACTGAAGGTTGAATATTGATGTTTGATGTCTGAGGGTTAAGGATTGAGGATTGAGGATTGAGGATTGAGGATTGAGGATGAGGGCTGAGGGTTGAGGATTGAGGTTTGAGGATTGAAGATTGAGTATTGAGGATTGAAGATTGAGGATTGAGGATTGAGGATTGAGGATTGAGGATTGTAGATTGAGTTTTGAGGACTGAAGATTGAGGATTGAGTATTGAGGATTGAGGATTGAGGATTGAGGATTGAGGATGAGGATTGAGTATTGCAGATTGAGGATTGATGATTGAGGATTGAGGATTGAGGATTGAGGATTGAAGATTGAATATTGATGATTGAATATTGAGGACTGAGGATTGAGTTTTATGTATGGAGGACGAGGACTGAGGGTTGAATACTGATGTTTGAGGTCTGATGGTTAAGGATTGAGGATTGAGAATTGAGGATTGAGGATTGAGGATTGAAGATTGAGGATTGGGTATTGAGGATTGAAGAATGAGGATTGAGGATTGAGGTTTGAGGATTGAGGATTGAGGATTGAGGATTGAGGATTGAGGATTGAGGATTCAGGACTGAGGCTTGAGGATTGAGGATTGAGCATTGAGGATTGAAGATTGAGGATTGGGTATTGAGGTTTGAAGAATGAGGATTGAGGATTGAGGATTGATGATTGAGGATTGAGGATCTAGGATTGGAGATTGATTACTGAGGATTGAGTACTGAGGATTGAGGGTTGAGGATTGAGGATTGAAGATTGAGTATTGAGGACTGAAGATTGACGATTGAGGATTAAGGATTGAGGATTGAGAATTGAGAATTGAGGATGAGGACTAAGGGTTGATGATTGAGGTTTGAGAAATGAGGATTGGGGATTGAGGATTGAGGATTGAGGATTGAGGATTGAGGATTAAGGATTGAGTATTGAAGATTGAGTATTGATCACTGAGGATTGAGGATTGAGGATTGAGGTTTGAGGATTGAGGATTGAAGATTGAATGTTGAGGATTGAAGATTCAGGATTGAGGATTGGCGATTGAGGATGGAGGATGAGGGCTGAGGGTTGAGGATTGAGGTTTCAGTATTGAATCCTGAGAGTTCAGGGTATTCTATTGAGTATCGAGAATTGAGGATTGATAGTTAGTATTGTGGATTGAGGATTGAGGATTGAGGATTGAAGATTCAGTATTGAGGATTGAAGATTGGGAATTGAGGATTGAGGATTGAGGATTGAAGATTCAGTATTGAGGATTGAAGATTGGGAATTGAGGATTGAGGACTGAACATTGAGGACTGAGTGTTGAGTGTTGAGTGATGAGAATTGATTTTTGTGGATAGCGGTTTGAAGATTGCAGATTGAGTATTGAGTATTGAAAACTTTGAATTGAGGATATTCTATTGAGGATTGAGGATTGACAACAGATTGTTGAGGACTGAGGCCTGAAGATTGCGGATTCAGGATTGAGGACTCAGAGTTGAGGTTTGAGGACCAAGGATTGAGGATTGAAGATTGAGTATTGAGGATTGAGGATTGAGGATTGAAGATCGAGGATTGAGGATTGAGGATGGGGGCTGTCGGTTGAGGATTGAGGTTCGAGGACTGAGGACTGAGGATAGAGCATTGAGAAATGAGGATTGAGGATTGAGGATTGAAGATTGAGTATTGGGTATTGAGGATTGAAGAATGAGGATTGAGGATTGAGGTTTGAGGATTGAGGATTGAGTATTGAAGATTGAGTATTGATCACTGAGGATTGAGGATTGAGGATTGAGGTTTGAGGATTGAGGATTGAAGATTGAATGTTGAGGATTGAATATGCAGGATTGAGGATTGGCGATTGAGGATGGAGGATGAGGGCTGAGGGTTGAGGATTGAGGTTTCAGTATTGAATCCTGAGAATTCAGGATATTCTATTGAGTATCGAGAATTGAGGATTGATGGTTAGTATTGAGGATTGAGGATTGAGGATTGAGTGTTGAAGATTGAGTATTGAGGATTGAAGATTGAGGATTGAGGATTGAGGATTGAGGATTGAGGATTGAAGATTGAGTTTTGAGGATTGAAGATTGAGGATTGAGTATTGAGGATTGAAGAATGAGGATTGAGGATTGAGGATTGAGGATTGAGTGATGAGGGTTGAAGATTGAGTATTGAGGATAGAAGACTGACGATTGAGGATTGAGGATTGAGTACTGAAGATTAAGGGTTGATGATTGAGGAATGAGGATTGAGGATTGAGGATTGAGGATTGAGTATTGAAGATTGAGGATTGATGATTGAGGACTGAGGATTGAGGATTGGGGATTGAGGATTGAGGATTGAGGTTTGAGGACTGAGGACTGAGGATTGTGGATTGATGATTGAGGAATGAGGATTGAGGATCGAGGATTGAGTATTGAAGATTGAGGATTGATGATTGAGGACTGAGGATTGAGGATTGGGGATTGAGGATTGAGGATTGAGGTTTGAGGACTGAGGACTGAGGATCTTGGATTGAGGATTGAGGATTGAAGATTCTGTATTGAGGATTGAAGATTGGGAATTGAGGATTGAGGATTGAACATTGAGGACTGAGTGTTGAGTGTTGAGTGATGAGAATTGATGTTTGTGGATAGAGGTTTGAAGATTGCAGATTGAGTATTGAGTATTGAAAACTTTGAATTGAGGATATTCTATTGAGGATTGAGGATTGACAACAGATTGTTGAGGACTGAGGCCCGAAGATTGAGGATTCAGGATTGAGGATTCAGAATTGAGGTTTGAGGACTGAGGATTGAGGATTGAAGATTGAGTATTGAGGATTGAAGATTGAGGATTGAGAATTGAGGATTCAGTATTGAGGATGAGGGCTGAGGGTTGAGGATTGAGGTTTGAGGACTGAGGACTGAGGATTGAGGATTGAGAATTGAGAATTGAGGATTGAGGATCGAAGATTGAGGATTGGGTATTGAGGATTGGAGAATGAGAATTGAGGATTGAGGATTGAGGATTGAGGATTGAGGATTGAAGATTGAGGATTGGGTATTGAGGATTGAAGAATGAGGATTGAGGATTGAGGTTTGAGGATTGAGGATTGAGGATTGAGGATTGAGGATTGAGGATTGAGGATTGAGGACTGAGGCTTGAGGATTGAGGATTGAGCATTGAGGATTGAAGATTGAGGATTGGGTATTGAGGTTTGAAGAATGAGGATTGAGGGTTGAGGATTGAGGATTGAGGATTGAGGATCTAGGATTGGAGATTGATTACTGAGGATTGAAGATTGGGGATTGAGGATTGAGGATTGAGGATCAAGGACTGGAGATTGATTATTGAGGATGAAGATTGAGAATTGGGTATTGAGGTTTGAAGAATGAGGATTGAGGATTGAGGATTGAGGATTGAGGATTGAGGATCTAGGATTGGAGATTGAATATTGAGGATTGAAGATTGGGGATTGAGGATTGAGGATTGAGTATCTAGGATTGGAGATTGATTATTGAGGATGAAGGTTGAGAATTGAGGATTGAGGATTGAGAATTGAGAATTGAGGATGAGGACTAAGGGTTGAGGATTGAGGGTTGTGAAATGAGGATTGGGGATTGAGGATTGAGGATTGAGGATTGAGGATTGAGGATTGAGGATTGAGTATTGAAGATTGAGTATTGATCACTGAGGATTGAGGATTGAGGGTTGAGGATTGAAGATTGAGTTTTGAAGATTGAAGATTGAGGATTGAGTATTGAGGATTGAGGATTGAGGATTGAGGATGAGGATTGAGTATTGAAGATTGAGGATTGATGATTGAGGATTGAGGATTGAGGATTGAGGATGAAGATTGAATATTGATGATTGAATATTGATGACTGAGGATTGAGGGTTATGTATGGAGGACGAGGACTGAGGGTTGAATATTGATGTTTGAGGTCTGGTGGTTAAGGATTGAGGATTGAGAATTGAGGATTGAGGATTGAGGATTGAAGATTGAGGATTGGGTATTGAGGATTGAAGAATGAGGATTGAGGATTGAGGTTTGAGGGTTGAGGATTGAGGATTGAGGATTGAGGATTGAGGATTGAGGATTGAGGATTGAAGATTGAGGATTGGGTATTGAGGATTGAAGAATGAGGATTGAGGATTGAGGATTGAGGATTGGGGATTGAGTATTGAAGGTTGAGGATTGGGTATTGAGGATTGAAGACTGAGGATTGAGGATTGAGGATTGAGGATTGAAGATTGAGTATTGAGGATTGAAGATTGAGGATTGAGGATTGAGGATTGAGGAATGAGTATTGAAGGTTGAGGATTGGGTATTGAGGATTGAAGAATGAGGATTGAGGATTGAGGTTTGAGGGTTGAGGATTGAGGATTGAGGATTGAGGATTGAGGATTGAGGATTGAGGATTGAAGATTGAGGATTGGGTATTGAGGATTGAAGAATGAGGAGTGACGATTGAGGATTGAGGATTGAGGACTGAGAGTTGAGGATTGATGATTCAAGATTGAGTATTGAGGATTGTAGAATGAGGATTGAGGATTGAGGATTGAGGATTGAGGATTGAGGATTGAAGATTTAGTATTGAGGATTGAAGATAGAGGATTGAGAATTGAGGATTGAGGATTGAGGATTGAAGATTAAGGATTGAGTGTTGAGGATTGTAGAATGAGGATTGAGGATTGAGTATTGAAGATTAAGGATTGATGATTGAGGAATGAGGATTGAGGATTGAGGATTGAGGACTGAGGATTGAGGATTGAAGATTGATGATTGAGGATTGGGTATTGAGGATTGAAGAATGAGGATTGAGGATTGAGGATTGAGGAATGAGGATTGAGGATTGAGGATTGAGGATTGAGGATTGAGTATTGAAGATTGAGTATTGATGACTGATGATTGAGGATTGAGGATTGAGGATTGAGGATTGAGGATTGAAAATTGAGTATCGGGGACTCAAGATTGAGGATTGAGGATTGAGGATTGAGGATTGAGGATGGGGGCTGACGGTTGAGGATTGAGGTTTGAGGACTGAGGACTGAGGATAGAGCATTGAGAAATGAGGACTGAGGATTGATGATTGAAGATTGTGTATTGGGTATTGAGGATTGAAGAATGAGGATTGAGGATTGAGGTTTGAGGATTGAGGATTGAGGATTGAGGATTGAAGATTGAGGATTGAGGATTGAGGATTGAGGATTGAGGATTGAGGATTGAAGATTGAGTTTTGAGGATTGAATATTGAGGATTGAGTATTGAGGATTGAGGATTGAGGATTGAGGATTGAGGATGAGGATTGAGTATTGAAGATTGAGGATTGATGGTTGAGGATTGAGGATTGAGGATTGAAGATTGAATATTGATGATTGAATATTGAGGACTGAGGATTGAGGGTTATGTATGGAGGACGAGGACTGAGGGTTGAATATTGATGTTTGAGGTCTGATGGTTAAGGATTGAGGATTGAGAATTGAGGATTGAGGATTGAGGATTGAAGATTGAGGATTGGGTATTGAGGATTGAAGAATGAGGATTGAGGATTGAGGTTTGAGGATTGAGGATTGAGGATTGAGGATTGAGGATTGAGGATTGAGGTTTGAGGACTGAGGACTGAGGATAGAGCATTGAGAAATGAGGACTGAGGATTGATGATTGAAGATTGAGTATTGGGTATTGAGGATTGAAGAATGAGGATTGAGGATTGAGGACTGAGGACTGAGGATTGAGGATTGAGAATTGAGGATTTAGGATTGAGGATTGAAGATTGAGGATTGGGTATTGAGGATTGAAGAATGAGGATTGAGGATTGAGGTTTGAGGGTTGAGGATTGAGGATTGAGGATTGAGGATTGAGGATTGAGGATTGAGGATTGAAGATTGAGGATTGGGTATTGAGTATTGAAGAATGAGGATTGAGGATTGAGGATTGAGGATTGGGGATTGAGTATTGAAGGTTGAGGATTGGGTATTGAGGATTGAAGACTGAGTATTGAAGATTGAGTATTGATCACTGAGGATTGAGGATTGAGGATTGAGGTTTGAGGATTGAGGATTGAAGATTGAATGTTGAGGATTGAATATGCAGGATTGAGGATTGGCGATTGAGGATGGAGGATGAGGGCTGAGGGTTGAGGATTGAGGTTTCAGTATTGAATCCTGAGAATTCAGGATATTCTATTGAGTATCGAGAATTGAGGATTGATGGTTAGTATTGAGGATTGAGGATTGAGGATTGAGTGTTGAAGATTGAGTATTGAGGATTGAAGATTGAGGATTGAGGATTGAGGATTGAGGATTGAGGATTGAAGATTGAGTTTTGAGGATTGAAGATTGAGGATTGAGTATTGAGGATTGAAGAATGAGGATTGAGGATTGAGGATTGAGGATTGAGTGATGAGGGTTGAAGATTGAGTATTGAGGATAGAAGACTGACGATTGAGGATTGAGGATTGAGTACTGAAGATTAAGGGTTGATGATTGAGGAATGAGGATTGAGGATTGAGGATTGAGGATTGAGTATTGAAGATTGAGGATTGATGATTGAGGACTGAGGATTGAGGATTGGGGATTGAGGATTGAGGATTGAGGTTTGAGGACTGAGGACTGAGGATTGTGGATTGATGATTGAGGAATGAGGATTGAGGATCGAGGATTGAGTATTGAAGATTGAGGATTGATGATTGAGGACTGAGGATTGAGGATTGGGGATTGAGGATTGAGGATTGAGGTTTGAGGACTGAGGACTGAGGATCTTGGATTGAGGATTGAGGATTGAAGATTCTGTATTGAGGATTGAAGATTGGGAATTGAGGATTGAGGATTGAACATTGAGGACTGAGTGTTGAGTGTTGAGTGATGAGAATTGATGTTTGTGGATAGAGGTTTGAAGATTGCAGATTGAGTATTGAGTATTGAAAACTTTGAATTGAGGATATTCTATTGAGGATTGAGGATTGACAACAGATTGTTGAGGACTGAGGCCCGAAGATTGAGGATTCAGGATTGAGGATTCAGAATTGAGGTTTGAGGACTGAGGATTGAGGATTGAAGATTGAGTATTGAGGATTGAAGATTGAGGATTGAGAATTGAGGATTCAGTATTGAGGATGAGGGCTGAGGGTTGAGGATTGAGGTTTGAGGACTGAGGACTGAGGATTGAGGATTGAGAATTGAGAATTGAGGATTGAGGATCGAAGATTGAGGATTGGGTATTGAGGATTGGAGAATGAGAATTGAGGATTGAGGATTGAGGATTGAGGATTGAGGATTGAAGATTGAGGATTGGGTATTGAGGATTGAAGAATGAGGATTGAGGATTGAGGTTTGAGGATTGAGGATTGAGGATTGAGGATTGAGGATTGAGGATTGAGGATTGAGGACTGAGGCTTGAGGATTGAGGATTGAGCATTGAGGATTGAAGATTGAGGATTGGGTATTGAGGTTTGAAGAATGAGGATTGAGGGTTGAGGATTGAGGATTGAGGATTGAGGATCTAGGATTGGAGATTGATTACTGAGGATTGAAGATTGGGGATTGAGGATTGAGGATTGAGGATCAAGGACTGGAGATTGATTATTGAGGATGAAGATTGAGAATTGGGTATTGAGGTTTGAAGAATGAGGATTGAGGATTGAGGATTGAGGATTGAGGATTGAGGATCTAGGATTGGAGATTGAATATTGAGGATTGAAGATTGGGGATTGAGGATTGAGGATTGAGTATCTAGGATTGGAGATTGATTATTGAGGATGAAGGTTGAGAATTGAGGATTGAGGATTGAGAATTGAGAATTGAGGATGAGGACTAAGGGTTGAGGATTGAGGGTTGTGAAATGAGGATTGGGGATTGAGGATTGAGGATTGAGGATTGAGGATTGAGGATTGAGGATTGAGTATTGAAGATTGAGTATTGATCACTGAGGATTGAGGATTGAGGGTTGAGGATTGAAGATTGAGTTTTGAAGATTGAAGATTGAGGATTGAGTATTGAGGATTGAGGATTGAGGATTGAGGATGAGGATTGAGTATTGAAGATTGAGGATTGATGATTGAGGATTGAGGATTGAGGATTGAGGATGAAGATTGAATATTGATGATTGAATATTGATGACTGAGGATTGAGGGTTATGTATGGAGGACGAGGACTGAGGGTTGAATATTGATGTTTGAGGTCTGGTGGTTAAGGATTGAGGATTGAGAATTGAGGATTGAGGATTGAGGATTGAAGATTGAGGATTGGGTATTGAGGATTGAAGAATGAGGATTGAGGATTGAGGTTTGAGGGTTGAGGATTGAGGATTGAGGATTGAGGATTGAGGATTGAGGATTGAGGATTGAAGATTGAGGATTGGGTATTGAGGATTGAAGAATGAGGATTGAGGATTGAGGATTGAGGATTGGGGATTGAGTATTGAAGGTTGAGGATTGGGTATTGAGGATTGAAGACTGAGGATTGAGGATTGAGGATTGAGGATTGAAGATTGAGTATTGAGGATTGAAGATTGAGGATTGAGGATTGAGGATTGAGGAATGAGTATTGAAGGTTGAGGATTGGGTATTGAGGATTGAAGAATGAGGATTGAGGATTGAGGTTTGAGGGTTGAGGATTGAGGATTGAGGATTGAGGATTGAGGATTGAGGATTGAGGATTGAAGATTGAGGATTGGGTATTGAGGATTGAAGAATGAGGAGTGACGATTGAGGATTGAGGATTGAGGACTGAGAGTTGAGGATTGATGATTCAAGATTGAGTATTGAGGATTGTAGAATGAGGATTGAGGATTGAGGATTGAGGATTGAGGATTGAGGATTGAAGATTTAGTATTGAGGATTGAAGATAGAGGATTGAGAATTGAGGATTGAGGATTGAGGATTGAAGATTAAGGATTGAGTGTTGAGGATTGTAGAATGAGGATTGAGGATTGAGTATTGAAGATTAAGGATTGATGATTGAGGAATGAGGATTGAGGATTGAGGATTGAGGACTGAGGATTGAGGATTGAAGATTGATGATTGAGGATTGGGTATTGAGGATTGAAGAATGAGGATTGAGGATTGAGGATTGAGGAATGAGGATTGAGGATTGAGGATTGAGGATTGAGGATTGAGTATTGAAGATTGAGTATTGATGACTGATGATTGAGGATTGAGGATTGAGGATTGAGGATTGAGGATTGAAAATTGAGTATCGGGGACTCATGATTGAGGATTGAGGATTGAGGATTGAGGATTGAGGATGGGGGCTGACGGTTGAGGATTGAGGTTTGAGGACTGAGGACTGAGGATAGAGCATTGAGAAATGAGGACTGAGGATTGATGATTGAAGATTGTGTATTGGGTATTGAGGATTGAAGAATGAGGATTGAGGATTGAGGTTTGAGGATTGAGGATTGAGGATTGAGGATTGAAGATTGAGGATTGAGGATTGAGGATTGAGGATTGAGGATTGAGGATTGAAGATTGAGTTTTGAGGATTGAATATTGAGGATTGAGTATTGAGGATTGAGGATTGAGGATTGAGGATTGAGGATGAGGATTGAGTATTGAAGATTGAGGATTGATGGTTGAGGATTGAGGATTGAGGATTGAAGATTGAATATTGATGATTGAATATTGAGGACTGAGGATTGAGGGTTATGTATGGAGGACGAGGACTGAGGGTTGAATATTGATGTTTGAGGTCTGATGGTTAAGGATTGAGGATTGAGAATTGAGGATTGAGGATTGAGGATTGAAGATTGAGGATTGGGTATTGAGGATTGAAGAATGAGGATTGAGGATTGAGGTTTGAGGATTGAGGATTGAGGATTGAGGATTGAGGATTGAGGATTGAGGTTTGAGGACTGAGGACTGAGGATAGAGCATTGAGAAATGAGGACTGAGGATTGATGATTGAAGATTGAGTATTGGGTATTGAGGATTGAAGAATGAGGATTGAGGATTGAGGACTGAGGACTGAGGATTGAGGATTGAGAATTGAGGATTTAGGATTGAGGATTGAAGATTGAGGATTGGGTATTGAGGATTGAAGAATGAGGATTGAGGATTGAGGATTGAGGATTGAGGATTGAGGATTGAAGTTTGAGGGTTGGGTATTGAGGATTGAAGACTGAGGATTGAGGATTGAGGATTGAGGATTGAAGATTGAGTATTGAGGATTGAAGATTGAGGATTGAGGATTGAGGATTGAGGATTGAGGATTGAAGATTGAGTTTTGAGGATTGAAGGTTGAGGATTGAGTATTGGGGATTGAGGATTGAGGATTGAGGATTGAGGATTGAAGATTGAGTTTTGAGGATTGAATATTGAGGATTGAGTATTGAGGATTGAGGATTGAGGATTGAGGATTGAGGATGAGGATTGAGTATTGAAGATTGAGGATTGATGGTTGAGGATTGAGGATTGAGGATTGAAGATTGAATATTGATGATTGAATATTGAGGACTGAGGATTGAGGGTTATGTATGGAGGACGAGGACTGAGGGTTGAATATTGATGTTTGAGGTCTGATGGTTAAGGATTGAGGATTGAGAATTGAGGATTGAGGATTGAGGATTGAAGATTGAGGATTGGGTATTGAGGATTGAAGAATGAGGATTGAGGATTGAGGTTTGAGGATTGAGGATTGAGGATTGAGGATTGAGGATTGAGGATTGAGGTTTGAGGACTGAGGACTGAGGATAGAGCATTGAGAAATGAGGACTGAGGATTGATGATTGAAGATTGAGTATTGGGTATTGAGGATTGAAGAATGAGGATTGAGGATTGAGGACTGAGGACTGAGGATTGAGGATTGAGAATTGAGGATTTAGGATTGAGGATTGAAGATTGAGGATTGGGTATTGAGGATTGAAGAATGAGGATTGAGGATTGAGGATTGAGGATTGAGGATTGAGGATTGAAGTTTGAGGGTTGGGTATTGAGGATTGAAGACTGAGGATTGAGGATTGAGGATTGAGGATTGAAGATTGAGTATTGAGGATTGAAGATTGAGGATTGAGGATTGAGGATTGAGGATTGAGGATTGAAGATTGAGTTTTGAGGATTGAAGGTTGAGGATTGAGTATTGGGGATTGAGGATTGAGGATTGAGGATGAGGATTGAGTATTGAAGATTGAGGATTGATGATTGAGGATTGAGGATTGAGGATTGAAGATTGAATATTGATGATTGAATATTGAGGACTGAGGATTGAGGGTTATGTATGGAGGACGAGGACTGAGGGTTGAATATTGATGTTTGAGGTCTGATGGTTAAGGGTTGAGGATTGAGAATTGAGGATTGAGGATTGAGGATTGAAGATTGAGGATTGGGTATTGAGGATTGAAGAATGAGGATTGAGGATTGAGGTTTGAGGATTGAGGATTGAGGATTGAGAATTGAGGATTGAGGATTGAGGATTGAGGATTGAGTATTGAAGATTGAGGATTGATGATTGAGGATTGAGGATTGAGGATTGAAGATTGAATATTGATGATTGAATATTGAGGACTGAGGATTGAGGGTTGTTTATTGAGGACGAGGACTGAAGGTTGAATATTGATGTTTGAGGTCTGAGGGTTAAGGATTGAGGATTGAGGATTGAGGATTGAGGATTGAGGATGAGGGCTGAGGGTTGAGGATTGAGGTTTGAGGATTGAAGATTGAGTATTGAGGATTGAAGGTTGAGGATTGAGGATTGAGGATTGAGGATTGAGGATTGTAGATTGAGTTTTGAGGATTGAAGATTGAGGATTGAGTATTGAGGATTGAGGATTGAGGATTGAGGATTGAGGATGAGGATTGAGTATTGAAGATTGAGGATTGATGATTGAGGATTGAGGATTGAGGATTGAGGATTGAAGATTGAATATTGATGATTGAATATTGAGGACTGAGGATTGAGGGTTATGTATGGAGGACGAGGACTGAGGGTTGAATATTGATGTTTGAGGTCTGATGGTTAAGGATTGAGGATTGAGAATTGAGGATTGAGGATTCAGGATTGAAGATTGAGGATTGGGTATTGAGGATTGAAGAATGAGGATTGAGGATTGAGGTTTGAGGATTGAGGATTGAGGATTGAGGATTGAGGATTGAGGATTGAGGATTGAGGACTGAGGCTTGAGGATTGAGGATTGAGCATTGAGGATTGAAGATTGAGGATTGGGTATTGAGGTTTGAAGAATGAGGATTGAGGATTGAGGATTGAGGATTGAGGATTGAGGATCTAGGATTGGAGATTGATTACTGAGGATTGAGTACTGAGGATTGAGGGTTGAGGATTGAGGATTGAAGATTGAGTATTGAGGACTGAAGATTGACGATTGAGGATTAAGGATTGAGGATTAAGAATTGAGAATTGAGGATGAGGACTAAGGGTTGATGATTGAGGTTTGAGAAATGAGGAATGGGGATTGAGGATTGAGGATTGAGGATTGAGGATTGAGGATTGAGGATTGAGTATTGAAGATTGAGTATTGATCACTGAGGATTGAGGATTGAGGATTGAGGTTTGAGGATTGAGGATTGAAGATTGAATGTTGAGGATTGAAGATTCAGGATTGAGGATTGGCGATTGAGGATGGAGGATGAGGGCTGAGGGTTGAGGATTGAGGTTTCAGTATTGAATCCTGAGAATTCAGGGTATTCTATTGAGTATCGAGAATTGAGGATTGATAGTTAGTATTGTGGATTGAGGATTGAGGATTGAGGATTGAAGATTCAGTATTGAGGATTGAAGATTGGGAATTGAGGATTGAGGATTGAGGATTGAAGATTCAGTATTGAGGATTGAAGATTGGGAATTGAGGATTGAGGACTGAACATTGAGGACTGAGTGTTGAGTGTTGAGTGATGAGAATTGATTTTTGTGGATAGAGGTTTGAAGATTGCAGATTGAGTATTGAGTATTGAAAACTTTGAATTGAGGATATTCTATTGAGGATTGAGGATTGACAACAGATTGTTGAGGACTGAGGTCTGAAGATTGAGGATTCAGGATTGAGGATTCAGAGTTGAGGTTTGAGGACCAAGGATTGAGGATTGAAGATTGAGTATTGAGGATTGAGGATTGAGGATTGAAGATCGAGGATTGAGGATTGAGGATGGGGGCTGTCGGTTGAGGATTGAGGTTCGAGGACTGAGGACTGAGGATAGAGCATTGAGAAATGAGGATTGAGGATTGAGGATTGAAGATTGAGTATTGGGTATTGAGGATTGAAGAATGAGGATTGAGGATTGAGGTTTGAGGATTGAGGATTGAAGATTGAGCATTGAGGATTGAAGACTGACGATTGAGGATTGAGGATTGAGTATTGAAGATTGAGTATTGAGGATTGAAGATTGAGGATTGAGGATTGAGGATTGAGGATTGAGGATTGAGGATTGAGGATTGAAGATTGAGTTTTGAGGATTGAAGGTTGAGGATTGAGTATTGGGGATTGAGGATTGAGGATTGAGGATGAGGATTGAGTATTGAAGATTGAGGATTGATGATTGAGGATTGAGGATTGAGGATTGAAGATTGAATATTGATGATTGAATATTGAGGACTGAGGATTGAGGCCTATGTATGGAGGACGAGGACTGAGGGTTGAATATTGATGTTTGAGGTCTGATGGTTAAGGGTTGAGGATTGAGAATTGAGGATTGAGGATTGAGGATTGAAGATTGAGGATTGGGTATTGAGGATTGAAGAATGAGGATTGAGGATTGAGGTTTGAGGATTGAGGATTGAGGATTGAGAATTGAGGATTGAGGATTGAGGATTGAGGATTGAGTATTGAAGATTGAGGATTGATGATTGAGGATTGAGGATTGAGGATTGAAGATTGAATATTGATGATTGAATATTGAGGACTGAGGATTGAGGGTTGTTTATTGAGGACGATGACTGAAGGTTGAATATTGATGTTTGAGGTCTGAGGGTTAAGGATTGAGGATTGAGGATTGAGGATTGAGGATTGAGGATGAGGGCTGAGGGTTGAGGATTGAGGTTTGAGGATTGAAGATTGAGTATTGAGGATTGAAGGTTGAGGATTGAGGATTGAGGATTGAGGATTGAGGATTGTAGATTGAGTTTTGAGGATTGAAGATTGAGGATTGAGTATTGAGGATTGAGGATTGAGGATTGAGGATTGAGGATTGAGGATGAGGATTGAGTATTGAAGATTGAGGATTGATGATTGAGGATTGAGGATTGAGGATTGAGGATTGAAGATTGAATATTGATGATTGAATATTGAGGACTGAGGATTGAGGGTTATGTATGGAGGACGAGGACTGAGGGTTGAATATTGATGTTTGAGGTCTGATGGTTAAGGATTGAGGATTGAGAATTGAGGATTGAGGATTCAGGATTGAAGATTGAGGATTGGGTATTGAGGATTGAAGAATGAGGATTGAGGATTGAGGTTTGAGGATTGAGGATTGAGGATTGAGGATTGAGGATTGAGGATTGAGGATTGAGGACTGAGGCTTGAGGATTGAGGATTGAGCATTGAGGATTGAAGATTGAGGATTGGGTATTGAGGTTTGAAGAATGAGGATTGAGGATTGAGGATTGAGGATTGAGGATTGAGGATCTAGGATTGGAGATTGATTACTGAGGATTGAGTACTGAGGATTGAGGGTTGAGGATTGAGGATTGAAGATTGAGTATTGAGGACTGAAGATTGACGATTGAGGATTAAGGATTGAGGATTAAGAATTGAGAATTGAGGATGAGGACTAAGGGTTGATGATTGAGGTTTGAGAAATGAGGAATGGGGATTGAGGATTGAGGATTGAGGATTGAGGATTGAGGATTGAGGATTGAGTATTGAAGATTGAGTATTGATCACTGAGGATTGAGGATTGAGGATTGAGGTTTGAGGATTGAGGATTGAAGATTGAATGTTGAGGATTGAAGATTCAGGATTGAGGATTGGCGATTGAGGATGGAGGATGAGGGCTGAGGGTTGAGGATTGAGGTTTCAGTATTGAATCCTGAGAATTCAGGGTATTCTATTGAGTATCGAGAATTGAGGATTGATAGTTAGTATTGTGGATTGAGGATTGAGGATTGAGGATTGAAGATTCAGTATTGAGGATTGAAGATTGGGAATTGAGGATTGAGGATTGAGGATTGAAGATTCAGTATTGAGGATTGAAGATTGGGAATTGAGGATTGAGGACTGAACATTGAGGACTGAGTGTTGAGTGTTGAGTGATGAGAATTGATTTTTGTGGATAGAGGTTTGAAGATTGCAGATTGAGTATTGAGTATTGAAAACTTTGAATTGAGGATATTCTATTGAGGATTGAGGATTGACAACAGATTGTTGAGGACTGAGGTCTGAAGATTGAGGATTCAGGATTGAGGATTCAGAGTTGAGGTTTGAGGACCAAGGATTGAGGATTGAAGATTGAGTATTGAGGATTGAGGATTGAGGATTGAAGATCGAGGATTGAGGATTGAGGATGGGGGCTGTCGGTTGAGGATTGAGGTTCGAGGACTGAGGACTGAGGATAGAGCATTGAGAAATGAGGATTGAGGATTGAGGATTGAAGATTGAGTATTGGGTATTGAGGATTGAAGAATGAGGATTGAGGATTGAGGTTTGAGGATTGAGGATTGAAGATTGAGCATTGAGGATTGAAGACTGACGATTGAGGATTGAGGATTGAGTATTGAAGATTGAGTATTGAGGATTGAAGATTGAGGATTGAGGATTGAGGACTGAGGATTGAGGATTGAAGATTGAGTTTTGAGGATTGAAGATTGAGGATTGAGTATTGAGGATTGAGGATTGAGGATTGAGGATGAGGATTGAGTATTGAAGATTGAGGATTGATGATTGAGGATTGAGGATTGAGGATTGAAGATTGAATATTGATGATTGAATATTGAGGACTGAGGATTGAGGGTTGTGTATGGAGGACGAGGACTGAGGGTTGAATATTGATGTTTGAGGTCTGATGGTTAAGGATTGAGGATTGAGAATTGAGGATTGAGGATTGAGGATTGAAGATTGAGGATTGGGTATTGAGGATTGAAGAATGAGGATTGAGAATTGAGGATGAGGACTGAGGGTTGAGGATTGAGGTTTGAGAAATGAGGATTGAGGATAGAGGATTGAAGATTGAGGATTGGGTATTGAGGATTGAAGAATGAGGATTGAGGATTGAGGATTGAGGATTGAGGATTGAGGATTGAGGATTGAAGGTTGAGGATTGGGTATTGAGCATTGAAGACTGAGGATTGAGGATTGAGGATTGAGGATTGAAGACTGAATATTGATGATTGAATATTGAGGACTGAGGATTGAGGGTTATGTATGGAGGACGAGGACTGAGGGTTGAATATTGATGTTTGAGGTCTGATGGTTAAGTATTGAGGATTGAGAATTGAGGATTGAGGATTGAGGATTGAAGATTGAGGATTGGGTATTGAGGATTGAAGAATGAGGATTGAGGATTGAGGTTTGAGGATTGAGGATTGAGGATTGAGAATTGAGGATTGAGGATTGAGGATTGAGGATTGAGTATTGAAGATTGAGGATTGATGATTGAGGATTGAGGATTGAGGATTGAAGATTGAATATTGATGATTGAATATTGAGGACTGAGGATGGAGGGTTGTTTATTGAGGACGAGGACTGAAGGTTGAATATTGATGTTTGAGGTCTGAGGGTTAAGGATTGAGGATTGAGGATTGGGGATTGAGGATTGAGGGTTGAAGATTGAGTATCGAGGATTGAAGATTGAGGATTCAGGATTGAGTACCGAGGATTGAGGATTGAGGATTGAGGATTGAAGATTGAGAATTGAAGATTGAGTATTGAGGACTGAAGATTGACGATTGAGGATTAAGGATTGAGGACGGAGGATGAGGGCTGAGGGTTGAGCATTGAGGTTTGAGTATTGAATCCTGAGAATTGAGGATATTCTATTGAGTGTTGAGAACTGAGGATTGATGGTTGAGTATTGAGGATTGAAGATTGAGGATTGAGGAATGAGTATTGAAGGTTGAGGATTGATGATTGTGGATTGAGGATTGGGGATTGAGGATTGAGTATTGAGTATTGAAGATTGAGGATTGATGATTGAGGATTGAGGATTGAGGATTGAGGATTGAAGATTAAGGATTGAGTGTTGAGGATTGTAGAATGAGGATTGAGGATTGAGTATTGAAGATTAAGGATTGATGATTGAGGAATGAGGATTGAGGATTGAGGATTGAGGACTGAGGATTGAGGATTGAAGATTGATGATTGAGGATTGGGTATTGAGGATTGAAGAATGAGGATTGAGGATTGAGGATTGAGGAATGAGGATTGAGGATTGAGGATTGAGGATTGAGGATTGAGTATTGAAGATTGAGTATTGATGACTGATGATTGAGGATTGAGGATTGAGGATTGAGGATTGAGGATTGAAAATTGAGTATCGGGGACTCAAGATTGAGGATTGAGGATTGAGGATTGAGGATTGAGGATGGGGGCTGACGGTTGAGGATTGAGGTTTGAGGACTGAGGACTGAGGATTGAGGATTGAGGATTGAGGATTGAGGACTGAGGCTTGAGGATTGAGGATTGAGCATTGAGGATTGAAGATTGAGGATTGGGTATTGAGGTTTGAAGAATGAGGATTGAGGATTGAGGATTGAGGATTGAGGATTGAGGATCTAGGATTGGAGATTGATTACTGAGGATTGAGTACTGAGGATTGAGGGTTGAGGATTGAGGATTGAAGATTGAGTATTGAGGACTGAAGATTGACGATTGAGGATTAAGGATTGAGGATTAAGAATTGAGAATTGAGGATGAGGACTAAGGGTTGATGATTGAGGTTTGAGAAATGAGGAATGGGGATTGAGGATTGAGGAATGAGGATTGAGGATTGAGGATTGAGGATTGAGTATTGAAGATTGAGTATTGATCACTGAGGATTGAGGATTGAGGATTGAGGTTTGAGGATTGAGGATTGAAGATTGAATGTTGAGGATTGAAGATTCAGGATTGAGGATTGGCGATTGAGGATGGAGGATGAGGGCTGAGGGTTGAGGATTGAGGTTTCAGTATTGAATCCTGAGAATTCAGGGTATTCTATTGAGTATCGAGAATTGAGGATTGATAGTTAGTATTGTGGATTGAGGATTGAGGATTGAGGATTGAAGATTCAGTATTGAGGATTGAAGATTGGGAATTGAGGATAGAGGATTGAGGATTGAAGATTCAGTATTGAGGATTGAAGATTGGGAATTGAGGATTGAGGACTGAACATTGAGGACTGAGTGTTGAGTGTTGAGTGATGAGAATTGATTTTTGTGGATAGAGGTTTGAAGATTGCAGATTGAGTATTGAGTATTGAAAACTTTGAATTGAGGATATTCTATTGAGTATTGAGGATTGACAACAGATTGTTGAGGACTGAGGTCTGAAGATTGAGGATTCAGGATTGAGGATTCAGAGTTGAGGTTTGAGGACCAAGGATTGAGGATTGAAGATTGAGTATTGAGGATTGAGGATTGAGGATTGAAGATCGAGGATTGAGGATTGAGGATGGGGGCTGTCGGTTGAGGATTGAGGTTCGAGGACTGAGGACTGAGGATAGAGCATTGAGAAATGAGGATTGAGGATTGAGGATTGAAGATTGAGTATTGGGTATTGAGGATTGAAGAATGAGGATTGAGGATTGAGGTTTGAGGATTGAGGATTGAAGATTGAGCATTGAGGATTGAAGACTGACGATTGAGGATTGAGGATTGAGTATTGAAGATTGAGTATTGAGGATTGAAGATTGAGGATTGAGGATTGAGGATTGAGGATTGAGGATTGAAGATTGAGTTTTGAGGATTGAAGATTGAGGATTGAGTATTGAGGATTGAGGATTGAGGATTGAGGATTGAGGATGAGGATTGAGTATTGAAGATTGAGGATTGATGATTGAGGATTGAGGATTGAGGATTGAAGATTGAATATTGATGATTGAATATTGAGGACTGAGGTTTGAGGGTTGTGTATGGAGGACGAGGACTGAGGGTTGAATATTGATGTTTGAGGTCTGATGGTTAAGGATTGAGGATTGAGAATTGAGGATTGAGGATTGAGGATTGAAGATTGAGGATTGAGGATTGAAGATTGAGGATTGGGTATTGAGGATTGAAGAATGAGGATTGAGAATTGAGGATGAGGACTGAGGGTTGAGGATTGAGGTTTGAGAAATGAGGATTGAGGATAGAGGATTGAAGATTGAGGATTGGGTATTGAGGATTGAAGAATGAGGATTGAGGATTGAGGATTGAGGATTGAGGATTGAGGATTGAGGATTGAAGGTTGAGGATTGGGTATTGAGCATTGAAGACTGAGGATTGAGGATTGAGGATTGAGGATTGAAGACTGAATATTGATGATTGAATATTGAGGACTGAGGATTGAGGGTTATGTATGGAGGACGAGGACTGAGGGTTGAATATTGATGTTTGAGGTCTGATGGTTAAGTATTGAGGATTGAGAATTGAGGATTGAGGATTGAGGATTGAAGATTGAGGATTGGGTATTGAGGATTGAAGAATGAGGATTGAGGATTCAGGTTTGAGGATTGAGGATTGAGGATTGAGAATTGAGGATTGAGGATTGAGGATTGAGGATTGAGTATTGAAGATTGAGGATTGATGATTGAGGATTGAGGATTGAGGATTGAAGATTGAATATTGATGATTGAATATTGAGGACTGAGGATGGAGGGTTGTTTATTGAGGACGAGGACTGAAGGTTGAATATTGATGTTTGAGGTCTGAGGGTTAAGGATTGAGGATTGAGGATTGGGGATTGAGGATTGAGGGTTGAAGATTGAGTATCGAGGATTGAAGATTGAGGATTCAGGATTGAGTACCGAGGATTGAGGATTGAGGATTGAGGATTGAAGATTGAGAATTGAAGATTGAGTATTGAGGACTGAAGATTGACGATTGAGGATTAAGGATTGAGGACGGAGGATGAGGGCTGAGGGTTGAGCATTGAGGTTTGAGTATTGAATCCTGAGAATTGAGGATATTCTATTGAGTGTTGAGAACTGAGGATTGATGGTTGAGTATTGAGGATTGAAGATTGAGGATTGAGGAATGAGTATTGAAGGTTGAGGATTGATGATTGTGGATTGAGGATTGGGGATTGAGGATTGAGTATTGAGTATTGAAGATTGAGGATTGATGATTGAGGATTGAGGATTGAGGATTGAGGATTGAAGATTAAGGATTGAGTGTTGAGGATTGTAGAATGAGGATTGAGGATTGAGTATTGAAGATTAAGGATTGATGATTGAGGAATGAGGATTGAGGATTGAGGATTGAGGACTGAGGATTGAGGATTGAAGATTGATGATTGAGGATTGGGTATTGAGGATTGAAGAATGAGGATTGAGGATTGAGGATTGAGGAATGAGGATTGAGGATTGAGGATTGAGGATTGAGGATTGAGTATTGAAGATTGAGTATTGATGACTGATGATTGAGGATTGAGGATTGAGGATTGAGGATTGAGGATTGAAAATTGAGTATCGGGGACTCAAGATTGAGGATTGAGGATTGAGGATTGAGGATTGAGGATGGGGGCTGACGGTTGAGGATTGAGGTTTGAGGACTGAGGACTGAGGATTGAGGATTGAGGATTGAGGATTGAGGACTGAGGCTTGAGGATTGAGGATTGAGCATTGAGGATTGAAGATTGAGGATTGGGTATTGAGGTTTGAAGAATGAGGATTGAGGATTGAGGATTGAGGATTGAGGATTGAGGATCTAGGATTGGAGATTGATTACTGAGGATTGAGTACTGAGGATTGAGGGTTGAGGATTGAGGATTGAAGATTGAGTATTGAGGACTGAAGATTGACGATTGAGGATTAAGGATTGAGGATTAAGAATTGAGAATTGAGGATGAGGACTAAGGGTTGATGATTGAGGTTTGAGAAATGAGGAATGGGGATTGAGGATTGAGGATTGAGGATTGAGGATTGAGGATTGAGGATTGAGTATTGAAGATTGAGTATTGATCACTGAGGATTGAGGATTGAGGATTGAGGTTTGAGGATTGAGGATTGAAGATTGAATGTTGAGGATTGAAGATTCAGGATTGAGGATTGGCGATTGAGGATGGAGGATGAGGGCTGAGGGTTGAGGATTGAGGTTTCAGTATTGAATCCTGAGAATTCAGGGTATTCTATTGAGTATCGAGAATTGAGGATTGATAGTTAGTATTGTGGATTGAGGATTGAGGATTGAGGATTGAAGATTCAGTATTGAGGATTGAAGATTGGGAATTGAGGATTGAGGATTGAGGATTGAAGATTCAGTATTGAGGATTGAAGATTGGGAATTGAGGATTGAGGACTGAACATTGAGGACTGAGTGTTGAGTGTTGAGTGATGAGAATTGATTTTTGTGGATAGAGGTTTGAAGATTGCAGATTGAGTATTGAGTATTGAAAACTTTGAATTGAGGATATTCTATTGAGTATTGAGGATTGACAACAGATTGTTGAGGACTGAGGTCTGAAGATTGAGGATTCAGGATTGAGGATTCAGAGTTGAGGTTTGAGGACCAAGGATTGAGGATTGAAGGTTGAGTATTGAGGATTGAGGATTGAGGATTGAAGATCGAGGATTGAGGATTGAGGATGGGGGCTGTCGGTTGAGGATTGAGGTTCGAGGACTGAGGACTGAGGATAGAGCATTGAGAAATGAGGATTGAGGATTGAGGATTGAAGATTGAGTATTGGGTATTGAGGATTGAAGAATGAGGATTGAGGATTGAGGTTTGAGGATTGAGGATTGAAGATTGAGCATTGAGGATTGAAGACTGACGATTGAGGATTGAGGATTGAGTATTGAAGATTGAGTATTGAGGATTGAAGATTGAGGATTGAGGATTGAGGATTGAGGATTGAGGATTGAAGATTGAGTTTTGAGGATTGAAGATTGAGGATTGAGTATTGAGGATTGAGGATTGAGGATTGAGGATTGAGGATGAGGATTGAGTATTGAAGATTGAGGATTGATGATTGAGGATTGAGGATTGAGGATTGAAGATTGAATATTGATGATTGAATATTGAGGACTGAGGTTTGAGGGTTGTGTATGGAGGACGAGGACTGAGGGTTGAATATTGATGTTTGAGGTCTGATGGTTAAGGATTGAGGATTGAGAATTGAGGATTGAGGATTGAGGATTGAAGATTGAGGATTGGGTATTGAGGATTGAAGAATGAGGATTGAGAATTGAGGATGAGGACTGAGGGTTGAGGATTGAGGTTTGAGAAATGAGGATTGAGGATAGAGGATTGAAGATTGAGGATTGGGTATTGAGGATTGAAGAATGAGGATTGAGGATTGAGGATTGAGGATTGAGGATTGAGGATTGAGGATTGAAGGTTGAGGATTGGGTATTGAGGATTGAAGACTGAGGATTGAGGATTGAGGATTGAGGATTGAAGACTGAATATTGATCATTGAATATTGAGGACTGAGGATTGAGGGTTATGTATGGAGGACGAGGACTGAGGGTTGAATATTGATGTTTGAGGTCTGATGGTTAAGTATTGAGGATTGAGAATTGAGGATTGAGGATTGAGGATTGAAGATTGAGGATTGGGTATTGAGGATTGAAGAATGAGGATTGAGGATTGAGGTTTGAGGATTGAGGATTGAGGATTGAGAATTGAGGATTGAGGATTGAGGATTGAGGATTGAGTATTGAAGATTGAGGATCGATGATTGAGGATTGAGGATTGAGGATTGAAGATTGAATATTGATGATTGAATATTGAGGACTGAGGATGGAGGGTTGTTTATTGAGGACGAGGACTGAAGGTTGAATATTGATGTTTGAGGTCTGAGGGTTAAGGATTGAGGATTGAGTATTGGGGATTGAGGATTGAGGGTTGAAGATTGAGTATCGAGGATTGAAGATTGAGGATTCAGGATTGAGTACCGAG
Organism: Calliopsis andreniformis; assembly: GCF_051401765.1. Classification (NCBI taxonomy): domain Eukaryota; kingdom Metazoa; phylum Arthropoda; class Insecta; order Hymenoptera; family Andrenidae; genus Calliopsis; species Calliopsis andreniformis. Next base: position 3,946,585 of record NW_027480444.1, on the reverse strand, counting down.
GATTGAGGATTGAGGATTGAGGATTGAAGATTGAGAATTGAAGATTGAGTATTGAGGACTGAAGATTGACGATTGAGGATTAAGGATTGAGGACGGAGGATGAGGGCTGAGGGTTGAGCATTGAGGTTTGAGTATTGAATCCTGAGAATTGAGGATATTCTATTGAGTGTTGAGAACTGAGGATTGATGGTTGAGTATTGAGGATTGAAGATTGAGGATTGAGGAATGAGTATTGAAGGTTGAGGATTGATGATTGTGGATTGAGGATTGGGGATTGAGGATTGAGTATTGAGTATTGAAGATTGAGGATTGATGATTGAGGATTGAGGATTGAGGATTGAAGATTGATGATTGAGGATTGGGTATTGAGGATTGAAGAATGAGGATAGAGCATTGAGAAATGAGGACTGAGGATTGATGATTGAAGATTGTGTATTGGGTATTGAGGATTGAAGAATGAGGATTGAGGATTGAGGACTGAGGATTGAGGGTTGAAGATTGATGATTGAGGATTGGGTATTGAGGATTGAAGAATGAGGATTGAGGATTGAGGATTGAGGATTGAGGATTGAGGATTGAGGATTGAGGATTGAGGATTGAGTATTGAAGATTGAGTATTGATGACTGAGGATTGAGGATTGAGGATTGAGGATTGAGGATTGAGGATTGAAAATTGAGTATCGGGGACTCAAGATTGAGGATTGAGGATTGAGGATTGAGGATTGAGGATGGGGGCTGACGGTTGAGGATTGAGGTTTGAGGACTGAGGACTGAGGATAGAGCATTGAGAAATGAGGACTGAGGATTGATGATTGAAGATTGAGTATTGGGTATTGAGGATTGAAGAATGAGGATTGAGGATTGAGGTTTGAGGATTGAGGATTGAGGATTGAGGATTGAGGATTGAAGGTTGAGGATTGGGTATTGAGGATTGAAGACTGAGGATTGAGGTTTGAGGATTGAGGATTGAAGATTGAGTATTGAGGATTGAAGATTGAGGATTGAGGATTGAGGATTGAGGATTGAGGATTGAAGATTGAGTTTTGAGGATTGAAGATTGAGGATTGAGTATTGAGGATTGAGGATTGGGGATTGAGGATTGAGGATGAGGATTGAGTATTGAAGATTGAGGATTGATGGTTGAGGATTGAGGATTGAGGATTGAGGATTGAAGATTGAATATTGATGATTGAATATTGAGGACTGAGGATTGAGGGTTATGTATGGAGGACGAGGACTGAGGGTTGAATATTGATGTTTGAGGTCTGATGGTTAAGGATTGAGGATTGAGAATTGAGGATTGAGGATTGAGGATTGAAGATTGAGGATTGGGTATTGAGGATTGAAGAATGAGGATTGAGGATTGAGGTTTGAGGATTGAGGATTGAGGATTGAGGATTGAGGATTGAGGATTGAGGATTGAGGATTGAGGACTGAGGCTTGAGGATTGAGGATTGAGCATTGAGGATTGAAGATTGAGGATTGGGTATTGAGGTTTGAAGAATGAGGATTGAGGATTGAGGATTGAGGATTGAGGATTGGGTATTGAAGATTGAGTATTGATCACTGAGGATTGAGGATTGAGGATTGAGGTTTGAGGATTGAGGATTGAAGATTGAATGTTGAGGATTGAATATTCAGGATTGAGGATTGGCGATTGAGGATGGAGGATGAGGGCTGAGGGTTGAGGATTGAGGTTTCAGTATTGAATCCCGAGAATTCAGGATATTCTATTGAGTATCGAGAATTGAGGATTGATGGTTAGTATTGAGGATTGAGGATTGAGGATTGAGTGTTGAAGATTGAGGATTGATGATTGAAGATTGATGATTGGGGATTGAGGATTGAGGAATGAGTATTGAAGATTGAGGATTGGTGATTGAGGATTTAGGATTGAGGATTAGGGATTGAGGATTGAGCATTGAGGTTAGAGGACTGAGTGCTGAGGACTGAGGATTGAGGATTGAGGATTGATAATGAGGGCTGAGGGTTGAGGATTGAGGTTTGAGGACTGAGGACTGAGGATTGAGGATTGAGAATTGAGGATTTAGGATTGAGGATTGAAGATTGAGGATTGGGTGTTGAGGATTGAAGAATGAGGATTGAGGATTGAGGATTGAGGATTGAGGATTGAGGATTGAAGGTTGAGGGTTGGGTGTTGAGGATTGAAGACTGAGGATTGAGGATTGAGGATTGAGGATTGAAGATTGAGTATTGAGGATTGAAGATTGAGGATTGAGGATTGAGGATTGAGGATTGAGGATTGAAGATTGAGTTTTGAGGATTGAAGATTGAGGATTGAGTATTGGGGATTGAGGATTGAGGATTGAGGATGAGGATTGAGTATTGAAGATTGAGGATTGATGATTGAGGATTGAGGATTGAGGATTGAGGATTGAAGATTGAATATTGATGATTGAATATTGAGGACTGAGGATTGAGGGTTATGTATGGAGGACGAGGACTGAGGGTTGAATATTGATGTTTGAGGTCTGATGGTTAAGGGTTGAGGATTGAGAATTGAGGATTGAGGATTGAGGATTGAAGATTGAGGATTGGGTATTGAGGATTGAAGAATGAGGATTGAGGATTGAGGTTTGAGGATTGAGGATTGAGGATTGAGAATTGAGGATTGAGGATTGAGGATTGAGGATTGAGTATTGAAGATTGAGGATTGATGATTGAGGATTGAGGATTGAGGATTGAAGATTGAATATTGATGATTGAATATTGAAGACTGAGGATTGAGGGTTGTTTATTGAGGACGAGGACTGAAGGTTGAATATTGATGTTTGAGGTCTGAGGGTTAAGGATTGAGGATTGAGGATTGAGGATTGAGGATTGAGGATGAGGGCTGAGGGTTGAGGATTGAGGTTTGAGGATTGAAGATTGAGTATTGAGGATTGAAGGTTGAGGATTGAGGATTGAGGATTGAGGATTGAGGATTGTAGATTGAGTTTTGAGGATTGAAGATTGAGGATTGAGTATTGAGGATTGAGGATTGAGGATTGAGGATTGAGGATGAGGATTGAGTATTGAAGATTGAGGATTGATGATTGTGGATTGAGGATTGAGGATTGAGGATTGAAGATTGAATATTGATGATTGAATATTGAGGACTGAGGATTGAGGGTTATGTATGGAGGACGAGGACTGAGGGTTGAATATTGATGTTTGAGGTCTGATGGTTAAGGATTGAGGATTGAGAATTGAGGATTGAGGATTCAGGATTGAAGATTGAGGATTGGGTATTGAGGATTGAAGAATGAGGATTGAGGATTGAGGTTTGAGGATTGAGGATTGAGGATTGAGGATTGAGGATTGAGGATTGGGGATTGAGGATTGAGTATTGAGTATTGAAGATTGAGGATTGATGATTGAGGATTGAGGATTGAGGATTGAAGATTGATGATTGAGGATTGGGTATTGAGGATTGAAGAATGAGGATAGAGCATTGAGAAATGAGGACTGAGGATTGATGATTGAAGATTGTGTATTGGGTATTGAGGATTGAAGAATGAGGATTGAGGATTGAGGACTGAGGATTGAGGGTTGAAGATTGATGATTGAGGATTGGGTATTGAGGATTGAAGAATGAGGATTGAGGATTGAGGATTGAGGATTGAGGATTGAGGATTGAGGATTGAGGATTGAGGATTGAGTATTGAAGATTGAGTATTGATGACTGAGGATTGAGGATTGAGGATTGAGGATTGAGGATTGAGGATTGAAAATTGAGTATCGGGGACTCAAGATTGAGGATTGAGGATTGAGGATTGAGGATTGAGGATGGGGGCTGACGGTTGAGGATTGAGGTTTGAGGACTGAGGACTGAGGATAGAGCATTGAGAAATGAGGACTGAGGATTGATGATTGAAGATTGAGTATTGGGTATTGAGGATTGAAGAATGAGGATTGAGGATTGAGGTTTGAGGATTGAGGATTGAGGATTGAGGATTGAGGATTGAAGGTTGAGGATTGGGTATTGAGGATTGAAGACTGAGGATTGAGGTTTGAGGATTGAGGATTGAAGATTGAGTATTGAGGATTGAAGATTGAGGATTGAGGATTGAGGATTGAGGATTGAGGATTGAAGATTGAGTTTTGAGGATTGAAGATTGAGGATTGAGTATTGAGGATTGAGGATTGGGGATTGAGGATTGAGGATGAGGATTGAGTATTGAAGATTGAGGATTGATGGTTGAGGATTGAGGATTGAGGATTGAGGATTGAAGATTGAATATTGATGATTGAATATTGAGGACTGAGGATTGAGGGTTATGTATGGAGGACGAGGACTGAGGGTTGAATATTGATGTTTGAGGTCTGATGGTTAAGGATTGAGGATTGAGAATTGAGGATTGAGGATTGAGGATTGAAGATTGAGGATTGGGTATTGAGGATTGAAGAATGAGGATTGAGGATTGAGGTTTGAGGATTGAGGATTGAGGATTGAGGATTGAGGATTGAGGATTGAGGATTGAGGATTGAGGACTGAGGCTTGAGGATTGAGGATTGAGCATTGAGGATTGAAGATTGAGGATTGGGTATTGAGGTTTGAAGAATGAGGATTGAGGATTGAGGATTGAGGATTGAGGATTGGGTATTGAAGATTGAGTATTGATCACTGAGGATTGAGGATTGAGGATTGAGGTTTGAGGATTGAGGATTGAAGATTGAATGTTGAGGATTGAATATTCAGGATTGAGGATTGGCGATTGAGGATGGAGGATGAGGGCTGAGGGTTGAGGATTGAGGTTTCAGTATTGAATCCCGAGAATTCAGGATATTCTATTGAGTATCGAGAATTGAGGATTGATGGTTAGTATTGAGGATTGAGGATTGAGGATTGAGTGTTGAAGATTGAGGATTGATGATTGAAGATTGATGATTGGGGATTGAGGATTGAGGAATGAGTATTGAAGATTGAGGATTGGTGATTGAGGATTTAGGATTGAGGATTAGGGATTGAGGATTGAGCATTGAGGTTAGAGGACTGAGTGCTGAGGACTGAGGATTGAGGATTGAGGATTGATAATGAGGGCTGAGGGTTGAGGATTGAGGTTTGAGGACTGAGGACTGAGGATTGAGGATTGAGAATTGAGGATTTAGGATTGAGGATTGAAGATTGAGGATTGGGTATTGAGGATTGAAGAATGAGGATTGAGGATTGAGGATTGAGGATTGAGGATTGAGGATTGAAGGTTGAGGGTTGGGTATTGAGGATTGAAGACTGAGGATTGAGGATTGAGGATTGAGGATTGAAGATTGAGTATTGAGGATTGAAGATTGAGGATTGAGGATTGAGGATTGAGGATTGAGGATTGAAGATTGAGTTTTGAGGATTGAAGATTGAGGATTGAGTATTGGGGATTGAGGATTGAGGATTGAGGATGAGGATTGAGTATTGAAGATTGAGGATTGATGATTGAGGATTGAGGATTGAGGATTGAGGATTGAAGATTGAATATTGATGATTGAATATTGAGGACTGAGGATTGAGGGTTATGTATGGAGGACGAGGACTGAGGGTTGAATATTGATGTTTGAGGTCTGATGGTTAAGGGTTGAGGATTGAGAATTGAGGATTGAGGATTGAGGATTGAAGATTGAGGATTGGGTATTGAGGATTGAAGAATGAGGATTGAGGATTGAGGTTTGAGGATTGAGGATTGAGGATTGAGAATTGAGGATTGAGGATTGAGGATTGAGGATTGAGTATTGAAGATTGAGGATTGATGATTGAGGATTGAGGATTGAGGATTGAAGATTGAATATTGATGATTGAATATTGAAGACTGAGGATTGAGGGTTGTTTATTGAGGACGAGGACTGAAGGTTGAATATTGATGTTTGAGGTCTGAGGGTTAAGGATTGAGGATTGAGGATTGAGGATTGAGGATTGAGGATGAGGGCTGAGGGTTGAGGATTGAGGTTTGAGGATTGAAGATTGAGTATTGAGGATTGAAGGTTGAGGATTGAGGATTGAGGATTGAGGATTGAGGATTGTAGATTGAGTTTTGAGGATTGAAGATTGAGGATTGAGTATTGAGGATTGAGGATTGAGGATTGAGGATTGAGGATGAGGATTGAGTATTGAAGATTGAGGATTGATGATTGAGGATTGAGGATTGAGGATTGAGGATTGAAGATTGAATATTGATGATTGAATATTGAGGACTGAGGATTGAGGGTTATGTATGGAGGACGAGGACTGAGGGTTGAATATTGATGTTTGAGGTCTGATGGTTAAGGATTGAGGATTGAGAATTGAGGATTGAGGATTCAGGATTGAAGATTGAGGATTGGGTATTGAGGATTGAAGAATGAGGATTGAGGATTGAGGTTTGAGGATTGAGGATTGAGGATTGAGGATTGAGGATTGAGGATTGAGGATTGAGGACTGAGGCTTGAGGATTGAGGATTGAGCATTGAGGATTGAAGATTGAGGATTGGGTATTGAGGTTTGAAGAATGAGGATTGAGGATTGAGGATTGAGGATTGAGGATTGAGGATCTAGGATTGGAGATTGATTACTGAGGATTGAGTACTGAGGATTGAGGGTTGAGGATTGAGGATTGAAGATTGAGTATTGAGGACTGAAGATTGACGATTGAGGATTAAGGATTGAGGATTAAGAATTGAGAATTGAGGATGAGGACTAAGGGTTGATGATTGAGGTTTGAGAAATGAGGAATGGGGATTGAGGATTGAGGATTGAGGATTGAGGATTGAGGATTGAGTATTGAAGATTGAGTATTGATCACTGAGGATTGAGGATTGAGGATTGAGGTTTGAGGATTGAGGATTGAAGATTGAATGTTGAGGATTGAAGATTCAGGATTGAGGATTGGCGATTGAGGATGGAGGATGAGGGCTGAGGGTTGAGGATTGAGGTTTCAGTATTGAATCCTGAGAATTCAGGGTATTCTATTGAGTATCGAGAATTGAGGATTGATAGTTAGTATTGTGGATTGAGGATTGAGGATTGAGGATTGAAGATTCAGTATTGAGGATTGAAGATTGGGAATTGAGGATTGAGGATTGAGGATTGAAGATTCAGTATTGAGGATTGAAGATTGGGAATTGAGGATTGAGGACTGAACATTGAGGACTGAGTGTTGAGTGTTGAGTGATGAGAATTGATTTTTGTGGATAGAGGTTTGAAGATTGCAGATTGAGTATTGAGTATTGAAAACTTTGAATTGAGGATATTCTATTGAGGATTGAGGATTGACAACAGATTGTTGAGGACTGAGGCCCGAAGATTGAGGATTCAGGATTGAGGATTCAGAATTGAGGTTTGAGGACTGAGGATTCAGGATTGAAGATTGAGTATTGAGGATTGAAGATTGAGGATTGAGAATTGAGGATTCAGTATTGAGGATGAGGGCTGAGGGTTGAGGATTGAGGTTTGAGGACTGAGGTCTGAGGATTGAGGATTGAGAATTGAGAATTGAGGATTGAGGATCGAAGATTGAGGATTGGGTATTGAGGATTGGAGAATGAGAATTGAGGATTGAGGATTGAGGATTGTGTGTTGAGGTTTGAAGATTGAGTATTGAGGGTTGAAGACTGACGATTGAGGATTGAGGATTGAGGATTGAGGATTGAGGATTGAGGATTCAAGATTGAGTTTTGAGGATTGAGGATGAGGGCTGAGGGTTGAGGATTGAGGTTTGAGGATTGAAGATTGAGGATTGGGTATTGGGGATTGAAGAATGAGGATTGAGTATTGTGGATTGAGGGTTGAGGATTGAAGAGTGAGTACTGAGGCTTGAAGGCTGACGAATGAGGACTGAGGACTGAGGATTGAGGATTGAGGTTTGAGTATTGAAGATTGGGGATTGAGTATTGAGGATTGAAGATTGAGGATTGAGGACTGAGGATTGAGGACTGAGGATTGAGGATTGAAGATTGAGGATTGAGTATTGAGGATTGAAGATTGAGGATTGAGGATTGAGGATTGGGGATTGACGATGAGTGCTGAGGGTTGAGGATTGAGGTTTGAGGGCTGAGGACTGAGGATTGAGGATTGAGAATTGAGGATTGAGGATTGAGGATTGAAGATTGAGTATTGGGTATTGAGGATTGAAGAATGAGGATTGAGGATTGAGGATTGAGGATTGAGGAATGAAAATTGAGGGTTGAGGGTTGAGGATTGAGGTTTGAAGAATGAGTATTGACGATTGAAGATTTAGGATTGAGGATTGAGCATTAAGGACTGAATATTGACGATTGAGGATTGAGTATTGAGGATTGAAGATTGAGTATTGAGGATTGAAGATTGAGGATTGAGGATTGATCATTGAGGACTGAGGATTGAGAACTGAGGATTGAGGATTGAGAATTGAGAACTGATAATGAGGACTGAGGGTTGAGGATTGAGGATAGAGGATTGAGGATTGAGGATTGAGTATTGAAGATTGAGGATTGATGACTGAGTATTGAGGATTGATGATTGAAAATTAATTATTAAGGATTGAAGATTGAGGATTGAGGATTGAGGATTGAGAATTGAGAATTGTGGATGAGGACTGAGGGTTGTGGATTGAGGTTTGAGGAATGAGGATTGAGGATTGAGGATTCAGCATTGAGGATTGAGGATTGAGGATTGAGGATTGAGTATTGAAGATTGAGTATCGATGACTGAGGATTGAGGATTGAGGATTGAGGATTGAGGATTGAGGATTGAAAATTGAATATCGGGGACTCAAGATTGAGGATTGAGGATTGAGGATTGAGGACGGAGGATGAGGGCTGAGGGTTGAGGATTGAGGTTTGAGTATTGAATCCTGAGAATTCAAGATATTCTATTGATTGTTGAGAACTGAGGATTGATGGTTGAGTATTGAGGATTGAAGATTGAGGATTGAGGAATGAGTATTGAAGGTTGAGGATTGATGATTGTGGATTGAGGATTGGGGATTGAGGATTGAGTATTGAGTATTGAAGATTGAGGATTGATGATTGAGGATTGAGGATTGAGGATTGAGGATTGAGGATTGAGGACTGAGGATTGAGGATTGAAGATTGAGGATTGGGGATTGAGGAGTGACGATTGAGGATTGAGGATTGAGGATTGAGGATTGAGAGTTGAGGATTGAGGATTGAAGATTCAGTATTGAGGATTGAAGATTGGGAATTGAGGATTGAGGATTGAACATTGAGGACTGAGTGTTGAGTGTTGAGTGATGAGAATTGATTTTTGTGGATAGAGGTTTGAAGATTGCAGATTGAGTATTGAGTATTGAAAACTTTGAATTGAGGATATTCTATTGAGGATTGAGGACTGACAACAGATTGTTGAGGACTGAGGTCTGAAGATTGAGGATTCAGCTTTGAGTATTCAGAGTTGAGGTTTGAGGACTAAGGATTGAGGATTGAAGATTGAGTATTGAGGATTGAGGATTGAGGATTGAAGATCGAGGATTGAGGATTGAGGATGGGGGCTGACGGTTGAGGATTGAGGTTCGTGGACTGAGGACTGAGGATAGAGCATTGAGAAATGAGGATTGAGGATTGAGGATTGAAGATTGAGTATTGGGTATTGAGGATTGAAGAATGAGGATTGAGGATTGAGGTTTGAGTATTGAGGATTGAAGATTGAGCATTGAGGATTGAAGAGTGACGATTGAGGATTGAGGATTGCGGACTGAGGATTGACGCTTGAGGATTGAGGGTTGAGGATGTAGGATTGAAGAGAGAGGACTGAGTGTTGAGGATTGAGTGTTGAGAATTGATGCTTGAGGTTTGAGATTTGATTATTGAATATTCTGGATTGAGTATTGAACCATAAGAATTCAGGATGTTCTATTGAGTATTGAGAATTGAGGATTGAGGATTGAGGATTGAGGATTGAGGATTGAGGATTGAAAATTGAGTATCGGGGACTCAAGATTGAGGATTGAGGATTGAGGATTGAGGATTGAGGATGGGGGCTGACGGTTGAGGATTGAGGTTTGAGGACTGAGGACTGAGGATAGAGCATTGAGAAATGAGGACTGAGGATTGATGATTGAAGATTGTGTATTGGGTATTGAGGATTGAAGAATGAGGATTGAGGATTGAGGTTTGAGGATTGAGGATTGAGGATTGAGGATTGAGGATTGAGGATTGAAGATTGAATATTGATGATTGAATATTGAGTACTGAGGATTGAGGGTTATGTATGGAGGACGAGGACTGAGGGTTGAATATTGATGTTTGAGGTCTGATGGTTAAGGATTGAGGATTGAGAATTGAGGATTGAGGATTGAGGATTGAAGATTGAGGATTGGGTATTGAGGATTGAAGAATGAGGATTGAGGATTGAGGTTTGAGGATTGAGGATTGAGGATTGAGAATTGAGGATTGAGGATTGAGGATTGAGGATTGAGGATTGAGTATTGAAGATTGAGGATTGATGATTGAGGATTGAGGATTGAGGATTGAAGATTGAATATTGATGATTGAATATTGAGGACTGAGGATTGAGGGTTGTTTATTGAGGACGAGGACTGAAGGTTGAATATTGATGTTTGAGGTCTGAGGGCTAAGGATTGAGGATTGAGGATTGAGGATTGAGGATTGAGGGTTGAAGATTGAGTATCGAGGATTGAAGATTGAGGATTCAGGATTGAGTACTGAGGATTGAGGGTTGAGGATTGAGGATTGAAGATTGAGAATTGAAGATTGAGTATTGAGGACTGAAGATTGACGATTGAGGATTAAGGATTGAGGACGGAGGATGAGGGCTGAGGGTTGAGCATTGAGGTTTGAGTATTGAATCCTGAGAATTCAGGATATTCTATTGAGTGTTGAGAACTGAGGATTGATGGTTGAGTATTGAGGATTGAAGATTGAGGATTGAGGAATGAGTATTGAAGGTTGAGGATTGATGATTGTGGATTGAGGATTGGGGATTGAGGATTGAGTATTGAGTATTGAAGATTGAGGATTGATGATTGAGGATTGAGTATTGAGGATTGAGTATTGAGGATTGAGGATTGAGGATTGAGGATTGAAGATTGAGGATTGGGGTCTGAGGAGTGACGATTGAGGATTGAGGATTGAGGACTGAGAGTTGAGGATTGATGATTCAAGATTGAGTATTGAGGATTGTAGAATGAGGATTGAGGATTGAGGATTGAGGATTGAGGATTGAGGATTGAAGATTTAGTATTGAGGGTTGAAGATAGAGGATTGAGAATTGAGGATTGAGGATTGAGGATTGAAGATTAAGGATTGAGTGTTGAGGATTGTAGAATGAGGATTGAGGATTGAGTATTGAAGATTAAGGATTGATGATTGAGGAATGAGGATTGAGGATTGAGGATTGAGGACTGAGGATTGAGGGTTGAAGATTGATGATTGAGGATTGGGTATTGAGGATTGAAGAATGAGGATTGAGGATTGAGGATTGAGGATTGAGGATTGAGGATTGAGGATTGAGGATTGAGGATTGAGTATTGAAGATTGAGTATTGATGACTGAGGATTGAGGATTGAGGATTGAGGATTGAGGATTGAGGATTGAAAATTGAGTATCGGGGACTCAAGATTGAGGATTGAGGATTGAGGATTGAGGATTGAGGATGGGGGCTGACGGTTGAGGATTGAGGTTTGAGGACTGAGGACTGAGGATAGAGCATTGAGAAATGAGGACTGAGGATTGATGATTGAAGATTGAGTATTGGGTATTGAGGATTGAAGAATGAGGATTGAGGATTGAGGTTTGAGGATTGAGGATTGAGGATTGAGGATTGAGGATTGAAGGTTGAGGATTGGGTATTGAGGATTGAAGACTGAGGATTGAGGTTTGAGGATTGAGGATTGAAGATTGAGTATTGAGGATTGAAGATTGAGGATTGAGGATTGAGGATTGAGGATTGAGGATTGAAGATTGAGTTTTGAGGATTGAAGATTGAGGATTGAGTATTGAGGATTGAGGATTGAGGATTGAGGATTGAGGATGAGGATTGAGTATTGAAGATTGAGGATTGATGGTTGAGGATTGAGGATTGAGGATTGAGGATTGAAGATTGAATATTGATGATTGAATATTGAGGACTGAGGATTGAGGGTTATGTATGGAGGACGAGGACTGAGGGTTGAATATTGATGTTTGAGGTCTGATGGTTAAGGATTGAGGATTGAGAATTGAGGATTGAGGATTGAGGATTGAAGATTGAGGATTGGGTATTGAGGATTGAAGAATGAGGATTGAGGATTGAGGTTTGAGGATTGAGGATTGAGGATTGAAGATTGAGAATTGAAGATTGAGTATTGAGGACTGAAGATTGACGATTGAGGATTAAGGATTGAGGACGGAGGATGAGGGCTGAGGGTTGAGCATTGAGGTTTGAGTATTGAATCCTGAGAATTCAGGATATTCTATTGAGTGTTGAGAACTGAGGATTGATGGTTGAGTATTGAGGATTGAAGATTGAGGATTGAGGAATGAGTATTGAAGGTTGAGGATTGATGATTGTGGATTGAGGATTGGGGATTGAGGATTGAGTATTGAGTATTGAAGATTGAGGATTGATGATTGAGGATTGAGTATTGAGGATTGAGTATTGAGGATTGAGGATTGAGGATTGAGGATTGAAGATTGAGGATTGGGGTCTGAGGAGTGACGATTGAGGATTGAGGATTGAGGACTGAGAGTTGAGGATTGATGATTCAAGATTGAGTATTGAGGATTGTAGAATGAGGATTGAGGATTGAGGATTGAGGATTGAGGATTGAGGATTGAAGATTTAGTATTGAGGATTGAAGATAGAGGATTGAGAATTGAGGATTGAGGATTGAGGATTGAAGATTAAGGATTGAGTGTTGAGGATTGTAGAATGAGGATTGAGGATTGAGTATTGAAGATTAAGGATTGATGATTGAGGAATGAGGATTGAGGATTGAGGATTGAGGAATGAGGATTGAGGGTTGAAGATTGATGATTGAGGATTGGGTATTGAGGATTGAAGAGTGAGTACTGAGGCTTGAAGGCTGACGAATGAGGACTGAGGACTGAGGATTGAGGATTGAGGTTTGAGTATTGAAGATTGGGGATTGAGTATTGAGGATTGAAGATTGAGGATTGAGGACTGAGGATTGAGGACTGAGGATTGAGGATTGAAGATTGAGGATTGAGTATTGAGGATTGAAGATTGAGGATTGAGGATTGAGGATTGGGGATTGACGATGAGTGCTGAGGGTTGAGGATTGAGGTTTGAGGGCTGAGGACTGAGGATTGAGGATTGAGAATTGAGGATTGAGGATTGAGGATTGAAGATTGAGTATTGGGTATTGAGGATTGAAGAATGAGGATTGAGGATTGAGGATTGAGGATTGAGGAATGAAAATTGAGGGTTGAGGGTTGAGGATTGAGGTTTGAAGAATGAGTATTGACGATTGAAGATTTAGGATTGAGGATTGAGCATTAAGGACTGAATATTGACGATTGAGGATTGAGTATTGAGGATTGAAGATTGAGTATTGAGGATTGAAGATTGAGGATTGAGGATTGATCATTGAGGACTGAGGATTGAGAACTGAGGATTGAGGATTGAGAATTGAGAACTGATAATGAGGACTGAGGGTTGAGGATTGAGGATAGAGGATTGAGGATTGAGGATTGAGTATTGAAGATTGAGGATTGATGACTGAGTATTGAGGATTGATGATTGAAAATTAATTATTAAGGATTGAAGATTGAGGATTGAGGATTGAGGATTGAGAATTGAGAATTGTGGATGAGGACTGAGGGTTGTGGATTGAGGTTTGAGGAATGAGGATTGAGGATTGAGGATTCAGCATTGAGGATTGAGGATTGAGGATTGAGGATTGAGTATTGAAGATTGAGTATCGATGACTGATGATTGAGGATTGAGGATTGAGGATTGAGGATTGAGGATTGAAAATTGAATATCGGGGACTCAAGATTGAGGATTGAGGATTGAGGATTGAGGACGGAGGATGAGGGCTGAGGGTTGAGGATTGAGGTTTGAGTATTGAATCCTGAGAATTCAAGATATTCTATTGATTGTTGAGAACTGAGGATTGATGGTTGAGTATTGAGGATTGAAGATTGAGGATTGAGGAATGAGTATTGAAGGTTGAGGATTGATGATTGTGGATTGAGGATTGGGGATTGAGGATTGAGTATTGAGTATTGAAGATTGAGGATTGATGATTGAGGATTGAGTATTGAGGATTGAGGATTGAGGATTGAGGATTGAGGATTGAGGATTGAAGATTGAGGATTGGGGTCTGAGGAGTGACGATTGAGGATTGAGGATTGAGGACTGAGAGTTGAGGATTGATGATTCAAGATTGAGTATTGAGGATTGTAGAATGAGGATTGAGGATTGAGGATTGAGGATTGAGGATTGAGGATTGAAGATTTAGTATTGAGGATTGAAGATAGAGGATTGAGAATTGAGGATTGAGGATTGAGGATTGAAGATTAAGGATTGAGTGTTGAGGATTGTAGAATGAGGATTGAGGATTGAGTATTGAAGATTAAGGATTGATGATTGAGGAATGAGGATTGAGGATTGAGGATTGAGGAATGAGGATTGAGGGTTGAAGATTGATGATTGAGGATTGGGTATTGAGGATTGAAGAATGAGGATTGAGGATTGAGGATTGAGGAGTGAGGATTGAGGATTGAGGATTGAGGATTGAGGATTGAGTATTGAAGATTGAGTATTGATGACTGAGGATTGAGGATTGAGGATTGAGGATTGAGGATTGAGGATTGAAAATTGAGTATCGGGGACTCAAGATTGAGGATTGAGGATTGAGGATTGAGGATTGAGGATTGAGGATTGAGGATGGGGGCTGACGGTTGAGGATTGAGGTTTGAGGACTGAGGACTGAGGATAGAGCATTGAGAAATGAGGACTGAGGATTGATGATTGAAGATTGAGTATTGGGTATTGAGGATTGAAGAATGAGGATTGAGGATTGAGGTTTGAGGATTGAGGATTGAGGATTGAGGATTGAGGATTGAAGGTTGAGGATTGGGTATTGAGGATTGAAGACTGAGGATTGAGGTTTGAGGATTGAGGATTGAAGATTGAGTATTGAGGATTGAAGATTGAGGATTGAGGATTGAGGATTGAGGATTGAGGATTGAAGATTGAGTTTTGAGGATTGAAGATTGAGGATTGAGTATTGAGGATTGAGGATTGAGGATTGAGGATTGAGGATGAGGATTGAGTATTGAAGATTGAGGATTGATGGTTGAGGATTGAGGATTGAGGATTGAGGATTGAAGATTGAATATTGATGATTGAATATTGAGGACTGAGGATTGAGGGTTATGTATGGAGGACGAGGACTGAGGGTTGAATATTGATGTTTGAGGTCTGATGGTTAAGGATTGAGGATTGAGAATTGAGGATTGAGGATTGAGGATTGAAGATTGAGGATTGGGTATTGAGGATTGAAGAATGAGGATTGAGGATTGAGGTTTGGGGATTGAGGATTGAGGATTGAGGATTGAGGATTGAGGATTGAGGATTGAGGATTGAGGATTGAGGACTGAGGCTTGAGGATTGAGGATTGAGCATTGAGGATTGAAGATTGAGGATTGGGTATTGAGGTTTGAAGAATGAGGATTGAGGATTGAGGATTGAGGATTGAGGATTGGGTATTGAAGATTGAGTATTGATCACTGAGGATTGAGGATTGAGGATTGAGGTTTGAGGATTGAGGATTGAAGATTGAATGTTGAGGATTGAATATTCAGGATTGAGGATTGGCGATTGAGGATGGAGGATGAGGGCTGAGGGTTGAGGATTGAGGTTTCAGTATTGAATCCCGAGAATTCAGGATATTCTATTGAGTATCGAGAATTGAGGATTGATGGTTAGTATTGAGGATTGAGGATTGAGGATTGAGTGTTGAAGATTGAGGATTGATGATTGAAGATTGATGATTGGGGATTGAGGATTGAGGAATGAGTATTGAAGATTGAGGATTGGTGATTGAGGATTTAGGATTGAGGATTAGGGATTGAGGATTGAGCATTGAGGTTAGAGGACTGAGTGCTGAGGACTGAGGATTGAGGATTGAGGATTGATAATGAGGGCTGAGGGTTGAGGATTGAGGTTTGAGGACTGAGGACTGAGGATTGAGGATTGAGAATTGAGGATTTAGGATTGAGGATTGAAGATTGAGGATTGGGTATTGAGGATTGAAGAATGAGGATTGAGGATTGAGGATTGAGGATTGAGGATTGAGGATTGAAGGTTGAGGGTTGGGTATTGAGGATTGAAGACTGAGGATTGAGGATTGAGGATTGAGGATTGAGGATTGAAGATTGAGTATTGAGGATTGAAGATTGAGGATTGAGGATTGAGGATTGAGGATTGAGGATTGAAGATTGAGTTTTGAGGATTGAAGATTGAGGATTGAGTATTGGGGATTGAGGATTGAGGATTGAGGATGAGGATTGAGTATTGAAGATTGAGGATTGATGATTGAGGATTGAGGATTGAGGATTGAGGATTGAAGATTGAATATTGATGATTGAATATTGAGGACTGAGGATTGAGGGTTATGTATGGAGGACGAGGACTGAGGGTTGAATATTGATGTTTGAGGTCTGATGGTTAAGGGTTGAGGATTGAGAATTGAGGATTGAGGATTGAGGATTGAAGATTGAGGATTGGGTATTGAGGATTGAAGAATGAGGATTGAGGATTGAGGTTTGAGGATTGAGGATTGAGGATTGAGAATTGAGGATTGAGGATTGAGGATTGAGGATTGAGTATTGAAGATTGAGGATTGATGATTGAGGATTGAGGATTGAGGATTGAAGATTGAATATTGATGATTGAATATTGAAGACTGAGGATTGAGGGTTGTTTATTGAGGACGAGGACTGAAGGTTGAATATTGATGTTTGAGGTCTGAGGGTTAAGGATTGAGGATTGAGGATTGAGGATTGAGGATTGAGGATGAGGGCTGAGGGTTGAGGATTGAGGTTTGAGGATTGAAGATTGAGTATTGAGGATTGAAGGTTGAGGATTGAGGATTGAGGATTGAGGATTGAGGATTGTAGATTGAGTTTTGAGGATTGAAGATTGAGGATTGAGTATTGAGGATTGAGGATTGAGGATTGAGGATTGAGGATGAGGATTGAGTATTGAAGATTGAGGATTGATGATTGAGGATTGAGGATTGAGGATTGAGGATTGAAGATTGAATATTGATGATTGAATATTGAGGACTGAGGATTGAGGGTTATGTATGGAGGACGAGGACTGAGGGTTGAATATTGATGTTTGAGGTCTGATGGTTAAGGATTGAGGATTGAGAATTGAGGATTGAGGATTCAGGATTGAAGATTGAGGATTGGGTATTGAGGATTGAAGAATGAGGATTGAGGATTGAGGTTTGAGGATTGAGGATTGAGGATTGAGGATTGAGGATTGAGGATTGAGGATTGAGGACTGAGGCTTGAGGATTGAGGATTGAGCATTGAGGATTGAAGATTGAGGATTGGGTATTGAGGTTTGAAGAATGAGGATTGAGGATTGAGGATTGAGGATTGAGGATTGAGGATCTAGGATTGGAGATTGATTACTGAGGATTGAGTACTGAGGATTGAGGGTTGAGGATTGAGGATTGAAGATTGAGTATTGAGGACTGAAGATTGACGATTGAGGATTAAGGATTGAGGATTAAGAATTGAGAATTGAGGATGAGGACTAAGGGTTGATGTTTGAGGTTTGAGAAATGAGGAATGGGGATTGAGGATTGAGGATTGAGGATTGAGGATTGAGGATTGAGGATTGAGTATTGAAGATTGAGTATTGATCACTGAGGATTGAGGATTGAGGATTGAGGTTTGAGGATTGAGGATTGAAGATTGAATGTTGAGGATTGAAGATTCAGGATTGAGGATTGGCGATTGAGGATGGAGGATGAGGGCTGAGGGTTGAGGATTGAGGTTTCAGTATTGAATCCTGAGAATTCAGGGTATTCTATTGAGTATCGAGAATTGAGGATTGATAGTTAGTATTGTGGATTGAGGATTGAGGATTGAGGATTGAAGATTCAGTATTGAGGATTGAAGATTGGGAATTGAGGATTGAGGATTGAGGATTGAAGATTCAGTATTGAGGATTGAAGATTGGGAATTGAGGATTGAGGACTGAACATTGAGGACTGAGTGTTGAGTGTTGAGTGATGAGAATTGATTTTTGTGGATAGAGGTTTGAAGATTGCAGATTGAGTATTGAGTATTGAAAACTTTGAATTGAGGATATTCTATTGAGGATTGAGGATTGACAACAGATTGTTGAGGACTGAGGTCTGAAGATTGAGGATTCAGGATTGAGGATTCAGAGTTGAGGTTTGAGGACCAAGGATTGAGGATTGAAGATTGAGTATTGAGGATTGAGGATTGAGGATTGAAGATCGAGGATTGAGGATTGAGGATTGAGGATTGAGGATTGAGTATTGAAGATTGAGTATTGATCACTGAGGATTGAGGATTGAGGATTGAGGTTTGAGGATTGAGGATTGAAGATTGAATGTTGAGGATTGAAGATTCTGTATTGAGGATTGAAGATTCCGAATTGAGGATTGAGGATTGAACATTGAGGACTGAGTGTTGAGTGTTGAGTGATGAGAATTGATGTTTGTGGATAGAGGTTTGAAGACTGCAGATTGAGCATTGAGTATTGAAAACTTTGAATTGAGGATATTCTATTGAGGATTGAGGATTGACAACAGATTGTTGAGGACTGAGGCCCGAAGATTGAGGATTCAGGATTGAGGATTCAGAATTGAGGTTTGAGGACTGAGGATTCAGGATTGAAGATTGAGTATTGAGGATTGAAGATTGAGGATTGAGAATTGAGGATTCAGTATTGAGGATGAGGGCTGAGGGTTGAGGATTGAGGTTTGAGGACTGAGGTCTGAGGATTGAGGATTGAGAATTGAGAATTGAGGATTGAGGATCGAAGATTGAGGATTGGGTATTGAGGATTGGAGAATGAGAATTGAGGATTGAGGATTGAGGATTGTGTGTTGAGGTTTGAAGATTGAGTATTGAGGGTTGAAGACTGACGATTGAGGATTGAGGATTGAGGATTGAGGATTGAGGATTGAGGATTCAAGATTGAGTATTGAGGATTGAGGATGAGGGCTGAGGGTTGAGGATTGAGGTTTGAGGATTGAAGATTGAGGATTGGGTATTGGGGATTGAAGAATGAGGATTGAGTATTGTGGATTGAGGGTTGAGGATTGAAGAGTGAGTACTGAGGCTTGAAGGCTGACGAATGAGGACTGAGGACTGAGGATTGAGGATTGAGGTTTGAGTATTGAAGATTGGGGATTGAGTATTGAGGATTGAAGATTGAGGATTGAGGACTGAGGATTGAGGACTGAGGATTGAGGATTGAAGATTGAGGATTGAGTATTGAGGATTGAAGATTGAGGATTGAGGATTGAGGATTGGGGATTGACGATGAGTGCTGAGGGTTGAGGATTGAGGTTTGAGGGCTGAGGACTGAGGATTGAGGATTGAGAATTGAGGATTGAGGATTGAGGATTGAAGATTGAGTATTGGGTATTGAGGATTGAAGAATGAGGATTGAGGATTGAGGATTGAGGATTGAGGAATGAAAATTGAGGGTTGAGGGTTGAGGATTGAGGTTTGAAGAATGAGTATTGACGATTGAAGATTTAGGATTGAGGATTGAGCATTAAGGACTGAATATTGACGATTGAGGATTGAGTATTGAGGATTGAAGATTGAGTATTGAGGATTGAAGATTGAGGATTGAGGATTGATCATTGAGGACTGAGGATTGAGAACTGAGGATTGAGGATTGAGAATTGAGAACTGATAATGAGGACTGAGGGTTGAGGATTGAGGATAGAGGATTGAGGATTGAGGATTGAGTATTGAAGATTGAGGATTGATGACTGAGTATTGAGGATTGATGATTGAAAATTAATTATTAAGGATTGAAGATTGAGGATTGAGGATTGAGGATTGAGAATTGAGAATTGTGGATGAGGACTGAGGGTTGTGGATTGAGGTTTGAGGAATGAGGATTGAGGATTGAGGATTCAGCATTGAGGATTGAGGATTGAGGATTGAGGATTGAGTATTGAAGATTGAGTATCGATGACTGAGGATTGAGGATTGAGGATTGAGGATTGAGGATTGAGGATTGAAAATTGAATATCGGGGACTCAAGATTGAGGATTGAGGATTGAGGATTGAGGACGGAGGATGAGGGCTGAGGGTTGAGGATTGAGGTTTGAGTATTGAATCCTGAGAATTCAAGATATTCTATTGATTGTTGAGAACTGAGGATTGATGGTTGAGTATTGAGGATTGAAGATTGAGGATTGAGGAATGAGTATTGAAGGTTGAGGATTGATGATTGTGGAGTGAGGATTGGGGATTGAGGATTGAGTATTGAGTATTGAAGATTGAGGATTGATGATTGAGGATTGAGGATTGAGGATTGAGGATTGAGGATTGAGGACTGAGGATTGAGGATTGAAGATTGAGGATTGGGGATTGAGGAGTGACGATTGAGGATTGAGGATTGAGGATTGAGAGTTGAGGATTGAGGATTGAAGATTCAGTATTGAGGATTGAAGATTGGGAATTGAGGATTGAGGATTGAACATTGAGGACTGAGTGTTGAGTGTTGAGTGATGAGAATTGATTTTTGTGGATAGAGGTTTGAAGATTGCAGATTGAGTATTGAGTATTGAAAACTTTGAATTGAGGATATTCTATTGAGGATTGAGGACTGACAACAGATTGTTGAGGACTGAGGTCTGAAGATTGAGGATTCAGCTTTGAGTATTCAGAGTTGAGGTTTGAGGACTAAGGATTGAGGATTGAAGATTGAGTATTGAGGATTGAGGATTGAGGATTGAAGATCGAGGATTGAGGATTGAGGATGGGGGCTGACGGTTGAGGATTGAGGTTCGTGGACTGAGGACTGAGGATAGAGCATTGAGCAATGAGGATTGAGGATTGAGGATTGAAGATTGAGTATTGGTTATTGAGGATTGAAGAATGAGGATTGAGGATTGAGGTTTGAGTATTGAGGATTGAAGATTGAGCATTGAGGATTGAAGAGTGACGATTGAGGATTGAGGATTGCGGACTGAGGATTGACGCTTGAGGACTGAGTGTTGAGGATTGAGTGTTGAGAATTGATGCTTGAGGTTTGAGATTTGATTATTGAATATTCTGGATTGAGTATTGAACCATAAGAATTCAGGATGTTCTATTGAGTATTGAGAATTGAGGATTGATGGTTGAGTATTGAGGATTGATGGTTGAGGGTTGAGTGTTGAATATTGAGGATTGAGGGTTGAGGATTGAGGATTGATGATTGAGGATTGGAGATTGATTATTGATGACTGAAGATTGAGGACTGAGGATTGAGGGTTGAGGATTGAGGACGAGGTCTGACGGTTGAGGATTGAGGTTTGAGGACTGAGGATTGAGGATTGAGGACTGAGGCTTGAGGATTGAGGATTGAGCATTGAGGATTGAAGATTGAGGATTGGGTATTGAGGTTTGAAGAATGAGGATTGAGGATTGAGGATTGAGGATTGAGGGTTGAGGGTTGTGAAATGAGGATTGGGGATTGAGGATTGAGGATTGAGGATTGAGGATTGAGGATTGAGGATTGAGGATTGAGGATTGAGGATCTAGGATTGGAGATTGAATATTGAGGATTGAAGATTGGGGATTGAGGATTGAGGATTGAGTATCTAGGGTTGGAGATTGATTATTGAGGATGAAGGTTGAGAATTGAGGATTGAGGACTGAGAATTGAGAATTGAGGATGAGGACTAAGGGTTGAGGATTGAGGGTTGTGAAATGAGGATTGGGGATTGAGGATTGAGGATTGAGGATTTAGGATTGAGGATTGAGGATTGAGAATTGAAGATTGTGTATTGATCACTGAGGATTGAGGATTGAGGATTGAGGTTTGAGGATTGAGGATTGAAGATTGAATGTTGAGGATTGAATATTCAGGATTGAGGATTGGCGATTGAGGATGGAGGATGAGGGCTGAGGGTTGAGGATTGAGGTTTCAGTATTGAATCCTGAGAATTCAGGATATTCTATTGAGTATCGAGAATTGAGGATTGATGGTTAGTATTGAGGATTGAGGATTGAGGATTGAGTGTTGAAGATTGAGGATTGATGATTGAAGATTGATGATTGGGGATTGAGGATTGAAGAATGAGGATTGAGGATTGAGGATTGAGGATTGGGGAATGAAAATTGAGGGTTGAGGGTTGAGGATTGAGGATTGAAGAATGAGTATTGACGATTGAAGATTGAGGATTGAGGATTGAGTATTGAGGACTGAAGATTGACGATTGAGGATTGAGGATTGAGGATTGAAGATTGAGTATTGAGGATTGAAGATTGAGGATTGAGGATTGATCATTGAGGATTGAGGATTGAGGATTGAGGATTGAGGATTGCAGATTGATGATTGAGGATTGGGTATTGAGGATTGAAGTATGAGGATTGAGGATTGAGGATTGAGGATTGAGGATTGAGGATTGAAGATTGAGGATTGAGGATTGAGTATTGAAGATTGAGTATTGATGACTGAGGATTGAGGATTGAGGATTGAGGATTGAGGATTGAGGATTGAAAATTGAGTATCGGGGACTCAAGATTGAGGATTGAGGATTGAGGATTGAGGATTGAGGATGGGGGCTGACGGTTGAGGATTGAGGTTTGAGGACTGAGGACTGAGGATAGAGCATTGAGAAATGAGGACTGAGGATTGATGATTGAAGATTGAGTATTGGGTATTGAGGATTGAAGAATGAGGATTGAGGATTGAGGTTTGAGGATTGAGGATTGAGGATTGAGGATTGAGGATTGAAGGTTGAGGATTGGGTATTGAGGATTGAAGACTGAGGATTGAGGTTTGAGGATTGAGGATTGAAGATTGAGTATTGAGGATTGAAGATTGAGGATTGAGGATTGAGGATTGTGGATTGAGGATTGAAGATTGAGTTTTGAGGATTGAAGATTGAGGATTGAGTATTGAGGATTGAGGATTGAGGATTGAGGATGAGGATTGAGTATTGAAGATTGAGGATTGATGATTGAGGATTGAGGATTGAGGATTGAGGATTGAAGATTGAATATTGATGATTGAATATTGAGGACTGAGGATTGAGGGTTATGTATGGAGGACGAGGACTGAGGGTTGAATATTGATGTTTGAGGTCTGATGGTTAAGGATTGAGGATTGAGAATTGAGGATTGAGGATTGAAGATTGAGGATTGGGTATTGAGGATTGAGGATTGAGGATTGAGGACTGAGGCTTGAGGCTTGAGGATTGAGGATTGAGCATTGAGGATTGAAGATTGAGGATTGGGTATTGAGGTTTGATGAATGAGGATTGAGGATTGAGGATCTAGGATTGGAGATTGATTACTGAGGATTGAAGATTGGGGATTGAGGATTGAGGATTGAGGATCTAGGACTGGAGATTGATTATTGAGGATGAAGACTGAGAATTGGGTATTGAGGTTTGAAGAATGAGAATTGAGGATTGAGGATTGAGGATTGAGGATTGAGGATCTAGGCTTGGAGATTGAATATTGAGGATTGAAGATTGGGGATTGAGGATTGAGGATTGAGTATCTAGGATTGGAGATTGATTATTGAGGATGAAGGTTGAGAATTGAGGATTGAGGATTGAGAATTGAGAATTGAGGATGAGGACTAAGGGTTGAGGATTGAGGGTTGTGAAATGAGGATTGGGGATTGAGGATTGAGGATTGAGGATTGAGGATTGAGGATTGAGGATTGGGTATTGAAGATTGAGTATTGATCACTGAGGATTGAGGATTGAGGATTGAGGTTTGGGGATTGAGGATTGAAGATTGAATGTTGAGGATTGAATATTCAGGATTGAGGATTGGCGATTGAGGATGGAGGATGAGGGCTGAGGGTTGAGGATTGAGGTTTCAGTATTGAATCCCGAGAATTCAGGATATTCTATTGAGTATCGAGAATTGAGGATTGACGGTTAGTATTGAGGATTGAGGATTGAGGATTGAGTGTTGAAGATTGAGAATTGATGATTGAAGATTGATGATTGGGGATTGAGGATTGAGGAATGAGTATTGAAGATTGAGGATTGGTGATTGAGGATTTAGGATTGAGGATTAGGGATTGAGGTTTGAGCATTGAGGTTAGAGGACTGAGTGCTGAGGACTGAGGATTGAGGATTGAGGATTGATAATGAGGGCTGAGGGTTGAGGATTGAGGTTTGAGGACTGAGGACTGAGGATTGAGGATTGAGAATTGAGGATTTAGGTTTGAGGATTGAAGATTGAGGATTGGGTATTGAGGATTGAAGAATGAGGATTGAGGATTGAGGATTGAGGATTGAGGATTGAGGATTGAAGGTTGAGGGTTGGGTATTGAGGATTGAAGACTGAGGATTGAGGATTGAGGATTGAGGATTGAAGATTGAGTATTGAGGATTGAAGATTGAGGATTGAGGATTGAGGATTGAGGATTGAGGATTGAAGATTGAGGATTGAGGTTTGAGGATTGAGGATTGAAGATTGAGTATTGAGGATTGAAGACTGACGATTGAGGATTGAGGATTGAGGATTGATCATTGAGGACTGAGGATTGACGACTGAGGATTGAGGATTGAGAATTGAGAACTGATAATGAGGACTGAGGGTTGAGGATTGAGGATAGAGGATTGAGGATTGAGGATTGAGTATTGAAGATTGAGGATTGATGACTGAGTATTGAGGATTGAGGATTGAAAATAGATTATTAAGGATTGAAGATTGAGGATTGAGGATAGAGGATTGAGAATTGAGAATTGAGGATGAGGACTGAGGGTTGTGGATTGAGGTTTGAGGAATGAGGATTGAGGATTGAGGATAGAGTATTGAGGATTGAGGATTGAGGATTGAAAATTGAGTATCGGGGACTCAAGATTGAGGATTGAGGATTGAGGATTGAGGACGGAGGATGAGGGCTGAGGGTTGAGCATTGAGGTTTGAGTATTGAATCCTGAGAATTCAGGATATTCTATTGAGTGTTGAGAACTGAGGATTGATGGTTGAGTATTGAGGATTGAAGATTGAGGATTGAGGAATGAGTATTGAAGGTTGAGGATTGATGATTGTGGATTGAGGATTGGGGATTGAGGATTGAGTATTGAGTATTGAAGATTGAGGATTGATGATTGAGGATTGAGTATTGAGGCTTGAGGATTGAGGATTGAGTATTGAGGATTGAGGATTGAAGATTGAGGATTGGGGTCTGAGGAGTGACGATTGAGGATTGAGGATTGAGGACTGAGAGTTGAGGATTGATGATTCAAGATTGAGTATTGAGGATTGCAGAATGAGGATTGAGGATTGAGGATTGAGGATTGAGGATTGAGGATTGAAGATTTAGTATTGAGGATTGAAGATAGAGGATTGAGTATTGAGGATTGAGGATTGAGGATTGAAGATTGAGGATTGAGTGTTGAGGATTGTAGAATGAGGATAGAGGATTGAGTATTGAAGATTAAGGATTGATGATTGAGGAATAAGGATTGAGGATTGAGGATTGAGGACTGAGGATTGAGGATTGAAGATTGATGATTGAGGATTGGGTATTGAGGATTGAAGAATGAGGATTGAGGCTTGAGGATTGAGGATTGAGGATTGAGGATTGAGAATTGAGGATTGAGGATTGAGTATTGAAGATTGAGTATTGATGACTGAGGATTGAGGATTGAGGATTGAGGATTGAGGATTGAGGATTGAAAATTGAGTATCGGGGACTCACGATGAGGATTGAGGATTGAGGATTGACGACGGAGGATGAGGGCTGAGGGTTGAGGATTAAGGTTTGAGTATTGAATCCTGAGAATTCAGGATATTCTATTGAGTGTTGAGAACTGAGGATTGATGGTTGAGTATTGAGGATTGAGGAATGAGTATTGAAGGTTGAGGATTGAGGATTGTGGATTGAGGATTGGGGATTGAGGATTGAGTATTGAGTATTGAAGATTGAGGATTGATGATTGAGGATTGAGTATTGAGGATTGAGGATTGAGGATTGAGGATTGAGGATTGAGGATTGAAGATTGAGGATTGGGGACTGAGGAGTGACGATTGATGATTGAGGATTGAGAATTGAGGATTGATGATTCAAGATTGAGTATTGAGGATTGTAGAATGACGGTTGAGGATTGAGGATTGAGGATTGAGGATTGAGGATTGAAGATTTAGTATTGAGGATTGAAGATTGAGTATTGAGGATTGAAGACTGACGATTGTGGATTGAGGATTGAGGACTGAGGATTGAGGATTGAAGATTGATGATTGAGGATTGGGTATTGTGGATTGAAGAATGAGGATTGAGGATTGAGGATTGAGGATTGAGTGATGAGGGTTGAAGATTGAGTATTGAGGATAGAAGACTGACGATTGAGGATTGAGGATTGAGTACTGAAGATTAAGGATTGATGATTGAGGAATGAGGATTGAGGATTGAGGATTGAGGATTGAGTATTGAAGATTGAGGATTGATGATTGAGGACTGAGGATTGAGGATTGGGGATTGAGGATTGAGGATTGAGGTTTGAGGACTGAGGACTGAGGATTGTGGATTGATGATTGAGGAATGAGGATTGAGGATTGAGGATTGAGGATTGAGTATTGAAGATTGAGGATTGATGATTGAGGACTGAGGATTGAGGATTGGGGATTGAGGATTGAGGATTGATGTTTGAGGACTGAGGACTGAGGATTGTGGATTGAGGATTGAGGATTGAAGATTCTGTATTGAGGATTGAAGATTGGGAATTGAGGATTGAGGATTGAACATTGAGGACTGAGTGTTGAGTGTTGAGTGATGAGAATTGATGTTTGTGGATAGAGGTTTGAAGACTGCAGATTGAGCATTGAGTATTGAAAACTTTGAATTGAGGATATTCTATTGAGGATTGAGGATTGACAACAGATTGTTGAGGACTGAGGCCCGAAGATTGAGGATTCAGGATTGAGGATTCAGAATTGAGGTTTGAGGACTGAGGATTCAGGATTGAAGATTGAGTATTGAGGATTGAAGATTGAGGATTGAGGTTTGAGGATTGAGGATTGAGGATTGAGGATTGAGGATTGAGGATTGAGGATTGAGGACTGAGGCTTGAGGATTGAGGATTGAGCATTGAGGATTGAAGATTGAGGATTGGGTATTGAGGTTTGAAGAATGAGGATTGAGGATTGAGGATTGAGGATTGAGGATTGAGGATCTAGGATTGGAGATTGATTACTGAGGATTGAAGATTGGGGATCGAGGATTGAGGATTGAGGATCTAGGACTGGAGATTGATTATTGAGGATGAAGATTGAGAATTGGGTATTGAGGTTTGAAGAATGAGAATTGAGGATTGAGGATTGAGGATTGAGGATTGAGGATCTAGGCTTGGAGATTGAATATTGAGGATTGAAGATTGGGGATTGAGGATTGAGGATTGAGTATCTAGGATTGGAGATTGATTATTGAGGATGAAGGTTGAGAATTGAGGATTGAGGATTGAGAATTGAGAATTGAGGATGAGGACTAAGGGTTGAGGATTGAGGGTTGTGAAATGAGGATTGGGGATCGAGGATTGAGGATTGAGGATTGAGGATTGAGGATTGGGTATTGAAGATTGAGTATTGATCACTGAGGATTGAGGATTGAGGATTGAGGTTTGAGGATTGAGGATTGAAGATTGAATGTTGAGGATTGAATATTCAGGATTGAGGATTGGCGATTGAGGGTGGAGGATGAGGGCTGAGGGTTGAGGATTGAGGTTTCAGTATTGAATCCCGAGAATTCAGGATATACTATTGAGTATCGAGAATTGAGGATTGATGGTTAGTATTGAGGATTGAGGATTGAGGATTGAGTGTTGAAGATTGAGAATTGATGATTGAAGATTGATGATTGGGGATTGAGGATTGAGGAATGAGTATTGAAGATTGAGGATTGGTGATTGAGGATTTAGGATTGAGGATTAGGGATTGAGGATTGAGCATTGAGGTTAGAGGACTGAGTGCTGAGGACTGAGGATTGAGGATTGAGGATTGATAATGAGGGCTGAGGGTTGAGGATTGAGGTTTGAGGACTGAGGACTGAGGATTGAGGATTGAGAATTGAGGATTTAGGATTGAGGATTGAAGATTGAGGATTGGGTATTGAGGATTGAAGAATTAGGATTGAGGATTGAGGATTGAGGATTGAGGATTGAGGATTGAAGGTTGAGGGTTGGGTATTGAGGATTGAAGACTGAGGATTGAGGATTGAGGATTGAGGATTGAAGATTGAGTATTGAGGATTGAAGATTGAGGATTGAGGATTGACGATTGAGGATTGAGGATTGAAGATTGAGTTTTGAGGATTGAAGATTGAGGATTGAGTATTGGGGATTGAGGATTGAGGATTGAGTATTGAAGATTGAGTATTGAGGATTGAAGATTGACGATTGAGGATTGGGGATTGAGGATTGAGGATTGAACGTTGAGGACTGAGTGTTGAGTGTTGAGTGATGAGAATTGATGTTTGTGGATAGAGGTTTGAAGATTGCAGTTTGAGTATTGAGTATTGAAAGCTGTGAATTGAGGATATTCTATTGAGGATTGAGGATTGACAATTGATTGTTGAGGACTGAGGGCCGAAGATTGAGGACTCAGGATTGAGGATTCAGAATTGAGGTTTGAAGACTGAGGATTGTGGATTGAGGATTGAGGATTGAAGATTCAGTATTGAGGATTGAAGATTGGGAATTGAGGTTTGAGGATTGAACATTGAGGACTGAGTGTTGAGTGTAGAGTGATGAGAATTGATGTTTGTGGATAGAGGTTTGAAGATTGCAGATTGAGTATTGAGTATTGAAAACTTTGAATTGAGAATATTCTATTGAGGATTGAGGATTGACAACAGATTGTTGAGGACTGAGGTCTGAAGATTGAGGATTCAGGATTTTGGATCCAGAATTGAGGTTTGAGGACTAAGGATTGATGATTGAAGATTGGGTATTGAGGATTGAGGATTGAGGATTGAAGATTGAGGATTGAGGATTGAGGATGGGGGCTGACGGTTCAGGATTGAGGTTTGAGGACAGAGGACTGAGGATAGAGCATTGAGAAATGAGGATTGAGGATTGAGGATTGAAGATTGAGTATTGGGTATTGAGGATCGAAGAATGAGGATTGAGGATTGAGGTTTGAGGATTGAGGATTGAAGATTGAGTATTGAGGATTCAAGACTGACGATTGAGGATTGAGGATTGAGGACTGAGGATTGAGGATTGAGGATTGAAGATTGAGGATTGGGTATTGAGGATTGAAGAATGAGGACTGAGGATTGAGTGTTGAGTGATGAGAATTGATGTTTGTGGATAGAGGTTTGAAGATTGCAGGTTGAGTATTGACTATTGAAAACCTTGAATTGAGGATATTCTATTGAGGATTGAGGATTGACAACAGATTGTTGTGCACTGAGGTCTGAAGATTGAGGATTCAGGATTGAGGATTCAGAATTGAGGTTTGAGGACTAAGGATTGAGGATTGAAGATTGAGGATTGAGGATTGAGAATGGGGGCTGACGGTTGAGGATTGAGGTTTGAGGACTGAGGACTGAGGATAGAGCATTGAGAAATGAGGTTTGAGGATTGAGGATTGAGGATTGAGGAATGAGGATTGAGGATTGAGGATTGAGGACTGAGGCTTGAGGATTGAGGATTGAGCATTGAGTATTGAAGATTGAGGATTGGGTATTGAGGTTTGAAGAATGAGGATTGAGGATTGAGGATTGAGGATTGAGGATTGAGGATCTAGGATTGGAGATTGATTACTGAGGATTGAAGATTGGGGATCGAGGATTGAGCATTGAGGATCTAGGACTGGAGATTGATTATTGAGGATGAAGATTGAGAATTGGGTATTGAGGTTTGAAGAATGAGAATTGAGGATTGAGGATTGAGGATTGAGGATTGAGGATCTAGGCTTGGAGATTGAATATTGAGGATTGAAGATTGGGGATTGGGGATTGAGGATTGAGGATTGAGTATCTAGGATTGGAGATTGATTATTGAGGATGAAGGTTGAGAATTGAGGATTGAGGATTGAGAATTGAGAATTGAGGATGAGGACTAAGGGTTGAGGATTGAGGGTTGTGAAATGAGGATTGGGGATTGAGGATTGAGGATTGAGGATTGAGGATTGAGGATTGGGTATTGAAGATTGAGTATTGATCACTGAGGATTGAGGATTGAGGATTGAGGTTTGAGGATTGAGGATTGAAGATTGAATGTTGAGGATTGAATATTCAGGATTGAGGATTGGCGATTGAGGATGGAGGATGAGGGCTGAGGGTTGAGGATTGAGGTTTCAGTATTGAATCCCGAGAATTCAGGATATTCTATTGAGTATCGAGAATTGAGGATTGATGGTTAGTATTGAGGATTGAGGATTGAGGATTGAGTGTTGAAGATTGAGAATTGATGATTGAAGATTGATGATTGGGGATTGAGGATTGAGGAATGAGTATTGAAGATTGAGGATTGGTGATTGAGGATTTAGGGTTGAGGATTAGGGATTGAGGATTGAGCATTGAGGACTGAGGACTGAGGATTGTGGATTGAGGATTGAGGATTGAAGATTCTGTATTGAGGATTGAAGATTGGGAATTGAGGATTGAGGATGGAACATTGAGGACTGAGTGTTGAGTGTTGAGTGATGAGAATTGATGTTTGTGGATAGAGGTTTGAAGACTGCAGATTGAGCATTGAGTATTGAAAACTTTGAATTGAGGATATTCTATTGAGGATTGAGGATTGACAACAGATTGTTGAGGACTGAGGCCCGAAGATTGAGGATTCAGGATTGAGGATTCAGAACTGAGGTTTGAGGACTGAGGATTCAGGATTGAAGATTGAGTATTGAGGATTGAAGATTGAGGATTGAGAATTGAGGATTCAGTATTGAGGATGAGGGCTGAGGGTTGAGGATTGAGGTTTGAGGACTGAGGTCTGAGGATTGAGGATTGAGAATTGAGAATTGAGGATTGAGGATCGAAGATTGAGGATTGGGTATTGAGGATTGGAGAATGAGAATTGAGGATTGAGGATTGAGGATTGTGTGTTGAGGTTTGAAGATTGAGTATTGAGGGTTGAAGACTGACGATTGAGGATTGAGGATTGAGGATTGAGGATTGAGGGTTGAGTATTCAAGATTGAGTATTGAGGATTGAGGATGAGGGCTGAGGGTTGAGGATTGAGGTTTGAGGATTGAAGATTGAGGATTGGGTATTGGGGATTGAAGAATGAGGATTGAGTATTGTGGATTGAGGGTTGAGGATTGAAGAGTGAGTACTGAGGCTTGAAGACTGACGAATGAGGACTGAGGACTGAGGATTGAGGATTGAGGTTTGAGTATTGAAGATTGGGGATTGAGTATTGAGGATTGAAGATTGAGGATTGAGGACTGAGGATTGAGGATTGAGGATTGAGGATTGAAGATTGAGGATTGAGTATTGAGGATTGAAGATTGAGGATTGAGGATTGAGGATTGGGGATTGACGATGAGTGCTGAGGGTTGAGGATTGAGGTTTGAGGGCTGAGGACTGAGGATTGAGGATTGAGAATTGAGGATTGAGGATTGAGGATTGAAGATTGAGGATTGGGTATTGAGGATTGAAGAATGAGGATTGAGGATTGAGGATTGAGGATTGAGGAATGAAAATTGAGGGTTGAGGGTTGAGGATTGAGGTTTGAAGAATGAGTATTGACGATTGAAGATTTAGGATTGAGGATTGAGCATTAAGGACTGAATAGTGACGATTGAGGATTGAGTATTGAGGATTGAAGGTTGAGTATTGAGGATTGAAGATTGAGGATTGAGGATTGATCATTGAGGACTGAGGATTGAGAACTGAGGATTGAGGATTGAGAATTGAGAACTGATAATGAGGACTGAGGGTTGAGGATTGAGGATAGAGGATTGAGGATTGAGGATTGAGTATTGAAGATTGAGGATTGATGACTGAGTATTGAGGATTGATGATTGAAAATTAATTATTAAGGATTGAAGACTGAGGATTGAGGATTGAGGATTGAGAATTGAGAATTGTGGATGAGGACTGAGGGTTGTGGATTGAGGTTTGAGGAATGAGGATTGAGGATTGAGGATTCAGCATTGAGGATTGAGGATTGAGGATTGAGGATTGAGTATTGAAGATTGAGTATCGATGACTGAGGATTGAGGATTGAGGATTGAGGATTGAGGATTGAGGATTGAAAATTGAATATCGGCGACTCAAGATTGAGGATTGAGGATTGAGGATTGAGGACGGAGGATGAGGGCTGAGGGTTGAGGATTGAGGTTTGAGTATTGAATCCTGAGAATTCAAGATATTCTATTGATTGTTGAGAACTGAGGATTGATGGTTGAGTATTGAGGATTGAAGATTGAGGATTGAGGAATGAGTATTGAAGGTTGAGGATTGATGATTGAGGATTGAGGATTGAGGATTGAGGATTGAGGATTGAGGACTGAGGATTGAGGATTGAAGATTGAGGATTGGGGATTGAGGAGTGACGATTGAGGATTGAGGATTGAGGATTGAGAGTTGAGGATTGAGGATTGAAGATTCAGTATTGAGGATTGAAGATTGGGAATTGAGGATTGAGGATTGAACATTGAGGACTGAGTGTTGAGTGTTGAGTGATGAGAATTGATTTTTGTGGATAGAGGTTTGAAGATTGCAGATTGAGTATTGAGTATTGAAAACTTTGAATTGAGGATATTCTATTGAGGATTGAGGACTGACAACAGATTGTTGAGGACTGAGGTCTGAAGATTGAGGATTCAGGTTTGAGTATTCAGAGTTGAGGTTTGAGGACTAAGGATTGAGGATTGAAGATTGAGTATCGAGGATTGAGGATTGAGGATTGAAGATCGAGGATTGAGGATTGAGGATGGGGGCTGATCGTTGAGGATTGAGGTTCGTGGACTGAGGACTGAGGATAGAGCATTGAGAAATGAGGATTGAGGATTGAGGATTGAAGATTGAGTATTGGGTATTGAGGATTGAAGAATGAGGATTGAGGATTGAGGTTTGAGTATTGAGGATTGAAGATTGAGCATTGAGGATTGAAGAGTGACGATTGAGGATTGAGGATTGCGGACTGAGGATTGACGCTTGAGGATTGAGGGTTGAGGATGTAGGATTGAAGAGAGAGGACTGAGTGTTGAGGATTGAGTGTTGAGAATTGATGCTTGAGGTTTGAGATTTGATTATTGAATATTCTGGATTGAGTATTGAACCATAAGCATTCAGGATGTTCTATTGAGTATTGAGAATTGAGGATTGATGGTTGAGTATTGAGGATTGATGGTTGAGGGTTGAGTGTTGAATATTGAGGATTGAGGGTTGAGGATTGAGGATTGATGATTGAGGATTGAAGATTGATTATTGATGACTGAAGATTGAGGACTGAGGATTGAGGGTTGAGGATTGAGGACGAGGTCTGACGGTTGAGGATTGAGGTTTGAGGATTGAGGATTGAGGATTGAGGACTGAGGCTTGAGGATTGAGGATTGAGCATTGAGGATTGAAGATTGAGGATTGGGTATTGAGGTTTGAAGAATGAGGATTGAGGATTGAGGATTGAGGATTGAGGGTTGAGGGTTGTGAAATGAGGATTGGGGATTGAGGATTGAGGATTGAGGATTGAGGATTGAGGATTGAGGATTGAGTATTGAAGATTGAGTATTGATCACTGAGAATTGAGGATTGAGGATTGAGGTTTGAGGATTGAGGATTGAAGATTGAATGTTGAGGATTGAATATTCAGGATTGAGGATTGGCGATTGAGGATGGAGGATGAGGGCTGAGGGTTGAGGATTGAGGTTTCAGTATTGAATCCTGAGAATTCAGGATATTCTATTGAGTATCGAGAATTGAGGATTGATGGTTAGTATTGAGGATTGAGGATTGAGGATTGAGTGTTGAAGATTGAGGATTGATGATTGAAGATTGATGATTGGGGATTGAGGATTGAAGAATGAGGATTGAGGATTGAGGATTGAGGATTGGGGAATGAAAATTGATGGTTGAGGGTTGAGGATTGAGGATTGAAGAATGAGTATTGACGATTGAAGATTGAGGATTGAGGATTGAGTATTGAGGACTGAAGATTGACGATTGAGGATTGAGGATTGAGGATCGAAGATTGAGTATTGAGGATTGAAGATTGAGGATTGAGGATTGATCATTGAGGACTGAGGATTGAGGACTGAGGATTGAGGATTGAGAATTGAGAATTGATAATGAGGTCTGAGAGTTTAGGATTGAGGATAGAGGATTGAGGATTGAGGATTGAGTATTGAAGATTGAGGATTGATGACTGAGTATTGAGGATTGAGGATTGAAAATTGATTATTAAGGATTGAAGATTGAGGATTGAGTATTGAGGATTGAGAATTGAGGATTGAGGATTGAGTATTGAAGATTGAGGATTGATGATTGAGGATTGAGGATTGAAGATTGAATATTGATGATTGAATATTGAGGACTGAGGATTGAGGTTTGTGTATTGAGGTCGAGGACTGAGGGTTGAATATTGATGTTTGAGGTCTGAGGGTTAAGGATTGAGGATTGAGAATTGAGGATTGAGGATTGAGGATTGAAGATTGAGGATTGGGTATTGAGGATTGAAGAATGAGGATTGAGGATTGAGGTTTGAGGATTGATCATTGAGGACTGAGGATTGAGGACTGAGGATTGAGGATTGAGAATTGAGAACTGATAATGAGGACTGAGGGTTGAGGATTGAGTATAGAGGATTGAGGATTGAGGATTGAGTATTGAAGATTGAGGATTGATGATTGAGGACTGAGGATTGAGGATTGGGGATTGAGGATTGAGGATTGAGGTTTGAGGACTGAGGACTGAGGATTGTGGGTTGAGGATTGAGGATTGAAGATTCTGTATTGAGGATTGAAGATTGGGAATTGAGGATTGAGGATTGAACATTGAGGACTGAGTGTTGAGTGTTGAGTGATGAGAATTGATGTTTGTGGATAGAGGTTTGAAGACTGCAGATTGAGCATTGAGTATTGAAAACTTTGAATTGAGGATATTCTATTGAGGATTGAGGATTGACAACAGATTGTTGAGGACTGAGGCCCGAAGATTGAGGATTCAGGATTGAAGATTGAGTATTGAGGATTGAAGATTGAGGATTGAGAATTGAGGATTCAGTATTGAGGATGAGGGCTGAGGGTTGAGGATTGAGGTTTGAGGACTGAGGTCTGAGGATTGAGGATTGAGAATTGAGAATTGAGGATTGAGGATCGAAGATTGAGGATTGGGTATTGAGGATTGGAGAATGAGAATTGAGGATTGAGGATTGAGGATTGTGTGTTGAGGTTTGAAGATTGAGTATTGAGGGTTGAAGACTGACTATTGAGGATTGAGAATTGAGGATTGAGGATTGAGGATTGAGGATTCAAGATTGAGTATTGAGGATTGAGGATGAGGGCTGAGGGTTGAGGATTGAGGTTTGAGGATTGAAGATTGAGGATTGGGTATTGGGGATTGAAGAATGAGGATTGAGTATTGTGGATTGAGGGTTGAGGATTGAAGAGTGAGTACTGAGGCTTGAAGGCTGACGAATGAGGACTGAGGACTGAGGATTGAGGATTGAGGTTTGAGTATTGAAGATTGGGGATTGAGTATTGAGGATTGAAGATTGAGGATTGAGGACTGAGGATTGAGGACTGAGGATTGAGGATTGAAGATTGAGGATTGAGTATTGAGGATTGAAGATTGAGGATTGAGGATTGAGGATTGAGGATTGGGGATTGACGATGAGTGCTGAGGGTTGAGGATTGAGGTTTGAGGGCTGAGGACTGAGGATTGAGGATTGAGAATTGAGGATTGAGGATTGAGGATTGAAGATTGAGGATTGGGTATTGAGGATTGAAGAATGAGGATTGAGGATTGAGGATTGAGGATTGAGGAATGAAAATTGAGGGTTGAGGGTTGAGGATTGAGGTTTGAAGAATGAGTATTGACGATTGAAGATTTAGGATTGAGGATTGAGCATTAAGGACTGAATATTGACGATTGAGGATTGAGTATTGAGGATTGAAGATTGAGTATTGAGGATTGAAGATTGAGGATTGAGGATTGATCATTGAGGACTGAGGATTGAGATCTGAGGATTGAGGATTGAGAATTGAGAACTGATAATGAGGACTGAGGGTTGAGGATTGAGGATAGAGGATTGAGGATTGAGGATTGAGTATTGAAGATTGAGGATTGATGACTGAGTATTGAGGATTGATGATTGAAAATTAATTATTAAGGATTGAAGATTGAGGATTGAGGATTGAGGATTGAGAATTGAGAATTGTGGATGAGGACTGAGGGTTGTGGATTGAGGTTTGAGGAATGAGGATTGAGGATTGAGGATTCAGCATTGAGGATTGAGGATTGAGGATTGAGGATTGAGTATTGAAGATTGAGTATCGATGACTGAGGATTGAGGATTGAGGATTGAGGATTGAGGATTGAGGATTGAAAATTGAATATCGGGGACTCAAGATTGAGGATTGAGGATTGAGGATTGAGGACGGAGGATGAGGGCTGAGGGTTGAGGATTGAGGTTTGAGTATTGAATCCTGAGAATTCAAGATATTCTATTGATTGTTGAGAACTGAGGATTGATGGTTGAGTATTGAGGATTGAAGATTGAGGATTGAGGAATGAGTATTGAAGGTTGAGGATTGATGATTGTGGATTGAGGATTGGGGATTGAGGATTGAGTATTGAGTATTGAAGATTGAGGATTGATGATTGAGGATTGAGGATTGAGGATTGAGGATTGAGGATTGAGGACTGAGGATTGAGGATTGAAGATTGAGGATTGGGGATTGAGGAGTGACGATTGAGGATTGAGGATTGAGGATTGAGAGTTGAGGATTGAGGATTGAAGATTCAGTATTGAGGATTGAAGATTGGGAATTGAGGATTGAGGATTGAACATTGAGGACTGAGTGTTGAGTGTTGAGTGATGAGAATTGATTTTTGTGGATAGAGGTTTGAAGATTGCAGATTGAGTATTGAGTATTGAAAACTTTGAATTGAGGATATTCTATTGAGGATTGAGGACTGACAACAGATTGTTGAGGACTGAGGTCTGAAGATTGAGGATTCAGCTTTGAGTATTCAGAGTTGAGGTTTGAGGACTAAGGATTGAGGATTGAAGATTGAGTATTGAGGATTGAGGATTGAGGATTGAAGATCGAGGATTGAGGATTGAGGATGGGGGCTGACGGTTGAGGATTGAGGTTCGTGGACTGAGGACTGAGGATAGAGCATTGAGAAATGAGGATTGAGGATTGAGGATTGAAGATTGAGTATTGGGTATTGAGGATTGAAGAATGAGGATTGAGGATTGAGGTTTGAGTATTGAGGATTGAAGATTGAGCATTGAGGATTGAAGAGTGACGATTGAGGATTGAGGATTGCGGACTGAGGATTGACGCTTGAGGATTGAGGGTTGAGGATGTAGGATTGAAGAGAGAGGACTGAGTGTTGAGGATTGAGTGTTGAGAATTGATGCTTGAGGTTTGAGATTTGATTATTGAATATTCTGGATTGAGTATTGAACCATAAGAATTCAGGATGTTCTATTGAGTATTGAGAATTGAGGATTGATGGTTGAGTATTGAGGATTGATGGTTGAGGGTTGAGTGTTGAATATTGAGGATTGAGGGTTGAGGATTGAGGATTGATGATTGAGGATTGAAGATTGATTATTGATGACTGAAGATTGAGGACTGAGGATTGAGGGTTGAGGATTGAGGACGAGGTCTGACGGTTGAGGATTGAGGTTTGAGGACTGAGGATTGAGGATTGAGGACTGAGGCTTGAGGATTGAGGATTGAGCATTGAGGATTGAAGATTGAGGATTGGGTATTGAGGTTTGAAGAATGAGGATTGAGGATTGAGGATTGAGGATTGAGGGTTGAGGGTTGTGAAATGAGGATTGGGGATTGAGGATTGAGGATTGAGGATTGAGGATTGAGGATTGAGGATTGAGTATTGAAGATTGAGTATTGATCACTGAGAATTGAGGATTGAGGATTGAGGTTTGAGGATTGAGGATTGAAGATTGAATGTTGAGGATTGAATATTCAGGATTGAGGATTGGCGATTGAGGATGGAGGATGAGGGCTGAGGGTTGAGGATTGAGGTTTCAGTATTGAATCCTGAGAATTCAGGATATTCTATTGAGTATCGAGAATTGAGGATTGATGGTTAGTATTGAGGATTGAGGATTGAGGATTGAGTGTTGAAGATTGAGGATTGATGATTGAAGATTGATGATTGGGGATTGAGGCTTGAAGAATGAGGATTGAGGATTGAGGATTGAGGATTGGGGAATGAAAATTGAGGGTTGAGGGTTGAGGATTGAGGATTGAAGAATGAGTATTGACGATTGAAGATTGAGGATTGAGGATTGAGTATTGAGGACTGAAGATTGACGATTGAGGATTGAGGATTGAGGATTGAAGATTGAGTATTGAGGATTGAAGATTGAGGATTGAGGATTGATCATTGAGGACTGAGGATTGAGGACTGAGGATTGAGGATTGAGAATTGAGAATTGATAATGAGGTCTGAGAGTTGAGGATTGAGGATAGAGGATTGAGGATTGAGGATTGAGTATTGAAGATTGAGGATTGATGACTGAGTATTGAGGATTGAGGATTGAAAATTGATTATTAAGGATTGAAGATTGAGGATTGAGTATTGAGGATTGAGAATTGAGGATTGAGGATTGAGTATTGAAGATTGAGGATTGATGATTGAGGATTGAGGATTGAAGATTGAATATTGATGATTGAATATTGAGGACTGAGGATTGAGGTTTGTGTATTGAGGACGAGGACTGAGGGTTGAATATTGATGTTTGAGGTCTGAGGGTTAAGGATTGAGGATTGAGAATTGAGGATTGAGGATTGAGGATTGAAGATTGAGGATTGGGTATTGAGGATTGAAGAATGAGGATTGAGGATTGAGGTTTGAGGATTGATCATTGAGGACTGAGGATTGAGGACTGAGGATTGAGGATTGAGAATTGAGAACTGATAATGAGGACTGAGGGTTGAGGATTGAGTATAGAGGATTGAGGATTGAGGATTGAGTGTTGAAGATTGAGGATTGATGACTGAGTATTGAGGATTGAGGATTGAAAATTAATTATTAAGGATTGAAGATTGAGGATTGAGGATTGAGGATTGAGAATTGAGAATTGTGGATGAGGACTGAGGGTTGTGGATTGAGGTTTGAGGAATGAGGATTGAGGATTGATGATTGAGGATTGAGGATTGAGGATTGAGGATTGAGGATTGAGTATTGAAGATTGAGTATTGATGACTGAGGATTGAGGATTGAGGATTGAGGACTGAGGATTGAGGATTGAAGATTGAGGATTGGGGATTGAGGAGTGACGATTGAGGATTGAGGATTGAGGATTGAGAGTTGAGGATTGAGGATTGAAGATTCAGTATTGAGGATTGAAGATTGGGAATTGAGGATTGAGGATTGAACATTGAGGACTGAGTGTTGAGTGTTGAGTGATGAGAATTGATTTTTGTGGATAGAGGTTTGAAGATTGCAGATTGAGTATTGAGTATTGAAAACTTTGAATTGAGGATATTCTATTGAGGATTGAGGACTGACAACAGATTGTTGAGGACTGAGGTCTGAAGATTGAGGATTCAGGATTGAGTATTCAGAGTTGAGGTTTGAGGACTAAGGATTGAGGATTGAAGAATGAGGATTGAGGATTGAGGTTTGAGGATTGATCATTGAGGACTGAGGATTGAGGACTGAGGATTGAGGATTGAGAATTGAGAACTGATAATGAGGACTGAGGGTTAAGGATTGAGGATTGAGGATTGAGGACTGAGGCTTGAGGATTGAGGATTGAGCATTGAGGATTGAAGATTGAGGATTGGGTATTGAGGTTTGAAGAATGAGTATTGAGGATTGAGGATTGAGGATTGAGGATTGAGGATCTAGGACTGGAGATTGATTATTGAGTATTAAGATTGAGAATTGGGTATTGAGGTTTGAAGAATGAGGATTGAGGATTGGGGATTGAGGATTGAGGATTGAGGATCTAGGATTGGAGATTGAATATTGAGGATTGAAGATTGGGGATTGAGGATTGAGGATTGAGAATCTAGGATTGGAGATTGATTATTGAGGATGAAGGTTGAGAACTGAGGACTGAGGATTGAGAATTGAGAATTGTGGATGAGGACTAAGGGTTGAGGATTGATGGTTGTGAAATGAGGATTGGGGATTGAGGATTGAGGATTGAGGATTGAGGATTGAGGATTGAGGATTGAGGATTGAGTATTGAAGATTGAGTATTGATCACTGAGGATTGAGGATTGAGGATTAAGGTTTGAGGATTGAGGATTGAAGATTGAATGTTGAGGATTGAATATTCAGGATTGAGGATTGGCGATTGAGGGTGGAGGATGAAGGCTGAAGGTTGAGGATTGAGGTTTCAGTATTGAATCCTGAGAATTCAGGATCTTCTATTGAGTATCGAGAATTGAGGATTGATGGTTAGCATTGAGGATTGAGGATTGAGGATTGAGTGTTGAAGATTGAGGATTGATGATTGAAGATTGAGGATTGGGGATTGAGGATTGAGGAATGAGTATTGAAGATTGAGGATTGGTGATTGAGGATTTAGGATTGAGGATTAAGGATTGAGGATTGAGCATTGAGGTTAGAGGAAAGAGTGCTGAGGACTGAGGATTGAGGATTGAGGATTGATGATGAGGGCTGAGGGTTGAGGATTGAGGTTTGAGGACTGAGGACTGAGGATTGAGGATTGAGAATTGAGGATTTAGGATTGAGGATTGAAGATTGAGGATTGGGTATTGAGGATTGAAGAATGAGGATTGAGGATTGAGGATTGAGGATTGAGGATTGAGGATTGAAGGTTGAGGATTGGGTATTGAGGATTGAAGACTGAGGATTGAGGATTGCGGATTGAGGATTGAGGATTGAGGATTGAGTATTGAGGATTGAAGATTGAGGATTGAGGTTTGAGAATTGAGGATTGAGGATTGAGGATTGAAGATTGAGGATTGGGTATTGAGGATTGAAGAATGAGGATTGAGGATTGAGGATTGAGGATTGAGGATTGAGAATTGAGAATTGAGGATGAGGACTAAGGGTTGAGGATTGATGGTTGTGAAATGAGGATTGGGGATTGAGGATTGAGGATTGAGGATTGAGGATTGAGGATTGAGGATTGAGTATTGAAGATTGAGTATTGATCACTGAGGATTGAGGATTGAGGATTAAGGTTTGAGGATTGAGGATTGAAGATTGAATGTTGAGGATTGAATATTCAGGATTGAGGATTGGCGATTGAGGGTGGAGGATGAAGGCTGAGGGTTGAGGATTGAGGTTTCAGTATTGAATCCTGAGAATTCAGGATCTTCTATTGAGTATCGAGAATTGAGGATTGATGGTTAGCATTGAGGATTGAGGGTTGAGGATGTAGGATTGAAGAGAGATGACTGAGTGTTGAGGATTGAGTGTTGAGAATTGATGCTTGACGTTTGAGATTTGATTATTGAATATTCTGGATTGAGTATTGAACCATCAGAATTCAGGATGTTCTATTGAGTATTGAGAATTGAGGATTGATGGTTGAGTATTGAGGATTGATGGTTGAGGGTTGAGTGTTGAATATAGAGGATTGAGGATTGAGGATTGAGGATTGAGTATTGAAGATTGAGGTTTGAAGAGTGAGGAATGAGGATTAAGGGTTGAGAATTGAGGATTGAGGATTGAGGATTGAGGATTGAGGATTGAGGATTGAGGATTGAAGATTGAGTATTGAGGATTGAAGGTTGAGGATTGAGGATTGAAGATTGAATATCGATGATTGAATATTGAGGACTGAGGATTGAGTGTTGTGGATTGAGGACGAGGACGGAGGGTTGAATATTGATGTTTTAGGTCTGAGGATTAAGGATTGAGGATTGAGAATTTAGGATTGAGGAATGAGGATTGAAGATTGAGGTTTGGGTATTGAGGATTGAAGAATGAGGATTGAGGATTGAGGTTTGAGGATTGAGGATTGCAGGTTGAGTATTGAGGATTGAAGATTGAGTATTGAGGATTGAGGGCTGAGGATTGAGGATTGATGATTGAGGATTGAAGATTGATTATTGATGATTGAAGATTGAGGACTGAGGATTGAGGGTTGAGGATTGAGGACGAGGACTGACGGTTGAGGATTGAGGTTTGAGGATTGAGGTTGAGGATTGAGGACTGAGGCTTGGGGATTGAGGATTGAGCATTGAGGATTGAAGATGGAGGATTGGGTATTGAGGTTTGAAGAATGAGGATTGAGGATTGAGGATTGAGGATTGAGGATTGAGGATCTAGGATTGGAGATTGATTATTGAGGATTGAAGATTGGGGATTGAGGATTGAGGATTGAGGATCTAGGACTGGAGATTGATTATTGAGTATTAAGATTGAGAATTGGGTATTGAGGTTTGAAGAATGAGGATTGAGGATTGGGGATTGAGGATTGAGGATTGAGGATCTAGGATTGGAGATTGAATATTGAGGATTGAAGATTGGGGATTGAGGATTGAGGATTGAGTATCTAGGATTGGAGATTGATTATTGAGGATGAAGGTTGAGAACTGAGGACTGAGGATTGAGAATTGAGAATTGAGGATGAGGACTAAGGGTTGAGGATTGAGGGTTGTGAAATGAGGATTGGGGATTGAGGATTGAGGATTGAGGATTGAGGATTGAGGATTGAGGATTGAGTATTGAAGATTGAGTATTGATCACTGAGGATTGAGGATTGAGGATTAAGGTTTGAGGATTGAGGATTGAAGATTGAATGTTGAGGATTGAATATTCAGGATTGAGGATTGGCGATTGAGGGTGGAGGATGAAGGCTGAGGGTTGAGGATTGAGGTTTCAGTATTGAATCCTGAGA
Organism: Calliopsis andreniformis; assembly: GCF_051401765.1. NCBI lineage: Eukaryota > Metazoa > Arthropoda > Insecta > Hymenoptera > Andrenidae > Calliopsis > Calliopsis andreniformis. Next base: position 3,903,476 of record NW_027480444.1, on the reverse strand, counting down.
ATTCAGGATCTTCTATTGAGTATCGAGAATTGAGGATTGATGGTTAGCATTGAGGATTGAGGATTGAGGATTGAGTGTTGAAGATTGAGGATTGATGATTGAAGATTGAGGATTGGAGATTGAGGATTGAGGAATGAGTATTGAAGATTGAGGATTGGTGATTGAGGATTTAGGATTGAGGATTAAGGATTGAGGATTGAGCATTGAGGTTAGAGGACTGAGTGCTGAGGACTGAGGATTGAGGATTGATGATTGATAATGAGGGCTGAGGGTTGAGGATTGAGGTTTGAGGACTGAGGACTGAGGATTGAGGATTGAGAATTGAGGATTTAGGATTGAGGATTGAAGATTGAGGATTGGGTATTGAGGATTGAAGAATGAGGATTGAGGATTGAGGATTGAGGATTGAGGATTGAGGATTGAAGGTTGAGGATTGGGTATTGAGGATTGAAGACTGAGGATTGAGGATTGAGGATTGAGGATTGAAGATTGAGTATTGAGGATTGAAGATTGAGGATTGAGGATTGAGGATTGAGGATTGAGGATTGAAGTTTGAGTTTTGAGGATTGAAGATTGAGGATTGAGGATTGAGGATTGAGGATTGAGGATTGAGGATTGAGTATTGAAGATTGAGTATTGATGACTGAGGATTGAGGGTTGAGGATTGAGGATTGAGGATTGAGGATTGAAAATTGAGTATCGGGGACTCAAGAATGAGGATTGAGGATTGAGGATTGAGGACGGAGGATGAGGGCTGAGGGTTGAGGATTGAGGTTTGAGTATTGAATCCTGAGAATTCAGGATATTCTATTGAGCGTTGAGAACTGAGGATTGATGGTTGAGTATTGAGGATTGAAGATTGAGGATTGAGGTATGAGTATTGAAGGTTGAGGATTGATGATTGAGGATTGAGGATTGGGGATTGAGGATTGAGTATTGAGTATTGAAGATTGAGGATTGATGATTGAGGATTGAGGATTGAGGATTGAGGATTGAGGATTGAGGATTGAGGATTGAGGATTGAGGATTGAAGATTGAGGATTGGGGATTGAGGAGTGACGATTGAGGATTGATGATTGAGGATTGAGTGTTGACGATTGATGATTCAAGATTGAGTATTGAGGATTGTAGAATGAGGGTTGAGGAGTGAGGTTTGAGAAATGAGGATTGAGGATTGAGGATTGAGGATTGAGGATTGAGGATTGAGGATTCAGTATTGACGATTGAGTATTGATCACTGAGGATTGAGGATTGAGTATTGAGAATTGAAGATTGAATATAGAGGATCGAAGATTCAGCATTGAGGATTGAGTATTGAGGATGGAGGTTGAGGGCTGAGGGCTGAGGATTGAGGTTTGGGTATTGAATCCTGAGAATTCAGGATATTCTATTGAGTATTGAGAATTGAGCATTGATGGTTGAGTATTGAGGATTGAGGATTGAGGATTGAGGATAGCATATTGAGTATTGAGGATTGCAGGTTGAGTATTGAGGATTGAAGATTGAGTATTGAGGATTGAGGGCTGAGGATTGAGGATTGATGATTGAGGATTGAAGATTGATTATTGATGATTGAAGATTGAGGACTGAGGATTGAGGGTTGAGGATTGAGGACGAGGACTGACGGTTGAGGATTGAGGTTTGAGGATTGAGGTTGATGATTGAGGACTGAGGCTTGGGGATTGAGGATTGAGCATTGAGGATTGAAGATGGAGGATTGGGTATTGAGGTTTGAAGAATGAGGATTGAGGATTGAGGATTGAGGATTGAGGATTGAGGATCTAGGGTTGGAGATTGATTATTGAGGATTGAAGATTGGGGATTGAGGATTGAGGATTGAGGATCTAGGACTGGAGATTGATTATTGAGTATTAAGATTGAGAATTGGGTATTGAGGTTTGAAGAATGAGGATTGAGGATTGGGGATTGAGGATTGAGGATTGAGGATCTAGGATTGGAGATTGAATATTGAGGATTGAAGATTGGGGATTGAGGATTGAGGATTGAGTATCTAGGATTGGAGATTGATTATTGAGGATGAAGGTTGAGAACTGAGGACTGAGGATTGAGAATTGAGAATTGAGGATGAGGACTAAGGGTTGAGGATTGAGGGTTGTGAAATGAGGATTGGGGATTGAGGATTGAGGATTGAGGATTGAGGATTGAGGATTGAGGATTGAGTATTGAAGATTGAGTATTGATCACTGAGGATTGAGGATTGAGGATTAAGGTTTGAGGATTGAGGATTGAAGATTGAATGTTGAGGATTGAATATTCAGGATTGAGGATTGGCGATTGAGGGTGGAGGATGAAGGCTGAGGGTTGAGGATTGAGGTTTCAGTATTGAATCCTGAGAATTCAGGATCTTCTATTGAGTATCGAGAATTGAGGATTGATGGTTAGCATTGAGGATTGAGGATTGAGGATTGAGTGTTGAAGATTGAGGATTGATGATTGAAGATTGAGGATTGGAGATTGAGGATTGAGGAATGAGTATTGAAGATTGAGGATTGGTGATTGAGGATTTAGGATTGAGGATTAAGGATTGAGGATTGAGCATTGAGGTTAGAGGACTGAGTGCTGAGGACTGAGGATTGAGGATTGATGATTGATAATGAGGGCTGAGGGTTGAGGATTGAGGTTTGAGGACTGAGGACTGAGGATTGAGGATTGAGAATTGAGGATTTAGGATTGAGGATTGAAGATTGAGGATTGGGTATTGAGGATTGAAGAATGAGGATTGAGGATTGAGGATTGAGGATTGAGGATTGAGGATTGAAGGTTGAGGATTGGGTATTGAGGATTGAAGACTGAGGATTGAGGATTGAGGATTGAGGATTGAAGATTGAGTATTGAGGATTGAAGATTGAGGATTGAGGATTGAGGATTGAGGATTGAGGATTGAAGTTTGAGTTTTGAGGATTGAAGATTGAGGATTGAGGATTGAGGATTGAGGATTGAGGATTGAGGATTGAGTATTGAAGATTGAGTATTGATGACTGAGGATTGAGGGTTGAGGATTGAGGATTGAGGATTGAGGATTGAAAATTGAGTATCGGGGACTCAAGAATGAGGATTGAGGATTGAGGATTGAGGACGGAGGATGAGGGCTGAGGGTTGAGGATTGAGGTTTGAGTATTGAATCCTGAGAATTCAGGATATTCTATTGAGCGTTGAGAACTGAGGATTGATGGTTGAGTATTGAGGATTGAAGATTGAGGATTGAGGTATGAGTATTGAAGGTTGAGGATTGATGATTGAGGATTGAGGATTGGGGATTGAGGATTGAGGATTTAGGATTGAGGATTGAAGATTGAGGATTGGGTATTGAGGATTGAAGAATGAGGATTGAGGATTGAGGATTGAGGATTGAGGATTGAGGATTGAAGGTTGAGGATTGGGTATTGAGGATTGAAGACTGAGGATTGAGGATTGAGGATTGAGGATTGAAGATTGAGTATTGAGGATTGAAGATTGAGGATTGAGGATTGAGGATTGAGGATTGAGGATTGAAGTTTGAGTTTTGAGGATTGAAGATTGAGGATTGAGGATTGAGGATTGAGGATTGAGGATTGAGGATTGAGTATTGAAGATTGAGTATTGATGACTGAGGATTGAGGGTTGAGGATTGAGGATTGAGGATTGAGGATTGAAAATTGAGTATCGGGGACTCAAGAATGAGGATTGAGGATTGAGGATTGAGGACGGAGGATGAGGGCTGAGGGTTGAGGATTGAGGTTTGAGTATTGAATCCTGAGAATTCAGGATATTCTATTGAGCGTTGAGAACTGAGGATTGATGGTTGAGTATTGAGGATTGAAGATTGAGGATTGAGGTATGAGTATTGAAGGTTGAGGATTGATGATTGAGGATTGAGGATTGGGGATTGAGGATTGAGTATTGAGTATTGAAGATTGAGGATTGATGATTGAGGATTGAGGATTGAGGATTGAGGATTGAGGATTGAGGATTGAGGATTGAGGATTGAGGATTGAAGATTGAGGATTGGGGATTGAGGAGTGACGATTGAGGATTGATGATTGAGGATTGAGTGTTGACGATTGATGATTCAAGATTGAGTATTGAGGATTGTAGAATGAGGGTTGAGGAGTGAGGTTTGAGAAATGAGGATTGAGGATTGAGGATTGAGGATTGAGGATTGAGGATTGAGGATTCAGTATTGACGATTGAGTATTGATCACTGAGGATTGAGGATTGAGTATTGAGAATTGAAGATTGAATATAGAGGATCGAAGATTCAGCATTGAGGATTGAGTATTGAGGATGGAGGATGAGGGCTGAGGGCTGAGGATTGAGGTTTGGGTATTGAATCCTGAGAATTCAGGATATTCTATTGAGTATTGAGAATTGAGCATTGATGGTTGAGTATTGAGGATTGAGGATTGAGGATTGAGGATAGCATATTGAGTATTGTGGATTGAAGATTGAGGATTCAGGATTGAGGATTGAGGATTGAGGATTGAGGATTGAGGATTGAGGATTGAGGATTGAGCATTGAAAATTCAGGATTGGGAATTGAGGATTGACGATTGAGGATTGAGTATTGAGGATTGAAGATTGAGTATTGATGATTGAAGATTGAGGATTGAGGATTGAGGGTTGAGGATTGAGGACGAGGACTGACGGTTGAGGATTGAGGATTGAGGATCTAGGATTGGAGATTGATTAATGAGGATTGAAGATTGGGGATTGAGGATTGAGGATTGAGGATCTAGGATTGGAGATTGATTATTGAGGATTGAAAGTTGCGAATTGAGGATTGAGGATTGAGAATTGAGAATTGAGTATGAGGACTGAGGGTTGAGGATTGAGGTTTGAGGGCTGAGGACTGAGGATTGAGGATTGAGAATTGAGGATTGAGGATTGAGGATTGAAGATTGAGGATTGGGTATTGAGGATTGAAGAATGAGGATTGAGGATTGAGGATTGAGGATTGAGGAATGAAAATTGAGGGTTGAGGGTTGAGGATTGAGGTTTGAAGAATGAGTATTGACGATTGAAGATTTAGGATTGAGGATTGAGCATTAAGGACTGAATATTGACGATTGAGGATTGAGTATTGAGGATTGAAGATTGAGTATTGAGGATTGAAGATTGAGGATTGAGGATTGATCATTGAGGACTGAGGATTGAGAACTGAGGATTGAGGATTGAGAATTGAGAACTGATAATGAGGACTGAGGGTTGAGGATTGAGGATAGAGGATTGAGGATTGAGGATTGAGTATTGAAGATTGAGGATTGATGACTGAGTATTGAGGATTGATGATTGAAAATTAATTATTAAGGATTGAAGATTGAGGATTGAGGATTGAGGATTGAGAATTGAGAATTGTGGATGAGGACTGAGGGTTGTGGATTGAGGTTTGAGGAATGAGGATTGAGGATTGAGGATTCAGCATTGAGGATTGAGGATTGAGGATTGAGGATTGAGTATTGAAGATTGAGTATCGATGACTGAGGATTGAGGATTGAGGATTAAGGATTGAGGATTGAGGATTGAAAATTGAATATCGGGGACTCAAGATTGAGGATTGAGGATTGAGGATTGAGGACGGAGGATGAGGGCTGAGGGTTGAGGATTGAGGTTTGAGTATTGAATCCTGAGAATTCAAGATATTCTATTGATTGTTGAGAACTGAGGATTGATGGTTGAGTATTGAGGATTGAAGATTGAGGATTGAGGAATGAGTATTGAAGGTTGAGGATTGATGATTGTGGATTGAGGATTGGGGATTGAGGATTGAGTATTGAGTATTGAAGATTGAGGATTGATGATTGAGGATTGAGGATTGAGGATTGAGGATTGAGGATTGAGGACTGAGGATTGAGGATTGAAGATTGAGGATTGGGGATTGAGGAGTGACGATTGAGGATTGAGGATTGAGGATTGAGAGTTGAGGATTGAGGATTGAAGATTCAGTATTGAGGATTGAAGATTGGGAATTGAGGATTGAGGATTGAACATTGAGGACTGAGTGTTGAGTGTTGAGTGATGAGAATTGATTTTTGTGGATAGAGGTTTGAAGATTGCAGATTGAGTATTGAGTATTGAAAACTTTGAATTGAGGATATTCTATTGAGGATTGAGGACTGACAACAGATTGTTGAGGACTGAGGTCTGAAGATTGAGGATTCAGCTTTGAGTATTCAGAGTTGAGGTTTGAGGACTAAGGATTGAGGATTGAAGATTGAGTATTGAGGATTGAGGATTGAGGATTGAAGATCGAGGATTGAGGATTGAGGATGGGGGCTGACGGTTGAGGATTGAGGTTCGTGGACTGAGGACTGAGGATAGAGCATTGAGAAATGAGGATTGAGGATTGAGGATTGAAGATTGAGTATTGGGTATTGAGGATTGAAGAATGAGGATTGAGGATTGAGGTTTGAGTATTGAGGATTGAAGATTGAGCATTGAGGATTGAAGAGTGACGATTGAGGATTGAGGATTGCGGACTGAGGATTGACGCTTGAGGATTGAGGGTTGAGGATGTAGGATTGAAGAGAGAGGACTGAGTGTTGAGGATTGAGTGTTGAGAATTGATGCTTGAGGTTTGAGATTTGATTATTGAATATTCTGGATTGAGTATTGAACCATAAGAATTCAGGATGTTCTATTGAGTATTGAGAATTGAGGATTGATGGTTGAGTATTGAGGATTGATGGTTGAGGGTTGAGTGTTGAATATTGAGGATTGAGGGTTGAGGATTGAGGATTGATGATTGAGGATTGAAGATTGATTATTGATGACTGAAGATTGAGGACTGAGGATTGAGGGTTGAGGATTGAGGACGAGGTCTGACGGTTGAGGATTGAGGTTTGAGGACTGAGGATTGAGGATTGAGGACTGAGGCTTGAGGATTGAGGATTGAGCATTGAGGATTGAAGATTGAGGATTGGGTATTGAGGTTTGAAGAATGAGGATTGAGGATTGAGGATTGAGGATTGAGGGTTGAGGGTTGTGAAATGAGGATTGGGGATTGAGGATTGAGGATTGAGGATTGAGGATTGAGGATTGAGGATTGAGTATTGAAGATTGAGTATTGATCACTGAGAATTGAGGATTGAGGATTGAGGTTTGAGGATTGAGGATTGAAGATTGAATGTTGAGGATTGAATATTCAGGATTGAGGATTGGCGATTGAGGATGGAGGATGAGGGCTGAGGGTTGAGGATTGAGGTTTCAGTATTGAATCCTGAGAATTCAGGATATTCTATTGAGTATCGAGAATTGAGGATTGATGGTTAGTATTGAGGATTGAGGATTGAGGATTGAGTGTTGAAGATTGAGGATTGATGATTGAAGATTGATGATTGGGGATTGAGGCTTGAAGAATGAGGATTGAGGATTGAGGATTGAGGATTGGGGAATGAAAATTGAGGGTTGAGGGTTGAGGATTGAGGATTGAAGAATGAGTATTGACGATTGAAGATTGAGGATTGAGGATTGAGTATTGAGGACTGAAGATTGACGATTGAGGATTGAGGATTGAGGATTGAAGATTGAGTATTGAGGATTGAAGATTGAGGATTGAGGATTGATCATTGAGGACTGAGGATTGAGGACTGAGGATTGAGGATTGAGAATTGAGAATTGATAATGAGGTCTGAGAGTTGAGGATTGAGGATAGAGGATTGAGGATTGAGGATTGAGTATTGAAGATTGAGGATTGATGACTGAGTATTGAGGATTGAGGATTGAAAATTGATTATTAAGGATTGAAGATTGAGGATTGAGTATTGAGGATTGAGAATTGAGGATTGAGGATTGAGTATTGAAGATTGAGGATTGATGATTGAGGATTGAGGATTGAAGATTGAATATTGATGATTGAATATTGAGGACTGAGGATTGAGGTTTGTGTATTGAGGACGAGGACTGAGGGTTGAATATTGATGTTTGAGGTCTGAGGGTTAAGGATTGAGGATTGAGAATTGAGGATTGAGGATTGAGGATTGAAGATTGAGGATTGGGTATTGAGGATTGAAGAATGAGGATTGAGGATTGAGGTTTGAGGATTGATCATTGAGGACTGAGGATTGAGGACTGAGGATTGAGGATTGAGAATTGAGAACTGATAATGAGGACTGAGGGTTGAGGATTGAGTATAGAGGATTGAGGATTGAGGATTGAGTGTTGAAGATTGAGGATTGATGACTGAGTATTGAGGATTGAGGATTGAAAATTAATTATTAAGGATTGAAGATTGAGGATTGAGGATTGAGGATTGAGAATTGAGAATTGTGGATGAGGACTGAGGGTTGTGGATTGAGGTTTGAGGAATGAGGATTGAGGATTGATGATTGAGGATTGAGGATTGAGGATTGAGGATTGAGGATTGAGTATTGAAGATTGAGTATTGATGACTGAGGATTGAGGATTGAGGATTGAGGACTGGGGATTGAGGATTGAAGATTGAGGATTGGGGATTGAGGAGTGACGATTGAGGATTGAGGATTGAGGATTGAGAGTTGAGGATTGAGGATTGAAGATTCAGTATTGAGGATTGAAGATTGGGAATTGAGGATTGAGGATTGAACATTGAGGACTGAGTGTTGAGTGTTGAGTGATGAGAATTGATTTTTGTGGATAGAGGTTTGAAGATTGCAGATTGAGTATTGAGTATTGAAAACTTTGAATTGAGGATATTCTATTGAGGATTGAGGACTGACAACAGATTGTTGAGGACTGAGGTCTGAAGATTGAGGATTCAGGATTGAGTATTCAGAGTTGAGGTTTGAGGACTAAGGATTGAGGATTGAAGAATGAGGATTGAGGATTGAGGTTTGAGGATTGATCATTGAGGACTGAGGATTGAGGACTGAGGATTGAGGATTGAGAATTGAGAACTGATAATGAGGACTGAGGGTTAAGGATTGAGGATTGAGGATTGAGGACTGAGGCTTGAGGATTGAGGATTGAGCATTGAGGATTGAAGATTGAGGATTGGGTATTGAGGTTTGAAGAATGAGTATTGAGGATTGAGGATTGAGGATTGAGGATTGAGGATCTAGGATTGGAGATTGATTATTGAGGATTGAAGATTGGGGATTGAGGGTTGAGGATTGAGGATCTAGGACTGGAGATTGATTATTGAGTATTAAGATTGAGAATTGGGTATTGAGGTTTGAAGAATGAGGATTGAGGATTGGGGATTGAGGATTGAGGATTGAGGATCTAGGATTGGAGATTGAATATTGAGGATTGAAGATTGGGGATTGAGGATTGAGGATTGAGAATCTAGGATTGGAGATTGATTATTGAGGATGAAGGTTGAGAACTGAGGACTGAGGATTGAGAATTGAGAATTGTGGATGAGGACTAAGGGTTGAGGATTGATGGTTGTGAAATGAGGATTGGGGATTGAGGATTGAGGATTGAGGATTGAGGATTGAGGATTGAGGATTGAGTATTGAAGATTGAGTATTGATCACTGAGGATTGAGGATTGAGGATTAAGGTTTGAGGATTGAGGATTGAAGATTGAATGTTGAGGATTGAATATTCAGGATTGAGGATTGGCGATTGAGGGTGGAGGATGAAGGCTGAAGGTTGAGGATTGAGGTTTCAGTATTGAATCCTGAGAATTCAGGATCTTCTATTGAGTATCGAGAATTGAGGATTGATGGTTAGCATTGAGGATTGAGGATTGAGGATTGAGTGTTGAAGATTGAGGATTGATGATTGAAGATTGAGGATTGGGGATTGAGGATTGAGGAATGAGTATTGAAGATTGAGGATTGGTGATTGAGGATTTAGGATTGAGGATTAAGGATTGAGGATTGAGCATTGAGGTTAGAGGAAAGAGTGCTGAGGACTGAGGATTGAGGATTGAGGATTGATGATGAGGGCTGAGGGTTGAGGATTGAGGTTTGAGGACTGAGGACTGAGGATTGAGGATTGAGAATTGAGGATTTAGGATTGAGGATTGTAGATTGAGGATTGGGTATTGAGGATTGAAGAATGAGGATTGAGGATTGAGGATTGAGGATTGAGGATTGAGGATTGAAGGTTGAGGATTGGGTATTGAGGATTGAAGACTGAGGATTGAGGATTGCGGATTGAGGATTGAGGATTGAGGATTGAGTATTGAGGATTGAAGATTGAGGATTGAGGTTTGAGAATTGAGGATTGAGGATTGAGGATTGAAGATTGAGGATTGGGTATTGAGGATTGAAGAATGAGGATTGAGGATTGAGGATTGAGGATTGAGGATTGAGAATTGAGAATTGAGGATGAGGACTAAGGGTTGAGGATTGATGGTTGTGAAATGAGGATTGGGGATTGAGGATTGAGGATTGAGGATTGAGGATTGAGGATTGAGGATTGAGTATTGAAGATTGAGTATTGATCACTGAGGATTGAGGATTGAGGATTAAGGTTTGAGGATTGAGGATTGAAGATTGAATGTTGAGGATTGAATATTCAGGATTGAGGATTGGCGATTGAGGGTGGAGGATGAAGGCTGAGGGTTGAGGATTGAGGTTTCAGTATTGAATCCTGAGAATTCAGGATCTTCTATTGAGTATCGAGAATTGAGGATTGATGGTTAGCATTGAGGATTGAGGATTGAGGATTGAGTGTTGAAGATTGAGGATTGATGATTGAAGATTGAGGATTGGGGATTGAGGATTGAGGAATGAGTATTGAAGATTGAGGATTGGTGATTGAGGATTTAGGATTGAGGATTAAGGATTGAGGATTGAGCATTGAGGTTAGAGGAAAGAGTGCTGAGGACTGAGGATTGAGGATTGAGGATTGATGATGAGGGCTGAGGGTTGAGGATTGAGGTTTGAGGACTGAGGACTGAGGATTGAGGATTGAGAATTGAGGATTTAGGATTGAGGATTGAAGATTGAGGATTGGGTATTGAGGATTGAAGAATGAGGATTGAGGATTGAGGATTGAGGATTGAGGATTGAGGATTGAAGGTTGAGGATTGGGTATTGAGGATTGAAGACTGACGATTGAGGATTGAGGATTGAGGATTGAGGATTGAGGATTGAGTATTGAGGATTGGAGATTCAGGATTGAGGTTTGAGAATTGAGGATTGAGGATTGAGGATTGAAGATTGAGGATTGGGTATTGAGGATTGAAGAATGAGGATTGAGGATTGAGGATTGAGGATTGAGGATTGAGAATTGAGGATTGAGGATTGAGTATTGAAGATTGAGGATTGATGATTGAGGATTGAGGATTGAGTATTGAGGATTGACGCTTGAGGATTGAGGGTTGAGGATGTAGGATTGAAGAGAGATGACTGAGTGTTGAGGATTGAGTGTTGAGAATTGATGCTTGACGTTTGAGATTTGATTATTGAATATTCTGGATTGAGTATTGAACCATCAGAATTCAGGATGTTCTATTGAGTATTGAGAATTGAGGATTGATGGTTGAGTATTGAGGATTGATGGTTGAGGGTTGAGTGTTGAATATAGAGGATTGAGGATTGAGGATTGAGGATTGAGTATTGAAGATTGAGGTTTGAAGAGTGAGGAATGAGGATTAAGGGTTGAGAATTGAGGATTGAGGATTGAGGATTGAGGATTGAGGATTGAGGATTGAGGATTGAAGATTGAGTATTGAGGATTGAAGGTTGAGGATTGAGGATTGAAGATTGAATATCGATGATTGAATATTGAGGACTGAGGATTGAGTGTTGTGGATTGAGGACGAGGACGGAGGGTTGAATATTGATGTTTTAGGTCTGAGGATTAAGGATTGAGGATTGAGAATTTAGGATTGAGGAATGAGGATTGAAGATTGAGGTTTGGGTATTGAGGATTGAAGAATGAGGATTGAGGATTGAGGTTTGAGGATTGAGGATTGCAGGTTGAGTATTGAGGATTGAAGATTGAGTATTGAGGATTGAGGGCTGAGGATTGAGGATTGATGATTGAGGATTGAAGATTGATTATTGATGATTGAAGATTGAGGACTGAGGATTGAGGGTTGAGGATTGAGGACGAGGACTGACGGTTGAGGATTGAGGTTTGAGGATTGAGGTTGAGGATTGAGGACTGAGGCTTGGGGATTGAGGATTGAGCATTGAGGATTGAAGATGGAGGATTGGGTATTGAGGTTTGAAGAATGAGGATTGAGGATTGAGGATTGAGGATTGAGGATTGAGGATCTAGGATTGGAGATTGATTATTGAGGATTGAAGATTGGGGATTGAGGATTGAGGATTGAGGATCTAGGACTGGAGATTGATTATTGAGTATTAAGATTGAGAATTGGGTATTGAGGTTTGAAGAATGAGGATTGAGGATTGGGGATTGAGGATTGAGGATTGAGGATCTAGGATTGGAGATTGAATATTGAGGATTGAAGATTGGGGATTGAGGATTGAGGATTGAGTATCTAGGATTGGAGATTGATTATTGAGGATGAAGGTTGAGAACTGAGGACTGAGGATTGAGAATTGAGAATTGAGGATGAGGACTAAGGGTTGAGGATTGAGGGTTGTGAAATGAGGATTGGGGATTGAGGATTGAGGATTGAGGATTGAGGATTGAGGATTGAGGATTGAGGATTGAGTATTGAAGATTGAGTATTGATCACTGAGGATTGAGGATTGAGGATTAAGGTTTGAGGATTGAGGATTGAAGATTGAATGTTGAGGATTGAATATTCAGGATTGAGGATTGGCGATTGAGGGTGGAGGATGAAGGCTGAGGGTTGAGGATTGAGGTTTCAGTATTGAATCCTGAGAATTCAGGATCTTCTATTGAGTATCGAGAATTGAGGATTGATGGTTAGCATTGAGGATTGAGGATTGAGGATTGAGTGTTGAAGATTGAGGATTGATGATTGAAGATTGAGGATTGGAGATTGAGGATTGAGGAATGAGTATTGAAGATTGAGGATTGGTGATTGAGGATTTAGGATTGAGGATTAAGGATTGAGGATTGAGCATTGAGGTTAGAGGACTGAGTGCTGAGGACTGAGGATTGAGGATTGATGATTGATAATGAGGGCTGAGGGTTGAGGATTGAGGTTTGAGGACTGAGGACTGAGGATTGAGGATTGAGAATTGAGGATTTAGGATTGAGGATTGAAGATTGAGGATTGGGTATTGAGGATTGAAGAATGAGGATTGAGGATTGAGGATTGAGGATTGAGGATTGAGGATTGAAGGTTGAGGATTGGGTATTGAGGATTGAAGACTGAGGATTGAGGATTGAGGATTGAGGATTGAAGATTGAGTATTGAGGATTGAAGATTGAGGATTGAGGATTGAGGATTGAGGATTGAGGATTGAAGTTTGAGTTTTGAGGATTGAAGATTGAGGATTGAGGATTGAGGATTGAGGATTGAGGATTGAGGATTGAGTATTGAAGATTGAGTATTGATGACTGAGGATTGAGGGTTGAGGATTGAGGATTGAGGATTGAGGATTGAAAATTGAGTATCGGGGACTCAAGAATGAGGATTGAGGATTGAGGATTGAGGACGGAGGATGAGGGCTGAGGGTTGAGGATTGAGGTTTGAGTATTGAATCCTGAGAATTCAGGATATTCTATTGAGCGTTGAGAACTGAGGATTGATGGTTGAGTATTGAGGATTGAAGATTGAGGATTGAGGTATGAGTATTGAAGGTTGAGGATTGATGATTGAGGATTGAGGATTGGGGATTGAGGATTGAGTATTGAGTATTGAAGATTGAGGATTGATGATTGAGGATTGAGGATTGAGGATTGAGGATTGAGGATTGAGGATTGAGGATTGAGGATTGAGGATTGAAGATTGAGGATTGGGGATTGAGGAGTGACGATTGAGGATTGATGATTGAGGATTGAGTGTTGACGATTGATGATTCAAGATTGAGTATTGAGGATTGTAGAATGAGGGTTGAGGAGTGAGGTTTGAGAAATGAGGATTGAGGATTGAGGATTGAGGATTGAGGATTGAGGATTGAGGATTCAGTATTGACGATTGAGTATTGATCACTGAGGATTGAGGATTGAGTATTGAGAATTGAAGATTGAATATAGAGGATCGAAGATTCAGCATTGAGGATTGAGTATTGAGGATGGAGGATGAGGGCTGAGGGCTGAGGATTGAGGTTTGGGTATTGAATCCTGAGAATTCAGGATATTCTATTGAGTATTGAGAATTGAGCATTGATGGTTGAGTATTGAGGATTGAGGATTGAGGATTGAGGATAGCATATTGAGTATTGTGGATTGAAGATTGAGGATTCAGGATTGAGGATTGAGGATTGAGGATTGAGGATTGAGGATTGAGGATTGAGGATTGAGCATTGAAAATTCAGGATTGGGAATTGAGGATTGACGATTGAGGATTGAGTATTGAGGATTGAAGATTGAGTATTGATGATTGAAGATTGAGGATTGAGGATTGAGGGTTGAGGATTGAGGACGAGGACTGACGGTTGAGGATTGAGGTGTGAGGATTGAGGATTGAGGATTGAGGATCTAGGATTGGAGATTGATTAATGAGGATTGAAGATTGGGGATTGAGGATTGAGGATTGAGGATCTAGGATTGGAGATTGATTATTGAGGATTGAAAGTTGCGAATTGAGGATTGAGGATTGAGAATTGAGAATTGAGTATGAGGACTGAGGGTTGAGGATTGAGTTTTGAGAAATGAGGATTGAGGATTGAGGATTGAGGATTGAGGATTGAGGATTGAGGATTGAGGATTGAGGATTGAGTATTGAAGATTGAGTATTGATCACTGAGGATTGAGGATTGAGGATTGAGGATTGAGGATTGAGGGTTGAAGATTGAATATTGAGGATTGAAGATTCAGGATTGGGAATTGAGGATTGAGGATTGAGGATTGAAGATTGAGGATTGGGTATTGAGGATTGAAGAATGAGGATTGAGGATTGAGGATTGAGGATTAAGGATTGCAGACTGAGGATTGAGGTTTGAGGAATGAGGATTGAGGTTTGAGGATTGAGGATTGACGAGTGAGGATTGAGGATTGAGTATTGAAGATTGAGGATTGATGACTGAGTATTGAGGATTGAGGATAGCAAAATTGATTATTAAGGATTGAAGATTGAGGATTGAGGATTGAGGATTGAGAATTGAGAATTGAGGATGAGGACTGAGGGTTGAGGATTGAGGTTTGAGGAATGAGGATTGAGGATTGAGGATTGAGTATTGAGGATTGAGGATTGAGGATTGAGGATTGAGGATTGAGGATTGAGTATTGAAGATTGAGTATTGATGACTGAGGATTGAGGGTTGAGGATTGAGGATTGAGGATTGAGGATTGAAAATTGAGTATCGGGGACTCAAGAATGAGGATTGAGGATTGAGGATTGAGGACGGAGGATTAGGGCTGAGGGTTGAGGATTGAGGTTTGAGTATTGAATCCTGAGAATTCAGGATATTCTATTGAGTGTTGAGAACTGAGGATTGATGGTTGAGTATTGAGGATTGAAGATTGAAGATTGAGGTATGAGTATTGAAGGTTGAGGATTGATGATTGAGGATTGAGGATTGGGGATTGAGGATTGAGTATTGAGTATTGAAGATTGAGGATTGATGATTGAGGATTGAGGATTGAGTATTGAGGATTGAGGATTGAGGATTGAGGATTGAGGATTGAGGATTGAAGATTGAGGATTGGGGATTGAGGAGTGACGATTGAGGATTGAGGATTGAGGATTGAGAGTTGACGATTGATGATTCAAGATTGAGTATTGAGGATTGTAGAATGAGGATTGAGGATTGAGGATTGAGGATTGAGGATTGAGGATTGAAGATTTAGTATTTAGGATTGAAGATAGAGGATTGAGAATTGAGGATTGAGGATTGAGGATTGAAGATTGAGGATTGGGTAGTGAGGATTCAAGAATGAGGATTGAGGATTGAGGATTGAGGATTGAGTGTTGAGGATTGAAGATTGAGTATTGAGGACTGAAGGTAGAGGATTGAGAATTGAGGATTGAGGATTGAGGATTGAAGATTGAGTATTGGGTATTGAGGATTCAAGATTGAGGATTGAGGATTGAGGATTGAGGATTGAGGATAGAGGATTGAGTATTGAGGATTGAAGACTGACGACTGAGTATTGAGAATTGAGGACTGAGGATTGAGGATTGAGGATTGAGGGTTGAGAATTGATGATTGAGGATTGAAGATTGAGTATTGAGGATTGAAGGTTAAGGATTGAGGATTGAGGATTGAGGATTGACGATGAGGGCTGAGGGTTGAGGATTGAGGTTTGATGACTGAGGACTGAGGATTGAGGATTGAGAATTGGGGATTGAGGATTGAGGATTGAATGATTGAGGATTGGGTATTGAGGATTGTAGAATGAGGGTTGAGGATTGAGGATTGAGGATTGAGGATTGAGGATTGAAGATTCAGGTTTGGGTACTGAGGATTGAAGAATGAGGATTGAGGATTGAGGATTGAGGATTGAGGATTGAAGATTGAGTATTGAGGATTGAAGATTGACGATTGAGGATTGAGGGTTGAGGATTGAGGATTGAACGTTGAGGACTGAGTGTTGAGGGTTGAGTGATGAGTGTTGATGTTTGTGGATAGAGGTTTGAGGATTGCAGTTTGAGTATTGAGTATTGAAAGCTGTGCATTGAGGATATTCTATTGAGGATTGAGGATTGACAATTGATTGTTGAGGACTGAGGGCCGAAGATTGAGGACTCAGGATTGAGGATTCAGAATTGAGGTTTGAGGGCTGACGATTGTGGATTGAGGATTGAGGATTGAAGATTCAGTATTGAGGATTGAAGATTGGGAACTGAGGATTGAGGATTGAACATTGAGGACTGAGTGTTGAGTGTTGAGTGATGAGAATTGATGTTTGTGGATAGAGGTTTGAAGATTGCAGATTGAGTATTGAGTATTGAAAACTTTGAATTGAGGATATTCTATTGAGGATTGAGGATTGACAACAGATTGTTGAGGACTGAGGTCTGAAGATTGAGGATTCAGGATTTTGGATTCAGAATTGAGGTTTGAGGACTAAGGATTGAGGATTGAAGATTGAGTATTGAGGATTGAGGATTGAGGATTGAAGATAGAGTATTGACGATTGAGGATGGGGGCTGACGGTTCAGGATTGAGGTTTGAGGACTGAGGACTGAGGATAGAGCATTGTGAAATGAGGATTGAGGATTGAGGATTGAAGATTGAGTATTGGGGATTGAGGATCGAAGAATGAGGATTGAGGATTGAGGTTTGAGGATTGAGGATTGAAGATTGAGTATTGAGGATTGAAGACTGACGATTGAGGATTGAGGATTGAGGACTGAGGATTGAGGATTGAGGATTGAAGATTGAGGATTGGGTATTGAGGATTGAAGAATGAGGATTGAGGATTCAGGATAGAGGATTGAGTGTTAGAAGATTGAAGATTGAGTACTGAGGATAGAAGACTGACGATTGAGGATTGAGGATTGAGTGTTGAAGATTGAGGACTGATGATTGAGGAATGAAGATTGAGGATTGATGATTGAGGACTGAGGATTGAGTGTTGAGTGATGAGAATTGATGTTTGTGGATAGAGGTTTGAAGATTGCAGATTGAGTATTGACTATTGAAAACTTTGAATTGAGGATATTCTATTGAGGATTGAGGATTGACAACAGATTGTTGAGGACTGAGGTCTGAAGATTGAGGATTCAGGATTGAGGATTCAGAATTGAGGTTTGAGGACAAAGGATTGAGGACTGAAGATTGAGTATTGAGGATTGAGGATTGAGGCTTGAAGATTGAGTATTGAGGATTCAGGATGGGGGCTGACGGTTGAGGATTGAGGTTTGAGGACTGAGGACTGAGGATAGAGCATTGAGAAATGAGGATTGAGGATTGATGATTGAAGATTGAGTATTGGGTATTGAGGATTGAAGAATGAGGATTGAGGATTGAGGTTTGAGGATTGAGGATTGAAGATTGAGTATTGAGGATTGAAGACTGACGATTGAGGATTGAGGATTGAGGACTGAGGATTGAGGATTGAAGATTGATGATTGAGGATTGGGTATTGAGGATTGAAGAATGAGGATTGAGGATTGAGGATTGAGGATTGAGTGTTGAGGATTGAAGATTGAGTATTGAGGATAGAAGACTGACGATTGAGGATTGAGGATTGAGTATTGAAGATTAAGGATTGATGATTGAGGAATGAGGATTGAGGATTGAGGATTGAGGATCGAGTATTGAAGATTGAGGATTGATGATTTAGGACTGAGGATTGAGGATTGGGGATAGAGGATTGAGGATTGAGGTTTGAGGACTGAGGCCTGAGGATTGTGGATTGAGGATTCAGTATTGAGGATGAGGGCTGAGGGTTGAGGATTGAGGTTTGAGGACTGAGGACTGAGGATTGAGGATTGAGAATTGAGGATTGAGGATTGAGGATTGAAGATTGAGGATTGGGTATTGAGGATTGAAGAATGAGGATTGAGGATTGAGGATTGAGGATTGAGGAATGAAAATTGAGGGTTGAGGGTTGAGGATTGAGGATTGAAGAATGACTATTGACGATTGAAGATTGAGGATTGAGGATTGAGTATTGAGGACTGAAGATTGACGATGGAGGATTGAGGATTGAGGATTGAAGATTGAGTATTGAGGATTGGAGATTGAGGATTGAGGATTGATCATTGAGGACTGAGGATTGAGGACTGAGGATTGAGGATTGAGAATTGAGAACTGATAATGAGGACTGAGGGTTGAGGATTGAGGATAGAGGATTGAGGATTGAGGATTGAGTATTGAAGATTGAGGATTGATGACTGAGTATTGAGGATTGAGGACTGAAAATTGATTATTAAGGATTGAAGATTGAGGATTGAGGATTGAGGATTGAGAATTGAGAACTGAGGATGAGGACTGAGGGTTGTGGATTGAGGTTTGAGGAATGAGGATTGAGGATTGAGGATTGAGTATTGAAGATTGAGTATTGATGACTGAGGATTGACGATTGAGGATTGAGGATTGAGGATTGAGGATTGAGGATTGAAAATTGAGTATCGGGGACTCAAGAATAAGGATTGAGGATTGTGGATTGAGGACGGAGGATGAGGGCTGAGGGTTGAGGATTGAGGTTTGAGTATTGAATCCTGAGAATTCAGGATATTCTATTGAGTGTTGAGAACTGAGGATTGATGGTTGAGTATTGAGGATTGAAGATTGAGGATTGAGGAATGAGTATTGAAGGTTTAGGATTGATGATTGAGGATTGAGGATTGGGGATTGAGGATTGAGTATTGAGTATTGAAGATTGAGGATTGATGATTGAGGATTGAGGATTGAGGACTGAGGATTGAGGATTGAGGATTGAGGATTGAGGATTGAAGATTGAGGATTGGGGATTGAGGAGTGACGATTGAGGATTGAGGATTGAGGATTGAGAGTTGACGATTGATGATTCAAGATCGAGTATTGAGGATTGTAGAATGAGGATTGAGGATTGAGGAATGAGGATTGATGATTGAGGATTGAAGATTTAGTATTTAGGATTGAAGATAGAGGATTGAGAATTGAGGATTGAGGATTGAGGATTGAAGATTGAGGATTGGGTAGTGAGGATTGAAGAATGAGGAATGAGGATTGAGGAGTGAGGATTGAGTGTTGAGGATTGAAGATTGAGTATTGAGGATGGAAGACGGACGATTGAGGATTGAGGATTGAGGATTGAGGATCGAGGTTTGAGGATTGAAGATTTAGTATTGAGGACTGAAGGTAGAGTATTGAGAATTGAGGATTGAGGATTGAGGATTGAAGATTGTGTATTGGGTATTGAGGATTCAAGAATGAGGATTGACGATTGAGGATTGAGGATTGAGGATAGAAGATTGAGTATTGAGGATTGAAGGCTGACGATTGAGTATTGAGAATTGAGGACTGAGGATTGAGGATTGAGGATTGAGGGTTGAGAATTGATGATTGAGGATTGAAGATTGAGTATTGAGGATTGAAGGTTAAGGATTGAGGATTGAGGATTGAGGATTGACGATGAGGGCTGAGGGTTGAGGATTGAGGTTTGAGGACTCAGGACTGAGGATTGAGGATTGGGAATTGGGGATTGAGGATTGAGGATTGAAGATTGAGGATTGGGTATTGAGGATTGAAGAATGAGGGTTGAGGATTGAGGATTGAGGATTGAGGATTGAGGATTGAAGATTCAGGTTTGGGTACTGAGGATTGAAGAATGAGGATTGAGGATTGAGGATTGAGGATTGATGATTGAAGATTGAGTATTGAGGATTGAAGATTGACGATTGAGGATTGAGGATTGAGGATTGAGGATTGAACGTTGAGGACTGAGTGTTGAGGGTTGAGTGATGAGTATTGATGTTTGTGGATAGAGGTTTGAAGATTGCAGTTTGAGTATTGAGTATTGAAAGCTGTGAATTGAGGTTATTCTATTGAGGATTGAAGATTGACAATTGATTGTTGAGGACTGAGGGCCGAAGATTGAGGACTCAGGATTGAGGATTCAGAATTGAGGTTTGAGGGCTGACGATTGTGGATTGAGGATTGAGGATTGAAGATTCAGTATTGAGGATTGAAGATTGGGAATTGAGGATTGAGGATTGAACATTGAGGACTGAGTGTTGAGTGTTGAGTGATGAGAATTGATGTTTGTGGATAGAGGTTTGAAGATTGCAGATTGAGTATTGAGTATTGAAAACTTTGAATTGAGGATATTCTATTGAGGATTGAGGATTGACAACAGATTGTTGAGGACTGAGGTCTGAAGATTGAGGATTCAGGATTTTGGATTCAGAATTGAGGTTTGAGGACTAAGGATTGAGGATTGAAGATTGAGTATTGAGGATTGAGCATTGAGGATTGAAGATTGAGTATTGAGGATTGAGGATGGGGGCTGACGGTTCAGGATTGAGGTTTGAGGACTGAGGACTGAGGATAGAGCATTGAGAAATGAGGATTGAGGATTGAGAATTGAGGATTGAGGATTGAGGATTGAAGATTGAGGATTGGGTATTGAGGATTGAAGAATGAGGATTGACGATTGAGGATTGAGGATTGAGGATTGAGGAATGAAAATTGAGGGTTGAGGGTTGAGGATTGAGGATTGAAGAATGAGTATTGACGATTGAAGATTGAGGATTGAGGATTGAGTATTGAGGACTGAAGATTGACGATTGAGGATTGAGGATTGAGGATTGAAGATTGAGTATTGAGGATTGAAGATTGAGGATTGAGGATTGATCATTGAGGACTGAGGATTGAGGACTGAGGATTGAGGATTGTGAAATGAGAACTGATAATGAGGACTGAGTGTTGAGGATTGAGGGTACAGGATTGAGGATTGAGGATTGAGTATTGAAGATTGAGGATTGATGACTGAGTATTGAGGATTGAGGATTGAAAATTGATTATTAAGGATTGAAGATTGAGGATTGAGGATTGAGGATTGAGAATTGAGAATTGAGGATGAGGACTGAGGGTTGTGGATTGAGGATTGGGGATTGAGGATTGAGGATTGAGGTTTGAGGACTGAGGACTGAGGATTGTGGACTGAGGATTGAGGATTGAAGATTCAGTATTGAGGATTGAAGATTGGGAATTCAGGATTGAGGATTGAACATTGAGGACTGAGTGTTGAGTGTTGAGTGATGAGAATTGATGTTTGTGGATAGAGGTTTGAAGATTGCAGATTGAGTATTGAGTATTGAAAACTTTGAATTGAGGATATTCTATTGAGGATTGAGGATTCACAACAGATTGTTGAGGACTGGGGGCCGAAGATTGAGGATTCAGGATTGAGGATTCAGAATTGAGGTTTGAGGACGGAGGATTGAGGATTGAAGATTGGGTATTGAGGATTGAAGATTGAGGATCGAGAATTGAGGATTCAGTATTGAGGATGAGGGCTGAGGGTTGAGTATTGAGGTTTGAGGACTGAGGACTGAGGATTGAGGGTTGAGAATTGAGGATTGAGGATTAAGGATTGAAGACTGAGGATTGGGTATTGAGGATTGGAGAATGAGAATTGAGGATTTAGGATTGAGGATTGAGTGTTGAGGTTTGAAGATTGAGCATTGAGGGTTGAAGACTGACGATTGAGGATTGAGGATTAAGGATTGAGGATTGAGGATTGAGGATTGAAGATTCAGGTTTGGGTACTGAGGATTGAAGAATGAGGATTCAGGATTGAGGATTCAGAATTGAGGTTTGAGGACTGAGGATTGAGGATTGAAGATTGAGTATTGAGGATTGAAGATTGATGATTGAGAATTGAGGATTCAGTATTGAGGATGAGGGCTGAGGGTTGAGGATTGAGGTTTGAGGACTGAGGACTGAGGATTGAGGACTGAGAATTGAGGATTGAGGATTGAGGATTGAAGATTGAGGATTGGGTATTGAGGATTGAAGAATGAGATTTGAGGATTGAGGATTGAGGATTGAGGAATGAGAATTGAGGGTTGAGGGTTGAGTATTGAGGACTGAAGAATGAATATTGACGATTGAAGATTGAGGATTGAGGATTGAGTATTGATGACTGAGGATTGACGATTGAGGATTGAGGATTGAGGATTGAGGATTGAAAATTGAGTATCGGGGACTCAAGAATAAGGATTGAGGATTGTGGGTTGAGGACGGAGGATGAGGGCTGAGGGTTGAGGATTGAGGTTTGAGTATTGAATCCTGAGAATTCAGGATATTCTATTGAGTGTTGAGAACTGAGGATTGATGGTTGAGTATTGAGGATTGAAGATTGAGGATTGAGGAATGAGTATTGAAGGTTTAGGATTGATGATTGAGGATTGAGGATTGGGGATTGAGGATTGAGTATTGAGTATTGAAGATTGAGGATTGATGATTGAGGATTGAGGATTGAGGACTGAGGATTGAGGATTGAGGATTGAGGATTGAGGATTGAAGATTGAGGATTGGGGATTGAGGAGTGACGATTGAGGATTGAGGATTGAGGATTGAGAGTTGACGATTGATAATTCAAGATCGAGTATTGAGGATTGTAGAATGAGGATTGAGGATTGAGGAATGAGGATTGATGATTGAGGATTCAAGATTTAGTATTTAGGATTGAAGATAGAGGATTGAGAATTGAGGATTGAGGATTGAGGATTGAAGATTGAGGATTGGGTAGTGAGGATTGAAGAATGAGGAATGAGGATTGAGGAGTGAGGATTGAGTGTTGAGGATTGAAGATTGAGTATTGAGGATGGAAGACGGACGATTGAGGATTGAGGATTGAGGATTGAGGATCGAGGTTTGAGGATTGAAGATTTAGTATTGAGGACTGAAGGTAGAGTATTGAGAATTGAGGATTGAGGATTGAGGATTGAAGATTGTGTATTGGGTATTGAGGATTCAAGTATGAGGATTGAGGATTGAGGATTGAGGATTGAGGATAGAAGATTGAGTATTGAGGATTGAAGACTGACGATTGAGTATTGAGAATTGAGGACTGAGGATTGAGGATTGAGGATTGAGGGTTGAGAATTGATGATTGAGGATTGAAGATTGAGTATTGAGGATTGAAGGTTAAGGATTGAGGATTGAGGATTGAGGATTGACGATGAGGGCTGAGGGTTGAGGATTGAGGTTTGAGGACTCAGGACTGAGGATTGAGGATTGGGAATTGGGGATTGAGGATTGAGGATTGAAGATTGAGGATTGGGTATTGAGGATTGAAGAATGAGGGTTGAGGATTGAGGATTGAGGATTGAGGATTGAGGATTGAAGATTCAGGTTTGGGTACTGAGGATTGAAGAATGAGGATTGAGGATTGAGGATTGAGGATTGAGGATTGAAGATTGAGTATTGAGGATTGAAGATTGACGATTGAGGATTGAGGATTGAGGATTGAGGATTGAACGTTGAGGACTGAGTGTTGAGGGTTGAGTGATGAGTATTGATGTTTGTGGATAGAGGTTTGAAGATTGCAGTTTGAGTATTGAGTATTGAAAGCTGTGAATTGAGGTTATTCTATTGAGGATTGAAGATTGACAATTGATTGTTGAGGACTGAGGTCTGAGGATTGAGGATTCAGGATTTTGGATTCAGAATTGAGGTTTGAGGACTAAGGATTGAGGATTGAATATTGAGTATTGAGGATTGAGGATTGAGGATTGAAGATTGAGGATTGAGGATTGAGGATGGGGGCTGACGGTTCAGGATTGAGGTTTGAGGACTGAGGACTGAGGATAGAGCATTGAGAAATGAGGATTGAGGATTGAGGATTGAAGATTGAGTATTGGGTATTGAGGATCGAAGAATGAGGATTGAGGATTGAGGTTTGAGGATTGAGGATTGAAGATTGAGTATTGAGGATTGAAGACTGACGATTGAGGATTGAGGATTGAGGACTGAGGATTGAGGATTGAGGATTGAAGATTGAGGATTGGGTATTGAGGAATGAAGAATGAGGATTGAGGATTGAGGATAGAGGATTGAGTGTTGAGGATTGAAGATTGAGTATTGAGGATAGAAGACTGACGATTGAGGATTGAGGATTGAGTGTTGAAGATTGAGGATTGATGATTGAGGAATGAGGATTGAGGATTGAGGATTGAGGATTGAGTATTGAAGATTGAGGATTGATGATTGAGGACTGAGGATTGAGTGTTGAGTGATGAGAATTGATGTTTGTGGATAGAGGTTTGAAGATTGCAGATTGAGTATTGACAACTGAAAACCTTGAATTGGGGATATTCTATTGAGGATTGAGGATTGAAAACAGATTGTTGAGGACCGAGGTCTGAAGATTGACGATTCAGGATTGAGGATTCAGAATTGAGGTTTGAGGACTAAGGATTGAGGATTGAAGATTGAGCATTGAGAAATGAGGATTGAGGATTGATGATTGAAGATTGAGTATTGAGGATTGAAGACTGACGATTGAGGATTGAGGATTGAGGATTGATCATTGAGGACTGAGGATTGAGGACTGAGGATTGAGGATTGAGGATTGAGAACTGATAAAGAGGACTGAGGGTTGAGGATTGAGAATTGAGAACTCATAATGAGGACTGAGGGTGGAGGATTGAGGATAGAGGATTGAGGATTGAGGATTGAGTATTGAAGATTGAGGATTGATGACTGAGTATTGAGGATTGAGGATTGAAAATTGATTATTAAGGATTGAAGATTGAGGATTGAGGATTGAGGATTGAGAATTGAGAATTGAGGATGAGGACTGAGGGTTGTGGATTCAGGTTTGAGGATTGAGGATTGAGGATTGAGGATTGAGGATTGAGGATTGAGGATTCCGGATTGAAGATTGAGTATTGATGACTGAGTATTGAGGATTGAAGACTGACGATTGAGGATAGAGGATTGAGGACTGAGGATTGAGGATTGAAGATTGATGATTGAGGATTGGGTATTGAGGATTGAAGAATGAGGATTGAGGATTGAGGATTGAGGATTGAGTGTTGAGGATTGAAGATTGAGTATTGAGGATAGAAGACTGACGATTGAGGATTGAGGATTGAGTATTGAAGATTAAGGATTGATGATTGAGGAATGAGGATTGAGGATTGAGGATTGAGGATTGTGTGTTGAAGATTGAGGATTGAGGATTGAGGACTGAGGATTGAGGATTGGGGATTGAGGATTGAGTATTGAGGTTTGAGGACTGAGGGCTGAGGATTGTGGATTGAGGATTGAGGATTGAAGATTCAGTATTGAGGATTGAAGATTGGGAATTGAGGATTGAGGATTGAACATTGAGGACTGAGTGTTGAGTGTTGGGTGATGAGAATTGATGTTTGTGGATAGAGGTTTGAAGATTGCAGATTGAGTATTGAGTATTGAAAACTTTGAATTGAGGATATTCTATTGAGGATTGAGGATTGACAACAGATTGTTGAGGACTGAGGGCCGAATAATTGAGGATTCAGGATTGAGGATTCAGAATTGAGGTTTGAGGACTGAGGATTGAGGATTGAAGATTGAGTACTGAGGATTGAAGATTGAGGATTGTGAATTGAGGATTCAGTATTGAGGATGAGGGCTGAGGGTTGAGGATTGAGGTTTGAGGACTGAGGACTGAGGATTGAGGATTGAGAATTGAGGATTGAGGATTGAGGATTGAAGATTGAGGATTGGGTATTGAGGATTGGAGAATGAGAATTGAGGATTGAGGATTGAGGATTGTGTGTTGAGGTTTGAAGATTGAGTATTGATGGTTGAAGACTGTCGATTGAGGATTGAGGATTGATGATTGAGGATTGAGGATTGAGGATTGAAGATTGAGTATTGAGGATTCAAGATTGAGGATTGAGGATTGAGGATTGGGGATTGAGGATTGAGGATTGAGGATTGAGTATTGAAGACTGAGGATTGAGGATTGAGGATGAGGGCTGAGGGTTGAGGATTGAGGTTTGAGGATTGAAGATTGAGGATTGGGTATTGGGGATTGAAGAATGAGGATTGAGTATTGTGGATTGAGGATTGAGGATTGAAGAGTGAGTATTGAGGATTGAAGATTGAGGATTGAGGATTGAGGATTGGGGATTGACGATGAGTGCTGAGGGTTGAGGATTGAGGATTGAGGATTGAGGATTGAAGATTGAGTATTGAGGATTGAAGATTGATGATTGAGGATTGAGGATTGAGGATTGAGGATTGAACGTTGAGTACTGAGTGTTGAGGGTTGAGTGATGAGTATTGATGTTTGTGGATAGAGGTTTGAAGATTGCAGTTTGAGTATTGAGTATTGAAAGCTGTGAATTGAGGTTATTCTATTGAGGATTGAGGATTGACAATTGATTGTTGAGGACTGAGGGCCGAAGATTGAAGACTCAGGATTGAGGATTCAGAATTGAGGTTTGAGGGCTGACGATTGTGGATTGAGGATTGAGGATTGAACATTCAGTATTGAGGATTGAAGATTGGGAATGGAGGATTGAGGATTGAACATTGAGGACTGAGTGTTGAGTGTTGAGTGATGAGAATTGATGTTTGTGGATAGAGGTTTGAAGATTGCAGATTGAGTATTGAGTATTGAAAACTTTGAATTGAGGATATTCTATTGAGGATTGAGGATTGAGAACAGATTGTTGAGGACTGAGGTCTGAAGATTGAGGATTCAGGATTTTGGATTCAGAATTGAGGTTTGAGGACTAAGGATTGAGGATTGAAGATTGAGTATTGAGGATTGAGCATTGAGGATTGAAGATTGAGTATTGAGGATTGAGGATGGGGGCTGACGGTTCAGGATTGAGGTTTGCGGACTGAGGACTGAGGATAGAGCATTGAGAAATGAGGATTGAGGATTGAGGATTGAGAATTGAGGATTGAGGATTGAGGATTGAAGATTGAGGATTGGGTATTGAGGATTGAAGAATGAGGATTGAGGATTGAGGATTGAGGATTGAGGAATGAAAATTGAGGGTTGAGGGTTGAGGGTTGAGGATTGAAGAATGAGTATTGACGATTGAAGATTGAGGATTGAGGATTGAGTATTGAGGACTGAAGATTGACGATTGAGGATTGAGGATTGAGGATTGAAGATTGAGTATTGAGGATTGAAGATTGAGGATTGAGGATTGATCATTGAGGACTGAGGATTGAGGACTGAGGATTGAGGATTGAGAATTGAGAACTGATAATGAGGACTGAGTGTTGAGGATTGAGGGTAGAGGATTGAGGATTGAGGATTGAGTATTGAAGATTGAGGATTGATGACTGAGTATTGAGGATTGAGGATTGAAAATTGATTATTAAGGATTGAAGATTGAGGATTGAGGATTGAGGATTGAGAATTGAGAATTGAGGATGAGGACTGAGGGTTGTGGATTGAGGATTGAGGATTGAGTATTGAAGATTGAGGATTGATGATTGAGGACTGAGGATTGAGGATTGGGGATTGAGGATTGAGGATTGAGGTTTGAGGACTGAGGACTGAGGATTGTGGACTGAGGATTGAGGATTGAAGATTCAGTATTGAGGATTGAAGATTGGGAATTGAGGATTGAGGATTGAACGTTGAGGACTGAGTGTTGAGTGTTGAGTGATGAGAATTGATGTTTGTGGATAGAGGTTTGAAGATTGCAGATTGAGTATTGAGTATTGAAAACTTTGAATTGAGGATATTCTATTGAGGATTGAGGATTCACAACAGATTGTTGAGGACTGGGGGCCGAAGATTGAGGATTTAGGATTGAGGATTGAGTGTTGAGGTTTGAAGATTGAGCATTGAGGGTTGAAGACTGACGCTTGAGGATTGAGGATTGAGGATTGAGGATTGAGGATTGAAGACTGAGGATTGAGGATTGAGGATGAGGGCTGAGGGTTGAGGATTGAGGTTTGAGGATTGAAGATTGAGGATTGGGTATTGGGGATTGAAGAATGAGGATTGAGTATTGTGGATTGAGGATTGAGGATTGAAGAGTGAGTATTGAGGATTGAAGATTGAGGATTGAGGATTGAGGATTGGGGATTGACGATGAGTGCTGAGGGTTGAGGATTGAGGTTTGAGGACTGAGGACTGAGGATTGAGGATTGAGAATTGAGGATAGAGGATTGAGGATTGAAGATTGAGGGTTGGGTATTGAGGATTGAAGAATGAGTATTGAGGATTGAGGATCTAGGATTGGAGATTGATTATTGAGGATTGAAGATTGAGAATTCAGGGTTGAGGATTGAGAATTGATAATTGAGGATGAGGACTGAGGGTTGAGGATTGAGGTTTGAGAAATGAGGATTGAGGATTGAGGATTGAACATTGAGGACTGAGTGTTGAGTGTTAAGTGATGAGAATTGATGTTTGTGGATAGAGGTTTGAAGATTGCAGATTGAGTATTGAGTATTGAAAACTTTGAATTGAGAATGTTCTATTGAGGATTGAGGATTGACAACAGATTGTGGAGGACTGAGGTCTGAAGATTGAGGATTCAGGATTTTGGATCCAGAATTGAGGTTTGAGGGCTAAGGATTGAGGATTGAAGATTGAGTATTGAGGATTGAGGATTGAGGATTGAAGATTGAGGATTGAGGATTGAGGATGGGGGCTGACGGTTCAGGATTGAGGTTTGAGGACTGAGGACTGAGGATAGAGCATTGAGAAATGAGGATTGAGGATTGAGGATTGAAGATTGAGTATTGGGTATTGAGGATCGAAGAATGAGGATTGAGGATTGAGGTTTGAGGATTGAGGATTGAAGATTGAGTATTGAGGATTGAAGACTGACGATTGAGGATTGAGGATTGAGGACTGAGGATTGAGGATTGAGGATAGAAGATTGAGGATTGGGTATTAAGGATTGAAGAATGAGGATGGGGATTGAGGATAGAGGATTGAGTGTTGAGGATTGAAGATTGAGTATTGAGGATAGAAGACTGACGATTGAGGATTGAGGATTGAGTGTTGAAGATTGAGGATTGATGACTGAGGAATGAGGATTGAGGATTGAGGATTGAGGATTGAGTATTGAAGATTGAGGATTGATGATTGAGGACTGAGGATTGAGTGTTGAGTAATGAGAATTGATGTTTGTGGATAGAGGTTTGAAGATTGCAGATTGAGTATTGACAACTGGAAACCTTGAATTGAGGATATTCTATTGAGGATTGAGGATTGAAAACAGATTGTTGAGGACCGAGGTCTGAAGATTGACGATTCAGGATTGAGGATTCAGAATTGAGGTTTGAGGACTAAGGATTGAGGATTGAAGATTGAGCATTGAGAAATGAGGATTGAGGATTGATGATTGAAGATTGAGTATTGAGGATTGAAGACTGACGATTGAGGATTGAGGATTGAGGATTGATCATTGAGGACTGAGGATTGAGGACTGAGGATTGAGGACTGAGGATTAAGAACTGATAATGAGGACTGAGGGTTGAGGATTGAGAATTGAGAACTGATAATGAGGACTGAGGGTGGAGGATTGAGGATAGAGGATTGAGGATTGAGGATTGAGTATTGAAGATTGAGGATTGATGACTGAGTATTGAGGATTGAGGATTGAAAATTGATTATTAAGGATTGAAGATTGAGGATTGAGGATTGGGTATTGAGGATTGAAGAATGAGTATTGAGGATTGAGGATTGAGGATTGAGGAATGAAAACTGAGGGTTGAGGGTTGTGGATTGAGGATTGAAGAATGAGTATTGACGATTGAAGATTGAGGATTGAGGATTGAGTATTGAGGACTGAAGATTGACGATTGAGGATTGAGTATTGAGGATTGAAGATTGAGTATTGAGGATTGAAGATTGAGGATTGAGGATTGATCATTGTGGACTGAGGATTGAGGACTGAGGATTGAGGATTGAGAATTGAGAACTGATAATGAAGACTGAGGGTTGAGGATTGAGGATAGAAGATTGAGGATTGAGGATTGAGTATTGAAGATTGAGTATTGATGACTGAGTATTGAGGATTGAGGATTGAAAATTGATTATTAAGGGTTGAAGGTTGAGGATGGAGGTTTGAGGATTGAGAATTGAGGATCGAAGATTGAATATTGATGATTGAATATTGAGGACTGAGGATTGAGGGTTATGTATGGAGGACGAGGGCTGAGGGTTGAATATTGATGTTTGAGGTCTGATGGTTAAGGATTGAGGATTGAGAATTGAGGATTGAAGATTGAGGATTGAAGATTGAGGATTGGGTATTGAGGACTGAAGATTGAGGATTGAGGATTGAGGTTTGAGGATTGAGGATTGTGGATTGAGGATTGAGGATTGAGGATTGAGGATTGAGGATTGAGTATTGAAGATTGAGGATTGATGATTTAGGATTGAGGATTGAGGATTGAAGATTGAATATTGATGATTGAATATTGAGGACTGAGGATTGAGGGTTGTTTATTGAGGACGAGGACTGAGGGTTGAATATTGATGTTTGAGGTCTGAGGGTTAAGGATTGAGGGTTGAGGATTGAGGATTGAAAATTGAGAATTAAAGATTGAGTATTGAGGACTGAAGATTGACGATTGAGGATTAAGGATTGAGGATTGAGGATTGAGGATTGAAGATTCAGTATTGAGGATTGAAGGTTGAGGGTTGTGGATTGAGGATCTAGGATTGGAGATTGATTATTGAGGATTGAAGATTGAGAATTCAGGGTTGAGGATTGAGAATTGATAATTGAGGATGAGGACTGAGGGTTGAGGATTGAGGTTTGAGAAATGAGGATTGAGGATTGAGGATTGAGGATTGAGGATTGAGGATTGAGCATTCAGTATTGACGATTGAGTAATGATCACTGAGGATTGAGGATTGAGTACTGAGGATTGAAGATTGAATATAGAGGATTGAAGATTCAGGATTGAGGATTGAGTATTGAGGATGGAGGATGAGGGCTGATGGCTGAGGATTGAGGTTTGGGTATTGAATCCTGAGAATTCAGGATATTCTATTGAGTATTGAGAATCGAGCATTGATGGTTGAGTATTGATGATTGAGGATTGGGTATTGAGGATTGAAGAATGAGGGTTGAGGATTGAGGATTGAGGATTGAGGATTGAGGATTGAAGATTCAGGTTTGGGTACTGAGGATTAAAGAATGAGGATTGAGCATTGAGGGTTGAGGATTGAGTATTGAAGATTGAGTATTGAGGATTGAAGATTGACGATTGAGGATTGGGGATTGAGGATAGAGGATTGAACGTTGAGGACTGAGTGTTGAGGGTTGAGTGATGAGAATTGATGTTTGTGGATAGAGGTTTGAAGATTGCAGTTTGAGTATTGAGTATTGAAAGCTGTGAATTGAGGATATTCTATTGAGGATTGAGGATTGACAATTGATTGTTGAGGACTGAGGGCCGAAGATTGAGGACTCAGGATTGAGGATTCAGAATTGAGGTTTGAGGACTGAGGATTGTGGATTGAGGATTGAGGATTGAAGATTCAGTATTGAGGATTGAAGATTGGGAATTGAGGATTGAGGATTGAACATTGAGGACTGAGTGTTGAGTGTTAAGTGATGAGAATTGATGTTTGTGGATAGAGGTTTGAAGATTGCAGATTGAGTATTGAGTATTGAAAACTTTGAATTGAGAATGTTCTATTGAGGATTGAGGATTGACAACAGATTGTTGAGGACTGAGGTCTGAAGATTGAGGATTCAGGATTTTGGATCCAGAATTGAGGTTTGAGGGCTAAGGATTGAGGATTGAAGATTGAGTATTGAGGATTGAGGATTGAGGATTGATCATTGAGGACTGAGGATTGAGGACTGAGGATTGAGGATTGAGGATTGAGAACTGATAATGAGGACTGAGGGTTGAGGATTGAGAATTGAGAACTGATAATGAGGACTGAGGGTGGAGGATTGAGGATAGAGGATTGAGGATTGAGTATTGAAGATTGAGGATTGATGACTGAGTATTGAGGATTGAGGATTGAAAATTGATTATTAAGGATTGAAGATTGAGGATTGAGGATTGGGTATTGAGGATTGAAGAATGAGTATTGAGGATTGAGGATTGAGGATTGAGGAATGAAAACTGAGGGTTGAGGGTTGAGGATTGAGGATTGAAGAATGAGTATTGACGATTGAAGATTGAGGATTGAGGATTGAGTATTGAGGACTGAAGATTGACGATTGAGGATTGAGTATTGAGGATTGAAGATTGAGTATTGAGGATTGAAGATTGAGGATTGAGGATTGATCATTGTGGACTGAGGATTGAGGACTGAGGATTGAGGATTGAGAATTGAGAACTGATAATGAAGACTGAGGGTTGAGGATTGAGGATAGAAGATTGAGGATTGAGGATTGAGTATTGAAGATTGAGGATTGATGACTGAGTATTGAGGATTGAGGATTGTAAATTGATTATTAAGGGTTGAAGGTTGAGGATGGAGGTTTGAGGATTGAGAATTGAGGATCGAAGATTGAATATTGATGATTGAATATTGAGGACTGAGGATTGAGGGTTATGTATGGAGGACGAGGACTGAGGGTTGAATATTGATGTTTGAGGTCTGATGGTTAAGGATTGAGGATTGAGAATTGAGGATTGAAGATTGAGGATTGAAGATTGAGGATTGGGTATTGAGGATTGAAGATTGAGGATTGAGGATTGAGGTTTGAGGATTGAGGATTGTGGATTGAGGATTGAGGATTGAGGATTGAGGATTGAGGATTGAGTATTGAAGATTGAGGATTGATGATTGAGGATTGAGGATTGAGGATTGAAGATTGAATATTGATGATTGAATATTGAGGACTGAGGATTGAGGGTTGTTTATTGAGGACGGGGACTGAGGGTTGAATATTGATGTTTGAGGTCTGAGGGTTAAGGATTGAGGGTTGAGGATTGAGGATTGAAAATTGAGAATTAAAGATTGAGTATTGAGGACTGAAGATTGACGATTGAGGATTAAGGATTGAGGATTGAGGATTGAGGATTGAAGATTCAGTATTGAGGATTGAAGGTTGAGGGTTGTGGATTGAGGATCTAGGATTGGAGATTGATTATTGAGGATTGAAGATTGAGAATTCAGGGTTGAGGATTGAGAATTGATAATTGAGGATGAGGACTGAGGGTTGAGGATTGAGGTTTGAGAAATGAGGATTGAGGATTGAGGATTGAGGATTGAGGATTGAGGATTGAGCATTCAGTATTGACGATTGAGTAATGATCACTGAGGATTGAGGATTGAGTACTGAGGATTGAAGATTGAATATAGAGGATTGAAGATTCAGGATTGAGGATTGAGTATTGAGGATGGAGGATGAGGGCTGATGGCTGAGGATTGAGGTTTGGGTATTGAATCCTGAGAATTCAGGATATTCTATTGAGTATTGAGAATTGAGCATTGATGGTTGAGTATTGAGGATTGAGGATTGGGTATTGAGGATTGAAGAATGAGGGTTGAGGATTGAGGATTGAGGATTGAGGATTGAGGATTGAAGATTCAGGTTTGGGTACTGAGGATTAAAGAATGAGGATTGAGCATTGAGGGTTGAGGATTGAGTATTGAAGATTGAGTATTGAGGATTGAAGATTGACGATTGAGGATTGGGGATTGAGGATAGAGGATTGAACGTTGAGGACTGAGTGTTGAGGGTTGAGTGATGAGAATTGATGTTTGTGGATAGAGGTTTGAAGATTGCAGTTTGAGTATTGAGTATTGAAAGCTGTGAATTGAGGATATTCTATTGAGGATTGAGGATTGACAATTGATTGTTGAGGACTGAGGGCCGAAGATTGAGGACTCAGGATTGAGGATTCAGAATTGAGGTTTGAGGACTGAGGATTGTGGATTGAGGATTGAGGATTGAAGATTCAGTATTGAGGATTGAAGATTGGGAATTGAGGATTGAGGATTGAACATTGAGGACTGAGTGTTGAGTGTTAAGTGATGAGAATTGATGTTTGTGGATAGAGGTTTGAAGATTGCAGATTGAGTATTGAGTATTGAAAACTTTGAATTGAGAATGTTCTATTGAGGATTGAGGATTGACAACAGATTGTTGAGGACTGAGGTCTGAAGATTGAGGATTCAGGATTTTGGATCCAGAATTGAGGTTTGAGGGCTAAGGATTGAGGATTGAAGATTGAGTATTGAGGATTGAGGATTGAGGATTGAAGATTGAGGATTGAGGATTGAGGATGGGGGCTGACGGTTCAGGATTGAGGTTTGAGGACTGAGGACTGAGGATAGAGCATTGAGAAATGAGGATTGAGGATTGAGGATTGAAGATTGAGTATTGGGTATTGAGGATCGAAGAATGAGGATTGAGGATTGAGGTTTGAGGATTGAGGATTGAAGATTGAGTATTGAGGATTGAAGACTGACGATTGAGGATTGAGGATTGAGGACTGAGGATTGAGGATTGAGGATTGAAGATTGAGGATTGGGTATTGAGGAATGAAGAATGAGGATTGAGGATTGAGGATAGAGGATTGAGTGTTGAGGATTGAAGATTGAGTATTGAGGATAGAAGACTGACGATTGAGGATTGAGGATTGAGTGTTGAAGATTGAGGATTGATGATTGAGGAATGAGGATTGAGGATTGAGGATTGAGGATTGAGTATTGAAGATTGAGGATTGATGATTGAGGACTGAGGATTGAGTGTTGAGTGATGAGAATTGATGTTTGTGGATAGAGGTTTGAAGATTGCAGATTGAGTATTGACAACTGAAAACCTTGAATTGGGGATATTCTATTGAGGATTGAGGATTGAAAACAGATTGTTGAGGACCGAGGTCTGAAGATTGACGATTCAGGATTGAGGATTCAGAATTGAGGTTTGAGGACTAAGGATTGAGGATTGAAGATTGAGCATTGAGAAATGAGGATTGAGGATTGATGATTGAAGATTGAGTATTGAGGATTGAAGACTGACGATTGAGGATTGAGGATTGAGGATTGATCATTGAGGACTGATAATGAGGACTGAGGGTGGAGGATTGAGGATAGAGGATTGAGGATTGAGGATTGAGTATTGAAGATTGAGGATTGATGACTGAGTATTGAGGATTGAGGATTGAAAATTGATTATTAAGGATTGAAGATTGAGGATTGAGGATTGGGTATTGAGGATTGAAGAATGAGTATTGAGGATTGAGGATTGAGGATTGAGGAATGAAAACTGAGGGTTGAGGGTTGAGGATTGAGGATTGAAGAATGAGTATTGACGATTGAAGATTGAGGATTGAGGATTGAGTATTGAGGACTGAAGATTGACGATTGAGGATTGAGTATTGAGGATTGAAGATTGAGTATTGAGGATTGAAGATTGAGGATTGAGGATTGATCATTGTGGACTGAGGATTGAGGACTGAGGATTGAGGATTGAGAATTGAGAACTGATAATGAAGACTGAGGGTTGAGGATTGAGGATAGAAGATTGAGGATTGAGGATTGAGTATTGAAGATTGAGGATTGATGACTGAGTATTGAGGATTGAGGATTGTAAATTGATTATTAAGGGTTGAAGGTTGAGGATGGAGGTTTGAGGATTGAGAATTGAGGATCGAAGATTGAATATTGATGATTGAATATTGAGGACTGAGGATTGAGGGTTATGTATGGAGGACGAGGACTGAGGGTTGAATATTGATGTTTGAGGTCTGATGGTTAAGGATTGAGGATTGAGAATTGAGGATTGAAGATTGAGGATTGAAGATTGAGGATTGGGTATTGAGGATTGAAGATTGAGGATTGAGGATTGAGGTTTGAGGATTGAGGATTGTGGATTGAGGATTGAGGATTGAGGATTGAGGATTGAGGATTGAGTATTGAAGATTGAGGATTGATGATTGAGGATTGAGGATTGAGGATTGAAGATTGAATATTGATGATTGAATATTGAGGACTGAGGATTGAGGGTTGTTTATTGAGGACGGGGACTGAGGGTTGAATATTGATGTTTGAGGTCTGAGGGTTAAGGATTGAGGGTTGAGGATTGAGGATTGAAAATTGAGAATTAAAGATTGAGTATTGAGGACTGAAGATTGACGATTGAGGATTAAGGATTGAGGATTGAGGATTGAGGATTGAAGATTCAGTATTGAGGATTGAAGGTTGAGGGTTGTGGATTGAGGATCTAGGATTGGAGATTGATTATTGAGGATTGAAGATTGAGAATTCAGGGTTGAGGATTGAGAATTGATAATTGAGGATGAGGACTGAGGGTTGAGGATTGAGGTTTGAGAAATGAGGATTGAGGATTGAGGATTGAGGATTGAGGATTGAGGATTGAGCATTCAGTATTGACGATTGAGTAATGATCACTGAGGATTGAGGATTGAGTACTGAGGATTGAAGATTGAATATAGAGGATTGAAGATTCAGGATTGAGGATTGAGTATTGAGGATGGAGGATGAGGGCTGATGGCTGAGGATTGAGGTTTGGGTATTGAATCCTGAGAATTCAGGATATTCTATTGAGTATTGAGAATTGAGCATTGATGGTTGAGTATTGAGGATTGAGGATTGGGTATTGAGGATTGAAGAATGAGGGTTGAGGATTGAGGATTGAGGATTGAGGATTGAGGATTGAAGATTCAGGTTTGGGTACTGAGGATTAAAGAATGAGGATTGAGCATTGAGGGTTGAGGATTGAGTATTGAAGATTGAGTATTGAGGATTGAAGATTGACGATTGAGGATTGGGGATTGAGGATAGAGGATTGAACGTTGAGGACTGAGTGTTGAGGGTTGAGTGATGAGAATTGATGTTTGTGGATAGAGGTTTGAAGATTGCAGTTTGAGTATTGAGTATTGAAAGCTGTGAATTGAGGATATTCTATTGAGGATTGAGGATTGACAATTGATTGTTGAGGACTGAGGGCCGAAGATTGAGGACTCAGGATTGAGGATTCAGAATTGAGGTTTGAGGACTGAGGATTGTGGATTGAGGATTGAGGATTGAAGATTCAGTATTGAGGATTGAAGATTGGGAATTGAGGATTGAGGATTGAACATTGAGGACTGAGTGTTGAGTGTTAAGTGATGAGAATTGATGTTTGTGGATAGAGGTTTGAAGATTGCAGATTGAGTATTGAGTATTGAAAACTTTGAATTGAGAATGTTCTATTGAGGATTGAGGATTGACAACAGATTGTTGAGGACTGAGGTCTGAAGATTGAGGATTCAGGATTTTGGATCCAGAATTGAGGTTTGAGGGCTAAGGATTGAGGATTGAAGATTGAGTATTGAGGATTGAGGATTGAGGATTGAAGATTGAGGATTGAGGATTGAGGATGGGGGCTGACGGTTCAGGATTGAGGTTTGAGGACTGAGGACTGAGGATAGAGCATTGAGAAATGAGGATTGAGGATTGAGGATTGAAGATTGAGTATTGGGTATTGAGGATCGAAGAATGAGGATTGAGGATTGAGGTTTGAGGATTGAGGATTGAAGATTGAGTATTGAGGATTGAAGACTGACGATTGAGGATTGAGGATTGAGGACTGAGGATTGAGGATTGAGGATTGAAGATTGAGGATTGGGTATTGAGGAATGAAGAATGAGGATTGAGGATTGAGGATAGAGGATTGAGTGTTGAGGATTGAAGATTGAGTATTGAGGATAGAAGACTGACGATTGAGGATTGAGGATTGAGTGTTGAAGAT
This sequence comes from Calliopsis andreniformis, assembly GCF_051401765.1. Taxonomy (NCBI): domain Eukaryota; kingdom Metazoa; phylum Arthropoda; class Insecta; order Hymenoptera; family Andrenidae; genus Calliopsis; species Calliopsis andreniformis. The sequence continues at coordinate 3,865,454 of NW_027480444.1, read as the reverse complement.
TGAGGATTGATGATTGAGGAATGAGGATTGAGGATTGAGGATTGAGGATTGAGTATTGAAGATTGAGGATTGATGATTGAGGACTGAGGATTGAGTGTTGAGTGATGAGAATTGATGTTTGTGGATAGAGGTTTGAAGATTGCAGATTGAGTATTGACAACTGAAAACCTTGAATTGGGGATATTCTATTGAGGATTGAGGATTGAAAACAGATTGTTGAGGACCGAGGTCTGAAGATTGACGATTCAGGATTGAGGATTCAGAATTGAGGTTTGAGGACTAAGGATTGAGGATTGAAGATTGAGCATTGAGAAATGAGGATTGAGGATTGATGATTGAAGATTGAGTATTGAGGATTGAAGACTGACGATTGAGGATTGAGGATTGAGGATTGATCATTGAGGACTGAGGATTGAGGACTGAGGATTGAGGATTGAGGATTGAGAACTGATAAAGAGGACTGAGGGTTGAGGATTGAGAATTGAGAACTCATAATGAGGACTGAGGGTGGAGGATTGAGGATAGAGGATTGAGGATTGAGGATTGAGTATTGAAGATTGAGGATTGATGACTGAGTATTGAGGATTGAGGATTGAAAATTGATTATTAAGGATTGAAGATTGAGGATTGAGGATTGAGGATTGAGAATTGAGAATTGAGGATGAGGACTGAGGGTTGTGGATTCAGGTTTGAGGAATGAGGATTGAGGATTGAGGATTGAGGATTGAGGATTGAGGATTCAGGATTGAAGATTGAGTATTGATGACTGAGTATTGAGGATTGAAGACTGACGATTGAGGATAGAGGATTGAGGACTGAGGATTGAGGATTGAAGATTGATGATTGAGGATTGGGTATTGAGGATTGAAGAATGAGGATTGAGGATTGAGGATTGAGGATTGAGTGTTGAGGATTGAAGATTGAGTATTGAGGATAGAAGACTGACGATTGAGGATTGAGGATTGAGTATTGAAGATTAAGGATTGATGATTGAGGAATGAGGATTGAGGATTGAGGATTGAGGATTGTGTGTTGAAGATTGAGGATTGATGATTGAGGACTGAGGATTGAGGATTGGGGATTGAGGATTGAGTATTGAGGTTTGAGGACTGAGGGCTGAGGATTGTGGATTGAGGATTGAGGATTGAAGATTCAGTATTGAGGATTGAAGATTGGGAATTGAGGATTGAGGATTGAACATTGAGGACTGAGTGTTGAGTGTTGGGTGATGAGAATTGATGTTTGTGGATAGAGGTTTGAAGATTGCAGATTGACTATTGAGTATTGAAAACTTTGAATTGAGGATATTCTATTGAGGATTGAGGATTGACAACAGATTGTTGAGGACTGAGGGCCGAATAATTGAGGATTCAGGATTGAGGATTCAGAATTGAGGTTTGAGGACTGAGGATTGAGGATTGAAGATTGAGTACTGAGGATTGAAGATTGAGGATTGTGAATTGAGGATTCAGTATTGAGGATGAGGGCTGAGGGTTGAGGATTGAGGTTTGAGGACTGAGGACTGAGGATTGAGGATTGAGAATTGAGGATTGAGGATTGAGGATTGAAGATTGAGGATTGGGTATTGAGGATTGGAGAATGAGAATTGAGGATTGAGGATTGAGGATTGTGTGTTGAGGTTTGAAGATTGAGTATTGATGGTTGAAGACTGTCGATTGAGGATTGAGGATTGATGATTGAGGATTGAGGATTGAGGATTGAAGATTGAGTATTGAGGATTCAAGATTGAGGATTGAGGATTGAGGATTGGGGATTGAGGATTGAGGATTGAGGATTGAGGATTGAAGACTGAGGATTGAGGATTGAGGATGAGGGCTGAGGGTTGAGGATTGAGGTTTGAGGATTGAAGATTGAGGATTGGGTATTGGGGATTGAAGAATGAGGATTGAATATTGTGGATTGAGGATTGAGGATTGAAGAGTGAGTATTGAGGATTGAAGATTGAGGATTGAGGATTGAGGATTGGGGATTGACGATGAGTGCTGAGGGTTGAGGATTGAGGATTGAGGATTGAGGATTGAAGATTGAGTATTGAGGATTGAAGATTGATGATTGAGGATTGAGGATTGAGGATTGAGGATTGAACGTTGAGTACTGAGTGTTGAGGGTTGAGTGATGAGTATTGATGTTTGTGGATAGAGGTTTGAAGATTGCAGTTTGAGTATTGAGTATTGAAAGCTGTGAATTGAGGTTATTCTATTGAGGATTGAGGATTGACAATTGATTGTTGAGGACTGAGGGCCGAAGATTGAAGACTCAGGATTGAGGATTCAGAATTGAGGTTTGAGGGCTGACGATTGTGGATTGAGGATTGAGGATTGAACATTCAGTATTGAGGATTGAAGATTGGGAATGGAGGATTGAGGATTGAACATTGAGGACTGAGTGTTGAGTGTTGAGTGATGAGAATTGATGTTTGTGGATAGAGGTTTGAAGATTGCAGATTGAGTATTGAGTATTGAAAACCTTGAATTGAGGATATTCTATTGAGGATTGAGGATTGAGAACAGATTGTTGAGGACTGAGGTCTGAAGATTGAGGATTCAGGATTTTGGATTCAGAATTGAGGTTTGAGGACTAAGGATTGAGGATTGAAGATTGAGTATTGAGGATTGAGCATTGAGGATTGAAGATTGAGTATTGAGGATTGAGGATGGGGGCTGACGGTTCAGGATTGAGGTTTGAGGACTGAGGACTGAGGATAGAGCATTGAGAAATGAGGATTGAGGATTGAGGATTGAGTATTGATGACTGAGTATTGAGGATTGAAGACTGACGATTGAGGATAGAGGATTGAGGACTGAGGATTGAGGATTGAAGATTGATGATTGAGGATTGGGTATTGAGGATTGAAGAATGAGTATTGAGGATTGAGGATTGAGGATTGAGTGTTGAGGATTGAAGATTGAGTATTGAGGATAGAAGACTGACGATTGAGGATTGAGGATTGAGTATTGAAGATTAAGGATTGATGATTGAGGAATGAGGATTGAGGATTGAGGATTGAGGATTGTGTGTTGAAGATTGAGGATTGATGATTGAGGACTGAGGATTGAGGATTGGGGATTGAGGATTGAGTATTGAGGTTTGAGGACTGAGGGCTGAGGATTGTGGATTGAGGATTGAGGATTGAAGATTCAGTATTGAGGATTGAAGATTGGGAATTGAGGATTGAGGATTGAACATTGAGGACTGAGTGTTGAGTGTTGGGTGATGAGAATTGATGTTTGTGGATAGAGGTTTGAAGATTGCAGATTGAGTATTGAGTATTGAAAACTTTGAATTGAGGATATTCTATTGAGGATTGAGGATTGACAACAGATTGTTGAGGACTGAGGGCCGAATAATTGAGGATTCAGGATTGAGGATTCAGAATTGAGGTTTGAGGACTGAGGATTGAGGATTGAAGATTGAGTACTGAGGATTGAAGATTGAGGATTGTGAATTGAGGATTCAGTATTGAGGATGAGGGCTGAGGGTTGAGGATTGAGGTTTGAGGACTGAGGACTGAGGATTGAGGATTGAGAATTGAGGATTGAGGATTGAGGATTGAAGATTGAGGATTGGGTATTGAGGATTGGAGAATGAGAATTGAGGATTGAGGATTGAGGATTGTGTGTTGAGGTTTGAAGATTGAGTATTGATGGTTGAAGACTGTCGATTGAGGATTGAGGATTGATGATTGAGGATTGAGGATTGAGGATTGAAGATTGAGTATTGAGGATTCAAGATTGAGGATTGAGGATTGAGGATTGGGGATTGAGGATTGAGGATTGAGGATTGAGGATTGAAGACTGAGGATTGAGGATTGAGGATGAGGGCTGAGGGTTGAGGATTGAGGTTTGAGGATTGAAGATTGAGGATTGGGTATTGGGGATTGAAGAATGAGGATTGAATATTGTGGATTGAGGATTGAGGATTGAAGAGTGAGTATTGAGGATTGAAGATTGAGGATTGAGGATTGAGGATTGGGGATTGACGATGAGTGCTGAGGGTTGAGGATTGAGGATTGAGGATTGAGGATTGAAGATTGAGTATTGAGGATTGAAGATTGATGATTGAGGATTGAGGATTGAGGATTGAGGATTGAACGTTGAGTACTGAGTGTTGAGGGTTGAGTGATGAGTATTGATGTTTGTGGATAGAGGTTTGAAGATTGCAGTTTGAGTATTGAGTATTGAAAGCTGTGAATTGAGGTTATTCTATTGAGGATTGAGGATTGACAATTGATTGTTGAGGACTGAGGGCCGAAGATTGAAGACTCAGGATTGAGGATTCAGAATTGAGGTTTGAGGGCTGACGATTGTGGATTGAGGATTGAGGATTGAACATTCAGTATTGAGGATTGAAGATTGGGAATGGAGGATTGAGGATTGAACATTGAGGACTGAGTGTTGAGTGTTGAGTGATGAGAATTGATGTTTGTGGATAGAGGTTTGAAGATTGCAGATTGAGTATTGAGTATTGAAAACCTTGAATTGAGGATATTCTATTGAGGATTGAGGATTGAGAACAGATTGTTGAGGACTGAGGTCTGAAGATTGAGGATTCAGGATTTTGGATTCAGAATTGAGGTTTGAGGACTAAGGATTGAGGATTGAAGATTGAGTATTGAGGATTGAGCATTGAGGATTGAAGATTGAGTATTGAGGATTGAGGATGGGGGCTGACGGTTCAGGATTGAGGTTTGAGGACTGAGGACTGAGGATAGAGCATTGAGAAATGAGGATTGAGGATTGAGGATTGAGAATTGAGGATTGAGGATTGAGGATTGAAGATTGAGGATTGGGTATTGAGGATTGAAGAATGAGGATTGAGGATTGAGGATTGAGGATTGAGGAATGAAAATTGAGGGTTGAGGGTTGAGGGTTGAGGATTGAAGAATGAGTATTGACGATTGAAGATTGAGGATTGAGGATTGAGTATTGAGGACTGAAGATTGACGATTGAGGATTGAGGATTGAGGATTGAAGATTGAGTATTGAGGATTGAAGATTGAGGATTGAGGATTGATCATTGAGGACTGAGGATTGAGGACTGAGGATTGAGGATTGAGAATTGAGAACTGATAATGAGGACTGAGTGTTGAGGATTGAGGGTAGAGGATTGAGGATTGAGGATTGAGTATTGAAGATTGAGGATTGATGACTGAGTATTGAGGATTGAGGATTGAAAATTGATTATTAAGGATTGAAGATTGAGGATTGAGGATTGAGGATTGAGAATCGAGAATTGAGGATGAGGACTGAGGGTTGTGGATTGAGGATTGAGGATTGAGTATTGAAGATTGAGGATTGATGATTGAGGACTGAGGATTGAGGATTGGGGATTGAGGATTGAGGATTGAGGTTTGAGGACTGAGGACTGAGGATTGTGGACTGAGGATTGAGGATTGAAGATTCAGTATTGAGGATTGAAGATTGGGAATTGAGGATTGAGGATTGAACATTGAGGACTGAGTGTTGAGTGTTGAGTGATGAGAATTGATGTTTGTGGATAGAGGTTTGAAGATTGCAGATTGAGTATTGAGTATTGAAAACTTTGAATTGAGGATATTCTATTGAGGATTGAGGATTCACAACAGATTGTTGAGGACTGGGGGCCGAAGATTGAGGATTTAGGATTGAGGATTGAGTGTTGAGGTTTGAAGATTGAGCATTGAGGGTTGAAGACTGACGCTTGAGGATTGAGGATTGAGGATTGAGGATTGAGGATTGAAGACTGAGGATTGAGGATTGAGGATGAGGGCTGAGGGTTGAGGATTGAGGTTTGAGGATTGAAGATTGAGGATTGGGTATTGGGGATTGAAGAATGAGGATTGAGTATTGTGGATTGAGGATTGAGGATTGAAGAGTGAGTATTGAGGATTGAAGATTGAGGATTGAGGATTGAGGATTGGGGATTGACGATGAGTGCTGAGGGTTGAGGATTGAGGTTTGAGGACTGAGGACTGAGGATTGAGGATTGAGAATTGAGGATAGAGGATTGAGGATTGAAGATTGAGGGTTGGGTATTGAGGATTGAAGAATGAGTATTGAGGATTGAGGATCTAGGATTGGAGATTGATTATTGAGGATTGAAGATTGAGAATTCAGGGTTGAGGATTGAGAATTGATAATTGAGGATGAGGACTGAGGGTTGAGGATTGAGGTTTGAGAAATGAGGATTGAGGATTGAGGATTGAGGATTGAGGATTGAGGATTGAGGATTCAGTATTGACGATTGAGTAATGATCACTGAGGATTGAGGATTGAGTACTGAGGATTGAAGATTGAATATAGAGGATTGAAGATTCAGGATTGAGGATTGAGTATTGAGGATGGAGGATGAGGGCTGATGGCTGAGGATTGAGGTTTGGGTATTGAATCCTGAGAATTCAGGATATTCTATTGAGTATTGAGAATTGAGCATTGATGGTTGAGTATTGAGGATTGAGGATTGGGTATTGAGGATTGAAGAATGAGGGTTGAGGATTGAGGATTGAGGATTGAGGATTGAGGATTGAAGATTCAGGTTTGGGTACTGAGGATTAAAGTATGAGGATTGAGCATTGAGGGTTGAGGATTGAGTATTGAAGATTGAGTTTTGAGGATTGAAGATTGACGATTGAGGATTGGGGATTGAGGATAGAGGATTGAACGTTGAGGACTGAGTGTTGAGGGTTGAGTGATGAGAATTGATGTTTGTGGATAGAGGTTTGAAGATTGCAGTTTGAGTATTGAGTATTGAAAGCTGTGAATTGAGGATATTCTATTGAGTATTGAGGATTGACAATTGATTGTTGAGGACTGAGGGCCGAAGATTGAGGACTCAGGATTGAGGATTCAGAATTGAGGTTTGAGGACTGAGGATTGTGGATTGAGGATTGAGGATTGAAGATTCAGTATTGAGGATTGAAGATTGGGAATTGAGGATTGAGGATTGAACATTGAGGACTGAGTGTTGAGTGTTAAGTGATGAGAATTGATGTTTGTGGATAGAGGTTTGAAGATTGCAGATTGAGTATTGAGTATTGAAAACTTTGAATTGAGAATGTTCTATTGAGGATTGAGGATTGACAACAGATTGTGGAGGTCTGAGGTCTGAAGATTGAGGATTCAGGATTTTGGATCCAGAATTGAGGTTTGAGGGCTAAGGATTGAGGATTGAAGATTGAGTATTGAGGATTGAGGATTGAGGATTGAAGATTCAGTATTGAGGATTGAAGGTTGAGGGTTGTGGATTGAGGATCTAGGATTGGAGATTGATTATTGAGGATTGAAGATTGAGAATTCAGGGTTGAGGATTGAGAATTGATAGTTGAGGATGAGGACTGAGGGTTGAGGATTGAGGTTTGAGAAATGAGGATTGAGGATTGAGGATTGAGGATTGAGGATTGAGGATTGAGGATTCAGTATTGACGATTGAGTAATGATCACTGAGGATTGAGGATTGAGTACTGACGATTGAAGATTGAATATAGAGGATTGAAGATTCAGGATTGAGGATTGAGTATTGAGGATGGAGGATGAGGGCTGATGGCTGAGGATTGAGGTTTGGGTATTGAATCCTGAGAATTCAGGATATTCTATTGAGTATTGAGAATTGAGCATTGATAGTCGAGTATTGAGGATTGAGGATTGAGGATTGAGGATTGATGATGGGGGCTGACGGTTGAGGATTGAGGTTTGAGGACTGAGGACTGAGGATAGAGCATTGAGAAATGAGGATTGAGGATTGATGATTGAAGATTGAGTATTGAGGATTGAAGACTGACGATTGCGGATTGAGGATTGAGGATTGATCATTGAGGACTGAGGATTGAGGACTGAGGATTGAGGATTGAGTATTGAAGATTGAGGATTGATGACTGAGTATTGAGGATTGAGGATTGAAGATTGATTATTAAGGATTGAAGATTGAGGATTGAGGATTGAGGATTGAGAATTGAGAATTGAGGATGAGGACTGAGGGTTGTGGATTGGGGTTTGAGGAATGAGGATTGAGGATTGAGGATTGAGGATTGAGGATTGAGGATTGAGGATTGAGGATTGAAGATTGAGTATTGATGACTGAGGATTGAGGATTGAGGATTGAGGATTGAGGATTGAGGATTGAGGATTCAGTATTGACGATTGAGTATTGATCACTGAGGATTGAGGATTGAGTATTGAGGATTGAAATTGAATATAGAGGATTGAAGATTTAGGATTGAGGATTGAGTATTGAGGATGGAGGATGAGGGCTGAGGGCTGAGGATTGAGGTTTGGGTATTGAATCCTGAGAATTCAGGATATTCTATTGAGTATTGAGAATTGAGCATTGATGGTTGAGTATTGAGGATTGAGGATTGGGTATTGAGGATTGAAGAATGAGGGTTGAGGATTGAGGATTGAGGATTGAGGATTGAGGATTGAAGATTCAGGTTTGGGTACTGAGGATTGAAGAATGAGGATTGAGCATTGAGGATTGAGGATTGAGTATTGAAGATTGAGTATTGAGTATTGAAGATTGACGATTGAGGATTGGGGATTGAGGATTGAGGATTGAACGTTGAGGACTGAGTGTTGAGGGTTGAGTGATGAGAATTGATGTTTGTGGATAGAGGTTTGAAGATTGCAGTTTGAGTATTGAGTATTGAAAGCTGTGAATTGAGGATATTCTATTGAGGATTGAGGATTGACAATTGATTGTTGAGGACTGAGGGCCGAAGATTGAGGACTCAGGATTGAGGATTCAGAATTGAGGTTTGAGGACTGAGGATTGTGGATTGAGGATTGAGGATTGAAGATTCAGTATTGAGGATTGAAGATTGGGAATTGAGGATTGAGGATTGAACATTGAGGACTGAGTGTTGAGTGTTGAGTGATGAGAATTGATGTTTGTGGATAGAGGTTTGAAGATTGCAGATTGAGTATTGAGTATTGAAAACTTTGAATTGAGAATGTTCTATTGAGGATTGAGGATTGACAACAGATTGTTGAGGACTGAGGTCTGAAGATTGAGGATTCAGGATTTTGGATCCAGAATTGAGGTTTGAGGGCTAAGGATTGAGGATTGAAGATTGAGTATTGAGGATTGAGGATTGAGGATTGAAGATTGAGGATTGAGGATTGAGGATGGGGGCTGACGGTTCAGGATTGAGGTTTGAGGACTGAGGACTGAGGATGGAGCATTGAGAAATGAGGATTGAGGATTGAGGATTGAAGATTGAGTATTGGGTATTGAGGATCGAAGAATGAGGACTGAGGATTGAGGTTTGAGGATTGAGGATTGAAGATTGAGTATTGAGGATTGAAGACTGACGATTGAGGATTGAGGATTGAGGACTGAGGATTGAGGATTGAGGATTGAAGATTGAGGATTGGGTATTGAGGATTGAAGAATGAGGATTGAGGATTGAGGATAGAGGATTGAGTGTTGAGGATTGAAGATTGAGTATTGAGGATAGAAGACTGACGATTGAGGATTGAGGATTGAGTGTTGAAGATTGAGGATTGATGATTGAGGAATGAGGATTGAGGATTGAGGATTGAGGATTGAGTGTTGAAGATTGAGGATTGATGATTGAGGAATGAGGATTGAGGATTGAGGATTGAGGATTGAGTATTGAAGATTGAGGATTGATGATTGAGGACTGATGATTGAGTGTTAAGTGATGAGAATTGATGTTTGTGGATAGAGGTTTGAAGATTGCAGATTGAGTATTGACAATTGAAAACCTTGAATTGAGGATATTCTATTGAGGATTGAGGATTGACAACAGATTGTTGAGGACTGAGGTCTGAAGATTGAGGATTCAGGATTGAGGATTCAGAATTGAGGTTTGAGGACTAAGGATTGAGGATTGAAGATTGAGTATTGAGGATTGAGGATTGAGGATTGAAGATTGAGGATTGAGGATTGAGGATGGGGGCTGACGGTTGAGGATTGAGGTTTGAGGACTGAGGACTGAGGATAGAGCATTGAGAAATGAGGATTGAGGATTGATGATTGAAGATTGAGTATTGTGTATTGAGGATTGAAGAACGAGGATTGAGGATTGAGGTTTGAGGATTGTGGATTGAAGATTGAGTATTGAGGATTGAAGACTGACGATTGAGGATAGAGGATTGAGGACTGAGGATTGAGGATTGAAGATTGATGATTGAGGATTGGGTATTGAGGATTGAAGAATGAGGATTGAGGATTGAGGATTGAGGATTGAGTGTTGAGGATTGAAGATTGAGTATTGAGGATAGAAGACTGACGATTGAGGATTGAGGATTGAGTATTGAAGATTAAGGGTTGATGATTGAGGAATGAGGATTGAGGATTGAGGATTGAGGATTGAGTATTGAAGATTGAGGATTGATGATTGAGGACTGAGGATTGAGGATTGGGGATAGAGGATTGAGGATTGAGGTTTGAGGACTGAGGACTGAGGATTGTGGATTGAGGATTCAGTATTGAGGATGAGGGCTGAGGGTTGAGGATTGAGGTTTGAGGACTGAGGACTGAGGATTGAGGATTGAGAATTGAGGATTCAGGATTGAGGATTGAAGATTGAGGATTGGGTATTGAGGACTGAAGAATGAGGATTGAGGATTGAGGATTGAGGATTGAGGAATGAAAATTGAGGGTTGAGGGTTGAGGATTGAGGATTGAAGAATGAGTATTGACGATTGAAGATTGAGGATTGAGGATTGAGTATTGAGGACTGAAGATTGACGATTGAGGATTGAGGATTGAGGATTGAAGATTGAGTATTGAGGATTGAAGATTGAGGATTGAGGATTGATCATTGAGGACTGAGGATTGAGGACTGAGGATTGAGGATTGAGAATTGAGAACTGATAATGAGGACTGAGGGTTGAGGATTGAGGATAGAGGATTGAGGATTGAGGATTGAGTATTGAAGATAGAGGATTGATGACTGAGTATTGAGGATTGAGGATTGAAAATTGATTATTAAGGGTTGAAGGTTGAGGATTGAGAATTGAGGATTGAGGATTGAAGATTGAATATTGATGATTGAATATTGAGGACTGAGGATTGAGTGTTATGTTTGGAGGACGAGGACTGAGGGTTGAATATTGATGTTTGAGGTCTGATGGTTAAGGATTGAGGATTGAGAATTGAGGATTGAAGATTGAGGATTGAAGATTGAGGATTGGGTATTGAGGATTGAAGAATGAGGATTGAGGATTGAGGTTTGAGGATTGAGGATTGAGGATTGAGGATTGAGGATTGAGGATTGAGGATTGAGGATTGAGTATTGAAGAATGAGGATTGATGATTGAGTATTGAGGATTGAGGATTGAAGATTGAATATTGATGATTGAATATTGAGGACTGAGGATTGAGGGTTGTTTATTGAGGACGAGGACCGAGGGTTGAATATTGATGTTTGAGGTCTGAGGGTTAAGGATTGAGGATTGAGGATTGAGGATTGAAGATTGAGAATTGAAGATTGAGTATTGAAGACTGAAGATTGACGATTGAGGATTAAGGATTGAGGATTGAGGATTGAGGATTGAAGATTCAGTATAGAGGATTGAAGGTTGAGGGTTGTGGACTGAGGATCTAGGATAGGAGATTGATTATTGAGGATTGAAGATTGAGAATTCAGGGTTGAAGATTGAGAATTGATAATTGAGGATGAGGATTGAGGGTTGAGGATTGAGGTTTGAGAAATGAGGATTGAGGATTGAGGATTGAGGATTGAGGATTGAGGATTCAGTATTGACGATTGAGTATTGATCACTGAGGATTGAGGATTGAGTATTGAGGATTGAAGATTGAATATAGAGGATTGAAGATTTAGGATTGAGGATTGAGTATTGAGGATGGAGGATGAGGGCTGAGGGCTGAGGATTGAGGTTTGGGTATTGAATCCTGAGAATTCAGGATACTCTATTGAGTATTGAGAATTGAGCATTGATGGTTGAGTATTGAGGATTGAGGATTGGGTATTGAGGATTGAAGAATGAGGGTTGAGGATTGAGGATTGAGGATTGAGGATTGAGGATTGAAGATTCAGGTTTGGGTACTGAGGATTGAAGAATGAGGATTGAGCATTGAGGATTGAGGATTGAGTATTGAAGATTGAGTATTGAGGATTGAAGATTGACGATTGAGGATTGGGGATTGAGGATTGAGGATTGAACGTTGAGGACTGAGTGTTGAGGGTTGAGTGATGAGAATTGATGTTTGTGGATAGAGGTTTGAAGATTGCAGTTTGAGTATTGAGTATTGAAAGCTGTGAATTGAGGATATTCTATTGAGGATTGAGGATTGACAATTGATTGTTGAGTACTGAGGGCCGAAGATTGAGGACTCAGGATTGAGGATTCAGAATTGAGGTTTGAGGACTGAGGATTGTGCATTGAGGATTGAGGATTGAAGATTCAGTATTGAGGATTGAAGATTGGGAATTGAGGATTGAGGATTGAACATTGAGGACTGAGTGTTGAGTGTTGAGTGATGAGAATTGATGTTTGTGGATAGAGGTTTGAAGATTGCAGATTGAGTATTGAGTATTGAAAACTTTGAATTGAGAATGTTCTATTGAGGATTGAGGATTGACAACAGATTGTTGAGGACTGAGGTCTGAAGATTGAGGATTCAGGATTTTGGATCCAGAATTGAGGTTTGAGGGCTAAGGATTGAGGATTGAAGATTGAGTATTGAGGATTGAGGATTGAGGATTGAAGATTGAGGATTGAGGATTGAGGTTGGGGGCTGACGGTTCAGGATTGAGGTTTGAGGACTGAGGACTGAGGATGGAGCATTGAGAAATGAGGATTGAGGATTGAGGATTGAAGATTGAGTATTGAGGATTGAAGACTGACGATTGAGGATTGAGGATTGAGGACTGAGGATTGAGGATTGAGGATTGAAGATTGAGGATTGGGTATTGAGGATTGAAGAATGAGGATTGAGGATTGAGGATAGAGGATTGAGTGTTGAGGATTGAAGATTGAGTATTGAGGATAGAAGACTGACGATTGAGGATTGAGGATTGAGTGTTGAAGATTGAGGATTGATGATTGAGGAATGAGGATTGAGGATTGAGGATTGAGGATTGAGTATTGAAGATTGAGGATTGATGATTGAGGACTGTGGATTGAGTGTTAAGTGATGAGAATTGATGTTTGTGGATAGAGGTTTGAAGATTGCAGATTGAGTATTGACAATTGAAAACCTTGAATTGAGGATATTCTATTGAGGATTGAGGATTGACAACAGATTGTTGAGGACTGAGGTCAGAAGATTGACGATTCAGGATTGAGGATTCAGAATTGAGGTTTGAGGACTAAGGATTGAGGATTGAAGATTGAGTATTGAGGATTGAGGATTGAGGATTGAAGATTGAGGATTGAGGATTGAGGATGGGGGCTGACGGTTGAGGATTGAGGTTTGAGGACTGAGGACTGAGGATTGAGGATTGAGGATTGAAGATTGAGGATTGGGTATTGAGGATTGAAGAATGAGGATTGAGGATTGAGGATAGAGGATTGAGTGTTGAGGATTGAAGATTGAGTATTGAGGATAGAAGACTGACGATTGAGGATTGAGGATTGAGTGTTGAAGATTGAGGATTGATGATTGAGGAATGAGGATTGAGGATTGAGGATTGAGGATTGAGTATTGAAGATTGAGGATTGATGATTGAGGACTGAGGATTGAGTGTTAAGTGATGAGAATTGATGTTTGTGGATAGAGGTTTGAAGATTGCAGATTGAGTATTGACAATTGAAAACCTTGAATTGAGGATATTCTATTGAGGATTGAGGATTGACAACAGATTGTTGAGGACTGAGGTCAGAAGATTGACGATTCAGGATTGAGGATTCAGAATTGAGGTTTGAGGACTAAGGATTGAGGATTGAAGATTGAGTATTGAGGATTGAGGATTGAGGATTGAAGATTGAGGATTGAGGATTGAGGATGGGGGCTGACGGTTGAGGATTGAGGTTTGAGGACTGAGGACTGAGGATAGAGCATTGAGAAATGAGGATTGAGGATTGATGATTGAAGATTGAGTTTGTGAGGATTGAAGACTGACGATTGAGGATTGAGGATTGAGGATTGATCATTGAGGACTGAGGATTGAGGACTTAGGATTGAGGATTGAGAATTGAGAACTGATAATGAGGACTGAGGGTTGAGGATTGAGAATTGAGAACTGATAATGAGGACTGAGGGTTGAGGATTGAGGATAGAGGATTGAGGATTGAGAATTGAGTATTGAAGATTGAGGATTGATGACTGAGTATTGAGGATGGAGGATTGAAAATTGATTATAAAGGATTGAAGATTGAGGATTGAGGATTGAGGATTGAGGATTGAGGATTGAGTATTGAAGATTGAGTATTGATGACTGAGGATTGAGGATTGAGGATTGAGGATTGAGTGTTGAGGATTGAAGATTGAGTATTGAGGATAGAAGACTGACGATTGAGGATTGAGGATTGAGTATTGAAGATTAAGGGTTGATGATTGAGGAATGAGGATTGAGGATTGAGGATTGAGGATTGAGTATTGAAGATTGAGGATTGATGATTGAGGACTGAGGATTGAGGATTGGGGATAGAGGATTGAGGATTGAGGTTTGAGGACTGAGGACTGAGGATTGTGGATTGAGGATTCAGTATTGAGGATGAGGGCTGAGGGTTGAGGATTGAGGTTTGAGGACTGAGGACTGAGGATTGAGGATTGAGAATTGAGGATTGAGGATTGAGGATTGAAGATTGAGGATTGGGTATTGAGGATTGGAGAATGAGAAATGAGGATTGAGGATTGAGGATTGTGTGTTGAGGTTTGAAGATTGAGTATTGAGGGTTGAAGACTGTCGATTGAGGATTGAGGATTGATGATTGAGGATTGAGGATTGATGATTGAAGATTGAGTATTGAGTATTCAAGATTGAGGATTGAGGATTGAGGATTGGGGATTGAGGATTGAGGATTGAGGATTGAGGATTGAAGACTGAGGATTGAGGATTGAGGATGAGGGCTGAGGGTTGAGGATTGAGGTTTGAGGATTGAAGATTGAGGATTGGGTATTGGGGATTGAGGAATGAGGATTGAGTATTGTGGATTGAGGATTGAGGATTGAAGAGTGAGTATTGAGGATTGAAGATTGAGGATTGAGGATTGAGGATTGGGGATTGACGATGAGTGCTGAGGGTTGAGGATTGAGGTTTGAGGACTGAGGACTGAGGATTGAGGATTGAGAATTGAGGATAGAGGATTGAGGATTGAAGATTGAGGATTGGGTATTGAGGATTGAAGAATGAGTATTGAGGATTGAGGATTGAGGATTGAGGAATGAAAATTGAGGGTTGAGGGTTGAGGATTGAGGATTGAAGAATGAGTATTGACGATGAAGATTGAGGATTGAGGATTGAGTATTGAGGACTGAAGATTGACGATTGAGGATTGAGTATTGAGGATTGAAGATTGAGTATTGAGGATTGAAGATTGAGGATTGAGGATTGATCATTGAGGACTGAGGATTGAGGACTGAGGATTGAGTATTGAGAATTGAGAACTGATAATGAGGACTGAGGGTTGAGGATTGAGGATAGAGGATTGAGGATTGAGGATTGAGTATTGAAGATTGAGGATTGATGACTGAGTATTGAGGATTGAGGATTGAAAATGGATTATTAAGGGCTGATGGTTGAGGATTGAGGATTGAGGATTGAGGATTGAAGATTGAATATTGATGATTGAATATTGAGGACTGAGGATTGAGGGTTATGTTTCGAGGACGAGGACTGAGGGTTGAATATTGATGTTTGAGGTCTGATGGTTAAGGATTGAAGATTGAGTATTGATGACTGAGGATTGAGGATTGAGGATTGAGGATTGAGGATTGAGGATTAAAAATTGAGTATCGGGGACTCAAGATTGAGGATTGAGGATTGAGGATTGAGGACGGAGGATGAGGGCTGAGGGTTGAGGATTGAGGTTTGAGTATTGAATCCTGAGAATTCAGGATATTCTATTGAGTGTTGAGAACTGAGGATTGATGGTTGAGTATTGAGGATTGAAGATTGAGGATTGAGGAATGAGTATTGAAGGTTGAGGATTGATGGTTGGGGATTGAGGAATGGGGATTGAGGATTGAGTATTGAGTATTGAAGATTGAGGATTGATGATTGAGGATTGAGGATTGTGGATTGAGGATTGAGGATTGAGGGTTGAGGATTGAGGATTGAGGATTGAGGATTGGGGATTGAGGAGTGACGATTGAGGATTGAGGATTGAGGATTGAGAGTTGAGGATTGATGATTCAGGATTGAGTATTGAGGATTGTAGAATGAGGATTGAGAATTGAGGACTGAGGATTGAGGATTGAGGATTGAAGATTTAGTATTGAGGATTGAAGATAGAGGATTGAGAATTGAGGATTGAGGATTGAGGATTGAAGATTCAGGATTGGGTAGTGAGGATTGATGAATGAGGATTGAGGATTGAGGATTGAGGATTGAGTGTTGAGGATTGAAGATTGAGTATTGAGGATAGAAGACGGACGATTGAGGATTGAGGATTGAGGATTGAGGATCGAGGATTGAGGATTGAAGATTTAGTATTGAGGATTGAAGGTAGAGGATTGAGAATTGAGGATTGAGGATTGAGGATTGAAGATTGAGTATTGGGTATTGAGGATTCAAGAATAAGGATTGAGGATTGAGGATTGAGGATTGAGGATTGAGGATTGAGGATTGAGGATAGAAGATTGAGTATTGAGGATTGAAGACTGACGATTGAGGATTGAGTACTGAGGATTGAGGGTTGAGGATTGAGGATTGAAGATTGAGTATTGAGGATTGAGGATTGAGGATTGAAGATTGAGTATTGACGATTGAGGATGGGGGCTGACGGTTCAGGATTGAGGTTTGAGGAATGAGGATTGAGGATTGAGGATTGAGGATTGAGTATTGATGATTGAGGATTGATGATTGAGGACTGAGGATTGAGTGTTGAGTGATGAGAATTGATGTTTGTGGATAGAGGTTTGAAGATTGCAGATTGAGTATTGACTATTGAAAACTTTGAATTCAGGATATTCTATTGAGGATTGAGGATTGACAACAGATTGTTGAGGACTGAGGTTTGAAGATTGAGGATTCAGGATTGAGGATTCAGAATTGAGGTTTGAGGACTAAGGATTGAGGATTGAAGATTGAGTATTGAGGATTGAGGATTGAGGATTGAAGATTGAGTATTGTGGATTGAGGATGGGGGCTGACGGTTGAGGATTGAGGTTTGAGGACTGAGGACTGAGGATAGAGCATTGAGAAATGGGGATTGAGGATTGATGATTGAAGATTGAGTATTGGGTATTGAGGATTGAAGAATGAGGATTGAGGATTGAGGTTTGAGGATTGAGGATTGAAGGTTGAGTATTGAGGATTGAAGACTGACGATTGAGGATTGAGGATTGAGGACTGAGGATTGAGGATTGAAGATTGATGATAGAGGATTGGGTATTGAGGATTGAAGAATGAGGATTGAGGATTGAGGATTGAGTATTGAGGATTGAGGATTGAGGATTGAGGATTGAGTATTGAAGATTGAGTATTGATGACTGAGGATTGAGGATTGAGGATTGAGGATTGAGGATTGAGGATTGAAAATTGAGTATCGGGGACTCAGGAATGAGGATTGAGGATTGAGGATTGAGGACGGAGGATGAGGGGTGAGGGTTGAGGATTGAGGATTGAGTATTGAATCCTGAGAATTCAGGATATTCTATTGAGTGTTGAGAACTGAGGATTGATGGTTAAGTATTGAGGATTGAAGATTGAGGATTGAGGAATGAGTATTGAAGGTTGAGGATTGATGATTGAGGATTGAGGATTGGGGATTGAGGATTGAGTATTGAGTATTGAAGATTGAGGATTGATGATTGAGGATTGAGGATTGAGGGTTGAGGATTCAGTGTTGAGGATTGAACATTGAGTATTGAGGATAGAAGACGGACGATTGAGGATTGAGGATTGAGGATTGGGGATTGACGATGAGTGCTGAGGGTTGAGGATTGAGGTTTGAGAACTGAGGACTGAGGATTGAGGATTGAGAATTGAGGATTGGGGATTGAGGATTGAAGATTGAGGATTGGGTATTGAGGGTTGAAGAATGAGGATTGAGGATTGAGGATAGTGGATTGAGTGTTGAGTATTGAAGATTGAGTATTGAGGATAGAAAACTGACGATTGAGGATTGAGGATTGAGTGTTGAAGATTGAGGATTGATGATTGAGGAATGAGGATTGAGGATTGAGGATTGAGGATTGAGTATTGAAGATTGAGGATTGATTATTGAGGACTGAGGATTGAGTGTTGAGTGATGAGAATTGATGTTTGTGGATAGAGGTTTGAAGATTGCAGATTGAGTATTGACTATTGAAAACCTTGAATTGATGATATTCTATTGAGGATTGAGGATTGACAACAGATTGTTGAGGACTGAGGTCTGAAGATTGAGGATTCAGGATTGAGGATTCAGAATTGAGGTTTGAGGACTAAGGATTGAGGATTGAAGATTGAGTATTGAGGATTGAGGATTGAGGATTGAAGATTGAGGATTGAGGATTGAGGATGGGGGCTGACGGTTGAGGATTGAGGTTTGGGGACTGAGGACTGAGGATAGAGCATTGAGAAATGAGGATTGAGGATTGATGATTGAAGATTGAGTATTGTGTATTGAGGATTGAAGAACGAGGATTGAGGAGTGAGGTTTGAGGATTGAGGATTGAAGATTGAGTATTGAGGATTGAAGACTGACGATTGAGGATAGAGGATTGAGGACTGAGGATTGAGGATTGAAGATTGATGATTGAGGATTGGGTATTGAGGATTGAAGAATGAGGATTGAGGGTTGAGGATTGAGGATTGAGTGTTGAGGATTGAAGATTGAGTATTGAGGATAGAAGACTGACGATTGAGGATTGAGGATTGAGTATTGAAGATTAAGGATTGATGATTGAGGAATGAGGATTGAGGATTGAGGATTGAGGATTGAGTGTTGAAGATTGAGGATTGATGATTGAGGACTGAGGATTGAGGATTGGGGATTGAGGATTGAGGATTGAGGTTTGAAGACTGAGGGCTGAGGATTGTGGATTGAGGATTGAGGATTGAAGATTCAGTATTGAGGATTGAAGATTGGGAATTGAGGATTGAGGATTGAACATTGAGGACTGAGTGTTGAGTGTTGAGTGATTAGAATTGATGTTTGTGGATAGAGGTTTAAAGATTGCAGATTGAGTATTGAATATTGAAAACTTTGAATTGAGGATATTCTATTGAGGATTGAGGATTCACAACAGATTGTTGAGGACTGAGGGCCGAAGATTGAGGATTCAGGATTGAGGATTCAGAATTGAGGTTTGAGGACTGAGGATTGAGGATTGAAGATTGAGTACTGAGGATTGAAGGTTGAGGATTGAGAATTGAGGATTCAGTATTGAGGATGAGGGCTGAGGGTTGAGGATTGAGGTTTGAGGTCTGAGGACTGAGGATTGAGGATTGAGAATTGAGGATTGAGGATTGAGGATTGAAGATTGAGGATTGGGTATTGAGGTTTGAAGAATGAGGATTGAGGATTGAGGATTGAGGATTGAGGAATGAAAATTGAGGGTTGAGGGTTGAGGATTGAGGATTGAAGGATGAGTATTGACGATTGAAGATTGAGGATTGAGGATTGAGTATTGTGGACTGAAGTTTGACGATTGAGGATTGAGGATTGAGGATTGAAGGTTGAGTATTGAGGATTGAAGATTGAGGATTGAGTATTGAGGATTGAAGATTGAGGATTGAGGACTGAGGATTGAGGATTGAGGATTGAGGATTGAAGATTGAGGATTGAGTATTGAGGACTGAAGATTGAGGATTGAGGATTGAGGATTGGGGATTGACGATTAGTGCTGAGGGTTGAGGATAGAGGTTTGAGAACTGAGGACTGAGGATTGAGGATTGAGAATTGAGGATTGGGGATTGAGGATTGAAGATTGAGGATTGGGTATTGAGGATTGAAGAATGAGGATTGAGGATTGAGGATTGAGGATTGAGGAATGAAAATTGAGGGTTGAGGGTTGAGGATTGAGGATTGAAGAATGAGTATTGACGATTGAAGGTTGAGGATTGAGGATTGAGTATTGAGGACTGAAGATTGACGATTGAGGATTGAGGATTGGGGATTGAGGGTTGAGGATTGAGGTTTGAGGACTGAGGACTGAGGATTGTGGATTGAGGATTGAGGATTGAAGATTCAGTATTGAGGATTGAAGATTGGGAATTGAGGATTGAGGATTGAGCATTGAGGACTGAGTGTTGAGTGTTGAGTGATGAGAATTAATGTTTGTGGATAGAGGATTGAAGATTGAGGATTGAGTGTTGAGAATTGAAGATTGAGTATTGAGGATAGAAGACTGACGATTGAGGATTGAGGATTGAGTATTGAAGATTAAGGGTTGAGGATAGAGGATTGAGGATTGAGGATAATGAGTATTTAAGATTGAGGATTGATGACTGAGTATTGAGGATTGAGGATTGAAAATTGATTATTAAGGATTGAAGATTGAGGATTGAGGATTGAGTATTGAGAATTGAGGATGAGGACAGAGGGTTGTGGATTGAGGTTTGAGGAATGATGATTGAGGATTGAGGATTGAGGATTGAGGATTGAGGATTGAGGATTGAGGATTGAGGATTGAGTATTGAAGATTGAGTATTGATGACTGAGGATTGAGGATTGAGGGTTGAGGATTGAGGATTGAGGATTGAAAATTGAGTATCGGGGACTCAAGATTGAGGATTGAGGATTGAGGATAGAGGACGGAGGATGAGGGCTGAGGGTTGAGGATTGAGGTTTGAGTATTGAATCCTGAGAATTCAGGATATTCTATTGAGTGTTGAGAACTGAGGATTGATGGTTGAGTATTGAGGATTGAAGGTTGAGGATTGAGGAATGAGTATTGAAGGTTGAGGATTGATGGTTGTGGATTGAGGATTGGGGATTGAGGATTGAGTATTGAGTATTGAATATTGAGGATTGATGATTGAGGACTGAGGATTGTGGATTGAGGATTGAGGATTGGGGATTGAGGATTGAGGATTGAGTGTTGAGGATTGAAGATTGAGTATTGAGGATAGAAGACTGACGATTGAGGATTGAGGATTGAGTATTGAAGATTAAGGGTTGATGATTGAGGAGTGAGGATTGAGGATTGAGGATTGAGGATTGAGTATTGAAGATTGAGGATTCAGGATTGATCATTGAGGACTGAGGATTGAGGACTGGGGATTGAGGATTGAGAATTGAGAACTGATAATGAGGACTGAGGGTTGAGGATTGAGGATAGAGGATTGAGGATTGAGGATTGAGTATTGAAGATAGAGGATTGATGACTGAGTATTGAGGATTGAGGATTGAAAATTGATTATTAAGTGTTGAAGGTTGAGGATTGAGAATTGAGGATTGAGGATTGAAGATTGAATATTGATGATTGAATATTGAGGACTGAGGATTGAGTGTTATGTTTGGAGGACGAGGACTGAGGGTTGAATATTGATGTTTGAGGTCTGATGGTTAAGGATTGAGGATTGAGAATTGAGGATTGAAGATTGAGGATTGAAGATTGAGGATTGGGTATTGAGGATTGAAGAATGAGGATTGAGGATTGAGGTTTGAGGATTGAGGATTGAGGATTGAGGATTGAGGATTGAGGATTGAGGATTGAGGATTGAGTATTGAAGAATGAGGATTGACGATTGAGTATTGAGGATTGAGGATTGAAGATTGAATATTGATGATTGAATATTGAGGACTGAGGATTGAGGGTTGTTTATTGAGGACGAGGACCGAGGGTTGAATATTGATGTTTGAGGTCTGAGGGTTAAGGATTGAGGATTGAGGATTGAGGATTGAAGATTGAGAATTGAAGATTGAGTATTGAGGACTGAAGATTGACGATTGAGGATTAAGGATTGAGGATTGAGGATTGAGGATTGAAGATTCAGTATTGAGGATTGAAGGTTGAGGGTTGTGGACTGACGATCTAGGATAGGAGATTGATTATTGAGGATTGAAGATTGAGAATTCAAGGTTGAGGATTGAGAATTGATAATTGAGGATGAGGATTGAGGGTTGAGGATTGAGGTTTGAGAAATGAGGATTGAGGATTGAGGATTGAGGATTGAGGATTGAGGATTCAGTATTGACGATTGAGTATTGATCACTGAGGATTGAGGATTGAGTATTGAGGATTGAAGAATGAGGATTGAGCATTGAGGATTGAGGATTGAGTATTGAAGATTGAGTATTGAGGATTGAAGATTGACGATTGAGGATTGGGGATTGAGGATTGAGGATTGAACGTTGAGGACTGAGTGTTGAGGGTTGAGTGATGAGGATTGATGTTTGTGGATAGAGGTTTGAAGATTGCAGTTTGAGTATTGAGTATTGAAAGCTGTGTATTGAGGATATTCTATTGAGGATTGAGGATTGACAATTGATTGTTGAGGACTGAGGGCCGAAGATTGAGGACTCAGGATTGAGGATTCAGAATTGAGGTTTGAGGACTGAGGATTGTGGATTGAGGATTGAGGATTGAAGATTCAGTATTGAGGATTGAAGATTGGGAATTGAGGATTGAGGATTGAACATTGAGGACTGAGTGTGGAGTGTTGAGTGATGAGAATTGATGTTTGTGGATAGAGGTTTGAAGATTGCAGATTGAGTATTGAGTATTGAAAACTTTGAATTGAGAATGTTCTATTGAGGATTGAGGATTGACAACAGATTGTTGAGGACTGAGGTCTGAAGATTGAGGATTCAGGATTTTGGATCCAGAATTGAGGTTTGAGGGCTAAGGATTGAGGATTGAAGATTGAGTATTGAGGATTGAGGATTGAGGACTGAAGATTGAGGATTGAGGATTGAGGATGGGGGCTGACGGTTCAGGATTGAGGTTTGAGGACTGAGGACTGAGGATGGAGCATTGAGAAATGAGGATTGAGGATTGAGGATTGAAGATTGAGTATTGGGTATTGAGGATCGAAGAATGAGGACTGAGGATTGAGGTTTGAGGATTGAGGATTGAAGATTGAGCATTGAGGATTGAAGACTGACGATTGAGGATTGAGGATTGAGGACTGAGGATTGAGGATTGAGGATTGAAGATTGAGGATTGAGTATTGAGGATTGAAGAATGAGGATTGAGGATTGAGGATAGAGGATTGAGTGTTGAGGATTGAAGATTGAGTATTGAGGATAGAAGACTGACGATTGAGGATTGAGGATTGAGTGTTGAAGATTGAGGATTGATGATTGAGGAATGAGGATTGAGGATTGAGGATTGAGGATTGAGTATTGAAGATTGAGGATTGATGATTGAGGACTGAGGATTGAGTGTTAAGTGATGAGAATTGATGTTTGTGGATAGAGGTTTGAAGATTGCAGATTGAGTATTGACAATTGAAAACCTTGAATTGAGGATATTCTATTGAGGATTGAGGATTGACAACAGATTGTTGAGGACTGAGGTCTGAAGATTGACGATTCAGGATTGAGGATTCAGAAGTTAGGTTTGAGGACTAAGGATTGAGGATTGAAGATTGAGTATTGAGGATTGAGGATTGAGGATTGAAGATTGAGGATTGAGGATTGAGGATGGGGGCTGACGGTTGAGGATTGAGGTTTGAGGACTGAGGACTGAGGATAGAGCATTGAGAAATGAGGATTGAGGATTGATGATTGAAGATTGAGTTTGTGAGGATCGAAGACTGACGATTGAGGATTGAGGATTGAGGATTGATCATTGAGGACTGAGGATTGAGGACTTAGGACTGAGGATTGAGAATTGAGAACTGATAATGAGGACTGAGGGTTGAGGATTGAGAATTGAGAACTGATAATGAGGACTGAGGGTTGAGGATTGAGGATAGAGGATTGAGGATTGAGGATTGAGTATTGAAGATTGAGGATTGATGACTGAGTGTTGAGGATGGAGGATTGAAAATTGATTATTAAGGATTGAAGATTGAGGATTGAGGATTGAGGATTGAGGATTGAGGATTGAGGATTGAGTATTGAAGATTGAGTATTGATGACTGAGGATTGAGGATTGAGGATTGAGGATTGAGTGTTGGGGATTGAAGATTGAGTATTGAGGATAGAAGACTGACGATTGAGGATTGAGGATTGAGTATTGAAGATTAAGGGTTGATGATTGAGGAATGAGGATTGAGGATTGAGGATTGAGGATTGAGTATTCAAGATTGAGGATTGATGATTGAGGACTGAGGATTGAGGATTGGGGATAGAGGATTGAGGATTGAGGTATGAGGACTGAGGACTGAGGATTGTGCATTGAGGATTCAGTATTGAGGATGAGGGCTGAGGTTTGAGGATTGAGGTTTGAGGACTGAGAACTGAGGATTGAGGATTGAGAATTGAGGATTGAGGATTGAGGATTGAAGATTGCGGATTGGGTATTGAGGATTGGAGAATGAGAATTGAGGATTGAGGATTGAGGATTGTGTGTTGAGGTTTGAAGATTGAGTATTGAGGGTTGAAGACTGTCGATTGAGGATTGAGGATTGAGGATTGAAGATTGAGTATTGGGTATTGAGGATTCAAGAATAAGGATTGAGGATTGAGGATTGAGGATTGAGGATTGAGGATTGAGGATAGAAGATTGAGTATTGAGGATTGAAGACTGACGATTGAGGATTGAGTACTGAGGATTGAGGCTTGAGGATTGAGGATTGAAGATTGAGTATTGAGGATTGAGGATTGAGGATTGAAGATTGAGTATTGACGATTGAGGATGGGGGCTGACGGTTCAGGATTGAGGTTTGAGGAATGAGGATTGAGGATTGAGGATTGAGGATTGAGTATTGAAGATTGAGGATTGATGATTGAGGACTGAGGATTGAGTGTTGAGTGATGAGAATTGATGTTTGTGGATAGAGGTTTGAAGATTGCAGATTGAGTATTGACTATTGAAAACTTTGAATTCAGGATATTCTATTGAGGATTGAGGATTGACAACGGATTGTTGAGGACTGAGGTTTGAAGATTGAGGATTCAGGATTGAGGATTCAGAATTGAGGTTTGAGGACTAAGGATTGAGGATTGAAGATTGAGTATTGAGGATTGAGGATTGAGGATTGAAGATTGAGTATTGAAGATTGAGGATGTGGGCTGAGGGTTGAGGATTGAGGTTTGAGGGCTGAGGGCTGAGGATTGAGGATTGAGAATTGAGGATTGAGGATTGAGGATTGAGGAATGTGAATGAGGGCTCAGGGTTGAGGATTGAGGTTTGAGTATAGATCCCTGAGAATTCAGGATATTCTATTGAGTATTGAGAATTGAGGATTGATGGTTGAGTATTGAGGATTGAGGATTGAGGCTTGAGGATTGAGTATTGAAGATTGAGGATTGGTGATTGAGGATTGAGGATTGAGGATTGAGGATTGAGGATTGAGGATTGAAGATTGAGTATTCAGGATTGAGGGTTGAGGATTGAGGATTGAGGATTGAGGATTGAGTATTGAGGATTGAAGATTGAGGATTGGGGACTGAGGGTTGAAGATTGAGGATTGAGTATTGAGTATTGAGGATTGAGGATTGTGGATTGAAGATTCAGTATTGAGGATTGAAGATTGAGAACTGAGGATTGAGGATTGAGCATTGAGGACTGAGTGTTGAGGTTTGAGTGATGAGAATTGGTGATAGTGGATAGTGGTTTGAAGATTGCAGATTGAGTATTGAGTATTGAAAACTGCGAACTGAGGATATTCTATTGGGGATTGAGGATTGACAACTGATTGTTGATGACTGAGGGCTGAAGATTGAGGATTCAGGAATGCGGATTCAGAATTGAGGTTCGAGGACTGAGGATTGAGGATTGAGGATTGAGAATTGAGGATTGAGGATTGAGGATTGAAGATTGAGGATTGGGTATTGAGGATTGAAGAATCACGATTGAGGATTGAGGATTGAGGATTGAGGATTGAAGATTGAGGATTGAGGATTGAGTGTTGTGGATTGAGGACGAGGACTGAGGGCTGAGTATTGATGTTTGAGGTCTGAGGATTGAGGATTGAGGATTGAGAATTGAGGATTGAGGATTGAGAATTGAAGATTGAGGATTGGGTATTGAGGATTGAAGAATGAGGATTGAAGATTGAGGATTGAGGATTGAGGATTGAAGAAAGAGTATTGAGGATTGAAGATTGAGGATTGGGGATTGAGGATTGAGGATTGAGGATTGAAGATTGAGGATGTGGGCTGAGGGTTGAGGATTGAGGTTTGAGGACTGAGAGCTGAGGATTGAGGATTGAGAATTGAGGATTGAGGATTGAGGATTGAGGATTGTGAATGAGGGCTCAGGGCTGAGGATTGAGGTTTGAGTATAGAACCCTGAGAATTCAGGATATTCTATTGAGTATTGAGAACTGAGGATTGATGGTTGAGTATTGAGGATTGAGGATTGAGGATTGAGGATTGAGTATTGAAGATTGAGGATAGATGATTGAGGATTGAGGATTGAGGATTGAGGATTGAGGATTGAGGATTGAAGATTGAGTATTCAGGATTGAGGGTTGAGGATTGAGGATTGGGGATTGAGGATTGAGTATTGAGGATTGAAGATTGAGGATTGGGGACTGAGGATTGAAGATTGAAGATTGAGGATGTGGGCTGAGGGTTGAGGATTGAGGTTTGAGGACTGAGGGCTGAGGATTGAGGATTGAGAATTGAGGATTGAGGATTGAGGATTGAGGATTGTGAATGAGGGCTCAGGGTTGAGGATTGAGGTTTGAGTATAGATCCCTGAGAATTCAGGATTGATGGTTGAGTATTGAGGATTGAGGATTGAGGCTTGAGGATTGAGTATTGAAGATTGAGGATTGGTGATTGAGGATTGAGGATTGAGGATTGAGGATTGAGGATTGAGGATTGAAGATTGAGTATTCAGGATTGAGGGTTGAGGATTGAGGATTGAGGATTGAGGATTGAGTATTGAGGATTGAAGATTGAGGATTGGGGACTGAGGATTGAAGATTGAGGATTGAGTATTGAGTATTGAGGATTGAGGATTGTGGATTGAAGATTCAGTATTGAGGTTTGAAGATTGAGAATTGAGGATTGAGGATTGAGCATTGAGGACTGAGTGTTGAGGGTCGAGTGATGAGAATTGATGATTGTGGATAGAGGTTTGAAGATTGCAGATTGAGTATTGAGTATTGAAAACTGTGAATTGAGGATATTCTATTGAGGATTTAGGATTGACAACTGATTGTTGATGACTGAGAGCTGAAGATTGAGGATTCAGGAATGAGGACTCAGAATTGAGTATTCAGAATTGAGGTTTGAGGACCGAGGATTGAGGGTTGAGGATTGAGTATTGAAGATTGAAGATTGAGGATTGAGGATTGAGGATTGAAGATTCAGGATTGGGTATTGAGGATTGACGAATGAGGATTGAGGGTTGATGATTTAGGATTGAGGATTGAGGATTGAAGATTGAGGATTGGGTATTGAGGATTGAAGAATGAGGATTGAGGATTGAGGATTGAGGATTGAGGATCGAAGATTGTGTATTGAGGATTGAAGATTGACGATTGAGGATTGAGGATTGAGGATTGACGATTGAACATTGAGGACTGAGTGTTGAGGGTTGAGTAATGGGAATTGTTGTTTGTGGACAGAGGTTTGAAGATTGCAGATTGAGTATAGAGTATTGAAAACTATGAATTGAGGATATTCTATGGAGGATTGAGGATTGACAACTGATTGTTGATGACTGAGGTCTGAAGATTGAGGATTCAGGATTGAGGATTCAGCATTGAGGTTTGAGGACTGAGGATTGAGGATTGAGGATTGAGGAATGAGGATTGAAGATTGAGGAATGTGGATTGAGGGTTGTGGATTGAGGACGAGGACTGAGGTTTGAGTATTGATGTTTGAGGTCTGAGGATAGAGGATTGAGGATTTTGAATTGAGGATTGAGGATTCAGGATTGAAGATTGAGGATTGGGTATTGATTATTGAAGAATGAGGATTGAGGATTGAGGATTGTGGATTGAGGATTGAGGGTTGAGTATTGAAGATTGAGAATTGAGGATTGAGGATTGAAGATTGAGTATTGAGGATTGAAGATTGAGGATTGAGGATTGAGGATTGAAGATTGATGACTGAGTGTTGAGGGTTGAGTGATGAGAATTGATGTTTGTGGATTGAGATTTGAAGATTGAAAAATGGGGATTGGGTATTGAAAACTGTGATTTGAGGATATTCTATTGAGGATTGAGAATTGACAATTGATTGTTGTGGACCGACGGCTGAAGATTGAGGATTCAGGTTTGAGGATTCCGGATTGAGGTTTGAGGACTGAGGATTGAGGGTTGAGGATTGAGAATTGAGGATTGACGCTTGACGATTGAGGATTGAGGATGGAGGATTGAAGACAGAGGACTGAGTATTGAGGATTGAGTGTTGAGAATTGATGTTTGAGGACTGAGATTTGATTATTGAATTTTGTGGATTGAGTATTGCACCATGAGAATTCAGGATATTCTATTGAGTATTGAGAACTGTGGATTGATGGTGGAGTATTGAGTATTGATGGTTGAGGGTTGTGTGTTGAATATTGCGGATTGAGCATTGAGGATTGAGGATTGAGGATTGAAGATTGAGGATTGGGGATTAAGGATTGGCGATTGAGGATTGAGTACTGAGGATTGTGAATTGTGGATTGAGTATTGAGGATTGAGTATTGAGGATTGAATATTGAGGATTGAGGAATGAGGATTGAAGATTGAGGACTGAGTGTTGATGGTTGAGTGATGAGAATTGATGTTTGTGGTTTGAGATTTGAAGATTGAAAAATGGGGATTGGGTATTGAAAACTGTGATTTGAGGATACTCTATTGAGGATTGAGAATTGACAATTGATTGTTGTGGACCGACGGCTGAAGATTGAGGATTCAGGTTTGAGGATTCCGGATTGAGGTTTGAGGACTGAGGATTGAGGGTTGAGGATTGAGAATTGAGGATTGACGCTTGACGATTGAGGATTGAGGATGGAGGATTGAAGACAGAGGACTGAGTATTGAGGATTGAGTGTTGAGAATTGATGTTTGAGGACTGAGATTTGATTATTGACTTTTGTGGATTGAGTATTGCACCATGAGAATTCAGGATATTCTATTGAGTATTGAGAACTGTGGATTGATGGTGGAGTATTGAGGATTGATGGTTGAGGGTTGTGTGTTGAATATTGCGGATTGAGCATTGAGGATTGAGGATTGAGGATTGAAGATTGAGGATTGGGGATTAAGGATTGGCGATTGAGGATTGAGTACTGAGGATTGTGAATTGTGGATTGAGTATTGAGGATTGAGTATTGAGGATTGAATATTGAGGATTGAGGAATGAGGATTGAGGATTGAGGACTGAGTGTTGATGGTTGAGTGACGAGAACTGATGTTTGTGGATTGAGATTTGAAGATTGAAGAATGGGGATTGAGTATTGAAATCTGAGAATTGAGGATATTCTATTGAGGATTAAGGATTGACAATTGATTTTTGAGGACTGAGAGCTGAAGATTGAGGATTCAGGATCGAGGATTTGGGATTGAGGTTTGAGGAATGAGGATTGAGGTTTGAAGATTGAGTATTGAGGATTGAAAATTGAGGATTGAGGATTGAGAACTAAGGATTGGGGATGAGGGCTGAGTGTTGAGGATTGACGTTAGAGGACTGAGGACTGAGGGTTGAGGATTGAGAATTGAGGATTGAGGATTGAGGATTGAAGATTGAGGATTGGGTATTGAGGATTGAAGAATGAGGATTGAGGATTGAGGATTGAGGATTGAGGATTGAGGATCGAGGATTGACGACTGAAGATCGAGTATTGAGGATTGAAGATTGATGATTGGGGATTGAGGATTGAGGTTTGAGGATTGAAGATTGAGGATTGAAGATTGAGTATTGAGGATTGAAGATTGAGGATTGAGGATTGAAGATTGAGGATTGGGTATTGAGGACTGAAGAATGAGGATTGAGGATTGAGGATTGAGGATTGAGGATTGAAGACTGAGTATTGAGGATTGAAGGTTGACGGTTGAGTATTGAGGATTGGGGATTGAGGATTGAGGATTGAGGATAGAGGATTGAAGATTTAGTATTGAGGATTGAAGATTGATGATTGAGGATTGGGGATTGAGGATTGAGGATTGAAGATTGAGTATTGAGGATTGAAGATTGAGGATTGGGGATTGAGGATTGTGAATGAGGGCTCAGGGTTGAGGATTGAGGTTTGAGTATAGAACCCTGAGAATTCAGGATATTCTATTGAGTATTGAGAATTGAGGATTGATGTTTGAGCATTGAGGATTGAGGACTGAGGATTGAGGATTGAGTATTGAAGATTGAGGATTGATGATTGAGGATTGAGGATTGAAGATTGAGGATTGAGGATTGAGGATTGAAGATTGAGTATTCAGGATTGAGGGTTGAGGATTGAGGATTGAGGATTGAGGATTGAGTATTGAGGATTGAAGATTGAGGATTGGGGACTGAGGATTGAAGATTGAGGATTGAGGATTGAGTATTGAGGATTGAGGATTGTGGATTGAAGATTCAGTATTGAGGATTGAAGATTGAGAATTGAGGATTGAGGATTGAGCATTGAGGACTGAGTGTTGAGGTTTGAGTGATGAGAATTGGTGATTGTGGATAGTGGTTTGAAGATTGCAGATTGAGTATTGAGTATTGAAAACTGCGAACTGAGGATATTCTATTGGGGATTGAGGATTGACAACTGATTGTTGATGACTGAGGGCTGAAGATTGAGGACTCAGGAATGCGGATTCAGAATTGAGGTTCGAGGACTGAGGATTGAGGATTGAGGATTGAGAATTGAGGATTGAGGATTGAGGATTGAAGATTGAGGATTGGGTATTGAGGATTGAAGAATCAGGATTGAGGATTGAGGATTGAGGATTGAGGATTGAAGATTGAGGATTGAGGATTGAGTGTTGTGGATTGAGGACGAGGACTGAGGGCTGAGTATTGATGTTTGAGGTCTGAGGATTGAGGATTGAGGATTGAGAATTGAGAATTGAGGATTGAGGATTGAAGATTGAGGATTGGGTATTGAGGATTGAAGAATGAGGATTGAGGATTGAGGATTGGGGATTGAGGATTGAAGAAAGAGTATTGAGGATTGAAGATTGAGGATTGGGGATTGAGAATTGAGGATTGAGGATTGAAGATTGAGGATGTGGGCTGAGGGTTGAGGATTGAGGTTTGAGGACTGAGGGCTGAGGATTGAGGATTGAGAATTGAGGATTGAGGATTGAGGATTGAGGATTGTGAATGAGGGCTCAGGGTTGAGGATTGAGGTTTGAGTATAGATCCCTGAGAATTCAGGATATTCTATCGAGTATTGAGAATTGAGGATTGATGGTTGAGTATTGAGGATTGAGGATTGAGGCTTGAGGATTGTGTATTGAAGATAGAGGATTGATGATTGAGGATTGAGGATTGAGGATTGAGGATTGAGGATTGAAGAATGAGGATTGAGGATTGAGGATTGAGGATTGAGGATTGAAGATTGAGTATTGAGGATTGAAGATTGAGGATTGGGGATTGAGGATTGAGGGTTGAGGATTGAAGATTGAGGACTGAGGACTGAGGGTTGAGGATTGAGAATTGAGAATTGAGGATTGACGATTGAAGATTGAGGATTGGGTATTGAGGATTGAAGAATGAGGATTGAGGATTGAGGATTGAGGATTGAGGATTGAAGATTGAGTATTGAGGATTGAAGATTGAGGATTGGGGATTGAGGATTGAGGATTGAGGATTGAAGATTGAGGATGAGGTCTGAGGGTTGAGGATTGAGGTTTGAGGACTGAGGGCTGAGGATTGAGGATTGAGAATTGAGGATTGAGGATTGAGGATTGAGGATTGTGAATGAGGGCTCAGGGTTGAGGATTGAGGTTTGAGTATAGAATCCTGAGAATTCAGGATATTCTATTGAGTATTGAGAATTGAGGATTGATGTTTGAGCATTGAGGATTGAGGACTGAGGATTGAGGATTGAGTATTGAAGATTGAGGATTGATGATTGAGGATTGAGGATTGAAGATTGAGGATTGAGGATTGAGGATTGAAGATTGAGTATTCAGGATTGAGGGCTGAGGATTGAGGATTGGGGATTGAGGATTGAGTATTGAGGATTGAAGATTGAGGATTGGGGACTGAGGATTGAAGATTGAGGATTGAGGATTGAGTATTGAGGATTGAGGATTGTGGATTGAAGATTCAGTATTGAGGATTGAAGATTGAGAATTGAGGATTGAGGATTGAGCATTGAGGACTGAGTGTTGAGGTTTGAGTGATGAGAATTGGTGATTGTGGATAGTGGTTTGAAGATTGCAGATTGAGTATTGAGTATTGAAAACTGCGAACTGAGGATATTCTATTGGCGATTGTGGATTGACAACTGATTGTTGATGACTGAGGGCTGAAGATTGAGGATTCAGGAATGCGGATTCAGAATTGAGGTTCGAGGACTGAGGATTGAGGATTGAGGATTGAGAATTGAGGATTGAGCATTGAGGATTGAAGATTGAGGATTGGGTATTGAGGATTGAAGAATCACGATTGAGGATTGAGGATTGAGGATTGAGGATTGAAGATTGAGGATTGAGGATTGAGTGTTGTGGATTGAGGACGAGGACTGAGGGCTGAGTATTGATGTTTGAGGTCTGAGGATTGAGGATTGAGGATTGAGAATTGAGGATTGAGGATTGAGGATTGAAGATTGAGGATTGGGTATTGAGGATTGAAGAATGAGGATTGAAGATTGAGGATTGAGGATTGAGGATTGAAGAAAGAGTATTGAGGATTGAAGATTGAGGATTGGGGATTGAGCATTGAGGATTGAGGATTGTGGATTGAGGATTGAGGGTTGAGAATTGAAGATTGAGAATTGAGGATTGAGGATTGAAGATTGAGTATTGAGGATTGAAGATTGAGGATTGAGGATTGAGGATTGAAGATTGATGACTGAGTGTTGAGGGTTGAGTGATGAGAATTGATGTTTGTGGATTGAGATTTGAAGATTGAAGAATGGGGATTGGGTATTGAAAACTGTGATTTGAGCATATTCTATTGAGGATTGAGAATTGACAATTGATTGTTGTGGACCGACGGCTGAAGATTGAGGATTCAGGATTGAGGATTCCGGATTGAGGTTTGAGGACTGAGGATTGAGGGTTGAGGATTGAGAATTGAGGATTGACGCTTGAGGATTGAGGATTGAGGATGGAGGATTGAAGACAGAGGACTGAGTATTGAGGAGTGAGTGTTGAGAATTGATGTTTGAGGACTGAGATTTGATTATTGAATTTTGTGGATTGAGTATTGCACCATGAGAATTCAGGATATTCTATTGAGTATTGAGAACTGTGGATTGATGGTTGAGTATTGAGGATTGATGGTTGAGGGTTGTGTGTTGAGTATTGCGGATTGAGCATTGACGATTGAGGATTGAGGATTGAAGATTGAGGATTGGGGATTAAGGATTGGCGATTGAGGATTGAGTACTGAGGATTGAGAATTGTGGATTGAGTATTGAGGATTGAGTATTGAGGATTGAATATTGAGGATTGAGGAATGAGGATTGAAGTTTGAGGACTGAGTGTTGATGGTTGAGTGACGAGAACTGATGTTTGTGGATTGAGATTTGAAGTTTGAAGAATGGGGATTGAGTATTGAAATCTGTGAATTGAGGATATTCTATTGAGGATTAAGGATTGACAATTGATTTTTGAGGACTGAAAGCTGGAGATTGAGGATTCAGGATCGAGGATTTGGGATTGAGGTTTGAGGAATGAGGATTGAGGGTTGAAGATTGAGTATTGAGTATTGAAAATTGAGGATTGAGGATTGAGAACTAAGGATTGGGGATGAGGGCTGAGTGTTGAGGATTGACGTTAGAGGACTGAGGACTGAGGGTTGAGGATTGAGAATTGAGGATTGAGGATTGAGGATTGAAGATTGAGGATTGGGTATTGAGGATTGAAGAATGAGGATTGAGGATTGAGGATTGAGGATTGAGGATTGAGGATTGAGGATTGAGGACTGAAGATTGAGTATTGAGGATTGAAGATTGATGATTGGGGATTGAGGATTGAGGATTGAGGATTGAAGATTGAGGATTGAAGATTGAGAATTGAGGATTGAAGATTGAGTATTGAGGATTGCGGATTGAGGATTGAGGATTGAAGATTGAGGATTGGGGACTGAGTGTTGAGGGTTGATTGAGGAGAATTGATGTTTGTGGATAGAGCCTTGAAGATTGCAGATTGAGTATTGAGTATTGAAAACTGTGAATTGATGATATTCTATTGAGGATTGAGGATTGACGCCTGATAGTTGAGGTCTGATGTCTGAGGGTTGAGGATTCAGGGTTGATGATTCAGGATTGAGGTTTGAGGACTGAGGATTTAGGATTGAGGATTGAGGCATGAGGATTGAGGATTGAGGATTGAGGATTGAAGATTGAGGATTCAGGATTGAGGATGAGGGCTGAGGGTTGAAGATTGAGGTTTGAGGACTGAGCTCTGAGGACCGAGGATTGAGAGTTGAGGATTGAGGATTGAGAATTGAAGATTGAGGATTAGGTATTGAGGATTGAAGAATGAGGATTGGGTATTGAGGATTGAAGAATGAGGATTGAGGATTGAGGATTGAGGATTGAGGATTGAGGATTGAAGACTGAGTATCGAGGATTGAATATTGAGGATTGAGGATTGAGGATTGAGGATTGAGTATTGAGGATTGATTATTAAACATTGAGTATTGAGGATTGAAGATTGAGGATTGAGGAATGAGGGTTGAGGATTGAGGATTGTGAATGAGGGCTCAGGGTTGAGGGTTGAGGTTTGAGTATAGATCCCTGAGAATTCAGGATATTCTATTGAGTATTGAGAATTGAGGATTGATGGTTGAGTATTGAGGGTTGAGGATTGAGGATTGAGGATTGAGTATTGAAGATTGAGGATTGATGATTGAGGATTGAGGGTTGAGGCTTGTGAATGAGGGCTCAGGGTTGAGGATTGAGGCTTGAGTATAGATCCCTGAGAATTCAGGATATTCTATTGAGTATTGAGAATTGAGGATTGATGGTTGAGTATTGAGGATTGAGGATTGAGGATTTAGGATTGAAGATTGAGTATTCAGGATTGAGGATTGAGGATTGAGGATTGAGGATTGAGGATTCAGGATTGAGTATTGAAGATTGAGTATTGATGGTTGAGGATTGAGGTTTGAGGATTGAGGATTGAGGATTGAGGATTGAAGATTGAGTATTCAGGATTGAGGTTTGAGGATTGAGGATTGTGAATGAGGGCTCAGGGATGAGGATTGAGGTTTGAGTATAGAATCCTGAGAATTCAGGATATTCTATTGAGTATTGAGAATTGAGGATTGATGTTTGAGCATTGAGGATTGAGGACTGAGGATTGGGTATTGAGGATTGAAGAATGAGGATTGAGGATTGAGGATTGAGGATTGAGGATCGAAGATTGTGTATTGAGGATTGAAGATTGACGATTGAGTATTGAGGATTGAGGATTGAGGATTGAACATTGAGGACTGAGTGTTGAGGGTTGAGTAATGGGAATTGTTGTTTGTGGACAGAGGTTTGAAGATTGCAGATTGAGTATAGAGTATTGAAAACTATGAATTGAGGATATTCTATGGAGGATTGAGGATTGACAACTGATTGTTGATGACTGAGGTCTGAAGATTGAGGATTCAGGATTGAGGATTCAGCATTGAGGTTTGAGGACTGAGGATTGAGGATTGAGGATTGAGGAATGAGGATTGAAGATTGAGGAATGTGGATTGAGGGTTGTGGATTGAGGACGAGGACTGAGGTTTGAGTATTGATGTTTGAGGTCTGAGGATAGAGGATTGAGGATTGGGAATTGAGGATTGAGGATTCAGGATTGAAGATTGAGGATTGGGTATTGATTATTGAAGAATGAGGATTGAGGATTGAGGATTGTGGATTGAGGATTGAGGGTTGAGTATTGAAGATTGAGAATTGAGGATTGAGGATTGAAGATTGAGTATTGAGGATTGAAGATTGAGGATTGAGGATTGAGGATTGAAGATTGATGACTGAGTGTTGAGGGTTGAGTGATGAGAATTGATGTTTGTGGATTGAGATTTGAAGATTGAAAAATGGGGATTGGGTATTGAAAACTGTGATTTGAGGATATTCTATTGAGGATTGAGAATTGACAATTGATTGTTGTGGACGGACGGCTGAAGATTGAGGATTCAGGTTTGAGGATTCCGGATTGAGGTTTGAGGACTGAGGATTGAGGGTTGAGGATTGAGAATTGAGGATTGACGCTTGACGATTGAGGATTGAGGATGGAGGATTGAAGACAGAGGACTGAGTATTGAGGATTGAGTGTTGAGAATTGATGTTTGAGGACTGAGATTTGATTATTGAATTTTGTGGATTGAGTATTGCACCATGAGAATTCAGGATATTCTATTGAGTATTGAGAACTGTGGATTGATGGTGGAGTATTGAGTATTGATGGTTGAGGGTTGTGTGTTGAATATTGCGGATTGAGCATTGAGGATTGAGGATTGAGGATTGAAGATTGAGGATTGGGGATTAAGGATTGGCGATTGAGGATTGAGTACTGAGGATTGTGAATTGTGGATTGAGTATTGAGGATTGAGTATTGAGGATTGAATATTGAGGATTGAGGAATGAGGATTGAAGATTGAGGACTGAGTGTTGATGGTTGAGTGATGAGAATTGATGTTTGTGGTTTGAGATTTGAAGATTGAAAAATGGGGATTGGGTATTGAAAACTGTGATTTGAGGATACTCTATTGAGGATTGAGAATTGACAATTGATTGTTGTGGACCGACGGCTGAAGATTGAGGATTCAGGTTTGAGGATTCCGGATTGAGGTTTGAGGACTGAGGATTGAGGGTTGAGGATTGAGAATTGAGGATTGACGCTTGACGATTGAGGATTGAGGATGGAGGATTGAAGACAGAGGACTGAGTATTGAGGATTGAGTGTTGAGAATTGATGTTTGAGGACTGAGATTTGATTATTGACTTTTGTGGATTGAGTATTGCACCATGAGAATTCAGGATACTCTATTGAGTATTGAGAACTGTGGATTGATGGTGGAGTATTGAGGATTGATGGTTGAGGGTTGTGTGTTGAATATTGCGGATTGAGCATTGAGGATTGAGGATTGAGGATTGAAGATTGAGGATTGGGGATTAAGGATTGGCGATTGAGGATTGAGTACTGAGGATTGTGAATTGTGGATTGAGTATTGAGGATTGAGTATTGAGGATTGAATATTGAGGATTGAGGAATGAGGATTGAGGATTGAGGACTGAGTGTTGATGGTTGAGTGACGAGAACTGATGTTTGTGGATTGAGATTTGAAGATTGAAGAATGGGGATTGAGTATTGAAATCTGAGAATTGAGGATATTCTATTGAGGATTAAGGATTGACAATTGATTTTTGAGGACTGAGAGCTGAAGATTGAGGATTCAGGATCGAGGATTTGGGATTGAGGTTTGAGGAATGAGGATTGAGGTTTGAAGATTGAGTATTGAGGATTGAAAATTGAGGATTGAGGATTGAGAACTAAGGATTGGGGATGAGGGCTGAGTGTTGAGGATTGACGTTAGAGGACTGAGGACTGAGGGTTGAGGATTGAGAATTGAGGATTGAGGATTGAGGATTGAAGATTGAGGATTGGGTATTGAGGATTGAAGAATGAGGATTGAGGAGTGAGGATTGAGGATTGAGGATTGAGGATCGAGGATTGACGACTGAAGATCGAGTATTGAGGATTGAAGATTGATGATTGGGGATTGAGGATTGAGGTTTGAGGATTGAAGATTGAGGATTGAAGATTGAGTATTGAGGATTGAAGATTGAGGATTGAGGATTGAAGATTGAGGATTGGGTATTGAGGACTGAAGAATGAGGATTGAGGATTGAGGATTGAGGATTGAGGATTGAAGACTGAGTATTGAGGATTGAAGGTTGACGGTTGAGTATTGAGGATTGGGGATTGAGGATTGAGGATTGAGGATAGAGGATTGAAGATTTAGTATTGAGGATTGAAGATTGATGATTGAGGATTGGGGATTGAGGATTGAGGATTGAGTATTGAGGATTGAAGATTGAGGATTGGGGACTGAGTGTTGAAGATTGAGGATTGAGGATTGAGTATTGAGGATTGAGGATTCAGGATTGAAGATTCAGTATTGAGGATTGAAGATTGAGGTTTGAGGATTGAGTCCTGAGCATTGAGGACTGAGTGTTGAGGGTTGAGTGATGAGAATTGATGATTGTGGATAGAAGTTTGAAGATTGCAGATTGAGTATTGAGTATTGAAAACTGTGAATTGAGGATATTCTATTGAGGATTGAGGATTGACAACTGATTGTTGATGACTGAGGGATGAAGATTGAGGATTCAGGAATGCGGATTCAGAATTGAGGTTCGAGGACTGGGGATTGAGGGTTGAGGATTGAGAATTGAGGTTTGAGGATTGAGGATTGAGGATTGAAGATTGGGTATTCAGGATTGAGGATTGAGGATTGAGGATTGAGGGTTGAGGATTGAGAATTGAGGATTGAGGATTGAAGATTGAGCATTGAGGATTGAAGTTTGAGGATTGAGGATTGTGGATTGAGGATTGAGGATTGAAGATTGAGGATGAGGTCTGAGGGTTGAGGGTTGAGGTTTGAGGACTGAGGACTGAGGGTTGAGGATTGAGAATTGAGGATTGAGGATTGACGATTGAAGATTGAGGATTGGGTATTGAGGATTGAAGATTGAGGATTGAGGATTGAGGATTGAGGATTGAGGATTGAAGATTGAGTATTGAGGATTGAAGATTGAGGATTGGGGATTGAGGATTGTGAATGAGGGCTCAGGGTTGAGGATTGAGGTTTGAGTATAGAACCCTGAGAATTCAGGATATTCTATTGAGTATTGAGAATTGAGGATTGATGTTTGAGCATTGAGGATTGAGGACTGAGGATTGAGGATTGAGTATTGAAGATTGAGGATTGATGATTGAGGATTGAGGATTGAAGATTGAGGATTGAGGATTGAGGATTGAAGATTGAGTATTCAGGATTGAGGGTTGAGGATTGAGGATTGAGGATTGAGGATTGAGTATTGAGGATTGAAGATTGAGGATTGGGGACTGAGGATTGAAGATTGAGGATTGAGGATTGAGTATTGAGGATTGAGGATTGTGGATTGAAGATTCAGTATTGAGGATTGAAGATTGAGAATTGAGGATTGAGGATTGAGCATTGAGGACTGAGTGTTGAGGTTTGAGTGATGAGAATTGGTGATTGTGGATAGTGGTTTGAAGATTGCAGATTGAGTATTGAGTATTGAAAACTGCGAACTGAGGATATTCTATTGGGGATTGAGGATTGACAACTGATTGTTGATGACTGAGGGCTGAAGATTGAGGACTCAGGAATGCGGATTCAGAATTGAGGTTCGAGGACTGAGGATTGAGGATTGAGGATTGAGAATTGAGGATTGAGGATTGAGGATTGAAGATTGAGGATTGGGTATTGAGGATTGAAGAATCAGGATTGAGGATTGAGGATTGAGGATTGAGGATTGAAGATTGAGGATTGAGGATTGAGTGTTGTGGATTGAGGACGAGGACTGAGGGCTGAGTATTGATGTTTGAGGTCTGAGGATTGAGGATTGAGGATTGAGAATTGAGAATTGAGGATTGAGGATTGAAGATTGAGGATTGCGTATTGAGGATTGAAGAATGAGGATTGAGGATTGAGGATTGGGGATTGAGGATTGAAGAAAGAGTATTGAGGATTGAAGATTGAGGATTGGGGATTGAGAATTGAGGATTGAGGATTGAAGATTGAGGATGTGGGCTGAGGGTTGAGGATTGAGGTTTGAGGACTGAGGGCTGAGGATTGAGGATTGAGAATTGAGGATTGAGGATTGAGGATTGAGGATTGTGAATGAGGGCTCAGGGTTGAGGATTGAGGTTTGAGTATAGATCCCTGAGAATTCAGGATATTCTATCGAGTATTGAGAATTGAGGATTGATGGTTGAGTATTGAGGATTGAGGATTGAGGCTTGAGGATTGTGTATTGAAGATAGAGGATTGATGATTGAGGATTGAGGATTGAGGATTGAGGATTGAGGATTGAAGAATGAGGATTGAGGATTGAGGATTGAGGATTGAGGATTGAAGATTGAGTATTGAGGATTGAAGATTGAGGATTGGGGATTGAGGATTGAGGGTTGAGGATTGAAGATTGAGGACTGAGGACTGAGGGTTGAGGATTGAGAATTGAGAATTGAGGATTGACGATTGAAGATTGAGGATTGGGTATTGAGGATTGAAGAATGAGGATTGAGGATTGAGGATTGAGGATTGAGGATTGAAGATTGAGTATTGAGGATTGAAGATTGAGGATTGGGGATTGAGGATTGAGGATTGAGGATTGAAGATTGAGGATGAGGTCTGAGGGTTGAGGATTGAGGTTTGAGGACTGAGGGCTGAGGATTGAGGATTGAGAATTGAGGATTGAGGATTGAGGATTGAGGATTGTGAATGAGGGCTCAGGGTTGAGGATTGAGGTTTGAGTATAGAATCCTGAGAATTCAGGATATTCTATTGAGTATTGAGAATTGAGGATTGATGTTTGAGCATTGAGGATTGAGGACTGAGGATTGAGGATTGAGTATTGAAGATTGAGGATTGATGATTGAGGATTGAGGATTGAAGATTGAGGATTGAGGATTGAGGATTGAAGATTGAGTATTCAGGATTGAGGGCTGAGGATTGAGGATTGGGGATTGAGGATTGAGTATTGAGGATTGAAGATTGAGGATTGGGGACTGAGGATTGAAGATTGAGGATTGAGGATTGAGTATTGAGGATTGAGGATTGTGGATTGAAGATTCAGTATTGAGGATTGAAGATTGAGAATTGAGGATTGAGGATTGAGCATTGAGGACTGAGTGTTGAGGTTTGAGTGATGAGAATTGGTGATTGTGGATAGTGGTTTGAAGATTGCAGATTGAGTATTGAGTATTGAAAACTGCGAACTGAGGATATTCTATTGGCGATTGTGGATTGACAACTGATTGTTGATGACTGAGGGCTGAAGATTGAGGATTCAGGAATGCGGATTCAGAATTGAGGTTCGAGGACTGAGGATTGAGGATTGAGGATTGAGAATTGAGGATTGAGCATTGAGGATTGAAGATTGAGGATTGGGTATTGAGGATTGAAGAATCACGATTGAGGATTGAGGATTGAGGATTGAGGATTGAAGATTGAGGATTGAGGATTGAGTGTTGTGGATTGAGGACGAGGACTGAGGGCTGAGTATTGATGTTTGAGGTCTGAGGATTGAGGATTGAGGATTGAGAATTGAGGATTGAGGATTGAGGATTGAAGATTGAGGATTGGGTATTGAGGATTGAAGAATGAGGATTGAAGATTGAGGATTGAGGATTGAGGATTGAAGAAAGAGTATTGAGGATTGAAGATTGAGGATTGGGGATTGAGGATTGAGGATTGAGGATTGAAGATTGAGGATGTGGGCTGAGGGTTGAGGATTGAGGTTTGAGGACTGAGAGCTGAGGATTGAGGATTGAGAATTGAGGATTGAGGATTGAGGATTGAGGATTGTGAATGAGGGCTCAGGGCTGAGGATTGAGGTTTGAGTATAGAACCCTGAGAATTCAGGATATTCTATTGAGTATTGAGAACTGAGGATTGATGGTTGAGTATTGAGGATTGAGGATTGAGGATTGAGGATTGAGTATTGAAGATTGAGGATAGATGATTGAGGATTGAGGATTGAGGATTGAGGATTGAGGATTGAGGATTGAAGATTGAGTATTCAGGATTGAGGGTTGAGGATTGAGGATTGAGGATTGAGGATTGAGTATTGAGGATTGAAGATTGAGGATTGGGGACTGAGG
This sequence comes from Calliopsis andreniformis, assembly GCF_051401765.1. Taxonomy (NCBI): domain Eukaryota; kingdom Metazoa; phylum Arthropoda; class Insecta; order Hymenoptera; family Andrenidae; genus Calliopsis; species Calliopsis andreniformis. The sequence goes on along the minus strand of NW_027480444.1, from coordinate 3,823,363 downwards.
ATTGAAGATTGAGGATTGAGGATTCAGTATTGAGGATTGAGGATTGTGGATTGAAGATTCAGTATTGAGGATTGAAGATTGAGAATTGAGGATTGAGGATTGGGCATTGAGGACTGAGTGTAGAGGGTTGAGTGATGAGAATTGATGATTGTGGATAGTGGTTTGAAGATTGCAGATTGAGTATTGAGTATTGAAAACTGCGAACTGAGGATATTCTATTGAGGATTGAGGATTGACAACTGATTGTTGATGACTGAGGGCTGAAGATTGAGGATTCAGGAATGCGGATTCAGAATTGAGGTTCGAGGACTGAGGATTGAGGATTGAGGATTGAGAATTGATGATTGAGGATTGAGGATTGAAGATTGAGGATTGGGTATTGAGGATTGAAGAATGAGGATTGAGGATTGAGGATTGAGGATTGAGGATTGAGGATTGAGGATTGAAGAAAGAGTATTGAGGATTGAAGATTGAGGATTGGGGATTGAGAATTGAGGATTGAGGATTGAAGATTGAGGATGTGGGCTGAGGGTTGAGGATTGAGGTTTGAGGACTGAGGGCTGAGGATTGAGGATTGAGAATTGAGGATTGAGGATTGAGGATTGAGGAATGTGAATGAGGGCTCAGGGTTGAGGATTGAGGTTTGAGTATAGATCCCTGAGAATTCAGGATATTCTATTGAGTATTGAGAATTGAGGATTGATGGTTGAGTATTGAGGATTGAGGATTGAGGCTTGAGGATTGAGTATTGAAGATTGAGGATTGGTGATTGAGGATTGAGGATTGAGGATTGAGGATTGAGGATTGAGGATTGAAGATTGAGTATTCAGGATTGAGGGTTGAGGATTGAGGATTGAGGATTGAGGATTGAGTATTGAGGATTGAAGATTGAGGATTGGGGACTGAGGGTTGAAGATTGAGGATTGAGTATTGAGTATTGAGGATTGAGGATTGTGGATTGAAGATTCAGTATTGAGGATTGAAGATTGAGAATTGAGGATTGAGGATTGAGCATTGAGGACTGAGTGTTGAGGGTCGAGTGATGAGAATTGATGATTGTGGATAGAGGTTTGAAGATTGCAGATTGAGTATTGAGTATTGAAAACTGTGAATTGAGGATATTCTACTGAGGATTTAGGATTGACAACTGATTGTTGATGACTGAGAGCTGAAGATTGAGGATTCAGGAATGAGGACTCAGAATTGAGTATTCAGAATTGAGGTTTGAGGACCGAGGATTGAGGGTTGAGGATTGAGTATTGAAGATTGAAGATTGAGGATTGAGGATGGAGGATTGAAGATTGAGGATTGGGTATTGAGGATTGACGAATGAGGATTGAGGGTTGATGATTTAGGATTGAGGATTGAGGATTGAAGATTGAGGATTGGGTATTGAGGATTGAAGAATGAGGATTGAGGATTGAGGATTGAGGATTGAGGATCGAAGATTGTGTATTGAGGATTGAAGATTGACGATTGAGGATTGAGGATTGAGGATTGACGATTGAACATTGAGGACTGAGTGTTGAGGGTTGAGTAATGGGAATTGTTGTTTGTGGACAGAGGTTTGAAGATTGCAGATTGAGTATAGAGTATTGAAAACTATGAATTGAGGATATTCTATGGAGGATTGAGGATTGACAACTGATTGTTGATGACTGAGGTCTGAAGATTGAGGATTCAGGATTGAGGATTCAGCATTGAGGTTTGAGGACTGAGGATTGAGGATTGAGGATTGAGGAATGAGGATTGAAGATTGAGGAATGTGGATTGAGGGTTGTGGATTGAGGACGAGGACTGAGGTTTGAGTATTGATGTTTGAGGTCTGAGGATAGAGGATTGAGGATTGAGAATTGAGGATTGAGGATTCAGGATTGAAGATTGAGGATTGGGTATTGATTATTGAAGAATGAGCATTGAGGATTGAGGATTGTGGATTGAGGATTGAGGGTTGAGTATTGAAGATTGAGAATTGAGGATTGAGGATTGAAGAATGAGGATTGAGGATTGAGGATTGAGGATTGAGGATTGAAGATTGAGGACTGAGGACTGAGGGTTGAGGATTGAGAATTGAGGATTGAGGATTGACGATTGAAGATTGAGGATTGGGTATTGATGATTGAAGAATGAGGATTGAGGATTGAGGATTGAGGATTGAGGATTGAAGATTGAGTATTGAGGATTGAAGATTGAGGATTGGGGATTGAGGATTGAGGATTGAGGATTGAAGATTGAGGATGAGGTCTGAGGGTTGAGGATTGAGGTTTGAGGACTGAGGGCTGGGGATTGAGGATTGAGAATTGAGGATTGAGGATTGTGAATGAGGGCTCAGGGTTGAGGATTGAGGTTTGAGTATAGAATCCTGAGAATTCAGGATATTCTATTGAGTATTGAGAATTGAGGATTGATGTTTGAGCATTGAGGATTGAGGACTGAGGATTGAGGATTCAGTATTGAAGATTGAGGATTGATGATTGAGGATTGAGGATTGAAGATTGAGGATTGAGGATTGAGGATTGAAGATTGAGTATTCAGGATTGAGGGTTGAGGATTGAGGATTGAGGATTGAGGATTGAGTATTGAGGATTGAAGATTGAGGATTGGGGACTGAGGATTGAAGATTGAGGATTGAGGATTGAGTATTGAGGATTGAGGATTGTGGATTGAAGATTCAGTATTGAGGATTGAAGATTGAGAATTGAGGATTGGGGATTGAGCATTGAGGACTGAGTGTTGAGGTTTGAGTGATGAGAATTGGTGATTGTGGATAGTGGTTTGAAGATTGCAGATTGAGCATTGAGTATTGAAAACTGCGAACTGAGGATATTCTATTGGGGATTGAGGATTGACAACTGATTGTTGATGACTGAGGGCTGAAGATTGAGGATTCAGGAATGCGGATTCAGAATTGAGGTTCGAGGACTGAGGATTGAGGATTGAGGATTGAGAATTGAGGATTGAGGATTGAGGATTGAAGATTGAGGATTGGGTATTGAGGATTGAAGAATCACGATTGAGGATTGAGGATTGAGGATTGAGGTTTGAAGATTGAGGATTGAGGATTGAGTGTTGTGGATTGAGGACGAGGACTGAGGGCTGAGTATTGATGTTTGAGGTCTGAGGATTGAGGATTGAGGATTGAGAATTGAGGATTGAGGATTGAGGATTGAAGATTGAGGATTGGGTATTGAGGATTGAAGAATGAGGATTGAAGATTGAGGATTGAGGATTGAGGATTGAAGAAAGAGTATTGAGGATTGAAGATTGAGGATTGGGGATTGAGGATTGAGGATTGAGGATTGAAGATTGAGGATGTGGGCTGAGGGTTGAGGATTGAGGTTTGAGGACCGAGAGCTGACGATTGAGGATTGAGAATTGAGGATTGAGGATTGAGGATTGAGGATTGTGAATGAGGGCTCAGGGCTGAGGATTGAGGTTTGAGTATAGAACCCTGAGAATTCAGGATATTCTATTGAGTATTGAGAACTGAGGATTGATGGTTGAGTATTGAGGATTGAGGATTGAGGATTGAGGATTGAGTATTGAAGATTGAGGATAGATGATTGAGGATTGAGGATTGAGGATTGAGGATTGAGGATTGAGGATTGAAGATTGAGTATTCAGGATTGAGGGTTGAGGATTGAGGATTGGGGATTGAGGATTGAGTATTGAGGATTGAAGATTGAGGATTGGGGACTGAGGATTGAAGATTGAGGATTGAGGATTCAGTATTGAGGATTGAGGATTGTGGATTGAAGATTCAGTATTGAGGATTGAAGATTGAGAATTGAGGATTGAGGATTGAGCATTGAGGACTGAGTGTAGAGGGTTGAGTGATGAGAATTGATGATTGTGGATAGTGGTTTGAAGATTGCAGATTGAGTATTGAGTATTGAAAACTGCGAACTGAGGATATTCTATTGAGGATTGAGGATTGACAACTGATTGTTGATGACTGAGGGCTGAAGATTGAGGATTCAGGAATGCGGATTCAGAATTGAGGTTCGAGGACTGAGGATTGAGGATTGAGGATTGAGAATTGAGGATTGAGGATTGAGGATTGAAGATTGAGGATTGGGTATTGAGGATTGAAGAATGAGGATTGAGGATTGAGGATTGAGGATTGAGGATTGAGGATTGAGGATTGAAGAAAGAGTATTGAGGATTGAAGATTGAGGATTGGGGATTGAGAATTGAGGATTGAGGATTGAAGATTGAGGATGTGGGCTGAGGGTTGAGGATTGAGGTTTGAGGACTGAGGGCTGAGGATTGAGGATTGAGAATTGAGGATTGAGGATTGAGGATTGAGGATTGTGAATGAGGGCTCAGGGTTGAGGATTGAGGTTTGAGTATAGATCCCTGAGAATTCAGGATATTCTATTGAGTATTGAGAATTGAGGATTGATGGTTGAGTATTGAGGATTGAGGATTGAGGCTTGAGGATTGAGTATTGAAGATTGAGGATTGGTGATTGAGGATTGAGGATTGAGGATTGAGGATTGAGGATTGAGGATTGAAGATTGAGTATTCAGGATTGAGGGTTGAGGATTGAGGATTGAGGATTGAGGATTGAGTATTGAGGATTGAAGATTGAGGATTGGGGACTGAGGATTGAGGACTGAGGGCTGAGGATTGAGGATTGAGAATTGAGGATTGAGGATTGAGGATTGAGGAATGTGAATGAGGGCTCAGGGTTGAGGATTGAGGTTTGAGTATAGATCCCTGAGAATTCAGGATATTCTATTGAGTATTGAGAATTGAGGATTGATGGTTGAGTATTGAGGATTGAGGATTGAGGCTTGAGGATTGAGTATTGAAGATTGAGGATTGGTGATTGAGGATTGAGGATTGAGGATTGAGGATTGAGGATTGAGGATTGAAGATTGAGTATTCAGGATTGAGGGTTGAGGATTGAGGATTGAGGATTGAGGATTGAGTATTGAGGATTGAAGATTGAGGATTGGGGACTGAGGGTTGAAGATTGAGGATTGAGTATTGAGTATTGAGGATTGAGGATTGTGGATTGAAGATTCAGTATTGAGGATTGAAGATTGAGAATTGAGGATTGAGGATTGAGCATTGAGGACTGAGTGTTGAGGGTCGAGTGATGAGAATTGATGATTGTGGATAGAGGTTTGAAGATTGCAGATTGAGTATTGAGTATTGAAAACTGTGAATTGAGGATATTCTACTGAGGATTTAGGATTGACAACTGATTGTTGATGACTGAGAGCTGAAGATTGAGGATTCAGGAATGAGGACTCAGAATTGAGTATTCAGAATTGAGGTTTGAGGACCGAGGATTGAGGGTTGAGGATTGAGTATTGAAGATTGAAGATTGAGGATTGAGGATGGAGGATTGAAGATTGAGGATTGGGTATTGAGGATTGACGAATGAGGATTGAGGGTTGATGATTTAGGATTGAGGATTGAGGATTGAAGATTGAGGATTGGGTATTGAGGATTGAAGAATGAGGATTGAGGATTGAGGATTGAGGATTGAGGGTCGAAGATTGTGTATTGAGGATTGAAGATTGACGATTGAGGATTGAGGATTGAGGATTGACGATTGAACATTGAGGACTGAGTGTTGAGGGTTGAGTAATGGGAATTGTTGTTTGTGGACAGAGGTTTGAAGATTGCAGATTGAGTATAGAGTATTGAAAACTATGAATTGAGGATATTCTATGGAGGATTGAGGATTGACAACTGATTGTTGATGACTGAGGTCTGAAGATTGAGGATTCAGGATTGAGGATTCAGCATTGAGGTTTGAGGACTGAGGATTGAGGATTGAGGATTGAGGAATGAGGATTGAAGATTGAGGAATGTGGATTGAGGGTTGTGGATTGAGGACGAGGACTGAGGTTTGAGTATTGATGTTTGAGGTCTGAGGATAGAGGATTGAGGATTGAGAATTGAGGATTGAGGATTCAGGATTGAAGATTGAGGATTGGGTATTGATTATTGAAGAATGAGCATTGAGGATTGAGGATTGTGGATTGAGGATTGAGGGTTGAGTATTGAAGATTGAGAATTGAGGATTGAGGATTGAAGAATGAGGATTGAGGATTGAGGATTGAGGATTGAGGATTGAAGATTGAGGACTGAGGACTGAGGGTTGAGGATTGAGAATTGAGGATTGAGGATTGACGATTGAAGATTGAGGATTGGGTATTGATGATTGAAGAATGAGGATTGAGGATTGAGGATTGAGGATTGAGGATTGAAGATTGAGTATTGAGGATTGAAGATTGAGGATTGGGGATTGAGGATTGAGGATTGAGGATTGAAGATTGAGGATGAGGTCTGAGGGTTGAGGATTGAGGTTTGAGGACTGAGGGCTGAGGATTGAGGATTGAGAATTGAGGATTGAGGATTGTGAATGAGGGCTCAGGGTTGAGGATTGAGGTTTGAGTATAGAATCCTGAGAATTCAGGATATTCTATTGAGTATTGAGAATTGAGGATTGATGTTTGAGCATTGAGGATTGAGGACTGAGGATTGAGGATTCAGTATTGAAGATTGAGGATTGATGATTGAGGATTGAGGATTGAAGATTGAGGATTGAGGATTGAGGATTGAAGATTGAGTATTCAGGATTGAGGGTTGAGGATTGAGGATTGAGGATTGAGGATTGAGTATTGAGGATTGAAGATTGAGGATTGGGGACTGAGGATTGAAGATTGAGGATTGAGGATTGAGTATTGAGGATTGAGGATTGTGGATTGAAGATTCAGTATTGAGGATTGAAGATTGAGAATTGAGGATTGGGGATTGAGCATTGAGGACTGAGTGTTGAGGTTTGAGTGATGAGAATTGGTGATTGTGGATAGTGGTTTGAAGATTGCAGATTGAGCATTGAGTATTGAAAACTGCGAACTGAGGATATTCTATTGGGGATTGAGGATTGACAACTGATTGTTGATGACTGAGGGCTGAAGATTGAGGATTCAGGAATGCGGATTCAGAATTGAGGTTCGAGGACTGAGGATTGAGGATTGAGGATTGAGAATTGAGGATTGAGGATTGAGGATTGAAGATTGAGGATTGGGTATTGAGGATTGAAGAATCACGATTGAGGATTGAGGATTGAGGATTGAGGTTTGAAGATTGAGGATTGAGGATTGAGTGTTGTGGATTGAGGACGAGGACTGAGGGCTGAGTATTGATGTTTGAGGTCTGAGGATTGAGGATTGAGGATTGAGAATTGAGGATTGAGGATTGAGGATTGAAGATTGAGGATTGGGTATTGAGGATTGAAGAATGAGGATTGAAGATTGAGGATTGAGGATTGAGGATTGAAGAAAGAGTATTGAGGATTGAAGATTGAGGATTGGGGATTGAGGATTGAGGATTGAGGATTGAAGATTGAGGATGTGGGCTGAGGGTTGAGGATTGAGGTTTGAGGACCGAGAGCTGACGATTGAGGATTGAGAATTGAGGATTGAGGATTGAGGATTGAGGATTGTGAATGAGGGCTCAGGGCTGAGGATTGAGGTTTGAGTATAGAACCCTGAGAATTCAGGATATTCTATTGAGTATTGAGAACTGAGGATTGATGGTTGAGTATTGAGGATTGAGGATTGAGGATTGAGGATTGAGTATTGAAGATTGAGGATAGATGATTGAGGATTGAGGATTGAGGATTGAGGATTGAGGATTGAGGATTGAAGATTGAGTATTCAGGATTGAGGGTTGAGGATTGAGGATTGGGGATTGAGGATTGAGTATTGAGGATTGAAGATTGAGGATTGGGGACTGAGGATTGAAGATTGAGGATTGAGGATTCAGTATTGAGGATTGAGGATTGTGGATTGAAGATTCAGTATTGAGGATTGAAGATTGAGAATTGAGGATTGAGGATTGAGCATTGAGGACTGAGTGTAGAGGGTTGAGTGATGAGAATTGATGATTGTGGATAGTGGTTTGAAGATTGCAGATTGAGTATTGAGTATTGAAAACTGCGAACTGAGGATATTCTATTGAGGATTGAGGATTGACAACTGATTGTTGATGACTGAGGGCTGAAGATTGAGGATTCAGGAATGCGGATTCAGAATTGAGGTTCGAGGACTGAGGATTGAGGATTGAGGATTGAGAATTGAGGATTGAGGATTGAGGATTGAAGATTGAGGATTGGGTATTGAGGATTGAAGAATGAGGATTGAGGATTGAGGATTGAGGATTGAGGATTGAGGATTGAGGATTGAAGAAAGAGTATTGAGGATTGAAGATTGAGGATTGGGGATTGAGAATTGAGGATTGAGGATTGAAGATTGAGGATGTGGGCTGAGGGTTGAGGATTGAGGTTTGAGGACTGAGGGCTGAGGATTGAGGATTGAGAATTGAGGATTGAGGATTGAGGATTGAGGATTGTGAATGAGGGCTCAGGGTTGAGGATTGAGGTTTGAGTATAGATCCCTGAGAATTCAGGATATTCTATTGAGTATTGAGAATTGAGGATTGATGGTTGAGTATTGAGGATTGAGGATTGAGGCTTGAGGATTGAGTATTGAAGATTGAGGATTGGTGATTGAGGATTGAGGATTGAGGATTGAGGATTGAGGATTGAGGATTGAAGATTGAGTATTCAGGATTGAGGGTTGAGGATTGAGGATTGAGGATTGAGGATTGAGTATTGAGGATTGAAGATTGAGGATTGGGGACTGAGGATTGAAGATTGAGGATTGAGTATTGAGTATTGAGGATTGAGGATTGTGGATTGAAGATTCAGTATTGAGGATTGAAGATTGAGAATTGAGGATTGAGGATTGAGCATTGAGGACTGAGTGTTGAGGGTCGAGTGATGAGAATTGATGATTGTGGATAGAGGTTTGAAGATTGCAGATTGAGTATTGAGTATTAAAAACTGTGAATTGAGGATATTCTATTGAGGATTTAGGATTGACAACTGATTGTTGATGACTGAGAGCTGAAGATTGAGGATTCAGGAATGAGGACTCAGAATTGAGTATTCAGAATTGAGGTTTGAGGACCGAGGATTGAGGGTTGAGGATTGAGTATTGAAGATTGAAGATTGAGGATTGAGGATTGAGGATTGAAGATTGAGGATTGGGTATTGAGGATTGACGAATGAGGATTGAGGGTTGATGATTTAGGATTGAGGATTGAGGATTGAAGATTGAGGATTGTGTATTGAGGATTGAAGAATGAGGATTGAGGATTGAGGATTGAGGATTGAGGATCGAAGATTGTGTATTGAGGATTGAAGATTGACGATTGAGGATTGAGGATTGAGGATTGACGATTGAACATTGAGGACTGAGTGTTGAGGGTTGAGTAATGGGAATTGTTGTTTGCGGACAGAGGTTTGAAGATTGCAGATTGAGTATAGAGTAATGAAAACTCTGAATTGAGGATATTCTATGGAGGATTGAGGATTGACAACTGATTGTTGATGACTGAGGTCTGAAGATTGAGGATTCAGGATTGAGGATTCAGCATTGAGGTTTGAGGACTGAGGATTGAGGATTGAGGATTGAGGAATGAGGATTGAAGATTGAGGAATGTGGATTGAGGGTTGTGGATTGAGGACGAGGACTGAGGTTTGAGTATTGATGTTTGAGGTCTGAGGATAGAGGATTGAGGATTGAGAATTGAGGATTGAGGATTCAGGATTGAAGATTGAGGATTGGGTATTGATTATTGAAGAATGAGCATTGAGGATTGAGGATTGTGGATTGAGGATTGAGGGTTGAGAAATGAAGATTGAGAATTGAGGATTGAGGATTGAAGATTGAGTATTGAGGATTGAAGATTGAGGATTGAGGATTGAGGATTGAAGATTGATGACTGAGTGTTGAGGGTTGAGTGATGAGAATTGATGTTTGTGGATTGAGATTTGAAGATTGAAGAATGGGGATTGGGTATTGAAAACTGTGATTTGAGCATATTCTATTGAGGATTGAGAATTGACAATTGATTGTTGTGGACCGACGGCTGAAGATTGAGGATTCAGGATTGAGGATTCCGGATTGAGGTTTGAGGACTGAGGATTGAGGGTTGAGGATTGAGAATTGAGGATTGACGCTTGAGGATTGAGGATTGAGGATGGAGGATTGAAGACAGAGGACTGAGTATTGAGGAGTGAGTGTTGAGAATTGATGTTTGAGGACTGAGATTTGATTATTGAATTTTGTGGATTGAGTATTGCACCATGAGAATTCAGGATATTCTATTGAGTATTGAGAACTGTGGATTGATGGTTGAGTATTGAGGATTGATGGTTGAGGGTTGTGTGTTGAGTATTGCGGATTGAGCATTGACGATTGAGGATTGAGGATTGAAGATTGAGGATTGGGGATTAAGGATTGGCGATTGAGGATTGAGTACTGAGGATTGAGAATTGTGGATTGAGTATTGAGGATTGAGTATTGAGGATTGAATATTGAGGATTGAGGAATGAGGATTGAAGTTTGAGGACTGAGTGTTGATGGTTGAGTGACGAGAACTGATGTTTGTGGATTGAGATTTGAAGTTTGAAGAATGGGGATTGAGTATTGAAATCTGTGAATTGAGGATATTCTATTGAGGATTAAGGATTGACAATTGATTTTTGAGGACTGAGAGCTGAAGATTGAGGATTCAGGATCGAGGATTTGGGATTGAGGTTTGAGGAATGAGGATTGAGGGTTGAAGATTGAGTATTGAGTATTGAAAATTGAGGATTGAGGATTGAGAACTAAGGATTGGGGATGAGGGCTGAGTGTTGAGGATTGACGTTAGAGGACTGAGGACTGAGGGTTGAGGATTGAGAATTGAGGATTGAGGATTGAGGATTGAAGATTGAGGATTGGGTATTGAGGATTGAAGAATGAGGATTGAGGATTGAGGATTGAGGATTGAGGATTGAGGATTGAGGATTGAGGACTGAAGATTGAGTATTGAGGATTGAAGATTGATGATTGGGAATTGAGGATTGAGGACTGAGGATTGAAGATTGAGGATTGAAGATTGAGAATTGAGGATTGAAGATTGAGTATTGAGGATTGCGGATTGAGGATTGAGGATTGAAGATTGAGGATTGGGGACTGAGTGTTGAGGGTTGATTGAGGAGAATTGATGTTTGTGGATAGAGCCTTGAAGATTGCAGATTGAGTATTGAGTATTGAAAACTGTGAATTGATGATATTCTATTGAGGATTGAGGATTGACGCCTGATAGTTGAGGTCTGATGTCTGAGGGTTGAGGATTCAGGGTTGATGATTCAGGATTGAGGTTTGAGGACTGAGGATTTAGGATTGAGGATTGAGGCCTGAGGATTGAGGATTGAGGATTGAGGATTGAAGATTGAGGATTCAGGATTGAGGATGAGGGCTGAGGGTTGAAGATTGAGGTTTGAGGACTGAGGTCTGAGGATCGAGGATTGAGAGTTGAGGATTGTGGATTGAGAATTGAAGATTGAGGATTAGGTATTGAGGATTGAAGAATGAGGATTGGGTATTGAGGATTGAAGAATGAGGATTGAGGATTGAGGATTGAGGATTGAGGATTGAGGATTGAAGACTGAGTATCGAGGATTGAATATTGAGGATTGAGGATTGAGGATTGAGGATTGAGTATTGAGGATTGATTATTAAACATTGAGTATTGAGGATTGAAGATTGAGGATTGAGGAATGAGGGTTGAGGATTGAGGATTGTGAATGAGGGCTCAGGGTTGAGGGTTGAGGTTTGAGTATAGATCCCTGAGAATTCAGGATATTCTATTGAGTATTGAGAATTGAGGATTGATGGTTGAGTATTGAGGGTTGAGGATTGAGGATTGAGGATTGAGTATTGAAGATAGAGGATTGATGATTGAGGATTGAGGGTTGAGGATTGTGAATGAGGGCTCAGGGTTGAGGATTGAGGCTTGAGTATAGATCCCTGAGAATTCAGGATATTCTATTGAGTATTGAGAATTGAGGATTGATGGTTGAGTATTGAGGATTGAGGATTGAGGATTTAGGATTGAAGATTGAGTATTCAGGATTGAGGATTGAGGATTGAGGATTGAGGATTGAGGATTCAGGATTGAGTATTGAAGATTGAGGATTGATGGTTGAGGATTGAGGTTTGAGGATTGAGGATTGAGGATTGAGGATTGAAGATTGAGTATTCAGGATTGAGGTTTGAGGATTGAGGATTGTGAATGAGGGCTCAGGGATGAGGATTGAGGTTTGAGTATAGAATCCTGAGAATTCAGGATATTCTATTGAGTATTGAGAATTGAGGATTGATGTTTGAGCATTGAGGATTGAGGACTGAGGATTGGGTATTGAGGATTGAAGAATGAGGATTGAGGATTGAGGATTGAGGATTGAGGATCGAAGATTGTGTATTGAGGATTGAAGATTGACGATTGAGTATTGAGGATTGAGGATTGAGGATTGAACATTGAGGACTGAGTGTTGAGGGTTGAGTAATGGGAATTGTTGTTTGTGGACAGAGGTTTGAAGATTGCAGATTGAGTATAGAGTATTGAAAACTATGAATTGAGGATATTCTATGGAGGATTGAGGATTGACAACTGATTGTTGATGACTGAGGTCTGAAGATTGAGGATTCAGGATTGAGGATTCAGCATTGAGGTTTGAGGACTGAGGATTGAGGATTGAGGATTGAGGAATGAGGATTGAAGATTGAGGAATGTAGATTGAGGGTTGTGGATTGAGGACGAGGACTGAGGTTTGAGTATTGATGTTTGAGGTCTGAGGATAGAGGATTGAGGATTGGGAATTGAGGATTGAGGATTCAGGATTGAAGATTGAGGATTGGGTATTGATTATTGAAGAATGAGGATTGAGGATTGAGGATTGTGGATTGAGGATTGAGGGTTGAGTATTGAAGATTGAGAATTGAGGATTGAGGATTGAAGATTGAGTATTGAGGATTGAAGATTGAGGATTGAGGATTGAGGATTGAAGATTGATGACTGAGTGTTGAGGGTTGAGTGATGAGAATTGATGTTTGTGGATTGAGATTTGAAGATTGAAAAATGGGGATTGGGTATTGAAAACTGTGATTTGAGGATATTCTATTGAGGATTGAGAATTGACAATTGATTGTTGTGGACCGACGGCTGAAGATTGAGGATTCAGGTTTGAGGATTCCGGATTGAGGTTTGAGGACTGAGGATTGAGGGTTGAGGATTGAGAATTGAGGATTGACGCTTGACGATTGAGGATTGAGGATGGAGGATTGAAGACAGAGGACTGAGTATTGAGGATTGAGTGTTGAGAATTGATGTTTGAGGACTGAGATTTGATTATTGAATTTTGTGGATTGAGTATTGCACCATGAGAATTCAGGATATTCTATTGAGTATTGAGAACTGTGGATTGATGGTGGAGTATTGAGTATTGATGGTTGAGGGTTGTGTGTTGAATATTGCGGATTGAGCATTGAGGATTGAGGATTGAGGATTGAAGATTGAGGATTGGGGATTAAGGATTGGCGATTGAGGATTGAGTACTGAGGATTGTGAATTGTGGATTGAGTATTGAGGATTGAGTATTGAGGATTGAATATTGAGGATTGAGGAATGAGGATTGAAGATTGAGGACTGAGTGTTGATGGTTGAGTGATGAGAATTGATGTTTGTGGTTTGAGATTTGAAGATTGAAAAATGGGGATTGGGTATTGAAAACTGTGATTTGAGGATACTCTATTGAGGATTGAGAATTGACAATTGATTGTTGTGGACCGACGGCTGAAGATTGAGGATTCAGGTTTGAGGATTCCGGATTGAGGTTTGAGGACTGAGGATTGAGGGTTGAGGATTGAGAATTGAGGATTGACGCTTGACGATTGAGGATTGAGGATGGAGGATTGAAGACAGAGGACTGAGTATTGAGGATTGAGTGTTGAGAATTGATGTTTGAGGACTGAGATTTGATTATTGACTTTTGTGGATTGAGTATTGCATCATGAGAATTCAGGATATTCTATTGAGTATTGAGAACTGTGGATTGATGGTGGAGTATTGAGGATTGATGGTTGAGGGTTGTGTGTTGAATATTGCGGATTGAGCATTGAGGATTGAGGATTGAGGATTGAAGATTGAGGATTGGGGATTGAAGATTGATGATTGGGGATTGAGGATTGAGTACTGAGGATTGTGAATTGTGGATTGAGTATTGAGGATTGAGTATTGAGGATTGAATATTGAGGATTGAGGAATGAGGATTGAGGATTGAGGACTGAGTGTTGATGGTTGAGTGACGAGAACTGATGTTTGTGGATTGAGATTTGAAGATTGAAGAATGGGGATTGAGTATTGAAATCTGAGAATTGAGGATATTCTATTGAGGATTAAGGATTGACAATTGATTTTTGAGGACTGAGAGCTGAAGATTGAGGATTCAGGATCGAGGATTTGGGATTGAGGTTTGAGGAATGAGGATTGAGGGTTGAAGATTGAGTATTGAGGATTGAAAATTGAGGATTGAGGATTGAGAACTAAGGATTGGGGATGATGGCTGAGTGTTGAGGATTGACGTTAGAGGACTGAGGACTGAGGGTTGAGGATTGAGAATTGAGGATTGAGGATTGAGGATTGAAGATTGAGGATTGGGTATTGAGGATTGAAGAATGAGGATTGAGGATTGAGGATTGAGGATTGAGGATTGAGGATCGAGGATTGACGACTGAAGATCGAGTATTGAGGATTGAAGATTGATGATTGGGGATTGAGGATTGAGGTTTGAGGATTGAAGATTGAGGATTGAAGATTGAGTATTGAGGATTGAAGATTGAGGATTGAGGATTGAAGATTGAGGATTGGGTATTGAGGACTGAAGAATGAGGATTGAGGATTGAGGATTGAGGATTGAGGATTGAAGACTGAGTATTGAGGATTGAAGGTTGACGGTTGAGTATTGAGGATTGGGGATTGAGGATTGAGGATTGAGGATAGAGGATTGAAGATTTAGTATTGAGGATTGAAGATTGATGATTGATGATTGGGGATTGAGGATTGAGGATTGAGTATTGAGGATTGAAGATTGAGGATTGGGGACTGAGTGTTGAAGATTGAGGATTGAGGATTGAGTATTGAGGATTGAGGATTCAGGATTGAAGATTCAGTATTGAGGATTGAAGATTGAGGTTTGAGGATTGAGTATTGAGCATTGAGGACTGAGTGTTGAGGGTTGAGTGATGAGAATTGATGATTGTGGATAGAAGTTTGAAGATTGCAGATTGAGTATTGAGTATTGAAAACTGTGAATTGAGGATATTCTATTGAGGATTGAGGATTGACAACTGATTGTTGATGACTGAGGGATGAAGATTGAGGATTCAGGAATGCGGATTCAGAATTGAGGTTCGAGGACTGGGCATTGAGGGTTGAGGATTGAGAATTGAGGTTTGAGGATTGAGGATTGAGGATTGAAGATTGGGTATTCAGGATTGAGGATTGAGGATTGAGGATTGAGGGTTGAGGATTGAGAATTGAGGATTGAGGATTGAAGATTGAGCATTGAGGATTGAAGTTTGAGGATTGAGGATTGTGGATTGAGGATTGAGGATTGAAGATTGAGGATGAGGTCTGAGGGTTGAGGGTTGAGGTTTGAGGATTGAGGATTGACGATTGAAGATTGAGGATTGGGTATTGAGGATTGAACATTGAGGATTGAGGATTGAGGATTGAGGATTGAGGATTGAAGATTGAGTATTGAGGATTGAAGATTGAGGATTGGGGATTGAGGATTGTGAATGAGGGCTCAGGGTTGAGGATTGAGGTTTGAGTATAGAACCCTGAGAATTCAGGATATTCTATTGAGTATTGAGAATTGAGGATTGATGTTTGAGCATTGAGGATTGAGGACTGAGGATTGAGGATTGAGTATTGAAGATTGAGGATTGATGATTGAGGATCGAGGATTGAAGATTGAGGATTGAGGATTGAGGATTGAAGATTGAGTATTCAGGATTGAGGGTTGAGGATTGAGGATTGAGGATTGAGGATTGAGTATTGAGGATTGAAGATTGAGGATTGGGGACTGAGGATTGAAGATTGAGGATTGAGGATTGAGTATTGAGGATTGAGGATTGTGGATTGAAGATTCAGTATTGAGGATTGAAGATTGAGAATTGAGGATTGAGGATTGAGCATTGAGGACTGAGTGTTGAGGTTTGAGTGATGAGAATTGGTGATTGTGGATAGTGGTTTGAAGATTGCAGATTGAGTATTGAGTATTGAAAACTGCGAACTGAGGATATTCTATTGGGGATTGAGGATTGACAACTGATTGTTGATGACTGAGGGCTGAAGATTGAGGACTCAGGAATGCGGATTCAGAATTGAGGTTCGAGGACTGAGGATTGAGGATTGAGGATTGAGAATTGAGGATTGAGGATTGAGGATTGAAGATTGAGGATTGGGTATTGAGGATTGAAGAATCAGGATTGAGGATTGAGGATTGAGGATTGAGGATTGAAGATTGAGGATTGAGGATTGAGTGTTGTGGATTGAGGACGAGGACTGAGGGCTGAGTATTGACGTTTGAGGTCTGAGGATTGAGGATTGAGGATTGAGAATTGAGAATTGAGGATTGAGGATTGAAGATTGAGGATTGGGTATTGAGGATTGAAGAATGAGGATTGAGGATTGAGGATTGAGGATTGAGGATTGAAGAAAGAGTATTGAGGATTGAAGATTGAGGATTGGGGATTGAGAATTGAGGATTGAGGATTGAAGATTGAGGATGTGGGCTGAGGGTTGAGGATTGAGGTTTGAGGACTGAGGGCTGAGGATTGAGGATTGAGAATTGAGGATTGAGGATTGAGGATTGAGGATTGTGAATGAGGGCTCAGGGTTGAGGATTGAGGTTTGAGTATAGATCCCTGAGAATTCAGGATATTCTATCGAGTATTGAGAATTGAGGATTGATGGTTGAGTATTGAGGATTGAGGATTGAGGCTTGAGGATTGTGTATTGAAGATAGAGGATTGATGATTGAGGATTGAGGATTGAGGATTGAGGATTGAGGATTTAGGATTGAAGATTGAGTATTCAGGATTGAGGGTTGAGGATTGAGGATTGACGATTGAGGATTGAGTATTGAGGATTGAAGATTGAGGATTGGGGACTGAGGATTGAAGATTGAGGATTGAGGATTGAGTATTGAGGATTGAGGATTGTGGATTGAAGATTCAGTATTGAGGATTGAAGATTGAGAATTGAGGATTGAGGATTGAGGATTGAGGATTGAAGAAAGAGTATTGAGGATTGAAGATTGAGGATTGGGGATTGAGGAATCAGGATTGAAGATTGAGGATTGGGGACTGAGAGTTGAGGGTTGCGTGATGAGAGTTGATGTTTGTGGATAGAGATTTGAAGATTGCAGACTGAGTATTGCGTATTGAAAACTCTGAACTGAGGATATTCTATTGAGGATTGAGGATTGACAACTGATTGTTGATTACTGAGGGCTGAAGATTGAGGATTCAGGAATGCGGATTCAGAATTGAGGTTCGAGGACTGAGGATTGAGGATTGAGGATTGAGAATTGAGGTTTGAGGATTGAGGATTGAGGATTGAAGATTGAGTATTCAGGATTGAGGATTGAGGATTGAGGATTGAGGATTGAGTATTGAGGATTGAATATTGAGGATTGAGGAATGAGGATTGAGGATTGAGGACTGAGTGTTGATGGTTGAGTGACGAGAACTGATGTTTGTAATTGAGATTTGAAGATTGAAGAATGGGGATTGAGTATTGAAATCTGAGAATTGAGGATATTCTATTGAGGATTAAGGATTGACAATTGATTTTTGAGGACTGAGAGCTGAAGATTGAGGATTCAGGATCGACGATTTGGGATTGAGGTTTGAGGAATGAGGATTGAGGGTTGAAGATTGAGTATTGAGGATTGAAAATTGAGGACTGAGGATTGAGAACTAAGGATTGGGGATGAGGGCTGAGTGTTGAGGATTGACGTTAGAGGACTGAGGACTGAGGGTTGAGGATTGAGAATTGAGGATTGAGGATTGAGGATTGAAGATTGAGGATTGGGTATTGAGGATTGAAGAATGAGGATTGAGGATTGAGGATTGAGGATTGAGGATTGAGGATTGAGGATTGAGGACTGAAGATTGAGTATTGAGGATTTAAGATTGATGATTGGGGATTGAGGATTGAGGTTTGAGGATTGAAGATTGAGGATTGAAGATTGAGTATTGAGGATTGGAAATTGAGGATTGAGGATTGAAGATTGAGGATTGGGTATTGAGGACTGAAGAATGAGGATTGAGGATTGAGGATTGAGGATTGAGGATTGAAGATTGAGTATTGAGGATTGAAGGTTGACGGTTGAGTATTGAGGATTGGGGATTGAGGATTGAGGATTGAGGATAGAGGATTGAAGATTTAGTATTGAGGATTGAAGATTGATGATTGAGGATTGGGGATTGAGGATTGAGGATTGAGTATTGAGGATTGAAGATTGAGGATTGGGGACTGAGTGTTGAAGATTGAGGATTGAGGATTGAGTATTGAGGATTGAGGATTCAGGATTGAAGATTCAGTATTGAGGATTGAAGATTGAGGTTTGAGGATTGAGTATTGAGCATTGAGGACTGAGTGTTGAGGGTTGAGTGATGAGAATTGATGATTGTGGATAGAAGTTTGAAGATTGCAGATTGAGTATTGAGTATTGAAAACTGTGAATTGAGGATATTCTATTGAGGATTGAGGATTGACAACTGATTGTTGATGACTGAGGGATGAAGATTGAGGATTCAGGAATGCGGATTCAGAATTGAGGTTCGAGGACTGGGGATTGAGGGTTGAGGATTGAGAATTGAGGTTTGAGGATTGAGGATTGAGGATTGAAGATTGGGTATTCAGGATTGAGGATTGAGGATTGAGGATTGAGGGTTGAGGATTGAGAATTGAGGATTGAGGATTGAAGATTGAGCATTGAGTATTGAAGTTTGAGGATTGAGGATTGTGGATTGAGGATTGAGGATTGAAGATTGAGGATGAGGTCTGAGGGTTGAGGGTTGAGGTTTGAGGACTGAGGACTGAGGGTTGAGGATTGAGAATTGAGGATTGAGGATTGACGATTGAAGATTGAGGATTGGGTATTGAGGATTGAAGATTGAGGATTGAGGATTGAGGATTGAGGATTGAGGATTGAAGATTGAGTATTGAGGATTGAAGATTGAGGATTGGGGCTTGAGGATTGTGAATGAGGGCTCAGGGTTGAGGATTGAGGTTTGAGTATAGAATCCTGAGAATTCAGGATATTCTATTGAGTATTGAGAATTGAGGATTGATGTTTGAGCATTGAGGATTGAGGACTGAGGATTGAGGATTGAGTATTGAAGATTGAGGATTGATGATTGAGGATTGAGGATTGAAGATTGAGGATTGAGGATTGAGGATTGAAGATTGAGGATTCAGGATTGAGGGTTGAGGATTGAGGATTGAGGATTGAGGATTGAGTATTGAGGATTGAAGATTGAGGATTGGGGATTGAGAATTGAGGATTGAGGATTGAAGATTGAGGATGTGGGCTGAGGGTTGAGGATTGAGGTTTGAGGACTGAGGGCTGAGGATTGAGGATTGAGAATTGAGGATTGAGGATTGAGGATTGAGGATTGTGAATGAGGGCTCAGGGTTGAGGATTGAGGTTTGAGTATAGATCCCTGAGAATTCAGGATATTCTATCGAGTATTGAGAATTGAGGATTGATGGTTGAGTATTGAGGATTGAGGATTGAGTCTTGAGGATTGAGTATTGAAGATTGAGGATTGAGGATTGAAGATTGAGGATTGGGTATTGAGGATTGAAGAATGAGGATTGAGGATTGAGGATTGAGGATTGAGGATTGAGGATTGAGGATTGAGGACTGAAGATTGAGTATTGAGGATTGAAGATTGATGATTGCCGATTGAGGATTGAGGACTGAGGATTGAAGATTGAGGATTGAAGATTGAGAATTGAGGATTGAAGATTGAGTATTGAGGATTGCGGATTGAGGATTGAGGATTGAAGATTGAGGATTGGGGACTGAGTGTTGAGGGTTGATTGAGGAGAATTGATGTTTGTGGATAGAGCCTTGAAGATTGCAGATTGAGTATTGAGTATTGAAAACTGTGAATTGATGATATTCTATTGAGGATTGAGGATTGACGCCTGATAGTTGAGGTCTGATGTCTGAGGGTTGAGGATTCAGGGTTGATGATTCAGGATTGAGGTTTGAGGACTGAGGATTTAGGATTGAGGATTGAGGCCTGAGGATTGAGGATTGAGGATTGAGGATTGAAGATTGAGGATTCAGGATTGAGGATGAGGGCTGAGGGTTGAAGATTGAGGTTTGAGGACTGAGGTCTGAGGATCGAGGATTGAGAGTTGAGGATTGAGGATTGAGAATTGAAGATTGAGGATTAGGTATTGAGGATTGAAGAATGAGGATTGGGTATTGAGGATTGAAGAATGAGGATTGAGGATTGAGGATTGAGGATTGAGGATTGAGGATTGAAGACTGAGTATCGAGGATTGAATATTGAGGATTGAGGATTGAGGATTGAGGATTGAGTATTGAGGATTGATTATTAAACATTGAGTATTGAGGATTGAAGATTGAGGATTGAGGAATGAGGGTTGAGGATTGAGGATTGTGAATGAGGGCTCAGGGTTGAGGGTTGAGGTTTGAGTATAGATCCCTGAGAATTCAGGATATTCTATTGAGTATTGAGAATTGAGGATTGATGGTTGAGTATTGAGGGTTGAGGATTGAGGATTGAGGATTGAGTATTGAAGATTGAGGATTGATGATTGAGGATTGAGGGTTGAGGATTGTGAATGAGGGCTCAGGGTTGAGGATTGAGGCTTGAGTATAGATCCCTGAGAATTCAGGATATTCTATTGAGTATTGAGAATTGAGGATTGATGGTTGAGTATTGAGGATTGAGGATTGAGGATTTAGGATTGAAGATTGAGTATTCAGGATTGAGGATTGAGGATTGAGGATTGAGGATTGAGGATTCAGGATTGAGTATTGAAGATTGAGGATTGATGGTTGAGGATTGAGGTTTGAGGATTGAGGATTGAGGATTGAGGATTGAAGATTGAGTATTCAGGATTGAGGTTTGAGGATTGAGGATTGTGAATGAGGGCTCAGGGATGAGGATTGAGGTTTGAGTATAGAATCCTGAGAATTCAGGATATTCTATTGAGTATTGAGAATTGAGGATTGATGTTTGAGCATTGAGGATTGAGGACTGAGGATTGGGTATTGAGGATTGAAGAATGAGGATTGAGGATTGAGGATTGAGGATTGAGGATCGAAGATTGTGTATTGAGGATTGAAGATTGACGATTGAGTATTGAGGATTGAGGATTGAGGATTGAACATTGAGGACTGAGTGTTGAGGGTTGAGTAATGGGAATTGTTGTTTGTGGACAGAGGTTTGAAGATTGCAGATTGAGTATAGAGTATTGAAAACTATGAATTGAGGATATTCTATGGAGGATTGAGGATTGACAACTGATTGTTGATGACTGAGGTCTGAAGATTGAGGATTCAGGATTGAGGATTCAGCATTGAGGTTTGAGGACTGAGGATTGAGGATTGAGGATTGAGGAATGAGGATTGAAGATTGAGGAATGTAGATTGAGGGTTGTGGATTGAGGACGAGGACTGAGGTTTGAGTATTGATGTTTGAGGTCTGAGGATAGAGGATTGAGGATTGGGAATTGAGGATTGAGGATTCAGGATTGAAGATTGAGGATTGGGTATTGATTATTGAAGAATGAGGATTGAGGATTGAGGATTGTGGATTGAGGATTGAGGGTTGAGTATTGAAGATTGAGAATTGAGGATTGAGGATTGAAGATTGAGTATTGAGGATTGAAGATTGAGGATTGAGGATTCAGGATTGAAGATTGATGACTGAGTGTTGAGGGTTGAGTGATGAGAATTGATGTTTGTGGATTGAGATTTGAAGATTGAAAAATGGGGATTGGGTATTGAAAACTGTGATTTGAGGATATTCTATTGAGGATTGAGAATTGACAATTGATTGTTGTGGACCGACGGCTGAAGATTGAGGATTCAGGTTTGAGGATTCCGGATTGAGGTTTGAGGACTGAGGATTGAGGGTTGAGGATTGAGAATTGAGGATTGACGCTTGACGATTGAGGATTGAGGATGGAGGATTGAAGACAGAGGACTGAGTATTGAGGATTGAGTGTTGAGAATTGATGTTTGAGGACTGAGATTTGATTATTGAATTTTGTGGATTGAGTATTGCACCATGAGAATTCAGGATATTCTATTGAGTATTGAGAACTGTGGATTGATGGTGGAGTATTGAGTATTGATGGTTGAGGGTTGTGTGTTGAATATTGCGGATTGAGCATTGAGGATTGAGGATTGAGGATTGAAGATTGAGGATTGGGGATTAAGGATTGGCGATTGAGGATTGAGTACTGAGGATTGTGAATTGTGGATTGAGTATTGAGGATTGAGTATTGAGGATTGAATATTGAGGATTGAGGAATGAGGATTGAAGATTGAGGACTGAGTGTTGATGGTTGAGTGATGAGAATTGATGTTTGTGGTTTGAGATTTGAAGATTGAAAAATGGGGATTGGGTATTGAAAACTGTGATTTGAGGATACTCTATTGAGGATTGAGAATTGACAATTGATTGTTGTGGACCGACGGCTGAAGATTGAGGATTCAGGTTTGAGGATTCCGGATTGAGGTTTGAGGACTGAGGATTGAGGGTTGAGGATTGAGAATTGAGGATTGACGCTTGACGATTGAGGATTGAGGATGGAGGATTGAAGACAGAGGACTGAGTATTGAGGATTGAGTGTTGAGAATTGATGTTTGAGGACTGAGATTTGATTATTGACTTTTGTGGATTGAGTATTGCATCATGAGAATTCAGGATATTCTATTGAGTATTGAGAACTGTGGATTGATGGTGGAGTATTGAGGATTGATGGTTGAGGGTTGTGTGTTGAATATTGCGGATTGAGCATTGAGGATTGAGGATTGAGGATTGAAGATTGAGGATTGGGGATTGAAGATTGATGATTGGGGATTGAGGATTGAGTACTGAGGATTGTGAATTGTGGATTGAGTATTGAGGATTGAGTATTGAGGATTGAATATTGAGGATTGAGGAATGAGGATTGAGGATTGAGGACTGAGTGTTGATGGTTGAGTGACGAGAACTGATGTTTGTGGATTGAGATTTGAAGATTGAAGAATGGGGATTGAGTATTGAAATCTGAGAATTGAGGATATTCTATTGAGGATTAAGGATTGACAATTGATTTTTGAGGACTGAGAGCTGAAGATTGAGGATTCAGGATCGAGGATTTGGGATTGAGGTTTGAGGAATGAGGATTGAGGGTTGAAGATTGAGTATTGAGGATTGAAAATTGAGGATTGAGGATTGAGAACTAAGGATTGGGGATGATGGCTGAGTGTTGAGGATTGACGTTAGAGGACTGAGGACTGAGGGTTGAGGATTGAGAATTGAGGATTGAGGATTGAGGATTGAAGATTGAGGATTGGGTATTGAGGATTGAAGAATGAGGATTGAGGATTGAGGATTGAGGATTGAGGATTGAGGATCGAGGATTGACGACTGAAGATCGAGTATTGAGGATTGAAGATTGATGATTGGGGATTGAGGATTGAGGTTTGAGGATTGAAGATTGAGGATTGAAGATTGAGTATTGAGGATTGAAGATTGAGGATTGAGGATTGAAGATTGAGGATTGGGTATTGAGGACTGAAGAATGAGGATTGAGGATTGAGGATTGAGGATTGAGGATTGAAGACTGAGTATTGAGGATTGAAGGTTGACGGTTGAGTATTGAGGATTGGGGATTGAGGATTGAGGATTGAGGATAGAGGATTGAAGATTTAGTATTGAGGATTGAAGATTGATGATTGATGATTGGGGATTGAGGATTGAGGATTGAGTATTGAGGATTGAAGATTGAGGATTGGGGACTGAGTGTTGAAGATTGAGGATTGAGGATTGAGTATTGAGGATTGAGGATTCAGGATTGAAGATTCAGTATTGAGGATTGAAGATTGAGGTTTGAGGATTGAGTATTGAGCATTGAGGACTGAGTGTTGAGGGTTGAGTGATGAGAATTAATGATTGTGGATAGAAGTTGGAAGATTGCAGATTGAGTATTGAGTATTGAAAACTGTGAATTGAGGATATTCTATTGAGGATTGAGGATTGACAACTGATTGTTGATGACTGAGGGATGAAGATTGAGGATTCAGGAATGCGGATTCAGAATTGAGGTTCGAGGACTGGGCATTGAGGGTTGAGGATTGAGAATTGAGGTTTGAGGATTGAGGATTGAGGATTGAAGATTGGGTATTCAGGATTGAGGATTGAGGATTGAGGATTGAGGGTTGAGGATTGAGAATTGAGGATTGAGGATTGAAGATTGAGCATTGAGGATTGAAGTTTGAGGATTGAGGATTGTGGATTGAGGATTGAGGATTGAAGATTGAGGATGAGGTCTGAGGGTTGAGGGTTGAGGTTTGAGGATTGAGGATTGACGATTGAAGATTGAGGATTGGGTATTGAGGATTGAACATTGAGGATTGAGGATTGAGGATTGAGGATTGAGGATTGAAGATTGAGTATTGAGGATTGAAGATTGAGGATTGGGGATTGAGGATTGTGAATGAGGGCTCAGGGTTGAGGATTGAGGTTTGAGTATAGAACCCTGAGAATTCAGGATATTCTATTGAGTATTGAGAATTGAGGATTGATGTTTGAGCATTGAGGATTGAGGACTGAGGATTGAGGATTGAGTATTGAAGATTGAGGATTGATGATTGAGGATCGAGGATTGAAGATTGAGGATTGAGGATTGAGGATTGAAGATTGAGTATTCAGGATTGAGGGTTGAGGATTGAGGATTGAGGATTGAGGATTGAGTATTGAGGATTGAAGATTGAGGATTGGGGACTGAGGATTGAAGATTGAGGATTGAGGATTGAGTATTGAGGATTGAGGATTGTGGATTGAAGATTCAGTATTGAGGATTGAAGATTGAGAATTGAGGATTGAGGATTGAGCATTGAGGACTGAGTGTTGAGGTTTGAGTGATGAGAATTGGTGATTGTGGATAGTGGTTTGAAGATTGCAGATTGAGTATTGAGTATTGAAAACTGCGAACTGAGGATATTCTATTGGGGATTGAGGATTGACAACTGATTGTTGATGACTGAGGGCTGAAGATTGAGGACTCAGGAATGCGGATTCAGAATTGAGGTTCGAGGACTGAGGATTGAGGATTGAGGATTGAGAATTGAGGATTGAGGATTGAGGATTGAAGATTGAGGATTGGGTATTGAGGATTGAAGAATCAGGATTGAGGATTGAGGATTGAGGATTGAGGATTGAAGATTGAGGATTGAGGATTGAGTGTTGTGGATTGAGGACGAGGACTGAGGGCTGAGTATTGACGTTTGAGGTCTGAGGATTGAGGATTGAGGATTGAGAATTGAGAATTGAGGATTGAGGATTGTAGATTGAGGATTGGGTATTGAGGATTGAAGAATGAGGATTGAGGATTGAGGATTGAGGATTGAGGATTGAAGAAAGAGTATTGAGGATTGAAGATTGAGGATTGGGGATTGAGAATTGAGGATTGAGGATTGAAGATTGAGGATGTGGGCTGAGGGTTGAGGATTGAGGTTTGAGGACTGAGGGCTGAGGATTGAAGATTGAGAATTGAGGATTGAGGATTGAGGATTGAGGATTGTGAATGAGGGCTCAGGGTTGAGGATTGAGGTTTGAGTATAGATCCCTGAGAATTCAGGATATTCTATCGAGTATTGAGAATTGAGGATTGATGGTTGAGTATTGAGGATTGAGGATTGAGGCTTGAGGATTGTGTATTGAAGATAGAGGATTGATGATTGAGGATTGAGGATTGAGGATTGAGGATTGAGGATTTAGGATTGAAGATTGAGTATTCAGGATTGAGGGTTGAGGATTGAGGATTGACGATTGAGGATTGAGTATTGAGGATTGAAGATTGAGGATTGGGGACTGAGGATTGAAGATTGAGGATTGAGGATTGAGTATTGAGGATTGAGGATTGTGGATTGAAGATTCAGTATTGAGGATTGAAGATTGAGAATTGAGGATTGAGGATTGAGGATTGAGGACTGAGTGTTGAGGGTTGAGTGATGAGAATTGATGATTGTGGATAGAGGTTTGAAGATTGCAGATTGAGTATTTTGTATTGAAAACTGTGAATTGAGGATATTCTATTGAGGATTTAGGATTGACAACTGATTGTTGATGACTGAGAGCTGAAGATTGAGGATTCAGGAATGAGGATTCAGAATTGAGTATTCAGAATTGAGGTTTGAGGACCGAGGATTGAGGGTTGAGGATTGAGTACTGAAGATTGAAGATTGAGGATTGAGGATTGAGGATTGAAGATTGAGGATTGGGTATTGAGGATTGATGAATGAGGATTGAGGATTGATGGTTTAGGATTGAGGATTGAGGATTGAAGATTGAGGATTGGGTATTGAGGATTGAAGAATGAGGATTGAGGATTGAGGATTGAGGATTGAGGATCGAAGATTGTGTATTGAGGATTGAAGATTGACGATTGAGGATTGAGGTTTGAGGATTGAGGATTGAACATTGAGGACTGAGTGTTGAGGGTTGAGTAATGGGAATTGTTGTTTGTGGACAGAGGTTTGAAGATTGCAGATTGAGTATAGAGTATTGAAAACTATGAATTGAGGATATTCTATGGAGGATTGAGGATTGACAACTGATTGTTGATGACTGAGTTCTGAAGATTGAGGATTCAGGATTGAGGATTCAGCATTGAGGTTTGAGGACTGAGGATTGAGGATTGAGGATTGAGGAATGAGGATTGAAGATTGAGGAATGTGGATTGAGGGTTGTAGATTGAGGACGAGGACTGAGGTTTGAGTATTGATGTTTGAGGTCTGAGGATAGAGGATTGAGGATTGAGAATTGAGGATTGAGGATTCAGGATTGAAGATTGAGGATTGGGTATTGATTATTGAAGAATGAGGATTGAGGATTGAGGATTGTGGATTGAGGATTGAGGGTTGAGTATTGAAGATTGAGAATTGAGGATTGAGGATTGAAGATTGAGTATTGAGTATTGAAGATTGAGGATTGAGAATTGAGGATTGAAGATTGATGACTGAGTGTTGAGGGTTGATTGATGAAAATTGATGTTTGTGGATTGAGATTTGAAGATTGAAGAATGGGGATTGGGTATTGAAAACTGTGATTTGAGGATATTCTATTGAGGATTGAGAATTGACAATTGATTGTTGTGGACCGACGGCTGAAGATTGAGGATTCAGGATTGAGGATTCCGGATTGAGGTTTGAGGACTGAGGATTGAGGGTTGAGGATTGAGAATTGAGGATTGACGCTTGACGATTGAGGATTGAGGATGGAGGATTGAAGACAGAGGACTGAGTATTGAGGATAGAGTGTTGAGAATTGATGTTTGAGGACTGAGATTTGATTATTGAATTTTGTGGATTGAGTATTGCACCATGAGAATTCAGGATATTCTGTTGAGTATTGAGAACTGTGGATTGATGGTTGAGTATTGAGGATTGATGGTTGAGGGTTGTGTGTTGAATATTGCGGATTGAGCATTGAGGATTGAGGATTGAGGATTGAAGATTGAGGATTGGGGATTAAGGATTGGCGATTGTGGATTGAGTACTGAGGATTGTGAATTGTGGATTGAGTATTGAGGATTGAATATTGAGGATTGAGGAATGAGGATTAAAGATTGAGGACTGAGTGTTGATGGTTGAGTGACGAGAACTGATGTTTGTGGATTGAGATTTGAAGATTGAAGAATGGGGATTGAGTATTGAAATCTGTTAATTGAGGATATTCTATTGAGGATTAAGGATTGACAATTGATTTTTGAGGACTGAGACCTGAAGATTGAGGATTCAGGATCGAGGATTTGGGACTGAGGTTTGAGGAATGAGGATTGAGGGTTGAAGATTGAGTATTGAGGATTGAAAATTGAGGATTGAGGATTGAGAACTAAGGATTGGGGATGAGGGCTGAGTGTTGAGGATTGACGTTAGAGGACTGAGGACTGAGGTTTGAGGATTGAGAATTGAGGATTGAGGATTGAGGATTGAAGATTGAGGATTGGGTATTGAGGATTGAAGAATGAGGATTGAGGATTGAGGATTGAGGATTGAGGATTGAGGATTGAGGATTGAGGACTGAAGATTGAGTATTGAGGATTGAAGATTGATGATTGGGGATTGAGGATTGAGGAT
Organism: Calliopsis andreniformis; assembly: GCF_051401765.1. Lineage (NCBI taxonomy): Eukaryota > Metazoa > Arthropoda > Insecta > Hymenoptera > Andrenidae > Calliopsis > Calliopsis andreniformis. The sequence goes on along the minus strand of NW_027480444.1, from coordinate 3,795,027 downwards.
TGAGGATTGAAGACTGAGGATTGAAGATTGAGTATTGAGGATTGAAGATTGAGGATTGAGGATTGAAGATTGAGGATTGGGTATTGAGGATTGAAGAATGAGGATTGAGGATTGAGGATTGAGGATTGAGGATTGAAGATAGAGTATTGAGGATTGAAGGTTGACGGTTGAGTATTGAGGATTGGGGATTGAGGATTGAGGATTGAGGATAGAGGATTGAAGATTGAGTATTGAGGAATGAAGATTGATGATTGAGGATTGAGGATTGAGGATTGAGGATTGAAGACTGAGCATTGAAGATTGAGTATTGAGGATTGAAGATTGAGGATTGCGGATTGCGGAATGAGGATTGAGGATTGAAGATTGAGGATTGGCGACTGAGTGTTGAGGGTTGAGTGATGAGAATTGATGTTTGTGAATAGAGATTTGAAGATTGCAGGTTGAGTATTGAGCATTGAGACCTGCGAATTGAGGATATTCTATTGAGGATTGAGGATTGACAACTGATTGTTGAGGACTGCGAGCTGAAGATTGAGGATTCAGGATTGAGGATTCAGGATAGAGGTTTGAGGACTGAGGATTGAGGATTGAGGACTGAAGATTGAGGATTGAGGATTGAGGATTAAAGATTGAGGATTGGGTATTCAGGATTGAACATTGAGGATTGAGGATTGAGTATTGAGGATTGAGGATTGAGGATTGAATATTGAATATTGATGATTGAAGATTGAAGATCGAGGATAGAGTGTTGTGGATTGAGGACGAGGACTGAGGATTGAGTATTGATGTTTGAGGTCTGAAGATTGAGGATTGAAGACTGAGGATTGAAGATTGAGTATTGAGGATTGAAGATTGAGGATTGAGGATTGAAGATTGAGTATTGGGTATTGAGGATTGAAGGTTGAGGATTGAGGATTGCGGATTGAGGATTGAGGACTGAGGATTGAGGATTGAAAATTGAGTATTGAGGATTGAAGACTGACGATTGAGGATTGAGGATTGAGGATTGAGGATTGAGGATTGAAGATTGAGTTTTGAGGATTGAAAATTGAGGATTGAGGATTGAGGATTGAGGATTGAGGACTGAGGATTGACGATTGAGTATTGAAGATTCAGTATTGAGGGTGGAAGATTGAGAATTGAGGATTGAGGATTGAACATTGAGGACTGAGTGTTGAGGGTTGAGTGATGTGAATTGATGTTTGTGGATAGAGATTTGAAGATTGCAGATTGAGTATTGAGTATTGAAAACTGCGAATTGAGGATATTCTATTGAGGATTGAGGATTGACATCGGATTGTTGAGGACTGAGGGCTGAAGATTGAGGGTTCAGGATTGTGGATTCAGAATTCAGGATTGAGGACTGAGGATTGAGGATTGAAGATTGAGGATTGAAGATTGAGTATTGAGGATTGAAGATTGAGGATTGAGGATTGAAGGTTGAGGATTGGGTATTGAGGATTGAAGAATGAGGATTGAGGATTGAGGACTGAGGATTGAGGATTGAAGATTGAGTATTGAGGATTGAAGGTTGACGGTTGAGTATTGAGGATTGGGGATTGAGGATTGAGGATTGAGGATAGAGGATTGAAGATTGAGTATTGAGGATTGAAGATTGATGATTGAGGATTGAGGATTGAGGATTGAGGATTGAAGATTGAGGATTGAAGATTGAGTATTGAGGATTGAGGATTGAGGATTGAGGATTGCGGATTGAGGATTGAGGATTGAAGGTTGAGGATTGGGGACTGAGTGTTGAGGGTTGAGTGATGAGAATTGATGTTTGTGAATAGAGATTTGAACATTGCAGGTTGAGTATTGAGCACTGAGACCTGTGAATTGAGGATATTCTATTGAGGATTGAGGATTGACAACTGATTGTTGAGGACTGCGAGCTGAAGATTGAGGATTCAGGATTGAGGATTCAGGATTGAGGTTTGAGGACTGAGGATTGAGGATTGAGGATTGGGGATTGAGGATTGAGGATTGAGGATTGAAGATTGAGGATGTGGGCTGAGGGTTGAGGATTGAGGTTTGAGGACGGAGGGCTGAGGATTGAGGATTGAGAATTGAGGATTGAGGATTGAGGATTGAGGATTGTGAATGAGGGCTCAGGGTTGAGGGTTGAGGTTTGAGTATAGAATCCTGAGAATTAAGGTTTTCTATTGAGTATTGAGAATTGAGGATTGATGGTTGAGTATTGAGGATTGAGGATTGGGGATTGAGGATTGAGAATTGAGGATTGAGGATTGAGGATTGAGGATTGTGAATGAGGGCTCAGGGTTGAGGATTGAGGTTTGAGTATAGAATCCTGAGAATTCAGGATATTATATTGAGTATTGAGAATTGAGGATTGATGTTTGAGTATTGACGATTGAGGATTGAGGATTGAGGATTGAGTATTGAAGATTGGTTATTGATGATTGAGGATTGAGGATTGAGGATTGAGGATTGAGTATTGAGGATTGAAGATTGAGGATTGGGGACTGAGGATTGAAGACTGAGGATTGAGGATTGAGTATTGAGAATTGAGGATTGTGGATTGAAGATTCAGTATTGTGGATTGAAAATTGAGAATTGAGGATTGAGGATTGAGCATTGAGGACTGAGTGTTGAGGGTTGAGTGATGAGAATTGATGATTGTGGATAGAGATTTGAAGATTGCAGACTGAGTATTGCGTATTGAAAACTCTGAACTGAGGATATTCTATTGAGGATTGAGGATTGACAACTGATTGCTGAGGACTGAGTGCCGAAGATTGAGGATTCAGGATTGAGGATTCAGGATTGTGGTTTGAGGACTGAGGATTGAGGATTGAGGATTGAGGTTTGAGGATTGAGGATTGAAGATTGAGGATTGAGTATTGAGGATTGAACATTGAGGTTTGAGGATTGAGGATTGGGGATTGAGGATTGAGGATTGAAGATTGAATATTGATGACTGAAGGTTGAGGATTGAGGATTGAGGGCTGTGGATTGAGGACGAGGACTGAGGGCTGAGTATTGATGTTTGAGGTCTGAGGATTGAGGATTGAGGATTGAGAATTGAGGATTGAGGATTGAGGATTGAAGATAGAGGATTGGGTATTGAGGATTGAAGAATGAGGATTGAGGATTGAGGATTGAGGATTGAGGATTGAAGAAAGAGTATTGAGGATTGAAGATTGAGGATTGGGGATTGAGGATTCAGGATTGAAGATTGAGGATTGGGGACTGAGAGTTGAGGGTTGCGTGATGAGAATTGATGTTTGTGGATAGAGATTTGAAGATTGCAGACTGAGTATTGCGTATTGAAAACTCTGAACTGAGGATATTCTATTGAGGATTGAGGATTGACAACTGATTGTTGATTACTGAGGGCTGAAGATTGAGGATTCAGGAATGCGGATTCAGAATTGAGGTTCGAGGACTGAGGATTGAGGATTGAGGATTGAGAATTGAGGTTTGAGGATTGAGGATTGAGGATTGAAGATTGAGTATTCAGGATTGAGGATTGAGGATTGAGGATTGAGGATTGAGTATTGAGGATTGAATATTGAGGATTGAGGAATGAGGATTGAGGATTGAGGACTGAGTGTTGATGGTTGAGTGACGAGAACTGATGTTTGTAATTGAGATTTGAAGATTGAAGAATGGGGATTGAGTATTGAAATCTGAGAATTGAGGATATTCTATTGAGGATTAAGGATTGACAATTGATTTTTGAGGACTGAGAGCTGAAGATTGATGATTCAGGATCGACGATTTGGGATTGAGGTTTGAGGAATGAGGATTGAGGGTTGAAGATTGAGTATTGAGGATTGAAAATTGAGGACTGAGGATTGAGAACTAAGGATTGGGGATGAGGGCTGAGTGTTGAGGATTGACGTTAGAGGACTGAGGACTGAGGGTTGAGGATTGAGAATTGAGGATTGAGGATTGAGGATTGAAGATTGAGGATTGGGTATTGAGGATTGAAGAATGAGGATTGAGGATTGAGGATTGAGGATTGAGGATTGAGGATTGAGGATTGAGGACTGAAGATTGAGTATTGAGGATTTAAGATTGATGATTGGGGATTGAGGATTGAGGTTTGAGGATTGAAGATTGAGGATTGAAGATTGAGTATTGAGGATTGGAAATTGAGGATTGAGGATTGAAGATTGAGGATTGGGTATTGAGGACTGAAGAATGAGGATTGAGGATTGAGGATTGAGGATTGAGGATTGAAGATTGAGTATTGAGGATTGAAGGTTGACGGTTGAGTATTGAGGATTGGGGATTGAGGATTGAGGATTGAGGATAGAGGATTGAAGATTTAGTATTGAGGATTGAAGATTGATGATTGAGGATTGGGGATTGAGGATTGAGGATTGAGTATTGAGGATTGAAGATTGAGGATTGGGGACTGAGTGTTGAAGATTGAGGATTGAGGATTGAGTATTGAGGATTGAGGATTCAGGATTGAAGATTCAGTATTGAGGATTGAAGATTGAGGTTTGAGGATTGAGTATTGAGCATTGAGGACTGAGTGTTGAGGGTTGAGTGATGAGAATTGATGATTGTGGATAGAAGTTTGAAGATTGCAGATTGAGTATTGAGTATTGAAAACTGTGAATTGAGGATATTCTATTGAGGATTGAGGATTGACAACTGATTGTTGATGACTGAGGGATGAAGATTGAGGATTCAGGAATGCGGATTCAGAATTGAGGTTCGAGGACTGGGGATTGAGGGTTGAGGATTGAGAATTGAGGTTTGAGGATTGAGGATTGAGGATTGAAGATTGGGTATTCAGGATTGAGGATTGAGGATTGAGGATTGAGGGTTGAGGATTGAGAATTGAGGATTGAGGATTGAAGATTGAGCATTGAGTATTGAAGTTTGAGGATTGAGGATTGTGGATTGAGGATTGAGGATTGAAGATTGAGGATGAGGTCTGAGGGTTGAGGGTTGAGGTTTGAGGACTGAGGACTGAGGGTTGAGGATTGAGAATTGAGGATTGAGGATTGACGATTGAAGATTGAGGATTGGGTATTGAGGATTGAAGATTGAGGATTGAGGATTGAGGATTGAGGATTGAGGATTGAAGATTGAGTATTGAGGATTGAAGATTGAGGATTGGGGCTTGAGGATTGTGAATGAGGGCTCAGGGTTGAGGATTGAGGTTTGAGTATAGAATCCTGAGAATTCAGGATATTCTATTGAGTATTGAGAATTGAGGATTGATGTTTGAGCATTGAGGATTGAGGACTGAGGATTGAGGATTGAGTATTGAAGATTGAGGATTGATGATTGAGGATTGAGGATTGAAGATTGAGGATTGAGGATTGAGGATTGAAGATTGAGGATTCAGGATTGAGGGTTGAGGATTGAGGATTGAGGATTGAGGATTGAGTATTGAGGATTGAAGATTGAGGATTGGGGATTGAGAATTGAGGATTGAGGATTGAAGATTGAGGATGTGGGCTGAGGGTTGAGGATTGAGGTTTGAGGACTGAGGGCTGAGGATTGAGGATTGAGAATTGAGGATTGAGGATTGAGGATTGAGGATTGTGAATGAGGGCTCAGGGTTGAGGATTGAGGTTTGAGTATAGATCCCTGAGAATTCAGGATATTCTATCGAGTATTGAGAATTGAGGATTGATGGTTGAGTATTGAGGATTGAGGATTGAGTCTTGAGGATTGAGTATTGAAGATTGAGGATTGATGATTGAGGATTGAGGATTGAGGATTGAGGATTGAGGATTTAGGATTGAAGATTGAGTATTCAGGATTGAGGGTTGAGGATTGAGGATTGACGATTGAGGATTGAGTATTGAGGATTGAAGATTGAGGATTGGGGACTGAGGATTGAAGATTGAGGATTGAGGATTGAGTATTGAGGATTGAGGATTGTGGATTGAAGATTCAGTATTGAGGATTGAAGATTGAGAATTGAGGATTGAGGATTGAGGATTGAGGACTGAGTGTTGAGGGTTGAGTGATGAGAATTGATGATTGTGGATAGAGGTTTGAAGATTGCAGATTGAGTATTGAGTATTGAAAACTGTGAATTGAGGATATTCTATTGAGGATTTAGGATTGACAACTGATTGTTGATGACTGAGAGCTGAAGATTGAGGATTCAGGAATGAGGATTCAGAATTGCGTATTCAGAATTGAGGTTTGAGGACCGAGGATTGAGGGTTGAGGATTGAGTATTGAAGATTGAAGATTGAGGATTGAGGATTGAGGATTGAAGATTGAGGATTGGGTATTGAGGATTGATGAATGAGGATTGAGGATTGATGATTTAGGATTGAGGATTGAGGATTGAAGATTGAGGATTGGGTATTGAGGATTGAAGATTGTGTATTGAGGTTTGAAGATTGACGATTGAGGATTGAGGTTTGAGGATTGAGGATTGAACATTGAGGACTGAGGATTGAGAACTAAGGATTGGGGATGAGGGCTGAGTGTTGAGGATTGACGTTAGAGGACTGAGGACTGAGGGTTGAGGATTGAGAATTGAGGATTGAGGATTGAGGATTGAAGATTGAGGATTGGGTATTGAAGATTGAAGAATGAGGATTGAGGATTGAGGATTGAGGATTGAGGATTGAGGATTGAGGATTGAGGACTGAAGATTGAGTATTGAGGATTGAAGATTGATGATTGGGGATTGAGGATTGAGGTTAGAGGACTGAGGACTGAGGTTTGAGGATTGAGAATTGAGGATTGAGGATTGAGGATTGAAGATTGAGGATTGGGTATTGAGGATTGAAGAATGAGGATTGAGGATTGAGGATTGAGGATTGAGGATTGAGGATTGAGGATTGAGGACTGAAGATTGAGTATTGAGGATTGAAGATTGATGATTGGGGATTGAGGATTGAGGATTGAGGATTGAAGGCTGAGGATTGAAGATTGAGTATTGAGGATTGAAGATTGAGGATTGAGGATTGAAGATTGAGGGTTGGGTATTGAGGATTGAAGAATGAGATGAGGATTGAGGATTGAGGATTGAGGATTGAGGATTGAAGATTGAGTATTGAGGATTGAAGGTTGACGGTTGAGTATTGAGGATTGGGGATTGAGGATTGAGGATTGAGGATAGAGGATTGAAGATTGAGTATTGAGGAATGAAGATTGATGATTGAGGATTGAGGATTGAGGATTGAGGATTGAAGACTGAGCATTGAAGATTGAGTATTGAGGATTGAAGATTGAGGATTGCGGATTGCGGAATGAGGATTGAGGATTGAAGATTGAGGATTGGCGACTGAGTGTTGAGGGTTGAGTGATGAGAATTGATGTTTGTGAATAGAGATTTGAAGATTGCAGGTTGAGTATTGAGCATTGAGACCTGTGAATTGAGGATATTCTATTGAGGATTGAGGATTCACAACTGATTGTTGAGGACTGCGAGCTGAAGATTGAGGATTCAGGATTGAGGATTCAGGATAGAGGTTTGAGGACTGAGGATTGAGGATTGAGGACTGAGGATTGAGGATTGAGGATTGAGGATTAAAGATTGAGGATTGGGTATTCAGGATTGAACATTGAGGATTGAGGATTGAGTATTGAGGATTGAGGATTGAGGATTGAATATTGAATATTGATGATTGAAGATTGAAGATCGAGGATAGAGTGTTGTGGATTGAGGACGAGGACTGAGGATTGAGTATTGATGTTTGAGGTCTGAAGATTGAGGATTGAAGACTGAGGATTGAAGATTGAGTATTGAGGATTGAAGATTGAGGATTGAAGATTGAAGATTGAGTATTGGGTATTGAGGATTGAAGGTTGAGGATTGAGGATTGCGGATTGAGGATTGAGGACTGAGGATTGAGGATTGAAAATTGAGTATTGAGGATTGAAGACTGACGATTGAGGATTGAGGATTGAGGATTGAGGATTGAGGATTGAAGATTGAGTTTTGAGGATTGAAAATTGAGGATTGAGGATTGAGGATTGAGGATTGAGGACTGAGGATTGACGATTGAGTATTGAAGATTCAGTATTGAGGGTGGAAGATTGAGAATTGAGGATTGAGGATTGAACATTGAGGACTGAGTGTTGAGGGTTGAGTGATGAGAATTGATGATTGTCGATAGAAGTTTGAAGATTGCAGATTGAGTATTGAGTATTGAAAACTGTGAATTGAGGATATTCTATTGAGGATTGAGGATTGACAACTGATTGTTGATGACTGAGGGATGAAGATTGAGGATTCAGGAATGCGGATTCAGAATTGAGGTTCGAGGACTGGGGATTGAGGATTGAGGATTGAGAATTGAGGATTGAGGATTGAGGATTGAAGATTGAGGATTGGGTATTGAGGATTGAAGAATCAGGATTGAGGATTGAGGATTGAGGATTGAGGATTGAAGATTGAGGATTGAGGATTGAGTGTTGTGGATTGAGGACGAGGACTGAGGGCTGAGTATTGATGTTTGAGGTCTGAGGATTGAGGATTGAGGATTGAGAATTGAGAATTGAGGATTGAGGATTGAAGATTGAGGATTGGGTATTGAGGATTGAAGAATGAGGATTGAGGATTGAGGATTGAGGATTGAGGATTGAAGAAAGAGTATTGAGGATTGAAGATTGAGGATTGGGGATTGAGAATTGAGGATTGAGGATTGAAGATTGAGGATGTGGGCTGAGGGTTGAGGATTGAGGTTTGAGGACTGAGGGCTGAGGATTGAGGATTGAGAATTGAGGATTGAGGATTGAGGATTGAGGATTGTGAATGAGGGCTCAGGGTTCAGGATTGAGGTTTGAGTATAGATCCCTGAGAATTCAGGATATTCTATCGAGTATTGAGAATTGAGGATTGATGGTTGAGTATTGAGGATTGAGGATTGAGGCTTGAGGATTGAGTATTGAAGATTGAGGATTGATGATTGAGGATTGAGGATTGAGGATTGAGGATTGAGGATTTAGGATTGAAGATTGAGTATTCAGGATTGAGGGTTGAGGATTGAGGATTGACGATTGAGGATTGAGTATTGAGGATTGAAGATTGAGGATTGGGGACTGAGGATTGAAGATTGAGGATTGAGGATTGAGTATTGAGGATTGAGGATTGTGGATTGAAGATTCAGTATTGAGGATTGAAGATTGAGAATTGAGGATTGAGGATTGAGGATTGAGGACTGAGTGTTGAGGGTTGAGTGATGAGAATTGATGATTGTGGATAGAGGTTTGAAGATTGCAGATTGAGTATTGAGTATTGAAAACTGTGAATTGAGGATATTCTATTGAGGATTTAGGATTGACAACTGATTGTTGATGACTGAGAGCTGAAGATTGAGGATTCAGGAATGAGGATTCAGAATTGAGTATTCAGAATTGAGGTTTGAGGACCGAGGATTGAGGGTTGAGGATTGAGTATTGAAGATTGAAGATTGAGGATTGAGGATTGAGGATTGAAGATTGAGGATTGGGTATTGAGGATTGATGAATGAGGATTGAGGATTGATGATTTAGGATTGAGGATTGAGGATTGAAGATTGAGGATTGGGTATTGAGGATTGAAGAATGAGGATTGAGGATTGAGGATTGAGGATTGAGGATCGAAGATTGTGTATTGAGGATTGAAGATTGACGATTGAGGATTGAGGTTTGAGGATTGAGGATTGAACATTGAGGACTGAGGATTGAGAACTAAGGATTGGGGATGAGGGCTGAGTGTTGAGGATTGACGTTAGAGGACTGAGGACTGAGGGTTGAGGATTGAGAATTGAGGATTGAGGATTGAGGATTGAAGATTGAGGATTGGGTATTGAGGATTGAAGAATGAGGATTGAGGATTGAGGATTGAGGATTGAGGATTGAGGATTGAGGATTGAGGACTAAAGATTGAGTATTGAGGATTGAAGATTGATGATTGGGGATTGAGGATTGAGGTTAGAGGACTGAGGACTGAGGTTTGAGGATTGAGAATTGAGGATTGAGGATTGAGGATTGAAGATTGAGGATTGGGTATTGAGGATTGAAGAATGAGGATTGAGGATTGAGGATTGAGGATTGAGGATTGAGGATTGAGGATTGAGGACTGAAGATTGAGTATTGAGGATTGAAGATTGATGATTGGGGATTGAGGATTGAGGATTGAGGATTGAAGACTGAGGATTGAAGATTGAGTATTGAGGATTGAAGATTGAGGATTGAGGATTGAAGATTGAGGGTTGGGTATTGAGGATTGAAGAATGAGGATTGAGGATTGAGGATTGAGGATTGAGGATTGAAGATTGAGTATTGAGGATTGAAGGTTGACGGTTGAGTATTGAGGATTGGGGATTGAGGATTGAGGATTGAGGATAGAGGATTGAAGATTGAGTATTGAGGAATGAAGATTGATGATTGAGGATTGAGGATTGAGGATTGAGGATTGAAGACTGAGCATTGAAGATTGAGTATTGAGGATTGAAGATTGAGGATTGCGGATTGCGGAATGAGGATTGAGGATTGAAGATTGAGGATTGGCGACTGAGTGTTGAGGGTTGAGTGATGAGAATTGATGTTTGTGAATAGAGATTTGAAGATTGCAGGTTGAGTATTGAGCATTGAGACCTGTGAATTGAGGATATTCTATTGAGGATTGAGGATTGACAACTGATTGTTGAGGACTGCGAGCTGAAGATTGAGGATTCAGGATTGAGGATTCAGGATAGAGGTTTGAGGACTGCGGATTGAGGATTGAGGACTGAGGATTGAGGATTGAGGATTGAGGATTAAAGATTGAGGATTGGGTATTCAGGATTGAACATTGAGGATTGAGGATTGAGTATTGAGGATTGAGGATTGAGGATTGAATATTGAATATTGATGATTGAAGATTGAAGATCGAGGATAGAGTGTTGTGGATTGAGGACGAGGACTGAGGATTGAGTATTGATGTTTGAGGTCTGAAGATTGAGGATTGAAGACTGAGGATTGAGGATTGAGTATTGAGGATTGAAGATTGAGGATTGAGGATTGAAGATTGAGTATTGGGTATTGAGGATTGAAGGTTGAGGATTGAGGATTGCGGATTGAGGATTGAGGACTGAGGATTGAGGATTGAAAATTGAGTATTGAGGATTGAAGACTGACGATTGAGGATTGAGGATTGAGGATTGAGGATTGAGGATTGAAGATTGAGTTTTGAGGATTGAAAATTGAGGATTGAGGATTGAGGATTGAGGATTGAGGACTGAGGATTGACGATTGAGTATTGAAGATTCAGTATTGAGGGTGGAAGATTGAGAATTGAGGATTGAGGATTGAACATTGAGGACTGAGTGTTGAGGGTTGAGTGATGTGAATTGATGTTTGTGGATAGAGATTTGAAGATTGCAGATTGAGTATTGAGTATTGAAAACTGCGAATTGAGGATATTCTATTGAGGATTGAGGATTGACATCGGATTGTTGAGGACTGAGGGCTGAAGATTGAGGATTCAGGTATGCGGATTCAGAATTGAGGTTCGAGGACTGAGGATTGAGGATTGAAGATTGAGAATTCAGGATTGAAGATTGAGGATTGAGGATTGAGGATTGAGGATTGACTATGAGGGCTGAGGGTTGAGGATTGAGGTTTGAGGACTGAGGACTGAGGATTGAGGATTGAGAATTGAGGATTGAGGATTGAGGATTGAAGATTGAGGATTGGGTATTGAGGATTGAAGAATGAGGTTTGAGGATTGAGGATTGTGGATTGAGGATTGAGGATTGAGGATTGAGGATTGAGGATTGAAGATTGAGTATTGGGGATTAAAGATTCAGAATTGAGGATTGAGGCTTGATGATTGAGGATTTAAGATTGAGGATTGGGGACTGAGTGTTGAGGGTTGAGTGATGAGAATTGATGTTTGTGGATAGAGATTTGAAGATTGCAGGTTGAGTATTGAGTATTGAAAGGTGTGAATTGATGATATTCTATTGAGGATTGAGGATTCAGGATTGAAGATTGAGGATTGGGGACTGAGTGTTGAGGGTTGCGTGATGAGAATTGATGTTTGTGGATAGAGATTTGAAGATTGCAGACTGAGTATTGCGTATTGAAAGCTCTGAACTGAGGATATTCTATTGAGGATTGAGGATTGACAACTGATTGTTGAGGACTGAGTGCCGAAGATTGAGGATTCAGGATTGAGGATTCAGGATTGTGGTTTGAGGACTGAGGATTGAGGATTGAGGATTGAGGTTTGAGGATTGAGGATTGAAGATTGAGGATTGAGTATTGAGGATTGAACATTGAGGTTTGAGGATTGAGGATTGGGGATTGAGGATTGAGGATTGAAGATTGAATATTGATGACTGAAGGTTGAGGATTGAGGATTGAGGGCTGTAGATTGAGGACGAGGACTGAGGGCTGAGTATTGATGTTTGAGGTCTGAGGATTGAGGATTGAGGATTGAGAATTGAGGATTGAGGATTGAGGATTGAAGATAGAGGATTGGGTATTGAGGATTGAAGAATGAGGATTGAGGATTGAGGATTGAGGATTGAGGATTGAAGAAAGAGTATTGAGGATTGAAGATTGAGGATTGGGGATTGAGGATTGAAGATTGAGGATTGGGTATTGAGGATTGAACAGTGAGGATTGAGGTTTGAGGATTGAGGATTGAAGATTGAGGATTGAGGGTTGAGGATTGAGGGTTGAGGATTGAGGATTGAGGATTGAGGATTGAAGAATGAGGATTGAGGATTGAGGATTGAGGATTGAGGATTGAAGATTGAGGATTGAGGATTGAGTGTTGTGGATTGAGGACGAGGTCTGAGGGCTGAGTATTGATGTTTGAGGTCTGAGGATTGAGGATTGAGGATTGAGGATTGATGATTGAGGATTGAGGATTGAGGATTGAGGATTGAGGATTGAGGATTGAAGATTGAGTATTCAGGATTGAGGATTGAGGATTGAGGATTGAGGATTGAGGATTGAGTATTGAGGATTGAAGATTGAGGATTGGGGACTGAGTGTTGAAGATTGAGGATTGAGGATTGAGTATTGAGGATTGAGGATTCAGGATTGAAGATTCAGTATTGAGGATTGAAGATTGAGGATTGAGGATTGAGTATTGAGCATTGAGGACTGAGTGTTGAGGGTTGAGTGATGAGAATTGATGATTGTGGATAGAAGTTTGAAGATTGCAGATTGAGTATTGAGTATTGAAAACTGTGAATTGAGGATATTCTATTGAGGATTGAGGATTGACAACTGATTGTTGATGACTGAGGGATGAAGATTGAGGATTCAGGAATGCGGATTCAGAATTGAGGTTCGAGGACTGGGGATTGAGGGTTGAGGATTGAGAATTGAGGTTTGAGGATTGAGGATTGAGGATTGAAGATTCAGTATTGAGGATTGAAGATTGAGGATTGAGGATTGAGTATTGAGCATTGAGGACTGAGTGTTGAGGGTTGAGTGATGAGAATTGATGGTTGTGGATAGAAGTTTGAAGATTGCAGATTGAGTATTGAGTATTGAAAACTGTGAATTGAGGATATTCTATTGAGGATTGAGGATTGACAACTGATTGTTGATGACTGAGGGATGAAGATTGAGGATTCAGGAATGCGGATTCAGAATTGAGGTTCGAGGACTGGGGATTGAGGGTTGAGGATTGAGAATTGAGGTTTGAGGATTGAGGATTGAGGATTGAAGATTGGGTATTCAGGATTGAGGATTGAGGATTGAGGATTGAGGATTGAGGGTTGAGGATTGAGAATTGAGGATTGAGGATTGAAGATTGAGCATTGAGTATTGAAGTTTGAGGATTGAGGATTGAGGATTGAGGATTGAGGATTGAAGATTGAGGATGAGGGCTGAGGGTTGAGGGTTGAGGTTTGAGGACTGAGGACTGAGGGTTGAGGATTGAGAATTGAGGATTGAGGATTGACGATTGAAGATTGAGGATTGGGTATTGAGGATTGAAGAATGAGGATTGAGGATTGAGGATTGAGGATTGAGGATTGAAGATTGAGTATTGAGGATTGAAGATTGAGGATTGGGGATTGAGGATTGAGGATTGAGGATTGAAGATTGAGGATGAGGTCTGAGGGTTGAGGATTGAGGTTTGAGGACTGAGGGCTGAGGATTGAGGATTGAGAATTGAGGATTGAGGATTGAGGATTGAGGATTGTGAATGAGGGCTCAGGGTTGAGGATTGAGGTTTGAGTATAGAATCCTGAGAATTCAGGATATTCTATTGAGTATTGAGAATTGAGGATTGATGTTTGCGCATTGAGGATTGAGGACTGAGGATTGAGGATTGGGTATTGAAGATTGAGGATTGATGATTGAGGATTGAGGATTGAAGATTGAGGATTGAGGATTGAGGATTGAAGATTGAGTATTCAGGATTGAGGGTTGAGGATTGAGGATTGAGGATTGAGGATTGAGTATTGAGGATTGAAGATTGAGGATTGGGGACTGAGGATTGAAGATTGAGGATTGAGTATTGAGTATTGAGGATTGAGGATTGTGGATTGAAGATTCAGTATTGAGGATTGAAGATTGGGAATTGAGGATTGAGGATTGAGCATTGAGGACTGAGTGTTGAGGTTTGAGTGATGAGAATTGGTGATTGTGGATAGTGGTTTGAAGATTGCAGATTGAGTATTGAGTATTGAAAACTGCGAACTGAGGATATTCTATTGGGGATTGAGGATTGACAACTGATTGTTGATGACTGAGGGCTGAAGATTGAGGATTCAGGAATGCGGATTCAGAATTGAGGTTCGAGGACTGAGGATTGAGGATTGAGGATTGAGAATTGAGGATTGAGGATTGAGGATTGAAGATTGAGGATTGGGTATTGAGGATTGAAGAATCAGGATTGAGGATTGAGGATTGAGGATTAAGGATTGAAGATTGATGATTGAGGATTGAGTGTTGTGGATTGAGGATTGAGGATTGAGGATTGGAGATTGAGGATTGGGTATTGAGGATTGAAGAATGAGGATTGAGGATTGAGGATTGAGGATTGAGGATTGAGGATTGAAGAAAGAGTATTGAGGATTGAAGATTGAGGATTGGGGATTGAGAATTGAGGATTGAGGATTGAAGATTGAGGATGTGGGCTGAGGGTTGAGGATTGAGGTTTGAGGACTGAGGGCTGAGGATTGAGGATTGAGAATTGAGGATTGAGGATTGAGGATTGTGAATGAGGGCTCAGGGTTGAGGATTGAGGTTTGAGTATAGATCCCTGAGAATTCAGGATATTCTATTGAGTATTGAGAATTGAGGATTGATGGTTGAGTATTGAGGATTGAGGATTGAGGCTTGAGGATTGAGTATTGAAGATTGAGGATTGATGATTGAGGATTGAGGATTGAGGATTGAGGATTGAGGATTGAGGATTGAAGATTGAGTATTCAGGATTGAGGGTTGAGGATTGAGGATTGAGGATTGAGGATTGAGTATCGAGGATTGAAGATTGAGGATTGGGGACTGAGGATTGAAGATTGCGGATTGAGGATTGAGTATTGAGGATTGAGGATTGTGGATTGAAGATTCAGTATTGAGGATTGAAAATTGAGAATTGAGGATTGAGGATTGAGCATTGAGGACTGAGTGTTGAGGGTTGAGTGATGAGAATTGATGATTGTGGATAGAGGTTTGAAGATTGCAGATTGAGTATTGAGTATTGAAAACTGTGAATTGAGGATATTCTATTGAGGATTTAGGATTGACAACTGATTGTTGATGACTGAGAGCTGAAGATTGAGGATTCAGGAATGAGGATTCAGAATTGAGTATTCAGAATTGAGGTTTGAGGACCAAGGATTGAGGGTTGAGGATTGAGTATTGAAGATTGAAGATTGAGGATTGAGGATTGAGGATTGAAGATTGAGGATTGGGTATTGAGGATTGATGAATGAGGATTGAGGATTGATGATTTAGGATTGAGTATTGAGGATTGAAGATTGAGGATTGGGGATTAAGGATTGGCGATTGAGGATTGAGTAATGAGGATTGTGAATTGTGGATTGAGTATTGAGGATTGAGTATTGAGGATTGAATATTGAGGATTGAGGAATGAGGATTGAAGATTGAGGACTGAGTGTTGATGGTTGAGTGACGAGAACTGATGTTTGTGGATTGAGATTTGAAGATTGAAGAATGGGGATTGAGTATTGAAATCTGTGAACTGAGGATATTCTATTGAGGATTAAGGATTGACAATTGATTTTTGAGGACTGAGAGCTGAAGATTGAGGATTCAGGATCGAGGATTTGGGATTGAGGTTTGAGGAATGAGGATTGAGGGTTGAAGATTGAGTATTGAGGATTGAAAATTGAGGATTGAGGATTGAGAACTAAGGATTGGGGTGAGGGCTGAGTGTTGAGGATTGACGTTAGAGGACTGAGGACTGAGGGTTGAGGATTGAGAATTGAGGATTGAGGACTGAGGATTGAAGATTGAGGATTGGGTATTGAGGATTGAAGAATGAGGATCGAGGATTGAGGATTGAGGATTGAGGATTGAGGATTGAGGATTGAGGACTGAAGATTGAGTATTGAGGATTGAAGATTGATGATTGGGGATTGAGGATTGAGGATTGAGGATTGAAGATTGAGGTTTGAAGATTGAGGATTGGGTATTGAGGATTGAAGAATGAGGATTGAGGATTGAGGATTGAGGATTGAGGATTGACGATTGAAGATTGAGGATTGAAGATTGAGGATTGGGGATTGAGGATTGAGGATTGAGGATTGAGGATTGAAGATTGAGGATGAGGTCTGAGGGTTGAGGATTGAGGTTTGAGGACTGAGGGCTGAGGATTGAGGATTGAGAATTGAGGATTGAGGATTGAGGCTTGAGGATTGTGAATGAGGGCTCAGGGTTGAGGATTGAGGTTTGAGTATAGAATCCTGAGAATTCAGGATATTCTATTGAGTATTGAGAATTGAGGATTGATGTTTGAGCATTGAGGATTGAGGACTGAGGATTGAGGATTGAGTATTGAAGATTGAGGATTGATGATTGAGGATTGAGGATTGAGGATTGAGGATTGACGATTGAAGATTGAGGATTGAAGATTGAGGATTGGGGATTGAGGATTGAGGATTGAGGATTGAAGATTGAGGATGAGGTCTGAGGGTTGAGGATTGAGGTTTGAGGACTGAGGGCTGAGGATTGAGGATTGAGAATTGAGGATTGAGGATTGAGGCTTGAGGATTGTGAATGAGGGCTCAGGGTTGAGGATTGAGGTTTGAGTATAGAATCCTGAGAATTCAGGATATTCTATTGAGTATTGAGAATTGAGGATTGATGTTTGAGCATTGAGGATTGAGGACTGAGGATTGAGGATTGAGTATTGAAGATTGAGGATTGATGATTGAGGATTGAGGATTGAAGATTGAGGATTGAGGATTGAGGATTGAAGATTGAGTATTCAGGATTGAGGGTTGAGGATTGAGGATTGAGGATTGAGGATTGAGTATTGAGGATTGAAGATTGAGGATTGGGGACAGAGGATTGAAGATTGAGGATTGAGGATTGAGTATTGAGGATTGAGGATTGTGGATTGAAGATTCAGTATTGAGGATTGAAGATTGAGAATTGAGGATTGAGGATTGAGCATTGAGGACTGAGTGTTGAGGTTTGAGTGATGAGAATTGGTGATTGTGGATAGTGGTTTGAAGATTGCAGATTGAGTATTGAGTATTGAAAACTGCAAACTGAGGATATTCTATTGGGGATTGAGGATTGACAACTGATTGTTGATGACTGAGGGCTGAAGATTGAGGATTCAGGAATGCGGATTCAGAATTGAGGTTCGAGGACTGAGGATTGAGGATTGAGGATTGAGAATTGAGGATTGAGGATTGAGGATTGAAGATTGAGGATTGGGTATTGAGGTTTGAAGAATCAGGATTGAGGATTGAGGATTGAGGATTGAGGATTGCAGATTGAGGATTGAGGATTGAGTGTTGTGGATTGAGGACGAGGACTGAGGGCTGAGTATTGATGTTTGAGGTCTGAGGATTGAGGATTGAGGATTGAGAATTGAGGATTGAGGATTGAGGATTGAAGATTGAGGATTGGGTATTGAGGATTGAAGAATGAGGATTGAGGATTGAGGATTGAGGATTGAGGATTGAAGAAAGAGTATTGAGGATTGAAGATTGAGGATTGGGGATTGAGGATTGAGGATTGAGGATTGAAGATTGAGGATGTGGGCTGAGGGTCGAGGATTGAGGTTTGAGGACTGAGGGCTGAGGATTGAGGATTGAGAATTGAGGATTGAGGATTGAGGATTGAGGATTGTGAATGAGGGCTCAGGGTTGAGGATTGAGGTTTGAGTATAGATCCCTGAGAATTCAGGATATTCTATTGAGTATTGAGAATTGAGGATTGATGGTTGAGTATTGAGGATTGAGGATTGAGGCTTGAGGATTGAGTATTGATGATTGAGGATTGATGATTGAGGATTGAGGATTCAGGATTGAGGATTGAGGATTGAGGATTGAAGATTGAGTATTCAGGATTGAGGGTTGAGGATTGAGGATTGAGGATTGAGGATTGAGTATTGAGGATTGAAGATTGAGGATTGGGGACTGAGGGTTGAAGATTGAGGATTGAGGATTGAGTATTGAGGATTGAGGATTGTGGATTGAAGATTCAGTATTGAGGATTGAAGATTGAGAATTGAGGATTGAGGATTGAGCATTGAGGGCTGAGTGTTGAGGGTCGAGTGATGAGAATTGATGATTGTGGATAGAGGTTTGAAGATTTCAGATTGAGTATTGAGTATTGAAAACTGTGAATTGAGGATATTCTATTGAGGATTTAGGATTGACAACTGATTGTTGATGACTGAGAGCTGAAGATTGAGGATTCAGGAATGAGGATTCAGAATTGAGTATTCAGAATTGAGGTTTGAGGACCGAGGAGTGAGGGTTGAGGATTGAGTATTGAAGATTGAAGATTGAGGATTGAGGATTGAGGATTGAAGATTGAGGATTGGGTATTGAGGATTGACGAATGAGGATTGAGGATTGATGATTTAGGATTGAGGATTGAGGATTGAAGATTGAGGATTGGGTATTGAGGATTGAAGAATGAGGATTGAGGATTGAGGAATGAGGATTGATGATTGAGGAATGTGGATTGAGGGTTGTGGATTGAGGACGAGGACTGAGGTTTGAGTATTGATGTTTGAGGTCTGAGGATAGAGGATTGAGGATTGAGAATTGAGGATTGAGGATTCAGGATTGAAGATTGAGGATTGGGTATTGATTATTGAAGAATGAGGATTGAGGATTGAGGATTGTGGATTGAAGATTGAGGGTTGAGTATCGAAGATTGAGAATTGAGGATTGAGGATTGAAGATTGAGTATTGAGGATTGAAGATTGAGGATTGAGTATTGAGGATTTAAGATTGATGACTGAGTGTTGAGGGTTGAGTGATGAGAATTGATGTTTGTGGATTGAGATTTGAAGATTGAAAAATGGGGATTGGGTATTGAAAACTGTGATTTGAGGATATTCTATTGAGGATTGAGAATTGACAATTGATTGTTGTGGACCGACGGCTGAAGATTGAGGATTCAGGATTGAGGATTCCGGATTGAGGTTTGAGGACTGAGGATAGAGGGTTGAGGATTGAGAATTGAGGATTGACGCTTGACGATTGAGGAATGAGGATGGAGGATTGAAGACAGAGGACTGAGTATTGAGGATTGAGTGTTGAGAATTGATGTTTGAGGACTGAGATTTGATTATTGAATTTTGTGGATTGAGTATTGCACCATGAGAATCCAGGATATTCTATTGAGTATTGAGAACTGTGGATTGATGGTTGAGTATTGACGATTGATGGTTGAGGGTTGTGTGTTGAATATTGCGGATTGAGCATTGAGGATTGAGGATTGAGGATTGAAGAATGAGGATTGGGGATTAAGGATTGGCGATTGAGGATTGAGTACTGAGGATTGTGAATTGTGGATTGAGTATTGAGGATTGAGTATTGAGGATTGAATATTGAGGATTGAGGAATGAGGATTGAAGATTGAGGACTGAGTGTTCATGGTTGAGTGACGAGAACTGATGTTTGTGGATTGAGATTTGAAGATTGAAGAATGGGGATTGAGTATTGAAATCTGTGAATTGAGGATATTCTATTGAGGATTAAGGATTGACAATTGATTTTTGAGGACTGAGAGCTGAAGATTGAGGATTCAGGATCGAGGATTTGGGATTGAGGTTTGAGGAATGAGGATTGAGGGTTGAAGATTGAGTATTGAGGATTGAAAATTGAGGATTGAGGATTGAGAACTAAGGATTGGGGATGAGGGCTGAGTGTTGAGGATTGACGTTAGAGGACTGAGGACTGAGGGTTGAGGATTGAGAAATGAGGATTGAGGATTGAGGATTGAAGATTGAGGATTGGGTATTGAGGATTGAAGAATGAGGATTGAGGATTGAGGATTGAGGATTGAGGAGTGAGGATTGAGGATTGAGGACTGAAGATTGAGTATTGAGGATTGAAGATTGATGATTGGGGATTGAGGATTGAGGATTGAGGATTGAAGATTGAGGATTGAAGTTTGAGTATTGAGGATTGAAGATTGAGGATTGAGGATTGAAGATTGAGGATTGGGTATTGAGGATTGAAGAATGAGGATTGAGGATTGAGGATTGAGGATTGAGGATTGAAGATTGAGTATTGAGGATTGAAGGTTGACGGTTGAGTATTGAGGATTGGGGATTGAGGATTGAGGATTGAGGATAGAGGATTGAAGATTGAGTATTGAGGATTGAAGATTGATGATTGAGGATTGAGGATTGAGGATTGAGGATTGAGTATTGAGGATTGAAGATTGAGGATTGGGGACTGAGTGTTGAAGATTGAGGATTGAGGATTGAGTATTGAGGATTGAGGATTCAGGATTGAAGATTCAGTATTGAGGATTGAAGATTGAGGATTGAGGATTGAGTATTGAGCATTGAGGACTGAGTGTTGAGGGTTGAGTGATGAGAATTGATGGTTGTGGATAGAAGTTTGAAGATTGCAGATTGAGTATTGAGTATTGAAAACTGTGAATTGAGGATATTCTATTGAGGATTGAGGATTGACAACTGATTGTTGATGACTGAGGGATGAAGATTGAGGATTCAGGAATGCGGATTCAGAATTGAGGTTCGAGGACTGGGGATTGAGGGTTGAGGATTGAGAATTGAGGTTTGAGGATTGAGGATTGAGGATTGAAGATTGGGTATTCAGGATTGAGGATTGAGGATTGAGGATTGAGGATTGAGGGTTGAGGATTGAGAATTGAGGATTGAGGATTGAAGATTGAGCATTGAGGATTGAAGTTTGAGGATTGAGGATTGAGGATTGAGGATTGAGGATTGAAGATTGAGTATTGAGGATTGAAGATTGAGGATTGGGGATTGAGGATTGAGGATTGAGGATTGAAGATTGAGGATGAGGTCTGAGGGTTGAGGATTGAGGTTTGAGGACTGAGGGCTGAGGATTGAGGATTGAGAATTGAGGATTGAGGATTGAGGATTGAGGATTGTGAATGAGGGCTCAGGGTTGAGGATTGAGGTTTGAGTATAGAATCCTGAGAATTCAGGATATTCTATTGAGTATTGAGAATTGAGTATTGATGTTTGAGCATTGAGGATTGAGGACTGAGGATTGAGGATTGGGTATTGAAGATTGAGGATTGATGATTGAGGATTGAGGATTGAAGATTGAGGATTGAGGATTGAGGATTGAAGATTGAGTATTCAGGATTGAGGGTTGAGGATTGAGGATTGAGGATTGAGGATTGAGTATTGTGGATTGAAGATTGAGGATTGGGGACTGAGGATTGAAGATTGAGGATTGAGTATTGAGTATTGAGGATTGAGGATTGTGGATTGAAGATTCAGTATTGAGGATTGAAGATTGAGAATTGAGGATTGAGGATTGAGCATTGAGGACTGAGTGTTGAGGTATGAGTGATGAGAATTGGTGATTGTGGATAGTGGTTTGAAGATTGCAGATTGAGTATTGAGTATTGAAAACTGCGAACTGAGGATATTCTTTTGGGGATTGAGGATTGACAACTGATTGTTGATGACTGAGGGCTGAAGATTGAGGATTCATGAATGCGGATTCAGAATTGAGGTTCGAGGACTGAGGATTGAGGATTGAGGATTGAGAATTGAGGATTGAGGATTGAGGATTGAAGATTGAGGATTGGGTATTGAGGATTGAAGAATCAGGATTGAGGATTGAGGATTGAGGATTAAGGATTGAAGATTGATGATTGAGGATTGAGTGTTGTGGATTGAGGACGAGGACTGAGGGCTGAGTATTGATGTTTGAGGTCTGAGGATTGAGGATTGAGGATTGAGAATTGAGGATTGAGGATTGAGGATTGAAGATTGAGGATTGGGTATTGAGGATTGAAGAATGAGGATTGAGGATTGAGGATTGAGGATTGAGGATTGAAGAAAGAGTATTGATGATTGAAGATTGAGGATTGGGGATTGAGAATTGAGGATTGAGGATTGAAGATTGAGGATTGAGGAATGAGGATTGAAGATTTAGGACTGAGTGTTGATGGTTGAGTGACGAGAACTGATGTTTGTGGATTGAGATTTGAAGATTGAAGAATGGGGATTGAGTATTGAAATCTGTGAACTGAGGATATTCTATTGAGGATTAAGGATTGACAATTGATTTTTGAGGACTGAGAGCTGAAGATTGAGGATTCAGGATCGAGGATTTGGGATTGAGGTTTGAGGAATGAGGATTGAGGGTTGAAGATTGAGTATTGAGGATTGAAAATTGAGGATTGAGGATTGAGAACTAAGGATTGGGGTGAGGGCTGAGTGTTGAAGGTTGACGTTAGAGGACTGAGGACTGAGGGTTGAGGATTGAGAATTGAGGATTGAGGATTGAGGATTGAAGATTGAGGATTGGGTATTGAGGATTGAAGAATGAGGATCGAGGATTGAGGATTGAGGATTGAGGATTGAGGATTGAGGATTGAGGACTGAAGATTGAGTATTGAGGATTGAAGATTGATGATTGGGGATTGAGGATTGAGGATTGAGGATTGAAGATTGAGGATTGAAGATTGAGGATTGGGTATTGAGGATTGAAGAATGAGGATTGAGGATTGAGGATTGAGGATTGAGGATTGACGATTGAAGATTGAGGATTGAAGATTGAGGATTGGGGATTGAGGATTGAGGATTGAGGATTGAAGATTGAGGATGAGGTCTGAGGGTTGAGGATTGAGGTTTGAGGACTGAGGGCTGAGGATTGAGGATTGAGAATTGAGGATTGAGGATTGAGGCTTGAGGATTGTGAATGAGGGCTCAGGGTTGAGGATTGAGGTTTGAGTATAGAATCCTGAGAATTCAGGATATTCTATTGAGTATTGAGAGTTGAAGATTGATGTTTGAGCATTGAGGATTGAGGACTGAGGCCTGAGGATTGAGGATTGAGAATTGAGGATTGAGGATTGAGGATTGAGGATTGTGAATGAGGGCTCAGGGTTGAGGATTGAGGTTTGAGTATAGATCCCTGAGAATTCAGGATATTCTATTGAGTATTGAGAATTGAGGATTGATGGTTGAGTATTGAGGATTGAGGATTGAGGCTTGAGGATTGAGTATTGAAGATTGAGGATTGATGATTGAGGATTGAGGATTGAGGATTGAGGATTGAGGACTGAGGATTGAAGATTGAGTATTCAGGATTGAGGGTTGAGGATTGAGGATTGAGGATTGAGTATTGAGGATTGAAGATTGAGGATTGGGGACTGAGGGTTGAAGATTGAGGATTGAGGATTGAGTATTGAGGATTGAGGATTGTGGATTGAAGATTCAGTATTGAGGATTGAAGATTGAGAATTGAGGATTGAGGATTGAGCATTGAGGGCTGAGTGTTGAGGGTCGAGTGATGAGAATTGATGATTGTGGATAGAGGTTTGAAGATTTCAGATTGAGTATTGAGTATTGAAAACTGTGAATTGAGGATATTCTATTGAGGATTTAGGATTGACAACTGATTGTTGATGACTGAGAGCTGAAGATTGAGGATTCAGGAATGAGGATTCAGAATTGAGTATTCAGAATTGAGGTTTGAGGACCGAGGAGTGAGGGTTGAGGATTGAGTATTGAAGATTGAAGATTGAGGATTGAGGATTGAGGATTGAAGATTGAGGATTGGGTATTGAGGATTGATGAATGAGGATTGAGGATTGATGATTTAGGATTGAGGATTGAGGATTGAAGATTGAGGATTGGGGACTGAGGATTGAAGATTGAGGATTGAGGATTGAGTATTGAGGATTGAGGATTGTGGATTGAAGATTCAGTATTGAGGATTGAAGATTGAGAATTGAGGATTGAGGATTGAACATTGAGGACTGAGTGTTGAGGGTTGAGTGATGAGAATTGATGTTTGTGGATAGAGATTTGAAGATTGCAGGTTGAGTATTGAGTATTGAGACCTGTGAATTGAGGATATTCTATTGAGGATTGAGGATTGACAACTGATTGTTGAGGACTGAGTGCTGAAGATTGAGGACTCAGGATTGGGGATTCAGGATTGTGGTTTGAGGACTGAGGATTGAGGATTGTGGATTGAGGATTGATTATTGAGGATTGAAGATTGAGGATTGGGTATTGAGGATTGAACATTGAGGTTTGAGGATTGAGGATTGAGGATTGAAGAATGAATATTGATGACTGAAGATTGAGGATTGAGGATTGAGGGTTGTGGATTGAGGACGAGGACTGATGGCTGAGTATTGATGTTTGAGGTCTGAGGATTGAGGATTGAGGATTGAGAATCGACGATTGAGGATTGAGGATTGAAGATTGAGGATTGGGTTTTGAGGATTGAAGAATGAGGAATGATGATTGAGGATTGAGGATTGAGGATTGAAGAAAGAGTATTGAGGATTGAAGATTGAGGATTGGGGATTGAGGATTGAGGATTGAGGATTGAAGATTGAGGATGAGGGCTGAGGGTTGAGGATTGCGATTTGAGGACTGAGGGCTGAGGATTGAGGATTGAGGATTGGGGATGAGGGCTGAGGGTTGAGGATTGAGGTCTGAGGACTGAGGACTGAGGATTGAGGATTGAGAATTGAGGATTGAGGATTGAG
This sequence comes from Calliopsis andreniformis, assembly GCF_051401765.1. Taxonomy (NCBI): domain Eukaryota; kingdom Metazoa; phylum Arthropoda; class Insecta; order Hymenoptera; family Andrenidae; genus Calliopsis; species Calliopsis andreniformis. The sequence continues at coordinate 3,769,944 of NW_027480444.1, read as the reverse complement.
GATTGAAAATTGAGGATTGGGTATTGAGGATTGAAGAATGAGGATTGAGGATTGAGGATAGAGGATTGAGGATTGAGGATTGAGGATTGAGGATTGAAGATTGAGAATTGGGGATTAAGGATTGAGAATTTAGGATTGAGGATTGATGATTGAGGATTGAAGATTGAGGATTGAAGATTGAGGATTGGGGACTGAGTGTTGAGGGTTGAGTGATGAGAATTGATGTTTGTGGATAGAGATTTGAAGATTGCAGACTGAGTATTGCGTATTGAAAGCACTGAACTGAGGATATTCTATTGAGGACTGAGGATTGACAACTGATTGTTGATGACTGAGGGCTGAAGATTGAGGATTCAGGAATGCGGATTCAGAATTGAGGTTCGAGGACTGAGGATTGAGGATTGAGCATTGAGAATTGAGGTTTGAGGATTGAGGATTGAGGATTGAAGATTGAGTATCCAGGATTGAGGATTGAGGATTGAGGATTGAGGATTGAGGGTTGAGGATTGAGAATTGAGGATTGCGGATTGAAGATTGAGCATTGAGGATTGAAGTTTGAGGATTGAGGATTGAGGATTGAGGATTGAAGATTGAGGATTGAGGATTGAAGATTGAGGATTGGGTATTGAGGATTGAAGAATGAGGATTGAGGATTGAGGATTGAGGATTGAGGATTGAGGATTGAGTGTTGTGGATTGAGGACGAGGACTGAGGGCTGAGTACTGATGTTTGAGGTCTGAGGATTGAGGATTGAGGATTGAGAATAGAGGATTGAGGATTGAGGATTGAAGATTGAGGATTGGGTATTGAGGATTGAAGAATGAGGATTGAGGATTGAGGATTGAGGATTGAGGATTGAAGATTGAGGATTGAGGATTGAGTGCTGTGGATTGAGGACGAGGACTGAGGGGTGCGTATTGATGTTTGAGGTCTGACGATTGAGGATTGAGGATTGAGGATTGAGGATTGAGGATTGAAGATTGAGTTTTGAGGATTGAAAATTGAGGATTGAGGATTGAGGATTGAGGATTGAGGATTGAGGATTGACGATTGAGTATTGAAGATTCAGTATTGAGGGTGGAAGATAGAGAATTGAGGATTGAGGATTGAACATTGAGGACTGAGTGTTAAGGGATGAGTAATGGGAATTGTTGTCTGTGGATAGAGGTTTGAAGATTGCAGATTGAGTATTATGTATTGAAAACTGTGAATTGAGGATATTCTATTGAGGATTGGGGATTGACAACTGATTGTTGAGGACTGAGGGCCGAAGATTGAGGATTCAGGATTGAGGCTTCAGAATTGAGGTTTGAGGACTGAGGATCGAGGATTGAAGGTTGAGTACTGAGGATTGAAGGTTGAGGATTGAGGATTGAGGATTGAGGATTGAGGATGAGGGCTGAGGGTTGAGGATTGAGGTTTGAGGACTGAGGACTGAGGACTGAGGATTGAGAATTGAGGATTGAGGATTGAGGATTGAGGACTGCAGATTGAGTATTGTGGATTAAAGATTGAGAACAGAGGATTGAGAATTGATGATTGAGGATTGAAGATTGAGGATTGGGGACTGAGTGTTGAGGGCTGAGTGATGAGACTTGATGTTTGTGGATAGAGATTTGAAGATTGCAGACTGAGTATTGCGTATTGATAGCTCTGAACTGAGGATATTCTATTGACGATTGAGGATTGACAACTCATTGTTTAGGACTGAGTGCTGAAGATTGAGGACTCAGGATTGGGGATTCAGGATTGTGGTTTGAGGACTGAGGATTGAGGATTGAGGATTGTGGATTGAGGATTGATTATTGAGGATTGAAGATTGAGGATTGGGTATTGAGGATTGAACATTGAGGTTTGAGGATTGAGGATTGAGGATTGAGGATTGAGGATTGAGGATTGAAGAATGAATATTGATGATTGAAGATTGAGTATTGAGGATTGAGGGTTGTGGATTGAGGACGAGGACTGAGAGCTGAGTATTGATGTTTGAGGTCTGAGGATTGAGGATTGAGGATTGAGAATCGAGGATTGATGATTGAGGATTGAAGATTGAGGGTTGGGTATTCAGGATTGAAGAATGAGGAATGAGGATTGAGGATTGAGGATTGAGGATTGAAGAAAGAGTATTGAGGATTGAAGATTGAGGATTGGGGATTGAGGATTGAGGATTGAGGATTGAAGATTGAGGATGAGGGCTGAGGATTGAGGACTGAGGATTGAGGATGAGGGCTGAGGGTTGAGGATTTAGGTCTGAGGACTGAGGACTGAGGATTGGGGATTGAGAATTTAGGATTGAGGATTGAGGATTGAAGATTGAGGATTGGGTATTGAGGATTGAAGAATAAGGATTGAGGATTGAGGATTGAGGATTGAGGATTGAGGATTGAGGATTGAGGATTGAGGATTGAAGATTGAGTATTGGGGATTAAAGATTGAGAATTTAGGATTGAGGATTGATGATTGAGGATTGAAGATTGAGGATTGAAGATTGAGGATTGGGGACTGAGTGTTGAGGGTTGAGTGATGAGAATTGGTGTTTGTGGATAGAGGTTTGAAGGTTGCAGACTGAGTATTGCGTATTGAAAACTCTGAACTGAGGATATTCTATTGAGGATTGAGGATTGAGGATTGAGGTTTGAGTGTTGTGGATTGAGGACGAGGACTGAGGGCTGAGTATTGATGTTTGAGGTCTGTGGATTGAGGACTGAGGATTGAGAATTGAGGATTGGGGATTGAGGATTGAAGATTGAGGATTGGGTATTGAGGATTGATGAATGAGGATTGAGGATTGAGGATTGAGGATTGAGGATTGAAGATTGAGGATTGAGGACTGAGTGTTGTGGATTGAGGACGAGGACTGAGGGCTGAGTATTGATGTTTGAGGTCTGAGGATTGAGGATTGAGGATTGAGAATTGAGGATTGAGGATTGAGGATTCAAGATTGAGGATTGGGTATTGAGGATTGAAGAATGAGGATTGAGGATTGAGGATTGAGGATTGAGGATTGAAGAAAGAGTATTGAGGATTGAGGATGGAGGATTGAGGATTGAGGATGGAGGATTGAGGATTGAGGATTGAGGATTGAAGATTGAGGATTGGGTACTGAGGATTGCGGAATGAGGATTGAGGATTGAGGATTGAGGATTGAGGATTGAGGATTGAGGATTTAGGATTGAAGATTGAGTATTCAGGATTGAGGATTGAGGATTGAGGATTGAGGATTGAGGATTGAGGATTGAGTATTGAGTATTGAAGATTGAGGATTGGGGACTGAGGATTGGAGGTTGTGGATTGAGGATTGAGTATTGAGGGTTGAGGATTGAGGATTGAGGATTGAAGATTCAGTATTGAGGATTGAAGATTGAGAATTGAGGATTGCGGATTGAGCATTGAGGACTGATTGTTGAGGGTTGAGTGATGAGAATTGATGATTGTGGATAGAGGTTTGAAGATTGCAGATTGAGTATTGAGTATTGAAAACTGTGAATTGAGGATATTCTATTGAGGATTGAGGATTGACAACTGATTGTTGATGACTGAGGGCTGAAGATTGAGGATTCAGGAATGCGGATTCAGAATTGAGGTTCGAGGACTGAGGATTGAGGATTGAAGATTGAGTATTGAGGATTGAAGATTGAGGATTGAGGATTAAGGATTGAGGATTGACTATGAGGGCTGAGGGTTGAGGATTGAGGTTTGAGGACTGAGGACTGAGGATTGTGGATTGAGGATTGAGGATTGAAGATTGAGTATTGGGGATTAAAGATTGAGAATTGAGGATTGAGGCTTGATGATTGAGGATTTAAGATTGAGGATTGGGGACTGAGTGTTGAGGGTTGAGTGATGAGAATTGATCTATGTGGATAGAGATTTGAATATTGCAGGTTGAGTATTGAGTATTGAAAGGTGTGAACTGATGATACTCTATTGAGGATTGAGGATTGAGGATTGAAGATTGAGGATTGGGGACTGAGTGTTGAGGTTTGAGTGATGAGAATTGATGTTTGTGGATAGAGATTTGAAGATTGCAGACTGAGTATTGCGTATTGAAAACTCTGAACTGAGGATATTCTATTGAGGATTGAGGATTGACAACTGATTGTTGAGGACTGAGTGCTGAAGATTGAGGATTCAGGATTGAGGATACAGGATTGTGGTTTGAGGACTGAGGATTGAGGATTGAGGATTGAGGATTGAGGATTGAGGATTGAAAATTGAGGATTGAGTATTGAGGATTGAACATTGAGGTTTGAGGATTGAGGATTGGGGATTGAGGATTGAGGATTGAAGATTGAATATTGATGATTGAAGGTTGAGGATTGAGGATTGAGGGCTGTGGATTGAGGGCGAGGACTGAGGGCTGAGTATTGATGTTTGAGGTCTCAGGATTGAGGATTGAGGATTGAGAATTGAGGATTGAGGATTGAGGATTGAAGATTGAGGATTGGGTATTGAGGATTGAAGAATGAGGATTGAGGATTGAGGATTGAGGATTGAGGATTGAAGAAAGAGTATCGAGGATTGAAGATTGAGGATTGGGGATTGAGAATTGAGGATTGAGGATTGAAGATTGAGGATGAGGGCTGAGGGTTGACGATTGAGGTTTGAGGACTGAGGGCTGAGGATTGAGGATTGAGAGTTGAGGATTGGGGATGAGTGCTGAGGGTTGAGGATTGAGGTCTGAGGACTGAGGACTGAGGATTGAGGATTGAGAATTGAGGATTGAGGATTGAGGATTGAAAATTGAGGATTGGGTATTGAGGATTGAAGAATGAGGATTGAGGATTGAGGATAGAGGATTGAGGATTGAGGATTGAGGATTGAGGATTGAAGATTGAGAATTGGGGATTAAAGATTGAGAATTTAGGATTGAGGATTGATGATTGAGGATTGAAGATCGAGGATTGAAGATTGAGGATTGGGGACTGAGTGTTGAGGGTTGAGTGATGAGAATTGATGTTTGTGGATAGAGATTTGAAGATTGCAGACTGAGTATTGCGTATTGAAAGCTCTGAACTGAGGATATTCTATTGAGGACTGAGGATTGACAACTGATTGTTGATGACTGAGGGCTGAAGATTGAGGATTCAGGAATGCGGATTCAGAATTGAGGTTCGAGGACTGAGGATTGAGGATTGAGCATTGAGAATTGAGGTTTGAGGATTGAGGATTGAGGATTGAAGATTGAGTATCCAGGATTGAGGATTGAGGATTGAGGATTGAGGATTGAGGGTTGAGGATTGAGAATTGAGGATTGCGGATTGAAGATTGAGCATTGAGGATTGAAGTTTGAGGATTGAGGATTGAGGATTGAGGATTGAAGATTGAGGATTGAGGATTGAAGATTGAGGATTGGGTATTGAGGATTGAAGAATGAGGATTGAGGATTGAGGATTGAGGATTGAGGATTGAGGATTGAGTGTTGTGGATTGAGGACGAGGACTGAGGGCTGAGTACTGATGTTTGAGGTCTGAGGATTAAGGATGAGGATTGAGAATAGAGGATTGAAGATTGAGGATTGAAGATTGAGGATTGTGTATTGAGGATTGAAGAATGAGGATTGAGGATTGAGGATTGAGGATTGAGGATTGAAGATTGGGGATTGAGGATTGAGTGCTGTGGATTGAGGACGAGGACTGAGGGGTGAGTATTGATGTTTGAGGTCTGACGATTGAGGATTGAGGATTGAGGATTGAGGATAGAGGATTGAGGATTGAAGATTGAGTTTTGAGGATTTAGAATTGAGGATTGAGGATTGAGGATTGAGGATTGAGGATTGAGGATTGACGATTGAGTATTGAAGATTCAGTATTGAGGGTGGAAGATTGAGAATTGAGGATTGAGGATTGAACATTGAGGACTGAGTGTTGAGGGTTGAGTGATGAGAATTGATGTTTGTGGATAGAGATTTGAAGATTGCAGGTTGAGTATTGAGTATTGAGACCTGCGAATTGAGGATATTCTATTGAGGATTGAGGATTGAGTATTGAGGATTGAGGATTGTGGATTGAAGATTCAGTATTGAGGATTGAAGATTGAGAATTGAGGATTGAGGATTGAGCATTGAGGACTGAGTGTTGAGGTTTGAGTGATGAGAATTGATGATTGTCGATAGTGGTTTGAAGATTGCAGATTGAGTATTGAGTATTGAAATCTGCGAATTGAGGATATTCTATTGAGGATTGAGGATTTACAACTGATTGTTGATGACTGAGGGCTGAAGATTGAGGATTCAGGAATGCGGATTCAGAATTGAGGTTCGAGGACTGAGGATTGAGGATTGGGGATTGAGAATTGAGGATTGAGGATTGAGGATTGAAGATTGAGGATTGGGTATTGAGGATTGAAGAATGAGGATTGAGGATTGAGGATTGAGGATTGAGGATTGAAGATTGAGGATTGAGGATTGAGTGTTGTGGACTGAGGACGAGGACTGAGGGCTGAGTATTGATGTTTGAGGTCTGAGGATTGGGGATTGAGGATTGAGAATTGAGGATTGAGGATTGAGGATTGAAGATTGAGGATTGGGTATTGACGATTGAACAATGAGGATTGAGGTTTGAGGATTGAGGATTGAAGATTGAGGATTGAGGATTGAGGATTGAGGGTTGAGGATTGAGGATTGAGGATTGCGGATTGAAGAATGAGGATTGAGGATTGAGGATTGAGGATTGAGGATTGAAGATTGAGGATTGAGGATTGAGTGTTGTGGATTGAGGACGAGGACTGAGGACTGAGTATTGATGTTTGAGGTCTGAGGATTGAGGATTGAGGATTGATGATTGAGGATTGAGGATTGAGGATTGAGGATTGAGGATTGAGGATTGAAGATTGAGTATTCAGGATTGAGGATTGAGGATTGAGGATTGAGGATTGAGGATTGAGTATTGAGGATTGAAGATTGAGGATTGGGGACTGAGTGTTGAAGATTGAGGATTGAGGATTGAGTATTGAGGATTGAGGATTCAGGATTGAAGATTCAGTATTGAGGATTGAAGATTGAGGATTGAGGATTGAGTATTGAGCATTGAGGATTGAGGATTGAGGATTGAGTGTTGTGGATTGAGGACGAGGACTGAGGGCTGAGTATTGATGTTTGAGGTCTGAGGATTGAGGATTGAGGATTGAGAATTGAGGATTGAGGATTGAGGATTGAAGATTGAGGATTGTGTATTGAGGATTGAAGAATGAGGATTGAGGATTGAGGATTGAGGATTGAGGATTGAAGATTGAGGATTGAGGATTGAGTGCTGTGGATTGAGGACGAGGACTGAGGGCTGAGTATTGATGTTTGAGGTCTGAGGATTGAGGATTGAGCATTGAGAATTGAGGATTGAGGATTGAGGATTGAAGATTGAGGATTGGGTATTGAGGATTGAAGAATGAGGATTGAGGATTGAGGATTGAGGATTGTGAATGAGGGCTCAGGGTTGAGGATTGAGGTTTGAGTATAGAACCCTGAGAATTCAGGATATTCTATTGAGTATTGTGAATTGAGGATTGATGGTTGAGTATTGAGGATTGAGGATTGAGGATTGAGGATTGAGTATTGAAGATTGAGGATTGATGATTGAGGATTGAGGATTGAGGATTGAGGATTGAGGATTGAGGATTGAAGATTGAGTATTCAGGTTTGAGGGTTGAGGATTGAGGATTGAGGATTGAGTATTGAGGATTGAAGATTGATGATTGGGGACTGAGGATTGAAGATTGAGGATTGGGTATTGAGGATTGAAGAATGAGGATTGAGGATTGAGGATTGAGGATTGAGGATTGAGGATTGAGGGTAGAGGATTGAAGATTGAGGGTTGGGTATTGAGGATTGAAGAATGAGGATTGAGGATTGAGGATTGAGGATTGAGGATCGAAGATTGAGTATAGAGGATTGAAGATTGACGATTGAGTATTGAGGATTGAGGATTGAACATTGAGGACTGAGTGTTAAGGGATGAGTAATGGGAATTGTTGTCTGTGGATAGAGGTTTGAAGATTGCAGATTGAGTATTATGTATTGAAAACTGTGAATTGAGGATATTCTATTGAGGATTGGGGATTGACAACTGATTGTTGAGGACTGAGGGCCGAAGATTGAGGATTCAGGATTGAGGCTTCAGAATTGAGGTTTGAGGACTGAGGATCGAGGATTGAAGGTTGAGTACTGAGGATTGAAGGTTGAGGATTGAGGATTGAGGATTGAGGATTGAGGATGAGGGCTGAGGGTTGAGGATTGAGGTTTGAGGACTGAGGACTGAGGACTGAGGATTGAGAATTGAGGATTGAGGATTGAGGATTGAGGACTGCAGATTGAGTATTGTGGATTAAAGATTGAGAACAGAGGATTGAGAATTGATGATTGAGGATTGAAGATTGAGGATTGGGGACTGAGTGTTGAGGGCTGAGTGATGAGACTTGATGTTTGTGGATAGAGATTTGAAGATTGCAGACTGAGTATTGCGTATTGATAGCTCTGAACTGAGGATATTCTATTGACGATTGAGGATTGACAACTCATTGTTTAGGACTGAGTGCTGAAGATTGAGGACTCAGGATTGGGGATTCAGGATTGTGGTTTCAGGACTGAGGATTGAGGATTGAGGATTGTGGATTGAGGATTGATTATTGAGGATTGAAGATTGAGGATTGGGTATTGAGGATTGAACATTGAGGTTTGAGGATTGAGGATTGAGGATTGAGGATTGAAGATTGAGGATTGGGTATTGAGGATTGAAGAATAAGGATTGAGGATTGAGGATTGAGGATTGAGGATTGAGGATTGAGGATTGAAGATTGAGGATTGAAGATTGAGTATTGGGGATTAAAGATTGAGAATTTAGGATTGAGGATTGATGATTGAGGATTGAAGATTGAGGATTGAAGATTGAGGATTGGGGACTGAGTGTTGAGGGTTGAGTGATGAGAATTGGTGTTTGTGGATAGAGGTTTGAAGATTGCAGACTGAGTATTGCGTATTGAAAACTCTGAACTGAGGATATTCTATTGAGGATTGAGGATTGAGGATTGAGGTTTGAGTGTTGTGGATTGAGGACGAGGACTGAGGGCTGAGTATTGATGTTTGAGGTCTGAGGATTGAGGACTGAGGATTGAGAATTGAGGATTGGGGATTGAGGATTGAAGATTGAGTATTGGGTATTGAGGATTGATGAATGAGGATTGAGGATTGAGGATTGAGGATTGAGGATTGAAGATTGAGGATTGAGGACTGAGTGTTGTGGATTGAGGACGAGGACTGAGGGCTGAGTATTGATGTTTGAGGTCTGAGGATTGAGGATTGAGGATTGAGAATTGAGGATTGAGGATTGAGGATTCAAGATTGACGATTGGGTATTGAGGATTGAAGAATGAGGATTGAGGATTGAGGATTGAGGATTGAGGATTGAAGAAAGAGTATTGAGGATTGAGGATGGAGGATTGAGGATTGAGGATGGAGGATTGAGGATTGAGGATTGAGGATTGAAGATTGAGGATTGGGTACTGAGGATTGTGGAATGAGGATTGAGGATTGAGGATTGAGGATTGAGGATTGAGGATTGAGGATTTAGGATTGAAGATTGAGTATTCAGGATTGAGGATTGAGGATTGAGGATTGAGGATTGAGGATTGAGGATTGAGTATTGAGTATTGAAGATTGAGGATTGGGGACTGAGGATTGGAGGTTGTGGATTGAGGATTGAGTATTGAGGATTGAGGATTGAGGATTGAGGATTGAAGATTCAGTATTGAGGATTGAAGATTGAGAATTGAGGATTGAGGATTGAGCATTGAGGACTGATTGTTGAGGGTTGAGTGATGAGAATTGATGATTGTGGATAGAGGTTTGAAGATTGCAGATTGAGTATTGAGTATTGAAAACTGTGAATTGAGGATATTCTATTGAGGATTGAGGATTGACAACTCATTGTTGATGACTGAGGGCTGAAGATTGAGGATTCAGGAATGCGGATTCAGAATTGAGGTTCGAGGACTGAGGATTGAGGATTGAAGATTGAGTATTGAGGATTGAAGATTGAGGATTGAGGATTAAGGATTGAGGATTGACTATGAGGGCTGAGGGTTGAGGATTGAGGTTTGATGACTGAGGACTGAGGATTGAGGATTGAGAATTGAGGATTGAGGATTGAGGATTGAAGATTGAGGATTGGGTATTGAGGATTGAAGAATGAGGATTGAGGATTGAGGATTGTGGATTGAGGATTGAGGATTGAGGATTGAGGATTGAAGATTGAGTATTGGGGATTAAAGATTGAGAATTGAGGATTGAGGCTTGATGATTGAGGATTTAAGATTGAGGATTGGGGACTGAGTGTTGAGGGTTGAGTGATGAGAATTGATCTATGTGGATAGAGATTTGAATATTGCAGGTTGAGTATTGAGTATTGAAAGGTGTGAACTGATGATATTCTATTGAGGATTGAGGATTGAGGATTGAAGATTGAGGATTGGGGACTGAGTGTTGAGGTTTGAGTGATGAGAATTGATGTTTGTGGATAGAGATTTGAAGATTGCAGACTGAGTATTGCGTATTGAAAACTCTGAACTGAGGATATTCTATTGAGGATTGAGGATTGACAACTGATTGTTGAGGACTGAGTGCTGAAGATTGAGGATTCAGGATTGAGGATACAGGATTGTGGTTTGAGGACTGAGGATTGAGGATTGAGGATTGAGGATTGAGGATTGAGGATTGAAAATTGAGGATTGAGTATTGAGGATTGAACATTGAGGTTTGAGGATTGAGGATTGGGGATTGAGGATTGAGGATTGAAGATTGAATATTGATGATTGAAGGTTGAGGATTGAGGATTGAGGGCTGTGGATTGAGGGCGAGGACTGAGGGCTGAGTATTGATGTTTGAGGTCTCAGGATTGAGGATTGAGGATTGAGAATTGAGGATTGAGGATTGAGGATTGAAGATTGAGGATTGGGTATTGAGGATTGAAGAATGAGGATTGAGGATTGAGGATTGAGGATTGAGGATTGAAGAAAGGGTATCGAGGATTGAAGATTGAGGATTGAGGACTGAAGATTGAGTATTGGGGATTAAAGATTGAGAATTGAGGATTGAGGCTTGATGATTGAGGATTTAAGATTGAGGATTGGGGACTGAGTGTTGAGGGTTGAGTGATGAGAATTGATGTTTGTGGATAGAGATTTGAAGATTGCAGGTTGAGTATTGAGTATTGAAAGGTGTGAATTGATGATATTCTATTGAGGATTGAGGATTCAGGATTGAAGATTGAGGATTGGGGACTGAGTGTTGAGGGTTGCGTGATGAGAATTGATGTTTGTGGATAGAGATTTGAAGATTGCAGACTGAGTATTGCGTATTGAAAACTCTGAACTGAGGATATTCTATTGAGGATTGAGGATTGACAACTGATTGTTGAGGACTGAGTGCTGAAGATTGAGGATTCAGGATTGAGGATTCAGGATTGTGGTTTGAGGACTGAGGATTGAGGATTGAGGATTGAGGTTTGAAGATTGAGGATTGAAGATTGAGGATTGAGTATTGAGGATTGAACATTGAGGTTTGAGGATTGGGGATTGAGGATTGAGGATTGAAGATTGAATATTGATGATTGAAGGTTGAGGATTGAGGATTGAGGGCTGTGGATTGAGGACGAGGACTGAGGGCTGAGTATTGATGTTTGAGGTCTGAGGATTGAGGATTGAGGATTGAGAATTGAGTATTGAGGATTGAGGATTGAAGATAGAGGATTGGGTATTGATGATTGAAGAATGAGGATTGAGGATTGAGGATTGAGGATTGAGGATTGAAGAAAGAGTATTGAGGATTGAAGATTGAGGATTGGGGATTGAGGATTGAGGATTGAGGATTGAAGATTGAGGATGAGGGCTGAGGGTTGACGATTGAGGTTTGAGGACTGAGGGCTGAGGATTGAGGATTGAGAGTTGAGGATTGAGGATTGAGGATTGAGGATTGTGAATGAGGGCTCAGGGATGAGGATTGAGGTTTGAGTATAGAATCCTGAGAATTAAGGATATTCTATTGAGTATTGAGAATTGAGGATTGATGGTTGAGTATTGAGGATTGAGGATTGGGTATTGAGGATTGAGAATTGAGGATTGAGGATTGAGGATTGAGGATTGTGAATGAGGGCTCAGGGCTGAGGATTGAGGTTTGAGTATAGAATCCTGAGAATTCAGGATATTCTATTGAGTATTGAGAATTGAGGATTGATGGTTGAGTATTGAGGATTGAGGATTGAGGATTGAGGATTGAGTATTGAAGATTGAGGATTGATGGTTGAGGATTGAGGTTTGAGGATTGAGGATTGAGGATTGAGGATTGAAGATTGAGTATTCAGGATTGAGGTTTGAGGATTGAAGATTGAGTATTGAGGATTGAGTATTGAGGATTGAAGATTGAGGATTGGGGACTGAGTGTTGAAGATTGAGTATTGAGGATTGAGTATTGAGGATTGAGGATTGAGGATTGAAGATTCAGTATTGAGGATTGAAGATTGAGGATTGAGCATTGAGGACTGAGTGTTGAGGGTTGAGTGATGAGAATTGATGATTGTGGATAGAAGTTTGAAGATTGCAGATTGAGTATTGAGTATTGAAATCTGTGAATTAAGGATATTCTATTGAGGATTGAGGATTGACAACTGATTGTTGATGACTGAGGGCTGAAGATTGAGGATTCATGAATGCGGATTCAGAATTGATGTTCGAGGACTGAGGATTGAGGATTGAGGATTGAGGATTGAGGATTGAGGATTGAGGATTGAAGATTGAGGATTGAGTATTGAGGATTGAACATTGAGGTTTGAGGATTGAGGATTGGGGATTGAGGATTGAGGATTGAAGATTGAATATTGATGATTGAAGGTTGAGGATTCAGGATTGAGGGCTGTGGATTGAGGGCGAGGACTGAGGGCTGAGTATTGATGTTTGAGGTCTGAGGATTGAGGATTGAGGATTGAGAATTGAGGATTGAGGATTGAGGATTGAAGATTGAGGATTGGGTATTGAGGATTGAAGAATGAGGATTGAGGATTGAGGATTGAGGATTGAGGATTGAAGAAAGAGTATCGAGGATTGAAGATTGAGGATTGGGGATTGAGAATTGAGGATTGAGGATTGAAGATTGAGGATGAGGGCGGAGGGTTGAGGATTGAGGTTTGAGGACTGAGGACTGAGGGTTGAGGATTGAGAATTGAGGATTGAGGATTGACGATTGAAGATTGAGGATTGGGTATTGAGGATTGAGGAATGAGGATTGAGGATTGAGGATTGAGGATTGAGGATTGAAGAAAGAGTATTGAGGATTGAAGATTGAGGATTGGGGATTGAGGATTGAGGATTGAGGATTGAAGATTGAGGATGAGGGCTGAGGGTTGACGATTGAGGTTTGAGGACTGAGGGCTGAGGATTGAGGATTGAGAGTTGAGGATTGAGGATTGAGGATTGAGGATTGTGAATGAGGGCTCAGGGATGAGGATTGAGGTTTGAGTATAGAATCCTGAGAATTAAGGATATTCTATTGAGTATTGAGAATTGAGGATTGATGGTTGAGTATTGAGGATTGAGGATTGGGGATTGAGGATTGAGAATTGAGGATTGAGGATTGAGGATTGAGGATTGTGAATGAGGGCTCAGGGCTGAGGATTGAGGTTTGAGTATAGAATCCTGAGAATTCAGGATATTCTGTTGAGTATTGAGAATTGAGGATTGATGGATGAGTATTGAGGATTGAGGATTGAGGATTTAGGATTGAAGATTGAGTATTCAGGATTGAGGATTGAGGATTGAGGATTGAGGATTGAGGATTGAGGATTGAGTATTGAGTATTGAAGATTGAGAATTGGGGACTGAGGATTGAAGGTTGAGGATTGAGGATTGAGTATTGAGGATTGAGGATTGAGGATTGAAGATTCAGTATTGAGGATTGAAGATTGAGAATTGAGGATTGAGGATTGAGCATTGAGGGCTGAGCGTTGAGGGTTGCGTGATGAGGATTGATGTTTGTGGATAGATATTTGAAGATTGCAGACTGAGTATTGCGTATTGAAAACTCTGAACTGAGGATATTCTATTGAGGATTGAGGATTGACAACTGATTGTTGAGGACTGAGTGCTGAAGATTGAGGATTCTGGATTGAGGATTCAGGATTGTGGTTTGAGGACTGAGGATTGAGGATTGAGGATTGAGGTTTGAGGATTGAGGATTGAAGATTGAGGATTGAGTATTGAGGATTGAACATTGAGGTTTGAGGATTGAGGATTGGGGATTGAGGATTGAGGATTGAAGATTGAATATTGATGATTGAATGTTGAGGATTGAGGATTGAGGGCTGTGGATTGAGGACGAGGATTGATGATTGAGGATTGAGGTTTGAGGATTGAGGATTGAGGATTGAGGATTGAAGATTGAGTATTCAGGATTGAGGATTGAAGATTGAGGATTGGGGATTGAGGATTGAGGATTGATGGTTGAGTATTGAGGATTGAGGATTGGGGAATTGAGGATTGAGCATTGAGGATTGAGGATTGAGGATTGAGGATTGAGGATTGTGAATCAGGGCTCAGGGCTGAGGATTGAGGTTTGAGTATAGAATCCTGAGAATTCAGGATATTCTATTGAGTATTGAGAATTGAGGATTGATGGTTGAGTAGTGAGGATTGAGGATTGAGGATTGAGGATTGAGTATTGAAGATTGAGGATTGATGATTGAGGATTGAGGATTGATGATTGAGGATTGAGGATTGAGAATTGAAGATTGAGTATTCAGGATTGAGGATTGAGGATTGAGGATTGAGGATTGAGGATTGAGTATTGAGGATTGAAGATTGAGGATTGGAGACTCAGTGTTGAAGATTGAGGATTGAGGATTGAGTATTGAGGATCGAGGATTGAGATTTGAAGATTCAGTATTGAGGATTGAAGATTGAGGATTGAGGATTGAGGATTGAGCATTGAGGACTGAGTGTTGAGGGTTGAGTGATGAGAATTGATGATTGTGGATAGAAGTTTGAAGATTGCAGATTGAGTATTGAGTATTCAAAACTGTGAATTGAGGATATTCTATTGAGGATTGAGGATTGACAACTGATTGTTGAGGACTGAGTGCTGAAGATTGAGGATTCAGGAATGCGGATTCAGAATTGAGGTTCGAGGACTGAGGATTGAGGGCTGAGGGTTGAGGATTGAGGTTTGAGGACTGAGGACTGAGGGTTAAGGATTGAGAATTGAGGATTGAGGATTGACGATTGAAGATTGAGGATTGGGAATTGAAGATTGAGGATTGGGGATTGAGGATTGAGGATTGAGGATCGAAGATTGAGGATGAGGTCTGAGGGGTGAGGATTGAGGTTAGAGGACTGAGGGCTGAGGATTGAGGATTGAGAATTGAGGATTGAGGATTGAGGATTGAGGATTGTGAATGAGGGCTCAGGGTTGAGAATTGAGGTTTGTGTATAGAATCCTGAGAATTCAGGATATTCTATTGAGTATTGAGAATTGAGGATTGATGTTTGAGTATTGAGGATTGAGGATTGAGGATTGAGGATTGAGTATTGAAGATTGAGGATTGATGATTGAGTATTAAGTATTGAGGATTGAAGACTGAGTACTGAGGATTGGAGATTGAGAATTGAGGATTGAGGATTGTGGATTGAGGATTGCGGACTGAGGATTGAAGAGTCAGTATTGAGGATTGAAGATTGAGAATTGAGAATTGAGGATTGAACATTGAGGACTGAGTGTTGAGGGTTGAGTGATGAGAATTGATGTTTGTGGATAGAGATTTGAAGATTGCAGGCAGAGTATTGCGTATTGATAACTCTGAACTGAGGATATTCTATTGAGGATTGAGGATTGACAACTCATTGTTGAGGACTGAGTGCTGAAGATTGAGGACTCAGGATTGGGGATTCAGGATTGTGGTTTGAGGACTGAGGATTGAGGATTGATGATTGAGGATTGAGGATTGAAGAATGAATATTGATGATTGAAGATTGAGGATTGAGGATTGAGGGTTGTGGATTCAGGACGAGGACTGAGGGCTGAGTATTGATGTTTGAGATCTGAGGATTGGGGATTGAGGATTGAGAATCGAGGATTGAGGATTGAGGATTGAAGATTGAGGATTGGGTATTGAGGATTGAAGAATGAGGAATGAGGATTGAGGATTGAAGAAAGAGTGTTGAGGATTGAAGATTGAGGATTGGGGATTGAGGATTGATGGTTGAGTATTGAGGATTGAGGATTGGGGATTGAGGATTGAGAATTGAGGATTGAGGATTGAGGATTGAGGATTGTGAATGAGGGCTCAGGGCTGAGGATTGAGGTTTGAGTATAGAATCCTGAGAATTCAGGATATTCTATTGAGTATTGAGAATTGAGGATTGATGGTTGAGTATTGAGGATTGAGGATTGAGGATTGAGGATTGAGTATTGAAGATTGAGGATTGATGGTTGAGGATTGAGGTTTGAGGATTGAGGATTGAGGATTGAGGATTGAAGATTGAGTATTCAGGATTGAGGTTTGAGGATTGAGGATTGAGTATTGAGGATTGAGTATTGAGGATTGAAGATTGAGGATTGGGGACTGAGTGTTGAAGATTGAGTATTGAGGATTGAGTATTGAGGATTGAGGATTGAGGATTGAAGATTCAGTATTGAGGATTGAAGATTGAGGATTGAGGATTGAGGATTGAGCATTGAGGACTGAGTGTTGAGGGTTGAGTGATGAGAATTGATGATTGTGGATAGAAGTTTGAAGATTGCAGATTGAGTATTGAGTATTGAAATCTCTGAATTAAGGATATTCTATTGAGGATTGAGGATTGACAACTGATTGTTGATGACTGAGGGCTGAAGATTGAGGATTCAGGAATGCGGATTCAGAATTGAGGTTCGAGGACTGAGGATTGAGGATTGAAGATTGAGTATTGAGGATTGAAGATTCAGGATTGAGGATTGAGGATTGAGGATTGACTATGAGGGCTGAGGGTTGAGGATTGAGGTTTGAGGACTGAGGACTGAGGATTGAGGATTGATAATTGAGGATTGAGGATTGAGGATTGAAGATTGAGGATTGGGTATTGAGGATTGAAGAATGAGGATTGAGGATTGAGGATTGTGGATTGAGGATTGAGGATTGAGGATTGAGGATTGAAGATTGAGTATTGGGGATTAAAGATTGAGAATTGAGGATTGAGGCTTGATGATTGAGGATTTAAGATTGAGGATTGGGGACTGAGCGTTGAGGGTTGAGTGATGAGAATTGATGTTTGTGGATAGAGATTTGAAGATTGCAGGTTGAGTATTGATTATTGAAAGGTGTGAATTGATGATATTCTACTGAGGATTGAGGATTCAGGATTGAAGATTGAGGATTGGGGACTGAGTGTTGAGGGTTGCGTGATGAGAATTGATGTTTGTGGATAGATATTTGAAGATTGCAGACTGAGTATTGCGTATTGAAAACTCTGAACTGAGGATATTCTATTGAGGATTGAGGATTGACAACTGATGGTTGAGGACTGAGTGCTGAAGATTGAGGATTCAGGATTGAGGATTCAGGATTGTGGTTTGAGGACTGAGGATTGAGGATTGAGGATTGAGGTTTGAGGATTGAGGATTGAAGATTGAGGATTGAGTATTGAGGATTGAACATTGAGGTTTGAGGATTGAGGATTGGGGATTGAGGATTGAGGATTGAAGATTGAATATTGATGATTGAATGTTGAGGATTGAGGATTGAGGATTGAGGGTTGAGGATTGAGGATTGAGGATTGAAGATTGAGTATTGAGGATTGAAGATTGAGGATTGGGGATTGAGGATTGAGGATTGAGGATTGAAGATTGAGGATGAGGTCTGAGGGTTGAGGATTGAGGTTTGAGGACTGAGGGCTGAGGATTGAGGATTGAGAATTGAGGATTGAGGATTGAGGATTGAGGATTGTGAATGAGGGCTCAGGGTTGAGGATTGAGGTTTGAGTATAGAATCCTGAGAATTCAGGATATTCTATTGAGTATTGAGAATTGAGGATTGATGTTTGAGTATTGAGGATTGAGGATTGAGGATAGAGGATTGATTATTGAAGATTGAGGATTGATGATTGTGGATTGAGGATTGAGGATTGAGGATTGAGGATTGAAGATTGAGTATTCAGGATTGAGGGTTGAGGATTGAGGATTGAGGATTGAGGATTAAGTATTGAGGATTGAAGATTGAGGATTGGGGACTGAGGATTGAAGATTGAGGATTGAGGATTGAGTATTGAGGATTGAGGATTGTGGATTGAAGATTCAGTATTGAGGATTGAAGATTGAGAATTGAGGATTGAGGATTGAGCATTGAGGACTGAGTGTTGAGGTTTGAGTGATGAGAATTGATGATCGTGGATAGTGGTTTGAAGACTGCAGATTGAGTATTGAGTATTGAAAACTGCGAATTGAGGATATTCTATTGAGGATTGAGGATTGACAACTGATTGTTGATGACTGAGGGCTGAAGGTTGAGGATTCAGGAATGCGGATTCAGAATTGAGGTTCGAGGACTGAGGATTGAGGATTGGGGATTGAGAATATGAGGATTGAGGATTGAGGATTGAAGATTGAGGATTGGGTATTGAGGATTGAAGAATGAGGATTGAGGATTGAGGATTGGGGATTGAGGATTGAATATTGAGGATTGAGGATTGAGTGTTGTGGATTGAGGACGAGGACTGAGGGCTGAGTATTGATGTTTGAGGTCTGAGGATTGAGGATTGAGGATTGAGAATTGAGGATTGAGGATTGAGGATTGAAGATTGAGGATTGGGTATTGAGGATTGAACAATGAGGATTGAGGTTTGAGGATTGAGGATTGAAGATTGAGGATTGAGGATTGAGGATTGAGGGTTGAGGATTGAGGATTGAGGATTGAGGATTGAAGAATGAGGATTGAGGATTGAGGGTTGAGGATTGAGGATTGAAGATTGAGGATTGAGGATTGAGTGTTGTGGATTGAGGACGAGGACTGAGGGCTGAGTATTGATGTTTGAGGTCTGAGGATTGAGGATTGAGGACTGATGATTGAGGATTGAGGATTGAGGATTGAGGATTGAGGATTGAGGATTGAAGATTGAGTATTCAGGATTGAGGATTGAGGATTGAGGATTGAGGATTGAGGATTGAGTATTGAGGGTTGAAGATTGAGGATTGGGGACTGAGTGTTGAAGATTGAGGATTGAGGATTGAGTATTGAGGATTGAGGATTTAGGATTGAAGATTCAGTATTGAGGATTGAAGATAGAGGATTGAGGATTGAGTATTGAGCATTGAGGACTGAGTGTTGAGGGTTGAGTGATGAGAATTGATGACTGTGGATAGAAGTTTGAAGATTGCAGATTGAGTATTGAGTATTGAAAACTGTGAATTGAGGATATTCTATTGAGGATTGAGGATTGACAACTGATTGTTGATGACTGAGGGATGAAGATTGAGGATTCAGGAATGCGGATTCAGAATTGATGTTCGAGGACTGGGGATTGAGGATTGAGGATTCAGAATTGAGGTTTGAGGATTCAGGATTGAGGATTGAAGATTGGGTATTCAGGATTGAGTATTGAGGGTTGAGGATTGAGGATTGAGGGTTGAGGATTGCGAATTGAGGATTGAGGATTGAAGATTGAGCATTGAGGATTGAAGTTTGAGGATTGAGGATTGAGGATTGAGGATTGAGGATTGAAGATTGAGGATGAGGGCTGAGGGTTGAGGATTGAGGTTTGAGGACTGAGGACTGAGGGTTGAGGATTGAGAATTGAGGATTGAGGATTGACGATTGAAGATTGAGGATTGGGTATTGAGGATTGAGGAATGAGGATTGAGGATTGAGGATTGAGGATTGAGGATTGAAGAAAGAGTATTGAGGATTGAAGATTGAGGATTGGGGATTGAGGATTGAGGATTGAGGATTGAAGATTGAGGATGAGGGCTGAGGGTTGACGATTGAGGTTTGAGGACTGAGGGCTGAGGATTGAGGATTGAGAGTTGAGGATTGAGGATTGAGGATTGAGGATTGTGAATGAGGGCTCAGGGATGAGGATTGAGGTTTGAGTATAGAATCCTGAGAATTAAGGATATTCTATTGAGTATTGAGAATTGAGGATTGATGGTTGAGTATTGAGGATTGAGGATTGGGGATTGAGGATTGAGAATTGAGGATTGAGGATTGAGGATTGAGGATTGTGAATGAGGGCTCAGGGCTGAGGATTGAGGTTTGAGTATAGAATCCTGAGAATTCAGGATATTCTGTTGAGTATTGAGAATTGAGGATTGATGGATGAGTATTGAGGATTGAGGATTGAGGATTTAGGATTGAAGATTGAGTATTCAGGATTGAGGATTGAGGATTGAGGATTGAGGATTGAGGATTGAGGATTGAGTATTGAGTATTGAAGATTGAGAATTGGGGACTGAGGATTGAAGGTTGAGGATTGAGGATTGAGTATTGAGGATTGAGGATTGAGGATTGAAGATTCAGTATTGAGGATTGAAGATTGAGAATTGAGGATTGAGGATTGAGCATTGAGGGCTGAGCGTTGAGGGTTGCGTGATGAGGATTGATGTTTGTGGATAGATATTTGAAGATTGCAGACTGAGTATTGCGTATTGAAAACTCTGAACTGAGGATATTCTATTGAGGATTGAGGATTGACAACTGATTGTTGAGGACTGAGTGCTGAAGATTGAGGATTCTGGATTGAGGATTCAGGATTGTGGTTTGAGGACTGAGGATTGAGGATTGAGGATTGAGGTTTGAGGATTGAGGATTGAAGATTGAGGATTGAGTATTGAGGATTGAACATTGAGGTTTGAGGATTGAGGATTGGGGATTGAGGATTGAGGATTGAAGATTGAATATTGATGATTGAATGTTGAGGATTGAGGATTGAGGGCTGTGGATTGAGGACGAGGATTGATGATTGAGGATTGAGGTTTGAGGATTGAGGATTGAGGATTGAGGATTGAAGATTGAGTATTCAGGATTGAGGATTGAAGATTGAGGATTGGGGATTGAGGATTGAGGATTGATGGTTGAGTATTGAGGATTGAGGATTGGGGAATTGAGGATTGAGCATTGAGGATTGAGGATTGAGGATTGAGGATTGAGGATTGTGAATCAGGGCTCAGGGCTGAGGATTGAGGTTTGAGTATAGAATCCTGAGAATTCAGGATATTCTATTGAGTATTGAGAATTGAGGATTGATGGTTGAGTAGTGAGGATTGAGGATTGAGGATTGAGGATTGAGTATTGAAGATTGAGGATTGATGATTGAGGATTGAGGATTGATGATTGAGGATTGAGGATTGAGAATTGAAGATTGAGTATTCAGGATTGAGGATTGAGGATTGAGGATTGAGGATTGAGGATTGAGTATTGAGGATTGAAGATTGAGGATTGGAGACTCAGTGTTGAAGATTGAGGATTGAGGATTGAGTATTGAGGATCGAGGATTGAGATTTGAAGATTCAGTATTGAGGATTGAAGATTGAGGATTGAGGATTGAGGATTGAGCATTGAGGACTGAGTGTTGAGGGTTGAGTGATGAGAATTGATGATTGTGGATAGAAGTTTGAAGATTGCAGATTGAGTATTGAGTATTCAAAACTGTGAATTGAGGATATTCTATTGAGGATTGAGGATTGACAACTGATTGTTGAGGACTGAGTGCTGAAGATTGAGGATTCAGGAATGCGGATTCAGAATTGAGGTTCGAGGACTGAGGATTGAGGGCTGAGGGTTGAGGATTGAGGTTTGAGGACTGAGGACTGAGGGTTAAGGATTGAGAATTGAGGATTGAGGATTGACGATTGAAGATTGAGGATTGGGAATTGAAGATTGAGGATTGGGGATTGAGGATTGAGGATTGAGGATCGAAGATTGAGGATGAGGTCTGAGGGGTGAGGATTGAGGTTAGAGGACTGAGGGCTGAGGATTGAGGATTGAGAATTGAGGATTGAGGATTGAGGATTGAGGATTGTGAATGAGGGCTCAGGGTTGAGAATTGAGGTTTGTGTATAGAATCCTGAGAATTCAGGATATTCTATTGAGTATTGAGAATTGAGGATTGATGTTTGAGTATTGAGGATTGAGGATTGAGGATTGAGGATTGAGTATTGAAGATTGAGGATTGATGATTGAGTATTAAGTATTGAGGATTGAAGACTGAGTACTGAGGATTGGAGATTGAGAATTGAGGATTGAGGATTGTGGATTGAGGATTGCGGACTGAGGATTGAAGAGTCAGTATTGAGGATTGAAGATTGAGAATTGAGAATTGAGGATTGAACATTGAGGACTGAGTGTTGAGGGTTGAGTGATGAGAATTGATGTTTGTGGATAGAGATTTGAAGATTGCAGGCAGAGTATTGCGTATTGATAACTCTGAACTGAGGATATTCTATTGAGGATTGAGGATTGACAACTCATTGTTGAGGACTGAGTGCTGAAGATTGAGGACTCAGGATTGGGGATTCAGGATTGTGGTTTGAGGACTGAGGATTGAGGATTGATGATTGAGGATTGAGGATTGAAGAATGAATATTGATGATTGAAGATTGAGGATTGAGGATTGAGGGTTGTGGATTCAGGACGAGGACTGAGGGCTGAGTATTGATGTTTGAGATCTGAGGATTGGGGATTGAGGATTGAGAATCGAGGATTGAGGATTGAGGATTGAAGATTGAGGATTGGGTATTGAGGATTGAAGAATGAGGAATGAGGATTGAGGATTGAAGAAAGAGTGTTGAGGATTGAAGATTGAGGATTGGGGATTGAGGATTGATGGTTGAGTATTGAGGATTGAGGATTGGGGATTGAGGATTGAGAATTGAGGATTGAGGATTGAGGATTGAGGATTGTGAATGAGGGCTCAGGGCTGAGGATTGAGGTTTGAGTATAGAATCCTGAGAATTCAGGATATTCTATTGAGTATTGAGAATTGAGGATTGATGGTTGAGTATTGAGGATTGAGGATTGAGGATTGAGGATTGAGTATTGAAGATTGAGGATTGATGGTTGAGGATTGAGGTTTGAGGATTGAGGATTGAGGATTGAGGATTGAAGATTGAGTATTCAGGATTGAGGTTTGAGGATTGAGGATTGAGTATTGAGGATTGAGTATTGAGGATTGAAGATTGAGGATTGGGGACTGAGTGTTGAAGATTGAGTATTGAGGATTGAGTATTGAGGATTGAGGATTGAGGATTGAAGATTCAGTATTGAGGATTGAAGATTGAGGATTGAGGATTGAGGATTGAGCATTGAGGACTGAGTGTTGAGGGTTGAGTGATGAGAATTGATGATTGTGGATAGAAGTTTGAAGATTGCAGATTGAGTATTGAGTATTGAAATCTCTGAATTAAGGATATTCTATTGAGGATTGAGGATTGACAACTGATTGTTGATGACTGAGGGCTGAAGATTGAGGATTCAGGAATGCGGATTCAGAATTGAGGTTCGAGGACTGAGGATTGAGGATTGAAGATTGAGTATTGAGGATTGAAGATTCAGGATTGAGGATTGAGGATTGAGGATTGACTATGAGGGCTGAGGGTTGAGGATTGAGGTTTGAGGACTGAGGACTGAGGATTGAGGATTGATAATTGAGGATTGAGGATTGAGGATTGAAGATTGAGGATTGGGTATTGAGGATTGAAGAATGAGGATTGAGGATTGAGGATTGTGGATTGAGGATTGAGGATTGAGGATTGAGGATTGAAGATTGAGTATTGGGGATTAAAGATTGAGAATTGAGGATTGAGGCTTGATGATTGAGGATTTAAGATTGAGGATTGGGGACTGAGCGTTGAGGGTTGAGTGATGAGAATTGATGTTTGTGGATAGAGATTTGAAGATTGCAGGTTGAGTATTGATTATTGAAAGGTGTGAATTGATGATATTCTACTGAGGATTGAGGATTCAGGATTGAAGATTGAGGATTGGGGACTGAGTGTTGAGGGTTGCGTGATGAGAATTGATGTTTGTGGATAGATATTTGAAGATTGCAGACTGAGTATTGCGTATTGAAAACTCTGAACTGAGGATATTCTATTGAGGATTGAGGATTGACAACTGATGGTTGAGGACTGAGTGCTGAAGATTGAGGATTCAGGATTGAGGATTCAGGATTGTGGTTTGAGGACTGAGGATTGAGGATTGAGGATTGAGGTTTGAGGATTGAGGATTGAAGATTGAGGATTGAGTATTGAGGATTGAACATTGAGGTTTGAGGATTGAGGATTGGGGATTGAGGATTGAGGATTGAAGATTGAATATTGATGATTGAATGTTGAGGATTGAGGATTGAGGATTGAGGGTTGAGGATTGAGGATTGAGGATTGAAGATTGAGTATTGAGGATTGAAGATTGAGGATTGGGGATTGAGGATTGAGGATTGAGGATTGAAGATTGAGGATGAGGTCTGAGGGTTGAGGATTGAGGTTTGAGGACTGAGGGCTGAGGATTGAGGATTGAGAATTGAGGATTGAGGATTGAGGATTGAGGATTGTGAATGAGGGCTCAGGGTTGAGGATTGAGGTTTGAGTATAGAATCCTGAGAATTCAGGATATTCTATTGAGTATTGAGAATTGAGGATTGATGTTTGAGTATTGAGGATTGAGGATTGAGGATAGAGGATTGATTATTGAAGATTGAGGATTGATGATTGTGGATTGAGGATTGAGGATTGAGGATTGAGGATTGAAGATTGAGTATTCAGGATTGAGGGTTGAGGATTGAGGATTGAGGATTGAGGATTAAGTATTGAGGATTGAAGATTGAGGATTGGGGACTGAGGATTGAAGATTGAGGATTGAGGATTGAGTATTGAGGATTGAGGATTGTGGATTGAAGATTCAGTATTGAGGATTGAAGATTGAGAATTGAGGATTGAGGATTGAGCATTGAGGACTGAGTGTTGAGGTTTGAGTGATGAGAATTGATGATCGTGGATAGTGGTTTGAAGACTGCAGATTGAGTATTGAGTATTGAAAACTGCGAATTGAGGATATTCTATTGAGGATTGAGGATTGACAACTGATTGTTGATGACTGAGGGCTGAAGGTTGAGGATTCAGGAATGCGGATTCAGAATTGAGGTTCGAGGACTGAGGATTGAGGATTGGGGATTGAGAATATGAGGATTGAGGATTGAGGATTGAAGATTGAGGATTGGGTATTGAGGATTGAAGAATGAGGATTGAGGATTGAGGATTGGGGATTGAGGATTGAATATTGAGGATTGAGGATTGAGTGTTGTGGATTGAGGACGAGGACTGAGGGCTGAGTATTGATGTTTGAGGTCTGAGGATTGAGGATTGAGGATTGAGAATTGAGGATTGAGGATTGAGGATTGAAGATTGAGGATTGGGTATTGAGGATTGAACAATGAGGATTGAGGTTTGAGGATTGAGGATTGAAGATTGAGGATTGAGGATTGAGGATTGAGGGTTGAGGATTGAGGATTGAGGATTGAGGATTGAAGAATGAGGATTGAGGATTGAGGGTTGAGGATTGAGGATTGAAGATTGAGGATTGAGGATTGAGTGTTGTGGATTGAGGACGAGGACTGAGGGCTGAGTATTGATGTTTGAGGTCTGAGGATTGAGGATTGAGGACTGATGATTGAGGATTGAGGATTGAGGATTGAGGATTGAGGATTGAGGATTGAAGATTGAGTATTCAGGATTGAGGATTGAGGATTGAGGATTGAGGATTGAGGATTGAGTATTGAGGGTTGAAGATTGAGGATTGGGGACTGAGTGTTGAAGATTGAGGATTGAGGATTGAGTATTGAGGATTGAGGATTTAGGATTGAAGATTCAGTATTGAGGATTGAAGATAGAGGATTGAGGATTGAGTATTGAGCATTGAGGACTGAGTGTTGAGGGTTGAGTGATGAGAATTGATGACTGTGGATAGAAGTTTGAAGATTGCAGATTGAGTATTGAGTATTGAAAACTGTGAATTGAGGATATTCTATTGAGGATTGAGGATTGACAACTGATTGTTGATGACTGAGGGATGAAGATTGAGGATTCAGGAATGCGGATTCAGAATTGATGTTCGAGGACTGGGGATTGAGGATTGAGGATTCAGAATTGAGGTTTGAGGATTCAGGATTGAGGATTGAAGATTGGGTATTCAGGATTGAGTATTGAGGGTTGAGGATTGAGGATTGAGGGTTGAGGATTGCGAATTGAGGATTGAGGATTGAAGATTGAGCATTGAGGATTGAAGTTTGAGGATTGAGGATTGAGGATTGAGGATTGAGGATTGAAGATTGAGGATGAGGGCTGAGGGTTGAGGATTGAGGTTTGAGGACTGAGGACTGAGGGTTGAGGATTGAGAATTGAGGATTGAGGATTGACGATTGAAGATTGAGGATTGGGTATTGAGGATTGAGGAATGAGGATTGAGGATTGAGGATTGAGGATTGAGGATTGAAGAAAGAGTATTGAGGATTGAAGATTGAGGATTGGGGATTGAGGATTGAGGATTGAGGATTGAAGATTGAGGATGAGGGCTGAGGGTTGACGATTGAGGTTTGAGGACTGAGGGCTGAGGATTGAGGATTGAGAGTTGAGGATTGAGGATTGAGGATTGAGGATTGTGAATGAGGGCTCAGGGATGAGGATTGAGGTTTGAGTATAGAATCCTGAGAATTAAGGATATTCTATTGAGTATTGAGAATTGAGGATTGATGGTTGAGTATTGAGGATTGAGGATTGGGGATTGAGGATTGAGAATTGAGGATTGAGGATTGAGGATTGAGGATTGTGAATGAGGGCTCAGGGCTGAGGATTGAGGTTTGAGTATAGAATCCTGAGAATTCAGGATATTCTGTTGAGTATTGAGAATTGAGGATTGATGGATGAGTATTGAGGATTGAGGATTGAGGATTTAGGATTGAAGATTGAGTATTCAGGATTGAGGATTGAGGATTGAGGATTGAGGATTGAGGATTGAGGATTGAGTATTGAGTATTGAAGATTGAGAATTGGGGACTGAGGATTGAAGGTTGAGGATTGAGGATTGAGTATTGAGGATTGAGGATTGAGGATTGAAGATTCAGTATTGAGGATTGAAGATTGAGAATTGAGGATTGAGGATTGAGCATTGAGGGCTGAGCGTTGAGGGTTGCGTGATGAGGATTGATGTTTGTGGATAGATATTTGAAGATTGCAGACTGAGTATTGCGTATTGAAAACTCTGAACTGAGGATATTCTATTGAGGATTGAGGATTGACAACTGATTGTTGAGGACTGAGTGCTGAAGATTGAGGATTCTGGATTGAGGATTCAGGATTGTGGTTTGAGGACTGAGGATTGAGGATTGAGGATTGAGGTTTGAGGATTGAGGATTGAAGATTGAGGATTGAGTATTGAGGATTGAACATTGAGGTTTGAGGATTGAGGATTGGGGATTGAGGATTGAGGATTGAAGATTGAATATTGATGATTGAATGTTGAGGATTGAGGATTGAGGGCTGTGGATTGAGGACGAGGATTGATGATTGAGGATTGAGGTTTGAGGATTGAGGATTGAGGATTGAGGATTGAAGATTGAGTATTCAGGATTGAGGATTGAAGATTGAGGATTGGGGATTGAGGATTGAGGATTGATGGTTGAGTATTGAGGATTGAGGATTGGGGAATTGAGGATTGAGCATTGAGGATTGAGGATTGAGGATTGAGGATTGAGGATTGTGAATCAGGGCTCAGGGCTGAGGATTGAGGTTTGAGTATAGAATCCTGAGAATTCAGGATATTCTATTGAGTATTGAGAATTGAGGATTGATGGTTGAGTAGTGAGGATTGAGGATTGAGGATTGAGGATTGAGTATTGAAGATTGAGGATTGATGATTGAGGATTGAGGATTGATGATTGAGGATTGAGGATTGAGAATTGAAGATTGAGTATTCAGGATTGAGGATTGAGGATTGAGGATTGAGGATTGAGGATTGAGTATTGAGGATTGAAGATTGAGGATTGGAGACTCAGTGTTGAAGATTGAGGATTGAGGATTGAGTATTGAGGATCGAGGATTGAGATTTGAAGATTCAGTATTGAGGATTGAAGATTGAGGATTGAGGATTGAGGATTGAGCATTGAGGACTGAGTGTTGAGGGTTGAGTGATGAGAATTGATGATTGTGGATAGAAGTTTGAAGATTGCAGATTGAGTATTGAGTATTCAAAACTGTGAATTGAGGATATTCTATTGAGGATTGAGGATTGACAACTGATTGTTGAGGACTGAGTGCTGAAGATTGAGGATTCAGGAATGCGGATTCAGAATTGAGGTTCGAGGACTGAGGATTGAGGGCTGAGGGTTGAGGATTGAGGTTTGAGGACTGAGGACTGAGGGTTAAGGATTGAGAATTGAGGATTGAGGATTGACGATTGAAGATTGAGGATTGGGAATTGAAGATTGAGGATTGGGGATTGAGGATTGAGGATTGAGGATCGAAGATTGAGGATGAGGTCTGAGGGGTGAGGATTGAGGTTAGAGGACTGAGGGCTGAGGATTGAGGATTGAGAATTGAGGATTGAGGATTGAGGATTGAGGATTGTGAATGAGGGCTCAGGGTTGAGAATTGAGGTTTGTGTATAGAATCCTGAGAATTCAGGATATTCTATTGAGTATTGAGAATTGAGGATTGATGTTTGAGTATTGAGGATTGAGGATTGAGGATTGAGGATTGAGTATTGAAGATTGAGGATTGATGATTGAGTATTAAGTATTGAGGATTGAAGACTGAGTACTGAGGATTGGAGATTGAGAATTGAGGATTGAGGATTGTGGATTGAGGATTGCGGACTGAGGATTGAAGAGTCAGTATTGAGGATTGAAGATTGAGAATTGAGAATTGAGGATTGAACATTGAGGACTGAGTGTTGAGGGTTGAGTGATGAGAATTGATGTTTGTGGATAGAGATTTGAAGATTGCAGGCAGAGTATTGCGTATTGATAACTCTGAACTGAGGATATTCTATTGAGGATTGAGGATTGACAACTCATTGTTGAGGACTGAGTGCTGAAGATTGAGGACTCAGGATTGGGGATTCAGGATTGTGGTTTGAGGACTGAGGATTGAGGATTGATGATTGAGGATTGAGGATTGAAGAATGAATATTGATGATTGAAGATTGAGGATTGAGGATTGAGGGTTGTGGATTCAGGACGAGGACTGAGGGCTGAGTATTGATGTTTGAGATCTGAGGATTGGGGATTGAGGATTGAGAATCGAGGATTGAGGATTGAGGATTGAAGATTGAGGATTGGGTATTGAGGATTGAAGAATGAGGAATGAGGATTGAGGATTGAAGAAAGAGTGTTGAGGATTGAAGATTGAGGATTGGGGATTGAGGATTGATGGTTGAGTATTGAGGATTGAGGATTGGGGATTGAGGATTGAGAATTGAGGATTGAGGATTGAGGATTGAGGATTGTGAATGAGGGCTCAGGGCTGAGGATTGAGGTTTGAGTATAGAATCCTGAGAATTCAGGATATTCTATTGAGTATTGAGAATTGAGGATTGATGGTTGAGTATTGAGGATTGAGGATTGAGGATTGAGGATTGAGTATTGAAGATTGAGGATTGATTGTTGAGGATTGAGGTTTGAGGATTGAGGATTGAGGATTGAGGATTGAAGATTGAGTATTCAGGATTGAGGTTTGAGGATTGAGGATTGAGTATTGAGGATTGAGTATTGAGGATTGAAGATTGAGGATTGGGGACTGAGTGTTGAAGATTGAGTATTGAGGATTGAGTATTGAGGATTGAGGATTGAGGATTGAAGATTCAGTATTGAGGATTGAAGATTGAGGATTGAGGATTGAGGATTGAGCATTGAGGACTGAGTGTTGAGGGTTGAGTGATGAGAATTGATGATTGTGGATAGAAGTTTGAAGATTGCAGATTGAGTATAGAGTATTGAAATCTCTGAATTAAGGATATTCTATTGAGGATTGAGGATTGACAACTGATTGTTGATGACTGAGGGCTGAAGATTGAGGATTCAGGAATGCGGATTCAGAATTGAGGTTCGAGGACTGAGGATTGAGGATTGAAGATTGAGTATTGAGGATTGAAGATTCAGGATTGAGGATTGAGGATTGAGGATTGACTATGAGGGCTGAGGGTTGAGGATTGAGGTTTGAGGACTGAGGACTGAGGATTGAGGATTGATAATTGAGGATTGAGGATTGAGGATTGAAGATTGAGGATTGGGTATTGAGGATTGAAGAATGAGGATTGAGGATTGAGGATTGTGGATTGAGGATTGAGGATTGAGGATTGAGGATTGAAGATTGAGTATTGGGGATTAAAGATTGAGAATTGAGGATTGAGGCTTGATGATTGAGGATTTAAGATTGAGGATTAGGGACTGAGCGTTGAGGGTTGAGTGATGAGAATTGATGTTTGTGGATAGAGATTTGAAGATTGCAGGTTGAGTATTGATTATTGAAAGGTGTGAATTGATGATATTCTACTGAGGATTGAGGATTCAGGATTGAAGATTGAGGATTGGGGACTGAGTGTTGAGGGTTGCGTGATGAGAATTGATGTTTGTGGATAGATATTTGAAGATTGCAGACTGAGTATTGCGTATTGAAAACTCTGAACTGAGGATATTCTATTGAGGATTGAGGATTGACAACTGATGGTTGAGGACTGAGTGCTGAAGATTGAGGATTCAGGATTGAGGATTCAGGATTGTGGTTTGAGGACTGAGGATTGAGGATTGAGGATTGAGGTTTGAGGATTGAGGATTGAAGATTGAGGATTGAGTATTGAGGATTGAACATTGAGGTTTGAGGATTGAGGATTGGGGATTGAGGATTGAGGATTGAAGATTGAATATTGATGATTGAATGTTGAGGATTGAGGATTGAGGGCTGTGGATTGAGGACGAGGACTGAGGGCTGAGTATTGATGTTTGAGGTCTGAGGAGTGAGGATTGAGGATTGAGAATTGAGTATTGAGGATTGAGGATTGAAGATAGAGGATTGGGTGTTGATGATTGAAGAATGAGGATTGAGGATTGAGGATTGAGGATTGAGGATTGAAGAAAGAGTATTGAGGATTGAAGACTGAGGATTGGGGATTGAGGATTGAGGATTGAGGATTGAAGATTGAGGATCAGGGCTGAGGGTTGACGATTGAGGTTTGAGGACTGAGGGCTGAGGATTGAGGATTGAGAGTTGAGGATTGAGGATTGAGGATTGAGGATTGTGAATTGTGAATGAGGGCTCTGGGATGAGGATTGAGGTTTGAGTATAGAATCCTGAGAATTAAGGACATTCTATTGAGTATTGAGAATTGAGGATTGATGTTTGAGTATTGAGGATTGAGGATTGGGGATTGAGGATTGAGAATTGAGGATTGAGGATTGAGGATTGAGGATTGTGAATGAGGGCTCAGGGCTGAGGATTGAGGTTTGAGTATAGAATCCTGAGAATTCAGGATATTCTATTGAGTATTGAGAATTGAGGATTGATGGTTGAGTATTGAGGATTGAGGATTGAGGATTGAGGATTGAGTATTGAAGATTGAGGATTGATGGTTGAGGATTGAGGTTTGAGGATTGAGGATTGAGGATTGAGGATTGAAGATTGAGTATTCAGGATTGAGGTTTGAGGATTGAGGATTGAGTATTGAGGATTGAGTATTGAGGATTGAAGATTGAGGATTGGGGACTGAGTGTTGAAGATTGAGTATTGAGGATTGAGTATTGAGGATTGAGGATTGAGGATTGAAGATTCAGTATTGAGGATTGAAGACTGAGGATTGAGGATTGAGGATTGAGCATTGAGGACTGAGTGTTGAGGGTTGAGTGATGAGAATTGATGATTGTGTATAGAAGTTTGAAGATTGCAGATTGAGTATTGAGTATTGAAATCTGTGAATTAAGGATATTCTATTGAGGATTGAGGATTGACAACTGATTGTTCATGACTGAGGGCTGAAGATTGAGGATTCAGGAATGCGGATTCAGAATTGAGGTTCGAGGACTGAGGATTGAGGATTGAGGATTGAGAATTGAGGTTTGAGGATTGAGGATTGAGGATTGAAGATTGAGTATTCAGGATTGAGGATTGAGGATTGAGGATTGAGGATTGAGGGTTGAGGATTGAGGATTGAGGATTGAAGATTGAGTATTGAGGATTGAAGATTGAGGATTGGGGATTGAGGATTGAGGATTGAGGATTGAAGATTGAGGATGAGGTCTGAGGGTTGAGGATTGAGGTTTGAGGACTGAGGGCTGAGGATTGAGGATTGAGAATTGAGGATTGAGGATTGAGGATTGAGGATTGTGAATGAGGGCTCAGGGTTGAGGATTGAGGTTTGAGTATAGAATCCTGAGAATTCAGGATATTCTATTGAGTATTGAGAATTGAGGATTGATGTTTGAGTATTGAGGATTGAGGATTGAGGATAGAGGATTGAGTATTGAAGATTGAGGATTGATGATTGTGGATTGAGGATTGAGGATTGAGGATTGAGGATTGAAGATTGAGTATTCAGGATTGAGGGTTGAGGATTGAGGATTGAGGATTGAGGATTAAGTATTGAGGATTGAAGATTGAGGATTGGGGACTGAGGATTGAAGATTGAGGATTGAGGATTGAGTATTGAGGATTGAGGATTGTGGATTGAAGATTCAGTATTGAGGATTGAAGATTGAGAATTGAGGATTGAGGATTGAGCATTGAGGACTGAGTGTTGAGGTTTGAGTGATGAGAATTGATGATCGTGGATAGTGGTTTGAAGACTGCAGATTGAGTATTGAGTATTGAAAACTGCGAATTGAGGATATTCTATTGAGGATTGAGGATTGACAACTGATTGTTGATGACTGAGGGCTGAAGGTTGAGGATTCAGGAATGCGGATTCAGAATTGAGGTTCGAGGACTGAGGATTGAGGATTGGGGATTGAGAATATGAGGATTGAGGATTGAGGATTGAAGATTGAGGATTGGGTATTGAGGATTGAAGAATGAGGATTGAGGATTGAGGATTGGGGATTGAGGATTGAATATTGAGGATTGAGGATTGAGTGTTGTGGATTGAGGACGAGGACTGAGGGCTGAGTATTGATGTTTGAGGTCTGAGGATTGAGGATTGAGGATTGAGAATTGAGGATTGAGGATTGAGGATTGAAGATTGAGGATTGGGTATTGAGGATTGAACAATGAGGATTGAGGTTTGAGGATTGAGGATTGAAGATTGAGGATTGAGTATTGAGGATTGAGGATTGGGGATTGAGGATTGAGTATTGAAGATTGAGGATAGATGATTGAGGATTGAGGATTGAGGATTGAGGATTGAGGATTGAGGATTGAAG
Source organism: Calliopsis andreniformis (assembly GCF_051401765.1). Lineage (NCBI taxonomy): Eukaryota > Metazoa > Arthropoda > Insecta > Hymenoptera > Andrenidae > Calliopsis > Calliopsis andreniformis. The sequence continues at coordinate 3,736,548 of NW_027480444.1, read as the reverse complement.
ATTGAGTATTCAGGATTGAGGGTTGGCGATTGAGGATTGAGGATTGAGGATTGAGTATTGAGGATTGAAGATTGAGGATTGGGGACTGAGGATTGAAGATTGAGGATTGAGGATTCAGTATTGAGGATTGAGGATTGTGGATTGAAGATTCAGTATTGAGGATTGAAGATTGAGAATTGAGGATTGAGGATTGAACCTTGAGGACTGAGTGTAGAGGGTTGAGTGATGAGAATTGATGATTGTGGATAGTGGTTTAAAGATTGCAGATTGAGTATTGAGTATTGAAAACTGCGAACTGAGGATATTCTATTGAGGATTGAGGATTGACAACTGATTGTTGACGACTGAGGGCTGAAGATTGAGGATTCAGGAATGCGGATTCAGAATTGAGGTTCGAGGACTGAGGTTTGAGGATTGAGGATTGAGAATTGAGGATTGAGGATTGAGGATTGAAGATTGAGGATTGGGTATTGAGGATTGAAGAATGAGGATTGAGGATTGAGGATTGACGATTGAGGATTGAGGATTGAGGATTGAAGAAAGAGTATTGAGGATTGAAGATTGAGGATTGGGGATTGAGGATTTAGGATTGAGGATTGAAGATTGAGGATGAGGTCTGAGGGTTGAGGATTGAGGTTTGAGGACTGAGGGCTGAGGATTGAGGATAGAGAATTGAGGATTGAGGATTGAGGATTGAGGATTGTGAATGAGGGCTCAGGGTTGAGGATTGAGGTTTGAGTATAGAATCCTGAGAATTCAGGATATTATATTGAGTATTGAGAATTGAGGATTGATGTTTGAGTATTGAGGATTGAGGATTGAGGATTGAGGATTGAGTATTGAAGTTTGAGGATTGATGATTGAGGATTGAGGATTGAGGATTGAGTATTGAGGATTGAGGATTGAAGATTGAGTATTCAGGATTGAGGGTTGAGGATTTAGGATTGAGGATTGAGGATTGAGTATTGAGGATTGAAGACTGAGGATTGGGTATTGATGATTGAAGAATGAGGATTGAGTATTGAGGATTGAGGATTGAGGATTGAAGAAAGAGTATTGAGGATTGAAGATTGAGGATTGGGGATTGAGGATTGAGGATTGAGGATTGAAGATTGAGGATGAGGGCTGAGGGTTGACGATTGAGGTTTGAGGTCTGAGGGCTGAGGATTGAGGATTGAGAGTTGAGGATTGAGGATTGAGGATTGAGGATTGTGAATTGTGAATGAGGGCTCAGGGATGAGGATTGAGGTTTGAGTATAGAATCCTGAGAATTAAGGATATTCTATTGAGTATTGAGAATTGAGGATTGATGGTTGAGTATTGAGGATTGAGGATTGGGGATTGAGGATTGAGAATTGAGGATTGAGGATTGAGGATTGAGGATTGTGAATGAGGGCTCAGAGTTGAGGATTGAGGTTTGAGTATAGAATCCTGAGAATTAAGGATATTCTATTGAGTATTGAGAATTGAGGATGGATGGTTGAGTACTGAGGATTGAGGATTGGGGATTGAGGATTGAGAATTGAGGATTGAGGATTGAGGATTGAGGATTGTGAATGACGGCTCAGGGCTGAGGATTGAGGTTTGAGTATAGAATCCTGAGAATTCAGGATATTCTATTGAGTATTGAGAATTGAGGATTCATGGTTGAGTATTGAGGATTGAGTATTGAGGATTGAGGATTGAGTATTGAAGATTGAGGATTGATGATTGAGGATTGAGGTTTGAGGATTGAGGATTGAGGATTGAGGATTGAAGATTGAGTATTCAGGATAGAGGATTGAAGATTGAGGATTGGGGATTGAGGATTGAGGATTGAGGATTGAGGGTTGAGGATTGAGTATTGAAGATTGAGGATTGAGGGTTGAGGATTGAGAATTGAGGATTGAGGATTGAAGACTGAGCATTGAGGATTGAAGTTTGAGGATTGAGGATTGAGTATTGAGGATTGAGGATTGAAGATTGAGCATGAGGGCTGAGGGTTGAGGATTGAGGTTTGAGGACTGAGGACTGAGGGTTGAGGATTGAGAATTGAGGATTGAGGATTGACGATTGAAGATTGAGGATTGGGTATTGAGGATTGAGGAATGAGGATTGAGGATTGAGGATTGAGGATTGAGGATTGAAGATTGTGTATTGAGGATTGAAGATTGAGGATTGGGGATTGAGGATTTAGGATTGAGGATTGAAGTTTGAGGATGAGGTCTGAGGGTTGAGGATTGAGGTTTGAGGACTGAGGGCTGAGGATTGAGGATAGAGAATTGAGGATTGAGGATTGAGGATTGAGGATTGAGGATTGTGAATGAGGGCTCAGGGTTGAGGATTGAGGTTTGAGTATAGAATCCTGAGAATTCAGGATATTATATTGAGTATTGAGAATTGAGGATTGATGTTTGAGTATTGAGGATTGAGGATTGAGGATTGAGGATTGAGTATTGAAGATTGAGGATTGATGATTGAGGATTGAGGATTGAGGATTGAAGATTGAGGATTGGGTATTGAGGATTGAAGAATGAGGAATGAGGATTGAGGATTGAGGATTGAGGATTGAGGATTGAAGAAAGAGTGTTGAGGATTGAAGATTGAGGATTGGGGACTGAGGATTGAAGATTGAGGACTGAGGATTGAGTATTGAGGATTGAGGATTGTTGATTGAAGATTTAGTATTGAGGATTGAAGATTGAGAATTGAGGATTGAGGATTGAGCATTGAGGACTGAGTGTTGAGGTTTGAGTGATGAGAATTGATGAATGTGGATAGTGGTTTGAAGATTGCAGATTGAGTATTGAGTATTGAAAACTGCGAACTGAGGATATTCTATTGAGGATTGAGGATTGAAAACTGATTGTTGATGACTGAGGGCTGAAGATTGAGGATTCAGGAATGCGGATTCAGAATTGAGGTTCGAGGACTGAGGATTGAGGATTGAGGATTGAGAATTGAGGATTGAGGATTGAGGATTGAAGATTGAGGATTGGGTATTGAGGATTGAAGAATGAGGATTGAGGATTGAGGATTGAGGATTCAGGATTGAGGATTGAGGATTGAAGAAAGAGTATTGAGGATTGAAGATTGAGAATTGGGGATTGAGGATTGAGGATTGAGGATTGAAGATTGAGGATGAGGGCTGAGGGTTGAGGATTGAGGTTTGAGGACTGAGGGCTGAGGATTGAGGATTGAGAGTTGAGGATTGAGGATTGAGGATTGAGGATTGTGAATGAGGGCTCAGGGTTGAGGATTGAGGTTTGAGTATAGAATCCTGAGAAGTAAGGTTTTCTATTGAGTATTGAGAATTGAGGATTGATGGTTGAGTATTGAGGATTGAGGATTGGGGAATTGAGGATTGAGCATTGAGGATTGAGGATTGAGGATTGAGGATTGATGATTGTGAATCAGGGCTCAGGGCTGAGGATTGAGGTTTGAGTATAGAATCCTGAGAATTCAGGATATTCTATTGAGTATTGAGAATTGAGGATTGATGGTTGAGTAGTGAGGATTGAGGATTGAGGATTGAGGATTGAGTATTGAAGATTGAGGATTGATGATTGAGGATTGAGGATTGAGGATTGAGGATTGAGAATTGAAGATTGAGTATTCAGGATTGAGGATTGAGGATTGAGGATTGAGGATTGAGGATTGAGTATTGAGGATTGAAGATTGAGGATTGGAGACTGAGTGTTGAAGATTGAGGATTGAGGATTGAGTATTGAGGATTGAGGATTGTGATTTGAAGATTCAGTATTGAGGATTGAAGATTGAGGATTGAGGATTGAGGATTGAGCATTGAGGACTGAGTGTTGAGGGTTGAGTGATGAGAATTGATGATTGTGGATAGAAGTTTGAAGATTGCAGATTGAGTATTGAGTATTCAAAACTGTGAATTGAGGATATTCTATTGAGGATTGAGGATTGACAACTGATTGTTGAGCACTGAGTGCTGAAGATTGAGGATTCAGGAATGCGGATTCAGAATTGAGGTTCGAGGACTGAGGATTGAGGATTGAGGATTGGGAATTGAGGTTTGAGGATTGAGGATTGAGGATTGAAGATTGAGTATTCAGGATTGAGGATTGAGGATTGAGGGTTGAGGGTTGAGGGTTGAGGATTGAGAATTGAGGATTGAGGATTGAAAATTGAGCATTGAGGATTGAAGTTTGAGGATTGAGGATTGAGGATTGAGGATTGAGGATTGAAGATTGAGGATTGATGATTGAGTATTAAGTATTGAGGATTGAAGACTGAGTACTGAGGATTGGAGATTGAGAATTGAGGATTGAGGATTGTGGATTGAGGATTGCGGACTGAGGATTGAAGAGTCAGTATTGAGGATTGAAGATTGAGAATTGAGAATTGAGGATTGAACATTGAGGACTGAGTGTTGAGGGTTGAGTGGTGAGAATTGATGTTTGTGGATAGAGATTTGAAGATTGCAGACTGAGTATTGCGTATTGATAACTCTGAACTGAGGATATTCTATTGAGGATTGAGGATTGGCAACTCATTGTTGAGGACTGAGTGCTGAAGATTGAGGACTCAGGATTGGGGATTCAGGATTTTGGTTTGAGGACTGAGGATTGAGGATTGAGGATTGTGGATTGAGGATTGATTATTGAGGATTGAAGATTCAGGATTGGGTATTGAGGATTGAACATTGAGGTTTGAGGATTGAGGATTGAGGATTGATGATTGATGATTGAGGATTGAGGATTGAAGAATGAATATTGATGATTGAAGACTGAGGATTGAGGATTGAGGGTTGTGGATTCAGGACGAGGACTGAGGGCTGAGTATTGATGTTTGAGATCTGTGGATTGGGGATTGAGGATTGAGAATCGAGGATTGAGGATTGAGGATTGAAGATTGAGGATTGGGTATTGAGGATTGAAGAATGAGGAATGAGGATTGAGGATTGAGGATTGAGGATTGAAGAAAGAGTGTTGAGGATTGAAGATTGAGGATTGGGGATTGAGGATTGATGGTTGAGTATTGAGGATTGAGGATTGGGGATTGAGGATTGAGAATTGAGGATTGAGGATTGAGGATTGAGTATTGAAGTTTGAGGATTGATGATTGAGGATTGAGGATTGAGGATTGAGTATTGAGGATTGAGGATTGAAGATTGAGTATTCAGGATTGAGGGTTGAGGATTTAGGATTGAGGATTGAGGATTGAGTATTGAGGATTGAAGACTGAGGATTGGGTATTGATGATTGAAGAATGAGGATTGAGTATTGAGGATTGAGGATTGAGGATTGAAGAAAGAGTATTGAGGATTGAAGATTGAGGATTGGGGATTGAGGATTGAGGATTGAGGATTGAAGATTGAGGATGAGGGCTGAGGGTTGACGATTGAGGTTTGAGGTCTGAGGGCTGAGGATTGAGGATTGAGAGTTGAGGATTGAGGATTGAGGATTGAGGATTGTGAATTGTGAATGAGGGCTCAGGGATGAGGATTGAGGTTTGAGTATAGAATCCTGAGAATTAAGGATATTCTATTGAGTATTGAGAATTGAGGATTGATGGTTGAGTATTGAGGATTGAGGATTGGGGATTGAGGATTGAGAATTGAGGATTGAGGATTGAGGATTGAGGATTGTGAATGAGGGCTCAGAGTTGAGGATTGAGGTTTGAGTATAGAATCCTGAGAATTAAGGATATTCTATTGAGTATTGAGAATTGAGGATGGATGGTTGAGTACTGAGGATTGAGGATTGGGGATTGAGGATTGAGAATTGAGGATTGAGGATTGAGGATTGAGGATTGTGAATGACGGCTCAGGGCTGAGGATTGAGGTTTGAGTATAGAATCCTGAGAATTCAGGATATTCTATTGAGTATTGAGAATTGAGGATTCATGGTTGAGTATTGAGGATTGAGTATTGAGGATTGAGGATTGAGTATTGAAGATTGAGGATTGATGATTGAGGATTGAGGTTTGAGGATTGAGGATTGAGGATTGAGGATTGAGGATTGAAGATTGAGTATTCAGGATAGAGGATTGAAGATTGAGGATTGGGGATTGAGGATTGAGGATTGAGGATTGAGGGTTGAGGATTGAGTATTGAAGATTGAGGATTGAGGGTTGAGGATTGAGAATTGAGGATTGAGGATTGAAGACTGAGCATTGAGGATTGAAGTTTGAGGATTGAGGATTGAGTATTGAGGATTGAGGATTGAAGATTGAGCATGAGGGCTGAGGGTTGAGGATTGAGGTTTGAGGACTGAGGACTGAGGGTTGAGGATTGAGAATTGAGGATTGAGGATTGACGATTGAAGATTGAGGATTGGGTATTGAGGATTGAGGAATGAGGATTGAGGATTGAGGATTGAGGATTGAGGATTGAAGATTGTGTATTGAGGATTGAAGATTGAGGATTGGGGATTGAGGATTTAGGATTGAGGATTGAAGTTTGAGGATGAGGTCTGAGGGTTGAGGATTGAGGTTTGAGGACTGAGGGCTGAGGATTGAGGATAGAGAATTGAGGATTGAGGATTGAGGATTGAGGATTGAGGATTGTGAATGAGGGCTCAGGGTTGAGGATTGAGGTTTGAGTATAGAATCCTGAGAATTCAGGATATTATATTGAGTATTGAGAATTGAGGATTGATGTTTGAGTATTGAGGATTGAGGATTGAGGATTGAGGATTGAGTATTTAAGATTGAGGATTGATGATTGAGGATTGAGGATTGAGGATTGAAGATTGAGGATTGGGTATTGAGGATTGAAGAATGAGGAATGAGGATTGAGGATTGAGGATTGAGGATTGAGGATTGAAGAAAGAGTGTTGAGGATTGAAGATTGAGGATTGGGGACTGAGGATTGAAGATTGAGGACTGAGGATTGAGTATTGAGGATTGAGGATTGTTGATTGAAGATTTAGTATTGAGGATTGAAGATTGAGAATTGAGGATTGAGGATTGAGCATTGAGGACTGAGTGTTGAGGTTTGAGTGATGAGAATTGATGAATGTGGATAGTGGTTTGAAGATTGCAGATTGAGTATTGAGTATTGAAAACTGCGAACTGAGGATATTCTATTGAGGATTGAGGATTGAAAACTGATTGTTGATGACTGAGGGCTGAAGATTGAGGATTCAGGAATGCGGATTCAGAATTGAGGTTCGAGGACTGAGGATTGAGGATTGAGGATTGAGAATTGAGGATTGAGGATTGAGGATTGAAGATTGAGGATTGGGTATTGAGGATTGAAGAATGAGGATTGAGGATTGAGGATTGAGGATTCAGGATTGAGGATTGAGGATTGAAGAAAGAGTATTGAGGATTGAAGATTGAGAATTGGGGATTGAGGATTGAGGATTGAGGATTGAAGATTGAGGATGAGGGCTGAGGGTTGAGGATTGAGGTTTGAGGACTGAGGGCTGAGGATTGAGGATTGAGAGTTGAGGATTGAGGATTGAGGATTGAGGATTGTGAATGAGGGCTCAGGGTTGAGGATTGAGGTTTGAGTATAGAATCCTGAGAAGTAAGGTTTTCTATTGAGTATTGAGAATTGAGGATTGATGGTTGAGTATTGAGGATTGAGGATTGGGGAATTGAGGATTGAGCATTGAGGATTGAGGATTGAGGATTGAGGATTGATGATTGTGAATCAGGGCTCAGGGCTGAGGATTGAGGTTTGAGTATAGAATCCTGAGAATTCAGGATATTCTATTGAGTATTGAGAATTGAGGATTGATGGTTGAGTAGTGAGGATTGAGGATTGAGGATTGAGGATTGAGTATTGAAGATTGAGGATTGATGATTGAGGATTGAGGATTGAGGATTGAGGATTGAGGATTGAGAATTGAAGATTGAGTATTCAGGATTGAGGATTGAGGATTGAGGATTGAGGATTGAGGATTGAGTATTGAGGATTGAAGATTGAGGATTGGAGACTGAGTGTTGAAGATTGAGGATTGAGGATTGAGTATTGAGGATTGAGGATTGTGATTTGAAGATTCAGTATTGAGGATTGAAGATTGAGGATTGAGGATTGAGGATTGAGCATTGAGGACTGAGTGTTGAGGGTTGAGTGATGAGAATTGATGATTGTGGATAGAAGTTTGAAGATTGCAGATTGAGTATTGAGTATTCAAACCTGTGAATTGAGGATATTCTATTGAGGATTGAGGATTGACAACTGATTGTTGAGGACTGAGTGCTGAAGATTGAGGATTCAGGAATGCGGATTCAGAATTGAGGTTCGAGGACTGAGGATTGAGGATTGAGGATTGGGAATTGAGGTTTGAGGATTGAGGATTGAGGATTGAAGATTGAGTATTCAGGATTGAGGATTGAGGATTGAGGATTGAGGATTGAGGGTTGAGGATTGAGAATTGAGGATTGAGGATTGAAAATTGAGCATTGAGGATTGAAGTTTGAGGATTGAGGATTGAGGATTGAGGATTGAGGATTGAAGATTGAGGATTGATGATTGAGTATTAAGTATTGAGGATTGAAGACTGAGTACTGAGGATTGGAGATTGAGGATTGAGGATTGTGGATTGAGGATTGCGGACTGAGGATTGAAGAGTCAGTATTGAGGATTGAAGATTGAGAATTGAGAATTGAGGATTGAACATTGAGGACTGAGTGTTGAGGGTTGAGTGGTGAGAATTGATGTTTGTGGATAGAGATTTGAAGATTGCAGACTGACTATTGCGTATTGATAACTCTGAACTGAGGATATTCTATTGAGGATTGAGGATTGACAACTCATTGTTGAGGACTGAGTGCTGAAGATTGAGGACTCAGGATTGGGGATTCAGGATTTTGGTTTGAGGACTGAGGATTGAGGATTGAGGATTGTGGATTGAGGATTGATTATTGAGGATTGAAGATTCAGGATTGGGTATTGAGGATTGAACATTGAGGTTTGAGGATTGAGGATTGAGGATTGATGATTGAGGATTGAGGATTGAAGAATGAATATTGATGATTGAAGACTGAGGATTGAGGATTGAGGGTTGTGGATTCAGGACGAGGACTGAGGGCTGAGTATTGATGTTTGAGATCTGAGGATTGGGGATTGAGGATTGAGAATCGAGGATTGAGGATTGAGGATTGAAGATTGAGGATTGGGTATTGAGGATTGAAGAATGAGGAATGAGGATTGAGGATTCAGGATTGAGGATTGAAGAAAGAGTGTTGAGGATTGAAGATTGAGGATTGGGGATTGAGGATTGATGGTTGAGTATTGAGGATTGAGGATTGGGGATTGAGGATTGAGAATTGAGGATTGAGGATTGAGGATTGAGGATTGTGAATGAGGGCTCAGGGCTGAGGATTGAGGTTTGAGCATAGAATCCTGAGAATTCAGGATATTCTATTGAGTATTGAGAATTGAGGATTGATGGTTGAGTATTGAGGATTGAGGATTGAGGATTGAGGATTGAGTATTGAAGATTGAGGATTGATGGTTGAGGATTGAGGTTTGAGGATTGAGGATTGAGGATTGAGGATTGAAGATTGAGTATTCAGGATTGAGGTTTGAGGATTGAGGATTGAGTATTGAGGATTGAGTATTGAGAATTGAAGATTGAGGATTGGGGACTGAGTGTTGAAGATTGAGTATTGCGGATTGAGTATTGAGGATTGAGGATTGAGGATTGAAGATTCAGTATTGAGGATTGAAGATTGAGGATTGAGGATTGAGGATTGAGCATTGAGGACTGAGTGTTGAGGGTTGAGTGATGAGAATTGATGATTGTGGATAGGTGTTTGAAGATTGCAGATTGAGTATTGAGTATTGAAATCTGTGAATTAAGGATATTCTATTGAGGATTGAGGATTGACAACTGATTGTTGGTGACTGAGGGCTGAAGATTGAGGATTCAGGAATGCGGATTCAGAATTGAGGTTCGAGGACTGAGGATTGAGGATTGAAGATTGAGTATTGAGGATTGAAGATTCAGGATTGAGGATTGAGGATTGAGGATTGACTATGAGGGCTGAGGGTTGAGGATTGAGGTTTGAGGACTGAGGACTGAGGATTGAGGATTGAGAATTGAGTATTGAGGATTGAGGATTGGGGATTGAGGATTGAGAATTGAGGATTGAGGATTGAGGATTGAGGATTGTGAATGAGGGCTCAGGGCTGAGGATTGAGGTTTGAGTATAGAATCCTGAGAATTCAGGATATTCTATTGAGTATTGAGAATTGAGGATTGATGGTTGAGTATTGAGGATTGAGGATTGAGGATTGAGGATTGAGTATTGAAGATTGAGGATTGATGGTTGAGGATTGAGGTTTGAGGATTGAGGATTGAGGATTGAGGATTGAAGATTGAGTATTCAGGATTGAGGATTGAGGATTGTGGATTGAGGATTGAGGATTGAGGATTGAGGATTGAAGATTGAGTATTGGGGATTAAAGATTGAGAATTGAGGATTGAGGCTTGATGATTGAGGATTTAAGATTGAGGATTGGGGACTGAGTGTTGAGGGTTGAGTGATGAGAATTGATGTTTGTGGATAGAGATTTGAAGATTGCAGGTTGAGTATTGATTATTGAAAGGTGTGAATTGATGATATTCTATTGAGGATTGAGGATTCAGGATTGAAGATTGAGGATTGGGGACTGAGTGTTGAGGGTTGCGTGATGAGAATTGATGTTTGTGGATAGATACTTGGAGATTGCAGACTGAGTATTGCGTATTGAAAACTCTGAACTGAGGATATTCTATTGAGGATTGAGGATTGACAACTGATGGTTGAGGACTGAGTGCTGAAGATTGAGGATTCAGGATTGAGGATTCAGGATTGTGGTTTGAGGACTGAGGATTGAGGATTGAGGATTGAGGTTTGAGGATTGAGGATTGAAGATTGAGGATTGAGTATTGAGGATTGAACATTGAGGTTTGAGGATTGAGGATTGGGGATTGAGGATTGAGGATTGAAGATTGAATATTGATGATTGAATGTTGAGGATTGAGGATTGAGGGCTGTGGATTGAGGACGAGGACTGAGGGCTGAGTATTGATGTTTGAGGTCTGAGGATTGAGGATTGAGGATTGAGAATTGAGTATTGAGGATTGAGGATTGAAGATAGAGGATTGGGTATTGATGATTGAAGAATGAGGATTGAGGATTGAGGATCGAGGATTGAGGATTGAAAAAAGAGTATTGAGGATTGAAGATTGAGGATTGGGGATTGAGGATTGAGGATTGAGGATTGAAGATTGAGGATGAGGGCTGAGGGTTGACGATTGAGGTTTGAGGACTGAGGGCTGAGGATTGAGGATTGAGGATTGAGAATTGAGGATTGAGGATTGAGGATTGAGGATTGTGAATGAGGGCTCAGGGCTGAGGATTGAGGTTTGAGTATAGAATCCTGAGAATTCAGGATATTCTATTGAGTATTGAGAATTGAGGATTGATGGTTGAGTATTGAGGATTGAGGATTGAGGATTGAGGATTGAGTATTGAAGATTGAGGATTGATGGTTGAGGATTGAGGTTTGAGGATTGAGGATTGAGGATTGAGGATTGAAGATTGAGTATTCAGGATTGAGGTTTGAGGATTGAGGATTGAGTATTGAGGATTGAGTATTGAGGATTGAAGATTGAGGATTGGGGACTGAGTGTTGAAGATTGAGTATTGAGGATTGAGTATTGAGGATTGAGGATTGAGGATCGAAGATTCAGTATTGAGGATTGAAGATTGAGGATTGAGGATTGAGGATTGAGGATTGAGGATTGAGGGTTGAGGATTGAGGATTGAGGATTGAAGATTGAGTATTGAGGATTGAAGATTGAGGATGAGGTCTGAGGGTTGAGGATTGAGGTTTGAGGACTGAGGGCTGAGGATTGAGGATTGAGAATTGAGGATTGAGGATTGAGGATTGAGGATTGTGAATGAGGGCTCAGGGTTGAGGATTGAGGTTTGAGTATAGAATCCTGAGAATTCAGGATATTCTATGGAGTATTGAGAATTGAGGATTGATGTTTGAGTATTGAGGATTGAGGATTGAGGATAGAGGATTGAGTATTGAAGATTGAGGATTGATGATTGTGGATTGAGGATTGAGGATTGAGGATTGAGGATTGAAGATTGAGTATTCAGGATTGAGGGTTGAGGATTGAGGATTGAGGATTGAGGATTAAGTATTGAGGATTGAAGATTGAGGATTGGGGACTGAGGATTGAAGATTGAGGATTGAGGATTGAGTATTGAGGATTGAGGATTGTGGATTGAAGATTCAGTATTGAGGATTGAAGATTGAGAATTGAGGATTGAGGATTGAGCATTGAGGACTGAGTGTTGAGGTTTGAGTGATGAGAATTGATGATCGTGGATAGTGGTTTGAAGATTGCAGATTGAGTATTGAGTATTGAAAACTGCGAATTGAGGATATTCTATTGAGGATTGAGGATTGACAACTGATTGTTGATGACTGAGGGCTGAAGATTGAGGATTCAGGAATGCGGATTCAGAATTGAGGTTCGAGGACTGAGGATTGAGGATTGGGGATTGAGAATATGAGGATTGAGGATTGAGGATTGAAGATTGAGGATTGGGTATTGAGGATTGAAGAATGAGGATTGAGGATTGAGGATTGGGGATTGAGGATTGAATATTGAGGATTGAGGATTGAGTGTTGTGGATTGAGGACGAGGACTGAGGGCTGAGTATTGATGTTTGAGGTCTGAGGATTGAGGATTGAGGATTGAGAATTGAGGATTGAGGATTGAGGATTGAAGATTGAGGATTGGGTATTGAGGATTGAACAATGAGGATTGAGGTTTGAGGATTGAGGATTGAAGATTGAGGATTGAGGATTGAGGATTGAGGGTTGAGGATTGAGGATTGAGGATTGAGGATTGAAGAATGAGGATTGAGGATTGAGGGTTGAGGATTGAGGATTGAAGATTGAGGATTGAGGATTGAGTGTTGTGGATTGAGGACGAGGACTGAGGGCTGAGTATTGATGTTTGAGGTCTGAGGATTGAGGATTGAGGACTGATGATTGAGGATTGAGGATTGAGGATTGAGGATTGAGGATTGAGGATTGAAGATTGAGTATTCAGGATTGAGGATTGAGGATTGAGGATTGAGGATTGAGGATTGAGTATTGAGTATTGAAGATTGAGGATTGGGGACTGAGTGTTGAAGATTGAGGATTGAGGATTGAGTATTGAGGATTGAGGATTCAGGATTGAAGATTCAGTATTGAGGATTGAAGATAGAAGATTGAGGATTGAGTATTGAGCATTGAGGACTGAGTGTTGAGGGTTGAGTGATGAGAATTGATGATTGTGGATAGAAGTTTGAAGATTGCAGATTGAGTATTGAGTATTGAAAACTGTGAATTGAGGATATTCTATTGAGGATTGAGGATTGACAACTGATTGTTGATGACTGAGGGATGAAGATTGAGGATTCAGGAATGCGGATTCAGAATTGATGTTCGAGGACTGGGGATTGAGGATTGAGGATTCAGAATTGAGGTTTGAGGATTCAGGATTGAGGATTGAAGATTGGGTATTCAGGATTGAGTATTGAGGATTGAGGATTGAGGATTGAGGGTTGAGGATTGAGAATTGAGGATTGAGGATTGAAGATTGAGCATTGAGGATTGAAGTTTGAGGATTGAGGATTGAGGATTGAGGATTGAGGATTGAAGATTGAGGATGAGGGCTGAGGGTTGAGGATTGAGGTTTGAGGACTGAGGACTGAGGGTTGAGGATTGAGAATTGAGGATTGAGGATTGACGATTGAAGATTGAGGATTGGGTATTGAGGATTGAAGAATGAGGATTGAGGATTGAGGATTGAGGATTGTGAATGAGGGCACAGGGCTGAGGATTGAGGTTTGAGTATAGAACCCTGTGAATTCAGGATATTCTATTGAGTATTGAGAACTGAGGATTGATGGTTGAGTATTGAGGATTGAGGATTGGGGATTGAGGATTGAGTATTGAAGATTGAGGATAGATGATTGAGGATTGAGGATTGAGGATTGAGGATTGAGGATTGAGGATTGAAGATTGAGTATTCAGGATTGAGGGTTGGCGATTGAGGATTGAGGATTGAGGATTGAGTATTGAGGATTGAAGATTGAGGATTGGGGACTGAGGATTGAAGATTGAGGATTGAGGATTCAGTATTGAGGATTGAGGATTGTGGATTGAAGATTCAGTATTGAGGATTGAAGATTGAGAATTGAGGATTGAGGATTGAACCTTGAGGACTGAGTGTAGAGGGTTGAGTGATGAGAATTGATGATTGTGGATAGTGGTTTAAAGATTGCAGATTGAGTATTGAGTATTGAAAACTGCGAACTGAGGATATTCTATTGAGGATTGAGGATTGACAACTGATTGTTCATGACTGAGGGCTGAAGATTGAGGATTCAGGAATGCGGATTCAGAATTGAGGTTCGAGGACTGAGGTTTGAGGATTGAGGATTGAGAATTGAGGATTGAGGATTGAGGATTGAAGATTGAGGATTGGGTATTGAGGATTGAAGAATGAGGATTGAGGATTGAGGATTGACGATTGAGGATTGAGCATTGAGGATTGAAGAAAGAGTATTGAGGATTGAAGATTGAGGATTGGGGATTGAGGATTTAGGATTGGGGATTGAAGATTGAGGATGAGGTCTGAGGGTTGAGGATTGAGGTTTGAGGACTGAGGGCTGAGGATTGAGGATAGAGAATTGAGGATTGAGGATTGAGGATTGAGGATTGTGAATGAGGGCTCAGGGTTGAGGATTGAGGTTTGAGTATAGAATCCTGAGAATTCAGGATATTATATTGAGTATTGAGAATTGAGGATTGATGTTTGAGTATTGAGGATTGAGGATTGAGGATTGAGGATTGAGTATTGAAGATTGAGGATTGATGATTGAGGATTGAGGATTGAGGATTGAGTATTGAGGATTGAGGATTGAAGATTGAGTATTCAGGATTGAGGGTTGAGGATTTAGGATTGAGGATTGAGGATTGAGTATTGAGGATTGAAGACTGAGGATTGGGTATTGATGATTGAAGAATGAGGATTGAGTATTGAGGATTGAGGATTGAGGATTGAAGAAAGAGTATTGAGGATTGAAGATTGAGGATTGGGGATTGAGGATTGAGGATTGAGGATTGAAGATTGAGGATGAGGGCTGAGGGTTGACGATTGAGGTTTGAGGTCTGAGGGCTGAGGATTGAGGATTGAGAGTTGAGGATTGAGGATTGAGGATTGAGGATTGTGAATTGTGAATGAGGGCTCAGGGATGAGGATTGAGGTTTGAGTATAGAATCCTGAGAATTAAGGATATTCTATTGAGTATTGAGAATTGAGGATTGATGGTTGAGTATTGAGGATTGAGGATTGGGGATTGAGGATTGAGAATTGAGGATTGAGGATTGAGGATTGAGGATTGTGAATGAGGGCTCAGGGTTGAGGATTGAGGTTTGAGTATAGAATCCTGAGAATTAAGGATATTCTATTGAGTATTGAGAATTGAGGATGGATGGTTGAGTACTGAGGATTGAGGATTGGGGATTGAGGATTGAGAATTGAGAATTGAGGATTGAGGATTGAGGATTGTGAATGACGGCTCAGGGCTGAGGATTGAGGTTTGAGTATAGAATCCTGAGAATTCAGGATATTCTATTGAGTATTGAGAATTGAGGATTCATGGTTGAGTATTGAGGATTGAGTATTGAGGATTGAGGATTGAGTATTGAAGATTGAGGATTGATGATTGAGGATTGAGGTTTGAGGATTGAGGATTGAGGATTGAGGATTGAAGATTGAGTATTCAGGATAGAGGATTGAAGATTGAGGATTGGGGATTGAGGATTGAGGATTGAGGATTGAGGATTGAGGGTTGAGGATTGACGATTGAAGATTGAGGATTGGGTATTGAGGATTGAGGAATGAGGATTGAGGATTGAGGATTGAAGATTGTGTATTGGAGATTGAGGATTGAGGGTTGAGGATTGAGAATTGAGGATTGAGGATTGAAGACTGAGCATTGAGGATTGAAGTTTGAGGATTGAGGATTGAGTATTGAGGATTGAGGATTGAAGATTGAGCATGAGGGCTGAGGGTTGAGGATTGAGGTTTGTGGACTGAGGACTGAGGGTTGAGGATTGAGAATTGAGGATTGAGGATTGACGATTGAAGATTGAGGATTGGGTATTGAGGATTGAGGAATGAGGATTGAGGATTGAGGATTGAGGATTGAGGATTGAAGATTGTGTATTGAGGATTGAAGATTGAGGATTGGGGATTGAGGATTTAGGATTGAGGATTGAAGTTTGAGGATGAGGTCTGAGGGTTGAGGATTGAGGTTTGAGGACTGAGGGCTGAGGATTGAGGATAGAGAATTGAGGATTGAGGATTGAGGATTGAGGATTGAGGATTGTGAATGAGGGCTCAGGGTTGAGGATTGAGGTTTGAGTATAGAATCCTGAGAATTCAGGATATTATATTGAGTATTGAGAATTGAGGATTGATGTTTGAGTATTGAGGATTGAGGATTGAGGATTGAGGATTGAGTATTGAAGATTGAGGATTGATGATTGAGGATTGAGGATTGAGGATTGAAGATTGAGGATTGGGTATTGAGGATTGAAGAATGAGGAATGAGGATTGAGGATTGAGGATTGAGGATTGAAGAAAGAGTGTTGAGGATTGAAGATTGAGGATTGGGGACTGAGGAGTGAAGATTGAGGACTGAGGATTGAGTATTGAGGATTGAGGATTGTTGATTGAAGATTCAGTATTGAGGATTGAAGATTGAGAATTGAGGATTGAGGATTGAGCATTGAGGACTGAGTGTTGAGGTTTGAGTGATGAGAATTGATGAATGTGGATAGTGGTTTGAAGATTGCAGATTGAGTATTGAGTATTGAAAACTGCGAACTGAGGATATTCTATTGAGGATTGAGGATTGAAAACTGATTGTTGATGACTGAGGGCTGAAGATTGAGGATTCAGGAATGCGGATTCAGAATTGAGGTTCGAGGACTGAGGATTGAGGATTGAGGATTGAGAATTGAGGATTGAGGATTGAGGATTGAAGATTGAGGATTGGGTATTGAGGATTGAAGAATGAGGATTGAGGATTGAGGATTGAGGATTCAGGATTGAGGATTGAGGATTGAAGAAAGAGTATTGAGGATTGAAGATTGAGAATTGGGGATTGAGGATTGAGGATTGAGGATTGAAGATTGAGGATGAGGGCTGAGGGTTGAGGATTGAGGTTTGAGGGCTGAGGGCTGAGGACTGAGGATTGAGAGTTGAGGATTGAGGATTGAGGATTGAGGATTGTGAATGAGGGCTCAGGGTTGAGGATTGAGGTTTGAGTATAGAATCCTGAGAAGTAAGGTTTTCTATTGAGTATTGAGAATTGAGGATTGATGGTTGAGTATTGAGGATTGAGGATTGGGGAATTGAGGATTGAGCATTGAGGATTGAGGATTGAGGATTGAGGATTGATGATTGTGAATCAGGGCTCAGGGCTGAGGATTGAGGTTTGAGTATAGAATCCTGAGAATTCAGGATATTCTATTGAGTATTGAGAATTGAGGATTGATGGTTGAGTAGTGAGGATTGAGGATTGAGGATTGAGGATTGAGTATTGAAGATTGAGGATTGATGATTGAGGATTGAGGATTGAGGATTGAGGATTGAGGATTGAGAATTGAAGATTGAGTATTCAGGATTGAGGATTGAGGATTGAGGATTGAGGATTGAGGATTGAGTATTGAGGATTGAAGATTGAGGATTGGAGACTGAGTGTTGAAGATTGAGGATTGAGGATTGAGTATTGAGGATTGAGGATTGTGATTTGAAGATTCAGTATTGAGGATTGAAGATTGAGGATTGAGGATTGAGGATTGAGCATTGAGGACTGAGTGTTGAGGGTTGAGTGATGAGAATTGATGATTGTGGATAGAAGTTTGAAGATTGCAGATTGAGTATTGAGTATTCAAAACTGTGAATTGAGGATATTCTATTGAGGATTGAGGATTGACAACTGATTGTTGAGGACTGAGTGCTGAAGATTGAGGATTCAGGAATGCGGATTCAGAATTGAGGTTCGAGGACTGAGGATTGAGGATTGAGGATTGGGAATTGAGGTTCGAGGATTGAGGATTGAGGATTGAAGATTGAGTATTCAGGATTGAGGATTGAGGATTGAGGATTGAGGATTGAGGGTTGAGGATTGAGAATTGAGGATTGAGGATTGAAAATTGAGCATTGAGGATTGAAGTTTGAGGATTGAGGATTGAGGATTGAGGATTGAGGATTGAGGATTGAAGATTGAGGATGAGGGCTGAGGGTTGAGGATTGAGGTTTGAGGACTGAGGGCTGAGGATTGAGGATTGAGAATTGAGGATTGAGGATTGAGGATTGAGGATTGTGAATGAGGGCTCAGGGTTGAGAATTGAGGTTTGAGTATAGAATCCTGAGAATTCAGGATATTCTATTGAGTATTGAGAATTGAGGATTGATGTTTGAGTATTGAGAATTGAGGATTGAGGATTGAGGATTGAGAATTGAAGATTGAGGATTGATGATTGAGTATTAAGTATTGAGGATTGAAGACTGAGTACTGAGGATTGGAGATTGAGAATTGAGGATTGAGGATTGTGGATTGAGGATTGCGGACTGAGGATTGAAGAGTCAGTATTGAGGATTGAACATTGAGAATTGAGAATTGAGGATTGAACATTGAGGACTGAGTGTTGAGGGTTGAGTGGTGAGAATTGATGTTTGTGGATAGAGATTTGAAGATTGCAGACTGAGTATTGCGTATTGATAACTCTGAACTGAGGATATTCTATTGAGGATTGAGGATTGACAACTC
Source organism: Calliopsis andreniformis (assembly GCF_051401765.1). Lineage (NCBI taxonomy): Eukaryota > Metazoa > Arthropoda > Insecta > Hymenoptera > Andrenidae > Calliopsis > Calliopsis andreniformis. The sequence goes on along the minus strand of NW_027480444.1, from coordinate 3,717,735 downwards.
ATTGTTGAGGACTGAGTGCTGAAGATTGAGGACTCAGGATTGGGGATTCAGGATTTTGGTTTGAGGACTGAGGATTGAGGATTGAGGATTGATGATTGAGGATTGAGGATTGAAGAATGAATATTGATGATTGAAGACTGAGGATTGAGGATTGAGGGTTGTGGATTCAGGACGAGGACTGAGGGCTGAGTATTGATGTTTGAGATCTGAGGATTGGGGATTGAGGATTGAGAATCGAGGATTGAGGATTGAGGTTTGAGGATTGAGGATTGAGGATTGAGGATTGAGGATTGACTATGAGGGCTGAGGGTTGAGGATTGAGGTTTGAGGACTGAGGACTGAGGATTGAGGATTGAGAATTGAGTATTGAGGATTGAGGATTGGGGATTGAGGATTGAGAATTGAGGATTGAGGATTGAGGATTGAGGATTGTGAATGAGGGCTCAGGGCTGAGGATTGAGGTTTGAGTATAGAATCCTGAGAATTCAGGATATTCTATTGAGTATTGAGAATTGAGGATTGATGGTTGAGTATTGAGGATTGAGGATTGAGGATTGAGGATTGAGTATTGAAGATTGAGGATTGATGGTTGAGGATTGAGGTTTGAGGATTGAGGATTGAGGATTGAGGATTGAAGATTGAGTATTCAGGATTGAGGATTGAGGATTGTGGATTGAGGATTGAGGATTGAGGATTGAGGATTGAAGATTGAGTATTGGGGATTAAAGATTGAGAATTGAGGATTGAGGCTTGATGATTGAGGATTTAAGATTGAGGATTGGGAACTGAGTGTTGAGGGTTGAGTGATGAGAATTGATGTTTGTGGATAGAGATTTGAAGATTGCAGGTTGAGTATTGATTATTGAAAGGTGTGAATTGATGATATTCTATTGAGGATTGAGGATTCAGGATTGAAGATTGAGGATTGGGGACTGAGTGTTGAGGGTTGCGTGATGAGAATTGATGTTTGTGGATAGATATTTGAAGATTGCAGACTGAGTATTGCGTATTGAAAACTCTGAACTGAGGATATTCTATTGAGGATTGAGGATTGACAACTGATGGTTGAGGACTGAGTGCTGAAGATTGAGGATTCAGGATTGAGGATTCAGGATTGTGGTTTGAGGACTGAGGATTGAGGATTGAGGATTGAGGTTTGAGGATTGAGGATTGAAGATTGAGGATTGAGTATTGAGGATTGAACATTGAGGTTTGAGGATTGAGGATTGGGGATTGAGGATTGAGGATTGAAGATTGAATATTGATGATTGAATGTTGAGGATTGAGTATTGAGGGCTGTGGATTGAGGACGAGGACTGAGGGCTGAGTATTGATGTTTGAGGTCTGAGGATTGAGGATTGAGGATTGAGAATTGAGTATTGAGGATTGAGGATTGAAGATAGAGGATTGGGTATTGATGATTGAAGAATGAGGATTGAGGATTGAGGATTGAGGATTGAGGATTGAAGAAAGAGTATTGAGGATTGAAGATTGAGGATTGGGGATTGAGGATTGAGGATTGAGGATTGAAGATTGAGGATGAGGGCTGAGGGTTGACGATTGAGGTTTGAGGACTGAGGGCTGAGGATTGAGGATTGAGAGTTGAGGATTGAGGATTGAGGATTGAGGATTGTGAATTGTGAATGAGGGCTCTGGGATGAGGATTGAGGTTTGAGTATAGAATCCTGAGAATTAAGGATATTCTATTGAGTATTGAGGATTGAGGATTGAGGATTGAAGATTCAGTATTGAGGATTGAAGTCTGAGGATTGAGGATTGAGGATTGAGCATTGAGGACTGAGTGTTGAGGGTTGAGTGATGAGAATTGATGATTGTGGATAGAAGTTTGAAGATTGCAGATTGAGTATTGAGTATTGAAATCTGTGAATTAAGGATATTCTATTGAGGATTGAGGATTGACAACTGATTGTTGATGACTGAGGGCTGAAGATTGAGGATTCAGGAATGCGGATTCAGAATTGAGGTTCGAGGACTGAGGATTGAGGATTGAGGATTGAGAATTGAGGTTTGAGGATTGAGGATTGAGGATTGAAGATTGAGTATTCAGGATTGAGGATTGAGGATTGAGGATTGAGGATTGAGGGTTGAGGATTGAGGATTGAGGATTGAAGATTGAGTATTGAGGATTGAAGATTGAGGATTGGGGATTGAGGATTGAGGATTGAGGATTGAAGATTGAGGATGAGGTCTGAGGGTTAAGGATTGAGGTTTGAGGACTGAGGGCTGAGGATTGAGGATTGAGAATTGAGGATTGAGGATTGAGGATTGAGGATTGTGAATGAGGGCTCAGTGTTGAGGATTGAGGTTTGAGTATAGAATCCTGAGAATTCAGGATATTCTATTGAGTATTGAGAATTGAGGATTGATGTTTGAGCATTGAGGATTGAGGACTGAGGATTGAGGATTGAGTATTGAAGATTGAGGATTGATGATTGAGGATTGAGGATTGAAGATTGAGGATTGAGGATTGAGGATTGAAGATTGCGTATTCAGGATTGAGGGTTGAGGATTGAGGATTGAGGATTGAGGATTGAGTATTGAGGATTGAACATTGAGGATTGGGGACTGAGGACTGAAGATTGAGGATTGAGGATTGAGTATTGAGGATTGAGGATTGTGGATTGAAGATTCAGTATTGAGGATTGAAGATTGAGAATTGAGGATTGAGGATTGAACATTGAGGACTGAGTGTTGAGGTTTGAGTGATGAGAATTGGTGATTGTCGATAGTGGTTTGAAGATTGCAGATTGAGTATTGAGTATTGAAAACTGCGAACTGAGGATATTCTATTGGGGATTGAGGATTGACAACTAATTGTTGATGACTGAGGGCTGAAGATTGAGGATTCAGGAATACGGATTCAGAATTGAGGTTCGAGGACTGAGGATTGAGGATTGAGGATTGAGAATTGAGGATTGAGGATTGAGGATTGAAGATTGTGGATTGGGTATTGAGGATTGAAGAATCAGGATTGAGGATTGAGGATTGAGGATTGAGGATTGAAGATTGAGGATTGATGATTGAGTGTTGTGGATTGAGGACGAGGACTGAGGGCTGAGTATTGAGGTTTGAGGTCTGAGGATTGACGATTGAGGATTGAGAATTGAGGATTGAGGATTGAGGATTGAAGATTGAGGATTGGGTATTGAGGATTGAAGAATGAGGATTGAGGAATGAGGATTGAGGATTGAGGATTGAAGAAAGAGTATTGAGGATTGAAGATTGAGGATTGGGGATTGAGGATTGAGGATTGAGGATTGAAGATCGAGGATGTGGGCTGAGGGTTGAGGATTGAGGTTTGAGGACTGAGGGCTGAGGATTGAGGACTGAGAATTGAGGATTGAGGATTGAGGATTGAGGATTGTGAATGAGGGCTCAGGGCTGAGGATTGAGGTTTGAGTATAGAACCCTGTGAATTCAGGATATTCTATTGAGTATTGAGAACTGAGGATTGATGGTTGAGTATTGAGGATTGAGGATTGGGGATTGAGGATTGAGTATTGAAGATTGAGGATAGATGATTGAGGATTGAGGATTGAGGATTGAGGATTGAGGATTGAGGATTGAGGATTGGGTATTGAGGATTGAAGAATGAGGATTGAGGATTGAGGATTGAGGATTGAGTATTGAGGATTGAAGATTGAGGATTGGGGACTGAGGATTGAAGATTGAGGATTGAGGATTGAGTATTGAGGATTGAGGATTGTTGATTGAAGATTCAGTATTGATGATTGAAGATTGAGAATTGAGGATTGAGGATTGAGCATTGAGGACTAAGTGTTGAGGTTTGAGTGATGAGAATTGATGAATGTGGATAGTGGTTTGAAGATTGCAGATTGAGTATTGAGTATTGAAAACTGCGAACTGAGGATATTCTATTGAGGATTGAGGATTGAAAACTGATTGTTGATGACTGAGGGCTGAAGATTGAGGATTCAGGAATGCGGATTCAGAATTGAGGTTCGAGGACTGAGGATTGAGGATTGAGGATTGAGAATTGAGGATTGAGGATTGAGGATTGAAGATTGAGGATTGGGTATTGAGGATTGAAGAATGAGGATTGAGGATTGAGGATTGAGGATTGAGGATTGTGAATGAGGGCTCAGGGTTGAGGATTGAGGTTTGAGTATAGATCCCTGAGAATTCAGGATATTCTATTGAGTATTGAGAATTGAGGATTGATGGTTGAGTATTGAGGATTGAGGATTGAGGATTGAGGATTGAGTATTGAAGATTGAGGATTGATGATTGAGGATTGAGGATTGAGGATTGAGGATTGAGGATTGAGGATTGAAGATTGAGTATTCAGGATTGAGGATTGAGGATTGAGGATTGAGGATTGAGGATTGAGTATTGAGGATTGAAGATTGAGGATTGAGGATTGAGGATTGAGCATTGAGGACTGAGTGTTGAGGGTTGAGTGATGAGAATTGATGATTGTGGATGGAAGTTTGAAGATTGCAGATTGAGTATTGAGTATTCAAAACTGTGAATTGAGGATATTCCATTGAGGATTGAGGATTGACAACTGATTGTTGAGGACTGAGTGCTGAAGATTGAGGATTCAGGAATGCGGATTCAGAATTGAGGTTCGAGGACTGAGGATTGAGGATTGAGGATTGGGAATTGAGGTTTGCGGATTGAGGATTGAGGATTGAAGATTGAGTATTCAGGATTGGGGATTGAGGATTGAGGATTGAGGATTGAGGGTTGAGGATTGAGTATTGAGGATTGAGGATTGAAAATTGAGCATTGAGGATTGAAGTTTGAGGATTGATGATTGAGGATTGAGGATTGAGGATTGAGGATTGAAGATTGAGGATGAGGGCTGAGGGTTGAGGATTGATGTTTGAGGACTGAGGACTGAGGGTTAAGGATTGAGAATTGAGGATTGAGGATTGACGATTGAAGATTGAGGATTGAGTATTGAAGATTGAGGATTGGGGATTGAGGATTGAGGATTGAGGATCGAAGATTCAGGATGAGGTCTGAGGGTTGAGGATTGAGGTTAGAGGACTGAGTGCTGAGGATTGAGGATTGAGAATTGAGGATTGAGGATTGAGGATTGAGGATTGTGAATGAGGGCTCAGGGTTGAGAATTGAGGTTTGAGTATAGAATCCTGAGAATTAAGGATATTCTATTGAGTATTGAGGATTGAGGATTGAGGATTGAAGATTCAGTATTGAGGATTGAAGTCTGAGGATTGAGGATTGAGGATTGAGCATTGAGGACTGAGTGTTGAGGGTTGAGTGATGAGAATTGATGATTGTGGATAGAAGTTTGAAGATTGCAGATTGAGTATTGAGTATTGAAATCTGTGAATTAAGGATATTCTATTGAGGATTGAGGATTGACAACTGATTGTTGATGACTGAGGGCTGAAGATTGAGGATTCAGGAATGCGGATTCAGAATTGAGGTTCGAGGACTGAGGATTGAGGATTGAGGATTGAGAATTGAGGTTTGAGGATTGAGGATTGAGGATTGAAGATTGAGTATTCAGGATTGAGGATTGAGGATTGAGGATTGAGGATTGAGGGTTGAGGATTGAGGATTGAGGATTGAAGATTGAGTATTGAGGATTGAAGATTGAGGATTGGGGATTGAGGATTGAGGATTGAGGATTGAAGATTGAGGATGAGGTCTGAGGGTTAAGGATTGAGGTTTGAGGACTGAGGGCTGAGGATTGAGGATTGAGAATTGAGGATTGAGGATTGAGGATTGAGGATTGTGAATGAGGGCTCAGTGTTGAGGATTGAGGTTTGAGTATAGAATCCTGAGAATTCAGGATATTCTATTGAGTATTGAGAATTGAGGATTGATGTTTGAGCATTGAGGATTGAGGACTGAGGATTGAGGATTGAGTATTGAAGATTGAGGATTGATGATTGAGGATTGAGGATTGAAGATTGAGGATTGAGGATTGAGGATTGAAGATTGCGTATTCAGGATTGAGGGTTGAGGATTGAGGATTGAGGATTGAGGATTGAGTATTGAGGATTGAACATTGAGGATTGGGGACTGAGGACTGAAGATTGAGGATTGAGGATTGAGTATTGAGGATTGAGGATTGTGGATTGAAGATTCAGTATTGAGGATTGAAGATTGAGAATTGAGGATTGAGGATTGAACATTGAGGACTGAGTGTTGAGGTTTGAGTGATGAGAATTGGTGATTGTCGATAGTGGTTTGAAGATTGCAGATTGAGTATTGAGTATTGAAAACTGCGAACTGAGGATATTCTATTGGGGATTGAGGATTGACAACTAATTGTTGATGACTGAGGGCTGAAGATTGAGGATTCAGGAATACGGATTCAGAATTGAGGTTCGAGGACTGAGGATTGAGGATTGAGGATTGAGAATTGAGGATTGAGGATTGAGGATTGAAGATTGTGGATTGGGTATTGAGGATTGAAGAATCAGGATTGAGGATTGAGGATTGAGGATTGAGGATTGAAGATTGAGGATTGATGATTGAGTGTTGTGGATTGAGGACGAGGACTGAGGGCTGAGTATTGAGGTTTGAGGTCTGAGGATTGACGATTGAGGATTGAGAATTGAGGATTGAGGATTGAGGATTGAAGATTGAGGATTGGGTATTGAGGATTGAAGAATGAGGATTGAGGAATGAGGATTGAGGATTGAGGATTGAAGAAAGAGTATTGAGGATTGAAGATTGAGGATTGGGGATTGAGGATTGAGGATTGAGGATTGAAGATCGAGGATGTGGGCTGAGGGTTGAGGATTGAGGTTTGAGGACTGAGGGCTGAGGATTGAGGACTGAGAATTGAGGATTGAGGATTGAGGATTGAGGATTGTGAATGAGGGCTCAGGGCTGAGGATTGAGGTTTGAGTATAGAACCCTGTGAATTCAGGATATTCTATTGAGTATTGAGAACTGAGGATTGATGGTTGAGTATTGAGGATTGAGGATTGGGGATTGAGGATTGAGTATTGAAGATTGAGGATAGATGATTGAGGATTGAGGATTGAGGATTGAGGATTGAGGATTGAGGATTGAGGATTGGGTATTGAGGATTGAAGAATGAGGATTGAGGATTGAGGATTGAGGATTGAGTATTGAGGATTGAAGATTGAGGATTGGGGACTGAGGATTGAAGATTGAGGATTGAGGATTGAGTATTGAGGATTGAGGATTGTTGATTGAAGATTCAGTATTGATGATTGAAGATTGAGAATTGAGGATTGAGGATTGAGCATTGAGGACTAAGTGTTGAGGTTTGAGTGATGAGAATTGATGAATGTGGATAGTGGTTTGAAGATTGCAGATTGAGTATTGAGTATTGAAAACTGCGAACTGAGGATATTCTATTGAGGATTGAGGATTGAAAACTGATTGTTGATGACTGAGGGCTGAAGATTGAGGATTCAGGAATGCGGATTCAGAATTGAGGTTCGAGGACTGAGGATTGAGGATTGAGGATTGAGAATTGAGGATTGAGGATTGAGGATTGAAGATTGAGGATTGGGTATTGAGGATTGAAGAATGAGGATTGAGGATTGAGGATTGAGGATTGAGGATTGTGAATGAGGGCTCAGGGTTGAGGATTGAGGTTTGAGTATAGATCCCTGAGAATTCAGGATATTCTATTGAGTATTGAGAATTGAGGATTGATGGTTGAGTATTGAGGATTGAGGATTGAGGATTGAGGATTGAGTATTGAAGATTGAGGATTGATGATTGAGGATTGAGGATTGAGGATTGAGGATTGAGGATTGAGGATTGAAGATTGAGTATTCAGGATTGAGGATTGAGGATTGAGGATTGAGGATTGAGGATTGAGTATTGAGGATTGAAGATTGAGGATTGAGGATTGAGGATTGAGCATTGAGGACTGAGTGTTGAGGGTTGAGTGATGAGAATTGATGATTGTGGATGGAAGTTTGAAGATTGCAGATTGAGTATTGAGTATTCAAAACTGTGAATTGAGGATATTCCATTGAGGATTGAGGATTGACAACTGATTGTTGAGGACTGAGTGCTGAAGATTGAGGATTCAGGAATGCGGATTCAGAATTGAGGTTCGAGGACTGAGGATTGAGGATTGAGGATTGGGAATTGAGGTTTGCGGATTGAGGATTGAGGATTGAAGATTGAGTATTCAGGATTGGGGATTGAGGATTGAGGATTGAGGATTGAGGGTTGAGGATTGAGTATTGAGGATTGAGGATTGAAAATTGAGCATTGAGGATTGAAGTTTGAGGATTGATGATTGAGGATTGAGGATTGAGGATTGAGGATTGAAGATTGAGGATGAGGGCTGAGGGTTGAGGATTGATGTTTGAGGACTGAGGACTGAGGGTTAAGGATTGAGAATTGAGGATTGAGGATTGACGATTGAAGATTGAGGATTGAGTATTGAAGATTGAGGATTGGGGATTGAGGATTGAGGATTGAGGATCGAAGATTCAGGATGAGGTCTGAGGGTTGAGGATTGAGGTTAGAGGACTGAGTGCTGAGGATTGAGGATTGAGAATTGAGGATTGAGGATTGAGGATTGAGGATTGTGAATGAGGGCTCAGGGTTGAGAATTGAGGTTTGAGTATAGAATCCTGAGAATTCAGGATATTCTATTGAGTATTGAGAATTGAGGATTGATGTTTGAGTATTGAGGATTGAGGATTGAGGATTGAGGATTGAGTATTGAAGATTGAGGATTGATGATTGAGTGTTGAGTATTGAGGATTGAAGACTGAGTACTGAGGATTGGAGATTGAGAATTGAGGATTGAGGATTGTGGATTGAGGATTGCGGACTGAGGATTGAAGAGTCAGTATTGAGGATTGAAGATTGAGAATTGAGAATTGAGGATTGAACATTGAGGACTGAGTGTTGAGGGTTGAGTGATGAGAATTGATGTTTGTGGATAGAGATTTGAAGATTGCAGACTGAGTATTGCGTATTGATAACTCTGAACTGAGGATATTCTATTGAGGATTGAGGATTGACAACTCATTGTTGAGGACTGAGAGCTGAAGGTTGAGGACTCAGGATTGGGGATTCAGGATTGTGGTTTGAGGACAGAGGATTGAGGATTGAGGATTGTGGATTGAGGATTGATTATTGAGGATTGAAGATTGAGGATTGGGTATTGAGGATTGAACATTGAGGTTTGAGGATTGAGGATTGAGGATTGATGATTGAGGATTGAGGATTGAAGAATGAATATTGATGATTGAAGATTGAGGATTGAGGATTGAGGGTTGTGGATTCAGGACGAGGACTGAGGGCTGAGTATTGATGTTTGAGGTCTGAGGATTGAGGATTGAGGACTGAGAATCGAGGATTGAGGATTGAGGATTGAAGATTGAGGATTGGGTATTGAGGATTGAAGAATGAGGAATGAGGATTGAGGATTGAGGATTGAGGATTGAGGATTGAAGAAAGAGTGTTGAGGTTTGAAGAGTGAGGATTGGGGATTGAGGATTGAGGATTGAGGATTGAAGATTGAGGATGAGGGCTGAGGGTTGAGGATTGCGGTTTGAGGACTGAGGGCTGAGGATTGAGGATTGAGGATTGAGGATGAGGGCAGAGGGTTGAGGATTGAGGATTGAGAATTGAGGATTGAGGATTGAGGACTGAAGATTGAGGATTGGGTGTTGAGGATTGAATAATGAGGATTGAGGCTTGCGGATTCAGGATTGAGGATTGAAGAAAGAGTATTGAGGATTGAAGGTTGAGGATTGAGGATTGAGGATTGAGTATTGAGGATTGAAGATTGAGGATTGGGGATTGAGGATTGAGGATTGAGGATTGAAGATTGAGGATGTGGGCTGAGGGTTGAGGATTGAGGTTTGAGGACTGAGGGCTGAGGATTGAGGATTGAGAATTGAGGATTGAGGATTGAGGATTGAGGATTGTGAATGAGGGCTCAGGGTTGAGGATTGAGGTTTGAGTATAGAAACCTGAGAATTCAGGATATTCTATTGAGTATTGAGAACTGAGGATTGATGGTTGAGTATTGAGGATTGAGGATTGGGGATTGAGTATTGAGCATTGAAGATTGAGGATAGATGATTGAGGATTGAGGATTGAGGATTGAGGATTGAGAATTGAGGATTGAAGATTGAGTATTCAGGATTGAGGGTTGAGGATTGAGGATTGAGGATTGAAGATTGAGTATTGAGGATTGAAGATTGAGGATTGGGGACTGAGGATTGAAGATTGTGGATTGAGGATTGAGGATTGTGGATTGAAGATTCAGTATTGAGGATTGAAGATTGAGAATTGAGGATTGAGGATTGAGCATTGAGGACTGAGTGTTGAGGGTTGAGTGATGAGAATTGATGATTGTGGATAGAGGTTTGAAGATTGCAGATTGAGTATTGAGTATTGAAAACTGTGAATTGAGGATATTCTATTGAGGATTTAGGATTGACAACTGATTGTTGATGACTGAGAGCTGAAGATTGAGGATTCAGGAATGAGGATTCAGAATTGAGTATTCAGAATTGAGGTTTGAGGACCGAGGATTGAGGGTTGAGGATTGAGTATTGAAGATTGAAGATTGAGGATTGAGGATTGAGGATTGAAGATTGAGGATTGGGTATTGAGGATTGATGAATGAGGATTGCGGATTGATGATTTAGGATTGAGGATTGAGGATTGAAGATTGAGGATTGGGTATTGAGGATTGAAGAATGAGGATTGAGGATTGAGGATTGAGGATTGAGGATCGAAGATTGTGTATTGAGGATTGAATATTGACGATTGAGGATTGAGGATTGAGGATTGACGATTGAACATTGAGGACTGAGTGTTGAGGGTTGAGTAATGGGAATTGTTGTTTGTGGACAGAGGTTTGAAGATTGCCGATTGAGCATAGAGTATTGAAAACTATGAATTGAGGATATTCTATGGAGGATTGAGGATTGACAACTGATTGTTGATGACTGAGGTCTGAAGATTGAGGATTCAGGATTGAGGATTCAGCATTGAGGTTTGAGGACTGAGGATTGAGGATTGAGGGTTGAGGATTGAGGATTGAAGATTGAGGAATGTGGATTGAAGGTTGAGGATTGTGGATTGAGGATTGAGAATTGAGGATTGAATATTGAGGATTGGGGACTGAGTGTTGAGGGTTGAGTGATGAGAATTGATGTTTGTGGATAGAGATTTGAAGATTGCAGATTGAGTATTGAGTAATGAAAGCTGTGAATTGATGATATTCTATTGAAGATTGAGGATTGACAACTACTGGTTGAGGAGTGATGGCTGATGATTGAGGATTCAGGATTGAGGATTAAGGATTGAGGTTTGAGGACTGAGGATTGAGGATTGAGAATTGAGGATTGAGAATTGAGGATTGAAGTTTGAGGATTGAGGATTGAGGGTTGTGGATTGAGGACGAGGACTCAGGGACGAGTATTGACGTTTGAGTTCTGAGAACTGAGGATTGAGGATTGAGAATTGGGGATTGAGGATTGAGGATTGGGTATTGAGGATTGAAGAATGAGGATTGAGGATTGAGGATTGAGGATTGAGGATTGAAGATTGAGTATTGAGGATTGAAGATTGAGGATTGAGGATTGAGGATTGAGGATTGAGGATTGAGGATTGAGGACTGAGGATTGAGGATTGATGACTGAGGATTGAGGATTGAGGATTGAGGATTAGGGATTGAAGATTGAATATTGGGTATTGAGGATTGAAGAATGAGGATTGAGGATTGAGGATTGAGGATTGAGGATTGAAGATTGAGTATTGAGGATTGAGAATTGAGCATTGAGTATTGAAGATTGAGTATTGAGGATTGAAGATTGAGGATTGATGATTGAGGATTGAAGATTGAGGACTGAGTGTTGAGGGTTGAGTGATGAGAATTGATGTTTGTGGATAGAGGTTTGAAGATTGAGGATTGGGTATTGAGGATTGAAGAATGAGGATTGAGAATTGAGGGTTGAGTATTGAGGATTGAAGAATGAGCATTGAGGATTGAAGATTGACGAATGAGGATTGAGAATTGAGGATTGAGGATTGAGGATTGAGGGTTGAGCATTGGAGATTGAGTATTGAGGATTGAAGGTTGAGGATTGTGGATTGTGGGTTGAGGATTGAGGATTGAGTATTGAGGATTGTGGACTGAGTGTTGAGGGTTGAGTGATGAGAATTGATGTTTGTGGATAGAGATTTGGAGATTGCAGATTGAGTATTGAGTAATGAAACCTGTGAATCGATGATATTCTATTGAGGATTGAGGATTGACAACTGATTGTAGAGGACTGAGGGCTGAAGATTGAGGATTCAGGATTGAGGATTCAGCATTGAGGTTTGAGGACTGAGGATTGAGGATTGAGGATTGAGGAATGATGATTGAAGATTGAGGAATGTGGATTGAGGGTTGTGGATTCAGGACGAGGACTGAGGTTTGAGTATTGATGTTTGAGGTCTGAGGATAGAGGATTGAGGATTGAGAATTGAGGATTGAGGATTCAGGATTGAAGATTGAGGATTGCGTATTGATTATCGAAGAATGAGGATTGAGGATTGCGGATTGAGGATTGAGGACTGAGGATTGAGGATTGAAGATTGAGTATTGAGGATTGAAGACTGACCATTGAGGATTGAGGATTGAGGATTCAGGATTGAGGATTGAAGATTGAGTTTTGAGGATTGAAAATTGAGGTCTGAGTGTTGAGGGTTGAGTGATGAGAATTGATGTTTGTGTATAGAGATTTGAAGATTGCAGATAGAGTATTGAGTATTGAAAACTGCGAACTGAGGATATTCTATTGGGGATTGAGGATTGACAACAGATTGTTGATGACTGAGGGCTGAAGATTGAGGATTCAGGAATGCGGATTCAGAATTGAGGTTCGAGGACTGAGGATTGAGGATTGAGGATTGAGAATTGAGGATTGAGGATTGAGGATTGAAGATTGAGGATTGGGTATTGAGGATTGAACAATCAGGATTGAGGATTGAGGATCGAGGATTGAGGATTGAAGATTGAGGATTGAGGATTGAGTGTTGTGGATTGAGGACGAGGACTGAGGGCTGAGTATTGATGTTTGAGGTCTGAGGATTGAGGATTGAGGATTGAGAATTGAGGATTGAGGATTGAGGATTGAAGATTGAGGATTGGGTATTGAGGATTGAAGAATGAGGATTGAGGATTGAGGATTGAGGATTGAGGATTGAAGAAAGAGTATTGAGGATTGAAGATTGAGGATTGGGGATTGAGGATTGAGGATTGAGGATTGAAGATTGAGGATGTGGGCTGAGGGTTGAGGATTGATGTTTGAGGACTGAGGGCTGAGGATTGAGGATTGAGAATTGAGGATTGAGGATTGAGGATTGAGGATTGTGAATGAGGGCTCAGGGCTGAGGATTGAGGTTTGAGTATAGAAACCTGAGAATTCAGGATATTCTATTGAGTATTGAGAACTGAGGATTGATGGTTGAGTATTGAGGATTGAGGATTGGGGATTGAGGATTGAGTATTGAAGATTGAGGATAGATGATTGAGGATTGAGGATTGAGGATTGAGGATTGAGAATTGAGGATTGAAGATTGAGTATTCAGGATTGAGGGTTGAGGATTGAGGATTGAGGATTGAAGATTGAGTATTGAGGATTGAAGATTGAGGATTGGGGACTGAGGATTGAAGATTGTGGATTGAGGATTGAGGATTGTGGATTGAAGATTCAGTATTGAGGATTGAAGATTGAGAATTGAGGATTAAGGATTGAGCATTGAGGACTGAGTGTTGAGGGTTGAGTGATGAGAATTGATGATTGTGGATAGAGGTTTGAAGATTGCAGATTGAGTATTGAGTATTGAAAACTGTGAATTGAGGATATTCTATTGAGGATTTAGGATTGACAACTGATTGTTGATGACTGAGAGCTGAAGATTGAGGATTCAGCATTGAGGTTTGAGGACTGAGGATTGAGGATTGAGGGTTGAGGATTGAGGATTGAAGATTGAGGAATGTGGATTGAAGGTTGAGGATTGTGGATTGAGGATTGAGAATTGAGGATTGAATATTGAGGATTGGGGACTGAGTGTTGAGGGTTGAGTGATGAGAATTGATGTTTGTGGATAGAGATTTGAAGATTGCAGATTGAGTATTGAGTAATGAAAACTGTGAATTGATGATATTCTATTGAAGATTGAGGATTGACAACTACTTGTTGAGGAGTGATGGCTGATGATTGAGGATTCAGGATTGAGGATTAAGGATTGAGGTTTGAGGACTGAGGATTGAGGATTGAGAATTGAGGATTGAGGATTGAGGATTGAAGTTTGAGGATTGAGGATTGAGGGTTGTGGATTGAGGACGAGGACTCAGGGACGAGTATTGACGTTTGAGTTCTGAGAACTGAGGATTGAGGATTGAGAATTGGGGATTGAGGATTGAGGATTGGGTATTGAGGATTGAAGAATGAGGATTGAGGATTGAGGATTGAGGATTGAGGATTGAAGATTGAGTATTGAGGATTGAAGATTGAGGATTGAGGATTGAGGATTGAGGATTGAGGATTGAGGATTGAGGATTGAGGACTGAGGATTGAGGATTGATGACTGAGGATTGAGGATTGAGGATTGAGGATTAGGGATTGAAGATTGAATATTGGGTATTGAGGATTGAAGAATGAGGATTGAGGATTGAGGATTGAGGATTGAGGATTGAAGATTGAGTATTGAGGATTGAGAATTGAGCATTGAGTATTGAAGATTGAGTATTGAGGATTGAAGATTGAGGATTGATGATTGAGGATTGAAGATTGAGGACTGAGTGTTGAGGGTTGAGTGATGAGAATTGATGTTTGTGGATAGAGGTTTGAAGATTGAGGAATGGGTATTGAGGATTGAAGAATGAGGATTGAGAATTGAGGGTTGAGTATTGAGGATTGAAGAATGAGCATTGAGGATTGAAGATTGACGAATGAGGATTGAGAATTGAGGATTGAGGATTGAGGATTGAGGGTTGAGCATTGGAGATTGAGTATTGAGGATTGAAGGTTGAGGATTGTGGATTGTGGGTTGAGGATTGAGGATTGAATATTGAGGATTGTGGACTGAGTGTTGAGGGTTGAGTGATGAGAATTGATGTTTGTGGATAGAGATTTGAAGATTGCAGATTGAGTATTGAGTAATGAAACCTGTGAATCGATGATATTCTATTGAGGATTGAGGATTGACAACTGATTGTAGAGGACTGAGGGCTGAAGATTGAGGATTCAGGATTGAGGATTCAGCATTGAGGTTTGAGGACTGAGGATTGAGGATTGAGGATTGAGGAATGATGATTGAAGATTGAGGAATGTGGATTGAGGGTTGTGGATTCAGGACGAGGACTGAGGTTTGAGTATTGATGTTTGAGGTCTGAGGATAGAGGATTGAGGATTGAGAATTGAGGATTGAGGATTCAGGATTGAAGATTGAGGATTGCGTATTGATTATCGAAGAATGAGGATTGAGGATTGCGGATTGAAGATTGAGTATTGAGGATTGAAGATTGAGGATTGGGGACTGAGGATTGAAGATTGTGGATTGAGGATTGAGGATTGTGGATTGAAGATTCAGTATTGAGGATTGAAGATTGAGAATTGAGGATTAAGGGTTGAGCATTGAGGACTGAGTGTTGAGGGTTGAGTGATGAGAATTGATGATTGTGGATAGAGGTTTGAAGATTGCAGATTGAGTATTGAGTATTGAAAACTGTGAATTGAGGACATTCTATTGAGGATTTAGGATTGACAACTGATTGTTGATGACTGAGAGCTGAAGATTGAGGATTCAGGAATGAGGATTCAGAATTGAGTATTCAGAATTGAGGTTTGAGGACCGAGGATTGAGGGTTGAGGATTGAGTATTGAAGATTGAAGATTGAGGATTGAGGATTGAGGATTGAAGATTGAGGATTGGGTATTGAGGATTGATGAATGAGGATTGAGGATTGATGATTTAGGATTGAGGATTGAGGATTGAAGATTGAGGATTGGGTATTGAGGATTGAAGAATGAGGATTGAGGATTGAGGATTGAGGATTGAGGATCGAAGATTGTGTATTGAGGATTGAAGATTGACGATTGAGGATTGAGGATTGAGGATTGACGCATGAACATTGAGGACTGAGTGTTGAGGGTTGAGTAATGGGAATTGTTGTTGTGGACAGAGGTTTGAAGATTGCCGATTGAGCATAGAGTATTGAAAACTATGAATTGAGGATATTCTATGGAGGATTGAGGATTGACAACTGATTGTTGATGACTGAGGTCTGAAGATTGAGGATTCAGGATTGAGGATTCAGCATTGAGGTTTGAGGACTGAGGATTGAGGATTGAGGGTTGAGGAATGAGGATTGAAGATTGAGGAATGTGGATTGAAGGTTGAGGATTGTGGATTGAGGATTGAGAATTGAGGATTGAATATTGAGGATTGGGGACTGAGTGTTGAGGGTTGAGTGATGAGAATTGATGTTTGTGGATAGAGATTTGAAGATTGCAGATTGAGTATTGAGTAATGAAAACTGTGAATTGATGATATTCTATTGAAGATTGAGGATTGACAACTACTTGTTGAGGAGTGATGGCTGATGATTGAGGATTCAGGATTGAGGATTAAGGATTGAGGTTTGAGGACTGAGGATTGAGGATTGAGAATTGAGGATTGAGGATTGAGGATTGAAGTTTGAGGATTGAGGATTGAGGGTTGTGGATTGAGGACGAGGACTCAGGGACGAGTATTGACGTTTGAGTTCTGAGAACTGAGGATTGAGGATTGAGGATTGAGGACTGAGGATTGAGGATTGATGACTGAGGATTGAGGATTGAGGATTGAGGATTAGGGATTGAGGATTGAATATTGGGTATTGAGGATTGAAGAATGAGGATTGAGGATTGAGGATTGAGGATTGAGGATTGAAGATTGAGTATTGAGGATTGAGAATTGAGCATTGAGTATTGAAGATTGAGTATTGAGGATTGAAGATTGAGGATTGATGATTGAGGATTGAAGATTGAGGACTGAGTGTTGAGGGTTGAGTGATGAGAATTGATGTTTGTGGATAGAGGTTTGAAGATTGAGGATTGGGTATTGAGGATTGAAGAATGAGGATTGAGAATTGAGGGTTGAGTATTGAGGATTGAAGAATGAGCATTGAGGATTGAAGATTGACGAATGAGGATTGAGAATTGAGGATTGAGGATTGAGGATTGAGGGTTGAGCATTGGAGATTGAGTATTGAGGATTGAAGGTTGAGGATTGTGGATTGTGGGTTGAGGATTGAGGATTGAATATTGAGGATTGTGGACTGAGTGTTGAGGGTTGAGTGATGAGAATTGATGTTTGTGGATAGAGATTTGAAGATTGCAGATTGAGTATTGAGTAATGAAACCTGTGAATCGATGATATTCTATTGAGGATTGAGGATTGACAACTGATTGTAGAGGACTGAGGGCTGAAGATTGAGGATTCAGGATTGAGGATTCAGCATTGAGGTTTGAGGACTGAGGATTGAGGATTGAGGATTGAGGAATGATGATTGAAGATTGAGGAATGTGGATTGAGGGTTGTGGATTCAGGACGAGGACTGAGGTTTGAGTATTGATGTTTGAGGTCTGAGGATAGAGGATTGAGGATTGAGAATTGAGGATTGAGGATTCAGGATTGAAGATTGAGGATTGCGTATTGATTATCGAAGAATGAGGATTGAGGATTGCGGATTGAGGATTGAGGTCTGAGGATTGAGGATTGAAGATTGAGTATTGAGGATTGAAGACTGACCATTGAGGATTGAGGATTGAGGATTGAGGATTGAGGATTGAAGATTGAGTTTTGAGGATTGAAAATTGAGGTCTGAGTGTTGAGGGTTGAGTGATGAGAATTGATGTTTGTGTATAGAGATTTGAAGATTGCAGATAGAGTATTGAGTATTGAAAACTGCGAACTGAGGATATTCTATTGGGGATTGAGGATTGACAACAGATTGTTGATGACTGAGGGCTGAAGATTGAGGATTCAGGAATGCGGATTCAGAATTGAGGTTCGAGGACTGAGGATTGAGGATTGAGGATTGAGAATTGAGGATTGAGGATTGAGGATTGAAGATTGAGGATTGGGTATTGAGGATTGAACAATCAGGATTGAGGATTGAGGATCGAGGATTGAGGATTGAAGATTGAGGATTGAGGATTGAGTGTTGTGGATTGAGGACGAGGACTGAGGGCTGAGTATTGATGTTTGAGGTCTGAGGATTGAGGATTGAGGATTGAGAATTGAGGATTGAGGATTGAGGATTGAAGATTGAGGATTGGGTATTGAGGATTGAAGAATGAGGATTGAGGATTGAGGATTGAGGATTGAGGATTGAAGAAAGAGTATTGAGGATTGAAGATTGAGGATTGGGGATTGAGGATTGAGGATTGAGGATTGAAGATTGAGGATGTGGGCTGAGGGTTGAGGATTGATGTTTGAGGACTGAGGGCTGAGGATTGAGGATTGAGAATTGAGGATTGAGGATTGAGGATTGAGGATTGTGAATGAGGGCTCAGGGCTGAGGATTGAGGTTTGAGTATAGAAACCTGAGAATTCAGGATATTCTATTGAGTATTGAGAACTGAGGATTGATGGTTGAGTATTGAGGATTGAGGATTGGGGATTGAGGATTGAGTATTGAAGATTGAGGATAGATGATTGAGGATTGAGGATTGAGGATTGAGGATTGAGAATTGAGGATTGAAGATTGAGTATTCAGGATTGAGGGTTGAGGATTGAGGATTGAGGATTGAAGATTGAGTATTGAGGATTGAAGATTGAGGATTGGGGACTGAGGATTGAAGATTGTGGATTGAGGATTGAGGATTGTGGATTGAAGATTCAGTATTGAGGATTGAAGATTGAGAATTGAGGATTAAGGATTGAGCATTGAGGACTGAGTGTTGAGGGTTGAGTGATGAGAATTGATGATTGTGGATAGAGGTTTGAAGATTGCAGATTGAGTATTGAGTATTGAAAACTGTGAATTGAGGATATTCTATTGAGGATTTAGGATTGACAACTGATTGTTGATGACTGAGAGCTGAAGATTGAGGATTCAGTATTGAGGATTGAGGACTGAGGATTGAGGATTGAGGGTTGAGGATTGAGGATTGAAGATTGAGGAATGTGGATTGAAGGTTGAGGATTGTGGATTGAGGATTGAGAATTGAGGATTGAATATTGAGGATTGGGGACTGAGTGTTGAGGGTTGAGTGATGAGAATTGATGTTTGTGGATAGAGATTTGAAGATTGCAGATTGAGTATTGAGTAATGAAAACTGTGAATTGATGATATTCTATTGAAGATTGAGGATTGACAACTACTTGTTGAGGAGTGATGGCTGATGATTGAGGATTCAGGATTGAGGATTAAGGATTGAGGTTTGAGGACTGAGGATTGAGGATTGAGAATTGAGGATTGAGGATTGAGGATTGAAGTTTGAGGATTGAGGATTGAGGGTTGTGGATTGAGGACGAGGACTCAGGGACGAGTATTGACGTTTGAGTTCTGAGAACTGAGGATTGAGGATTGAGAATTGGGGATTGAGGATTGAGGATTGGGTATTGAGGATTGAAGAATGAGGATTGAGGATTGAGGATTGAGGATTGAGGATTGAAGATTGAGTATTGAGGATTGAAGATTGAGGATTGAGGATTGAGGATTGAGGATTGAGGATTGAGGATTGAGGATTGAGGACTGAGGATTGAGGATTGATGACTGAGGATTGAGGATTGAGGATTGAGGATTAGGGATTGAAGATTGAATATTGGGTATTGAGGATTGAAGAATGAGGATTGAGGATTGAGAATTGAGGGTTGAGTATTGAGGATTGAAGAATGAGCATTGAGGATTGAAGATTGACGAATGAGGATTGAGAATTGAGGATTGAGGATTGAGGATTGAGGGTTGAGCATTGGAGATTGAGTATTGAGGATTGAAGGTTGAGGATTGTGGATTGTGGGTTGAGGATTGAGGATTGAATATTGAGGATTGTGGACTGAGTGTTGAGGGTTGAGTGATGAGAATTGATGTTTGTGGATAGAGATTTGAAGATTGCAGATTGAGTATTGAGTAATGAAACCTGTGAATCGATGATATTCTATTGAGGATTGAGGATTGACAACTGATTGTAGAGGACTGAGGGCTGAAGATTGAGGATTCAGGATTGAGGATTCAGCATTGAGGTTTGAGGACTGAGGATTGAGGATTGAGGATTGAGGAATGATGATTGAAGATTGAGGAATGTGGATTGAGGGTTGTGGATTCAGGACGAGGACTGAGGTTTGAGTATTGATGTTTGAGGTCTGAGGATAGAGGATTGAGGATTGAGAATTGAGGATTGAGGATTCAGGATTGAAGATTGAGGATTGCGTATTGATTATCGAAGAATGAGGATTGAGGATTGCGGATTGAAGATTGAGTATTGAGGATTGAAGATTGAGGATTGGGGACTGAGGATTGAAGATTGTGGATTGAGGATTGAGGATTGTGGATTGAAGATTCAGTATTGAGGATTGAAGATTGAGAATTGAGGATTAAGGATTGAGCATTGAGGACTGAGTGTTGAGGGTTGAGTGATGAGAATTGATGATTGTGGATAGAGGTTTGAAGATTGCAGATTGAGTATTGAGTATTGAAAACTGTGAATTGAGGATATTCTATTGAGGATTTAGGATTGACAACTGATTGTTGATGACTGAGAGCTGAAGATTGAGGATTCAGGAATGAGGATTCAGAATTGAGTATTCAGAATTGAGGTTTGAGGACCGAGGATTGAGGGTTGAGGATTGAGTATTGAAGATTGAAGATTGAGGATTGAGGATTGAGGATTGAAGATTGAGGATTGGGTATTGAGGATTGATGAATGAGGATTGAGGATTGATGATTTAGGATTGAGGATTGAGGATTGAAGATTGAGGATTGGGTATTGAGGATTGAAGAATGAGGATTGAGGATTGAGGATTGAGGATTGAGGATCGAAGATTGTGTATTGAGGATTGAAGATTGACGATTGAGGATTGAGGATTGAGGATTGACGATTGAACATTGAGGACTGAGTGTTGAGGGTTGAGTAATGGGAATTGTTGTTGTGGACAGAGGTTTGAAGATTGCCGATTGAGCATAGAGTATTGAAAACTATGAATTGAGGATATTCTATGGAGGATTGAGGATTGACAACTGATTGTTGATGACTGAGGTCTGAAGATTGAGGATTCAGGATTGAGGATTCAGCATTGAGGTTTGAGGACTGAGGATTGAGCATTGAGGGTTGAGGAATGAGGACTGAAGATTGAGGAATGTGGATTGAAGGTTGAGGATTGTGGATTGAGGATTGAGAATTGAGGATTGAATATTGAGGATTGGGGACTGAGTGTTGAGGGTTGAGTGATGAGAATTGATGTTTGTGGATAGAGATTTGAAGATTGCAGATTGAGTATTGAGTAATGAAAACTGTGAATTGATGATATTCTATTGAAGATTGAGGATTGACAACTACTTGTTGAGGAGTGATGGCTGATGATTGAGGATTCAGGATTGAGGATTAAGGATTGAGGTTTGAGGACTGAGGATTGAGGATTGAGACTTGAGGATTGAGGATTGAGGATTGAAGTTTGAGGATTGAGGATTGAGGGTTGTGGATTGAGGACGAGGACTCAGGGACGAGTATTGACGTTTGAGTTCTGAGAACTGAGGATTGAGGATTGAGGATTGAGGACTGAGGATTGAGGATTGATGACTGAGGATTGAGGATTGAGGATTGAGGATTAGGGATTGAGGATTGAATATTGGGTATTGAGGATTGAAGAATGAGGATTGAGGATTGAGGATTGAGGATTGAGGATTGAAGATTGAGTATTGAGGATTGAGAATTGAGCATTGAGTATTGAAGATTGAGTATTGAGGATTGAAGATTGAGGATTGATGATTGAGGATTGAAGATTGAGGACTGAGTGTTGAGGGTTGAGTGATGAGAATTGATGTTTGTGGATAGAGGTTTGAAGATTGAGGATTGGGTATTGAGGATTGAAGAATGAGGATTGAGAATTGAGGGTTGAGTATTGAGGATTGAAGAATGAGCATTGAGGATTGAGGATTGCGGATTGAGGATTGAGGTCTGAGGATTGAGGATTGAAGATTGAGTATTGAGGATTGAAGACTGACCATTGAGGATTGAGGATTGAGGATTGAGGATTGAGGATTGAAGATTGAGTTTTGAGGATTGAAAATTGAGGTCTGAGTGTTGAGGGTTGAGTGATGAGAATTGATGTTTGTGTATAGAGATTTGAAGATTGCAGATAGAGTATTGAGTATTGAAAACTGCGAACTGAGGATATTCTATTGGGGATTGAGGATTGACAACAGATTGTTGATGACTGAGGGCTGAAGATTGCGGATTCAGGAATGCGGATTCAGAATTGAGGTTCGAGGACTGAGGATTGAGGATTGAGGATTGAGAATTGAGGATTGAGGATTGAGGATTGAAGATTGAGGATTGGGTATTGAGGATTGAACAATCAGGATTGAGGATTGAGGATCGAGGATTGAGGATTGAAGATTGAGGATTGAGGATTGAGTGTTGTGGATTGAGGACGAGGACTGAGGGCTGAGTATTGATGTTTGAGGTCTGAGGATTGAGGATTGAGGATTGAGAATTGAGGATTGAGGATTGAGGATTGAAGATTGAGGATTGGGTATTGAGGATTGAAGAATGAGGATTGAGGATTGAGGATTGAGGATTGAGGATTGAAGAAAGAGTATTGAGGATTGAAGATTGAGGATTGGGGATTGAGGATTGAGGATTGAGGATTGAAGATTGAGGATGTGGGCTGAGGGTTGAGGATTGATGTTTGAGGACTGAGGGCTGAGGATTGAGGGTTGAGAATTGAGGATTGAGGATTGAGGATTGAGGATTGTGAATGAGGGCTCAGGGCTGAGGATTGAGGTTTGAGTATAGAAACCTGAGAATTCAGGATATTCTATTGAGTATTGAGAACTGAGGATTGATGGTTGAGTATTGAGGATTGAGGATTGGGGATTGAGGATTGAGTATTGAAGATTGAGGATAGATGATTGAGGATTGAGGATTGAGGATTGAGGATTGAGAATTGAGGATTGAAGATTGAGTATTCAGGATTGAGGGTTGAGGATTGAGGATTGAGGATTGAAGATTGAGTATTGAGGATTGAAGATTGAGGATTGGGGACTGAGGATTGAAGATTGTGGATTGAGGATTGAGGATTGTGGATTGAAGATTCAGTATTGAGGATTGAAGATTGAGAATTGAGGATTAAGGATTGAGCATTGAGGACTGAGTGTTGAGGGTTGAGTGATGAGAATTGATGATTGTGGATAGAGGTTTGAAGATTGCAGATTGAGTATTGAGTATTGAAAACTGTGAATTGAGGATATTCTATTGAGGATTTAGGATTGACAACTACTTGTTGAGGAGTGATGGCTGATGATTGAGGATTCAGGATTGAGGATTAAGGATTGAGGTTTGAGGACTGAGGATTGAGGATTGAGAATTGAGGATTGAGGATTGAGGATTGAAGTTTGAGGATTGAGGATTGAGGGTTGTGGATTGAGGACGAGGACTCAGGGACGAGTATTGACGTTTGAGTTCTGAGAACTGAGGATTGAAGATTGAGAATTGGGGATTGAGGATTGAGGATTGGGTATTGAGGATTGAAGAATGAGGATTGAGGATTGAGGATTGAGGATTGAGGATTGAAGATTGAGTATTGAGGATTGAAGATTGAGGATTGAGGATTGAGGATTGAGGATTGAGGATTGAGGATTGAGGACTGAGGATTGAGGATTGATGACTGAGGATTGAGGATTGAGGATTGAGGATTAGGGATTGAGGATTGAATATTGGGTATTGAGGATTGAAGAATGAGGATTGAGGATTGAGGATTGAGGATTGAGGATTGAAGATTGAGTATTGAGGATTGAGAATTGAGCATTGAGTATTGAAGATTGAGTATTGAGGATTGAAGATTGAGGATTGATGATTGAGGATTGAAGATTGAGGACTGAGTGTTGAGGGTTGAGTGATGAGAATTGATGTTTGTGGATAGAGGTTTGAAGATTGAGGATTGGGTATTGAGGATTGAAGAATGAGGATTGAGAATTGAGGGTTGAGTATTGAGGATTGAAGAATGAGCATTGAGGATTGAAGATTGACGAATGAGGATTGAGAATTGAGGATTGAGGATTGAGGATTGAGGGTTGAGCATTGGAGATTGAGTATTGAGGATTGAAGGTTGAGGATTGTGGATTGTGGGTTGAGGATTGAGGATTGAATATTGAGGATTGTGGACTGAGTGTTGAGGGTTGAGTGATGAGAATTGATGTTTGTGGATAGAGATTTGAAGATTGCAGATTGAGTATTGAGTAATGAAACCTGTGAATCGATGATATTCTATCGAGGATTGAGGATTGACAACTGATTGTAGAGGACTGAGGGCTGAAGATTGAGGATTCAGGATTGAGGATTCAGCATTGAGGTTTGAGGACTGAGGATTGAGGATTGAGGATTGAGGAATGATGATTGAAGATTGAGGAATGTGGATTGAGGGTTGTGGATTCAGGACGAGGACTGAGGTTTGAGTATTGATGTTTGAGGTCTGAGGATAGAGGACTGAGGATTGAGGATTGAGGATTGGGAATTGAGGTTTGAGGATTGAGGATTGAGGATTGAAGATTGAGTATTCAGGATTGAGGATTGAGGATTGAGGATTGAGGATTGAGGGTTGAGGATTGAGAATTGAGGATTGAGGATTGAAAATTGAGCATTGAGGATTGAAGTTTGAGGATTGAGGATTGAGGATTGAGGATTGAGGATTGAGGATTGAAGATTGAGGATGAGGGCTGAGGGTTGAGGATTGAGGTTTGAGGACTGAGGACTGAGGGTTGAGGATTGAGAATTGAGGATTGAGGATTGACGATTGAAGATTGAGGATTGGGTATGAAGATTGAGGATTGGGGATTGAGGATTGAGGATTGAGGATCGAAGATTGAGGATGAGGTCTGAGGGTTGAGGATTGAGGTTAGAGGACCGAGGGCTGAGGATTGAGGATTGAGAATTGAGGATTGAGGATTGAGGATTGAGTATTCAGGATTGAGGGTTGAGGATTTAGGATTGAGGATTGAGGATTGAGTATTGAGGATTGAAGACTGAGGATTGGGTATTGATGATTGAAGAATGAGGATTGAGTATTGAGGATTGAGGATTGAGGATTGAAGAAAGAGTATTGAGGATTGAAGATTGAGGATTGGGGATTGAGGATTGAGGATTGAGGATTGAAGATTGAGGATGAGGGCTGAGGGTTGACGATTGAGGTTTGAGGTCTGAGGGCTGAGGATTGAGGATTGAGAGTTGAGGATTGAGGATTGAGGATTGAGGATTGTGAATTGTGAATGAGGGCTCAGGGATGAGGATTGAGGTTTGAGTATAGAATCCTGAGAATTAAGGATATTCTATTGAGTATTGAGAATTGAGGATTGATGGTTGAGTATTGAGGATTGAGGATTGGGGATTGAGGATTGAGAATTGAGGATTGAGGATTGAGGATTGAGGATTGTGAATGAGGGCTCAGGGTTGAGGATTGAGGTTTGAGTATAGAATCCTGAGAATTAAGGATATTCTATTGAGTATTGAGAATTGAGGATGGATGGTTGAGTACTGAGGATTGAGGATTGGGGATTGAGGATTGAGAATTGAGAATTGAGGATTGAGGATTGAGGATTGTGAATGACGGCTCAGGGCTGAGGATTGAGGTTTGAGTATAGAATCCTGAGAATTCAGGATATTCTATTGAGTATTGAGAATTGAGGATTCATGGTTGAGTATTGAGGATTGAGTATTGAGGATTGAGGATTGAGTATTGAAGATTGAGGATTGATGATTGAGGATTGAGGTTTGAGGATTGAGGATTGAGGATTGAGGATTGAAGATTGAGTATTCAGGATAGAGGATTGAAGATTGAGGATTGGGGATTGAGGATTGAGGATTGAGGATTGAGGATTGAGGGTTGAGGATTGAGTATTGAAGATTGAGGATTGAGGGTTGAGGATTGAGAATTGAGGATTGAGGATTGAAGACTGAGCATTGAGGATTGAAGTTTGAGGATTGAGGATTGAGTATTGAGGATTGAGGATTGAAGATTGAGCATGAGGGCTGAGGGTTGAGGATTGAGGTTTGAGGACTGAGGACTGAGGGTTGAGGATTGAGAATTGAGGATTGAGGATTGACGATTGAAGATTGAGGATTGGGTATTGAGGATTGAGGAATGAGGATTGAGGATTGAGGATTGAGGATTGAGGATTGAAGATTGTGTATTGAGGATTGAAGATTGAGGATTGGGGATTGAGGATTTAGGATTGAGGATTGAAGTTTGAGGATGAGGTCTGAGGGTTGAGGATTGAGGTTTGAGGACTGAGGGCTGAGGATTGAGGATAGAGAATTGAGGATTGAGGATTGAGGATTGAGGATTGAGGATTGTGAATGAGGGCTCAGGGTTGAGGATTGAGGTTTGAGTATAGAATCCTGAGAATTCAGGATATTATATTGAGTATTGAGAATTGAGGATTGATGTTTGAGTATTGAGGATTGAGGATTGAGGATTGAGGATTGAGTATTGAAGATTGAGGATTGATGATTGAGGATTGAGGATTGAGGATTGAAGATTGAGGATTGGGTATTGAGGATTGCAGAATGAGGATTGAGGATTGAGGATTGTGGATTGAGGATTGAGGATTGAGGATTGGGGATTGAAGATTGAGTATTGGGGATTAAAGATTGAGAATTGAGGATTGAGGCTTGATGATTGAGGATTTAAGATTGAGGATTGGGGACTGAGTGTTGAGGGTTGAGTGATGAGAATTGATGTTTGTGGATAGAGATTTGAAGATTGCAGGTTGAGTATTGAGTATTGAAAGGTGTGAATTGATGATATTCTATTGAGGATTGAGGATTCAGGATTGAAGATTGAGGATTGGGGACTGAGTGTTGAGGGTTGCGTGATGAGAATTGATGTTTGTGGATAGAGATTTGAAGATTGCAGACTGAGTATTGCGTATTGAAAACTCTGAACTGAGGATATTCTATTGAGGATTGAGGATTGACAACTGATTGTTGAGGACCGAGTGCTGAAGATTGAGGATTCAGGATTGAGGATTCAGGATTGTGGTTTGAGGACTGAGGATTGAGGATTGAGGATTGAGGTTTGAGGATTGAGGATTGAAGATTGAGGATTGAGTATTGAGGATTGAACATTGAGGTTTGAGGATTGAGGATTGGGGATTGAGGATTGAGGATTGAAGATTGAATATTGATGATTGAAGGTTGAGGATTGAGGATTGAGGGCTGTGGATTGAGGACGAGGACTGAGGGCTGAGTATTGATGTTTGAGGTCTGAGGATTGAGGATTGAGGATTGAGAATTGAGTATTGAGGATTGAGGATTGAAGATAGAGGATTGGGTAATGATGATTGAAGAATGAGGATTGAGGATTGAGGATTGAGGATTGAGGATTGAAGAAAGAGTATTGAGGATTGAAGATTGAGGATTGGGGATTGAGGATTGAGGATTGAGGATTAAAGATTGAGGATGACGGCTGAGGGTTGACGATTGAGGTTTGAGGACTGAGGGCTTCAGGATTGAGGATTGAGAGTTGAGGATTGAGGATTGAGGATTGAGGATTGTGAATGAGGGCTCAGGGATGAGGGTTGAGGTTTGAGTATAGAATCCTGAGAATTAAGGATATTCTATTGAGTATTGAGAATTGAGGATTGATGGTTGAGTATTGAGGATTGAGGATTGGGGATTGAGGATTGAGAATTGAGGATTGAGGATTGAGGATTGAGGATCGTGAATGAGGGCTCAGGGCTGAGGATTGAGGTTTGAGTATAGAATCCTGAGAATTCAGGATATTCTATTGAGTATTGAGAATTGAGGATTGATGGTTGAGTATTGAGGATTGAGGATTGAGAATTGAGGATTGAGTATTGAAGATTGAGGATTGATGGTTGAGGATTGAGGTTTGAGGATTGAGGATTGAGGATTGAGGATTGAAGATTGAGTATTCAGGATTGAGGTTTGAGGATTGAGGATTGAGTATTGAGGATTGAGTATTGAGGATTGAAGATTGAGGATTGGGGACTGAGTGTTGAAGATTGAGTATTGAGGATTGAGTATTGAGGATTGAGGATTGAGGATTGAAGAGTCAGTATTGAGGATTGAAGATTGAGGATTGAGGATTGAGGATTGAGCATTGAGGACTGAGCGTTGAGGGTTGAGTGATGAGAATTGATGATTGTGGATAGAAGTTTGAAGATTGCAGATTGAGTATTGAGTATTGAATTCTGTGAATTAAGGATATTCTATTGAGGATTGAGGATTGACAACTGATTGTTGATGACTGAGGGCTGAAGATTGAGGATTCAGGAATGCGGATTCAGAATTGAGGTTCGAGGACTGAGGATTTAGGATTGAGGATTGAGAATTGAGGTTTGAGGATTGAGGATTGAGGATTGAAGATTGAGTATTCAGGATTGAGGATTGAGGATTGAGGATTGAGGATTGAGGGTTGAGGATTGAGGATTGAGGATTGAAGATTGAGTATTGAGGATTGAAGATTGAGGATTGGGGATTGAGGATTGAGGATTGAGGATTGAAGATTGAGGATGAGGTCTGAGGGTTGAGGATTGAGGTTTGAGGACTGAGGGCTGAAGATTGAGGATTGAGAATTGAGGATTGAGGATTGAGGATTGAGGATTGTGAATGAGGGCTCAGGGTTGAGGATTGAGGTTTGAGTATAGAATCCTGAGAATTCAGGATATTCTATTGAGTATTGAGAATTGAGGATTAATGTTTGAGCATTGAGGATTGAGGACTGAGGATTGAGGATTGAGTATTGAAGATTGAGGATTGATGATTGAGGATTGAGGATTGAAGATTGAGGATTGAGGATTGAGGATTGAAGATTGAGTATTCAGGATTGAGGGTTGAGGATTGAGGATTGAGGATTGAGGATTGAGTATTGAGGATTGAAGATTGAGGATTGGGGACTGAGGATTGAAGATTGAGGATTGAGGATTGAGTATTGAGGATTGAGGATTGTGGATTGAAGATTCAGTATTGAGGATTGAAGATTGAGAATTGAGGATTGAGGATTGAGCATTGAGGACTGAGTGTTGAGGTTTGAGTGATGAGAATTGGTGATTGTGGATAGTGGTTTGAAGATTGCAGATAGAGTATTGAGTATTGAAAACTGCGAACTGAGGATATTCTATTGGGGATTGAGGATTGACAACAGATTGTTGATGACTGAGGGCTGAAGATTGAGGATTCAGGAATGCGGATTCAGAATTGAGGTTCGAGGACTGAGGATTGAGGATTGAGGATTGAGAATTGAGGATTGAGGATTGAGGATTGAAGATTGAGGATTGGGTATTGAGGATTGAAGAATCAGGATTGAGGATTGAGGATCGAGGATTGAGGATTGAAGATTGAGGATTGAGGATTGAGTGTTGTGGATTGAGGACGAGGACTGAGGGCTGAGTATTGATGTTTGAGGTCTGAGGATTGAGGATTGAGGATTGAGAATTGAGGATTGAGGATTGAGGATTGAAGATTGAGGATTGGGTATTGAGGATTGAAGAATGAAGATTGAGGATTGAGGATTGAGGATTGAGGATTGAAGAAAGAGTATTGAGGATTGAAGATTGAGGATTGGGGATTGAGGATTGAGGATTGAGGATTGAAGATTGAGGATGTGGGCTGAGGGTTGAGGATTGAGGTTTGAGGACTGAGGGCTGAGGATTGAGGATTGAGAATTGAGGATTGAGGATTGAGGATTGAGGATTGTGAATGAGGGCTCAGGGCTGAGGATTGAGGTTTGAGTATAGAAACCTGAGAATTCAGGATATTCTATTGAGTATTGAGAACTGAGGATTGATGGTTGAGTATTGAGGATTGAGGATTGGGGATTGAGTATTGAGCATTGAAGATTGAGGATAGATGATTGAGGATTGAGGATTGAGGATTGAGGATTGAGAATTGAGGATTGAAGATTGAGTATTCAGGATTGAGGGTTGAGGATTGAGGATTGAGGATTGAAGATTGAGTATTGAGGATTGAAGATTGAGGATTGGGGACTGAGGATTGAAGATTGTGGATTGAGGATTGAGGATTGTGGATTGAAGATTCAGTATTGAGGATTGAAGATTGAGAATTGAGGATTAAGGATTGAGCATTGAGGACTGAGTGTTGAGGGTTGAGTGATGAGAATTGATGATTGTGGATAGAGGTTTGAAGATTGCAGATTGAGTATTGAGTATTGAAAACTGTGAATTGAGGATATTCTATTGAGGATTTAGGATTGACAACTGATTGTTGATGACTGAGAGCTGAAGATTGAGGATTCAGCATTGAGGTTTGAGGACTGAGGATTGAGGATTGAGGGTTGAGGATTGAGGATTGAAGATTGAGGAATGTGGATTGAAGGTTGAGGATTGTGGATTGAGGATTGAGAATTGAGGATTGAATATTGAGGATTGGGGACTGAGTGTTGAGGGTTGAGTGATGAGAATTGATGTTTGTGGATAGAGATTTGAAGATTGCAGATTGAGTATTGAGTAATGAAAACTGTGAATTGATGATATTCTATTGAGGATTGAGGATTGACAACTGATTGTAGAGGACTGAGGGCTGAAGATTGAGGATTCAGGATTGAGGATTCAGCATTGAGTTTTGAGGACTGAGGATTGAGGATTGAGGATTGAGGAATGATGATTGAAGATTGAGGAATGTGGATTGAGGGTTGTGGATTCAGGACGAGGACTGAGGTTTGAGTATTGATGTTTGAGGTCTGAGGATAGAGGATTGAGGATTGAGAATTGAGGATTGAGGATTCAGGATTGAAGATTGAGGATTGTGTATTGATTATCGAAGAATGAGGATTGAGGATTGCGGATTGAAGATTGAGTATTGAGGATTGAAGATTGAGGATTGGGGACTGAGGATTGAAGATTGTGGATTGAGGATTGAGGATTGTGGATTGAAGATTCAGTATTGAGGATTGAAGATTGAGAATTGAGGATTAAGGATTGAGCATTGAGGACTGAGTGTTGAGGGTTGAGTGATGAGAATTGATGATTGTGGATAGAGGTTTGAAGATTGCAGATTGAGTATTGAGTATTGAAAACTGTGAATTGAGGATATTCTATTGAGGATTTAGGATTGACAACTGATTGTTGATGACTGAGAGCTGAAGATTGAGGATTCAGGAATGAGGATTCAGAATTGAGTATTCAGAATTGAGGTTTGAGGACCGAGGATTGAGGGTTGAGGATTGAGTATTGAAGATTGAAGATTGAGGATTGAGGATTGAGGATTGAAGATTGAGGATTGGGTATTGAGGATTGATGAATGAGGATTGAGGATTGATGATTTAGGATTGAGGATTGAGGATTGAAGATTGAGGATTGGGTATTGAGGATTGAAGAATGAGGATTGAGGATTGAGGATTGAGGATTGAGGATCGAAGATTGTGTATTGAGGATTGAAGATTGACGATTGAGGATTGAGGATTGAGGATTGACGATTGAACATTGAGGACTGAGTGTTGAGGGTTGAGTAATGGGAATTGTTGTTGTGGACAGAGGTTTGAAGATTGCCGATTGAGCATAGAGTATTGAAAACTATGAATTGAGGATATTCTATGGAGGATTGAGGATTGACAACTGATTGTTGATGACTGAGGTCTGAAGATTGAGGATTCAGGATTGAGGATTCAGCATTGAGGTTTGAGGACTGAGGATTGAGGATTGAGGGTTGAGGAATGAGGACTGAAGATTGAGGAATGTGGATTGAAGGTTGAGGATTGTGGATTGAGGATTGAGAATTGAGGATTGAATATTGAGGATTGGGGACTGAGTGTTGAGGGTTGAGTGATGAGAATTGATGTTTGTGGATAGAGATTTGAAGATTGCAGATTGAGTATTGAGTAATGAAAACTGTGAATTGATGATATTCTATTGAAGATTGAGGATTGACAACTACTTGTTGAGGAGTGATGGCTGATGATTGAGGATTCAGGATTGAGGATTAAGGATTGAGGTTTGAGGACTGAGGATTGAGGATTGAGAATTGAGGATTGAGGATTGAGGATTGAAGTTTGAGGATTGAGGATTGAGGGTTGTGGATTGAGGACGAGGACTCAGGGACGAGTATTGACGTTTGAGTTCTGAGAACTGAGGATTGAGGATTGAGGATTGAGGACTGAGGATTGAGGATTGATGACTGAGGATTGAGGATTGAGGATTGAGGATTAGGGATTGAGGATTGAATATTGGGTATTGAGGATTGAAGAATGAGGATTGAGGATTGAGGATTGAGGATTGAGGATTGAAGATTGAGTATTGAGGATTGAGAATTGAGCATTGAGTATTGAAGATTGAGTATTGAGGATTGAAGATTGAGGATTGATGATTGAGGATTGAAGATTGAGGACTGAGTGTTGAGGGTTGAGTGATGAGAATTGATGTTTGTGGATAGAGGTTTGAAGATTGAGGATTGGGTATTGAGGATTGAAGAATGAGGATTGAGAATTGAGGGTTGAGTATTGAGGATTGAAGAATGAGCATTGAGGATTGAAGATTGACGAATGAGGATTGAGAATTGAGGATTGAGGATTGAGGATTGAGGGTTGAGCATTGGAGATTGAGTATTGAGGATTGAAGGTTGAGGATTGTGGATTGTGGGTTGAGGATTGAGGATTGAATATTGAGGATTGTGGACTGAGTGTTGAGGGTTGAGTGATGAGAATTGATGTTTGTGGATAGAGATTTGAAGATTGCAGATTGAGTATTGAGTAATGAAACCTGTGAATCGATGATATTCTATTGAGGATTGAGGATTGACAACTGATTGTAGAGGACTGAGGACTGAAGATTGAGGATTCAGGATTGAGGATTCAGCATTGAGGTTTGAGGACTGAGGATTGAGGATTGAGGATTGAGGAATGATGATTGAAGATTGAGGAATGTGGATTGAGGGTTGTGGATTCAGGACGAGGACTGAGGTTTGAGTATTGATGTTTGAGGTCTGAGGATAGAGGATTGAGGATTGAGAATTGAGGATTGAGGATTCAGGATTGAAGATTGAGGATTGCGTATTGATTATCGAAGAATGAGGATTGAGGATTGCGGATTGAGGATTGAGGTCTGAGGATTGAGGATTGAAGATTGAGTATTGAGGATTGAAGACTGACCATTGAGGATTGAGGATTGAGGATTGAGGATTGAGGATTGAAGATTGAGTTTTGAGGATTGAAAATTGAGGTCTGAGTGTTGAGGGTTGAGTGATGAGAATTGATGTTTGTGTATAGAGATTTGAAGATTGCAGATAGAGTATTGAGTATTGAAAACTGCGAACTGAGGATATTCTATTGGGGATTGAGGATTGACAACAGATTGTTGATGACTGAGGGCTGAAGATTGCGGATTCAGGAATGCGGATTCAGAATTGAGGTTCGAGGACTGAGGATTGAGGATTGAGGATTGAGAATTGAGGATTGAGGATTGAGGATTGAAGATTGAGGATTGGGTATTGAGGATTGAACAATCAGGATTGAGGATTGAGGATCGAGGATTGAGGATTGAAGATTGAGGATTGAGGATTGAGTGTTGTGGATTGAGGACGAGGACTGAGGGCTGAGTATTGATGTTTGAGGTCTGAGGATTGAGGATTGAGGATTGAGAATTGAGGATTGAGGATTGAGGATTGAAGATTGAGGATTGGGTATTGAGGATTGAAGAATGAGGATTGAGGATTGAGGATTGAGGATTGAGGATTGAAGAAAGAGTATTGAGGATTGAAGATTGAGGATTGGGGATTGAGGATTGAGGATTGAGGATTGAAGATTGAGGATGTGGGCTGAGGGTTGAGGATTGATGTTTGAGGACTGAGGGCTGAGGATTGAGGATTGAGAATTGAGGATTGAGGATTGAGGATTGAGGATTGTGAATGAGGGCTCAGGGCTGAGGATTGAGGTTTGAGTATAGAAACCTGAGAATTCAGGATATTCTATTGAGTATTGAGAACTGAGGATTGATGGTTGAGTATTGAGGATTGAGGATTGGGGATTGAGGATTGAGTATTGAAGATTGAGGATAGATGATTGAGGATTGAGGATTGAGGATTGAGGATTGAGAATTGAGGATTGAAGATTGAGTATTCAGGATTGAGGGTTGAGGATTGAGGATTGAGGATTGAAGATTGAGTATTGAGGATTGAAGATTGAGGATTGGGGACTGAGGATTGAAGATTGTGGATTGAGGATTGAGGATTGTGGATTGAAGATTCAGTATTGAGGATTGAAGATTGAGAATTGAGGATTAAGTATTGAGCATTGAGGACTGAGTGTTGAGGGTTGAGTGATGAGAATTGATGATTGTGGATAGAGGTTTGAAGATTGCAGATTGAGTATTGAGTATTGAAAACTGTGAATTGAGGATATTCTATTGAGGATTTAGGATTGACAACTGATTGTTGATGACTGAGAGCTGAAGATTGAGGATTCAGGAATGAGGATTCAGAATTGAGTATTCAGAATTGAGGTTTGAGGACCGAGGATTGAGGGTTGAGGATTGAGTATTGAAGATTGAAGATTGAGGATTGAGGATTGAGGATTGAAGATTGAGGATTGGGTATTGAGGATTGATGAATGAGGATTGAGGATTGATGATTTAGGATTGAGGATTGAGGATTGAAGATTGAGGATTGGGTATTGAGGATTGAAGAATGAGGATTGAGGATTGAGGATTGAGGATTGAGGATCGAAGATTGTGTATTGAGGATTGAAGATTGACGATTGAGGATTGAGGATTGAGGATTGACGATTGAACATTGAGGACTGAGTGTTGAGGGTTGAGCAATGGGAATTGTTGTTTGTGGACAGAGGTTTGAAGATTGCCGATTGAGCATAGAGTATTGAAAACTATGAATTGAGGATATTCTATGGAGGATTGAGGATTGACAACTGATTGTTGATGACTGAGGTCTGAAGATTGAGGATTCAGGATTGAGGATTCAGCATTGAGGTTTGAGGACTGAGGATTGTGGATTGAGGGTTGAGGAATGAGGATTGAAGATTGAGGAATGTGGATTGAAGGTTGAGGATTGTGGATTGAGGATTGAGAATTGAGGATTGAATATTGAGGATTGGGGACTGAGTGTTGAGGGTTGAGTGATGAGAATTGATGTTTGTGGATAGAGATTTGAAGATTGCAGATTGAGTATTGAGTAATGAAAACTGTGAATTGATGATATTCTATTGAAGATTGAGGATTGACAACTACTTGTTGAGGAGTGATGGCTGATGATTGAGGATTCAGGATTGAGGATTAAGGATTGAGGTTTGAGGACTGAGGATTGAGGATTGAGAATTGAGGATTGAGGATTGAGGATTGAAGTTTGAGGATTGAGGATTGAGGGTTGTGGATTGAGGACGAGGACTCAGGGACGAGTATTGACGTTTGAGTTCTGAGAACTGAGGATTGAAGATTGAGAATTGGGGATTGAGGATTGAGGATTGGGTATTGAGGATTGAAGAATGAGGATTGAGGATTGAGGATTGAGGATTGAGGATTGAAGATTGAGTATTGAGGATTGAAGATTGAGGATTGAGGATTGAGGATTGAGGATTGAGGATTGAGGATTGAGGACTGAGGATTGAGGATTGATGACTGAGGATTGAGGATTGAGGATTGAGGATTAGGGATTGAGGATTGAATATTGGGTATTGAGGATTGAAGAATGAGGATTGAGGATTGAGGATTGAGGATTGAGGATTGAAGATTGAGTATTGAGGATTGAGAATTGAGCATTGAGTATTGAAGATTGAGTATTGAGGATTGAAGATTGAGGATTGATGATTGAGGATTGAAGATTGAGGACTGAGTGTTGAGGGTTGAGTGATGAGAATTGATGTTTGTGGATAGAGGTTTGAAGATTGAGGATTGGGTATTGAGGATTGAAGAATGAGGATTGAGAATTGAGGGTTGAGTATTGAGGATTGAAGAATGAGCATTGAGGATTGAAGATTGACGAATGAGGATTGAGAATTGAGGATTGAGGATTGAGGATTGAGGGTTGAGCATTGGAGATTGAGTATTGAGGATTGAAGGTTGAGGATTGTGGATTGTGGGTTGAGGATTGAGGATTGAATATTGAGGATTGTGGACTGAGTGTTGAGGGTTGAGTGATGAGAATTGATGTTTGTGGATAGAGATTTGAAGATTGCAGATTGAGTATTGAGTAATGAAACCTGTGAATCGATGATATTCTATCGAGGATTGAGGATTGACAACTGATTGTAGAGGACTGAGGGCTGAAGATTGAGGATTCAGGATTGAGGATTCAGCATTGAGGTTTGAGGACTGAGGATTGAGGATTGAGGATTGAGGAATGATGATTGAAGATTGAGGAATGTGGATTGAGGGTTGTGGATTCAGGACGAGGACTGAGGTTTGAGTATTGATGTTTGAGGTCTGAGGATAGAGGATTGAGGATTGAGAATTGAGGATTGAGGATTCAGGATTGAAGATTGAGGATTGCGTATTGATTATCGAAGAATGAGGATTGAGGATTGCGGATTGAGGATTGAGGTCTGAGGATTGAGGATTGAAGATTGAGTATTGAGGATTGAAGACTGACCATTGAGGATTGAGGATTGAGGATTGAGGATTGAGGATTGAAGATTGAGTTTTGAGGATTGAAAATTGAGGTCTGAGTGTTGAGGGTTGAGTGATGAGAATTGATGTTTGTGTATAGAGATTTGAAGATTGCAGATTGAGTATTGAGCAATGAAAACGGTGAATTGATGATATTCTATTGAGGATTGAGGATTGGCAACTGATTGTTGAGGAGCGAGGGCTGAAAATTGATGATTCAGGTTTGAGGATTAAGGATTGAGGTTTGAGGACTGAGGATTGAGGATTGAGGATTGAGGATTGAGGATTGAGGATTGAGGATTGAAGATTGAGGATTGAGGATTGAGGGTTGTGGATTGAGGACGAGGACTCAGGGTTGAGTATTGATGTTTGAGTTCTGAGGATTGAGGATTGAGGATTGATGGTTGAAGATTGAGTACTGAGTATTGAAGGTTGAGGATTGAGGATTGAGTGTTGAAGATTGAGGATTGAGGACTGAGGATTGAGGATTGATGATTGAGGATTGAGGATTGAGGATTGAGGATTAGGGATTGAAGATTGAATATTGGGTATTGAGGATTGAAGAATGAGGATTGAGGATTGAGGATTGAGGATTGAGGATTGAAGACTGAGTATTGAGGATTGAGAATTGAGGATTGAGTATTGAAGATTGAGTATTGAGGATTGAAGATTGAGGATTGATGATTGAGGATTGAAGATTGAGGACTGAGTGTTGAGGGTTGAGTGATGAGAATTGATGTTTGTGGATAGAGGTTTGAAGATTGAGGATTGGGTATTGAGGATTGAAGAATGAGGATTGAGAATTGAGGATTGAGTATTGAGGATTGAAGATTGAGCATTGAGGAATGAAGATTGACGATTGAGGATTGAGAATTGAGGATTGAGGATTGA
Source organism: Calliopsis andreniformis (assembly GCF_051401765.1). Lineage (NCBI taxonomy): Eukaryota > Metazoa > Arthropoda > Insecta > Hymenoptera > Andrenidae > Calliopsis > Calliopsis andreniformis. The sequence goes on along the minus strand of NW_027480444.1, from coordinate 3,680,069 downwards.
GGATTGAGGATTGAGGAATGAGGATTGAAGATTGAGGAATGTGGATTGAGGGTTGTGGATTGAGGACGAGGACTGAGGTTTGAGTATTGATGTTTGAGGTCTGAGGATAGAGGATTGAGGATTGAGAATTGAGGATTGAGGATTCAGGATTGAAGATTGAGGATTGGGTATTGATTATTGAAGAATGAGGATTGAGGATTGGGGATTGAGGATTGGCTATTGAATATTGAGTACTGAGGATTGAGAATTGAGGATTGAGTATTGAGGATTGAGTATTGAGGATTGAATATTGAAGATGGAGGAATGAGGATTGAAGATTGAGGACTGAGTGTTGATGGTTGAGTGACGAGAACTGATGTTTGTGGATTGAGATTTGAAGATTGAAGAATGGGGATTGAGTATTGAAATCTGTGAATTGAGGATATTCGATTGAGGATTAAGGATTGACAATTGACTTTTGAGGACTGAGAGCTGAAGAATGAGGATTCAGGATCGAGGATGCGGGATTGAGGTTTGAGGAATGAGGATTGAGGGTTGAGGATTGAGGATTGAGGATTGAGGATTGAGGATTGAAAATTGAGTATTGAGGATTGTCGATTGAGGATTGAGGATTGATCATTGAGGATTGAGTATTGAGGATAGAAGATTGAGGACTGGGGACTGAGGATTGAGGGTTGAGGATTGAGGAGTGAGGATTGAAGATTGAGGATTGGGTATTGAGGATTGAAGAATGAGGATTGAGGATTGAGGGTTGAGGATTTAGGATTGAAGATTGAGGATTGAGGATTGAGGATTGAGGAGTGAATATTGAGTGTTGAGGATTGATGATAGAGGATTGAGGATTGAGGGTTGAGGATTGAGGACGAGGACTGACGGTTGAGGATTGAGGTTTGATGATTGAGGATTGAGGATTGAGGACTGAGGATTGAGGATTGAGGATTGAGTATTGAGGATTGAAGATTGAGGATTGATGATTGAGGATTGAAGATTGAGGACTGAGTGTTGAGGGTTGAGTGATGAGAATTGATGTTTGTGGATAGAGGTTTGAGGATTGAGGATTGGGTATTGAGGAATGAAGCATGAGGATTGAGAATTGAGGATTGAGCATTGAGGATTGAAGATTGAGCATTGAGGATTGAAGATTGACGATTGAGGATTGAGAATTGAGGATTGAGGATTGAGGATTGAGGATTGAGCATCGGAGATTGAGTATTGAGGATTGAAGGTTGAGGAAAGTGGATTGTGGGTTGAGGATTGAGGATTGAAGATTGAGGATTGGGTATTGAGGATTGAAGATTGAGTATTGAGGATTGAAGAATGACGATTGAGGATTGAGAATTGTGGATTCAGGATTGAGGATTGAGCATTGAAGACTGAGTATTGAGGATTGAAGGTTGAGGATTGTGGATTGAGGATTGAGAATTGAGGATTGAATATTGAGGATTGGGGACTGAGTGTTGAGGGTTGAGTGATGAGAATTGATGTTTGTGGATAGAGATTTGAAGATTGCAGATTGAGTATTGAGTAATGAAAACTGTGAATTGATGATATTCTATTGAGGATTGAGGATTGACAACTGATTGTTGAGGAGTGAGGGCTGAAGACTGAGGATTCAGGATTGAGAATTCAGAATTGAGGTTTGAGGACTGAGGATTGAGGATTGAAGATTGAGTATTGAGGATTGAAGATTGAGGATTGAGTATTGAGAATTGAGTATTGGGGATGAGGGCTGAGGGTTGAGGATTGACGTTAGAGGACTGAGGACTGAGGGTTGAGGATTGAGAATTGAGGATTGAGGATTGAGGATTGAAGATTGAGGATTGGGTATTGAGGATTGAAGAATGAGGATTGAGGATTGAGGATTGAGGATTGAGGATTGAGGATTGAGGATTGAGGACTGAAGATTGAGTATTGAGGATTGAAGATTGATGATTGGGGATTGAGGATTGAGGATTGAGGATTGAAGATTGAGGATTGAAGATTGAGTATTGAGGATTGAAGATTGAGGATTGAGGATTGAAGATTGAGGATTGGGTATTGAGGATTGAAGAATGAGGATTGAGGATTGAGGATTGAGGATTGAGGATTGAAGATTGAGTATTGAGAATTGAAGGTTGACGGTTGAGTATTGAGGATTGGGGATTGAGGATTGAGGATTGAGGATAGAGGATTGAAGATTGAGTATTGAGGATTGAAGATTGATGATTGAGGATTGAGGATTGAGGATTGAGGATTGAAGATTGAGGATTGAGGATTGAGGATTGAAGATTGAGGATTGGGTATTGAGGATTGAAGATTGAGGATTGATGATTGAGGATTGAAGATTGAGGACTGAGTGTTGAGGGTTGAGTGATGAGAATTGATGTTTGTGGATAGAGGTTTGAAGATTGAGGATTGGGTATTGAGGAATGAAGCATGAGTATTGAGAATTGATGATTGAGCATTGAGGATTGAAGATTGAGCATTGGGGATTGAAGATTGACGATTGAGGATTGAGAATTGAGGATTGAGGATTGAGGATTGAGGATTGAGCATTGGAGATTGAGTATTGAGGATTGAAGGTTGAGGATTGTGGATTGTGGGTTGAGGATTGAGGATTGAATATTGAGGACTGTGGACTGAGTGTTGAGGGTTGATTGATGAGAATTGATGTTTGTGGATAGAGATTTGAAGATTGCAGATTGAGTATTGAGTAGTGAAAGCTGTGAATTGATGACATTCTATTGAGGATTGAGGATTGACAACTGATTGTAGAGGACTGAGGGCTGAAGGTTGAGGATTCAGGATTGAGGATTCAGCAATGAGGTTTGAGGACTGAGGATTGAGGACTGGGGATTGAGGAATGAGGATTGAAGATTGAGGATTGAGGATTGAGGATTGAGGATTGAGGATTGAAGATTGAGTATTGGGGATTAAAGATTGAGAATTTAGGATTGGGGATTGATGATTGAGGATTGAAGATTGAGGATTGAAGATTGAGGATTGGGGACTGAGTGTTGAGGGTTGAGTGATGAGAATTGATGTTTGTGGATAGAGATTTGAAGATTGCAGACTGAGTATTGCGTATTGAAAACTCTGAACTGAGGATATTCTATTGAGGATTGAGGATTGACAACTGATTGTTGAGGACTGAGTGCTGAAGATTGAGGATTCAGGATTGAGGATTCAGGATTGTGGTTTGAGGACTGAGGATTGAGGATTGAGGTCTGAGGACTGAGGATTGAGGATTGAGAATTGATGCTTGAGGATTGGGGATTGAGGATTGGGGATTGGGTATTGAGGATTGAAGAATGAGGATTGAGGATTGAGGATTGAGGATTGAGGATTGAGGATTGAAGAAAGAGTACTGAGGATTGAAGATTGAGAATTGGGGATTAAGGATTGAGGATTGAGGATTGAAGATTGAGGATGAGGGCTGAGGGTTGAGGATTGAGGTTTGAGGACTGAGGGCTGAGGATTGAGGATTGAGAGTTGAGGATTGAGGATTGAGGATTGAGGATTGTGAATGAGGGCTCAGGGTTGAGGATTGAGGTTTGAGTATAGAATCCTGAGAATTAAGGTTTTCTATTGAGTATTGAGAATTGAGGATTGATGGTTGAGTATTGAGGATTGAGGATTGGGGAAATGAGGATTGAGCATTGAGGATTGAGGATTGAGGATTGAGGATTGAGGATTGTGAATCAGGGCTCAGGGCTGAGGATTGAGGTTTGAGTATAGAATCCTGAGAATTCAGGATATTCTATTGAGTATTGAGAATTGAGGATTGATGGTTGAGTATTGAGGATTGAGGATTGAGGATTGAGGATTGAGTATTGAAGATTGAGGATTGATGATTGAGGATTGAGGATTGAGGATTGAGGATTGAGGATTGAGGATTGAAGATTGAGGATGAGGGCTGAGGGTTGAGGATTGATGTTTGAGGACTGAGGACTGAGGGTTAAGGATTGAGAATTGAGGATTGAGGATTGACGATTGAAGATTGAGGATTGGGTATTGAAGATTCAGGATTGGGGATTGAGGATTGAGGATTGAGGATCGAAGATTCAGGATGAGGTCTGATGGTTGAGGATTGAGGTTAGAGGACTGAGTGCTGAGGATTGAGGATTGAGAATTGAGGATTGAGGATTGAGGATTGAGGATTGTGAATGAGGGCTCAGGGTTGAGAATTGAGGTTTGAGTATAGAATCCTGAGAATTCAGGATATTCTATTGAGTATTGAGAATTGAGGATTGATATTTGAGTATTGAGGATTGAGGATTGAGGATTGAGGATTGAGTATTGAAGATTGAGGATTGATGATTGAGTATTGAGTATTGAGGATTGAAGACTGAGTACTGAGGATTGGAGATTGAGAATTAAGGATTGAGGATTGTGGATTGAGGATTGCGGACTGAGGATTGAAGAGTCAGTATTGAGGATTGAAGATTGAGAATTGAGAATTGAGGATTGAACATTGAGGACTGAGTGTTAAGGGTTGAGTGATGAGAATTGATGTTTGTGGATAGAGATTTGAAGATTGCAGATTGAGTATTGAGTAATGAAAACTGTGAATTGATGATATTCTATTGAGGATTGAGGATTGACAACTGATTGTTGAGGAGTGAGGGCTGAAGACTGAGGATTCAGGATTGAGAATTCAGAATTGAGGTTTGAGGACTGAGGATTGAGGATTGAAGATTGAGTATTGAGGATTGAAGATTGAGGATTGAGTATTGAGAATTGAGTATTGGGGATGAGGGCTGAGGGTTGAGGATTGACGTTAGAGGACTGAGGACTGAGGGTTGAGGATTGAGAATTGAGGATTGAGGATTGAGGATTGAAGATTGAGGATTGGGTATTGAGGATTGAAGAATGAGGATTGAGGATTGAGGATTGAGGATTGAGGATTGAGGATTGAGGATTGAGGACTGAAGATTGAGTATTGAGGATTGAAGATTGATGATTGGGGATTGAGGATTGAGGATTGAGGATTGAAGATTGAGGATTGAAGATTGAGTATTGAGGATTGAAGATTGAGGATTGAGGATTGAAGATTGAGGATTGGGTATTGAGGATTGAAGAATGAGGATTGAGGATTGAGGATTGAGGATTGAGGATTGAAGATTGAGTATTGAGAATTGAAGGTTGACGGTTGAGTATTGAGGATTGGGGATTGAGGATTGAGGATTGAGGATAGAGGATTGAAGATTGAGTATTGAGGATTGAAGATTGATGATTGAGGATTGAGGATTGAGGATTGAGGATTGAAGATTGAGGATTGAGGATTGAGGATTGAAGATTGAGGATTGGGTATTGAGGATTGAAGATTGAGGATTGATGATTGAGGATTGAAGATTGAGGACTGAGTGTTGAGGGTTGAGTGATGAGAATTGATGTTTGTGGATAGAGGTTTGAAGATTGAGGATTGGGTATTGAGGAATGAAGCATGAGTATTGAGAATTGATGATTGAGCATTGAGGATTGAAGATTGAGCATTGGGGATTGAAGATTGACGATTGAGGATTGAGAATTGAGGATTGAGGATTGAGGATTGAGGATTGAGCATTGGAGATTGAGTATTGAGGATTGAAGGTTGAGGATTGTGGATTGTGGGTTGAGGATTGAGGATTGAATATTGAGGATTGTGGACTGAGTGTTGAGGGTTGATTGATGAGAATTGATGTTTGTGGATAGAGATTTGAAGATTGCAGATTGAGTATTGAGTAATGAAAGCTGTGAATTGATGACATTCTATTGAGGATTGAGGATTGACAACTGATTGTAGAGGACTGAGGGCTGAAGGTTGAGGATTCAGGATTGAGGATTCAGCAATGAGGTTTGAGGACTGAGGATTGAGGACTGGGGATTGAGGAATGAGGATTGAAGATTGAGGATTGAGGATTGAGGATTGAGGATTGAGGATTGAAGATTGAGTATTGGGGATTAAAGATTGAGAATTTAGGATTGGGGATTGATGATTGAGGATTGAAGATTGAGGATTGAAGATTGAGGATTGGGGACTGAGTGTTGAGGGTTGAGTGATGAGAATTGATGTTTATGGATAGAGATTTGAAGATTGCAGGTTGAGTATTGAGTATTGAAAGGTGTGAATTGATGATATTCTATTGAGGATTGAGGATTCACGATTGAGGATTGAGGATTGGGGACTGAGTGTTGAGGGTTGCGTGATGAGAATTGATGTTTGTGGATAGAGATTTGAAGATTGCAGACTGAGTATTGCGTATTGAAAACTCTGAACTGAGGATATTCTATTGAGGATTGAGGATTGACAACTGATTGTTGAGGACTGAGTGCTGAAGATTGAGGATTCAGGATTGAGGATTCAGGATTGTGGTTTGAGGACTGAGGATTGAGGATTGAGGATTGAGGTTTGAGGATTGAGGATTGAAGATTGAGGATTGAGTATTGAGGATTGAACATTGAGGTTTGAGGATTGAGGATTGGGGATTGAGGATTGAGGATTGAAGATTGAATATTGATGATTGAAGGTTGAGGATTGAGGATTGAGGGCTGTGGATTGAGGACGAGGACTGAGGGCTGAGTATTGATGTTTGAGGTCTGAGGATTGAGGATTGAGGATTGAGAATTGAGTATTGAGGATTGAGGATTGAAGATAGAGGATTGGGTAATGATGATTGAAGAATGAGGATTGAGGATTGAGGATTGAGGATTGAGGATTGAAGAAAGAGTATTGAGGATTGAAGATTGAGGATTGGGGATTGAGGATTGAGGATTGAGGATTGAAGATTGAGGATGAGGGCTGAGGGTTGACGATTGAGGTTTGAGGACTGAGGGCTGAGGATTGAGGATTGAGAGTTGAGGATTGAGGATTGAGGATTGAGGATTGTGAATGAGGGCTCAGGGATGAGGATTGAGGTTTGAGTTTAGAATCCTGAGAATTAAGGATATTCTATTGAGTATTGGGAATTGAGGATTGATGGTTGAGTATTGAGGATTGAGGATTGGGGATTGAGGATTGAGAATTGAGGATTGAGGATTGAGGATTGAGGATCGTGAATGAGGGCTCAGGGCTGAGGATTGAGGTTTGAGTATAGAATCCTGAGAATTCAGGATATTCTATTGAGTATTGAGAATTGAGGATTGATGGTTGAGTATTGAGGATTGAGGATTGAGGATTGAGGATTGAGGATTGAGGATTGAGGATTGAAGATTGAGTATTCAGGATTGAGGTTTGAGGATTGAGGATTGAGTATTGAGGATTGAGTATTCAGGATTGAAGATTGAGGATTGGGGACTGAGTGTTGAAGATTGAGTATTGAGGATTGAGTATTGAGGATTGAGGATTGAGGATTGAAGATTCAGTATTGAGGATTGAAGATTGAGGATTGAGGATTGAGGATTGAGCATTGAGGACTGAGCGTTGAGGGTTGAGTGATGAGAATTGATGATTGTGGATAGAAGTTTGAAGATTGCAGATTGAGTATTGAGTATTGAATTCTGTGAATTAAGGATATTCTATTGAGGATTGAGGATTGACAACTGATTGTTGATGACTGAGGGCTGAAGATTGAGAATTCAGGAATGCGGATTCAGAATTGAGGCTCGAGGACTGAGGATTTAGGATTGAGGATTGAGAATTGAGGTTTGAGGATTGAGGATTGAGGATTGAAGATTGAGTATTCAGGATTGAGGATAGAGGATTGAGGATTGAGGATTGAGGGTTGAGGATTGAGGATTGAGGATTGAAGATTGAGTATTGAGGATTGAAGATTGAGGATTGGGGATTGAGGATTCAGGATTGAGGATTGAAGATTGAGGATGAGGTCTGAGGGTTGAGGATTGAGGTTTGAGGACTGAGGGCTGAAGATTGAGGATTGAGAATTGAGGATTGAGGATTGAGGATTGAGGATTGTGAATGAGGGCTCAGGGTTGAGGATTGAGGTTTGAGTATAGAATCCTGAGAATTCAGGATATTCTATTGAGTATTGAGAATTGAGGATTGATGTTTGAGCATTGAGGATTGAGGACTGAGGATTGAGGATTGAGTATTGAAGATTGAGGATTGATGATTGAGGATTGAGGATTGAAGATTGAGGATTGAGGATTGAGGATTGAAGATTGAGTATTCAGGATTGAGGGTTGAGTATTGAGGATTGAGGATTGAGGATTGAGTATTGAGGATTGAAGATTGAGGATTGGGGACTGAGGATTGAAGATTGAGGATTGAGGATTGAGTATTGAGGATTGAGGATTGTGGATTGAAGATTCAGTATTGAGGATTGAAGATTGAGAATTGAGGATTGAGGATTGAGCATTGAGGACTGAGTGTTGAGGTTTGAGTGATGAGAATTGGTGATTGTGGATAGTGGTTTGAAGATTGCAGATAGAGTATTGAGTATTGAAAACTGCGAACTGAGGATATTCTATTGGGGATTGAGGATTGACAACAGATTGTTGATGACTGAGGGCTGAAGATTGAGGATTCAGGAATGCGGATTCAGAATTGAGGTTCGAGGACTGAGGATTGAGGATTGAGGATTGAGAATTGAGGATTGAGGATTGAGGATTGAAGATTGAGGATTGGGTATTGAGGATTGAAGAATCAGGATTGAGGATTGAGGATCGGGGATTGAGGATTGAAGATTGAGGATTGAGGATTGAGTGTTGTGGATTGAGGACGAGGACTGAGGGCTGAGTATTGATGTTTGAGGTCTGAGGATTGAGGATTGAGGATTGAGAATTGAGGATTGAGGATTGAGGATTGAAGATTGAGTATTGGGTATTGAGGATTGAAGAATGAGGATTGAGGATTGAGGATTGAGGATTGAGGATTGAGGATTGAAGAAAGAGTATTGAGGATTGAAGATTGAGGATTGGGGATTGAGGATTGAGGATTGAGGATTGAAGATTGAGGATGTGGGCTGAGGGTTGAGGATTGAGGTTTGAGGACTGAGGGCTGAGGATTGAGGATTGAGAATTGAGGATTGAGGATTGAGGATTGAGGATTGTGAATGAGGGCTCAGGGCTGAGGATTGAGGTTTGAGTATAGAAACCTGAGAACTCAGGATATTCTATTGAGTATTGAGAACTGAGTATTGATGGTTGAGTATTGAGGATTGAGGATTGGGGATTGAGGATTGAGTATTGAAGATTGAGGATAGATGATTGAGGATTGAGGATTGAGGATTGAGGATTGAGAATTGAGGATTGAAGATTGAGTATTCAGGATTGAGGGTTGAGGATTGAGGATTGAGTATTGAAGATTGAGTATTGAGGATTGAAGATTGAGGATTGGGGACTGAGGATTGAAGATTGTGGATTGAGGATTGAGGATTGTGGGTTGAAGATTCAGTATTGAGGATTGAAGATTGAGAATTGAGGATTGAGGATTGAGCATTGAGGACTGAGTGTTGAGGGTTGAGTGATGAGAATTGATGATTGTGGATAGAGGTTTGAAGATTGCAGATTGAGTATTGAGTATTGAAAACTGTGAATTGAGGATATTCTATTGAGGATTTAGGATTGACAACTGATTGTTGATGACTGAGAGCTGAAGATTGAGGATTCAGGAATGAGGATTCAGAATTGAGTATTCAGAATTGAGGTTTGAGGACCGAGGATTGAGGGTTGAGGATTGAGTATTGAAGATTGAAGATTGAGGATTGAGGATTGAGGATTGAAGATTGAGGATTGGGTATTGAGGATTGATGAATGAGGATTGAGGATTGATGATTTAGGATTGAGGATTGAGGATTGAAGATTGAGGATTGGGTATTGAGGATTGAAGAATGAGGATTGAGGATTGAGGATTGAGGATTGAGGATCGAAGATTGTGTATTGAGGATTGAAGATTGACGATTGAGGATTGAGGATTGAGGATTGACGATTGAACATTGAGGACTGAGTGTTGAGGGTTGAGTAATGGGAATTGTTGTTTGTGGACAGAGGTTTGAAGATTGCCGATTGAGCATAGAGTATTGAAAACTATGAATTGAGGATATTCTATGGAGGATTGAGGATTGACAACTGACTGTTGATGACTGAGGTCTGAAGATTGAGGATTCAGGATTGAGGATTCAGCATTGAGGTTTGAGGACTGAGGATTGAGGATTGAGGATTGAGGAATGAGGATTGAAGATTGAGGAATGTGGATTGAAGGTTGAGGATTGTGTATTGAGGATTGAGAATTGAGGATTGAATATTGAGGATTGGGGACTGAGTGTTGAGGGTTGAGTGATGAGAATTGATGTTTGTGGATAGAGATTTGAAGATTGCAGATTGAGTATTGAGTAATGAAAACTGTGAATTGATGATATTCTATTGAAGATTGAGGATTGACAACTACTTGTTGAGGAGTGATGGCTGATGATTGAGGATTCAGGATTGAGGATTAAGGATTGAGGTTTGAGGACTGAGGATTGAGGATTGAGAATTGAGGATTGAGGATTGAGGATTGAAGTTTGAGGATTGAGGATTGAGGGTTGTGGATTGAGGACGAGGACTCAGGGACGAGTATTGACGTTTGAGTTCTGAGAACTGAGGATTGAGGATTGAGAATTGAGGATTGAGGATTGAGGATTGGGTATTGAGGATTGAAGAATGAGGATTGAGGATTGAGGATTGAGGATTGAGGATTGAAGATTGAGTATTGAGGATTGAAGATTGAGGATTGAGGATTGAGGATTGAGGATTGTGGATTGAGGACTGAGGATTGAGGATTGATGACTGAGGATTGAGGATTGAGGATTGAGGATTAGGGATTGAAGATTGAATATTGGGTATTGAGGATTGAAGAATGAGGATTGAGGATTGAGGATTGAGGATTGAGGATTGAAGATTGAGTATTGAGGATTGAGAATTGAGGATTGAGTATTGAAGATTGAGTATTGAGGATTGAAGATTGAGGATTGATGATTGAGGATTGAAGATTGAGGACTGAGTGTTGAGGGTTGAGTGATGAGAATTGATGTTTGTGGATAGAGGTTTGAAGATTGAGGATTGGGTATTGAGGATTGAAAAATGAGGATTGAGAATTGAGGGTTGAGTATTGAGGATTGAAGAATGAGCATTGAGTAATGAAGATTGACGAATGAGGATTGAGAATTGAGGATTGAGGATTGAGGATTGAGGGTTGAGCATTGGAGATTGAGTATTGAGGATTGAAGGTTGAGGATTGTGGATTGTGGGTTGAGGATTGAGGATTGAATATTGAGGATTGTGGACTGAGTGTTGAGGGTTGAGTGATGAGAATTGATGTTTGTGGATAGAGATTTGAAGATTGCAGATTGAGTATTGAGTAATGAAACCTGTGAATCGATGATATTCTATTGAGGATTGAGGATTGACAACTGATTGTAGAGGACTGAGGACTGAAGATTGAGGATTCAGGATTGAGGATTCAGCATTGAGGTTTGAGGACTGAGGATTGAGGATTGAGGATTGAGGAATGATGATTGAAGATTGAGGAATGTGGATTGAGGGTTGTGGATTCAGGACGAGGACTGAGGTTTGAGTATTGATGTTTGAGGTCTGAGGATAGAGGATTGAGGATTGAGAATTGAGGATTGAGGATTCAGGATTGAAGATTGAGGATTGCGTATTGATTATCGAAGAATGAGGATTGAGGATTGCGGATTGAGGATTGAGGACTGAGGATTGAGGATTGAAGATTGAGTATTGAGGATTGAAGACTGACCATTGAGGATTGAGGATTGAGGATTGAGGATTGAGGATTGAAGATTGAGTTTTGAGGATTGAAAATTGAGGTCTGAGTGTTGAGGGTTGAGTGATGAGAATTGATGTTTGTGTATAGAGATTTGAAGATTGCAGATTGAGTATTGAGCAATGAAAACGGTGAATTGATGATACTCTATTGAGGATTGAGGATTGGCAACTGATTGTTGAGGAGCGAGGGCTGAAAATTGATGATTCAGGATTGAGGATTAAGGATTGAGGTTTGAGGACTGAGGATTGAAGATTGAGTATTGAGGATTGAAGATTGAGGATTGAGGATTGAGAATTGAGTATTGGGGATGAGGGCTGAGGGTTGAGGATTGACGTTAGAAGACTGAGGACTGAGGGTTGAGGATTGAGAATTGAGGATTGAGGATTGAGTATTGAAGATTGAGGATTGGGTATTGAGGATTGAAGAATGAGGATTGAGGATTGAGGATTGAGGATTGAGGATTGAGGATTGAGGATTGCGGATTGACGATTAAAGATTGAGGATTGAGGATTGAGGATTGAAGATTGAGGATTTGGGATTGAGGATTGACGATTGAGGATTGAGTATTGAGGATTGAGAATTGAGGATTGATTATTGAAGATTGAGTATTGAGGATTGAAGATTGAGGATTGAGGATTGAGGATTGAGGATTGAGGATGAGGGCTGAGGGTTGAGGATTGAGTATTGAGAATTGAAGGTTGACGGTTGAGTATTGAGGATTGGGGATTGAGGATTGAGGATTGAGGATAGAGGATTGAAGATTGAGTATTGAGGATTGAAGATTGATGATTGAGGATTGAGGATTGAGGATTGAGTATTGAAGATTGAGGATTGTAGATTGAGTATTGAGGATTGAAGATTGAGGATTGAGGATTGCGGATTGAGGATTGAGGATTGAAGATTGAGGATTGATGATTGAGGATTGAAGATTGAGGACTGACTGTTGAGGGTTGAGTGATGAGAATTGATGTTTGTGGATAGAGGTTTGAAGATTGAGGATTGGGTATTGAGGAATGAAGCATGAGGATTGAGGATTGAGGATTGTGGATTGAGGATTGAGGATTGAGGATTGAGGATTGAAGATTGAGTATTGGGGATTAAAGATTGAGAATTGAGGATTGAGGCTTGATGATTGAGGATTTAAGATTGAGGATTGGGGACTGAGTTTTGAGGGTTGAGTGATGAGAATTGATGTTTGTTGGATAGAGATTTGAAGATTGCAGGTTGAGTATTGAGTATTGAAAGGTGTGAATTGATGATATTCTATTGAGGATTGAGGATTCAGGATTGAAGATTGAGGATTGGGGACTGAGTGTTGAGGGTTGCGTGATGAGAATTGATGTTTGTGGATAGAGATTTGAAGATTGCAGGTTGAGTATTGAGTATTGAAAGGTGTGAATTGATGATATTCTATTGAGGATTGAGGATTCAGGATTGAAGATTGAGGATTGGGGACTGAGTGTTGAGGGTTGCGTGATGAGAATTGATGTTTGTGGATAGATATTTGAAGATTGCAGACTGAGTATTGCGTATTGAAAACTCTGACCTGAGGATATTCTATTGAGGATTGAGGATTGACAACTGATTGTTGAGGACTGAGTGCTGAAGATTGAGGATTCAGGATTGAGGATTCAGGATTGTGGTTTGAGGACTGAGGATTGAGGATTGAGGATTGAGGTTTGAGGATTGAGGATTGAAGATTGAGGATTGAGTATTGAGGATTGAACATTGAGGTTTGAGGATTGAGGTTTGGGGATTGAGGATTGAGGATTGAAGATTGAATATTGATGATTGAAGGTTGAGGATTGAGGATTGAGGGCTGTGGATTGAGGACGAGGACTGAGGGCTGAGTATTGATGTTTGAGGTCTGAGGATTGAGGATTGAGGATTGAGAATTGAGTATTGAGGATTGAGGATTGAAGATAGAGGATTGGGTATTGATGATTGAATAATGAGGATTGAGGATTGAGTATTGAGGATTGAGGATTGAAGAAAGAGTATTGAGGATTGAAGATTGAGGATTGGGGATTGAGGATTGAGGATTGAGGATTGAAGATTGAGGATGAAGGCTGAGGGTTGACGATTGAGGTTTGAGGACTGAGGGCTGAGGATTGAGGATTGAGAGTTGAGGATTGAGGATTGAGGATTGAGGATTGTGAATGAGGGCTCAGGGATGAGGATTGAGGTTTGAGTATAGAATCCTGAGAATTAAGGATATTCTATTGAGTATTGAGAATTGAGGATTGATGGTTGAGTATTGAGGATTGAGGATTGGGGATTGAGGATTGAGAATTGAGGATTGAGGATTGAGGATTGAGGATTGTGAATGAGGGCTCAGGGCTGAGGATTGAGGTTTGAGTATAGAATCCTGAGAATTCAGGATATTCTATTGAGTATTGAGAATTGAGGATTGATGTTTGAGTATTGAGGATTGAGGATTGAGGATAGAGGATTGAGTATTGAAGATTGAGGATTGATGATTGAGGATTGAGGATTGAGGATTGAGGATTGATGATTGAAGATTGAGTATTCAGGATTGAGGGTTGAGGATTGAGGATTGAGGATTGAGGATTAAGTATTGAGGATTGAAGATTGAGGATTGGGGACTGAGGATTGAAGATTGAGGATTGAGGATTGAGTATTGAGGATTGAGGATAGTGGATAGAAGATTCAGTATTGAGGATTGAAGATTGAGAATTGAGGATTGAGGATTGAGCATTGAGGACTGAGTGTTGAGGTTTGAGTGATGAGAATTGATGATTGTGGATAGTGGTTTGAAGATTGCAGATTGAGTATTGAGTATTGAAAACTGCGAATTGAGGATATTCTATTGAGGATTGAGGATTGACAACTGATTGTTGATGACTGAGGGCTGAAGATTGAGGATTCAGGAATGCGGATTCAGAATTGAGGTTCGAGGACTGAGGATTGAGGATTGGGGATTGAGAATTGAGGATTGAGGATTGAGGATTGAAGATTGAGGATTGGGTATTGAGGATTCAAGAATGAGGTTTGCGGATTGAGGATTGAGGATTGAGGATTGAAGATTGAGGATTGAGGATTGAGTGTTGTGGATTGAGGACGAGGACTGAGGGCTGAGTATTGATGTTTGAGGTCTGAGGATTGAGGATTGAGGATTGAGAATTGACAATTGAGGATTGAGGATTGAAGATTGAGGATTGGGTATTGAGGATTGAACAATGAGGATTGAGGTTTGAGGATTGAGGATTGAAGATTGAGGATTGAGGACTGAGGATTGAGGATTGAGGATTGAGAATTGAGGATTGAGGATTGAGGATTGAAGATTGAGGATTGGGTGTTGAGCATTGAAGAATCAGGATTGAGGATTGAGGATTGAGGATTGAGGATTGAAGGTTGAGGATTGAGGATTGAGTGTTGTGGATTGCGGACGAGGACTGAGGGCTGAGTATTGACGTTTGAGGTCTGAGGATTGAGGATTGAGGATTGAGAATTGAGGATTGAGGATTGAGGATTGAAGATTGAGGATTGGGTATTGAGGATTGAAGAATGAGGATTGAGGATTGAGGATTGAGGATTGAGGATTGAAGAAAGAGTATTGAGGATTGAAGATTGAGGATTGGGGATTGGGGATTGAGGATTGAGGATCGAAGATTGAGGATGAGGGCTGAGGGTTGAGGATTGAGGTTTGAGGACTGAGGGCTGAGGATTGAGGACTGAGAATTGAGGATTGAGGATTGAGGATTGAGGACTGTGAATGAGGGCTCAGGGCTGAGGATTGAGGTTTGAGTATAGAACCCTGTGAATTCAGGATATTCTATTGAGTATTGAGAACTGAGGATTGATGGTTGAGTATTGAGGATTGAGGATTGGGGATTGAGGATTGAGTATTGAAGATTGAGGGTAGATGATTGAGGATTGAGGATTGAGGATTGAGGATTGAGGATTGAGGATTGGAGATTGAGTATTCAGGATTGAGGGTTGAGGATTGAGGATTGAGGATTGAGGATTGAGTATTGAGGATTGAAGATTGAGGATTGGGGACTGAGGATTGAAGATTGAGGATTGAGGATTGAGTATTGAGGATTGAGGATTGTTGATTGAAGATTCAGTATTGATGATTGAAGATTGAGAATTGAGGATTGAGGATTGAGCATTGAGGACTGAGTGTTGAGGTTTGAGTGATGAGAATTGATGAATGTGGATAGTGGTTTGAAGATTGCAGATTGAGTATTGAGTATTGAAAACTGCGAACTGAGGATATTCTATAGAGGATTGAGGATTGAAAACTGACTGTTGATTACTGAGGGCTGAAGGTTGAGGATTCAGGAATGCGGTTTCAGAATTGAGGTTCGAGGACTGAGGATTGAGGATTGAGGATTGAGAATTGAGGATTGAGGATTGAGGATTGAAGATTGAGGATTGGGTATTGAGGATTGAAGAATGAGAATTGAGGATTGAGGATTGAGGATTGAGGATTGAGGATTGACTATGAGGGCTGAGGGTTGAGGATTGAGGTTTGAGGACTGAGGACTGAGGATTGAGGATTGAGAATTGAGGATTGAGGATTGAGGATTGAAGATTGAGGATTGGGTATTGAGGATTGAAGAATGAGGATTGAGGATTGAGGATTGTGGATTGAGGATTGAGGATTGAGGATTGAGGATTGAAGATTGAGTATTGGGGATTAAAGGTTGAGAATTGAGGATTGAGGCTTGATGATTGAGGATTTAAGATTGAGGATTGGGGACTGAGTGTTGAGGGTTGAGTGATGAGAATTGATGTTTGTGGATAGAGATTTGAAGATTGCAGGTTGAGTATTAAGTATTGAAAGGTGTGAATTGATGATATTCTATTGAGGATTGAGGATTCAGGATTGA
The DNA here is from genome assembly GCF_051401765.1 of Calliopsis andreniformis. Lineage (NCBI taxonomy): Eukaryota > Metazoa > Arthropoda > Insecta > Hymenoptera > Andrenidae > Calliopsis > Calliopsis andreniformis. The sequence goes on along the minus strand of NW_027480444.1, from coordinate 3,663,524 downwards.
AGATTGAGGATTGGGGACTGAGTGTTGAGGGTTGCGTGATGAGAATTGATGTTTGTGGATAGATATTTGAAGATTGCAGACTGAGTATTGCGTATTGAAAACTCTGAACTGAGGATATGCTATTGAGGATTGAGGATTGACAACTGATTGTTGAGGACTGAGTGCTGAAGATTGAGGATTCAGGATTGAGGATTCAGGACTGTGGTTTGAGGACTGAGGATTGAGGATTGAGTATTGAGGATTGAGGATTGGGGATTGAGGATTGAGAATTGAGGATTGAGGATTGAGGATTGAGGATTGTGAATGAGGGCTCAGGGCTGAGGATTGAGGTTTGAGTATACAATCCTGAGAATTCAGGATATTCTATTGAGTATTGAGAATTGAGGATTGATGGTTGAGTATTGAGGATTGAGGAATGAGGATTGAGGATTGAGTATTGAAGATTGAGGATTGATGGTTGAGGACTGAGGTTTGAGGATTGAGGACTGAGGTTTGAGGATTGAAGATTGAGTATTCAGGATTGAGGTTTGAAGATTGCAGATTGAGTATTGAGTATTGAAATCTGTGAATTGAGGATATTCTATCGAGGATTGAGGATTGACAACTGATTGTTGATGACTGAGGGCTGAAGATTGAGGATTCAGGAATGCGGATTCAGAATTGAGGTTCGAGGACTGAGGATTGAGGATTGAGGATTGAGAATTGAGGTTTGAGGATTGAGGATTGAGGATTGAAGATTGAGTATTCAGGATTGAGGATTGAGGATTGAGGATTGAGGATTGAGGGTTGAGGATTGAGGATTGAGGATTGAAGATTGAGTATTGAGGATTGAAGATTGAGGATTGGGGATAGAGGATTGAGGATTGAGGATTGAAGATTGAGGATGAGGTCTGAGGGTTGAGGATTGAGGTTTGAGGACTGAGGGCTGAGGATTGAGGATTGAGAATTGAGGATTGAGGATTGAGGATTGAGGATTGTGAATGAGGGCTCAGGGTTGAGGATTGAGGTTTGAGTATAGAATCCTGAGAATTCAGGATATTCTATTGAGTATTGAGAATTGAGGATTGATGTTTGAGTATTGAGGATTGAGGATTGAGGATAGAGGATTGAGTATTGAAGATTGAGGTTTGATGGTTGAGGATTGAGGATTGAGGATTGAGGATTGAGGATTGAAGATTGAGTATTCAGGATTGAGGGTTGAGGATTGAGGATTGAGGATTGAGGATTAAGTATTGAGGATTGAAGATTGAGGATTGGGGACTGAGGATTGAAGATTGAGGATTGAGGATTGAGTATTGAGGATTGAGGATTGTGGATAGAAGATTCAGTATTGAGGATTGAAGATTGAGAATTGAGGATTGAGGATTGAGCATTGAGGACTGAGTGTTGAGGTTTAAGTGATGAGAATTGATGATTGTGGATAGTGGTTAAAAGATTGCAGATTGAGTATTGAGTATTGAAAACTGCGAATTGAGGATATTCTATTGAGGATTGAGGATTGACAACTGATTGTTGATGACTGAGGGCTGAAGATTGAGGATTCAGGAATGCGGATTCAGAATTGAGGTTCGAGGACTGAGGATTGAGGATTGGGGATTGAGAATTGAGGATTGAGGATTGAGGATTGAAGATTGAGGATTGGGTATTGAGGATTGAAGAATGAGGTTTGAGGATTGAGGATTGAGGATTGAGGATTGAAGATTGAGGATTGAGGATTGAGTGTTGTGGACTGAGGACGAGGACTGAGGGCTGAGTATTGATGTTTGAGGTCTGAGGATTGAGGATTGAGGATTGAGAAATGAGGATTGAGGATTGAGGATTGAAGATTGAGGATTGGGTATTGAGGATTGAACAATGAGGATTGAGGTTTGAGGATTGAGGATTGAAGATTGAGGATTGAGGATTGAGGCTTGAGGGTTGAGGATTGAGGATTGAGGATTGAGGATTGAAGAATGAGGGTTGAGGATTGAGGATTGAGGATTGAGTATTGAAGATTGAGGATTGAGGATTGAGTGTTGTGGATTGAGGACGAGGACTGAGGGCTGAGTATTGATGTTTGAGGTCTGAGGATTGAGGATTGAGGATTGATGATTGAGGATTGAGGATTGAGGATTGAGGATTGAGGATTGAGGATTGAGGATTGAAGATTGAGTATTCAGGATTGAGGATTGAGGATTGAGGATTGAGGATTGAGGATTGAGTATTGAGGATTGAAGATTGAGGATTGGGGACTGAGTGTTGAAGATTGAGGATTGAGGATTGAGTATTGAGGATTGAGGATTCAGGATTGAAGATTCAGTATTGAGGATTGAAGATTGAGGATTGAGGATTGAGTATTGAGCATTGAGCATTGAGGACTGAGTGTTGAGGGTTGAGTGATGAGAATTGATGATTGTGGATAGAAGTTTGAAGATTGCAGAATGAGTATTGAGTATTGAAAACTGTGAATTGAGGATATTCTATTGAGGATTGAGGATTGACAACTGATTGTTGATGACTGAGGGATGAAGATTGAGGATTCAGGAATGCGGATTCAGAATTGAGGTTCGAGGACTGGGGATTGAGGATTGAGGATTGAGAATTGAGGTTCGAGGATTGAGGATTGAGGATTGAAGATTGAGCATTGAGGATTGAAGTTTGAGGATTGAGGATTGAGGATTGAGGATTGAGGATTGAAGATTGAGGATGAGGGCTGAGGGTTGAGGATTGAGGTTTGAGTATAGAATCCTGAGAATTCAGGATATTCTATTGAGTATTGAGAATTGAGGATTGATGTTTGAGCATTGAGGATTGAGGTCTGAGGATTGAGGATTGAGTATTGAAGATTGAGGGTTGATGATTGAGGATTGAGGATTGAAGATTGAGGATTGAGGATTGAGGATTGAAGATTGAGTATTCAGGATTGAGGGTTGAGGATTGAGGATTGAGGATTGAGGATTGAGTATTGAGGATTGAAGATTGAGGATTGGGGACTGAGGATTGAAGATTGAGGATTGAGGATTGAGTATTGAGGATTGAGGATTGTGGATTGAAGATTCAGTATTGAGGATTGAAGATTGAGAATTGAGGATTGAGGATTGAGCATTGAGGACTGAGTGTTGAGGTTTGAGTGATGAGAATTGGTGATTGTGGATAGTGGTTTGAAGATTGCAGATTGAGTATTGAGTATTGAAAACTGCGAACTGAGGATATTCTATTGGGGATTGAGGATTGACAACTAATTGTTGATGACTGAGGGCTGAAGATTGAGGATTCAGGAATGCGGATTCAGAATTGAGGTTCGAGGACTGAGGATTGAGGATTGAGGATTGAGAATTGAGGATTGAGGATTGAGGATTGAAGATTGAGGATTGGGTATTGAGGATTGAAGAATCAGGATTGAGGATTGAGGATTGAGGATTGAGGATTGAAGATTGAGGATTGATGATTGAGTGTTGTGGATTGAGGACGAGGACTGAGGGCTGAGTATTGATGTTTGAGGTCTGAGGATTGAGGATTGAGGATTGAGAATTGAGGATTGAGGATTGAGGATTTAAGATTGAGGATTGGGTATTGAGGATTGAAGAATGAGGATTGAGGATTGAGGATTGAGGATTGAAGAAAGAGTATTGAGGATTGAAGATTGAGGATTGGGGATTGAGGATTGAGGATTGAGGATTGAAGATTGAGGATGTGGGCTGAGGGTTGAGGATTGAGGTTTGAGGACTGAGGGCTGAGGATTGAGGACTGAGAATTGAGGATTGAGGATTGAGGATTGAGGATTGTGAATGAGGGCTCAGGGCTGAGGATTGAGGTTTGAGTATAGAACCCTGTGAATTCAGGATATTCTATTGAGTATTGAGAACTGAGGATTGAGGATTGAGTATTGAAGATTGAGGATTGATGATTGAGGATTGAGGATTGAGGATTGAGTATTGAGGATTGAGGATTGAAGAATGAGTATTCAGGATTGAGGGTTGAGGATTAAGGATTGAGGATTGAGGATTGAGGATTGAGGATTGAAGAAAGAGTATTGAGGATTGAAGATTGAGGATTGGGGATTGAGGATTGAGGATTGAGGATTGAAGATTGAGGATGTGGGCTGAGGGTTGAGGATTGAGGTTTGAAGACTGAGGGCTGAGGATTGAGGATTGAGAATTGAGGATTGAGGATTGAGGATTGAGGATTGTGAATGAGGGCTCAGGGTTGAGGATTGAGGTTTGAGTATAGATCCCTGAGAATTCAGGATATTCTATTGAGTATTGAGAATTGAGGATTGATGGTTGAGTATTGAGGATTGAGGATTGAGGATTGAAGATTGAGGATTGGGTATTGAGGATTGAAGAATGAGGATTGAGGATTGAGGATTGAGGATTGAGGATCGTGGATTGAGGATTGAGTACTGAAGATTGAGTATTGTGGATTAAAGATTGAGACCTGAGGATTGAGAATTGATGATTGAGGATTGAAGATTGAGGATTGGGGACTGAGTGTTGAGGGCTGAGTGATGAGAATTGATGTTTGTGGACAGAGATTTGAAGATTGCAGGTTGAATATTGAGTATTGAAAGGTGTGAATTGATGATATTCTATTGAGGATTGAGGATTGACAACTGATTGTTGAGGTCCGAGGTCTGAAGATTGAGGATTCAGGATTGAGGATTCAGGATTGAGGTTTGAGGACTGAGGATTGAGGATTGAGTATTGAGGATTGAGGATCGAGGACTGAGGATTGAAGATTGAGGATAGAGGATTGAGGATGAGGGCTGAGGGTTGAGGATTGAGGTTTGAGGACTGAGGACTGAGGATCGAGGATTGAGAATTGAGGATTGAGGATTGAGGATTGAGGATTGAGGATTGAGGATTGAAGATTGCAGATTGGGGACTGAGTGTTGAGGGTTGAGTGATGAGAATTGATGTTTGTGGATAGAGATTTGCAGATTGCAGACTGAGTGTTGAGGGTTGAGTGATGAGAATTGATGTTTGTGGATAGAGATTTGCAGATTGCAGACTGAGTATTGCGTATTGATAACTCTGAACTGAGGATATTCTATTGAGGATTGAGGATTGACAACTCATTGTTGAGGACTGAGTGCTGAAGATTGAGGACTCAGGATTGGGGATTCAGGATTGTGGTTTGAGGACTGAGGATTGAGGATTGAGGATTGTGGATTGAGGATTGATTATTGAGGATGGAAGATTGAGGATTGGGTATTGAGGATTGAACATTGAGGTTTGAGGATTGAGGATTGAGGATTGAGGATTCAGGATTGAGGATTGAAGAATGAATATTGATGATTGAAGATTGAGGATTGAGGATTGAGGGTTGTGGATTGAGGACGAGGACTGTGGGCTGAGTATTGATGTTTGAGATCTGAGGGTTGAGGATTGAGGATTGAGAATCGAGGATTGAGGATTGAGGATTGAAGATTGAGGATTGGGTATTGAGGATTGAAGAATGAGGAATGAGGATTGAGGATTGAGGATTGAGGATTGAAGAAAGAGTATTGAGGATTGAAGATTGAGGATTGGGGATTGAGGATTGAGGATTGAGGATTGAAGATTGAGGATGAGGGCTGAGGGTTGAGGATTGCGGTTTGAGGACTGAGGGCTGAGGATTGAGGATTGAGGATTGAGGATGTGGGCTGAGGGTTGAGGATTGAGGTCTGAGGACTGAGGACTGAGGATTGAGGATTGAGAATTGAGGATTGAGGATTGAGGATTGAAGATTGAGGATTGGGTATTGAGGATTGAAGAATGAGGATTGAGGATTGAGGATTGAGGATTGAGGATTGAGGATTGAAGATTGAGTATTGGGGATTAAAGATTGAGAATTTAGGATTGGGGATTGATGATTGAGGATTGAAGATTGAGGATTGAAGATTGAGGATTGGGGACTGAGTGTTGAGGGTTGAGTGATGAGAATTGATGTTTGTGGATAGAGATTTGAAGATTGCAGACTGAGTATTGCGTATTGAAAACTCTGAACTGAGGATATTCTATTGAGGATTGAGGATTGACAGCTGATTGTTGAGGACTGAGTGCTGAAGATTGAGGATTCAGGATTGAGGATTCAGGATTGTGGTTTGAGGACTGAGGATTGAGGATTGAGGTCTGAGGACTGAGGATTGAGGATTGAGAATTGATGATTGAGGATTGGGGATTGAGGATTGAGGATTGGGTATTGAGGATTGAAGAATGAGGATTGAGGATTGAGGATTGAGGATTGAGGATTGAAGAAAGAGTATTGAGGATTGAAGATTGAGAATTGGGGATTGAGGATTGAGGATTGAGGATTGAAGATTGAGGATGAGGGCTGAGGGTTGAGGATTAAGGTTAGAGGACTGAGTGCTGAGGATTGAGGATTGAGAATTGAGGATTGAGGATTGAGGATTGAGGATTGTGAATGAGGGCTCAGGGTTGAGAATTGAGGTTTGAGTATAGAATCCTGAGAATTCAGGATATTCTATTGAGTATTGAGAATTGAGGATTGATGTTTGAGTATTGAGGATTGAGGATTGAGGATTGAGGATTGAGTATTGAAGATTGAGGATTGATGATTGAGTATTGAGTATTGAGGATTGAAGACTGAGTACTGAGGATTGGAGATTGAGAATTGAGGATTGAGGATTGTGGATTGAGGATTGCGGACTGAGGATTGAAGAGTCAGTATTGAGGATTGAAGATTGAGAATTGAGAATTGAGGATTGAACATTGAGGACTGAGTGTTGAGGTTTGAGTGATGAGAATTGATGAATGTGGATAGTGGTTTGAAGATTGCAGATTGAGTATTGAGTATTGAAAACTGCGCACTGAGGATATTCTATTGAGGATTGAGGATTGAAAACTGATTGTTGATGACTGAGGGCTAAAGATTGAGGATTCAGGAATGCGGATTCAGAATTGAGGTTCGAGGACTGAGGATTGAGGATTGAGGATTGAGAATTGAGGATTGAGGATTGAGGATTGAAGATTGAGGATTGGGTATTGAGGATTGAAGAATGAGGATTGAGGATTGAGGATTGAGGATTGAGGATTGAGGATTGAGGATTGAAGAAAGAGTATTGAGGATTGAAGATTGAGGATTGGGGATTGAGGATTGAGGATTGAGGATTGAAGATTGAGGATGTGGGCTGAGGGTTGAGGATTGAGGTTTGAAGACTGAGGGCTGAGGATTGAGGATTGAGAATTGAGGATTGAGGATTGAGGATTGAGGATTGTGAATGAGGGCTCAGGGTTGAGGATTGAGGTTTGAGTATAGATCCCTGAGAATTCAGGATATTCTATTGAGTATTGAGAATTGAGGATTGATGGTTGAGTATTGAGGATTGAGGATTGAGGATTGAAGATTGAGGATTGGGTATTGAGGATTGAAGAATGAGGATTGAGGATTGAGGATTGAGGATTGAGGATTGTGGATTGAGGATTGAGTACTGAAGATTGAGTATTGTGGATTAAAGATTGAGACCTGAGGATTGAGAATTGATGATTGAGGATTGAAGATTGAGGATTGGGGACTGAGTGTTGAGGGCTGAGTGATGAGAATTGATGTTTGTGGACAGAGATTTGAAGATTGCAGGTTGAATATTGAGTATTGAAAGGTGTGAATTGATGATATTCTATTGAGGATTGAGGATTGACAACTGATTGTTGAGGTCCGAGGTCTGAAGATTGAGGATTCAGGATTGAGGATTCAGGATTGAGGTTTGAGGACTGAGGATTGAGGATTGAGTATTGAGGATTGAGGATCGAGGACTGAGGATTGAAGATTGAGGATAGAGGATTGAGGATGAGGGCTGAGGGTTGAGGATTGAGGTTTGAGGACTGAGGACTGAGGATCGAGGATTGAGAATTGAGGATTGAGGATTGAGGATTGAGGATTGAGGATTGAGGATTGAAGATTGCAGATTGGGGACTGAGTGTTGAGGGTTGAGTGATGAGAATTGATGTTTGTGGATAGAGATTTGCAGATTGCAGACTGAGTGTTGAGGGTTGAGTGATGAGAATTGATGTTTGTGGATAGAGATTTGCAGATTGCAGACTGAGTATTGCGTATTGATAACTCTGAACTGAGGATATTCTATTGAGGATTGAGGATTGACAACTCATTGTTGAGGACTGAGTGCTGAAGATTGAGGACTCAGGATTGGGGATTCAGGATTGTGGTTTGAGGACTGAGGATTGAGGATTGAGGATTGTGGATTGAGGATTGATTATTGAGGATGGAAGATTGAGGATTGGGTATTGAGGATTGAACATTGAGGTTTGAGGATTGAGGATTGAGGATTGAGGATTCAGGATTGAGGATTGAAGAATGAATATTGATGATTGAAGATTGAGGATTGAGGATTGAGGGTTGTGGATTGAGGACGAGGACTGTGGGCTGAGTATTGATGTTTGAGATCTGAGGGTTGAGGATTGAGGATTGAGAATCGAGGATTGAGGATTGAGGATTGAAGATTGAGGATTGGGTATTGAGGATTGAAGAATGAGGAATGAGGATTGAGGATTGAGGATTGAGGATTGAAGAAAGAGTATTGAGGATTGAAGATTGAGGATTGGGGATTGAGGATTGAGGATTGAGGATTGAAGATTGAGGATGAGGGCTGAGGGTTGAGGATTGCGGTTTGAGGACTGAGGGCTGAGGATTGAGGATTGAGGATTGAGGATGTGGGCTGAGGGTTGAGGATTGAGGTCTGAGGACTGAGGACTGAGGATTGAGGATTGAGAATTGAGGATTGAGGATTGAGGATTGAAGATTGAGGATTGGGTATTGAGGATTGAAGAATGAGGATTGAGGATTGAGGATTGAGGATTGAGGATTGAGGATTGAAGATTGAGTATTGGGGATTAAAGATTGAGAATTTAGGATTGGGGATTGATGATTGAGGATTGAAGATTGAGGATTGAAGATTGAGGATTGGGGACTGAGTGTTGAGGGTTGAGTGATGAGAATTGATGTTTGTGGATAGAGATTTGAAGATTGCAGACTGAGTATTGCGTATTGAAAACTCTGAACTGAGGATATTCTATTGAGGATTGAGGATTGACAGCTGATTGTTGAGGACTGAGTGCTGAAGATTGAGGATTCAGGATTGAGGATTCAGGATTGTGGTTTGAGGACTGAGGATTGAGGATTGAGGTCTGAGGACTGAGGATTGAGGATTGAGAATTGATGATTGAGGATTGGGGATTGAGGATTGAGGATTGGGTATTGAGGATTGAAGAATGAGGATTGAGGATTGAGGATTGAGGATTGAGGATTGAAGAAAGAGTATTGAGGATTGAAGATTGAGAATTGGGGATTGAGGATTGAGGATTGAGGATTGAAGATTGAGGATGAGGGCTGAGGGTTGAGGATTAAGGTTAGAGGACTGAGTGCTGAGGATTGAGGATTGAGAATTGAGGATTGAGGATTGAGGATTGAGGATTGTGAATGAGGGCTCAGGGTTGAGAATTGAGGTTTGAGTATAGAATCCTGAGAATTCAGGATATTCTATTGAGTATTGAGAATTGAGGATTGATGTTTGAGTATTGAGGATTGAGGATTGAGGATTGAGGATTGAGTATTGAAGATTGAGGATTGATGATTGAGTATTGAGTATTGAGGATTGAAGACTGAGTACTGAGGATTGGAGATTGAGAATTGAGGATTGAGGATTGTGGATTGAGGATTGCGGACTGAGGATTGAAGAGTCAGTATTGAGGATTGAAGATTGAGAATTGAGAATTGAGGATTGAACATTGAGGACTGAGTGTTGAGGGTTGAGTGATGAGAATTGATGTTTGTGGATAGAGATTTGAAGATTGCAGACTGAGTATTGCGTATTGATAACTCTGAACTGAGGATATTCTATTGAGGATTGAGGATTGACAACTCATTGTTGAGGACTGAGAGCTGAAGATTGAGGACTCAGGATTGGGGATTCAGGATTGTGGTTTGAGGACTGAGGATTGAGGATTGAGGATTGTGGATTGAGGATTGATTATTGAGGATTGAAGATTGAGGATTGGGTATTGAGGATTGAACATTGAGGTTTGAGGATTGAGGATTGAGGATTGATGATTGAGGATTGAGGATTGAAGAATGAATATTGATGATTGAAAATTGAGGATTGAGGATTGAGGGTTGTGGACTCAGGACGAGGACTGAGGGCTGAGTATTGATGTTTGAGGTCTGAGGATTGAGGATTGAGGATTGAGAATCGAGGATTGAGGATTGAGGATTGAAGATTGAGGATTGGGTATTGAGGATTGAAGAATGAGGAATGAGGATTGAGGATTGAGGATTGAGGATTGAAGAAAGAGTGTTGAGGATTGAAGAGTGAGGATTGGGGATTGAGGATTGAGGATTGAGGATTGAAGATTGAGGATGAGGGCTGAGGGTTGAGGATTGCGGTTTGAGGACTGAGGGCTGAGGATTGAGGATTGAGGATTGAGGATGAGGGCTGAGGGTTGAGGATTGAGGATTGAGAATTGATGATTGAGGATTGAGGACTGAAGATTGAGGATTGGGTGTTGAGGATTGAATAATGAGGATTGAGGCTTGCGGATTGAGGATTGAGGATTGAAGAAAGAGTATTGAGGATTGAAGGTTGAGGATTGAGGATTGAGGATTGAGTATTGAGGATTGAAGATTGAGGATTGGGGATTGAGGATTGAGGATTGAGGATCGAAGATTGAGGATGAGTTCTGAGGGTTGAGGGTTGAGGTTAGAGGACTGAGGGCTGAGGATTGAGGATTGAGAATTGAGGATTGAGCATTGAGGATTGAGGATTGTGAATGAGGGCTCAGGATTGAGAATTGAGGTTTGAGTATAGAATCCTGAGAATTCAGGATATTCTATTGAGTATTGAGAATTGAAGATTGAGTATTCAGGATTGAGGATTGCGGATTGAGGATTGAGGTTTGAGGATTGAGTATTGAGGATTGAAGATTGAGGATTGGAGACTGAGTGTTGAAGATTGAGGATTGAGGATTGAGTATTGAGGATCGAGGATTGAGATTTGAAGATTCAGTATTGAGGATTGAAGATTGAGGATTGAGGATTGAGGATTGAGCATTGAGGACTGAGTGTTGAGGGTTGAGTGATGAGAATTGATGATTGTGGATAGAAGTTTGAAGATTGCAGATTGAGTATTGAGTATTCAAAACTGTGAATTGAGGATATTCTATTGAGGATTGAGGATTGACAACTGATTGTTGAGGACTGAGAGCTGAAGATTGAGGATTCAGGAATGCGGATTCAGAATTGAGGTTCGAGGACTGAGGATTGAGGATTGAGGATCGGGAATTGAGGTTTGAGGATTGAGGATTGAGGATTGAAGATTGAGTATTCAGGATTGAGGATTGAGGATTGAGGATTGAGGATTGAGGGTTGAGGATTGAGAATTGAGGATTGAGGATTGAAAATTGAGCATTGAGGATTGAAGTTTGAGGATTGAGGATTGAGGATTGAGGATTGAGGATTGAGGATTGAAGATTGAGGATGAGGGCTGAGGGTTGAGGATTGAAGATTGAGGATTGGGTATTGAGGATTGAAGAATGAGGATTGAGGATTGAGGATTGTGGATTGTGAATGAGGGCTCAGGGATGAGGATTGAGGTTTGAGTATAGAATCCTGAGAATTAAGGATATTCTATTGAGTATTGAGAATTGAGGATTGATGGTTGAGTATTGAGGATTGAGGATTGGGGATTGAGGATTGAGAATTGAGGATTGAGGATTGAGGATTGAGGATTGTGAATGAGGGCTCAGGGCTGAGGATTGAGGTTTGAGTATAGAATCCTGAGAATTCAGGGTATTCTATTGAGTATTGAGAATTGAGGATTGATGTTTGAGTATTGAGGATTGAGGATTGAGGATAGAGGATTGAGTATTGAAGATTGAGGATTGATGATTGAGGATTGAGTATTGAAGATTGAGGATTGATGATTGAGGATTGAGGATTGAGGATTGAGGATTGAGGATTGAAGATTGAGCATTCAGGATTGAGGGTTGAGGATTGAGGATTGAGGATTGAGGATTAAGTATTGATGATTGAAGATTGAGGATTGGGGACTGAGGATTGAAGATTGAGGATTGAGGATTGAGTATTGAGGATTGAGGATTGTGGATAGAAGATTCAGTATTGAGGATTGAAGATTGAGAATTGAGGATTGAGGATTGAGCATTGAGGACTGAGTGTTGAGGTTTGAGTGATGAGAATTGATGATTGTGGATAGTGGTTTGAAGATTGCAGATTGAGTATTGAGTATTGAAAACTGCGAATTGAGGATATTCTATTGAGGATTGAGGATTGACAACTGATTGTTGATGACTGAGGGCTGAAGATTGAGGATTCAGGAATGCGGATTCAGAATTGAGGTTCGAGGACTGAGGATTGAGGATTGGGGATTGAGAATTGAGGATTGAGGATTGAGGATTGAAGATTGAGGATTGGGTATTGAGGATTGAAGAATGAGGTTTGCGGATTGAGAATTGAGGATTGAGGATTGAAGATTGAGGATTGAGGATTGAGTGTTGTGGATTGAGGACGAGGACTGAGGGCTGAGTATTGATGTTTGAGGTCTGAGGATTGAGGATTGAGGATTGAGAATTGAGGATTGAGGATTGAGGATTGAAGATTGAGGATTGGGTATTGAGGATTGAACAATGAGGATTGAGGTTTGAGGATTGAGGATTGAAGATTGAGGATTGAGGATTGAGGATTGAGGGCTGAGGATTGAGGATTGAGGATTGAGGATTGAAGAATGAGGATTGAGGATTGTGGATTGAGGATTGAGGATTGAAGATTGAGGAATGAGGATTGAGTGTTGTGGATTGAGGACGAGGACTGAGGGCTGAGTATTGATGTTTGAGGTCTGAGGATTGAGGATTGAGGATTGATGATTGAGGATTGAGGATTGAGGATTGAGGATTGAGGATTGAGGATTGAGGATTGAAGATTGAGTATTCAGGATTGAGGATTGAGGATTGAGGATTGAGGATTGAGGATTGAGTATTGAGGATTGAAGATTGAGGATTGGGGACCGAGTGTTGAAGATTGAGGATTGAGGATTGAGTATTGAGGATTGAGGATTCAGGATTGAAGATTCAGTATTGAGGATTGAAGATTGAGGATTGAGGATTGTGTATTGAGCATTGAGGACTGAGTGTTGAGGGTTGAGTGATGAGAATTGATGATTGTGGATAGAAGTTTGAAGATTGCAGTTTGAGTATTGAGTATTGAAAACTGTGAATTGAGGATATTCTATTGAGGATTGAGGATTGACAACTGATTGTTGATGACTGAGGGATGAAGATTGAGTATTCAGGAATGCGGATTCAGAATTCAGGTTCGAGGACTGGGGATTGAGGATAGAGGATTGAGAATTGAGGTTTGAGGATTGAGGATTGAGGATTGAAGATTGGGTATTCAGGATTGAGGATTGAGGATTGAGGATTGAGGATTGAGGGTTGAGGATTGAGAATTGAGGATTGAGGATTGAAGATTGAGCATTGAGGATTGAAGTTTGAGGATTGAGGATTGAGGATTGAGGATTGAGGATTGAAGATTGAGGATGAGGGCTGAGGGTTGAGGATTGAGGTTTGAGGACTGAGGACTGAGGGTTGAGGATTGAGAATTGAGGATTGAGGATTGACGATTGAAGATTGAGGATTGGGTATTGAGGATTGAAGAATGAGGATTGAGGATTGAGGACTGAGGATTGAGGATTGAAGATTGAGTATTGAGGATTGAAGATTGAGGATTGGGGATTGAGGATTGAGGAGTGACGATTGAAGATTGAGGATGAAGTCTGAGGGTTGAGGATTGAGGTTTGAGGACTGAGGGCTGAGGATTGAGGATTGAGAATTGAGGATTGAGGATTGAGGATTGAGGATTGTGAATGAGGGCTCAGGGTTGAGGATTGAGGTTTGAGTATAGAATCCTGAGAATTCAGGATATTCTATTGAGTATTGAGAATTGAGGATTGATGTTTGAGCATTGAGGATTGAGGACTGAGGATTGAGGATTGAGTATTGAAGATTGAGGATTGATGATTGAGGATTGAGGATTGAAGATTGAGGATTGAGGATTGAGGATTGAAGATTGAGTATTCAGGATTGAGGGTTGAGGATTGAGGATTGAGGTTTGAGGATTGAGTATTGAGGATTGAAGACTGAGGATTGGGGACTGAGGATTGAAGATTGAGGATTGAGGATTGAGTATTGAGGATTGAGGATTGTGGATTGAAGATTCAGTATTGAGGATTGAAGATTGAGAATTGAGGATTGAGGATTGAGCATTGAGGACTGAGTGTTGAGGTTTGAGTGATGAGAATTGGTGATTGTGGATAGTGGTTTGAAGATTGCAGATTGAGTATTGAGTATTGAAAACTGCGAACTGAGGATATTCTATTGGGGATTGAGGATTGACAACTAATTGTTGATGACTGAGGGCTGAAGATTGAGGATTCAGGAATGCGGATTCAGAATTGAGGTTCGAGGACTGAGGATTGAGGATTGAGGATTGAGAATTGAGGATTGAGGATTGAGGATTGAAGATTGAGGATTGCGTATTGAGCATTGAAGAATCAGGATTGAGGATTGAGGATTGAGGATTGAGGATTGAAGATTGAGGATTGAGGATTGAGTGTTGTGGATTGCGGACGAGGACTGAGGGCTGAGTATTGACGTTTGAGGTCTGAGGATTGAGGATTGAGGATTGAGAATTGTGGATTGAGGATTGAGGATTGAAGATTGAGGATTGGGTATTGAGGATTGAAGAATGAGGATTGAGGATTGAGGATTGAGGATTGAGGATTGAAGAAAGAGTATTGAGGATTGAAGATTGAGGATTGGGGATTGGGGATTGAGGATTGAGGATCGAAGATTGAGGATGAGGGCTGAGGGTTGAGGATTGAGGTTTGTTGACTGAGGGCTGAGGATTGAGGACTGAGAATTGAGGATTGAGGATTGAGGATTGAGGATTGAGCATTGAGGACTGAGTGTTGAGGGTTGAGTGATGAGAATTGATGATTGTGGATAGAAGTTTGAAGATTGCAGATTGAGTATTGAGTATTGAAATCTGTGAATTGAGGATATTCTATTGAGGATTGAGGATTGACAACTGATTGTTGATGACTGAGGGCTGAAGATTGAGGATTCAGGAATGCGGATTCAGAATTGAGGTTCGAGGACTGAGGATTGAGGATTGAGGATTGAGAATTGAGGTTTGAGGATTGAGGATTGAGGATTGAAGATTGAGTATTCAGGATTGAGGATTGAGGATTGAGGATTGAGGATTGAGGGTTGAGGATTGAGGATTGAGGATTGAAGATTGAGTATTGAGGATTGAAGGTTGAGGATTGGGGATTGAGGATTGAGGATTGAGGATTGAAGATTGAGGATGAGGTCTGAGGGTTGAGGATTGAGGTTTCAGGACTGAGGGCTGAGGATTGAGGATTGAGAATTGAGGATTGAGGATTGAGGATTGAGGATTGTGAATGAGGGCTCAGGGTTGAGGATTGAGGTTTGAGTATAGAATCCTGAGAATTCAGGATATTCTATTGAGTATTGAGAATTGAGGATTGATGTTTGAGTATTGAGGATTGAGGATTGAGGATAGAGGATTGAGTATTGAAGATTGAGGATTGATGGTTGAGGATTGAGGATTGAGGATTGAGGATTGAGGATTGAAGATTGAGTATTCAGGATTGAGGGTTGAGGATTGAGGATTGAGGATTGAGGATTAAGTATTGAGGATTGAAGATTGAGGATTGGGGACTGAGGATTAAAGATTGAGGATTGAGGATTGAGTATTGAGGATTGAGGATTGTGGATAGAAGATTCAGTATTGAGGATTGAAGATTGAGAATTGAGGATTGAGGATTGAGCATTGAGGACTGAGTGTTGAGGTTTGAGTGATGAGAATTGATGATTGTGGATAGTGGTTAAAAGATTGCAGATTGAGTATTGAGTATTGAAAACAGCGAATTGAGGATATTCTATTGAGGATTGAGGATTGACAACTGATTGTTGATGACTGAGGGCTGAAGATTGAGGATTCAGGAATGCGGATTCAGAATTGAGGTTCGAGGACTGAGGATTGAGGATTGGGGATTGAGAATTGAGGATTGAGGATTGAGGATTGAAGATTGAGGATTGGGTATTGAGGATTGAAGAATGAGGTTTGAGGATTGAGGATTGAGGATTGAGGATTGAAGATTGAGGATTGAGGATTGAGTTTTGTGGATTGAGGACGAGGACTGAGGGCTGAGTATTGATGTTTGAGGTCTGAGGATTGAGGATTGAGGATTGAGAAATGAGGATTGAGGATTGAGGATTGAAGATTGAGGATTGGGTATTGAGGATTGAACAATGAGGATTGAGGTTTGAGGATTGAGGATTGAAGATTGAGGATTGAGGATTGAGGATTGAGGGTTGAGGATTGAGGATTGAGGATTGAGGATTGACGAATGAGGATTGAGGATTGAGGATTGAGGATTGAGGATTGAAGATTGAGGATTGAGGATTGAGTGTTGTGGATTGAGGACGAGGACTGAGGGCTGAGTATTGATGTTTGAGGTCTGAGGATTGAGGATTGAGGATTGATGATTGAGGATTGAGGATTGAGGATTGAGGATTGAGGATTGAGGATTGAGGATTGAAGATTGAGTATTCAGGATTGAGGATTGAGGATTGAGGATTGAGGATTGAGGATTGAGTATTGAGGATTGAAGATTGAGGATTGGGGACTGAGTGTTGAAGATTGAGGATTGAGGATTGAGTATTGAGGATTGAGGATTCAGGATTGAAGATTCAGTATTGAGGATTGAAGATTCAGGATTGAGGATTGAGTATTGAGCATTGAGGACTGAGTGTTGAGGGTTGAGTGATGAGAATTGATGATTGTGGATAGAAGTTTGAAGATTGCAGATTGAGTATTGAGTATTGAAAACTGTGAATTGAGGATATTCTATTGAGGATTGAGGATTGACAACCGATTGTTGATGACTGAGGGATGAAGATTGAGGATTCAGGAATGCGGATTCAGAATTGAGGTTCGAGGACTGGGGATTGAGGATTGAGGATTGAGAATTGAGGTTTGAGGATTGAGGATTGAAGATTGAGGATTGGGTATTGAGGATTGAAGAATGAGGTTTGAGGATTGAGGATTGAGGATTGAGGATTGAAGATTGAGGATTGAGGATTGAGTTTTGTGGATTGAGGACGAGGACTGAGGGCTGAGTATTGATGTTTGAGGTCTGAGGATTGAGGATTGAGGATTGAGAAATGAGGATTGAGGATTGAGGATTGAAGATTGAGGATTGGGTATTGAGGATTGAACAATGAGGATTGAGGTTTGAGGATTGAGGATTGAAGATTGAGGATTGAGGATTGAGGATTGAGGGTTGAAGATTGAGGATTGAGGATTGAGGATTGACGAATGAGGATTGAGGATTGAGGATTGAGGATTGAGGATTGAAGATTGACGATTGAGGATTGAGTGTTGTGGATTGAGGACGAGGACTGAGGGCTGAGTATTGATGTTTGAGGTCTGAGGATTGAGGATTGAGGATTGATGATTGAGGATTGAGGATTGAGGATTGAGGATTGAGGATTGAGGATTGAGGATTGAAGATTGAGTATTCAGGATTGAGGATTGAGGATTGAGGATTGAGGATTGAGGATTGAGTATTGAGGATTGAAGATTGAGGATTGGGGACTGAGTGTTGAAGATTGAGGATTGAGGATTGAGTATTGAGGATTGAGGATTCAGGATTGAAGATTCAGTATTGAGGATTGAAGATTCAGGATTGAGGATTGAGTATTGAGCATTGAGGACTGAGTGTTGAGGGTTGAGTGATGAGAATTGATGATTGTGGATAGAAGTTTGAAGATTGCAGATTGAGTATTGAGTATTGAAAACTGTGAATTGAGGATATTCTATTGAGGATTGAGGATTGACAACCGATTGTTGATGACTGAGGGATGAAGATTGAGGATTCAGGAATGCGGATTCAGAATTGAGGTTCGAGGACTGGGGATTGAGGATTGAGGATTGAGAATTGAGGTTTGAGGATTGAGGATTGAGGATTGAAGATTGAGCATTGAGGATTGAAGTTTGAGGATTGAGGATTGAGGATTGAGGATTGAGGATTGAAGATTGAGGATGAGGGCTGAGGGTTGAGGATTGAGGTTTGAGGACTGAGGACTGAGTGTTGAGGATTGAGAATTGAGGATTGAGGATTGACGATTGAAGATTGAGGGTTGGGTATTGGGGATTGAAGAATGAGGATTGAGGATTGAGGATTGAGGATTGAGGATTGAAGATTGAGTATTGAGGATTGAAGATTGAGGATTGGGGATTGAGGATTGAGGAGTGAGGATTGAAGATTGAGGATGAGGTCTGAGGGTTGAGGATTGAGGTTTGAGGACTGAGGGCTGAGGATTGAGGATTGAGAATTGAGGATTGAGGATTGAGGATTGAGGATTGTGAATGAGGCCTCAGGGTTGAGGATTGAGGTTTGAGTATAGAATCCTGAGAATTCAGGATATTCTATTGAGTATTGAGAATTGAGGATTGATGTTTGAGCATTGAGGATTGAGGTCTGAGGATTGAGGATTGAGTATTGAAGATTGAGGATTGATGATTGAGGATTGAGGATTGAGGATTGAGGATTGAGGATTGAAGATTGAGTATTCAGGATTGAGGGTTGAGGATTGAGGATTGAGGATTGAGGATTAAGTATTGAGGATTGAAGATTGAGGATTGGGGACTGAGGATTGAAGATTGAGGATTGAGGATTGAGTATTGAGGATTGAGGATTGTGGATAGAAGATTCAGTATTGAGGATTGAAGATTGAGAATTGAGGATTGAGGATTGAGCATTGAGGACTGAGTGTTGAGGTTTGAGTGATGAGAATTGATGATTGTGGATAGTGGTTAAAAGATTGCAGATTGAGTATTGAGTATTGAAAACAGCGAATTGAGGATATTCTATTGAGGATTGAGGATTGACAACTGATTGTTGATGACTGAGGGCTGAAGATTGAGGATTCAGGAATGCGGATTCAGAATTGAGGTTCGAGGACTGAGGATTGAGGATTGGGGATTGAGAATTGAGGATTGAGGATTGAGGATTGAAGATTGAGGATTGGGTATTGAGGATTGAAGAATGAGGTTTGAGGATTGAGGATTGAGGATTGAGGATTGAAGATTGAGGATTGAGGATTGAGTTTTGTGGATTGAGGACGAGGACTGAGGGCTGAGTATTGATGTTTGAGGTCTGAGGATTGAGGATTGAGGATTGAGAAATGAGGATTGAGGATTGAGGATTGAAGATTGAGGATTGGGTATTGAGGATTGAACAATGAGGATTGAGGTTTGAGGATTGAGGATTGAAGATTGAGGATTGAGGATTGAGGATTGAGGGTTGAGGATTGAGGATTGAGGATTGAGGATTGAAGAATGAGGATTGAGGATTGAGGATTGAGGATTGAGGATTGAAGATTGAGGATTGAGGATTGAGTGTTGTGGATTAAGGACGAGGACTGAGGGCTGAGTATTGATGTTTGAGGTCTGAGGATTGAGGATTGAGGATTGATGATTGAGGATTGAGGATTGAGGATTGAGGATTGAGGATTGAGGATTGAGGATTGAAGATTGAGTATTCAGGATTGAGGATTGAGGATTGAGGATTGAGGATTGAGGATTGAGTATTGAGGATTGAAGATTGAGGATTGGGGACTGAGTGTTGAAGATTGAGGATTGAGGATTGAGTATTGAGGATTGAGGATTCAGGATTGAAGATTCAGTATTGAGGATTGAAGATTCAGGATTGAGGATTGAGTATTGAGCATTGAGGACTGAGTGTTGAGGGTTGAGTGATGAGAATTGATGATTGTGGATAGAAGTTTGAAGATTGCAGATTGAGTATTGAGTATTGAAAACTGTGAATTGAGGATATTCTATTGAGGATTGAGGATTGACAACCGATTGTTGATGACTGAGGGATGAAGATTGAGGATTCAGGAATGCGGATTCAGAATTGAGGTTCGAGGACTGGGGATTGAGGATTGAGGATTGAGAATTGAGGTTTGAGGATTGAGGATTGAGGATTGAAGATTGAGCATTGAGGATTGAAGTTTGAGGATTGAGGATTGAGGATTGAGGATTGAGGATTGAAGATTGAGTATTCAGGATTGAGGGTTGAGGATTGAGGATTGAGGATTGAGGATTGAGTATTGAGGATTGAAGATTGAGGATTGGGGACTGAGGATTGAAGATTGAGGATTGAGGATTGAGTATTGAGGATTGAGGATTGTGGATTGAAGGTTCAGTATTGAGGATTGAAGATTGAGAATTGAGGATTGAGGATTGAGCATTGAGGACTGAGTGTTGAGGTTTGAGTGATGAGAATTGGTGATTGTGGATAGTGGTTTGAAGATTGCAGATTGAGTATTGAGTATTGAAAACTGCGAACTGAGGATATTCTATTGGGGATTGAGGATTGACAACTAATTGTTGATGACTGAGGGCTGAAGATTGAGGATTCAGGAATGCGGATTCAGAATTGAGGTTCGAGGACTGAGTATTGAGGATTGAGGATTGAGAATTGAGGATTGAGGATTGAGGATTGAAGATTGAGGATTGGGTATTGAGGATTGAAGAATCAGGATTGAGGATTGAGGATTGAGGATTGAGGATTGAAGAAAGAGTATTGAGGATTGAAGATTGAGGATTGGGGATTGAGGATTGAGTATTGAAGATTGAGGATAGATGATTGAGGATTGAGGATTGAGGATTGAGGATTGAGGATTGAGGATTGGGGATTCAGTATTGAGGATTGAGGATTGTGGATTGAAGATTCAGTATTGAGGATTGAAGATTGAGAATTGAGGATTGAGGATTGAGCATTGAGGACTGAGTGTAGAGGGTTGAGTGATGAGAATTGATGATTGTGGATAGTGGTTTGCAGATTGCAGATTGAGTATTGAGTATTGAAAACTGCGAACTGAGGATATTCTATTGAGGATTGAGGATTGATAACTGATTGTTGATGACTGAGGGCTGAAGATTGAGGATTCAGGAATGCGGATTCAGAATTGAGGTTCGAGGACTGAGGATTGAGGATTGAGGATTGAGAATTGAGGATTGAGGATTGAGGATTGAAGATTGAGGATTGGGTATTGAGGATTGAATAATGAGGATTGAGGATTGAGGATTGAGGATTGAGGATTGAGGATTGAGGATTGAAGAAAGAGTATTGAGGATTGAAGATTGAGGATTGGGGATTGAGGATTTAGGATTGAGGATTGAAGATTGAGGATGAGGTCTGAGGGTTAAGGATTGAGGTTTGAGGACTGAGGGCTGAGGATTGAGGATAGAGAATTGAGGATTGAGGATTGAGGATTGAGGATTGTGAATGAGGGCTCAGGGTTGAGGATTGAGGTTTGAGTATAGAATCCTGAGAATTCAGGATATTATATTGAGTATTGAGAATTGGGGATTGATGTTTGAGTATTGAGGATTGAGGATTGAGGATTGAGGATTGAGTATTGAAGATTGAGGATTGATGATTGAGGATTGAGGATTGAGGATTGAGTATTGAGGATTGAGGATTGAAGATTGAGTATTCAGGATTGAGGGTTGAGGATTAAGGATTGAGGATTGAGGATTGAGTATTGAGGATTGAAGATTGAGGATTGGGGACTGAGGATTGAAGATTGAGGATTGAGGATTGAGTATTGAGGATTGAGGATTGTTGATTGAAGATTCAGTATTGATGATTGAAGATTGAGAATTGAGGATTGAGGATTGAGCATTGAGGACTAAGTGTTGAGGTTTGAGTGATGAGAATTGATGAATGTGGATAGTGGTTTGAAGATTGCAGATTGAGTATTGAGTATTGAAAACTGCGAACTGAGGATATTCTATTGAGGATTGAGGATTGAAAACTGATTGTTGATGACTGAGGGCTGAAGATTGAGGATTCAGGAATGCGGATTCAGAATTGAGGTTCGAGGACTGAGGACTGAGGATTGAGGATTGAGAATTGAGGATTGAGGATTGAGGATTGAAGATTGAGGATTGGGTATTGAGGATTGAAGAATGAGGATTGAGGATTGAGGATTGAGGATTGAGGATTGAGGATTGAGGATTGAAGAAAGAGTATTGAGGATTGAAGATTGAGGATAGGGGATTGAGGATTGAGGATTGAGGATTGAAGATTGAGGATGTGGGCTGAGGGTTGAGGATTGAGGTTTGAGGACTGAGGGCTGAGGATTGAGGATTGAGAATTGAGGATTGAGGATTGAGGATTGAGGATTGTGAATGAGGGCTCAGGGTTGAGGATTGAGGTTTGAGTATAGATCCCTGAGAATTCAGGATATTCTATTGAGTATTGAGAATTGAGGATTGATGGTTGAGTATTGAGGATTGAGGATTGAGGATTGAAGATTGAGGATTGGGTATTGAGGATTGAAGAATGAGGATTGAGGATTGAGGATTGAGGATTGAGGATTGAGGATTGAGGATTGAGGACTGAAGATTGAGTATTGTGGATTAAAGATTGAGACCTGAGGATTGAGGATTGATGATTGAGGATTGAAGATTGAGGATTGGGGACTGAGTGTTGAGGGCTGAGTGATGAGAATTGATGTTTGTGGACAGAGATTTGAAGATTGCAGGTTGAATATTGAGTATTGAAAGGTGTGAATTGATGATATTCTATTGAGGATTGAGGATTGACAACTGATTGTTGAGGTCCGAGGTCTGAAGATTGAGGATTCAGGATTGAGGATTCAGGATTGAGGTTTGAGGACTGAGGATTGAGGATTGAGGATTGAGGATTGAGGATCGAGGACTGAGGATTGAAGATTGAGGATAGAGGATTGAGGATGAGGGCTGAGGGTTGAGGATTGAGGTTTGAGGACTGAGGACTGAGGATCGAGGATTGAGAATTGAGGATTGAGGATTGAGGATTGAGGATTGAGGATTGAGGATTGAAGATTGCAGATTGGGGACTGAGTGTTGAGGGTTGAGTGATGAGAATTGATGTTTGTGGATAGAGATTTGCAGATTGCAGACTGAGTGTTGAGGGTTGAGTGATGAGAATTGATGTTTGTGGATAGAGATTTGCAGATTGCAGACTGAGTATTGCGTATTGATAACTCTGAACTGAGGATATTCTATTGAGGATTGAGGATTGACAACTCATTGTTGAGGACTGAGTGCTGAAGATTGAGGACTCAGGATTGGGGATTCAGGATTGTGGTTTGAGGACTGAGGATTGAGGATTGAGGATTGTGGATTGAGGATTGATTATTGAGGATGGAAGATTGAGGATTGGGTATTGAGGATTGAACATTGAGGTTTGAGGATTGAGGATTGAGGATTGAGGATTCAGGATTGAGGATTGAAGAATGAATATTGATGATTGAAGATTGAGGATTGAGGATTGAGGGTTGTGGATTGAGGACGAGGACTGTGGGCTGAGTATTGATGTTTGAGATCTGAGGGTTGAGGATTGAGGATTGAGAATCGAGGATTGAGGATTGAGGATTGAAGATTGAGGATTGGGTATTGAGGATTGAAGAATGAGGAATGAGGATTGAGGATTGAGGATTGAGGATTGAAGAAAGAGTATTGAGGATTGAAGATTGAGGATTGGGGATTGAGGATTGAGGATTGAGGATTGAAGATTGAGGATGAGGGCTGAGGGTTGAGGATTGCGGTTTGAGGACTGAGGGCTGAGGATTGAGGATTGAGAATTGAGGATTGAGGATTGACGATTGAAGATTGAGGGTTGGGTATTGGGGATTGAAGAATGAGGATTGAGGATTGAGGATTGAGGATTGAGGATTGAAGATTGAGTATTGAGGATTGAAGATTGAGGATTGGGGATTGAGGATTGAGGAGTGAGGATTGAAGATTGAGGATGAGGTCTGAGGGTTGAGGATTGAGGTTTGAGGACTGAGGGCTGAGGATTGAGGATTGAGAATTGAGGATTGAGGATTGAGGATTGTGAATGGGGCCTCAGGGTTGAGGATTGAGGTTTGAGTATAGAATCCTGAGAATTCAGGATATTCTATTGAGTATTGAGAATTGAGGATTGATGTTTGAGCATTGAGGATTGAGGTCTGAGGATTGAGGATTGAGTATTGAAGATTGAGGATTGATGATTGAGGATTGAGGATTGAAGATTGAGGATTGAGGATTGAGGATTGAAGATTGAGTATTCAGGATTGAGGGTTGAGGATTGAGGATTGAGGATTGAGGATTGAGTATTGAGGATTGAAGATTGAGGATTGGGGACTGAGGATTGAAGATTGAGGATTGAGGATTGAGTATTGAGGATTGAGGATTGTGGATTGAAGGTTCAGTATTGAGGATTGAAGATTGAGAATTGAGGATTGAGGATTGAGCATTGAGGACTGAGTGTTGAGGTTTGAGTGATGAGAATTGGTGATTGTGGATAGTGGTTTGAAGATTGCAGATTGAGTATTGAGTATTGAAAACTGCGAACTGAGGATATTCTATTGGGGATTGAGGATTGACAACTAATTGTTGATGACTGAGGGCTGAAGATTGAGGATTCAGGAATGCGGATTCAGAATTGAGGTTCGAGGACTGAGTATTGAGGATTGAGGATTGAGAATTGAGGATTGAGGATTGAGGATTGAAGATTGAGGATTGGGTATTGAGGATTGAAGAATCAGGATTGAGGATTGAGGATTGAGGATTGAGGATTGAAGATTGAGGATTGATGATTGAGTGTTGTGGATTGAGGACGAGGACTGAGGGCTGAGTATTGATGTTTGAGGTCTGAGGATTGAGGATTGAGGATTGAGAATTGAGGATTGAGGATTGAGGATTGAAGATTGAGGATTGGGTATTGAGGATTGAAGAATGAGGATTGAGGATTGAGGATTGAGGATTGAGGATTGAAGAAAGAGTATTGAGGATTGAAGATTGAGGATTGGGGATTGAGGATTGAGGATTGAGGATTGAAGATTGAGGATGTGGGCTGAGGGTTGAGGATTGAGGTTTGAGGACTGAGGGCTGAGGATTGAGGACTGAGAATTGAGGATTGAGGATTGAGGATTGAGGATTGTGAATGAGGGCTCAGGGCTGAGGATTGAGGTTTGAGTATAGAACCCTGTGAATTCAGGATATTCTATTGAGTATTGAGAACTGAGGATTGATGGTTGAGTATTGAGGATTGAGGATTGGGGATTGAGGATTGAGTATTGAAGATTGAGGATAGATGATTGAGGATTGAGGATTGAGGATTGAGGATTGAGGATTGAGGATTGAGGATTCAGTATTGAGGATTGAGGATTGTGGATTGAAGATTCAGTATTGAGGATTGAAGATTGAGAATTGAGGATTGAGGATTGAGCATTGAGGACTGAGTGTAGAGGGTTGAGTGATGAGAATTGATGATTGTGGATAGTGGTTTGCAGATTGCAGATTGAGTATTGAGTATTGAAAACTGCGAACTGAGGATATTCTATTGAGGATTGAGGATTGATAACTGATTGTTGATGACTGAGGGCTGAAGATTGAGGATTCAGGAATGCGGATTCAGAATTGAGGTTCGAGGACTGAGGATTGAGGATTGAGGATTGAGAATTGAGGATTGAGGATTGAGGATTGAAGATTGAGGATTGGGTATTGAGGATTGAAGAATGAGGATTGAGGATTGAGGATTGAGGATTGAGGATTGAGGATTGAGGATTGAAGAAAGAGTATTGAGGATTGAAGATTGAGGATTGGGGATTGAGGATTGAGGATTGAGGATTGAAGATTGAGGATGAGGGCTGAGGGTTGAGGATTGCGGTTTGAGGACTGAGGGCTGAGGATTGAGGATTGAGGATTGAGGATGTGGGCTGAGGGTTGAGGATTGAGGTCTGAGGACTGAGGTCTGAGGATTGAGGATTGAGAATTGAGGATTGAGGATTGAGGATTGAAGATTGAGGATTGGGTATTGAGGATTGAAGAATGAGGATTGAGGATTGAGGATTGAGGATTGAGGATTGAGGATTGAAGATTGAGTATTGGGGATTAAAGATTGAGAATTTAGGATTGGGGATTGATGATTGAGGATTGAAGATTGAGGATTGAAGATTGAGGATTGGGGACTGAGTGTTGAGGGTTGAGTGATGAGAATTGATGTTTGTGGATAGAGATTTGAAGATTGCAGACTGAGTATTGCGTATTGAAAACTCTGAACTGAGGATATTCTATTGAGGATTGAGGATTGACAACTGATTGTTGAGGACTGAGTGCTGAAGATTGAGGATTCAGGATTGAGGATTCAGGATTGTGGTTTGAGGACTGAGGATTGAGGATTGAGGTCTGAGGACTGAGGATTGAGCATTGAGAATTGATGATTGAGGATTGGGGATTGAGGATTGAGGATTGGGTATTGAGGATTGAAGAATGAGGATTGAGGATTGAGGATTGAGGATTGAGGATTGAAGAAAGACTATTGAGGATTGAAGATTGAGAATTGGGGATTGAGGATTGAGGATTGAGGATTGAAGATTGAGGATGAGGGCTGAGGGTTGAGGATTAAGGTTAGAGGACTGAGTGCTGAGGATTGAGGATTGAGAATTGAGGATTGAGGATTGAGGATTGAGGATTGTGAATGAGGGCTCAGGGTTGAGAATTGAGGTTTGAGTATAGAATCCTGAGAATTCAGGATATTCTATTGAGTATTGAGAATTGAGGATTGATGTTTGAGTATTGAGGATTGAGGATTGAGGATTGAGGATTGAGTATTGAAGATTGAGGATTGATGATTCAGTATTGAGTATTGAGGATTGAAGACTGAGTACTGAGGATTGGAGATTGAGAATTGAGGATTGAGGATTGTGGATTGAGGATTGCGGACTGAGGATTGAAGAGTCAGTATTGAGGATTGAAGATTGAGAATTGAGAATTGAGGATTGAACATTGAGGACTGAGTGTTGAGGGTTGAGTGATGAGAATTGATGTTTGTGGATAGAGATTTGAAGATTGCAGACTGAGTATTGCGTATTGATAACTCTGAACTGAGGATATTCTATTGAGGATTGAGGATTGACAACTCATTGTTGAGGACTGAGAGCTGAAGATTGAGGACTCAGGATTGGGGATTCAGGATTGTGGTTTGAGGACTGAGAATTGAGGATTGAGGATTGTGGATTGAGGATTGATTATTGAGGATTGAAGATTGAGGATTGGGTATTGAGGATTGAACATTGAGGTTTGAGGATTGAGGATTGAGGATTGATGATTGAGGATTGAGGATTGAAGAATGAATATTGATGATTGAAGATTGAGGATTGAGGATTGAGGGTTGTGGATTGAGGACGCGGACTGTGGGCTGAGTATTGATGTTTGAGATCTGAGGGTTGAGGATTGAGGATTGAGAATCGAGGATTGAGGATTGAGGATTGAAGATTGAGGATTGGGTATTGAGGATTGAAGAATGAGGAATGAGGGTTGAGGATTGAGGATTGAGGATTGAAGAAAGAGTATTGAGGATTGAAGATTGAGGATTGTGGATTGAGGATTGAGGATTGAGGATTGAAGATTGAGGATGAGGGCTGAGGGTTGAGGATTGATGTTTGAGGACTGAGGACTGAGGGTTAAGGATTGAGAATTGAGGATTGAGGATTGACGATTGAAGATTGAGGATTGGGTATTGAAGATTGAGGATTGGGGATTGAGGATTGAGGATTGAGGATCGAAGATTCAGGATGAGGTCTGAGGGTTGAGGATTGAGGTTAGAGGACTGAGTGCTGAGGATTGGGGATTGAGAATTGAGGATTGAGGATTGAGGATTTAGGATTGTGAATGAGGGCTCAGGGTTGAGAATTGAGGTTTGAGTATAGAATCCTGAGAATTCAGGATATTCTATTGAGTATTGAGAATAGAGGATTGATGTTTGAGTATTGAGGATTGAGGATTGAGGATTGAGGATTGAGTATTGAAGATTGAGGATTGATGATTGAGTATTGAGTATTGAGGATTGAAGACTGAGTACTGAGGATTGGAGATTGAGAATTGAGGATTGAGGATTGTGGATTGAGGATTGCGGACTGAGGATTGAAGAGTCAGTATTGAGGATTGAAGATTGAGAATTGAGAATTGAGGATTGAACATTGAGGACTGAGTGTTGAGGGTTGAGTGATGAGAATTGATGTTTGTGGATAGAGATTTGAAGATTGCAGGTTGAGTATTGAGTATTGAAAGGTGTGAATTGATGATATTCTATTGAGGATTGAGGATTCAGGATTGAAGATTGAGGATTGGGGACTGAGTGTTGAGGGTTGCGTGATGAGAATTGATGTTTGTGGATAGAGATTTGAAGATTGCAGACTGAGTATTGCGTATTGAAAACTCTGAACTGAGGATATTCTATTGAGGATTGAGGATTGACAACTGATTGTTGAGGACTGAGTGCTGAAGATTGAGGATTCAGGATTGAGGATTCAGGATTGTGGTTTGAGGACTGAGGATTGAGTATTGAGGATTGAGGTTTGAGGATTGAGGATTGAAAATTGAGGATTGAGTATTGAGTTTTGAACATTGAGGTTTGAGGATTGAGGATTGGGGATTGAGGATTGAGGATTGAAGATTGAATATTGATGATTGAAGGTTGAGGATTGAGGATTGAGGGCTGTGGATTGAGGACGAGGACTGAGGGCTGAGTATTGATGTTTGAGGTCTGAGGATTGAGGATTGAGGATTGAGAATTGAGTATTGAGGATTGAGGATTGAAGATAGAGGATTGGGTATTGATGATTGAAGAATGAGGATTGACGATTGAGGATTGAGGATTGAGGATTGAAGAAAGAGGATTGAGGATTGAAGATTGAGGATTGGGGATTGAGGATTGAGGATTGAGGATTGAAGATTGAGGATGAGGGCTGAGGGTTGACGATTGAGGTTTGAGGACTGAGGGCTGAGGATTGAGGATTGAGAGTTGAGGATTGAGGATTGAGGATTGAGGATTGTGAATGAGGGCTCAGGGATGAGGATTGAGGTTTGAGTATAGAATCCTGAGAATTAAGGATATTCTATTGAGTATTGAGAATTGAGGATTGATGGTTGAGTATTGAGGATTGAGGATTGGGGATTGAGGATTGAGAATTGAGGATTGAGGATTGAGGATTGAGGATCGTGAATGAGGGCTCAGGGCTGAGGATTGAGGTTTGAGTATAGAATCCTGAGAATTCAGGATATTCTATTGAGTATTGAGAATTGAGGATTGATGGTTGAGTATTGAGGATTGTGGATTGAGGATTGAGGATTGAGTATTGAAGATTGAGGATAGATGGTTGAGGATTGAGGTTTGAGGATTGAGGATTGAGGATTGAGGATTGAAGATTGAGTATTCAGGATTGAGGTTTGAGGATTGAGGATTGAGTATTGAGGATTGAGTATTGAGGATTGAAGATTGAGGATTGGGGACTGAGTGTTGAAGATTGAGTATTGAGGATTGAGTATTGAGGATTGAGGATTGAGGATTGAAGATTCAGTATTGAGGATTGAAGGTTGAGGATTGAGGATTGAGGATTGAGCATTGAGGACTGAGCGTTGAGGGTTGAGTGATGAGAATTGATGATTGTGGATAGAAGTTTGAAGATTGCAGATTGAGTATTGAGTATTGAATTCTGTGAATTAAGGATATTCTATTGAGGATTGAGGATTGACAACTGATTGTTGATGACTGAGGGCTGAAGATTGAGGATTCAGGAATGCGGATTCAGAATTGAGGTTCGAGGACTGAGGATTTAGGATTGAGGATTGAGAATTGAGGTTTGAGGATTGAGGATTGAGGATTGAAGATTGAGTATTCAGGATTGAGGATTGAGGATTGAGGATTGAGGATTGAGGGTTGAGGATTGAGGATTGAGGATTGAAGATTGAGTATTGAGGATTGAAGATTGAGGATTGGGGATTGAGGATTGAGGATTGAGGATTGAAGATTGAGGATGAGGTCTGAGGGTTGAGGATTGAGGTTTGAGGACTGAGGGCTGAAGATTGAGGATTGAGAATTGAGGATTGAGGATTGAGGATTGAGGATTGTGAATGAGGGCTCAGGGTTGAGGATTGAGGTTTGAGTATAGAATCCTGAGAATTCAGGATATTCTATTGAGTATTGAGAATTGAGGATTGATGTTTGAGCATTGAGGATTGAGGACTGAGGATTGAGGATTGAGTATTGAAGATTGAGGATTGATGATTGAGGATTGAGGATTGAAGATTGAGGATTGAGGATTGAGGATTGAAGATTGAGTATTCAGGATTGAGGGTTGAGGATTGAGGATTGAGGATTGAGGATTGAGTATTGAGGATTGAAGATTGAGGATTGGGGACTGAGGGTTGAAGATTGAGGATTGAGGATTGAGTATTGAGGATTGAGGATTGTGGATTGAAGATTCAGTATTGAGGATTGAATATTGAGGATTGAGGATTGAGGATTGAGCATTGAGGACTGAGTGTTGAGGTTTGAGTGATGAGAATTGGTGATTGTGGATAGTGGTTTGAAGACTGCAGATAGAGTATTGAGTATTGAAAACTGCGAACTGAGGATATTCTATTGGGGATTGAGGATTGACAACTGATTGTTGATGACTGAGGGCTGAAGATTGAGGATTCAGGAATGCGGATTCAGAATTGAGGTTCGAGGACTGAGGATTGAGGATTGAGGATTGAGAATTGAGGATTGAGGATTGAGGATTGAAGAATGAGGATTGGGTATTGAGGATTGAAGAATCAGGATTGAGGATTGAGGATCGAGGATTGAGGATTGAAGATTGAGGATTGAGGATTGAGTGTTGTGGATTGAGGACGAGGACTGAGGGCTGAGTATTGATGTTTGAGGTCTGAGGATTGAGGATTGAGGATTGAGAATTGAGGATTGAGGATTGAGGATTGAAGATTGAGGATTGGGTATTGAGGATTGAAGAATGATGATTGAGGATTGAGGATTGAGGATTGAGGATTGAAGAAAGAGTATTGAGGATTGAAGATTGAGGATTGGGGATTGAGGATTGAGGATTGAGGATTGAAGATTGAGGATGTGGGCTGAGGGTTGAGGATTGAGGTTTGAGGACTGAGGGCTGAGGATTGAGGATTGAGAATTGAGGATTGAGGATTGTGGATTGAGGATTGTGAATGAGGGCTCAGGGCTGAGGATTGAGGTTTGAGTATAGAACCCTGAGAATTCAGGATATTCTATTGAGTATTGAGAACTGAGGATTGATGGTTGAGTATTGAGGATTGAGGATTGGGGATTGAGGATTGAGTATTGAAGATTGAGGATAGATGATTGAGGATTGAGGATTGAGGATTGAGGATTGAGAATTGAGGATTGAAGATTGAGTATTCAGGATTGAGGGTTGAGGATTGAGGATTGAGGATTGAAGATTGAGTATTGAGGATTGAAGATTGAGGATTGGGGACTGAGGATTGAAGATTGTGGATTGAGGATTCAGTATTGAGGATTGAGGATTGTGGATTGAAGATTCAGTATTGAGGATTGAAGATTGAGAATTGAGGATTGAGGATTGAGCATTGAGGACTGAGTGTTGAGGGTTGTGTGATGAGAATTGATGATTGTGGATAGAGGTTTGAAGATTGCAGATTGAGTATTGAGTATTGAAAACGGTGAATTGATGATATTCTATTGAGGATTGAGGATTGGCAACTGATTGTTGAGGAGCGAGGGCTGAAAATTGATGATTCAGGATTGAGGATTAAGGATTGAGGTTTGAGGACTGAGGATTGAGGATTGAAGATTGAGCATTGAAGATTGAGTATTGATGATTGAAGATTGAGGATTGAGGATTGCGGATTGAGGATTGAGGATTGAGGATTGAGTATTGAGGATTGAGGATTGAGGATTGAATACTGAATATTGATGATTGAAGATTGAAGATCGAGGATAGAGGGTTGTGGATTGAGGACGAGGACTGAGGGTTGAGTATTGACGTTTGAGTTCTGAGGACTGAGGATTGAGGATTGAGAATTGAGGATTGAGGATTGAGGATTGAAGATTGAGGATTGGGTATTGAGGATTGAAGAATGAGGATTGAGGATTGAGGATTGAGGATTGAGGATTGAAGATTGAGTATTGAGGATTGAGGATTGAGGATTGACGATTGAGGATTGAAGATTCAGTATTGAGGGTGGAAGATTGAGAATTGAGGATTGAGGATTGAACACTGAGGACTGAGTGTTGAGGGTTGAGTGATGAGAATTGATGTTTGTGGATAGAGATTTGAAGATTGCAGGTTGAGTATTGAGTATTGAGACCTGTGAATTGAGGATATTCTATTGAGGATTGAGGATTGACAACTGATTGTTGAGGACTGAGAGCTGAAGATAGAGGATTCAGGATTGAGGATTCAGAATCGAGGTTTTAGGACTGAGGATTGAGGATTGAAGATTGAGTATTGAGGATTGAAGATTGACGATTGAGGATTGAGGATTGAGGACCGAGGATTGAGGATTGAGGATTGAGGCTTGAGGATTGAGGATTGAGGACTGAAGATTCAGTATTGAGGATTGAAGATTGAGAATTGAGGATTGAGGATTGAACATTGAGGACTGAGTGTTGAGGGTTGAGTGATGAGAATTGATGTTTGTGGATAGAGATTTGAAGATTGCAGATTGAGTATTGAGTATTGAAAACTGCGAATTGAGGATATTCTATTGAGGATTGAGGATTGACTGCGGACTGTTGAGGACAGAGGGCTGAAGATTGAGGATACAGGATTGAGGATTCAGAATTGAGGTTTGAGGACTGAGGATTGAGGATTGAAGATTGAGTATTGAGGATTGAAGAATGACGATTGAGGATTGAGAATTGTGGATTCAGGATTGAGGATTGAGCATTGAAGACTGAGTATTGAGGATTGAAGGTTTAGGATTGTGGATTGAGGATTGAGAATTGAGGATTGAATATTGAGGATTGGGGACTGAGTGTTGAGGGTTGAGTGATGAGAATTGATGTTTGTGGATAAGGATTTGAAGATTGCAGATTGAGTATTGAGTAATGAAAGCTGTGAATTGATGACATTCTATTGAGGATTGAGGATTGACAACTGACTGTATAGGACTGAGGGCTGAAGATTGAGGATTCAGGATTGAGGATTCAGCATTGAGGTTTGAGGACTGAGGATTGAGGATTGGAGGTTGCGGAATGAGGATTGAAGATTGAGGATTGAGGATTGAGGGTTGTGGATTGAGGACGAGGACTGAGGTTTGAGTATTGATGTTTGAGGTCCGAGAATAGAGGATTGAGTATTGAGAATTGAGGATTGAGGATTGTGGATTGAGGATTGAGGATTGAGTATTGAAGATTGAGAGTTGAGGATTGAGGATTGAAGATTGAGTATTGAGGATTGAAGATTGAGGATTGAGGATTGAGGATTGAAGATTGACGATTGACGATTGAAGATTGATGATTGGGGATTGAGGATTGAGGATTGAGGATTGAAGATTGAGGATTGAAGATTGAGTATTGAGGATTGAAGATTGAGGATTGGGTATTGAGGATTGAAGAATGAGGATTGAGGATTGAGGATTGAGGATTGAGGATTGAGTATTGAAGATTGAGAGTTGAGGATTGAGGATTGAAGATTGAGTATTGAGGATTGAAGATTGAGGATTGAGGATTGAGGATTGAAGATTGACGATTGAGGATTTTGAATTGAGGATTGAGGATTGAGGATTGAGGATTGAGCATTGGAGATTGAGGATTGAGGACTGAAGATTCAGTATTGAGGATTGAAGATTGAGAATTGAGGATTGAGGATTGAACATTGAGGACTGAGTGTTGAGGGTTGAGTGATGAGAATTGATGTTTGTGGATAGAGATTTGAAGATTGCAGATTGAGTATTGAGTAATGAAAACTGTGAATTGATGATATTCTATTGAGGATTGAGGATTGACAACTGATTGTTGAGGAGTGAGGGCTGAAGATTGAGGATTCAGGATTGAGGATTAAGGATTGAGGTTTCAGGACTGAGGATTGAGGATTGAAGATTGAGGATTGAGGGTTGAAGGTTGAGGATTGAGGATTGAGAATTGAGTATTGGGGATGAGGGCTGAGGGTTGAGGATTGACGTTAGAGGACTGAGGACTGTGGGTTCAGGATTGAGAATTGAGGATTGAGGATTGAGGATTGAAGATTGAGGATTGGGTATTGAGGATTGAAGAATGAGGATTGAGGATTGAGGATTGAGGATTGAGGATTGAGGATTGAGGATTGAGGACTGAAGATTGAGTATTGAGGATTGAAGATTGATGATTGGGGATTGAGGATTGAGGATTGAGGATTGAAGATTGAGGATTGAAGATTGAGTATTGAGGATTGAAGATTGAGGATTGAGGATTGAAGATTGAGTATTGGGTATTGAGGATTGAAGAATGAGGATTGAGGATTGAGGATTGAGGATTGAGGATTGAAGATTGAGTATTGAGAATTGAAGGTTGACGGTTGAGTATTGAGGATTGGGGATTGAGGATTGAGGATTGAGGATAGAGGATTGAAGATTGAGTATTGAGGATTGAAGATTGGTGATTGAGGATTGAGGATTGAGGATTGAGGATTGAAGATTGAGCATTGAAGATTGGGTATTGAGGATTGAAGATTGAGGATTGAGGATTGCGGATTGAGGATTGAGGATTGAAGATTGAGGATTGGGGACTGAGTGTTGAGGGTTGAGTGATGAGAATTGATGTTTGTGAATAGAGATTTGAAGATTGCAGGTTGAGTATTGAGCATTGAGACCTGTGAATTGAGGATATCCTATTGAGGATTGAGGATTGACAACTGATCGTTGAGGACTGCGAGCTGAAGATTGAGGATTCAGGATTGAAGATTCAGGATTGAGGTTTGAGGACTGAGGATTGAGGACTGAGGGCTGAGGATTGAGGATTCAGGATTGAGGATTAAAGATTGAGGATTGTGTATTCAGGATTGAACATTGAGGATTGAGGATTGAGTATTGAGGATTGAGGATTGAGGATTGAATATTGAATATTGATGATTGAAGATTGAAGATCGAGGATAGAGGGTTGTGGATTGAGGACGAGGACTGAGGGTTGAGTATTGACGTTTGAGTTCTGAGGACTGAGGATTGAGGATTGAGAATTGAGGATTGAGGATTGAGGATTGAAGATTGAGGATTGGGTATTGAGGATTGAAGAATGAGGATTGAGGATTGAGGATTGAGGATTGAGGATTGAAGATTGAGTATTGAGGATTGAGGATTGAGGATTGACGATTGAGGATTGAAGATTCAGTATTGAGGGTGGAAGATTGAGAATTGAGGATTGAGGATTGAACATTGAGGACTGAGTGTTGAGGGTTGAGTGATGAGAATTGATGTTTGTGTATAGAGATTTGAAGATTGCAGGTTGAGTATTGAGTATTCAGACCTGTGAATTGAGGATATTCTATTGAGGATTGAGGATTGACAACTGATTGTTGAGGACTGAGTGCTGAAGATAGAGGATTCAGGATTGAGGATTCAGAATTGAGGTTTTAGGACTGAGGATTGAGGATTGAAGATTGAGTATTGAGGATTGAAGAATGACGATTGAGGATTGAGAATTGTGGATTCAGGATTGAGGATTGAGCATTGAAGACTGAGTATTGAGGATTGAAGGTTGAGGATTGTGGATTGAGGATTGAGAATTGAGGATTGAATATTGAGGATTGGGGACTGAGTGTTGAGGGTTGAGTGATGAGAATTGATGTTTGTGGATAGCGACTTGAAGATTGCAGATTGAGTATTGAATAATGAAAACTGTGAATTGATGATATTCTATTGAGGATTGAGGATTGACAACTGATTGTTGAGGAGTGAGGGCTGAAGACTGAGGATTCAGGATTGAGGATACAGAATTGAGGTTTGAGGACTGAGGATTGAGGATTGAAGATTGAGTATTGAGGATTGAAGATTGAGGATTGAGGATTGAGAATTGAGTATTGGGGATGAGGGCTGAGGGTTGAGGATTGACGTTAGAGGACTGAGGACTGTGGGTTGAGGATTGAGAATTGAGGATTGAGGATTGAGGATTGAAGATTGAGGATTGGGTATTGAGGATTGAAGAATGAGGATTGAGGATTGAGGATTGAGGATTGAGGATTGAGGATTGAAGATTGAGGATTGGGTATTGAGGATTGAAGAATGAGGATTGAGGATTGAGGATTGAGGATTGAGGATTGAGGATTGAGGATTGAGGACTGAAGATTGAGTATTGAGGATTGAAGGTTGATGATTGGGGATTGAGGATTGAGGATTGAGGATTGAAGATTGAGGATTGAAGATTGAGTATTGAGGATTGAAGATTGAGGATTGAGGATTGAAGATTGAGGATTGGGTATTGAGGATTGAAGAATGAGGATTGAGGATTGAGGATTGAGGATTGAGGATTGAAGATTGAGTATTGAGAATTGAAGGTTGACGGTTGAGTATTGAGGATTGGGGATTGAGGATTGAGGATTGAGGATAGAGGATTGAAGATTGAGTATTGAGGATTGAAGATTGATGATTGAGGATTGAGGATTGAGGATTGAGGATTGAAGATTGAGCATTGAAGATTGAGTATTGAGGATTGAAGATTGAGGATTGAGGATTGCGGATTGAGGATTGAGGATTGGGGACTGAGTGTTGAGGGTTGAGTGATGAGAATTGATGTTTGTGAATAGAGATTTGAAGATTGCAGGTTGAGTATTGAGCATTGAGACCTGTGAATTGAGGATATCCTATTGAGGATTGAGGATTGACAACTGATCGTTGAGGACTGCGAGCTGAAGATTGAGGATTCAGGATTGAGGATTCAGGATTGAGGTTTGAGGACTGAGGATTGAGGACTGAGGGCTGAGGATTGAGGATTCAGGATTGAGGATTAAAGATTGAGGATTGTGTATTCAGGATTGAACATTGAGGATTGAGGATTGAGTATTGAGGATTGAGGATTGAGGATTGAATATTGAATATTGATGATTGAAGATTGAAGATCGAGGATAGAGGGTTGTGGATTGAGGACGAGGACTGAGGGTTGAGTATTGACGTTTGAGTTCTGAGGACTGAGGATTGAGGATTGAGAATTGAGGATTGAGGATTGAGGATTGAAGATTGAGGATTGGGTATTGAGGATTGAAGAATGAGGATTGAGGATTGAGGATTGAGGATTGAGGATTGAAGATTGAGTATTGAGGATTGAGGATTGAGGATTGACGATTGAGGATTGAAGATTCAGTATTGAGGGTGGAAGATTGAGAATTGAGGATTGAGGATTGAACATTGAGGACTGAGTGTTGAGGGTTGAGTGATGAGAATTGATGTTTGTGGATAGAGATTTGAAGATTGCAGATTGAGTATTGAGTATTGAAAACTGCGAATTGAGGATATTCTATTGAGGATTGAGGATTGACTGCGGACTGTTGAGGACAGAGGGCTGAAGATTGAGGATACAGGATTGAGGATTCAGAATTGAGGTTTGAGGACTGAGGATTGAGGATTGAAGATTGAGTATTGAGGATTGAAGAATGACGATTGAGGATTGAGAATTGAGGACTCAGGATTGAGGATTGAGCATTGAAGACTGAGTATTGAGGATTGAAGGTTGAGGATTGTGGATTGAGGATTGAGAATTGAGGATTGAATA
The DNA here is from genome assembly GCF_051401765.1 of Calliopsis andreniformis. NCBI lineage: Eukaryota > Metazoa > Arthropoda > Insecta > Hymenoptera > Andrenidae > Calliopsis > Calliopsis andreniformis. The sequence continues at coordinate 3,625,870 of NW_027480444.1, read as the reverse complement.
TTGAGGATTGGGGACTGAGTGTTGAGGGTTGAGTGATGAGAATTGATGTTTGTGGATAGAGATTTGAAGATTGCAGATTGAGTATTGAGTAATGAAAACTGTGAATTGATGATATTCTATTGAGGATTGAGGATTGACAACTGATTGTTGAGGAGTGAGGGCTGAAGATTGAGGATTCAGGATTGAGGATTAAGGATTGAGGTTTGAGGACTGAGGATTGAGGATTGAGGATTGAAGATTGAGGATTGAGGGTTGAAGGTTGAGGATTGAGGATTGAGAATTGAGTATTGGGGATGAGGGCTGAGGGTTGAGGATTGACGTTAGAGGACTGAGGACTGAGGGTTGAGGATTGAGAATTGAGGATTGAGGATTGAGGATTGAAGATTGAGGATTGGGTATTGAGGATTGAAGAATGAGGATTGAGGATTGAGGATTGAGGATTGAGGATTGAGGATTGAGGATTGAGGACAGAAGATTGAGTATTGAGGATTGAAGGTTGATGATTGGGGATTGAGGATTGAGGATTGAGGATTGAAGATTGAGGATTGAAGATTGAGTATTGAGGATTGAAGATTGAGGATTGAGGATTGAAGATTGAGGATTGGGTATTGAGGATTGAAGAATGAGGATTGAGGATTGAGGATTGAGGATTGAGGATTGAAGATTGAGTATTGAGAATTGAAGGTTGACGGTTGAGTATTGAGGATTGGGGATTGAGGATTGAGGATTGAGGATAGAGGATTGAAGATTGAGTATTGAGGATTGAAGATTGATGATGGAGGATTGAGGATTGAGGATTGAGGATTGAAGATTGAGCATTGAAGATTGAGTATTGAGGATTGAAGATTGAGGATTGAGGATTGCGGATTGAGGATTGAGGATTGAAGATTGAGGATTGGGGACTGAGTGTTCAGGGTTGAGTGATGAGAATTGATGTTTGTGAATAGAGATTTGAAGATTGCAGGTTGAGTATTGAGCATTGAGACCTGTGAATTGAGGATATCCTATTGAGGATTGAGGATTGACAACTGATCGTTGAGGACTGCGAGCTGAAGATTGAGGATTCAGGATTGAGGATTCAGGATTGAGGTTTGAGGACTGAGGATTGAGGACTGAGGGCTGAGGATTGAGGATTCAGGATTGAGGATTAAAGATTGAGGATTGTGTATTCAGGATTGAACATTGAGGATTGAGGATTGAGTATTGAGGATTGAGGATTGAGGATTGAATATTGAATATTGATGATTGAAGATTGAAGATCGAGGATAGAGGGTTGTGGATTGAGGACGAGGACTGAGGGTTGAGTATTGACGTTTGAGTTCTGAGGACTGAGGATTGAGGATTGAGAATTGAGGATTGAGGATTGAGGATTGAAGATTGAGGATTGGGTATTGAGGATTGAAGAATGAGGATTGAGGATTGAGGATTGAGGATTGAGGATTGAAGATTGAGTATTGAGGATTGAGGATTGAGGATTGACGATTGAGGATTGAAGATTCAGTATTGAGGGTGGAAGATTGAGAATTGAGGATTTTAGGATTGAACATTGAGAACTGAGAGTTCAGGGTTTAGTGATGAGAATTGATGTTTGTGGATAGAGATTTGAAGATTGCAGATTGAGTATTGAGTATTGAAAGCTGTGAATTCTGGGTATTCTATTGGGGATTGAGGATTGGCAACTGATTGTTGACGACTGAGGGCTGTAGATTGAGGATGCAGGATTGAGGATTCAGAATTGAGGTTTGAGGACTGAGGATTGCGGGTTGAAGATTGAGTATTGAGGATTGAAGATTGAAGATTGAGGATTGAGGATTGAGGATTGAGTATCGAGGATGAGGACTGAGGTTTGAGGATTGAGGTTTGAGGACTGAGGACTGAGGATTGAGGGTTGAGAATTGAGGATTGAGGATTCAGGATTGAAGGTTGAGGATTGGGTATTGAGGATTGAAGGAAGAGGATTGAGGATTGAGGATTGAGGATTGAGGATTGAGGATTGAAGATTGAGGATTGGGTATTGAGGATTGAAGAATGAGGATTGAGGATTGAGGATTGTGGATTGAGGATTGAGGATTGAGGGTTGAGGATTGAGGATTGAAGACTGAGTATTGAGGATTGAAGGTTGAGGATTGTGGATTGAGGATTGAGAATTGAGGATTGAATATTGAGGATTGGGGACTGAGTGTTGAGGGTTGAGTGATGAGAATTGATGTCTGTGGATAGAGATTTGAAGATTGCAGATTGAGTATTGAGTAATGAAAGCTGTGAATTGACGACATTCTATTGAGGATTGAGGATTGGCAACTGATTGTATAGGACTGAGGGCTCAAGATTGAGGATTCAGGATTGAGGATTCAGCATTGAGGTTTGAGGACCGAGGATTGAGGATTGGGGATTGAGGAATGAGGATTGAAGATTGAGGATAGAGGATTGAGGGTTGTGGATTGAGGACGAGGACTGAGGTTTTAGTATTGATGTTTGAGGTCTGAGAATAGAGGATTGAGTATTGAGAATTGAGGATTGAGGATTGAGGATTGAAGATTGAGGATTGGGTATTGATTATTGAAGAATGAGGATTGAGGATTGAGGATTGTGGATTGAGGATTGAGAATTGAGTATTGAAGATTGAGAGTTGAGGATTGAGGATTGAAGATTGAGTATTGAGGATTGAAGATTGAGAATTGAGGATTGAGGATTGAAGATTGAGGATTGGGTATTGAGGATTGAAGAATGAGGATTGAGGATTGAGGACTGTGGATTGAGGATTGAGGATTGAGTATTGAAGATTGAGAATTGAGGATTGAGGATTGAAGATTGAGTATTGAGGATTGAAGATTGAGGATTGAGGATTGAGGATTGAAGAATGAGGACTGAGTGTTGAGGGTTGAGTGATGAGAATTGATGTTTGTGGATTGAGATTTGAAGATTGAAGAATGGGGACTGAGTATTGAAAACTGTGATTTGAGGATATTCTATTGAGGATTGAGGATTGACAATTGATTGTTGAGGACCGACGGCTGAAGATTGAGGATTCAGGATTGAGGATTCCGGATTGAGGTTTGAGGACTGAGGATTGAGGGTTGAGGATTGAGGATTGAGGATTGAGGGTTGAGGATTTAAGATTGAGTATTGAGGATTGAAGATTGAGGATTGAGGATTGAGGATTGAAGATTGAGGACTGAGTGTTGAGGGTTGAGTGATGAGGATTGATGTTTGTGGATAGAGATTTGAAGATTGCAGATTGAGTATTGAGTAATGAAAGCTGTGAATTGGTGACATTCTATTGAGGATTGAGGATTGACAACTGATTGTATAGGACTGAGGGCTGAAGATTGAGGATTCAGGATTGAGGATTCAGCATTGAGGTTTGAGGACTGAGGATTGAGGATTGGGGACTGAGGAATGAGGATTGAAGATTGAGGATTGAGGATTGAGGGTTGTGGATTGAGGACGAGGACTTAGGTTTGAGTATTGATGTTTGAGGTCTGAGAATAGAGGATTGAATATTGAGAATTGAGGATTGAGGATTGAGGGTTGAAGATTGAGGATTGGGTATTGATTATTGAAGAATGAGGATTGAGGATTGAGGATTGTGGATTGAGGATTGAGGATTGAGTATTGAAGATTGAGAGTTGAGGATTGAGGATTGAAGATTGAGTATTGAGGATTGAAGATTGAGGATTGAGGATTGAGGATTGAAGATTGAGGACTGAGTGTTGAGGGTTGAGTGATGAGAATTGATGTTTGTGGATAGAGATTTGAAGATTGCAGATTGAGTATTGAGTATTGAAAACTGCGAATTGAGGATATTCTATTGAGGATTGAGGATTGACTGCGGACTGTTGAGGACAGAGGGCTGAAGATTGGGGATACAGGATTGAGGATTCAGAATTGAGGTTTGAGGACTGAGGATTGAGGATTGAAGATTGAGTATTGAGGACTGAAGAATGACGATTGAGGATTGAGAATTGACGATTCAGGATTGAGGATTGAGCATTGAAGACTGAGTATTGAGGATTGAAGGTTGAGGATTGTGGATTGAGGATTGAGAATGGAGGATTGAATATTGTGGATTGGGGACTGAGTGTTGAGGGTTGAGTGATGAGAATTGATGTTTGTGGATAGAGATTTGAAGATTGCAGATTGAGTATTGAGTAATGAAAACTGTGAATTGATGATATTCTATTGAGGATTGAGGATTGACAACTGATTGTTGAGGAGTGAGGGCTGAAGATTGAGGATTCAGGATTGAGGATTAAGGATTGAGGATTGAGGATTGAGGATTGAGGATTAAAGATTGAGGATTGAGGATTGAGGATTGAGGATTGAGGATTGAGTATTGAAGATTGAATATTGATGATTGAATATTGAGGATTGAGGATTGAGGGTTGTGGACTGAGGACGAGGGCTGAGGTTTGAGGATTGAGGTTTCAGGACTGAGGACTGAGGATTGAGGATTGAGAATTGAGGATTGAGGATTGAGGAATGAAGATTGAGGATTGAAGATTGAGGATTTGGGATTGAGGATTGACGATTGAGGATTGAGTATTGAGGATTGAGAATTGAGGATTGATTATTGAAGATTGAGTATTGAGGATTGAAGATTGAGGATTGAGGATTGAGGATTGAGGATTGAGGATGTGGGCTGAGGTTTGAGGATTGAGGTTTCAGGACTGAGGACTGAGGATTGAGGATTGAGAATTGAGGATTGAGGATTGAGGAATGAAGATTGAGTATTGGGTATTGAGGATTGAAGAATGAGGATTGAAGATTGAGGGTTGAGGATTTAGGATTGAAGATTGAGGATTGAGGATTGAGGATTGAGGAGTGAATATTGAGTGTTGAGGATTGAAAATAGAGGATTGAGGATTGAGGGCTGATGACTGAGGACGAGGACTGACGGTTGAGGATTGAGGATTGAGGATTGAGTATTGAGAATTGAGAATTGAGGATGAGGACTGAGGGTTGAGGATTGAGGTTTGAGGAACAAGAATTGAGGATTGAGGATTGAGGACTGAGGATTGACGATTGAGTATTGAAGATTGAGGATTGATTACTGAGGATTGAGGATTGAGGATTGAGGATTGAGGATTGAGGATTGAGGATTGAGGGTTGAGAATTGAGGACTGAGGATACAGGATTGAAGATTGAGGAGTGGGTATTGAGGATTGAAGGAAGAGGATTGAGGATTAAGGATTGAGGATTGAGGATTGAGGATTGAAGATTGAGGATTGGGTATTGAGGGTTGAAGAATGAGGATTGAGGATTGAGTATTGTGGATTGAAGATTGAGGATTGAGTATTGAAGATAGAGAATTGAGGATTGAGGATTGAAGATTGAGTATTGAGGATTGAAGATTGAGGATTGAGGATTGAGGATTGAAGAGTGAGGACTGAGTGTTGAGGGTTGAGTGATGAGAATTGATGTTTGTGGATTGAGATTTGAAGATTGAAGAATGGGGATTGGGTATTGAAAACTGTGATTTGAGGATATTCTATTGAGGATTGAGAATTGACAATTGATTGTTGAGGACCGACGGCTGAAGACTGAGGATTCAGGATTGTGGATTCCGGATTGAGGTTTGAGGACTGAGGACTGAGGATTGAGGACTGAGTATTGAAGATTGAGTATTGGGGATTGAAGGTTGAGGATTGAGGATTGAGAATTGAGGACTGAGTGTTGAGGGTTGAGTGATTAGAATTGATTGTTGTGGATAGAGATTTGAAGATTGCAGATTGAGTATTGAGTAATGAAAACTGTGTATTGATGATATTCTATTGAGGATTGAGGATTGACAACTGATTGTTGCGGAGTGAGGGCAGAAGATTGAGGATTCAGGATTGAGGATTGAGGGTTGTGGATTGAGGACGAGGACTCAGGGTTGAGCATTGATGTTTGAGTTCTGAAGATTGAGGATTGAGGACTGAGGATTGAGAATTGATGATTGAGGATTGAGGATTGAAGGTTGAGTATTCAGGATTGGAGATTGACGATTGAGGATTGAGGACCGAGGATTGAGGATTGAGGATTGAGGCTTGAGGATTGAGGATTGAGGACTGAAGACTGAGTATTGAGGATTGAAGGTTGAGGATTGTGGATTGAGGATTGAGAATTGAGGATTGAATATTGAGGATTCGGGACTGAGTGTTGAGGGTTGAGTGATGAGAATTGATGTTTGTGGATAGAGATTTGAAGATTGCAGATTAAGTATTGAGTAATGAAAGCTGTGAGTTTAAAACATTCTATTGAGGATTGAGGATTGACAACTGCTTGTATAGGACTGAGGGCTCAAGATTGAGGATTCAGGATTGAGGATTCAGCATTGAGGTTTGAGGACTGAGGATTGAGGATTGGGGACTGAGGAATGAGGATTGAAGATTGAGGATTGAGGATTGAGTGTTGTGGATTGAGGACGAGGATTGAGGTTTGAGTATTGATGTTTGAGGTCTGAGAATAGAGGATTGAGTATTGAGAATTGAGGATTGAGGATTGAGGATTGAAGATTGAGGATTGGGTATTGATTATTGAAGAATGAGGATTGAGGATTGAGGATTGTGGATTGAGGATTGAGGATTGAGTATTGAAGATTGAGAGTTGAGGATTGAGGATTGAAGATTGAGTATTGCGGATTGAAGAATGAGGATTGAGGATTGAGGATTGAAGATTGAGGACTGAGTGTTGAGGGTTGAGTGATGAGAATTGATGTTTGTGGATAGAGGTTTGAAGGTTGCAGATTGAGTATTGAGTAATGAAAACTGTGAATTGATGATATTCTATTGAGGATTGAGTATTGACAACTGATTGTTGAGGAGTGAGGGCTGAAGATTGAGGATTCAGGATTGAGGATTCCGGATTGAGGATTGAGGGCTGAGGATTGAGGGTTGAGGATTGAGGATTGAGGATTGAGGATTGAGGATTGAAGATTGAGTATTGAGGATTGAAAATTGAGGATTGAGGATTGAGGATTGAGGATTGAGTATTGAGGATAGAAGATTGAGCACTGGGGACTGAGGATTGAAGACTGAGGATTGAGGATTGAGGATTGAGGATTGAGGATTGAGGACTGAAGATTCAGTATTGCGGATTGAAGATTGAGAATTGAGGATTGAGAATTGAACATTGAGGACTGAGTGTTGAGGGTTGAATGATGAGAATTGATGTTTGTGAATAGAGGTTTGAATATTGCAGATTGAGTATTGAGTATTGAAAACTGTGAATTGAGGATATTCGTTTGAGGATTGAGGATTGACTATTGATTGTTGAGGTCTGAGGACTGAAGATTGAGGACACAGGTTTGAGGATTCAGAATTGTGGTTTGAGGACAGAGGATTGAGGATTGAAGGTTGAGTATTGAGGATTGAAGATTGAGGATTGCGGATTGTCGCCTGAGGATTGAGGATGAGGGCTGAGTGTTGAGGATTGATGTTTGAGGTCTGAGGACTGAGGATTGAGGATTGAGAATTGAAGATGGAGTATTGAGGATTGAAGGTTGAGGATTGAGGATTGAGAATTGAGGATTGAGGATGAGGGCTGAGGGTTGAGGATTGAGGTTAGAGGACTGAGGACTGAGGATTGAGGATTGAGAATTGAGGATTGAGGATTGGGGATTCAAGATTGAGGATTGGGTATTGAGGATTGGGTATTGAGGATTGAAGAATGAGGATTGAGGATTGAGGATTGAGGGCTGAGTGATGAGAATTGATGTTTGTGGATAGAGATTTGAAGATTGCAGATTGAGTATTGAGTAATGAAAACTGTGAATTGATGATATTCTATTGAGGATTTAGGATGGACGCCTGATAGTTGAGGTCTGATGACTGAAGGTTGAGGATTCAGGGTTGAGGATTCAGGATTGAGGTTTGAGGACTGAGGATTTAGGATTGAGGATTGAGGCTTGAGGATTGAGGATTGTGGATTGAAGATTGAGGATTGAGGATTGAGGATGAGGGCTGAGGGTTGAAGATTGAGGTTTGAGGACTGAGGTCTGAGGATCGAGGATTGAGAGTTGAGGATTGAGGATTGAGGATTGAAGATTGAGGATTAGGTATAGAGGATTGAAGAATGAGGATTGGGTATTGAGGATTGAAGAATGAGGATTGAGCATTGAGGATTGAGGATTGAGGATTGAAGACTGAGTATCGAGGATTGAATATTGAGGATTGAGGATTGAGGATTGAGGATTGAGTATTGAGGATTGATTATTGAAGATTCAGTATTGAGGATTGAAGATTGAGGATTGAGGAATGAGGATTGAGGATTGAGGATTGAGGATTGAGGATTGAGGATTGAGCATTGAAGACTGGGTATTGAGGATTGTAGGTTGAGGATTGTGGATAGGGGATTGAGAATTGAGGATTGAGGATTGAGGATTGACGATTGAGGATTGAAGATTGAGGATTGGGTATTGAGGACTGAAGGATGAGGATTGAGGATTGAGGATTGAGGATTGATGATTGAAGATGGAGTATTGAGTATTGAAGGTTGAGGATTGAGGATTGAGTGTTGAGGATTGAGGATTGAGGACTGAGGATTGAGGATTGATGATTGAGGATTGAGGATTGAGGATTGAGGATTAGGGATTGAAGATTGAATATTGGGTATTGAGGATTGAAGAATGAGGATTGAGGATTGAGGATTGAGAATTGAGGATTGAAGACTGAGTATTGAGGATTGAGAATTGAGGATTGAGTATTGAAGATTGAGTATTGAGGATTGAAGATTGAGGATTGATGATTGAGGATTGAAGATTGAGGACTGAGTGTTGAGGGTTGAGTGACGAGAGTTGATGATTGTGGATAGAGGTTTGAAGATTGAGGATTGGGTATTGAGGATTGAAGAATGAGGATTGAGAATTGAGGATAGAGTATTGAGGATTGAAGATTGAGCATTGAGGATTGAAGATTGACGATTGAGGATTGAGAATTGAGGATTGAGGATTGAGGATTGAGGATTGAGCATTGGAGGTTGAGTATTGAGGATTGAAGGTTGAGGATTGTGGATTGTGGGTTGAGGATTGAGGATTGAATATTGACGATTGTGGACTGAGTGTTGAGGGTTGAGTGATGAGAATTGATGTTTGTGGATAGAGACTTGAAGATTGCAGATTGAGTATTGAGTAATGCAAACTGTGAATTGATGATATTCTATTGAGGATTGAGGATTGACAGCAGATTGTAGAGGACTGAGGGCTGAAGATTGAGGATTCAGGATTGAGGATTCAGAATTGAGGTTTGAGGACTGAGGATTGAGAATTGAAGATTGAGTATTGAGGATTCAAGATTGAGGATTGAGGATTGAGAATTGAGGATTGGGGATGAGGGCTGAGGGTTGAGGATTGACGTTAGAGGACAGAGGACTGAGGGTTGAGGATTGAGAATTGAGGATTGAGGATTGAGGATTGAAGATTGAGGATTGGGTATTGAGGATTGAAGAATGAGGATTGAGGATTGAGGATTGAGGATTGAGGATTGAGGATTGAGGATTGAGGATTGAGGACTGAAGATTGAGTATTGAGGATTGAAGATTGATGATTGGGGATTGAGGATTGAGGATTGAGGATTGAAGATTGAGGATTGAAGATTGAGTATTGGGGATTGAAGATTGAGGATTGAGGATTGCGGATTGAGGATTGAGGAATGAAGATTGAGGATTGGGGACTGAGTGTTGAGGGTTGATTGAGGAGAATTGATGTTTGTGGATAGAGACTTGAAGATTGCAGATTGAGTATTGAGTATTGAAAACTGTGAATTGATGATATTCTATTGAGGATTGAGGATTGACAACTGATTGTTGCGGAGTGAGGGCTGAAGATTGAGGATTCAGGATTGAGGTTTAAGGATTGATGTTTGAGGACTGAGGATTGAAGATTGAGGCTTGAGGATTGAGGATAAGAGGATTGAAGATTGAGGATTGAGGATTGAGGGTTGTGGATTGAGGACGAGGACTGAGGTTTGAGTATTGATGTTTGAGGTCTGAGGATAGAGGATTGAGGATTGAGAATTGCGGATTGAGGATTGAGGATTGAAGATTGAGGATTGGGTATTGAGGATTGAAGAATGAGGATTGAGGATTGAGGATTGTGGATTGAGGATTGAGGATTGAGTGTTGAAGATTGAGAATTGAGGATTGAGGATTGAAGATTGAGTATTGAGGATTGAAGATTGAGGATTGAGGATTGAGGATTGAAGATTAAGGACTGAGTGTTGAGGGTTGAGTGATGAGAATTGATGTTTGTGTGTTGAGATTTGAAGATTGAAGAATGGGGATTGAGTATTGAAAGCTGTGATTTGAGGATATCCTATTGAGGATTGAGGATTGACAACTGATTGTTGAGGACCGACGGCTGAAGATTGAGGATTCAGGCTGAGGTTTCCGGATTGAGGTTTGAGGACTGAGGACTGAGGATTGAGGACTGAGTATTGAAGATTGAGTATTGGGGATTGAAGGTTGAGGATTGAGGATTGAGAATTGAGGACTGAGTGTTGAGGGTTGAGTGATTAGAATTGATTGTTGTGGATAGAGATTTGAAGATTGCAGATTGAGTATTGAGTAATGAAAACTGTGTATTGATGATATTCTATTGAGGATTGAGGATTGACAACTGATTGTTGCGGAGTGAGGGCAGAAGATTGAGGATTCAGGATTGAGGATTGAGGGTTGTGGATTGAGGACGAGGACTCAGGGTTGAGCATTGATGTTTGAGTTCTGAAGATTGAGGATTGAGGACTGAGGATTGAGAATTGATGATTGAGGATTGAGGATTGAGTATTGAGGATTGAAGATTGAGGATTGAGGATTGAGGATTTTAGATTGAGGATTTGGGATTGAGGATTGACGATTGAGGATTGAGTATTGAGGATTGAGGATTGAGGATTGATTATTGAAGATTGAGAATTGTGGAATGAAGGTTGAGGGTTGAGGATTGAGAATTGAGGATTGAGGATGAGGGCTGAGGGTTGAGGATTGAGGTTAGAGGACTGAGGACTGAGGATTGAGGATTGAGAATTGAGGATTGAGGATTGAGGATTGAAGATTGAGGATTGGGTATCGAGGATTGCAGAATGAGGATTGAGGATTGAGGATTGAGCATTGAGGATTGAAGATTGAGTATTGAGAATTGAAGATTGACGATTGAGGATTGAGAATTGAGGATTGAGGATTGAGGATTGAGCATTGAAGACTGAGTATTGAGGATTGAATGTTGAGGATTGTGGACTGAGCATTGAGAATTGAGGATTGAATATTGAGGTTTGGGGACTGAGTGTTGAGGGTTGAGTGATGAGAATTGATGTTTGTGGATAGAGATTTGAAGATTGCAGATTGAGTATTGAGTAATGAAAACTGTGAATTGATGATATTCTATTGAGGATTGAGGATTGACAACTGATGGTTGAGGATTGAGGATTGAAGATTGAGGATTGAGGATTGAGGGTTGTGGATTGAGCACGAGGTCTCAGGGACGAGTATTGACGTTTGAGTTCTGAGGATTGAGGATTGAGGATTGAGAATTGAGGATTGAGGAATGAGGATTGAAGATTGAGGATTGGGAATTGAGGATTGAAGAATGAGGATTGAGGATTGAGGATTGAGTATTGAGGATTGAAGATTGAGTATTGAGGATTGGGTATTGAGGATTGAAGAATGAGGATTGAGGATTGAGGATTGAGGATTGTGGATTGAGGATTGATGATTGAGGACTGAAGATTGAATATTGAGGATTGAAGGTTGATGATTGGGGATTGAGGATTGAGGATTGAGGACTGAAGATTGAGGATTGAAGATTGAGTATTGAGGATTGAAGATTGAGGATTGAGGATTGCGGATTGAGGATTGAGGATTGAAGATTGAGGATTGGGGACTGAGTGTTGAGGGTTGATTGAGGAGAATTGATGTTTGTGGATAGATACTTGAAGATTGCAGATTGAGTATTGAGTATTGAAAACTGCGAATTGAGGATATTCTATTGAGGATTGAGGATTGACATAGGAGTGTTGAGGACTGAGGGCTGAAGATTGAGGATTCAGGTTTGAGGATTCAGAATTGAGGTTTGAGGACTGAGGATTGAGGATTGAAGATTGAGTATTGAGGATTGAAGATTGAGGATTGAGGATTGAGAATTGAGTATTGGGGATGAGGGCTGAGGGTTGAGGATTGTCGTTAGAGGACTGAGGACTGAGGGTTGAGTATTGAGAATTGAGGATTGAGGATTGAGGATTGAAGATTGAGGATTGAGGATTGAGGATTGAAGAATGAGGATTGAGGATTGAGGATTGAGGATTGAGGATTGAGGATTGAGGATTGAGGACTGAAGGTTGAGTATTGAGGATTGGAGATTGATGATTGGGGATTGAGGATTGAGGATTGAGGATTGAAGATTGTGGACTGAAGATTGAGTATTGAGGATTGAAGATTGAGTATTGAGGATTGCGGATTGAGGATTGAGGATTGAAGATTGAGGATTGGGGACTGAGTGTTGAGGGTTGATTGAGGAGAATTGATGTTTGTGTATAGAGACTTGAAGATTGCAGATTGAGTACTGAGTATTGAAAACTGTGAATTGATGATATTCTATTGAGGATTGAGGATTGACGCCTAATAGTTGAGGTCTGATGTCTTAAGATTGAGGATTCAGGGTTGAGGATTCAGGATTGAAGTTTGAGGACTGAGGATTTAGGATTGAGGATTGAGGCTTGAGGATTGAGGATTGAGGATTGAGGATTGAAGATTGAGGATTGAGGGTTGAGGATGAGGGCTGATGGTTGAAGATTGAGGTTTGAGGACTGAGGTCTGAGGATCGAGGATTGAGAGTTGAGGATTGAGGATTGAGGATTGAAGATTGAGGATTAGGTATTGAGGATTAAAGAATGAGGATTGGGTATTGGGGATTGAAGAATGAGGGTTGAGGATTGAAGATTGAAGATTGAGGATAGATGATTGAGGACTGAGGATGAGGGCTGAGGGTTGAAGATTGAGGTTTGAGGACTGAAGACTGAGGATTGAGGATTGGGAATAGAGGATTGAGGATTGAGGATTGAATATTGAGGATTGGGTATTGATGATTGAAGAATGAGGATTGAGGTTTGAGGATTGAGGATTGAGGACCGAGGATTGAGGATTGAAGATTGAGTATTGAGGGTTGAAGACTGACGATTGAGGATTGAGGATTGAGGATTGAGGATTGAGGACTGAAGATTGAGTATTGAGGATTGAAGATTGATGATTGGGGATTGAGGATTGAGGATTGAGGATTGAAGATTGAGGATTGAAGATTGAGTATTGGGGATTGAAGATTGAGGATTGAGGATTGCGGATTGAGGATTGAGGAATGAAGATTGAGGATTGGGGACTGAGTGTTGAGGGTTGATTGAGGAGAATTGATGTTTGTGGATAGAGACTTGAAGATTGCAGATTGAGTATTGAGTATTGAAAACTGTGAATTGATGATATTCTATTGAGGATTTAGGATGGACGCCTGATAGTTGAGGTCTGATGACTGAAGATTGAGGATTCAGGGTTGAGGATTCAGGATTGAGGTTTGAGGACTGAGGATTTAGGATTGAGGATTGAGGCTTGAGGATTGAGGATTGAGGATTGAAGATTGAGGATTGAGGATTGAGGATGAGGGCTGAGGGTTGAAGATTGAGGTTTGAGGACTGAGGTCTGAGGATCGAGGATTGAGAGTTGAGGATTGAGGATTGAGGATTGAAGATTGAGGATTAGGTATAGAGGATTGAAGAATGAGGATTGGGTATTGAGGATTGAAGAATGAGGATTGAGCATTGAGGATTGAGGATTGAGGATTGAAGACTGAGTATCGAGGATTGAATATTGAGGATTGAGGATTGAGGATTGAGGATTGAGTATTGAGGATTGATTATTGAAGATTCAGTATTGAGGATTGAAGATTGAGGATTGAGGAATGAGGATTGAGGATTGAGGATTGAGGATTGAGGATTGAGGATTGAGCATTGAAGACTGGGTATTGAGGATTGTAGGTTGAGGATTGTGGATAGGGGATTGAGAATTGAGGATTGAGGATTGAGGATTGACGATTGAGGATTGAAGATTGAGGATTGGGTATTGAGGACTGAAGGATGAGGATTGAGGATTGAGGATTGAGGATTGATGATTGAAGATGGAGTATTGAGTATTGAAGGTTGAGGATTGAGGATTGAGTGTTGAAGATTGAGGATTGAGGACTGAGGATTGAGGATTGATGATTGAGGATTGAGGATTGAGGATTGAGGATTAGGGATTGAAGATTGAATATTGGGTATTGAGGATTGAAGAATGAGGATTGAGGATTGAGGATTGAGAATTGAGGATTGAAGACTGAGTATTGAGGATTGAGAATTGAGGATTGAGTATTGAAGATTGAGTATTGAGGATTGAAGATTGAGGATTGATGATTGAGGATTGAAGATTGAGCACTGAGTGTTGAGGGTTGAGTGACGAGAGTTGATGATTGTGGATAGAGGTTTGAAGATTGAGGATTGGGTATTGAGGATTGAAGAATGAGGATTGAGAATTGAGGATAGAGTATTGAGGATTGAAGATTGAGCATTGAGGATTGAAGATTGACGATTGAGGATTGAGAATTGAGGATTGAGGATTGAGGATTGAGGATTGAGCATTGGAGGTTGAGTATTGAGGATTGAAGGTTGAGGATTGTGGATTGTGGGTTGAGGATTGAGGATTGAATATTGAGGATTGTGGACTGAGTGTTGAGGGTTGAGTGATGAGAATTGATGTTTGTGGATAGAGACTTGAAGATTGCAGATTGAGTATTGAGTAATGCAAACTGTGAATTGATGATATTCTATTGAGGATTGAGGATTGACAGCAGATTGTAGAGGACTGAGGGCTGAAGATTGAGGATTCAGGATTGAGGATTCAGAATTGAGGTTTGAGGACTGAGGATTGAGAATTGAAGATTGAGTATTGAGGATTGAAGATTGAGGATTGAGGATTGAGAATTGAGGATTGGGGATGAGGGCTGAGGGTTGAGGATTGACGTTAGAGGACAGAGGACTGAGGGTTGAGGATTGAGAATTGAGGATTGAGGATTGAGGATTGAAGATTGAGGATTGGGTATTGAGGATTGAAGAATGAGGATTGAGGATTGACGATTGAGGATTGAGGATTGAGGATTGAGGATTGAGGATTGAGGACTGAAGATTGAGTATTGAGGTTTGAAGATTGATGATTGGGGATTGAGGATTGAGGATTGAGGATTGAAGATTGAGGATTGAAGATTGAGTATTGGGGATTGAAGATTGAGGATTGAGGATTGCGGATTGAGGATTGAGGAATGAAGATTGAGGATTGGGGACTGAGTGTTGAGGGTTGATTGAGGAGAATTGATGTTTGTGGATAGAGACTTGAAGATTGCAGATTGAGTATTGAGTATTGAAAACTGTGAATTGATGATATTCTATTGAGGATTGAGGATTGACAACTGATTGTTGCGGAGTGAGGGCTGAAGATTGAGGATTCAGGATTGAGGTTTAAGGATTGAGGTTTGAGGACTGAGGATTGAAGATTGAGGCTTGAGGATTGAGGATAAGAGGATTGAAGATTGAGGATTGAGGATTGAGGGTTGTGGATTGAGGACGAGGACTGAGGTTTGAGTATTGATGTTTGAGGTCTGAGGATAGAGGATTGAGGATTGAGAATTGCGGATTGAGGATTGAGGATTGAAGATTGAGGATTGGGTATTGAGGATTGAAGAATGAGGATTGAGGATTGACGATTGTGGATTGAGGATTGAGGATTGAGTGTTGAAGATTGAGAATTGAGGATTGAGGATTGAAGATTGAGTATTGAGGATTGAAGATTGAGGATTGAGGATTGAGGATTGAAGATTAAGGACTGAGTGTTGAGGGTTGAGTGATGAGAATTGATGTTTGTGTGTTGAGATTTGAAGATTGAAGAATGGGGATTGAGTATTGAAAGCTGTGATTTGAGGATATCCTATTGAGGATTGAGGATTGACAACTGATTGTTGAGGACCGACGGCTGAAGATTGAGGATTCAGGCTGAGGTTTCCGGATTGAGGTTTGAGGACTGAGGACTGAGGATTGAGGACTGAGTATTGAAGATTGAGTATTGGGGATTGAAGGTTGAGGATTGAGGATTGAGAATTGAGGACTGAGTGTTGAGGGTTGAGTGATTAGAATTGATTGTTGTGGATAGAGATTTGAAGATTGCAGATTGAGTATTGAGTAATGAAAACTGTGTATTGATGATATTCTATTGAGGATTGAGGATTGACAACTGATTGTTGCGGAGTGAGGGCAGAAGATTGAGGATTCAGGATTGAGGATTGAGGGTTGTGGATTGAGGACGAGGACTCAGGGTTGAGCATTGATGTTTGAGTTCTGAAGATTGAGGATTGAGGACTGAGGATTGAGAATTGATGATTGAGGATTGAGGATTGAGTATTGAGGATTGAAGATTGAGGATTGAGGATTGAGGATTGAAGATTGAGGATTTGGGATTGAGGATTGACGATTGAGGATTGAGTATTGAGGATTGAGGATTGAGGATTGATTATTGAAGATTGAGTATTGAGGAATGAAGGTTGAGGGTTGAGGATTGAGAATTGAGGATTGAGGATGAGGGCTGAGGGTTGAGGATTGAGGTTAGAGGACTGAGGACTGAGGATTGAGGATTGAGAATTGAGGATTGAGGATTGAGGATTGAAGATTGAGGATTGGGTATCGAGGATTGCAGAATGAGGATTGAGGATTGAGGATTGAGCATTGAGGATTGAAGATTGAGTATTGAGAATTGAAGATTGACGATTGAGGATTGAGAATTGAGGATTGAGGATTGAGGATTGAGCATTGAAGACTGAGTATTGAGGATTGAATGTTGAGGATTGTGGACTGAGCATTGAGAATTGAGGATTGAATATTGAGGTTTGGGGACTGAGTGTTGAGGGTTGAGTGATGAGAATTGATGTTTGTGGATAGAGATTTGAAGATTGCAGATTGAGTATTGAGTAATGAAAACTGTGAATTGATGATATTCTATTGAGGATTGAGGATTGACAACTGATGGTTGAGGATTGAGGATTGAAGATTGAGGATTGAGGATTGAGGGTTGTGGATTGAGCACGAGGTCTCCGGGACGAGTATTGACGTTTGAGTTCTGAGGATTGAGGATTGAGGATTGAGAATTGAGGATTGAGGAATGAGGATTGAAGATTGAGGATTGGGAATTGAGGATTGAAGAATGAGGATTGAGGATTGAGGATTGAGTATTGAGGATTGAAGATTGAGTATTGAGGATTGATGATTGAGGATTGAGGATTGGGTATTGAAGATTGAGTATTTGGGACTGAGGATTGAAGATTGAGGATTGATGATTGAGCATTGAGGATTGAGGATTGAGGATTGAGGATTGAAGATTGAGGATTGGGTATTGAGGATTGAAGAATGAGGATTGAGGGTTGAGGATTAAGGATTGAGGATTGAAGATTGAGTATTGAGGATTGAAGGTTGACGGTTGAGGATTGAGGATTGAGGATTGAGGATTGAGGATTGAGGATTGAGGATAGAGGATTGAAGATTGGGTACTGGGTATTGAGGATTGAAGAATGAGGATTGAGGATTGAGGATTGAGGATTGAGGATTGAAGATTGAGTGTTGAGGATTAAAGATTGACGATTGAGGATTGAGGATTGAGGATTGAGGATTGAGGATTGAGGTTTGGGCATTGAAGACTGAGTATTGAGGATTGAAGGTTGAGGATTGTGGATTGAGGATTGAGGATTGAGGATTGAGGATTGAAGATTGAGGACTGAGTGTTGAGGGTAGAGTGATGAGAATTGATGTTTGTGGATAGAGATTTGAAGATTGCAGATTGAGTATTGAGTATTGAAAACTGTGAATTGAGGATATTCTATTGGGGATTGAGGATTGACAACTGATTGTTGAGGACTGAGGGCTGAAGGTTGAGGATGCAGGATTGAGGATTCAGAATTGAGGTTTGAGGACTGAGGGTTGAGGATTGAAGATTGAGTATTGAGGATTGAAGATTGAGGAATGAGGATTGAGGATTGAGTATTGAGGATGAGGACTGAGGTTTGAGGATTGAGGTTTGAGGTCTGAGGACTGAGGATTGAGGGTTGAGAATTGAGGTTCGAGGATTGAGGATTGATGATTGAGGGTTGGGTATTCAGGATTGAAGGAAGAGGATTGAGGATTGAGGATTGTTGGTTGAGGATTGAGGATTGAAGGATGAGTATTCAGGATTGGAGATTGACTATTGAGGATTGAGGATTGAAGATTGAGTATTGAGGAATGAAGATTGAGGATTGGGGATTGTGGATTGAGGATTGAGGATTGAGGATTGAAGATTGAGTATTCAGGATTGAAGATTGTGGATTGAGGATTGAGGATTGAGGATTGAGTATTGAGGATAGAAGATTGAGGACTGGGGACTGAGGATTGAAGATTGAGGATTGAAGATTGAGTATTGAGGATTGAAGATTGAGGATTGAGGATTTCGGATTGAGCTTTGAGGATCGAAGATTGAGGACTGGGGACTGAGTGTTGAGGGTTGAGTGATGAGAATTGATGTTTGTGGATAGAGATTTGAAGATTGCAAGTTGAGTATTGAGTAATGAAAACTGTGAATTGATGATATTCTATTGAGGATTGAGGATTGACAGCTGATTGTTGAGGAGTGAGGGCTGAAGGTTGAGGATTCAGGATTGAGGATTAAGTGTTGATGTTTGAGGACTGAGGATTGAGGATTGAGAATTGAGGATTGGGGATGAGGGCTGAGTGTTGAGGATTGACGTTAGAGGACAGAGGACTGAGGGTTGAGGATTGAGAATTGAGGATTGAGGATTGAGGATTGAAGATTGAGGATTGAGGATTGAGGATTGAAGAATGAGGATTGAGGATTGAGGATTGAGGATTGAGGATTGAGGATTGAGGATTGAGGATTGAAGATTGAGGATTGGGGACTGAGTGTTGAGGGTTGATTGAGGAGAATTGATGTTTGTGGATAGATACTTGAAGATTGCAGATTGAGTATTGAGTATTGAAAACTGCGAATTGAGGATATTCTATTGAGGATTGAGGATTGACATAGGAGTGTTGAGGACTGAGGGCTGAAGATTGAGGATTCAGGTTTGAGGATTCAGAATTGAGGTTTGAGGACTGAGGATTGAGGATTGAAGATTGAGTATTGAGGATTGAAGATTGAGGATTGAGGATTGAGAATTGAGTATTGGGGATGAGGGCTGAGGGTTGAGGATTGACGTTAGAGGACTGAGGACTGAGGGTTGAGTATTGAGAATTGAGGATTGAGGATTGAGGATTGAAGATTGAGGATTGAGGATTGAGGATTGAAGAATGAGGATTGAGGATTGAGGATTGAGGATTGAGGATTGAGGATTGAGGATTGAGGACTGAAGGTTGAGTATTGAGGATTGGAGATTGATGATTGGGGATTGAGGATTGAGGATTGAGGATTGAAGATTGTGGACTGAAGATTGAGTATTGAGGATTGAAGATTGAGTATTGAGGATTGCGGATTGAGGATTGAGGATTGAAGATTGAGGATTGGGGACTGAGTGTTGAGGGTTGATTGAGGAGAATTGATGTTTGTGTATAGAGACTTGAAGATTGCAGATTGAGTACTGAGTATTGAAAACTGTGAATTGATGATATTCTATTGAGGATTGAGGATTGACGCCTAATAGTTGAGGTCTGATGTCTTAAGATTGAGGATTCAGGGTTGAGGATTCAGGATTGAAGTTTGAGGACTGAGGATTTAGGATTGAGGATTGAGGCTTGAGGATTGAGGATTGAGGATTGAGGATTGAAGATTGAGGATTGAGGGTTGAGGATGAGGGCTGATGGTTGAAGATTGAGGTTTGAGGACTGAGGTCTGAGGATCGAGGATTGAGAGTTGAGGATTGAGGATTGAGGATTGAAGATTGAGGATTAGGTATTGAGGATTAAAGAATGAGGATTGGGTATTGGGGATTGAAGAATGAGGGTTGAGGATTGAAGATTGAAGATTGAGGATAGATGATTGAGGACTGAGGATGAGGGCTGAGGGTTGAAGATTGAGGTTTGAGGACTGAAGACTGAGGATTGAGGATTGGGAATAGAGGATTGAGGATTGAGGATTGAATATTGAGGATTGGGTATTGATGATTGAAGAATGAGGATTGAGGTTTGAGGATTGAGGATTGAGGACCGAGGATTGAGGATTGAAGATTGAGTACTGAGGGTTGAAGACTGACGATTGAGGATTGAGGATTGAGGATTGAGGATTGAGGACTGAAGATTGAGTATTGAGGATTGAAGATTGATGATTGGGGATTGAGGATTGAGGATTGAGGATTGAAGATTGAGGATTGAGGATTGAGTATTGGGGATTGAAGATTGAGGATTGAGGATTGCGGATTGAGGATTGAGGAATGAAGATTGAGGATTGGGGACTGAGTGTTGAGGGTTGATTGAGGAGAATTGATGTTTGTGGATAGAGACTTGAAGATTGCAGATTGAGTATTGAGTATTGAAAACTGTGAATTGATGATATTCTATTGAGGATTTAGGATGGACGCCTGATAGTTGAGGTCTGATGACTGAAGATTGAGGATTCAGGGTTGAGGATTCAGGATTGAGGTTTGAGGACTGAGGATTTAGGATTGAGGATTGAGGCTTGAGGATTGAGGATTGAGGATTGAAGATTGAGGATTGAGGATTGAGGATGAGGGCTGAGGGTTGAAGATTGAGGTTTGAGGACTGAGGTCTGAGGATCGAGGATTGAGAGTTGAGGATTGAGGATTGAGGATTGAAGATTGAGGATTAGGTATAGAGGATTGAAGAATGAGGATTGGGTATTGAGGATTGAAGAATGAGGATTGAGCATTGAGGATTGAGGATTGAGGATTGAAGACTGAGTATCGAGGATTGAATATTGAGGATTGAGGATTGAGGATTGAGGATTGAGTATTGAGGATTGATTATTGAAGATTCAGTATTGAGGATTGAAGATTGAGGATTGAGGAATGAGGATTGAAGATTGAGGATTGAGGATTGAGGATTGAGGATTGAGCATTGAAGACTGGGTATTGAGGATTGTAGGTTGAGGATTGTGGATAGGGGATTGAGAATTGAGGATTGAGGATTGAGGATTGACGATTGAGGATTGAAGATTGAGGATTGGGTATTGAGGACTGAAGGATGAGGATTGAGGATTGAGGATTGAGGATTGATGATTGAAGATGGAGTATTGAGTATTGAAGGTTGAGGATTGAGGATTGAGTGTTGAAGATTGAGGATTGAGGACTGAGGATTGAGGATTGATGATTGAGGATTGAGGATTGAGGATTGAGGATTAGGGATTGAAGATTGAATATTGGGTATTGAGGATTGAAGAATGAGGATTGAGGATTGAGGATTGAGAATTGAGGATTGAAGACTGAGTATTGAGGATTGAGAATTGAGGATTGAGTATTGAAGGTTGAGTATTGAGGATTGAAGATTGAGGATTGATGATTGAGGATTGAAGATTGAGGACTGAGTGTTGAGGGTTGAGTGACGAGAGTTGATGATTGTGGATAGAGGTTTGAAGATTGAGGATTGGGTATTGAGGATTGAAGAATGAGGATTGAGAATTGAGGATAGAGTATTGAGGATTGAAGATTGAGCATTGAGGATTGAAGATTGACGATTGAGGATTGAGAATTGAGGATTGAGGATTGAGGATTGAGGATTGAGCATTGGAGGTTGAGTATTGAGGATTGAAGGTTGAGGATTGTGGATTGTGGGTTGAGGATTGAGGATTGAATATTGAGGATTGTGGACTGAGTGTTGAGGGTTGAGTGATGAGAATTGATGTTTGTGGATAGAGACTTGAAGATTGCAGATTGAGTATTGAGTAATGCAAACTGTGAATTGATGATATTCTATTGAGGATTGAGGATTGACAGCAGATTGTAGAGGACTGAGGGCTGAAGATTGAGGATTCAGGATTGAGGATTCAGAATTGAGGTTTGAGGACTGAGGATTGAGAATTGAAGATTGAGTATTGAGGATTGAAGATTGAGGATTGAGGATTGAGAATTGAGGATTGGGGATGAGGGCTGAGGGTTGAGGATTGACGTTAGAGGACAGAGGACTGAGGGTTGAGGATTGAGAATTGAGGATTGAGGATTGAGGATTGAAGATTGAGGATTGGGTATTGAGGATTGAAGAATGAGGATTGAGGATTGACGATTGAGGATTGAGGATTGAGGATTGAGGATTGAGGATTGAGGACTGAAGATTGAGTATTGAGGTTTGAAGATTGATGATTGGGGATTGAGGATTGAGGATTGAGGATTGAAGATTGAGGATTGAAGATTGAGTATTGGGGATTGAAGATTGAGGATTGAGGATTGCGGATTGAGGATTGAGGAATGAAGATTGAGGATTGGGGACTGAGTGTTGAGGGTTGATTGAGGAGAATTGATGTTTGTGGATAGAGACTTGAAGATTGCAGATTGAGTATTGAGTATTGAAAACTGTGAATTGATGATATTCTATTGAGGATTGAGGATGGACGCCTGATAGTTGAGGTCTGATGACTGAAGATTGAGGATTCAGGGTTGAGGATTCAGGATTGAGGTTTGAGGACTGAGGATTTAGGATTGAGGATTGAGGCTTGAGGATTGAGGATTGAGGATTGAAGATTGAGGATTGAGGATTGAGGATGAGGGCTGAGGGTTGAAGATTGAGGTTTGAGGAGTGAGGTCTGAGGATCGAGGATTGAGAGTTGAGGATTGAGGATTGAGGATTGAAGATTGAGGATTAGGTATAGAGGATTGAAGAATGAGGATTGGGTATTGAGGATTGAAGAATGAGGATTGAGCATTGAGGATTGAGGATTGAGGATTGAAGACTGAGTATCGAGGATTGAATATTGAGGATTGAGGATTGAGGATTGAGGATTGAGTATTGAGGACTGATTATTGAAGATTCAGTATTGAGGATTGAAGATTGAGGATTGAGGAATGAGGATTGAGGATTGAGGATTGAAGATTGAGGATTGGGGATTGAGGATTGACGATTGAGGATTGAGTATTGAGTTTTGAGAATTGAGCATTGATTATTGAAGATTGAGTATTGAGGATTGAAGATTGAAGATTGAGGATTGAGGATTGTGGACTGAGGATGGGGGCTGACAGTTGAAGATTGAGGTTTGAGGACTGAGGACTGAGGATTGAGGATTGAGAATAGAGGATTGAAGATTGAGGATTGGGTATTGATTATCGAAGAATGAGGATTGAGCATTGAGGATTGAGGATTGAGGATTGAGGATTGAGCATTGAAGACTGGGTATTGAGGATTGTAGGTTGAGGATTGAGGATTGCGGATTGAGGATTGAGGATTGAAGATTGAGGATTGGGGACTGAGTGTTGAGGGTTGATTGAGGAGAATTGATGTTTGTGGATAGAGACTTGAAGATTGCAGATTGAGTATTGAGTATTGAAAACTGTGAATTGATGATATTCTATTGAGGATTGAGGATTGACGCCTGATAGTTGAGGTGCTGATGTCTGAAGATTGAGGGTTCAGGTTTGAGGATTCAGGATTGTGGTTTGAGGACTGAGGATTTAGGATTGAGGATTGAGGCTTGAGGATTGAGGATTGAGGATTGAAGATTGAGGATTGAGGATTGAGGATGAGGGCTGAGGGTTGAAGATTGAGGTTTGAGGACTGAGGTCTGAGGATCGAGGATTGAGAGTTGAGGATTGAGGATTGAGGGTTGAAGATTGAGGATTAGGTATTGAGGATTGAAGAATGAGGATTGGGTATTGAGGATTGAAGAATGAGGATTGAGGATTGAGGATTGAGGATTGAGGATTGAAGATTGAGGATTGGGTATTGATGATTGAAGAATGAGGATTGAGCATTGAGGATTGAGGATTGAGGATTGAGGATTGAGCATTGAAGACTGAGTATTGAGGATTGTAGGTTGAGAATTGTGGATTGAGGATTGAGAATTGAGGATTGAATATTGAGGATTGGGGACTGAGTGTTGAGGGTTGAGTGATGAGAATTGATATTTGTGGATAGAGATTTGAAGATTGCAGATTGAGTATTGAGAAATGAAAACTGTGAATTGATGATATTCTATTGAGGATTGAGGATTGACAACTGATTGTTGAGGAGTGAGGGCTGAACATTGAGGAATCAGGATTGAGGATTGAGGTTTGAAGATTGAGTATTTAGGAATGAAAATTGAGGATTGAGGATTGAGGATTGAGGATTGAGGATTGAGGATTGAGGATTGAGGACTGAGGATTGAAGATTCAGTATTGAGTGTTGAAGGTTGAGAATTGAGGATTGAGTATTGAACATTGAGGACTGAGTGTTGAGGGTTGAGTGATGATAATTGATGTTTGTGGATAGAGATTTGAAGATTGCAGATTAAGTATTGAGTATTGAAAACTGCGAATTGAGGATATTCTATTGAGGATTGAGGATTGACATCGGATTGTTGAGGACTGAGGGCTGAAGATTGAGGATTCAGAATTGAGGTTTGAGGACTGAGGATTGAGGATTGAAGATTGAGTATTGAGGATTGAAGATTAAGGATTGAGGATTGAGAATTGAGGATTGGGGATGAGGGCTGAGGGTTGAGGATTGACGTTAGAGGACTTAGGACTGAGGGTTGAGGATTGAGGATTGAGGGTTGAGGATTGAGGATTGAAGATTGAGGATTGGGTATTGAGGATTGAAGAATGAGGGTATTGAGGATTGAGGATTGAGGATTGTGGATTGAGGATGAAGACTGAGGACTGAAGATTGAGTATTGAGGATTGAAGATTGATGGTTGGGGATTGAGGATTGAGGATTGAGGATTGAAGATTGAGGATTGAAGATTGAGTATTGAGGATTGAAGATTGAGGATTGAGGATTGCGGATTGAGGATTGAGGATTGAAGATTGAGGACTGGGGACTGAGTGTTGAGGGTTGATTGAGGAGAATTGATGTTTGTGGATAGAGACTTGAAGATTGCAGATTGAGTATTGAGTATTGAAAACTGCGAATTGAGGATATTCTATTGAGGATTGAGGATTGACAACTGATTGTTGAGGAGTGAGGCCTGAAGATTGAGGAATCAGGATTGAGGATTGAGGTTTGAAGATTGAGTATTTAGGATTCAAAATTGAGGATTGAGGATTGAGGATTGAGGATTGAGGATTGAGGATTGAGGATTGAGGACTGAGGATTGAAGATTCAGTATTGAGTGTTGAAGGTTGAGGATTGAGGATTGAGGATTGAACATTGAGGACTGAGTGTTGAGGGTTGAGTGATGATAATTGATGTTTGTGGATAGAGATTTGAGGATTGCAGATTAAGTATTGAGTATTGAAAACTGCGAATTGAGGATATTCTATTGAGGATTGAGGATTGACATCGGATTGTTGAGGACTGAGGGCTGAAGATTGAGGATTCAGGATTGAGGATACAGAATTGAGGTTTGAGGACTGAGGATTGAGGATTGTAGATTGAGTATTGAGGATTGAAGATTAAGGATTGAGGATTGAGAATTGAGGATTGGGGATGAGGGCTGAGGGTTGAGGATTGACGTTAGAGGACTTAGGACTGAGGGTTGAGGATTGAGAATTGAGGATTGAGGATTGAGGATTGAAGATTGAGGGTTGAGGATTGAGAATTGAGGATTGAGGATTGAGGATTGAAGATTGAGGATTGGGTATTGAGGATTGAAGAATGAGGATTGAGGATTGAGGATTGAGGATTGAATATTGAGGATTGAGGATTGAGGTTTGAGGATTGAGGATCGAAGATTGAGGATTGGGGATTGAGGATTGACGATTGAGGATTGAGTATTGAGTTTTGAGAATTGAGGATTGATTATTGAAGATTGAGTATTGAGGATTGAAGATTGAAGATTGAGGATAGATGATTGAGGACTGAGGATGAGGGCTGAGGGTTGAAGATTGAGGTTTGAGGACTGAAGACTGAGGATTGAGGATTGGGAATAGAGGATTGAGGATTGAGGATTGAATATTGAGGATTGGGTATTGATGATTGAAGAATGAGGATTGAGGTTTGAGGATTGAGGATTGAGGACCGAGGATTGAGGATTGAAGATTGAGTATTGAGGGTTGAAGACTGACGATTGAGGATTGAGGATTGAGGATTGAGGATTGAGGACTGAAGATTGAGTATTGAGGATTGAATATTGATGATTGGGGATTGAGGATTGAGGATTGAGGATTGAAGATTGAGGATTGAAGATTGAGTATTGGGGATTGAAGATTGAGGATTGAGGATTGCGGATTGAGGATTGAGGAATGAAGATTGAGGATTGGGGACTGAGTGTTGAGGGTTGATTGAGGAGAATTGATGTTTGTGGATAGAGACTTGAAGATTGCAGATTGAGTATTGAGTATTGAAAACTGTGAATTGATAATATTCTATTGAGGATTTAGGATGGACGCCTGATAGTTGAGGTCTGATGACTGAAGATTGAGGATTCAGGGTTGAGGATTCAGGATTGAGGTTTGAGGACTGAGGATTTAGGATTGAGGATTGAGGCTTGAGGATTGAGGATTGAGGATTGAAGATTGAGGATTGAGGAATGAGGATGAGGGCTGAGGGTTGAAGATTGAGGTTTGAGGACTGAGGTCTGAGGATCGAGGATTGAGAGTTGAGGATTGAGGATTGAGGATTGAAGATTGAGGATTAGGTATAGAGGATTGAAGAATGAGGATTGGGTATTGAGGATTGACGAATGAGGATTGAGCATTGAGGATTGAGGATTGAGGATTGAAGACTGAGTATCGAGGATTGAATATTGAGGATTGAGGATTGAGGATTGAGGATTGAGTATTGAGGATTGATTATTGAAGATTCAGTATTGAGGATTGAAGATTGAGGATTGAGGAATGAGGATTGAGGATTGAGGATTGAGGATTGAGGATTGAGGATTGAGCATTGAAGACTGGGTATTGAGGATTGTAGGTTGAGGATTGTGGATAGGGGATTGAGAATTGAGGATTGAGTATTGAGGATTGACGATTGAGGATTGAAGATTGAGGATTGGGTATTGAGGACTGAAGGATGAGGATTGAGGATTGAGGATTGATGATTGAAGATGGAGTATTGAGTATTGAAGGTTGAGGATTGAGGATTGAGTGTTGAAGATTGAGGATTGAGGACTGAGGATTGAGGATTGATGATTGAGGATTGAGGATTGAGGATTGAGGATTAGGGATTGAAGATTGAATATTGGGT
Source organism: Calliopsis andreniformis (assembly GCF_051401765.1). NCBI lineage: Eukaryota > Metazoa > Arthropoda > Insecta > Hymenoptera > Andrenidae > Calliopsis > Calliopsis andreniformis. The sequence continues at coordinate 3,598,589 of NW_027480444.1, read as the reverse complement.
ATTGAGGATTGAAGAATGAGGATTGAGGATTGAGGATTGAGAATTGAGGATTGAAGACTGAGTATTGAGGATTGAGAATTGAGGATTGAGTATTGAAGATTGAGTATTGAGGATTGAAGATTGAGGATTGATGATTGAGGATTGAAGATTGAGGACTGAGTGTTGAGGGTTGAGTGACGAGAGTTGATGATTGTGGATAGAGGTTTGAAGATTGAGGATTGGGTATTGAGGATTGAAGAATGAGGATTGAGAATTGAGGATAGAGTATTGAGGATTGAAGATTGAGCATTGAGGATTGAAGATTGAGTATTGAGGATTGAAGATTGAGGAATGAGGATTGAGGATTGAGTATTGAGGATGAGGACTGAGGTTTGAGGATTGTGGTTTGAGGTCTGAGGACTGAGGATTGAGGGTTGAGAATTGAGGTTCGAGGATTGAGGATTGATGATTGAGGGTTGGGTATTCAGGATTGAAGGAAGAGGATTGAGGATTGAGGATTGTTGGTTGAGGATTGAGGATTGAAGGATGAGTATTCAGGATTGGAGATTGACTATTGAGGATTGAGGATTGAAGATTGAGTATTGAGGAATGAAGATTGAGGATTGGGGATTGTGGATTGAGGATTGAGGATTGAGGATTGAAGATTGAGTATTCAGGATTGAAGATTGTGGATTGAGGATTGAGGATTGAGGATTGAGTATTGAGGATAGAAGATTGAGGACTGGGGACTGAGGATTGAAGATTGAGGATTGAAGATTGAGTATTGAGGATTGAAGATTGAGGATTGAGGATTTCGGATTGAGCTTTGAGGATCGAAGATTGAGGACTGGGGACTGAGTGTTGAGGGTTGAGTGATGAGAATTGATGTTTGTGGATAGAGATTTGAAGATTGCAAGTTGAGTATTGAGTAATGAAAACTGTGAATTGATGATATTCTATTGAGGATTGAGGATTGACAGCTGATTGTTGAGGAGTGAGGGCTGAAGGTTGAGGATTCAGGATTGAGGATTAAGTGTTGATGTTTGAGGACTGAGGATTGAGGATTGAGAATTGAGGATTGGGGATGAGGGCTGAGTGTTGAGGATTGACGTTAGAGGACAGAGGACTGAGGGTTGAGGATTGAGAATTGAGGATTGAGGATTGAGGATTGAAGATTGAGGATTGGGTATTGAGGATTGAAGAATGAGGATTGAGGATTGAGGATTGAGGATTGAGGATTGAGGATTGAGGATTGAGGACTGAAGATTGAGTATTGAGGATTGAAGATTGATGATTGGGGATTGAGGATTGAGGATTGAGGACTGAAGATTGAGGATTGAAGATTGAGTATTGGGGATTGAAGATTGAGGATTGAGGATTGCGGATTGAGGATTGAGGAATGAAGATTGAGGATTGGGGACTGAGTGTTGAGGGTTGATTGAGGAGAATTGATGTTTGTGGATAGAGACTTGAAGATTGCAGATTGAGTATTGAGTATTGAAAACTGTGAATTGATGATATTCTATTGAGGATTGAGGATGGACGCCTGATAGTTGAGGTCTGATGACTGAAGATTGAGGATTCAGGGTTGAGGATTCAGGATTGAGGTTTGAGGACTGAGGATTTAGGATTGAGGATTGAGGCTTGAGGATTGAGGATTGAGGATTGAAGATTGAGGATTGAGGATTGAGGATGAGGGCTGAGGGTTGAAGATTGAGGTTTGAGGAGTGAGGTCTGAGGATCGAGGATTGAGAGTTGAGGATTGAGGATTGAGGATTGAAGATTGAGGATTAGGTATAGAGGATTGAAGAATGAGGATTGGGTATTGAGGATTGAAGAATGAGGATTGAGCATTGAGGATTGAGGATTGAGGATTGAAGACTGAGTATCGAGGATTGAATATTGAGGATTGAGGATTGAGGATTGAGGATTGAGTATTGAGGACTGATTATTGAAGATTCAGTATTGAGGATTGAAGATTGAGGATTGAGGAATGAGGATTGAGGATTGAGGATTGAAGATTGAGGATTGGGGATTGAGGATTGACGATTGAGGATTGAGTATTGAGTTTTGAGAATTGAGCATTGATTATTGAAGATTGAGTATTGAGGATTGAAGATTGAAGATTGAGGATTGAGGATTGTGGACTGAGGATGGGGGCTGACAGTTGAAGATTGAGGTTTGAGGACTGAGGACTGAGGATTGAGGATTGAGAATAGAGGATTGAAGATTGAGGATTGGGTATTGATTATCGAAGAATGAGGATTGAGCATTGAGGATTGAGGATTGAGGATTGAGGATTGAGCATTGAAGACTGGGTATTGAGGATTGTAGGTTGAGGATTGAGGATTGCGGATTGACTATTGAGGATTGAAGATTGAGGATTGGGGACTGAGTGTTGAGGGTTGATTGAGGAGAATTGATGTTTGTGGATAGAGACTTGAAGATTGCAGATTGAGTATTGAGTATTGAAAACTGTGAATTGATGATATTCTATTGAGGATTGAGGATTGACGCCTGATAGTTGAGGTGCTGATGTCTGAAGATTGAGGGTTCAGGTTTGAGGATTCAGGATTGTGGTTTGAGGACTGAGGATTTAGGATTGAGGATTGAGGCTTGAGGATTGAGGATTGAGGATTGAAGATTGAGGATTGAGGATTGAGGATGAGGGCTGAGGGTTGAAGATTGAGGTTTGAGGACTGAGGTCTGAGGATCGAGGATTGAGAGTTGAGGATTGAGGATTGAGGGTTGAAGATTGAGGATTAGGTATTGAGGATTGAAGAATGAGGATTGGGTATTGAGGATTGAAGAATGAGGATTGAGGATTGAGGATTGAGGATTGAGGATTGAAGATTGAGGATTGGGTATTGATGATTGAAGAATGAGGATTGAGCATTGAGGATTGAGGATTGAGGATTGAGGATTGAGCATTGAAGACTGAGTATTGAGGATTGTAGGTTGAGAATTGTGGATTGAGGATTGAGAATTGAGGATTGAATATTGAGGATTGGGGACTGAGTGTTGAGGGTTGAGTGATGAGAATTGATATTTGTGGATAGAGATTTGAAGATTGCAGATTGAGTATTGAGAAATGAAAACTGTGAATTGATGATATTCTATTGAGGATTGAGGATTGACAACTGATTGTTGAGGAGTGAGGGCTGAACATTGAGGAATCAGGATTGAGGATTGAGGTTTGAAGATTGAGTATTTAGGAATGAAAATTGAGGATTGAGGATTGAGGATTGAGGATTGAGGATTGAGGATTGAGGATTGAGGACTGAGGATTGAAGATTCAGTATTGAGTGTTGAAGGTTGAGAATTGAGGATTGAGTATTGAACATTGAGGACTGAGTGTTGAGGGTTGAGTGATGATAATTGATGTTTGTGGATAGAGATTTGAAGATTGCAGATTAAGTATTGAGTATTGAAAACTGCGAATTGAGGATATTCTATTGAGGATTGAGGATTGACATCGGATTGTTGAGGACTGAGGGCTGAAGATTGAGGATTCAGAATTGAGGTTTGAGGACTGAGGATTGAGGATTGAAGATTGAGTATTGAGGATTGAAGATTAAGGATTGAGGATTGAGAATTGAGGATTGGGGATGAGGGCTGAGGGTTGAGGATTGACGTTAGAGGACTTAGGACTGAGGGTTGAGGATTGAGGATTGAGGGTTGAGGATTGAGGATTGAAGATTGAGGATTGGGTATTGAGGATTGAAGAATGAGGGTATTGAGGATTGAGGATTGAGGATTGTGGATTGAGGATTGATGACTGAGGACTGAAGATTGAGTATTGAGGATTGAAGATTGATGGTTGGGGATTGAGGATTGAGGATTGAGGATTGAAGATTGAGGATTGAAGATTGAGTATTGAGGATTGAAGATTGAGGATTGAGGATTGCGGATTGAGGATTGAGGATTGAAGATTGAGGACTGGGGACTGAGTGTTGAGGGTTGATTGAGGAGAATTGATGTTTGTGGATAGAGACTTGAAGATTGCAGATTGAGTATTGAGTATTGAAAACTGCGAATTGAGGATATTCTATTGAGGATTGAGGATTGACAACTGATTGTTGAGGAGTGAGGGCTGAAGATTGAGGAATCAGGATTGAGGATTGAGGTTTGAAGATTGAGTATTTAGGATTCAAAATTGAGGATTGAGGATTGAGGATTGAGGATTGAGGATTGAGGATTGAGGATTGAGGACTGAGGATTGAAGATTCAGTATTGAGTGTTGAAGGTTGAGGATTGAGGATTGAGGATTGAACATTGAGGACTGAGTGTTGAGGGTTGAGTGATGATAATTGATGTTTGTGGATAGAGATTTGAGGATTGCAGATTAAGTATTGAGTATTGAAAACTGCGAATTGAGGATATTCTATTGAGGATTGAGGATTGACATCGGATTGTTGAGGACTGAGGGCTGAAGATTGAGGATTCAGGATTGAGGATACAGAATTGAGGTTTGAGGACTGAGGATTGAGGATTGTAGATTGAGTATTGAGGATTGAAGATTAAGGATTGAGGATTGAGAATTGAGGATTGGGGATGAGGGCTGAGGGTTGAGGATTGACGTTAGAGGACTTAGGACTGAGGGTTGAGGATTGAGAATTGAGGATTGAGGATTGAGGATTGAAGATTGAGGGTTGAGGATTGAGAATTGAGGATTGAGGATTGAGGATTGAAGATTGAGGATTGGGTATTGAGGATTGAAGAATGAGGATTGAGGATTGAGGATTGAGGATTGAATATTGAGGATTGAGGATTGAGGTTTGAGGATTGAGGATCGAAGATTGAGGATTGGGGATTGAGGATTGACGATTGAGGATTGAGTATTGAGTTTTGAGAATTGAGGATTGATTATTGAAGATTGAGTATTGAGGATTGAAGATTGAAGATTGAGGATAGATGATTGAGGACTGAGGATGAGGGCTGAGGGTTGAAGATTGAGGTTTGAGGACTGAAGACTGAGGATTGAGGATTGGGAATAGAGGATTGAGGATTGAGGATTGAATATTGAGGATTGGGTATTGATGATTGAAGAATGAGGATTGAGGTTTGAGGATTGAGGATTGAGGACCGAGGATTGAGGATTGAAGATTGAGTATTGAGGGTTGAAGACTGACGATTGAGGATTGAGGATTGAGGATTGAGGATTGAGGACTGAAGATTGAGTATTGAGGATTGAATATTGATGATTGGGGATTGAGGATTGAGGATTGAGGATTGAAGATTGAGGATTGAAGATTGAGTATTGGGGATTGAAGATTGAGGATTGAGGATTGCGGATTGAGGATTGAGGAATGAAGATTGAGGATTGGGGACTGAGTGTTGAGGGTTGATTGAGGAGAATTGATGTTTGTGGATAGAGACTTGAAGATTGCAGATTGAGTATTGAGTATTGAAAACTGTGAATTGATAATATTCTATTGAGGATTTAGGATGGACGCCTGATAGTTGAGGTCTGATGACTGAAGATTGAGGATTCAGGGTTGAGGATTCAGGATTGAGGTTTGAGGACTGAGGATTTAGGATTGAGGATTGAGGCTTGAGGATTGAGGATTGAGGATTGAAGATTGAGGATTGAGGAATGAGGATGAGGGCTGAGGGTTGAAGATTGAGGTTTGAGGACTGAGGTCTGAGGATCGAGGATTGAGAGTTGAGGATTGAGGATTGAGGATTGAAGATTGAGGATTAGGTATAGAGGATTGAAGAATGAGGATTGGGTATTGAGGATTGACGAATGAGGATTGAGCATTGAGGATTGAGGATTGAGGATTGAAGACTGAGTATCGAGGATTGAATATTGAGGATTGAGGATTGAGGATTGAGGATTGAGTATTGAGGATTGATTATTGAAGATTCAGTATTGAGGATTGAAGATTGAGGATTGAGGAATGAGGATTGAGGATTGAGGATTGAGGATTGAGGATTGAGGATTGAGCATTGAAGACTGGGTATTGAGGATTGTAGGTTGAGGATTGTGGATAGGGGATTGAGAATTGAGGATTGAGGATTGAGGATTGACGATTGAGGATTGAAGATTGAGGATTGGGTATTGAGGACTGAAGGATGAGGATTGAGGATTGAGGATTGATGATTGAAGATGGAGTATTGAGTATTGAAGGTTGAGGATTGAGGATTGAGTGTTGAAGATTGAGGATTGAGGACTGAGGATTGAGGATTGATGATTGAGGATTGAGGATTGAGGATTGAGGATTAGGGATTGAAGATTGAATATTGGGTATTGAGGATTGAAGAATGAGGATTGAGGATTGAGGATTGAGAATTGAGGATTGAAGACTGAGTATTGAGGATTGAGAATTGAGGATTGAGTATTGAAGATTGAGTATTGAGGATTGAAGATTGAGGATTGATGATTGAGGATTGAAGATTGAGGACTGAGTGTTGAGGGTTGAGTGACGAGAGTTGATGATTGTGGATAGAGGTTTGAAGATTGAGGATTGGGTATTGAGGATTGAAGAATGAGGATTGAGAATTGAGGATAGAGTATTGAGGATTGAAGATTGAGCATTGAGGATTGAAGATTGACGATTGAGGATTGAGAATTGAGGATTGAGGATTGAGGATTGAGGATTGAGCATTGGAGGTTGAGTATTGAGGATTGAAGGTTGAGGATTGTGGATTGTGGGTTGAGGATTGAGGATTGAATATTGAGGATTGTGGACTGAGTGTTGAGGGTTGAGTGATGAGAATTGATGTTTGTGGATAGAGACTTGAAGATTGCAGATTGAGTATTGAGTAATGCAAACTGTGAATTGATGATATTCTATTGAGGATTGAGGATTGACAGCAGATTGTAGAGGACTGAGGGCTGAAGATTGAGGATTCAGGATTGAGGATTCAGAATTGAGGTTTGAGGACTGAGGATTGAGAATTGAAGATTGAGTATTGAGGATTGAAGATTGAGGATTGAGGATTGAGAATTGAGGATTGGGGATGAGGGCTGAGGGTTGAGGATTGACGTTAGAGGACAGAGGACTGAGGGTTGAGGATTGAGAATTGAGGATTGAGGATTGAGGATTGAAGATTGAGGATTGGGTATTGAGGATTGAAGAATGAGGATTGAGGATTGAGGATTGAGGATTGAGGATTGAGGATTGAGGATTGAGGATTGAGGACTGAAGATTGAGTATTGAGGATTGAAGATTGATGATTGGGGATTGAGGATTGAGGATTGAGGATTGAAGATTGAGGATTGAAGATTGAGTATTGGGGATTGAAGATTGAGGATTGAGGATTGCGGGTTGAGTATTGAGGAATGAAGATTGAGGATTGGGGACTGAGTGTTGAGGGTTGATTGAGGAGAATTGATGTTTGTGGATAGAGACTTGAAGATTGCAGATTGAGTATTGAGTATTGAAAACTGTGAATTGATGATACTCTATTGAGGATTGAGGATTGACAACTGATTGTTGCGGAGTGAGGGCTGAAGATTGAGGATTCAGGATTGAGGTTTAAGGATTGAGGTTTGAGGACTGAGGATTGAAGATTGAGGCTTGAGGATTGAGGATAAGAGGATTGAAGATTGAGGATTGAGGATTGAGGGTTGTGGATTGAGGACGAGGACTGAGGTTTGAGTATTGATGTTTGAGGTCTGAGGATAGAGGATTGAGGATTGAGAATTGCGGATTGAGGATTGAGGATTGAAGATTGAGGATTGGGTATTGAGGATTGAAGAATGAGGATTGAGGATTGAGGATTGTGGATTGAGGATTGAGGATTGAGTGTTGAAGATTGAGAATTGAGGATTGAGGATTGAAGATTGAGTATTGAGGATTGAAGATTGAGGATTGAGGATTGAGGATTGAAGATTAAGGACTGAGTGTTGAGGGTTGAGTGATGAGAATTGATGTTTGTGTGTTGAGATTTGAAGATTGAAGAATGGGGATTGAGTATTGAAAGCTGTGATTTGAGGATATCCTATTGAGGATTGAGGATTGACAACTGATTGTTGAGGACCGACGGCTGAAGATTGAGGATTCAGGCTGAGGTTTCCGGATTGAGGTTTGAGGACTGAGGACTGAGGATTGAGGACTGAGTATTGAAGATTGAGTATTGGGGATTGAAGGTTGAGGATTGAGGATTGAGAATTGAGGACTGAGTGTTGAGGGTTGAGTGATTAGAATTGATTGTTGTGGATAGAGATTTGAAGATTGCAGATTGAGTATTGAGTAATGAAAACTGTGTATTGATGATATTCTATTGAGGATTGAGGATTGACAACTGATTGTTGCGGAGTGAGGGCAGAAGATTGAGGATTCAGGATTGAGGATTGAGGGTTGTGGATTGAGGACGAGGACTCAGGGTTGAGCATTGATGTTTGAGTTCTGAAGATTGAGGATTGAGGACTGAGGATTGAGAATTGATGATTGAGGATTGAGGATTGAGTATTGAGGATTGAAGATTGAGGATTGAGGATTGAGGATTGAAGATTGAGGATTTGGGATTGAGGATTGACGATTGAGGATTGAGTATTGAGGATTGAGGATTGAGGATTGATTATTGAAGATTGAGTATTGAGGAATGAAGGTTGAGGGTTGAGGATTGAGAATTGAGGATTGAGGATGAGGGCTGAGGGTTGAGGATTGAGGTTAGAGGACTGAGGACTGAGGATTGAGGATTGAGAATTGAGGATTGAGGATTGAGGATTGAAGATTGAGGATTGGGTATCGAGGATTGCAGAATGAGGATTGAGGATTGAGGATTGAGCATTGAGGATTGAAGATTGAGTATTGAGAATTGAAGATTGACGATTGAGGATTGAGAATTGAGGATTGAGGATTGAGGATTGAGCATTGAAGACTGAGTATTGAGGATTGAATGTTGAGGATTGTGGACTGAGCATTGAGAATTGAGGATTGAATATTGAGGTTTGGGGACTGAGTGTTGAGGGTTGAGTGATGAGAATTGATGTTTGTGGATAGAGATTTGAAGATTGCAGATTGAGTATTGAGTAATGAAAACTGTGAATTGATGATATTCTATTGAGGATTGAGGATTGACAACTGATGGTTGAGGATTGAGGATTGAAGATTGAGGATTGAGGATTGAGGGTTGTGGATTGAGCACGAGGTCTCAGGGACGAGTATTGACGTTTGAGTTCTGAGGATTGAGGATTGAGGATTGAGAATTGAGGATTGAGGAATGAGGATTGAAGATTGAGGATTGGGAATTGAGGATTGAAGAATGAGGATTGAGGATTGAGGATTGAGTATTGAGGATTGAAGATTGAGTATTGAGGATTGATGATTGAGGATTGAGGATTGGGTATTGAAGATTGAGTATTTGGGACTGAGGATTGAAGATTGAGGATTGATGATTGAGCATTGAGGATTGAGGATTGAGGATTGAGGATTGAAGATTGAGGATTGGGTATTGAGGATTGAAGAATGAGGATTGAGGGTTGAGGATTAAGGATTGAGGATTGAAGATTGAGTATTGAGGATTGAAGGTTGACGGTTGAGGATTGAGGATTGAGGATTGAGGATTGAGGATTGAGGATTGAGGATAGAGGATTGAAGATTGGGTACTGGGTATTGAGGATTGAAGAATGAGGATTGAGGATTGAGGATTGAGGATTGAGGATTGAAGATTGAGTGTTGAGGATTAAAGATTGACGATTGAGGATTGAGGATTGAGGATTGAGGATTGAGGATTGAGGTTTGGGCATTGAAGACTGAGTATTGAGGATTGAAGGTTGAGGATTGTGGATTGAGGATTGAGGATTGAGGATTGAGGATTGAAGATTGAGGACTGAGTGTTGAGGGTAGAGTGATGAGAATTGATGTTTGTGGATAGAGATTTGAAGATTGCAGATTGAGTATTGAGTATTGAAAACTGTGAATTGAGGATATTCTATTGGGGATTGAGGATTGACAACTGATTGTTGAGGACTGAGGGCTGAAGGTTGAGGATGCAGGATTGAGGATTCAGAATTGAGGTTTGAGGACTGAGGGTTGAGGATTGAAGATTGAGTATTGAGGATTGAAGATTGAGGAATGAGGATTGAGGATTGAGTATTGAGGATGAGGACTGAGGTTTGAGGATTGAGGTTTGAGGTCTGAGGACTGAGGATTGAGGGTTGAGAATTGAGGTTCGAGGATTGAGGATTGATGATTGAGGGTTGGGTATTCAGGATTGAAGGAAGAGGATTGAGGATTGAGGATTGTTGGTTGAGGATTGAGGATTGAAGGATGAGTATTCAGGATTGGAGATTGACTATTGAGGATTGAGGATTGAAGATTGAGTATTGAGGAATGAAGATTGAGGATTGGGGATTGTGGATTGAGGATTGAGGATTGAGGATTGAAGATTGAGTATTCAGGATTGAAGATTGTGGATTGAGGATTGAGGATTGAGGATTGAGTATTGAGGATAGAAGATTGAGGACTGGGGACTGAGGATTGAAGATTGAGGATTGAAGATTGAGTATTGAGGATTGAAGATTGAGGATTGAGGATTGCGGATTGAGCTTTGAGGATCGAAGATTGAGGACTGGGGACTGAGTGTTGAGGGTTGAGTGATGAGAATTGATGTTTGTGGATAGAGATTTGAAGATTGCAAGTTGAGTATTGAGTAATGAAAACTGTGAATTGATGATATTCTATTGAGGATTGAGGATTGACAGCTGATTGTTGAGGAGTGAGGGCTGAAGGTTGAGGATTCAGGATTGAGGATTAAGTGTTGATGTTTGAGGACTGAGGATTGAGGATTGAGAATTGAGGATTGGGGATGAGGGCTGAGTGTTGAGGATTGACGTTAGAGGACAGAGGACTGAGGGTTGAGGATTGAGAATTGAGGATTGAGGATTGAGGATTGAAGATTGAGGATTGGGTATTGAGGATTGAAGAATGAGGATTGAGGATTGAGGATTGAGGATTGAGGATTGAGGATTGAGGATTGAGGACTGAAGATTGAGTATTGAGGATTGAAGATTGATGATTGGGGATTGAGGATTGAGGATTGAGGACTGAAGATTGAGGATTGAAGATTGAGTATTGGGGATTGAAGATTGAGGATTGAGGATTGCGGATTGAGGATTGAGGAATGAAGATTGAGGATTGGGGACTGAGTGTTGAGGGTTGATTGAGGAGAATTGATGTTTGTGGATAGAGACTTGAAGATTGCAGATTGAGTATTGAGTATTGAAAACTGTGAATTGATAATATTCTATTGAGGATTTAGGATGGACGCCTGATAGTTGAGGTCTGATGACTGAAGATTGAGGATTCAGGGTTGAGGATTCAGGATTGAGGTTTGAGGACTGAGGATTTAGGATTGAGGATTGAGGCTTGAGGATTGAGGATTGAGGATTGAAGATTGAGGATTGAGGAATGAGGATGAGGGCTGAGGGTTGAAGATTGAGGTTTGAGGACTGAGGTCTGAGGATCGAGGATTGAGAGTTGAGGATTGAGGATTGAGGATTGAAGATTGAGGATTAGGTATAGAGGATTGAAGAATGAGGATTGGGTATTGAGGATTGACGAATGAGGATTGAGCATTGAGGATTGAGGATTGAGGATTGAAGACTGAGTATCGAGGATTGAATATTGAGGATTGAGGATTGAGGATTGAGGATTGAGTATTGAGGATTGATTATTGAAGATTCAGTATTGAGGATTGAAGATTGAGGATTGAGGAATGAGGATTGAGGATTGAGGATTGAGGATTGAGGATTGAGGATTGAGCATTGAAGACTGGGTATTGAGGATGGTAGGTTGAGGATTGTGGATAGGGGATTGAGAATTGAGGATTGAGGATTGAGGATTGACGATTGAGGATTGAAGATTGAGGATTGGGTATTGAGGACTGAAGGATGAGGATTGAGGATTGAGGATTGATGATTGAAGATGGAGTATTGAGTATTGAAGGTTGAGGATTGAGCATTGAGTGTTGAAGATTGAGGATTGAGGACTGAGGATTGAGGATTGATGATTGAGGATTGAGGATTGAGGATTGAGGATTAGGGATTGAAGATTGAATATTGGGTATTGAGGATTGAAGAATGAGGATTGAGGATTGAGGATTGAGAATTGAGGATTGAAGACTGAGTATTGAGGATTGAGAATTGAGGATTGAGTATTGAAGATTGAGTATTGAGGATTGAAGATTGAGGATTGATGATTGAGGATTGAAGATTGAGGACTGAGTGTTGAGGGTTGAGTGACGAGAGTTGATGATTGTGGATAGAGGTTTGAAGATTGAGGATTGGGTATTGAGGATTGAAGAATGAGGATTGAGAATTGAGGATAGAGTATTGAGGATTGAAGATTGAGCATTGAGGATTGAAGATTGACGATTGAGGATTGAGAATTGAGGATTGAGGATTGAGGATTGAGGATTGAGCATTGGAGGTTGAGTATTGAGGATTGAAGGTTGAGGATTGTGGATTGTGGGTTGAGGATTGAGGATTGAATATTGAGGATTGTGGACTGAGTGTTGAGGGTTGAGTGATGAGAATTGATGTTTGTGGATAGAGACTTGAAGATTGCAGATTGAGTATTGAGTAATGCAAACTGTGAATTGATGATATTCTATTGAGGATTGAGGATTGACAGCAGATTGTAGAGGACTGAGGGCTGAAGATTGAGGATTCAGGATTGAGGATTCAGAATTGAGGTTTGAGGACTGAGGATTGAGAATTGAAGATTGAGTATTGAGGATTGAAGATTGAGGATTGAGGATTGAGAATTGAGGATTGGGGATGAGGGCTGAGGGTTGAGGATTGACGTTAGAGGACAGAGGACTGAGGGTTGAGGATTGAGAATTGAGGATTGAGGATTGAGGATTGAAGATTGAGGATTGGGTATTGAGGATTGAAGAATGAGGATTGAGGATTGAGGATTGAGGATTGAGGATTGAGGATTGAGGATTGAGGATTGAGGACTGAAGATTGAGTATTGAGGATTGAAGATTGATGATTGGGGATTGAGGATTGAGGATTGAGGATTGAAGATTGAGGATTGAAGATTGAGTATTGGGGATTGAAGATTGAGGATTGAGGATTGCGGGTTGAGTATTGAGGAATGAAGATTGAGGATTGGGGACTGAGTGTTGAGGGTTGATTGAGGAGAATTGATGTTTGTGGATAGAGACTTGAAGATTGCAGATTGAGTATTGAGTATTGAAAACTGTGAATTGATGATACTCTATTGAGGATTGAGGATTGACAACTGATTGTTGCGGAGTGAGGGCTGAAGATTGAGGATTCAGGATTGAGGTTTAAGGATTGAGGTTTGAGGACTGAGGATTGAAGATTGAGGCTTGAGGATTGAGGATAAGAGGATTGAAGATTGAGGATTGAGGATTGAGGGTTGTGGATTGAGGACGAGGACTGAGGTTTGAGTATTGATGTTTGAGGTCTGAGGATAGAGGATTGAGGATTGAGAATTGCGGATTGAGGATTGAGGATTGAAGATTGAGGATTGGGTATTGAGGATTGAAGAATGAGGATTGAGGATTGAGGATTGTGGATTGAGGATTGAGGATTGAGTGTTGAAGATTGAGAATTGAGGATTGAGGATTGAAGATTGAGTATTGAGGATTGAAGATTGAGGATTGAGGATTGAGGATTGAAGATTAAGGACTGAGTGTTGAGGGTTGAGTGATGAGAATTGATGTTTGTGTGTTGAGATTTGAAGATTGAAGAATGGGGATTGAGTATTGAAAGCTGTGATTTGAGGATATCCTATTGAGGATTGAGGATTGACAACTGATTGTTGAGGACCGACGGCTGAAGATTGAGGATTCAGGCTGAGGTTTCCGGATTGAGGTTTGAGGACTGAGGACTGAGGATTGAGGACTGAGAATTGAAGATTGAGTATTGGGGATTGAAGGTTGAGGATTGAGGATTGAGAATTGAGGACTGAGTGTTGAGGGTTGAGTGATTAGAATTGATTGTTGTGGATAGAGATTTGAAGATTGCAGATTGAGTATTGAGTAATGAAAACTGTGTATTGATGATATTCTATTGAGGATTGAGGATTGACAACTGATTGTTGCGGAGTGAGGGCAGAAGATTGAGGATTCAGGATTGAGGATTGAGGGTTGTGGATTGAGGACGAGGACTCAGGGTTGAGCATTGATGTTTGAGTTCTGAAGATTGAGGATTGAGGACTGAGGATTGAGAATTGATGATTGAGGATTGAGGATTGAGTATTGAGGATTGAAGATTGAGGATTGAGGATTGAGGATTGAAGATTGAGGATTTGGGATTGAGGATTGACGATTGAGGATTGAGTATTGAGGATTGAGGATTGAGGATTGATTATTGAAGATTGAGTATTGAGGAATGAAGGTTGAGGGTTGAGGATTGAGAATTGAGGATTGAGGATGAGGGCTGAGGGTTGAGGATTGAGGTTAGAGGACTGAGGACTGAGGATTGAGGATTGAGAATTGAGGATTGAGGATTGAGGATTGAAGATTGAGGATTGGGTATCGAGGATTGCAGAATGAGGATTGAGGATTGAGGATTGAGCATTGAGGATTGAAGATTGAGTATTGACAATTGAAGATTGACGATTGAGGATTGAGAATTGAGGATTGAGGATTGAGGATTGAGCATTGAAGACTGAGTATTGAGGATTGAATGTTGAGGATTGTGGACTGAGCATTGAGAATTGAGGATTGAATATTGAGGTTTGGGGACTGAGTGTTGAGGGTTGAGTGATGAGAATTGATGTTTGTGGATAGAGATTTGAAGATTGCAGATTGAGTATTGAGTAATGAAAACTGTGAATTGATGATATTCTATTGAGGATTGAGGATTGACAACTGATGGTTGAGGATTGAGGATTGAAGATTGAGGATTGAGGATTGAGGGTTGTGGATTGAGCACGAGGTCTCAGGGACGAGTATTGACGTTTGAGTTCTGAGGATTGAGGATTGAGGATTGAGAATTGAGGATTGAGGAATGAGGATTGAAGATTGAGGATTGGGAATTGAGGATTGAAGAATGAGGATTGAGGATTGAGGATTGAGTATTGAGGATTGAAGATTGAGTATTGAGGATTGATGATTGAGGATTGAGGATTGGGTATTGAAGATTGAGTATTTGGGACTGAGGATTGAAGATTGAGGATTGATGATTGAGCATTGAGGATTGAGGATTGAGGATTGAGGATTGAAGATTGAGGATTGGGTATTGAGGATTGAAGAATGAGGATTGAGGGTTGAGGATTAAGGATTGAGGATTGAAGGTTGAGTATTGAGGATTGAAGGTTGACGGTTGAGGATTGAGGATTGAGGATTGAGGATTGAGGATTGAGGATTGAGGATAGAGGATTGAAGATTGGGTACTGTGTATTGAGGATTGAAGAATGAGGATTGAGGATTGAGGATTGAGGATTGAGGATTGAAGATTGAGTGTTGAGGATTAAAGATTGACGATTGAGGATTGAGGATTGAGGATTGAGGATTGAGGATTGAGGTTTGGGCATTGAAGACTGAGTATTGAGGATTGAAGGTTGAGGATTGTGGATTGAGGATTGAGGATTGAGGATTGAGGATTGAAGATTGAGGACTGAGTGTTGAGGGTAGAGTGATGAGAATTGATGTTTGTGGATAGAGATTTGAAGATTGCAGATTCAGTATTGAGTATTGAAAACTGTGAATTGAGGATATACTATTGGGGATTGAGGATTGACAACTGATTGTTGAGGACTGAGGGCTGAAGGTTGAGGATGCAGGATTGAGGATTCAGAATTGAGGTTTGAGGACTGAGGGTTGAGGATTGAAGATTGAGTATTGAGGATTGAAGATTGAGGAATGAGGATTGAGGATTGAGTATTGAGGATGAGGACTGAGGTTTGAGGATTGAGGTTTGAGGTCTGAGGACTGAGGATTGAGGGTTGAGAATTGAGGATCGAGGATTGAGGATTGATGATTGAGGGTTGGGTATTCAGGATTGAAGGAAGAGGATTGAGGATTGAGGATTGTTGGTTGAGGATTGAGGATTGAAGGATGAGTATTCAGGATTGGAGATTGACTATTGAGGATTGAGGACCGAGGATTGAGGATTGAGGATTGAAGATTGAGTATTGAGGAATGAAGATTGAGGATTGGGGATTGTGGATTGAGGATTGAGGATTCAGGATTGAAGATTGAGTATTCAGGATTGAAGATTGTGGATTGAGGATTGAGGATTGAGGATTGAGTATTGAGGATAGAAGATTGAGGACTGGGGACTGAGGATTGAAGATTGAGGATTGAAGATTGAGTATTGAGGATTGAAGATTGAGGATTGAGGATTGCGGATTGAGCTTTGAGGATCGAAGATTGAGGATTGAGGATTGAGGAATGAAGATTGAGGATTGGGGACTGAGTGTTGAGGGTTGATTGAGGAGAATTGTTGTTTGTGGATAGAGACTTGAAGATTGCAGATTGAGTATTGAGTATTGAAAACTGTGAATTGATGATATTCTATTGAGGATTGAGGATGGACGCCTGATAGTTGAGGTCTGATGACTGAAGACTGAGGATTCAGGGTTGAGGATTCAGGATTGAGGTTTGAGGACTGAGGATTTAGGATTGAGGATTGAGGCTTGAGGATTGAGGATTGAGGATTGAAGATTGAGGATTGAGGATTGAGGATGAGGGCTGAGGGTTGAAGATTGAGGTTTGAGGAGTGAGGTCTGAGGATCGAGGATTGAGAGTTGAGGATTGAGGATTGAGGATTGAAGATTGAGGATTAGGTATAGAGGATTGAAGAATGAGGATTGGGTATTGAGGATTGAAGAATGAGGATTGAGCATTGAGGATTGAGGATTGAGGATTGAAGACTGAGTATCGAGGATTGAATATCGAGGATTGAGGATTGAGGATTGAGGATTGAGTATTGAGGATTGATTATTGAAGATTCAGTATTGAGGATTGAAGATTGAGGATTGAGGAATGAGGATTGAGGATTGAGGATTGAAGATTGAGGATTGGGGATTGAGGATTGACGATTGAGGATTGAGTATTGAGTTTTGAGAATTGAGCATTGATTATTGAAGATTGAGTATTGAGGATTGAAGATTGAAGATTGAGGATTGAGGATTGTGGACTGAGGATGAGGGCTGACAGTTGAAGATTGAGGTTTGAGGACTGAGGACTGAGGATTGAGGATTGAGAATAGAGGATTGAAGATTGAGGATTGGGTATTGATTATCGAAGAATGAGGATTGAGCATTGAGGATTGAGGATTGAGGATTGAGGATTGAGCATTGAAGACTGGGTATTGAGGATTGTAGGTTGAGGATTGTGGATAGGGGATTGAGATTTGAGGATTGAATATTGAGGATTGGGGACTGAGCGTTGAGGGTTGTGTGATGAGAATTGATGTTTGTGGATAGAGATTTGAAGATTGCAGATTGAGTATTGAGCAATGAATACTGTGAATTGATGATATTCTATTGAGGATTGAGGATTGACAGCTGATTGTTGAGGAGTGAGGGCTGAAGATTGAGGATTCAGGATTGAGGATTGAGGATTGAAGATTGAGTATTTAGGAATGAAAATTGAGGATTGAGGATTGAGGATTGAGGATTGAGGATTGAGGACTGAGGATTGAAGATTCAGTATTGAGTGTTGAAGATTGAGAATTGAGGATTGAGGATTGAACATTGAGGACTGAGTGTTGAGGGTTGAGTGATGATAATTGATGTTTGTGGATAGAGATTTGAAGATTGCAGATTAAGTATTGAGTATTGAAAACTGCGAATTGAGGATATTCTATTGAGGATTGAGGATTGACATCGGATTGTTGAGGACTGAGGGTTGAAGATTGAGGATTCAGGATTGAGGATTCAGAATTGAGGTTTGAGGATTGAAGATTGAGTATTGAGGATTGAAGATTGAGGATTGAAGATTGAGGATTGAGGATTGGGAATTGAGGATTGGGGATGAGGGCTGAGGGTTGAGGATTGACGTTAGAGGACTGAGGACTGAGGGTTGAGGATTGAGAATTGAGGATTAAGGATTGAGGATTGACGATTGAGGATTGAAGATTGAGGATTGGGTATTGAGGATTGAAGGATGAGGATTGAGGATTGAGGATTGAGGATTGATGATTGAAGATGGAGTATTGAGTATTGAAGGTTGAGGATTGAGGATTGAGGATTGAGTGTTGAAGATTGAGGATTGAGGACTGAGGATTGAGGATTGATGATTGAGGATTGAGGATTGAGGATTGAGGATTAGGGATTGAAGATTGAATATTGGGTATTGAGGATTGAAGAATGAGGATTGAGGATTGAGTATTGAGAATTGAGGATTGAAGACTGAGTATTGAGGATTGAGAATTGAGGATTGAGTATTGAAGATTGAGTATTGAGGATTGAAGATTGAGGATTGATGATTGAGGATTGAAGATTGAGGACTGAGTGTTGAGGGTTGAGTGACGAGAATTGATGATTGTGGATAGAGGTTTGAAGATTGAGGATTGGGTATTGAGGATTGAAGAATGAGGATTGAGAATTGAGGATAGAGTATTGAGGATTGAAGATTGAGCATTGAGGATTGAAGATTGACGATTGAGGATTGAGAATTGAGGATTGAGGATTGAGGATTGAGGATTGAGCATTGGAGATTGAGTATTGAGGATTGAAGGTTGAGGATTGTGGATTGTGGGTTGAGGATTGAGGATTGAATATTGAGGATTGTGGACTGAGTGTTGAGGGTTGAGTGATGAGAATTGATGTTTGTGGATAGAGACTTGAAGATTGCAGATTGAGTATTGAGAAATGCAAACTGTGAATTGATGATATTCTATTGAGGATTGAGGATTGACAGCAGATTGTAGAGGACGGAGGGCTGAAGATTGAGGATTCAGGATTGAGGATTCAGAATTGAGGTTTGAGGACTGAGGATTGAGGATTGAGGATTGAGGAATGAGGATTGAAGATTGAGGAATGAGGATTGAGGGTTGTGGATTGAGGACGAGGACTGAGGTTTGAGTATTGATGTTTGAGGTCTGAGGATAGAGGATTGAGGATTGAGAATTGAGGATTGAGGATTCAGGACTGAAGATTGAGGATTGGGTATTGATTATTGAAGAATGAGGATTGAGGATTGAGGATTGTGGATTGAGGATTGAGGGTTGAGTATTGAAGATTGAGAATTGAGGATTGAGGATTGAAGATTGAGTATTGTGGATTGAAGATTGAGGATTGAGGATTGAGGATTGAAGATTGAGTACTGAGTGTTGAGGGTTGAGTGATGAGAATTGATGTTTGTGGATTGAGATCTGAAGATTGAAGGATGGGGATTGGGTATTGAAAACTGTGATTTGAGGATATTCTATTGAGGATTGAGGATTGACAATTGATTGTTGAGGACCGACGGTTGAAGACTGAGGATTTAGGATTGAGGATTCCGGATTGAGGTTTGAGGACTGAGGATTGAGAGTTGAGGATTGAGAATTGAGGATTGACGCTTGAGGATTGAGTATTTAGGATGGAGGATTGAAGACAGAGGACTGAGTATTGAGGATTGAGTGTCGAGAATTGATGTTTGAGGACTGAGATTTGATTATTGAATTTTGTGGATTGAGTACTGAACCATGAGAATTCAGGATATTCTATTGAGTATTGAGAACTCAGGATTGGTGGTTGAGTATTGAGGATTGATGGTTGAGGGTTGTGTGTTGAATATTGCGGATTGAGCATTGCGGATTGAGGATTGAGGATTGAAGATTGAGGATTGGGGATTGAGGATTGGCGATTGAGGATTGAGTACTGAGGATTGAGAATTGAGGATTGAGGGTTGAGGATTGAGTATTGAGGATTGAATATTGAGGATTGAGGAATGAGGATTGAAGATTGAGGACTGAGTGTTGACGGTTGAGTGTTGAGAACTGATGTTTGTGGATTGAGATTTGAAGATTGAAGAATGGGGATTGAGAATTGAAATCTGTGAATTGAGTATATTCTATTGAGGATTAAGGAATGACAATTGACTTTTGAGGACTGAGGGCTGAAGATTGAGGATTCAGGATCGAGGATTCGGCATTGAGGTTTGAGGACTGAGGATTGAGGGTTGAGGATTGAGGATTGAGGATTGAGGATTGAAGATTGAGTATTGAGGATTGAAGAATGAGGATTGAGGATTGAGGATTGAGGATTGAGTATTGACGATAGAAGTTTGAGGACTGGGGACTGAGGATTGAAGATTGAGGATTGAGGATTGAGGATTGAGGATTGAGGTTTGAGGAACAGGAATTGAGGATTGAGGATTGAGGACTGAGGATTGACGATTGAGTATTGAAGAGTGAGGACTGATTATTGAGGATTGATGATTGATGACTGAGGATTGAGGATTGAGGATTGAGGATTGAAGATTCAGTATTGAGGATTGAAGATCGAGAATTGAGGATTGAGGATTGAACATTGAGGACGGAGCGTTCAGGATTGTTGAGGACTGAGGGCTGAAGATTGAGGACACAGGATTGAGGATTCAGAATTGAGGTTTGAGGACAGAGGATCGGGGATTGAATATTGAGCATTAGGTATTGAGGATTGAAGAATGAGGATTGAGGATTGAGGGTTGAGGATTGAGGATTGAGGATTGAGGATTGAGCATTGAAGGCTGAGTATTGAGGATTGAATGTTGAGGATTGTGGACTGAGCATTGAGAATTGAGGATTGAATATTGAGGTTTGGGGACTGAGTGTTGAGGGTTGAGTAATGAGAATTGATGTTTGTGGATAGAGATTTGAAGATTGCAGATTGAGTATTGAGTATTGAGACCTGTGAATTGAGGATATTCTATTGAGGATTGAGGATTGACTACTGATTGCTGAGGACTGAGGGCTGAAGATTGAGGATTCAGGATTGAGGATTCAGAATTGAGGCTTGAGGACAGAGGATTGAGGATTGAAGTTTGAGTATTGAGGACTGAAGATTGAGGATTGCGGATTGTCGTCTGAGGATTGAGAATGAGGGCTGAGGGTTGAGGATTGAGGTTTGAGGACTGAGGACTGAGGGTTCAGGATTGAGAGTTGAAGACTGAGTGTTGAGGATTGAAGGTTGAGGATTGAGGATTGAGAATTGAGAATTGAGGATTGAGGATGAGGGCTGAGGGTTGAGGATTGAGGTTAGAGGACTGAGGACTGAGGATTGAGGATTGAGAATTGAGGATTGAGGATTGAGGATTGAAGATTGAGGATTGGGTATCGAGGATTGCAGAATGAGGATTGAGGATTGAGGATTGAGCATTGAGGATTGAAGATTGAGTATTGAGAATTGAAGATTGACGATTGAGGATTGAGAATTGAGGATTGAGGATTGAGGATTGAGCATTGAAGACTGAGTATTGAGGATTGAATGTTGAGGATTGTGGACTGAGCATTGAGAATTGAGGATTGAATATTGAGGTTTGGGGACTGAGTGTTGAGGGTTGAGTGATGAGAATTGATGTTTGTGGAAAGAGATTTGAAGATTGCAGATTGAGTATTGAGTAATGAAAACTGTGAATTGATGATATTCTATTGAGGATTGAGGATTGACAACTGATGGTTGAGGATTGAGGATTGAAGATTGAGGATTGAGGATTGAGGGTTGTGGATTGAGCACGAGGTCTCAGGGATGAGTATTGACGTTTGATTTCTGAGGATTGAGGATTGAGGATTGAGAATTGAGGATTGAGTAATGAGGATTGAAGATTGAGTATTGAGGATTGAAGATTGAGGATTGAGCATTGGGTATTGAAGATTGAGTATTTGGGACTGAGGATTGAATATTGAGGATTGATGATTGAGCATTGAGGATTGAGGATTGAGGATTGAGGATTGAAGATTGAGGATTGGGTATTGAGGATTGAAGAATGAGGATTGAGGATTGAGGATTAAGGATTGAGGATTGAAGATTGAGTATTGAGGATTGAAGGTTGACGGTTGAGGATTGAGCATTGAGGATTGAGGATTGAGGATTGAGGATTGAGGATAGAGGATTGAAGATTGAGTATTGAGGATCGAAGGTTGATGATTGAGGATTGAGGATTCAGGATTGAGGATTGAAGATTGAGGATTGAAGATTGAGTATTGAGGATTGAAGATTGCGGATTGAGGATTGCGGATTGAGGATTGAGGATTGAAGATTGAGGATTGGGGACTGAGTGTTGAGGGCTGAGCGATGAGAATTGATGTTTGTGGACAGAGATTTGAAGATTGCAGGTTGTGTATTGAGCATTGAATCCTGTGAATTGAGGATATTCTATTGAGGATTGAGGTTTGACACCTGATTGTTGAGGACTGCGAGCTGAAGTTTGAGGATTCAGGATTCAGGATTCAGGATTGAAGTTTGAGGACTGAGGATTAAAGATTGAGGATTGAGGATTGAGGTTTGAGGATTGAGGATTGAAGATTGAGGATTGGGTATTCAGGACTGAACATTGAGGATTGAGGATTGAGTATTGAGGATTGAGGATTGAGGATTGAAGATTGAATATTGATGATTGAAGATTGAAGATCGAGGATTGAGGGTTGTGGATTGAGGACGGGGACTGAGGGTTGAGTATTGATGTTTGAGGTCTGAGGATTGAGGATTGAAGATTGAGTATTGACGAATGAAGGTTGAGGATTGAGGATTGAGAATTGAGGATTGAGGATGAGGGCTGAGGGTTGAGGATTGAGGTTAGAGGACTGAGGACTGAGGATTGAGGATTGAGAATTGAGGATTGAGGATTGAGGATTGAAGATTGAGGATTGGGTATCGAGGATTGAAGAATGAGGATTGAGGATTGAGGATTGAGCATTGAGGATTGAAGATTGAGTATTGAGAATTGAAGATTGACGATTGAGGATTGAGAATTGAGGATTGAGGATTGAGGATTGGGGATTGTGGATTGAGGATTGAGGATTGAGGATTGAAGATTGAGTATTCAGGATTGAAGATTGTGGATTGAGGATTGAGGATTGAGGATTGAGTATTGAGGATAGAAGATTGAGGACTGGGGACTGAGGATTGAAGATTGAGGATTGAGGATTGAAGGTTGAGTATTGAGGATTGAAGGTTGACGTTTGAGGATTGAGGATTGAGGATTGAGGATTGAGGATTGAGGATTGAAGATTCAGTATTGAGTGTTGAAGGTTGAGAATTGAGGATTGAGGATTGAACATTGAGGACTGTGTGTTGAGGGTTGAGTGATGAGGATTGACGTTTGTGGATAGAGATTTGAAGATTGCAGATTGAGTATTGAGTATAGAAAACTGTGAATTGAGGATATTCTATTGAGGATTGAGGATTGACATCGGATTGTTGAGGACTGAGGTCTGAAGATTGGGGATTCAGGATTGAGGATTCAGAATTGAGGTTTGAGGACTGAGGATTGAGAATTGAAGATTGAGTATTGAGGATTGAAGATTGAGGATTGAGGATTGAGAATTGAGGATTGGGGATGAGGGCTGAGGTTTGAGGATTGACGTTAGAGGACAGAGGACTGAGGGTTGAGGATTGAGAATTGAGGATTGAGGATTGAGGATTGAAGATTGAGGATTGGGTATTGAGGATTGAAGAATGAGGATTGAGGATTGAGGATTGAGGATTGAGGATTGAGGATTGAGGATTGAGGACTGAAGATTGAGTATTGAGGATTGAAGATTGATGATTGGGGATTGAGGATTGAGGATTGAGGATTGAAGGTTGAGGATTGAAGATTGAGTATTGGGGATTGAAGATTGAGGATTGAGGATTGCGGATTGAGGATTGAGGAATGAAGATTGAGGATTGGGGACTGAGTGTTGAGGGTTGATTGAGGAGAATTGATGTTTGTGGATAGAGACTTGAAGATTGCAGATTGAGTATTGAGTATTGAAAACTGTGAATTGATGATATTCTATTGAGGATTGAGGATGGACGCCTGATAGTTGAGGTCTGATGACTGAAGATTGAGGATTCAGGGTTGAGGATTCAGGATTGAGGTTTGAGGACTGAGTATTTAGGATTGAGTATTGAGGCTTGAGGATTGAGGATTGAGGATTGAAGATTGAGGATTGAGGATTGAGGATGAGGGCTGAGGGTTGAAGATTGAGGTTTGAGGACTGAGGTCTGAGGATCGAGGATTGAGAGTTGAGGATTGAGGATTGAGGATTGAAGATTGAGGATTAGGTATAGAGGATTGAAGAATGAGGATTGGGTATTGAGGATTGAAGAATGAGGATTGAGCATTGAGGATTGAGGATTGAGGATTGAAGACTGAGTATCGAGGATTGAATATTGAGGATTGAGGATTGAGGATTGAGGATTGAGTGTTGAGGATTGATTATTGAAGATTCAGTATTGAGGATTGAAGATTGAGGATTGAGGAATGAGGTTTGAGGATTGAGGATTGAAGATTGAGGATTGGGGATTGAGGATTGACGATTGTGGATTGAGTATTGAGTTTTGAGAATTGAGGATTGATTATTGAAGATTGAGTATTGAGGATTGAAGATTGAAGATTGAGGATTGAGGATTGTGGACTGAGGATGAGCGCTGACAGTTGAAGATTGAGGTTTGAGGACTGAGGACTGAGGATTGAGGATTGAGAATAGAGGATTGAAGATTGAGGATTGGGTATTGATGATCGACGAATGAGGATTGAGCATTGAGGATTGAGAATTGAGGATTGAGGATTGAGCATTGAAGACTGGGTATTGAGGATTGTAGGTTGAGGACTGTGGATTGGGGATTGAGAATTGAGGATTGAATATTGAGGATTGGGGACTGAGCGTTGAGGGTTGTGTGATGAGAATTGATGTTTGTGGATAGAGATTTGAAGATTGCAGATTGAGTATTGAGTAATGAATACTGTGAATTGATGATATTCTATTGAGGATTGAGGATTGACAGCTGATTGTTGAGGAGTGAGGGCTGAAGATTGAGGATTCAGGATTGAGGATTGAGGATTGAAGATTGAGAATTTAGGAATGAAAATTGAGGATTGAGGATTGAGGATTGAGGATTGAGGGTTGAGGATTGAGGACTGAGGATTGAAGATTCAGTATTGAGTGTTGAAGATTGAGAATTGAGGATTGAGGATTGAACATTGAGGACTGAGTGTTGAGGGTTGAGTGATGATAATTGATGTTTGTGGATAGAGATTTGAAGATTGCAGATTAAGTATTGAGTATTGAAAACTGCAAATTGAGGATATTCTATTGAGGATTGAAGGATTGACATCGGATTGTTGAGGACTGAGGGTTGAAGATTGAGGATTCAGGATTGAGGATTCAGAATTGAGGTTTGAGGATTGAAGATTGAGTATTGAGGATTGAAGATTGAGGATTCAAGATTGAGGATTGAGGATTGGGAATTGAGGATTGGGGATGAGGGCTGAGGGTTGAGGATTGACGTTAGAGGACTGAGGACTGAGGGTTGAGGATTGAGAATTGAGGATTGAGGATTGAGGATTGACGATTGAGGATTGGGTATTGAGGATTGAAGAATGAGGATTGAGGATTGAGGATTGAGGATTGAGGATTGAGGATTGAGGATTGAGGTCTGAAGATTGAGTATTGAGGATTGAAGATTGATGATTGGGGATTGAGGATTGAGGATTGAGGATTGAAGATTGAGGATTGAAGATTGAGTATTGAGGATTGAAGATTGAGGATTGAGGATTGCGGATTGAGGATTGAGGATTGAAGATTGAGGATTGGGGACTGAGTGTTGAGGGTTGATTGAGGAGAATTGATGTTTGTGGATAGAGACTTGAAGATTGCAGATTGAGTATTGAGTATTGAAAACTGCGAATTGAGGATATTCTATTGAGGATTGAGGATTGACATCGGATTGTTGAGGACTGAGGGCTGAAGATTGAGGATTCAGGATTGAGGATTCAGAATTGAGGTTTGAGGACTGAGGATTGAGGATTGAAGATTGAGTATTGAGGTTTGAAGATTGAGGATTGAGGATTGAGGATTGAGTATTGGGGATGAGGGCTGAGGGTTGAGGATTGACGTTAGAGGACTGAGGACTGAGGGTTGAGGATTGAGAATTGAGGATTGAGGATTGAGGATTGAAGATTGAGGATTGGGTATTGAGGATTGAAGAATGAGGATTGAGGATTGAGGATTGAGGACTGAGGATTGAGGATTGAGGCTTGAGGATTGAGGACTGAAGATTGAGTATTGAGGATTGAAGATTGATGATTGGGGATTGAGGATTGAGGATTGAGGATTGAAGATTGAGGATTGAAGATTGAGTATTGAGGATTGAAAATTGAGTATTGGGGATTGCGGATTGAGGATTGAGGATTGAGGATTGAGGACTGAATATTGAGTATTGAGGATTGGAGATTGATGATTGGGGATTGAGGATTGAGGATTGAGGATTGAAGATTGAGGACTGAAGATTGAGTATTGAGGATTGAAGATTGAGTATTGAGGATTGCGGATTGAGGATTGAGGATTGAAGATTGAGGATTGGGGACTGAGTGTTGAGGGTTGATTGAGGAGAATTGATGTTTGTGGATAGAGGCTTGAAGATTGCAGATTGAGTATTGAGTATTGAAAACTGTGAATTGATGATATTCTATTGAGGATTGAGGATTGACGCCTGATAGTTGAGGTCTGATGTCTGAAGATTGAGGATTCAGGGTTGAGGATTCAGGATTGAAGTTTGAGGACTGAGGATTTAGGATTGAGGATTGAGGCTTGAGGATTGAGGATTGAGGATTCAGGATTGAAGATTGAGGATTGAGGATTGAGGATGAGGGCTGAGGGTTGAAGATTGAGGTTTGAGGACTGAGGTCTGAGGATCGAGGATTGAGAGTTGAGGATTGAGTATTGAGGATTGAAGATTGAGGATTAGGTATTGAGGATTAAAGAATGAGGATTGGGTATTGGGGATTGAAGAATGAGGACTGAGGATTGAGGATTGAGGATTGAGGATTGAAGACTGTGTATCGAGGATTGAATATTGAGGATTGAGGATTGAGGTTTGAGGATTGAGTATTGAGGATTGATTATTAAAGATTGAGTATTGAGGATTGAAGATTGAGGAATGAGGAATGAGGATTGAGGATTGAGGATTGAAGATTGAGGATCGGGGATTGAGGATTGACGATTGAGGATTGAGTATTGAGTTTTGAGAATTGAGGATTGATTATTGAAGATTGAGTATTGAGGATTGAAGATTGAGGATTGAGGATTGAGGATTGAGGATTGAGGATCGAAAATTGAGGATTGGGGATTGAGGATTGACGATTGAGGATTGAGTATTGAGTTTTGAGAATTGAGGATTGATTATTGAAGATTGAGTATTGAGGATTGAAGATTGAAGATTGAGGATTGAGGATTGAGGACTGAGGATGAGGGCTGAGGGTTGAAGATTGATGTTTGAGGACTGAAGACTGAGGATTGAGGATTGGGAATAGAGGATTGAGGATTGAGGATTGAATATTGAGGATTGGGTATTGAGGATTGAGGATTGAGGATTGAGGATTGAGGACTGAGGATTGGGGATTGAAGATTGAGTATTGAGGGTTGAAGGCTGACGATTGAGGATTGAGGATTGAAGATTGAGGATTGCAGATTGAAGATTGAGTATTGAGGATTGAAAATTGAGGATTGAGGATTGAGGATTGAGGATTGAGGATTGAGGATTGAGGACTGAGGATTGGGGATGAGGGCTGAGGGTTGAGGATTGACGTTAGAGGACAGAGGACTGAGGGTTGATGATTGAGAATTGAGGATTGAGGATTGAGGATTGAAGATTGAGGATTGGGTATTGAGGATTGAAGAATGAGGATTGAGGATTGAGGATTGAGGATTGAGGGTTGAAGATTGAGGTTTGAGGACTGAAGAATGAGGATTGAGGTTTGAGGATTGAGGATTGAGGACCGAGGATTGAGGATTGAAGATTGAGTATTGAGGGTTGAAGGCTGACGATTGAGGATTGAGGATTGAAGATTGAGGATTGCAGATTGAAGATTGAGTATTGAGGATTGAGGATTGAGGATTGAGGACTGAGGATTGGGGATGAGGGCTGAGGGTTGAGGATTGACGTTAGAGGACAGAGGACTGAGGGTTGAGGATTGAGAATTGAGGATTGAGGATTGAGGATTGAAGATTGAGGATTGGGTATTGAGGATTGAAGAATGAGGATTGAGGATTGAGGATTGAGGATTGAGGATTGAGGATTGAGGATTGAGGACTGAAGATTGAGTATTGAGGATTGAAGATTGATGATTGGGGATTGAGGATTGAGAATTGAGGATTGAGGATTGAGGATTGAAGATTGAGGATTGGGTATTGAGGATTGAAGAATGAGGATTGAGGATTGAGGATTGAGGATTGAGGATTGAGGATTGAGGATTGAGGACTGAAGATTGAGTATTGAGGATTGAAGATTGATGATTGGGGATTGAGGATTGAGGATTGAGGATTGAAGATTCAGGATTGAAGATTGAGTATTGAGGATTGAAGATTGAGTATTGAGGATTGCGGATTGAGGATTGAAGATTGAGGATTAGGTATTGAGGATTGAAGAATGAGGATTGGGTATTGAGGATTGAAGAATGAGGATTGAGGATTGAGGATTGAGGATTGAGGATTGAAGACTGAGTATCGAGGATTGAATGTTGAGGATTGAGGATTGAGGATTGAGGATTGAGTATTGAGGATTGATTATTAAAGATTGAGTATTGAGGATTGAAGATTGAGGATTGAGGAATGAGGATTTGGGATTGAGGATTGACGATTGAGGATTGAGTATTGAGGATTGAGAATTGAGGACTGATTATTGAAGAATGAGTATTGAGGAATGAAGATTGAGGATTGAGGATTGAGGATTGAGGATTGAGGATGAGGACTGAGGGTTGAGGATTGAGGTTTGAGGAACAGGAATTGAGGATCGAGGATTGAGGACTGAGGATTGACGATTGAGTATTGAAGATTGAGGACTGATTACTGAGGATTGATGATTGATGACTGAGGATTGAGGATTGAGGATTGAGGATTGAGGATTCAGTATTGAGGATTGAAGATCGAGAATTGAGGATTGAGGATTCAACATTGAGGACTGAGCGTTCAGGGTTTAGTGATGAGAATTGATGTTTGTGTATAGAGATTTGAAGATTGCAGATTGAGTATTGAGTATTGAAAACTGTGAATTGAGGATATTCTATTGGGGATTGAGGATTGACAACTGATTGTTGAGGACTGAGGGCTGGAGATTGAGGATGCAGGATTGAGGATTCAGAATTGAGGTTTGAGGACTGAGGATTGGGGATTGAATATTGAGTATTGAGGATTGAAGATTGAGGATTGAGGATTGAGGATTGAGTATTGAGGATGAGGGCTGAGGTTTGAGGATTGAGGTTTGAGGACTGAGGACTGAGGATTGGGGGTTGAGAATTGAGGATTGAGGATTGAGGATTGAAGATTGAGGATTGGGTATTGAGGATTAAAGGACGAGGATTGAGGATTGAGGATTGAAGGTTGAGGATAGGGGATTGAGGATTGACGATTGAGGATTGAGTATTGAGTTTTGAGAATTGAGGATTGATTATTAAAGATTGAGTATTGAGGATTGAAGATTGAAGATTGAGGATTGAGGATTGAGGATTGTGGACTGAGGATGAGGGCTGAGGGTTGAAGATTGAGGTTTGAGGACTGAGGACTGAGGATTGAGGATTGAGGATTGAGGATTGAGGATTGAGGATTGAGGATTGAGGACTGAGGATTGAAGATTCAGTATTGAGTGTTGAAGGTTGAGAATTGAGGATTGAGGATTGAACATTGAGGACTGAGTGTTGAGGGTTGAGTGATGATAATTGATGTTTGTGGATAGAGATTTGAAGATTGCAGATTAAGTATTGAGTATTGAAAACTGCGAATTGAGGATATTCTATTGAGGATTGAGGATTGACACCGGATTGTTGAGGACTGAGGGCTGAAGATTGAGGATTCAGGTTTGAGGATTCAGAATTGAGGTTTGAGGACTGAGGATTGAGGATTGAAGATTGAGTATTGAGGATTGAAGATTGAGGATTGAGGATTGAGAATTGAGTATTGGGGATGAGGGCTGAGGGTTGAGGATTGACGTTAGAGGACTGAGGACTGAGGGTTGAGTATTGAGAATTGAGGATTGAGGATTGAGGATTGAAGATTGAGGATTGAGGATTGAGGATTGAAGAATGAGGATTGAGGATTGAGGATTGAGGATTGAGGATTGAGGATTGAGGACTGAAGGTTGAGTATTGAGGATTGGAGATTGATGATTGAGGATTGAGGATTGAGGATTGAGGACTGAAGATTGAGGACTGAAGATTGAGTATTGGGGATTGAAGATTGAGTATTGAGGATTGCGGATTGAGGATTGAGGATTGAAGATTGAGGATTGGGGACTGAGTGTTGAGGGTTGATTGAGGAGAATTGATGTTTGTGGATAGAGACTTGAAGATTGCAGATTGAGTATTGAGTATTGAAAACTGTGAATTGATGATATTCTATTGAGGGTTGAGGATTGACGCCTGATAGTTGAGGTCTGATGTCTGAAGATTGAGGATTCAGGGTTGAGGATTCAGGATTGAAGTTTGAGGACTGAGGATTTAGGATTGAGGATTGAGGCTTGCGGATTGAGGATTGAGGCTTGAGGATTGAGGATTGAGGATTGAAGATTGAGGATTGAGGATTGTGGGTGAGGGCTGAGGGTTGAAGATTGAGGTTTGAGGACTGATGTCTGAGGATCGATGATTGAGAGTTGAGGATTGAGGGTTGAGGATTGAAGATTGAGGATTAGGTATAGAGGATTGAAGAATGAGGATTGGGTATTGAGGATTGAAGAATGAGGATTGAGCATTGAGGATTGAGGATTGAGGATTGAAGACTGAGTATCGAGGATTGAATATTGAGGATTGAGGACTGAGGATTGAGGATTGAGTATTGAGGATTGATTATTGAAGATTCAGTATTGAGGATTGAAGATTGAGGATTGAGGAATGAGGATTGAGGATTGAGGATTGAAGATTGAGGATTGGGGATTGAGGATTGACGATTGAGGATTGAGTATTGAGTTTTGAGAATTGAGGATTGATTATTGAAGATTGAGTATTGAGGATTGAAGATTGAAGATTGAGGATTGAGGATTGTGGACTGAGGATGAGGGCTGACAGTTGAAGATTGAGGTTTGAGGACTGAGGACTGAGGATTGAGGATTGAGAATAGAGGATTGAAGATTGAGGATTGGGTATTGATGATCGAAGAATGAGGATTGAGCATTGAGGATTGAGGATTGAGGATTGAGGATTGAGCATTGAAGACTGGGTATTGAGGATTGTAGGTTGAGGATTGTGGATTGGGGATTGAGAATTGAGGATTGAATATTGAGGATTGGGGACTGAGCGTTGAGGGTTGTGTGATGAGAATTGATGTTTGTGGATAGAGATTTGAAGATTGCAGATTGAGTATTGAGTAATGAATACTGTGAATTGATGATATTCTATTGAGGATTGTGGATTGACAGCTGGTTGTTGAGGAGTGAGGGCTGAAGATTGAGGATTCAGGATTGAGGATTGAGGATTGAAGATTGAGTATTTAGGAATGAAAATTGAGGATTGAGGATTGAGGATTGAAGATTGAGGATTGAGGATTGAGGACTGAGGATTGAAGATTCAGTATTGAGTGTTGAAGATTGAGAATTGAGGATTGAGGATTGAACATTGAGGACTGAGTGTTGAGGGTTGAGTGATGATAATTGATGTTTGTGGATAGAGATTTGAAGATTGCAGATTAAGTATTCAGTATTGAAAACTGCGAATTGAGGATATTCTATTGAGGATTGAGGATTGACACCGGATTGTTGAGGACTGAGGGTTGAAGATTGAGGATTCAGGATTGAGGATTCAGAATTGAGGTTTGAGGATTGAAGATTGAGTATTGAGGATTGAAGATTGAGGATTGAAGATTGAGGATTGAGGATTGGGAATTGAGGATTGGGGATGAGGGCTGAGGGTTGAGGATTGACGTTAGAGGTCTGAGGACTGAGGGTTGAGGATTGAGAATTGAGGATTGAGGATTGAGGATTGACGATTGAGGATTGAAGATTGAGGATTGGGTATTGAGGATTGAAGGATGAGGATTGAGGATTGAGGATTGAGGATTGATGATTGAAGATGGAGTATTGAGTATTGAAGGTTGAGGATTGAGGATTGAGTGTTGAAGATTGAGGATTGAGGACTGAGGATTGAGGATTGATGATTGAGGATTGAGGATTGAGGATTGAGGATTAGGGATTGAAGATTGAATATTGGGTATTGAGGATTGAAGAATGAGGATTGAGGATTGAGGATTGAGAATTGAGGATTGAAGACTCAGTATTGAGGATTGAGAATTGAGGATTGAGTATTGAAGATTGAGTATTGAGGATTGAAGATTGAGGATTGATGATTGAGGATTGAAGATTGAGGACTGAGTGTTGAGGGTTGAGTGACGAGAATTGATGTTTGTGGATATAGGTTTGAAGATTGAGGATTGGGTATTGAGCATTGAAGATTGAGGATTCAGGATTGAGGATTCAGAATTGAGGTTTGAGGATTGAAGATTGAGTATTGAGGATTGAAGATTGAGGATTGAAGATTGAGGATTGAGGATTGAGAATTGAGGATTGAGGATTGAGGATTGAGGATTGAGCATTGGAGATTGAGTATTGAGGATTGAAGGTTGAGGATTGTGGATTGTGGGTTGAGGATTGAGGATTGAATATTGAGGATTGTGGACTGAGTGTTGAGGGTTGAGTGATGAGAATTGATTGTTTGTGGATAGAGACTTGAAGATTGCAGATTGAGTATTGAGTAATGCAAACTGTGAATTGATGATATTCTATTGAGGATTGAGGATTGACAGCAGATTGTAGAGGACTGACGGCTGAAGATTGAGGATTCAGGATTGAGGATTCAGAATTGAGGTTTGAGGACTGAGGATTGAGGATTGAGGATTGAGGAATGAGGATTGAAGATTGAGGAATGAGGATTGAGGGTTGTGGATTGAGGACGAGGACTGAGGTTTGAGTATTGATGTTTGAGGTCTGAGGATAGAGGATTGAGGATTGAGAATTGAGGATTGAGGATTCAGGATTGAAGATTGAGGATTGGGTATTGATTATTGAAGAATGAGGATTGAGGATTGAGGATTGTGGATTGAGGATTGAGGGTTGAGTATTGAAGATTGAGAATTGAGGATTGAGGATTGAAGATTGAGTATTGTGGATTGAAGATTGAGGATTGAGGATTGAGGATTGAAGATTGAGTACTGAGTGTTGAGGGTTGAGTGATGAGAATTGATGTTTGTGGATTGAGATCTGAAGATTGAAGGATGGGGATTGGGTATTGAAAACTGTGATTTGAGGATATTCTATTGAGGATTGAGAATTGACAATTGATTGTTGAGGACCGACGGCAGAAGATGGAGGATTCAGGATTGAGGATTCCGGATTGAGGTTTGAGGACTGAGGATTGAGGGTTGAGGATTGAGAATTGAGGATTGACGCTTGAGGATTGAGGATTGGGGATGGAGGATTGAAGACAGAGGACTGAGTATTGTGGATTGAGTGTTGAGAATTGATGTTTGAGGACTGAGATTTGATTATTGAATATTGTGGATTGAGTATTGAACCATGAGAATTCAGGATATTCTATTGAGTATTGAGAACTCAGGATTGATGGTTGAGTATTGAGGATTGATGGTTGAGGGTTGTGTGTTGAATATTGCGGATTGACCATTGCGGATTGAGGATTGAGGATTGAAGATTGAGGATTGGGGATTGAGGATTGGCGATTGAGGATTGAGTACTGAGGATTGAGAATTGAGGATTGAGGGTTGAGGATTGAGTATTGACGATTGAATATTGAGGATTGAGGAATGAGGATTGAAGATTGAGGACTGAGTGTTGACGGTTGAGTGTTGAGAACTGATGTTTGTGGATTGAGATTTGAAGATTGAAGAATGGGGATTGAGAATTGAAATCTGTGAATTGAGTATATTCTATTGAGGATTAAGGAATGACAATTGACTTTTGAGGACTGAGGGCTGAAGATTGAGGATTCAGGATCGAGGATTCGGGATTGAGGTTTGAGGACTGAGGATTGAGGGTTGAGGATTGAGGATTGAGGATTGAGGATAGAGGATTGAAGATTGAGTATTGAGGATTGAAGAAGGAGGATTGAGGATTGAGGATTGAGGATTGAGTATTGACGATAGAAGATTGAGGACTGGGGACTGAGGATTGAAGATTGAGGATTGAGGATTGAGGATTGAGGATTGAGGTTTGAGGAACAGGAATTGAGGATTGAGGATTGAGGACTGAGGATTGACGATTGAGTATTGAAGAGTGAGGACTGATTACTGAGGATTGATGATTGATGACTGAGGATTGAGGATTGAGGATTGAGGATTGAAGATTCAGTATTGAGGATTGAAGATCGAGAATTGAGGATTGAGGATTGAACATTGAGGACTGAGCGTTCAGGATTGTTGAGGACTGAGGGCTGAAGATTGAGGACACAGGATTGAGGATTCAGAATTGAGGTTTGAGGACAGAGGATCGAGGATTGAATATTGAGCATTAGGTATTGAGGATTGAAGAATGAGGATTGAGGATTGAGGGTTGAGGATTGAGGATTGAGGATTGAGGATTGAGCATTGAAGACTGAGTATTGAGGATTGAATGTTGAGGATTGTGGACTGAGCATTGAGAATTGAGGATTGAATATTGGGGTTTGGGGACTGAGTGTTGAGGGTTGAGTGATGAGAATTGATGTTTGTGAATAGAGATTTGAAGATTGCAGATTGAGTATTGAGTAATGAATGCTGTGAATTGATGATATTCTATTGAGGATTGAGGATTGACAACTGATGGTTGAGGATTGAGGATTGAAGATTGAGGATTGAGGTTTGAGGTTTGTGGATTGAGCACGAGGTCTCAGGGATGAGTATTGACATTTGATTTCTGAGGATTGAGGATTGAGGATTGAGAATTGAGGATTGAGGAATGAGGATTGAAGACTGAGGATTGGGAATTGAGGATTGAAGAATGAGGATTGAGGATTGAGGATTGGGTATTGAAGATTGAGGATTTGGGACTGAGGAATGAAGATTGAGGATTGATGATTGAGCATTGAGGATTGAGGATTGAGGATTGAGGATTGAAGATTGAGGATTGGGTATTGAGGATTGAAGAATGAGGATTGAGGATTGAGGATTAAGGATTGAGGATTGAAGATTGAGTATTGAGGATTGAAGGTTGACGGTTGAGGATTGAGGATTGAGGATTGAGGATTGAGGATAGAGGATTGAAGATTGAGTATTGAGGATTGAAGGTTGATGATTGAGGATTGAGGATTGTGGATTGAGGATTGAAGACTGAGGATTGAAGATTGAGTATTGAGGATTGAAGATTGCGGATTGAGGATTGCGGATTGAGGATTGAGGATTGAAGATTGAGGATTGGGGACTGAGTGTTGAGGGCTGAGCGATGAGAATTGATGTTTGTGGATAGAGATTTGAAGATTGCAGGTTGTGTATTGAGCATTGAGTCCTGTGAATTGAGGATACTCTATTGAGGATTGAGGATTGACACCTGATTGTTGAGGACTGCGAGCTGAAGTTTGAGGATTCAGGATTCAGGATTCAGGATTGAAGTTTGAGGACTGAGGATTAAAGATTGAGGATTGAGGATTGAGGTTTGAGGATTGAGGATTGAAGATTGAGGATTGGGTATTCAGGATTGAACATTGAGGATTGAGGATTGAGGATTGGGGATTGAGGATTGAAGATTGAGGACTGAGTATTGAAGATTGAGGACTGATTACTGAGGATTGATGATTGATGACTGAGGATTGAGGATTGAGGATTGAGGATTGAAGATTCAGTATTGAGGATTGAAGATCGAGAATTGAGGATTGAGGATTCAACATTGAGGACTGAGCGTTCAGGGTTTAGTGATGAGAATTGATGTTTGTGTATAGAGATTTGATGATTGCGGATTGAGTATTGAGTATTGAAAACTGTGAATTGAGGATATTCTATTGGGGATTGAGGATTGACAACTGATTGTTGAGGACTGAGGGCTGGAGATTGAGGATGCAGGATTGAGGATTCAGAATTGAGGTTTGAGGACTGAGGATTGGGGATTGAATATTGAGTATTGAGGATTGAAGATTGAGGATTGAGGATTGAGGATTGAGTATTGAGGATGAGGGCTGAGGTTTGAGGATTGAGGTTTGAGGACTGAGGACTGAGGATTGAGGGTTGAGAATTGAGGATTGAGGATTGAGGATTGAAGATTGAGGATTGGGTATTGAGGATTAAAGGACGAGGATTGAGGATTGAGGATTGAGGATTGTGGATTGAGGATTGAAGGTTGAGTATTCAGGATTGGAGATGGACGATTGAGGATTGAGGACCGAGGACTGACGATTGAGGATTGAAGATTGAGTATTGAGGATTGAAGATTGAGTATTGAGGATTGTGGACTGAGGATTGAGGATTGAAGGTTGAGGATTGGGGACTGAGTGTTGAGGGTTGAGTCATGAGAATTGATGTTTGTGGATAGAGGTTTGAAGATTGCAGGTTGAGTATTGAGTATTGAGACCTGTGAATTGAGGATATTCTATTGAGGATTGAGGACTGACAACTGATTGTTGAGGACTGTGGGCTGAAGATTGAGGATTCAGGATTGAGGATTCAGAATTGAGGTTTTAGGACTGAGGATTGATGATTGAAGATTGAGTATTGAAGATTGAAGATTGACGATTGAGGATTGAGAATTGAGGATTGAGGATTGAGGATTGAGCATTGAAGACTGAGTATTGAGGATTGAAGGTTGAGGATTGTGCATTGAGGATTGAGAATTGAGGATTGAATATTGAGGATTGGGGACTGAGTGTTGAGGGTTGAGTCATGAGAATTGATGTTTGTGGATAGAGATTTGAAGATTGCAGGTTGAGTATTGAGTATTGAGACCTGTGAATTGAGGATATTCTATTGAGGATTGAGGATTGACTACTGATTGCTGAGGACTGAGGGCTGAAGATTGAGGATTCAGGATTGAGGATTCAGAATTGAGGTTTGAGGACAGAGGATTGAGGACTGAAGTTTGAGTATTGAGGATTGAAGATTGAGGATTGCGGATTGTCGTCTGAGGATTGAGGATGAGGGCTGAGGGTTGAGGATTGTGGTTTGAGGACTGAGGACTGAGGGTTCAGGATTGAGAGTTGAAGACTGAGTGTTGAGGATTGAAGGTTGAGGATTGAGGATTGAGAATTGAGGATTGAGGATGAGGGCTGAGGGTTGAGGATTGAGGTTAGAGGACTGAGGACTGAGGATTGAGGATTGAGAATTGAGGATTGAGGATTGAGGATTCAAGATTGAGGATTGGGTATCGAGGATTGAAGAATGAGGATTGAGGATTGAGGATTGAGCATTGAGGATTGAAGATTGAGTATTGAGAATTGAAGATTGACGATTGAGGATTGAGAATTGAGGATTGAGGATTGAGGATTGAGCATTGAAGACTGAGTATTGAGGATTGAATGTTGAGGATTGTGGACTGAGCTTTGAGAATTGAGGATTGAATATTGAGGTTTGGGGACTGAGTGTTGAGGGTTGAGTGATGAGAATTGATGTTTGTGGATAGACATTTGAATATTGCAGATTGAGTATTGAGTAATGAAAACTGTGAATTGATGATATTCTATTGAGGATTGAGGATTGACAACTGATGGTTGAGGATTGAGGATTGAAGTTTGAGGATTGAGGATTGAGGGTTGTGGATTGAGCACGAGGTCTCAGGGATGAGTATTGACGTTTGATTTCTGAGGATTGAGGATTGAGGATTGAGAATTGAGGATTGAGGAATGAGGATTGAAGATTGAGGATCGGGACTTGAGGACTGAAGAATGAGGATTGAGGATTGAGGATTGAGTATTGAGGATTGAAGATTGAGTATTGAGGATTGAAGATTGAGGATTGAGGATTGGGTATTGAAGATTGTGTATTTGGGACTGAGGATTGAATATTGAGGATTGATGATTGAGCATTGAGGATTGAGGATTGAGGATTTAGGATTGAGGATTGAAGATTGAGGATTGGGTATTAAGGATTGAAGAATGAGGATTGAGGATTGAGGATTAAGGATTGAGGATTGAAGATTGAGTATTGAAGATTGAAGGTTGACGGTTGAGGATTGAGGATTGAGGATTGAGGATTGAGGATTGAGGATTGAGGATAGAGGATTGAAGATCGAGTATTGAGGATTGAAGGTTGATGATTGAGGATTGAGGATTGAGGATTGAGGATTGAAGATTGAGGATTGAGGATTGAGTATTGAGGATTGAAGATTGCGGATTGAGGATTGCGGGTTGAGGATTGAGGATTGAAGATTGAGGATTGAGGATTGAAGACAGAGAATTGAGGATTAAGGATTGAGGATTCAGGATTGAGGTTTGAGGACTGAGGATTGAGGATTGAGGATTGAGGATTGAGGATTGAGGGATGTGGATTGAAGATTGAGGATTGGGTATTCAGGATTGAACATTGAGGATTGAGGATTGAGTATTGAGGATTGAGGATTGAGGATTGAAGATTGAATATTGTTGATTGAAGTTTGAGGATCGAGGATTGAGGGTTGTGGATTGAGGACGAGGACTGAGGGTTGAGTATTGATGTTTGAGGTCTGAGGATTGAGGACTGAAGAGTGAGGATTGAGGACTGAAGAGTGAGGATTGAGGACTGAGGGTTGAGGATTGAAGATTGCAGATTGAGTACTGCGGATTGAAGATTGAGGATTGAGGATTGAGGATTGAGGATTGAGGATTGAGGACTCAGGATTGAGGATTGAAGATTGAGAATTGAGGATTGAAGACTGGCGATTGAGGATTGAGGATTGAGGATTGAGGATTGAGGATTGCAGATTGAGTATTGAGGATTGAAAATTGAGGATTGAGTATTGAGGATTGAGGATTGAGGATTGAGGATTGACGATTGAGGATTGAAGATTCAGTATTGAGGGTGGAAGATTGAGAATTGAGGATTGAGGATTGAACATTGAGGACTGAGTGTTGAGGGTTGAGTGATGAGAATTGATGTTTGTGGATAGAGATTTGAAGATTGCAGATTGAGTATTGAGTAATGAAAACTTTGAATTGATGATATTGTATTGAGGATTGAGGATTGACAACTGATTGTTGCGGAGTGAGGGCTGAAGATTGAGGATTGAGGG
This sequence comes from Calliopsis andreniformis, assembly GCF_051401765.1. Lineage (NCBI taxonomy): Eukaryota > Metazoa > Arthropoda > Insecta > Hymenoptera > Andrenidae > Calliopsis > Calliopsis andreniformis. The sequence goes on along the minus strand of NW_027480444.1, from coordinate 3,559,404 downwards.
TTGTGGATTGAGGACGAGGTCTGAGGTTTGAGTATTGATGTTTGAGGTCTGAGGATAGAGGATTGAGGATTGAGAATTGCGGATTGAGGATTGAGGATTGAAGATTGAGGATTGGGTATTGAGGATTGAAGAATGAGGATTGAGGATTGAGGATTGTGGATTGAGGATTGAGGATTGAGGATTGAGGATTGAAGATTGAGGACTGAGTGTTGAGGGTAGAGTGATGAGAATTGATGCTTGTGGATAGAGATTTGAAGATTGCCGATTGAGCATTGAGTAATGAAAACTGTGAGTTGATGATATTCTATTGAGGATTGAGGATTGACAACTGATTGTTGAGGAGTGAGGGCTGAAGATTGAGGATTCAGGGTTGAGGATTAAGTATTGAGGGTTGAGGATTGAAGATTGAGAATTGGGGATTGAGGATTGAGGATTGAGGATTGAGGATTGAAGATTGAGGATTTGGGATTGAGGATTGACGATTGAGGATTGAGTATTGATTATTGAGAATTGAGGATTGATTATTGAAGATTGAGTATTGAGGATTGAAGATTGAGGATTGAGGATTGAGGATTGAGGATTGAGGATCAGGGCTGAGGGTTGAGGATTGAGGTTTCAGGACTGAGGACTGAGGATTGAGGATTGAGAATTGAGGATTGTGGATTGAGGATTGAAGATTGAGGATTGGGTATTAAGGATTGAAGAATGAGGATTGAGGATTGAGGGTTGAGGATTTAGGGTTGAAGATTGAGGATTGAGGATTGAGTATTGAGGAGCGAATATTGCGTGTTGAGGATTGAAGATAGAGGATTGAGGATTGAGGTCTGATGATTGAGCGCGAGAACTGACGGTTGAGGATTGAGGTTTGAGGATTGAGGATTGAGGATTGAGGACTGAGTATTGAGAATTGAGAACTGAGGATGAGGACTGAGGGTTGAGGATTGAGGTTTGAGGAACAAGAATTGAGGATTGATGATTGAGGACTGAGGATTGACGATTGAGTATTGAAGATTGAGGATAGATTAGTGAGGATTGAGGATTGAGGATTCAGGATTGAGGATTGAGGATTGAGAATTGAAGATTCAGTATTGAGGATTGAAGATTGAGAATTGAGGACTTTAGGATTGAACATTGAGAACTGAGAGTTCAGGGTTTAGTGATGAGAATTGATGTTTGTGGATAGAGATTTGAAGATTGCAGATTGAGTATTGAGTATTGAAAACTGTGAATTGAGGGTATTCTATTGGGGATTGAGGATTGACAACTGATTGTTGAGGTCTGAGGGCTGAAGGTTGAGGATGCAGGATTGAGGATTCAGAATTGAGGTTTGAGGACTGAGGGTTGAGGATTGAAGATTGAGTATTGAGGATTGAAGATTGAGGAATGAGGATTGAGGATTGAGTATTGAGGATGAGGGCTGAGGGTTGAGGATTGAGGTTTGAGGACTGAGGACTGAGGATTGAGGATTGAGTATTGAGGAATGAAGATTGAGGATTGAGGATTGAGGATTGAGGATTGAGGATGAGGACTGAGGGTTGAGGATTGAGGTTTGAGGAACAGGAATTGAGGATCGAGGATTGAGGACTGAGGATTGACGATTGAGTATTGAAGATTGAGGACTGATTACTGAGGATTGATGATTGATGACTGAGGATTGAGGATTGAGGATTGAGGATTGAAGATTCAGTATTGAGGATTGAAGATCGAGAATTGAGGATTGAGGATTCAACATTGAGGACTGAGCGTTCAGGGTTTAGTGATGAGAATTGATGTTTGTGTATAGAGATTTGAAGATTGCAGATTGAGTATTGAGTATTGAAAACTGTGAATTGAGGATATTCTATTGGGGATTGAGGATTGACAACTGATTGTTGAGGACTGAGGGCTGGAGATTGAGGATGCAGGATTGAGGATTCAGAATTGAGGTTTGAGGACTGAGGATTGGGGATTGAATATTGAGTATTGAGGATCGAAGATTGAGGATTGAGGAATGAGGATTGAGTATTGAGGATGAGGGCTGAGGGTTGAGGATTGAGGTTAGAGGACTGAGGACTGAGGATTGAGGATTGAGAATTGAGGATTGAGGATTGAGGATTCAAGATTGAGGATTGGGTATCGAGGATTGAAGAATGAGGATTGAGGATTGAGGATTGAGCATTGAGGATTGAAGATTGAGTATTGAGAATTGAAGATTGACGATTGAGGATTGAGAATTGAGGATTGAGGATTGAGGATTGAGCATTGAAGACTGAGTATTGAGGATTGAATGTTGAGGATTGTGGACTGAGCTTTGAGAATTGAGGATTGAATATTGAGGTTTGGGGACTGAGTGTTGAGGGTTGAGTGATGAGAATTGATGTTTGTGGATAGACATTTGAAGATTGCAGATTGAGTATTGAGTAATGAAAACTGTGAATTGATGATATTCTATTGAGGATTGAGGATTGACAACTGATGGTTGAGGATTGAGGATTGAAGTTTGAGGATTGAAGATTGAGGGTTGTGGATTGAGCACGAGGTCTCAGGGATGAGTATTGACGTTTGATTTCTGAGGATTGAGGATTGAGGATTGAGAATTGAGGATTGAGGAATGAGGATTGAAGATTGAGGATCGGGACTTGAGGACTGAAGAATGAGGATTGAGGATTGAGGATTGAGTATTGAGGATTGAAGATTGAGTATTGAGGATTGAAGATTGAGGATTGAGGATTGGGTATTGAAGATTGTGTATTTGGGACTGAGGATTGAATATTGAGGATTGATGATTGAGCATTGAGGATTGAGGATTGAGGATTGAGGATTGAGGATTGAAGATTGAGGATTGGGTATTAAGGATTGAAGAATGAGGATTGAGGATTGAGGATTAAGGATTGAGGATTGAAGATTGAGTATTGAGGATTGAAGGTTGACGGTTGAGGATTGAGGATTGAGGACTGAGGATTGAGGATTGAGGATTGAGGATAGAGGATTGAAGATCGAGTATTGAGGATTGAAGGTTGATGATTGAGGATTGAGGATTGAGGATTGAGGATTGAAGATTGAGGATTGAGGATTGAGTATTGAGGATTGAAGATTGCGGATTGAGGATTGCGGGTTGAGGATTGAGGATTGAAGATTGAGGATTGAGGATTGAAGACAGAGGATTGAGGATTAAGGATTGAGGATTCAGGATTGAGGTTTGAGGACTGAGGATTGAGGATTGAGGATTGAGGATTGAGGATTGAGGGATGTGGATTGAAGATTGAGGATTGGGTATTCAGGATTGAACATTGAGGATTGAGGATTGAGTATTGAGGATTGAGGATTGAGGATTGAAGATTGAATATTGTTGATTGAAGTTTGAGGATCGAGGATTGAGGGTTGTGGATTGAGGACGAGGACTGAGGATTGAGTATTGATGTTTGAGGTCTGAGGATTGAGGACTGAAGAGTGAGGATTGAGGACTGAAGAGTGAGGATTGAGGACTGAGGGTTGAGGATTGAAGATTGCAGATTGAGTACTGCGGATTGAAGATTGAGGATTGAGGATTGAGGATTGAGGATTGAGGATTGAGGACTCAGGATTGAGGATTGAAGATTGAGAATTGAGGATTGAAGACTGGCGATTGAGGATTGAGGATTGAGGATTGAGGATTGAGGATTGCAGATTGAGTATTGAGGATTGAAAATTGAGGATTGAGTATTGAGGATTGAGGATTGAGGATTGAGGATTGACGATTGAGGATTGAAGATTCAGTATTGAGGGTGGAAGATTGAGAATTGAGGATTGAGGATTGAACATTGAGGACTGAGTGTTGAGGGTTGAGTGATGAGAATTGATGTTTGTGGATAGAGATTTGAAGATTGCAGATTGAGTATTGAGTAATGAAAACTTTGAATTGATGATATTGTATTGAGGATTGAGGATTGACAACTGATTGTTGCGGAGTGAGGGCTGAAGATTGAGGATTGAGGGTTGTGGATTGAGGACGAGGTCTGAGGTTTGAGTATTGATGTTTGAGGTCTGAGGATAGAGGATTGAGGATTGAGAATTGCGGATTGAGGATTGAGGATTGAAGATTGAGGATTGGGTATTGAGGATTGAAGAATGAGGATTGAGGATTGAGGATTGTGGATTGAGGATTGAGGATTGAGGATTGAGGATTGAAGATTGAGGACTGAGTGTTGAGGGTAGAGTGATGAGAATTGATGCTTGTGGATAGAGATTTGAAGATTGCCGATTGAGCATTGAGTAATGAAAACTGTGAGTTGATGATATTCTATTGAGGATTGAGGATTGACAACTGATTGTTGAGGAGTGAGGGCTGAAGATTGAGGATTCAGGGTTGAGGATTAAGTATTGAGGGTTGAGGATTGAAGATTGAGAATTGGGGATTGAGGATTGAGGATTGAGGATTGAGGATTGAAGATTGAGGATTTGGGATTGAGGATTGACCATTGAGGATTGAGTATTGATTATTGAGAATTGAGGATTGATTATTGAAGATTGAGTATTGAGGATTGAAGATTGAGGATTGAGGATTGAGGATTGAGGATTGAGGATCAGGGCTGAGGGTTGAGGATTGAGGTTTCAGGACTGAGGACTGAGGATTGAGGATTGAGAATTGAGGATTGTGGATTGAGGATTGAAGATTGAGGATTGGGTATTAAGGATTGAAGAATGAGGATTGAGGATTGAGGGTTGAGGATTTAGGGTTGAAGATTGAGGATTGAGGATTGAGTATTGAGGAGCGAATATTGCGTGTTGAGGATTGAAGATAGAGGATTGAGGATTGAAGTCTGATGATTGAGGGCGAGGACTGACGGTTGAGGATTGAGGTTTGAGGATTGAGGATTGAGGATTGAGGACTGAGTATTGAGAATTGAGAACTGAGGATGAGGACTGAGGGTTGAGGATTGAGGTTTGAGGAACAAGAATTGAGGATTGATGATTGAGGACTGAGGATTGACGATTGAGTATTGAAGATTGAGGATAGATTACTGAGGATTGAGGATTGAGGATTCAGGATTGAGGATTGAGGATTGAGGATTGAGAATTGAAGATTCAGTATTGAGGATTGAAGATTGAGAATTGAGGACTTTAGGATTGAACATTGAGAACTGAGAGTTCAGGGTTTAGTGATGAGAATTGATGTTTGTGGATAGAGATTTGAAGATAGCAGATTGAGTATTGAGTATTGAAAACTGTGAATTGAGGGTATTCTATTGGGGATTGAGGATTGACAACTGATTGTTGAGGTCTGAGGGCTGAAGGTTGAGGATGCAGGATTGAGGATTCAGAATTGAGGTTTGAGGACTGAGGGTTGAGGATTGAAGATTGAGTATTGAGGATTGAAGATTGAGGAATGAGGATTGAGGATTGAGTATTGAGGATGAGGGCTGAGGGTTGAGGATTGAGGTTTGAGGACTGAGGACTGAGGATTGAGGATTGAGTATTGAGGAATGAAGATTGAGGATTGAGGATTGAGGATTGAGGATTGAGGATGAGGACTGAGGGTTGAGGATTGAGGTTTGAGGAACAGGAATTGAGGATCGAGGATTGAGGACTGAGGATTGACGATTGAGTATTGAAGATTGAGGACTGATTACTGAGGATTGATGATTGATGACTGAGGATTGAGGATTGAGGATTGAGGATTGAAGATTCAGTATTGAGGATTGAAGATCGAGAATTGAGGATTGAGGATTCAACATTGAGGACTGAGCGTTCAGGGTTTAGTGATGAGAATTGATGTTTGTGTATAGAGATTTGAAGATTGCAGATTGAGTATTGAGTATTGAAAACTGTGAATTGAGGATATTCTATTGGGGATTGAGGATTGACAACTGATTGTTGAGGACTGAGGGCTGGAGATTGAGGATGCAGGATTGAGGATTCAGAATTGAGGTTTGAGGACTGAGGATTGGGGATTGAATATTGAGTATTGAGGATCGAAGATTGAGGATTGAGGATTGAGGATTGAGTATTGAGGATGAGGGCTGAGGTTTGAGGATTGAGGTTTGAGGACTGAGGACTGAGGATTGAGGGTTGAGAATTGAGGATTGAGGATTGAGGATTGAAGATTGAGGATTGGGTATTGAGGATTAAAGGACGAGGATTGAGGATTGAGGATTGAGGATTGTGGATTGAGGATTGAAGGTTGAGTATTCAGGATTGGAGATGGACGATTGAGGATTGAGGACCGAGGACTGACGATTGAGGATTGAAGATTGAGTATTGAGGATTGTGGACTGAGGATTGAGGATTGAAGGTTGAGGATTGGGGACTGAGTGTTGAGGGTTGAGTCATGAGAATTGATGTTTGTGGATAGAGGTTTGAAGATTGCAGGTTGAGTATTGAGTATTGAGACCTGTGAATTGAGGATATTCTATTGAGGATTGAGGACTGACAACTGATTGTTGAGGACTGTGGGCTGAAGATTGAGGATTCAGGATTGAGGATTCAGAATTGAGGTTTTAGGACTGAGGATTGATGATTGAAGATTGAGTATTGAAGATTGAAGATTGACGATTGAGGATTGAGAATTGAGGATTGAGGATTGAGGATTGAGCATTGAAGACTGAGTATTGAGGATTGAAGGTTGAGGATTGTGCATTGAGGATTGAGAATTGAGGATTGAATATTGAGGATTGGGGACTGAGTGTTGAGGGTTGAGTCATGAGAATTGATGTTTGTGGATAGAGATTTGAAGATTGCAGGTTGAGTATTGAGTATTGAGACCTGTGAATTGAGGATATTCTATTGAGGATTGAGGATTGACTACTGATTGCTGAGGACTGAGGGCTGAAGATTGAGGATTCAGGATTGAGGATTCAGAATTGAGGTTTGAGGACAGAGGATTGAGGACTGAAGTTTGAGTATTGAGGATTGAAGATTGAGGATTGCGGATTATCGTCTGAGGATTGAGGATGAGGGCTGAGGGTTGAGGATTGAGGTTTGGGTATTCAGGATTGAACATTGAGGATTGAGGATTGAGTATTGAGGATTGAGGATTGAGGATTGAAGATTGAATATTGTTGATTGAAGTTTGAGGATCGAGGATTGAGGGTTGTGGATTGAGGACGAGGACTGAGGGTTGAGTATTGATGTTTGAGGTCTGAGGATTGAGGACTGAAGAGTGAGGATTGAGGACTGAAGAGTGAGGATTGAGGACTGAGGGTTGAGGATTGAAGATTGCAGATTGAGTACTGCGGATTGAAGATTGAGGATTGAGGATTGAGGATTGAAGATTGAGGATTGATGACTCAGGATTGAGGATTGAAGATTGAGAATTGAGGATTGAAGACTGGCGATTGAGGATTGTGGATTGAGGATTGAGGATTGAGGATTGCAGATTGAGTATTGAGGATTGAAAATTGAGGATTGAGTATTGAGGATTGAGGATTGAGGATTGAGGATTGACGATTGAGGATTGAAGAATCAGTATTGAGGGTGGAAGATTGAGAATTGAGGATTGAGGATTGAACATTGAGGACTGAGTGTTGAGGGTTGAGTGATGAGAATTGATGTTTGTGGATAGAGATTTGAAGATTGCAGATTGAGTATTGAGTAATGAAAACTTTGAATTGATGATATTGTATTGAGGATTGAGGATTGACAACTGATTGTTGCGGAGTGAGGGCTGAAGATTGAGGATTCAGGATTGAGGATTAAGGATTGAGGTTTGAGGACTGCGGATTGAGGATGAGGGCTGAGGGTTGAGGATTGAGGTTTGAGGACTGAGGACTGAGGATTGAGGGTTGAGTATTGAGGAATGAAGATTGAGGATTGAGGATTGAGGATTGAGGATTGAGGATGAGGACTGAGGGTTGAGGATTGAGGTTTGAGGAACAGGAATTGAGGATCGAGGATTGAGGACTGAGGATTGACGATTGAGTATTGAAGATTGAGGACTGATTACTGAGGATTGATGATTGATGACTGAGGTTTGAGGACAGAGGATTGAGGACTGAAGTTTGAGTATTGAGGATTGAAGATTGAGGATTGCGGATTGTCGTCTGAGGATTGAGGATGAGGGCTGAGGGTTGAGGATTGAGGTTTGAGGACTGAGGACTGAGGGTTCAGGATTGAGAGTTGAAGACTGAGTGTTGAGGATTGAAGGTTGAGGATTGAGGATTGAGAATTGAGGATTGAGGATGAGGGCTGAGGGTTGAGGATTGAGGTTAGAGGACTGAGGACTGAGGATTGAGGATTGAGAATTGAGGATTGAGGATTGAGGATTGAAGATTGAGGATTGGGTATCCAGGATTGAAGAATGAGGATTGAGGATTGAGGATTGAGCATTGAGGATTGAAGATTGAGTATTGAGAATTGAAGATTGACGATTGAGGATTGAGAATTGAGGATTGAGGATTGAGGATTGAGGATTGAGTATTGAGGATTGAAGATTGCGGATTGAGGATTGCGGGTTGAGGATTGAGGATTGAAGATTGAGGATTGAGGATTGAAGACAGAGGATTGAGGATTAAGGATTGAGGATTCAGGATTGAGGTTTGAGGACTGAGGATTGAGGATTGAGGATTGAGGATTGAGGATTGAGGGATGTGGATTGAAGATTGAGGATTGGGTATTCAGGATTGAACATTGAGGATTGAGGATTGAGTATTGAGGATTGAGGATTGAAGATTGAAGATGGAATATTGTTGATTGAATTTTGAGGATCGAGGATTGAGGGTTGTGGATTGAGGACGAGGACTGAGGGTTGAGTATTGATGTTTGAGGTCTGAGGATTGAGGACTGAAGAGTGAGGATTGAGGACTGAGGGTTGAGGATTGAAGATTGCAGATTGAGTACTGCGGATTGAAGATTGAGGATTGAGGATTGAGGATTGAGGATTGAGGATTGAGGACTCAGGATTGAGGATTGAAGATTGAGAATTGAGGATTGAAGACTGGCGATTGAGGATTGAGGATTGAGGATTGAGGATTGAGGATTGCAGATTGAGTATTGAGGATTGAAAATTGAGGATTGAGTATTGAGGATTGAGGATTGAGGATTGAGGATTGACGATTGAGGATTGAAGATTCAGTATTGAGGGTGGAAGATTGAGAATTGAGGATTGAGGATTGAACATTGAGGACTGAGTGTTGAGGGTTGAGTGATGAGAATTGATGTTTGTGGATAGAGATTTGAAGATTGCAGATTGAGTATTGAGTAATGAAAACTTTGAACTGATGATATTGTATTGAGGATTGAGGATTGACAACTGATTGTTGCGGAGTGAGGGCTGAAGATTGAGGATTCAGGATTGAGGATTAAGGATTGAGGTTTGAGGACTGCGGATTGAAGATTGAGGCTTGAGGATTGAGGATAAGAGGATTGAAGATTGAGGATTGAGGATTGAGGGTTGTGGATTGAGGACGAGGTCTGAGGTTTGAGTATTGATGTTTGAGGTCTGAGGATAGAGGATTGAGGATTGAGAATTGCGGATTGAGGATTGAGGATTGAAGATTGAGGATTGGGTATTGAGGATTGAAGAATGAGGATTGAGGATTGAGGATTGTGGATTGAGGATTGAGGATTGAGGATTGAGGATTGAAGATTGAGGACTGAGTGTTGAGGGTAGAGTGATGAGAATTGATGCTTGTGGATAGAGATTTGAAGATTGCCGATTGAGTATTGAGTAATGAAAACTGTGAGTTGATGATATTCTATTGAGGATTGAGGATTGACAACTGATTGTTGAGGAGTGAGGGCTGAAGATTGAGGATTCAGGGTTGAGGATTAAGTATTGAGGGATGAGGATTGAAGATTGAGAATTGGGGATTGAGGATTGAGGATTGAGGATTGAGGATTGAAGATTGAGGATTTGGGATTGAGGATTGACGATAGAGGATTGAGTATTGATTATTGAGAATTGAGGATTGATTATTGAAGATTGAGTATTGAGGATTGAAGATTGAGGATTGAGGATTGAGGATTGAGGATTGAGGATCAGGGCTGAGGGTTGAGGATTGAGGTTTCAGGACTGAGGACTGAGGATTGAGGATTGAGAATTGAGGATTGTGGATTGAGGATTGAAGATTGAGGATTGGGTATTGAGGATTGAAGAATGAGGATTGAGGATTGAGGGTTGAGGATTTAGGGTTGAAGATTGAGGATTGAGGATTGAGTATTGAGGAGCGAATATTGCGTGTTGAGGATTGAAGATAGAGGATTGAGGATTGAGGTCTGATGATTGAGGACGAGGACTGACGGTTGAGGATTGAGGTTTGTGGATTGAGGATTGAGGATTGAGGACTGAGTATTGAGAATTGAGAACTGAGGATGAGGACTGAGGGTTGAGGATTGAGGTTTGAGGAACAAGAATTGAGGATTGATGATTGAGGACTGAGGATTGACGATTGAGTATTGAAGATTGAGGATAGATTACTGAGGATTGAGGATTGAGGATTCAGGATTGAGGATTGAGGATTGAGAATTGAAGATTCAGTATTGAGGATTGAAGATTGAGAATTGAGGACTTTAGGATTGAACATTGAGAACTGAGAGTTCAGGGTTTAGTGATGAGAATTGATGTTTGTGGATAGAGATTTGAAGATTGCAGATTGAGTATTGAGTATTGAAAACTGTGAATTGAGGGTATTCTATTGGGGATTGAGGATTGACAACTGATTGTTGAGGACTGAGGGCTGAAGGTTGAGGATGCAGGATTGAGGATTCAGAATTGAGGTTTGAGGACTGAGGGTTGAGGATTGAAGATTGAGTATTGAGGATTGAAGATTGAGGAATGAGGATTGAGGATTGAGTATTGAGGATGAGTGCTGAGGGTTGAGGATTGAGGTTTGAGGACTGAGGACTGAGGATTGAGGATTGAGTATTGAGGAATGAAGATTGAGGATTGAGGATTGAGGATTGAGGATTGAGGATGAGTACTGAGGGTTGAGGATTGAGGTTTGAGGAACAGGAATTGAGGATCGAGGATTGAGGACTGAGGATTGACGATTGAGTATTGAAGATTGAGGACTGATTACTGAGGATTGATGATTGATGACTGAGGATTGAGGATTGAGGATTGAGGATTGAAGATTCAGTATTGAGGATTGAAGATCGAGAATTGAGGATTGAGGATTCAACATTGAGGACTGAGCGTTCAGGGTTTAGTGATGAGAATTGATGTTTGTGTATAGAGATTTGAAGATTGCAGATTGAGTATTGAGTATTGAAAACTGTGAATTGAGGATATTCTATTGGGGATTGAGGATTGACAACTGATTGTTGAGGACTGACGGCTGGAGATTGAGGATGCAGGATTGAGGATTCAGAATTGAGGTTTGAGGACTGAGGATTGGGGATTGAATATTGAGTATTGAGGATTGAAGATTGAGGATTGAGGATTGAGGATTGAGTATTGAGGATGAGGGCTGAGGTTTGAGGATTGAGGTTTGAGGACTGAGGACTGAGGATTGAGGGTTGAGAATTGAGGATTGAGGATTGAGGATTGAAGATTGAGGATTGGGTATTGAGGATTAAAGGACGAGGATTGAGGATTGAGGATTGAGGATTGTGGATTGAGGATTGAAGGTTGAGTATTCAGGATTGGAGATGGACGATTGAGGATTGAGGACCGAGGACTGACGATTGAGGATTGAAGATTGAGTATTGAGGATTGTGGACTGAGGATTGAGGATTGAAGGTTGAGGATTGGGGACTGAGTGTTGAGGGTTGAGTCATGAGAATTGATGTTTGTGGATAGAGGTTTGAAGATTGCAGGTTGAGTATTGAGTATTGAGACCTGTGAATTGAGGATATTCTATTGAGGATTGAGGACTGACAACTGATTGTTGAGGACTGTGGGCTGAAGATTGAGGATTCAGGATTGAGGATTCAGAATTGAGGTTTTAGGACTGAGGATTGATGATTGAAGATTGAGTATTGAAGATTGAAGATTGACGATTGAGGATTGAGAATTGAGGATTGAGGATTGAGGATTGAGCATTGAAGACTGAGTATTGAGGATTGAAGGTTGAGGATTGTGCATTGAGGATTGAGAATTGAGGATTGAATATTGAGGATTGGGGACTGAGTGTTGAGGGTTGAGTCATGAGAATTGATGTTTGTGGATAGAGATTTGAAGATTGCAGGTTGAGTATTGAGTATTGAGACCTGTGAATTGAGGATATTCTATTGAGGATTGAGGATTGACTACTGATTGCTGAGGACTGAGGGCTGAAGATTGAGGATTCAGGATTGAGGATTCAGAATTGAGGTTTGAGGACAGAGGATTGAGGACTGAAGTTTGAGTATTGAGGATTGAAGATTGAGGATTGCGGATTGTCGTCTGAGGATTGAGGATGAGGGCTGAGGGTTGAGGATTGAGGTTTGAGGACTGAGGACTGAGGGTTCAGGATTGAGAGTTGAAGACTGAGTGTTGAGGATTGAAGGTTGAGGATTGAGGATTGAGAATTGAGGATTGAGGATGAGGGCTGAGGGTTGAGGATTGAGGTTAGAGGACTGAGGACTGAGGATTGAGGATTGAGAATTGAGGATTGAGGATTGAGGATTGAAGATTGAGGATTGGGTATCGAGGATTGAAGAATGAGGATTGAGGATTGAGGATTGAGCATTGAGGATTGAAGATTGAGTATTGAGAATTGAAGATTGACGATTGAGGATTGAGAATTGAGGATTGAGGATTGAGGATTGAGCATTGAAGACTGAGTATTGAGGATTGAATGTTGAGGATTGTGGACTGAGAATTGAGAATTGAGGATTGAATATTGAGGTTTGGGGACTGAGTGTTGAGGGTTGAGTGATGAGAATTGATGTTTGTGGATAGAGATTTGAAGATTGCAGATTGAGTATTGAGTAATGAAAACTGTGAATTGATGATATTCTATTGAGGATTGAGGATTGACAACTGATGGTTGAGGATTGAGGATTGAAGTTTGAGGATTGAGGATTGAGGGTTGTGGATTGAGCACGAGGTCTCAGGGATGAGTATTGACGTCTGATTTCTGAGGATTGAGGATTGAGGATTGAGAATTGAGGATTGAGGAATGAGGATTGAAGATTGAGGATCGGGACTTGAGGACTGAAGAATGAGGATTGAGGATTGAGGATTGACTATTGAGGATTGAAGATTGAGTATTGAGGATTGAAGATTGAGGATTGAGGATTGGGTATTGAAGATTGAGTATTTGGGACTGAGGATTGAATATTGAGGATTGATGATTGAGCATTGAGGATTGAGGATTGAGGATTGAGGATTGAGGATTGAAGATTGAGGATTGGGTATTAAGGATTGAAGAATGAGGATTGAGGATTGAGGATTAAGGATTGAGGATTGAAGATTGAGTATTGAGGATTGAAGGTTGACGGTTGAGGATTGAGGATTGAGGATTGAGGATTGAGGATTGAGGATTGAGGATAGAGGATTGAAGATTGAGTATTGAGGATTGAAGGTTGATGATTGAGGATTGAGGATTGAGGATTGAGGATTGAAGATTGAGGATTGAGGATTGAGTATTGAGGATTGAAGATTGCGGATTGAGGATTGCGGGTTGAGGATTGAGGATTGAAGATTGAGGATTGAGGATTGAAGACAGAGGATTGAGGATTAAGGATTGAGGATTCAGGATTGAGGTTTGAGGACTGAGGATTGAGGATTGAGGATTGAGGATTGAGGATTGAGGGATGTGGATTGAAGATTGAGGATTGGGTATTCAGGATTGAACATTGAGGATTGAGGATTGAGTATTGAGGATTGAGGATTGAGGATTGAAGATTGAATATTGATGATTGAAGTTTGAGGATCGAGGATTGAGGGTTGTGGATTGAGGACGAGGACTGAGGGTTGAGTATTGATGTTTGAGGTCTGAGGATTGAGGACTGAAGAGTGAGGATTGAGGACTGAGGGTTGAGGATTGAAGATTGCAGATTGAGTACTGCGGATTGAAGATTGAGGATTGAGGATTGAGGATTGAGGATTGAGGATTGAGGACTCAGGATTGAGGATTGAAGATTGAGAATTGAGGATTGAAGACTGGCGATTGAGGATTGAGGATTGAGGATTGAGGATTGAGGATTGCAGATTGAGTATTGAGGATTGAAAATTGAGGATTGAGTATTGAGGATTGAGGATTGAGGATTGAGGATTGACGATTGAGGATTGAAGATTCAGTATTGAGGGTGGAAGATTGAGAATTGAGGATTGAGGATTGAACATTGAGGACTGAGTGTTGAGGGTTGAGTGATGAGAATTGATGTTTGTGGATAGAGATTTGAAGATTGCAGATTGAGTATTGAGTAATGAAAACTGCGAATTGATGATATTCTATTGAGGATTGAGGATTGACAACTGATGGTTGAGGATTGAGGATTGAAGATTGAGGATTGAGGATTGAGGGTTGTGGATTGAGCACGAGGTCTCAGGGATGAGTATTGACGTTTGATTTCTGAGGATTGAGGATTGAGGATTGAGAATTGAGGATTGAGGAATGAGGATTGAGGATTGAGGATTGGGAATTGAGGATTGAAGAATGAGGATTGAGGATTGAGGATTGAGTATTGAGGATTGAAGATTGAGTATTGAGGATTGAAGATTGAGGATTGAGGATTGGGTATTGAAGATTGAGTATTTGGGACTGAGGATTGAAGATTGAGGATTGATGTTTGAGCATTGAGGATTGAGGATTGAGGATTGAGGATTGAAGATTGAGGATTGGGTATTGAGGATTGAAGAATGAGGATTGAGGATTGAGGATTAAGGATTGAGGATTAAGGATTGAGGATTGAAAATTGAGTATTGAGGATTGAAGGTTGACGGTTGAGGATTGAGGATTGAGGATTGAGGATTGAGGATTGAGGATTGAGGATTGACGATAGAGGATTGAAGATTGGGTACTGGGTATTGAGGATTGAAGAATGAGGATTGAGGATTGAGGATTGAGGATTGAGGATTGAGGATTGAGGATTGAGGATTGAGGTTTGGGCATTGAAGACTGAGTATTGAGGATTGAAGGTTGAGGATTGTGGATTGAGGATTGATGATTGAGGATTGAGGATTGATGATTGAGGGCTGAGTGTTGAGTGTAGAGTGATGAGAATTGATGCTTGTGGATAGAGATTTGAAGATTGCCGATTGAGTATTGAGTAATGAAAACTGTGAATTGATGATATTCTATTGAGGATTGAGGATTGACAACTGATTGTTGAGGAGTGAGGGCTGAAGATTGAGGATTCAGGGTTGAGGATTAAGTATTGAGGGTTGAGGATTGAAGATTGAGAATTGGGGATTGAGGATTGAGGATTGAGGATTGAGGATTGAAGATTGAGGATTTGGGATTGAGGATGAGGGCTGATGGTTGAGGATTGAGGTTTGAGGACTGAGGACTGAGGATTGAGGATTGAGTATTGAGGAATGAAGATTGAGGATTGAGGATTGAGGATTGAGGATTGAGGATGAGGACTGAGGGTTGAGGATTGAGGTTTGAGGAACAGGAATTGAGGATCGAGGATTGAGGACTGAGGATTGACGATTGAGTATTGAAGATTGAGGACTGATTACTGAGGATTGATGATTGATGACTGAGGATTGAGGATTGAGGATTGAGGATTGAAGATTCAGTATTGAGGATTGAAGATCGAGAATTGAGGATTGAGGATTCAACATTGAGGACTGAGCGTTCAGGGTTTAGTGATGAGAATTGATGTTTGTGTATAGAGATTTGAAGATTGCAGATTGAGTATTGAGTATTGAAAACTGTGAATTGAGGATATTCTATTGGGGATTGAGGATTGACAACTGATTGTTGAGGACTGAGGGCTGGAGATTGAGGATGCAGGATTGAGGATTCAGAATTGAGGTTTGAGGACTGAGGATTGGGGATTGAATATTGAGTATTGAGGATTGAAGATTGAGGATTGAGGATTGAGGATTGAGTATTGAGGATGAGGGCTGAGGTTTGAGGATTGAGGTTTGAGGACTGAGGACTGAGGATTGAGGGTTGAGAATTGAGGATTGAGGATTGAGGATTGAAGATTGAGGATTGGGTATTGAGGATTAAAGGACGAGGATTGAGGATTGAGGATTGAGGATTGTGGATTGAGGATTGAAGGTTGAGTATTCAGGATTGGAGATGGACGATTGAGGATTGAGGACCGAGGACTGACGATTGAGGATTGAAGATTGAGTATTGAGGATTGAAGATTGAGTATTGAGGATTGTGGACTGAGGATTGAGGATTGAAGGTTGAGGATTGGGGACTGAGTGTTGAGGGTTGAGTCATGAGAACTGATGTTTGTGGATAGAGGTTTGAAGATTGCAGGTTGAGTATTGAGTATTGAGACCTGTGAATTGAGGATATTCTATTGAGGATTGAGGACTGACAACTGATTGTTGAGGACTGTGTGCTGAAGATTGAGGATTCAGGATTGAGGATTCAGAATTGAGGTTTTAGGACTGAGGATTGATGATTGAAGATTGAGTATTGAAGATTGAAGATTGACGATTGAGGATTGAGAATTGAGGATTGAGGATTGAGGATTGAGCATTGAAGACTGAGCATTGAGGATTGAAGGTTGAGGATTGTGCATTGAGGATTGAGAATTGAGGATTGAATATTGAGGATTGGGGACTGAGTGTTGAGGGTTGAGTGATGAGAATTGATGTTTGTGGATAGAGATTTGAAGATTGCAGGTTGAGTATTGAGTATTGAGTCCTGTGAATTGAGGATATTCTATTGAGGATTGAGGATTGACTACTGATTGCTGAGGACTGAGGGCTGAAGATTGAGGATTCAGGATTGAGGATTCAGAATTGAGGTTTGAGGGCAGAGGATTGAGGATTGAAGTTTGAGTATTGAGGATTGAAGATTGAGGATTGCGGATTGTCGTCTGAGGATTGAGGATGAGGGCTGAGGGTTGAGGATTGAGGTTTGAGGACTGAGGACTGAGGGTTCAGGATTGAGAGTTGAAGACTGAGTGTTGAGGATTGAAGGTTGAGGATTGAGGATTGAGAATTGAGGATTGAGGATGAGGGCTGAGGGTTGAGGATTGAGGTTAGAGGACTGAGGACTGAGGATTGAGGATTGAGAATTGAGGATTGAGGATTGAGGATTGAAGATTGAGGATTGGGTATCGAGGATTGAAGAATGAGGATTGAGGATTGAGGATTGAGCATTGAGGATTGAAGATTGAGTATTGAGAATTGAAGATTGACGATTGAGGATTGAGAATTGAGGATTGAGGATTGAGGATTGAGCATTGAAGACTGAGTATTGAGGATTGAATGTTGAGGATTGTGGACTGAGCATTGAGAATTGAGGATTGAATATTGAGGTTTGGGGACTGAGTGTTGAGGGTTGAGTGATGAGAATTGATGTTTGTGGATAGAGATTTGAAGATTGCAGATTGAGTATTGAGTAATGAAAACTGTGAATTGATGATATTCTGTTGAGGATTGAGGATTGACAACTGATGGTTGAGGATTGAGGATTGAAGATTGAGGATTGAGGATTGAGGGTTGTGGATTGAGCACGAGGTCTCAGGGATGAGTATTGACGTTTGATTTCTGAGGATTGAGGATTGAGGATTGAGAATTGAGGATTGAGGAATGAGGATTGAAAATTGAGGATCGGGACTTGAGGACTGAAGAATGAGGATTGAGGATTGAGGCTTGAGTATTGAGGATTGAAGATTGAGTATTGAGGATTGAAGATTGAGGATTGAGGATTGGGTATTGAAGATTGAGTATTTGGGACTGAGGATTGAATATTGAAGATTGATGATTGAGCATTGAGGATTGAGGATTGAGGATTGAGGATTGAGGATTGAAGATTGAGGATTGGGTATTAAGGATTGAAGAATGAGGATTGAGGATTGAGGATTAAGGATTGAGGATTGAAGATTGAGTATTGAGGATTGAAGGTTGACGGTTGAGGATTGAGGATTGAGGATTGAGGATTGAGGATTGAGGATTGAGTATAGAGGATTGAAGATTGAGTATTGAGGATTGAAGGTTGATGATTGAGGATTGAGGATTGAGGATTGAGGATTGAAGATTGAGGATTGAGGATTGAGTATTGAGGATTGAAGATTGCGGATTGAGGATTGCGGGTTGAGGATTGAGGATTGAAGATTGAGGATTGGGGACTGAGTGTTGAGGGCTGAGCGATGAGAATTGATGTTTGTGGATAGAGATTTGAAGATTGAAGGTTGTGTATTGAGCATTGAGTCCTGTGAATTGTGGATATTCTATTGAGGATTGAGGATTGACACCTGATTGTTGAGGACTGCGAGCTGAAGTTTGAGGATTCAGGATTCAGGATTCAGGATTGAAGTTTGAGGACTGAGGATTAAAGATTGAGGATTGAGGATTGAGGTTTGAGGATTGAGGATTGAAGATTGAGGATTGGGTATTCAGGATTGAACATTGAGGATTGAGGATTGAGTATTGAGGATTGAGGATTGAGGATTGAAGATTGAATATTGATGATTGAAGATTGAAGATCGAGGATTGAGGGTTGTGGATTGAGGACGAGGACTGAGGGTTGAGTATTGATGTTTGAGGTCTGAGGATTGAGGATTGAAGAGTGAGGATTGAGGATTGAGGATTGGGGATTGAAGATTGCAGATTGAGTATTGAGGATTGAAGATTGAGGATTGAGGATTGAGGATTGAGGATTGAAGACAGAGGATTGAGGATTAAGGATTGAGGATTCAGGATTGAGGTTTGAGGACTGAGGATTGAGGATTGAGGATTGAGGATTGAGGATTGAGGGTTGTGGATTGAAGATTGAGGATTGGGTATTCAGGATTGAACATTGAGGATTGAGGATTGAGTATTGAGGATTGAGGATTGAGGATTGAAGATTGAATATTGATGATTGAAGTTTGAGGATCGAGGATTGAGGGTTGTGGATTGAGGACGAGGACTGAGGGTTGAGTATTGATGTTTGAGGTCTGAGGATTGTGGAGTGAAGAGTGAGGATTGAGGACTGAGGGTTGAGGATTGAAGATTGCAGATTGAGTACTGTGGATTGAAGATTGAGGATTGAGGATTGAGGATTGAGGATTGAGGATTGAGGACTGAGGATTGAGGATTGAAGATTGAGAATTGAGGATTGAAGACTGGCGATTGAGGATTGAGGATTGAGGATTGAGGATTGAGGATTGCAGATTGAGTATTGAGGATTGAAAATTGAGGATTGAGGATTGAGGATTGAGGATTGAGGATTGAGGATTGACGATTGAGGATTGAAGATTCAGTATTGAGGGTGGAAGATTGAGAATTGAGGATTGAGGATTGAACATTGAGGACTGAGTGTTGAGGGTTGAGCGATGAGAATTGATGTTTGTGGATAGAGATTTGAAGATTGCAGATTGAGTATTGAGTAATGAAAACTGTGAATTGATGATATTGTATTGAGGATTGAGCATTGACGACTGATTGTTGCGGAGTGAGGGCTGAAGATTGAGGATTCAGGATTGAGGATTAAGGATTGAGGTTTGAGGACTGAGGATTAAAGATTGAGGCTTGAGGATTGAGGATAAGAGGATTGAAGATTGAGGATTGAGGATTGAGGGTTGTGGATTGAGGACGAGGTCTGAGGTTTGAGTATTGATGTTTGAGGTCTGAGGATAGAGGATTGAGGATTGAGAATTGCGGATTGAGGATTGGGGATTGAAGATTGCAGATTGAGTATTGAGGATTGAAGATTGAGGATTGAGGATTGAGGATTGAGGATTGAAGACAGAGGATTGACGATTAAGGATTGAGGATTCAGGATTGAGGTTTGAGGACTGAGGATTGAGGATTGAGGATTGAGGATTGAGGATTGAGGGTTGTGGATTGAAGATTGAGGATTGGGTATTCAGGATTGAACATTGAGGATTGAGAATTGAGTATTGAGGATTGAGGATTGAGGATTGAAGATTGAATATTGATGATTGAAGTTTGAGGATCGAGGATTGAGGGTTGTGGATTGAGGACGAGGACTGAGGGTTGAGTATTGATGTTTGAGGTCTGAGGATTGTGGAGTGAAGAGTGAGGATTGAGGACTGAGGGTTGAGGATTGAAGATTGCAGATTGAGTACTGTGGATTGAAGATTGAGGATTGAGGATTGAGGATTGAGGATTGAGGATTGAGGACTGAGGATTGAGGATTGAAGATTGAGAATTGAGGATTGAAGACTGGCGATTGAGGATTGAGGTTGAGGATTGAGGATTGAGGATTGCAGATTGAGTATTGAGGATTGAAAATTGAGGATTGAGGATTGAGGATTGAGGATTGAGGATTGAGGATTGACGATTGAGGATTGAAGATTCAGTATTGAGGGTGGAAGATTGAGAATTGAGGATTGAGGATTGAACATTGAGGACTGAGTGTTGAGGGTTGAGCGATGAGAATTGATGTTTGTGGATAGAGATTTGAAGATTGCAGATTGAGTATTGAGTAATGAAAACTGTGAATTGATGATATTGTATTGAGGATTGAGCATTGACGACTGATTGTTGCGGAGTGAGGGCTGAAGATTGAGGATTCAGGATTGAGGATTAAGGATTGAGGTTTGAGGACTGAGGATTAAAGATTGAGGCTTGAGGATTGAGGATAAGAGGATTGAAGATTGAGGATTGAGGATTGAGGGTTGTGGATTGAGGACGAGGTCTGAGGTTTGAGTATTGATGTTTGAGGTCTGAGGATAGAGGATTGAGGATTGAGAATTGCGGATTGAGGATTGAGGATTGAAGATTGAGGATTGGGTATTGAGGATTGAAGAATGAGGATTGAGGATTGAGGATTGAGTGTTGAAGATTGAGAATTGAGGATTGAGGATTGAAGATTGAGTATTGAGGATTGAAGATTGAGGATTGAGGATTGAGGATTGAAGATTAAGGACTGAGTGTTGAGGGTTGAGTGATGAGAATTGATGTTTGTGTGTTGAGATTTGAAGATTGAAGAATGGGGATTGAGTATTGAAAACTGTGATTTGCGGATATCCTATTGAGGATTGAGGATTGACAACTGATTGTTGAAGACCGACGGCTGAAGATTGAGGATTCAGGCTGAGGATTCCGGATTGAGGTTTGAGGACTGAGGACTGAGGATTGAGGACTGAGAATTGAAGATTGAGTATTGAGGATTGAAGGTTGAGGATTGAGGATTGAGAATTGAGGATTGAGGATGAGGGCTGAGGGTTGAGGATTGAGGTTTGAGGACTGAGGACTGAGGATTGAGGATTGAGGATTGAGGATTGAGGATTGAGGATTGACGATTGAGGATTGAAGATTCAGTATTGAGGGTGGAAGATTGAGAATTGAGGATTGAGGATTGAACATTGAGGACTGAGTGTTGAGGGTTGAGTGATGAGAATTGATGTTTGTGGATAGAGATTTGAAGATTGCAGATTGAGTATTGAGTAATTAAAACTGTGAATTGATGATATTCTATTGAGGATTGAGGATTGACAACTGATGGTTGAGGATTGAGGATTGAAGACTGAGGATTGAGGATTGAGGGTTGTGGATTGAGCACGAGGTCTCAGGGATGAGTATTGACGTTTGATTTCTGAGGATTGAGCATTGAGGATTGAGAATTGAGGATTGAGGAATGAGGATTGAAGATTGAGGATTGGGAATTGAGGATTGAAGAATGAGGATTGAGGATTGAGGATTGAGTATTGAGGATTGAAGATTGAGTATTGAGGATTGAAGATTGAGGATTGAGGATTGGGTATTGAAGATTGAGTATTTGGGACTGAGGATTGAAGATTGAGGATTGATGATTGAGCATTGAGGATTGAGGATTGAGGATTGAGGATTGAAGATTGAGGATTGGGTATTGAGGATTGAAGAATGAGGATTGAGGATTGAGGATTAAGGATTGAGGACTGAAGATTGAGTATTGAGGATTGAAGGTTGACGGTTGAGGATTGAGGATTGAGGATTGAGGATTGAGGATTGAGGATTGAGGATAGAGGATTGATGATTGGGTACTGGGTATTGAGGATTGAAGAATGAGGATTGAGGATTGAGTATTGAGGATTGAGGATTGAAGATTGAGTGTTGAGGATTAAAGATTGACGATTGAGGATTGAGAATTGAGGATTGAGGATTGAGGATTGAGGTTTGGGCATTGAAGACTGAGTATTGAGGATTGAAGGTTGAGGATTGTGGATTGAGGATTGAGGATTGAGGATTGAGGATTGAAGATTGAGGACTGAGTGTTGAGGGTAGAGTGATGAGAATTGATGCTTGTGGATAGAGATTTGAAGATTGCCGATTGAGTATTGAGTAATGAAAACTGTGAATTGATGATATTCTATTGAGGATTGAGGATTGACAACTGATTGTTGAGGAGTGAGGGCTGAAGATTGAGGATTCAGGGTTGAGGATTAAGTATTGAGGGTTGAGGATTGAAGATTGAGAATTGGGGATTGAGGATTGAGGATTGAGGATTGAGGATTGAAGATTGAGGATTTGGGATTGAGGATTGACGATTGAGGATTGAGTATTGATTATTGAGAATTGAGGATTGATTATTGAAGATTGAGTATTGAGGATTGAAGATTGAGGATTGAGGATTGAGGATTGAGGATTGAGGATCAGGCCTGAGGGTTGAGGATTGAGGTTTCAGGACTGAGGACTGAGGAATGAGGATTGAGAATTGAGGATTGTGGATTGAGGATTGAAGATTGAGGATTGGGTATTGAGGATTGAAGAATGAGGATTGAGGATTGAGGGTTGAGGATTTAGGGTTGAAGATTGAGGATTGAGGATTGAGTATTGAGGAGCGAATGTAGCGTGTTGAGGATTGAAGATAGAGGATTGAGGATTGAGGTCTGATGATTGAGGACGAGGACTGACGGTTGAGGATTGAGGTTTGAGGATTGAGGATTGAGGATTGAGGACTGAGTATTGAGAATTGAGAACTGAGGATGAGGACTGAGGGTTGAGGATTGAGGATGGAGGAACAAGAATTGAGGATTGAGGATTGAGGACTGAGGATTGACGATTGAGTATTGAAGATTGAGGATTGATTACTGAGGATTGAGGATTGAGGATTCAGGATTGAGGATTGAGGATTGAGAATTGAAGATTGACGATTGAGGATTGAGAACTGAGGATTGAGGATTGAGGATTGAGCATTGAAGACTGAGTATTGAGGATTGAATGTTGAGGATTGTGGACTGAGCATTGAGAATTGAGGATTGAATATTGAGGTTTGGGTACTGAGTGTTGAGGGTTGAGTGATGAGAATTGATGTTTGTGGATAGAGATTTGAAGATTGCAGATTGAGTATTGAGTAATGAAAACTGTGAATTGATAATATTCTATTGAGGATTGAGGATTGACAACTGATGGTTGAGGATTGAGTATTGAAGATTGAGGATTCAGGATTGAGGATTAAGGATTGAGGTTTGAGGACTGAGGATTAAAGATTGAGGCTTGAGGATTGAGGATAAGAGGATTGAAGATTGAGGATTGAGGATTGAGGGTTGTGGATTGAGGACGAGGTCTGAGGTTTGAGTATTGATGTTTGAGGTCTGAGGATAGAGGATTGAGGATTGAGAATTGCGGATTGAGGATTGAGGATTGAAGATTGAGGATTGGGTATTGAGGATTGAAGAATGAGGATTGAGGATTGAGGATTGAGTGTTGAAGATTGAGAATTGAGGATTGAGGATTGAAGATTGAGTATTGAGGATTGAAGATTGAGGATTGAGGATTGAGGATTGAAGATTAAGGACTGAGTGTTGAGGGTTGAGTGATGAGAATTGATGTTTGTGTGTTGAGATTTGAAGATTGAAGAATGGGGATTGAGTATTGAAAACTGTGATTTGCGGATATCCTATTGAGGATTGAGGATTGACAACTGATTGTTGAAGACCGACGGCTGAAGATTGAGGATTCAGGCTGAGGATTCCGGATTGAGGTTTGAGGACTGAGGACTGAGGATTGAGGACTGAGAATTGAAGATTGAGTATTGAGGATTGAAGGTTGAGGATTGAGGATTGAGAATTGAGGATTGAGGATGAGGGCTGAGGGTTGAGGATTGAGGTTTGAGGACTGAGGACTGAGGATTGAGGATTGAGGATTGAGGATTGAGGATTGAGGATTGACGATTGAGGATTGAAGATTCAGTATTGAGGGTGGAAGATTGAGAATTGAGTATTGAGGATTGAACATTGAGGACTGAGTGTTGAGGGTTGAGTGATGAGAATTGATGTTTGTGGATAGAGATTTGAAGATTGCAGATTGAGTATTGAGTAATTAAAACTGTGAATTGATGATATTCTATTGAGGATTGAGGATTGACAACTGATGGTTGAGGATTGAGGATTGAAGACTGAGGATTGAGGATTGAGGGTTGTGGATTGAGCACGAGGTCTCAGGGATGAGTATTGACGTTTGATTTCTGAGGATTGAGGATTGAGGATTGAGAATTGAGGATTGAGGAATGAGGATTGAAGATTGAGGATTGGGAATTGAGGATTGAAGAATGAGGATTGAGGATTGAGGATTGAGTATTGAGGATTGAAGATTGAGTATTGAGGATTGAAGATTGAGGATTGAGGATTGGGTATTGAAGATTGAGTATTTGGGACTGAGGATTGAAGATTGAGGATTGATGATTGAGCATTGAGGATTGAGGATTGAGGATTGAGGATTGAAGATTGAGGATTGGGTATTGAGGATTGAAGAATGAGGATTGAGGATTGAGGATTAAGGATTGAGGACTGAAGAGTGAGTATTGAGGATTGAAGGTTGACGGTTGAGGATTGAGGATTGAGGATTGAGGATTGAGGATTGAGGATTGAGGATAGAGGATTGAAGATTGGGTACTGGGTATTGAGGATTGAAGAATGAGGATTGAGGATTGAGTATTGAGGATTGAGGATTGAAGATTGAGTGTTGAGGATTAAAGATTGACGATTGAGGATTGAGAATTGAGGATTGAGGATTGAGGATTGAGGTTTGGGCATTGAAGACTGAGTATTGAGGATTGAAGGTTGAGGATTGTGGATTGAGACTTGAGGATTGAGGATTGAGGATTGAAGATTGAGGACTGAGTGTTGAGGGTAGAGTGATGAGAATTGATGCTTGTGGATAGAGATTTGAAGATTGCCGATTGAGTATTGAGTAATGAAAACTGTGAATTGATGATATTCTATTGAGGATTGAGGATTGACAACTGATTGTTGAGGAGTGAGGGCTGAAGATTGAGGATTCAGGGTTGAGGATTAAGTATTGAGGGTTGAGGATTGAAGATTGAGAATTGGGGATTGAGGATTGAGGATTGAGGATTGAGGATTGAAGATTGAGGATTTGGGATTGAGGATTGACGATTGAGGATTGAGTACTGATTATTGAGAATTGAGGATTGATTATTGAAGATTGAGTATTGAGGATTGAAGATTGAGGATTGAGGATTGAGGATTGAGGATTGAGGATCAGGCCTGAGGGTTGAGGATTGAGGTTTCAGGACTGAGGACTGAGGAATGAGGATTGAGAATTGAGGATTGTGGATTGAGGATTGAAGATTGAGGATTGGGTATTGAGGATTGAAGAATGAGGATTGAGGATTGAGGGTTGAGGATTTAGGGTTGAAGATTGAGGATTGAGGATTGAGTATTGAGGAGCGAATGTAGCGTGTTGAGGATTGAAGATAGAGGATTGAGGATTGAGGTCTGATGATTGAGGACGAGGACTGACGGTTGAGGATTGAGGTTTGAGGATTGAGGATTGAGGATTGAGGACTGAGTATTGAGAATTGAGAACTGAGGATGAGGACTGAGGGTTGAGGATTGAGGATGGAGGAACAAGAATTGAGGATTGAGGATTGAGGACTGAGGATTGACGATTGAGTATTGAAGATTGAGGATTGATTACTGAGGATTGAGGATTGAGGATTCAGGATTGAGGATTGAGGATTGAGAATTGAAGATTGACGATTGAGGATTGAGAACTGAGGATTGAGGATTGAGGATTGAGCATTGAAGACTGAGTATTGAGGATTGAATGTTGAGGATTGTGGACTGAGCATTGAGAATTGAGGATTGAATATTGAGGTTTGGGTACTGAGTGTTGAGGGTTGAGTGATGAGAATTGATGTTTGTGGATAGAGATTTGAAGATTGCAGATTGAGTATTGAGTAATGAAAACTGTGAATTGATAATATTCTATTGAGGATTGAGGATTGACAACTGATGGTTGAGGATTGAGTATTGAAGATTGAGGATTGAGGATTGAGGGTTGTGGATTGAGCACGAGGTCTCAGGGATGAGTATTGACGTTTGATTTCTGAGGATTGAGGATTGAGGATTGAGAATTGAGGATTGAGGAATGAGGATTGAAGATTGAGGATTGAGGATTGAGGATTGAGGATTGAGGATTGAGGATAGAGGATTGAAGATTGGGTACTGGGTATTGAGGATTGAAGAATGAGGATTGAGGATTGAGGATTGAGGATTGAGGATTGAAGATTGAGTGTTGAGGAATAAAGATTGACGATTGAGGACTGAGAATTGAGGATTGAGGATTGAGGTTTGGGCATTGAAGACTGAGTATTGAGGATTGAAGGATGAGGATTGTGGATTGAGGATTGAGGATTGAGGATTGAGGATTGAAGATTGAGGACTGAGTGTTGAGGGTAGAGTGATGAGAATTGATGCTTGTGGATAGAGATTTGAAGATTGCCGATTGAGTATTGAGTAATGAAAACTGTGAATTGATGATATTCTATTGAGGATTGAGGATTGACAACTGATTGTTGAGGAGTGACGGCTGAAGATTGAGGATTCAGGGTTGAGGATTAAGTATTGAGGGTTGAGGATTGAAGATTGAGGATTGGGGATTGAGGATTGAGGATTGAGGATTGAGGATTGAAGATTGAGGATTTGGGATTGAGGATTGACGATTGAGGATTGAGTATTGATTAGTGAAGAATGAGGATTGAGGATTGAGGATTGAGGATTGAGGATTGAAGACTGAGTATCGAGGATTGAATATTGAGGATTGAGGATTGAGGATTGAGGATTGAGTATTGAGGATTGATTATTGAATATTGAGTATTGAGGATTGAAGATTGAGGATTGAGGAATGAGGATTGAGGATTGAGGATTGAAGATTGAGGATTGGGGATTGAGGATTGACGATTGAGGATTGAGTATTGAGTTTTGAGAATTGAGGATTGATTATTGAAGATTGAGTATTGAGGATTGAAGATTGAAGATTGAGGATTGAGGATTGAGGATTGTGGACTGAGGATGAGGGCTGAGGGTTGAAGATTGAGGTTTGAGGACTGAGGACTGAGGATTGAGGATTGAGAATAGAGGATTGAGGATTGAGGATTGAAGATTGAGGATTGGGTATTGATGATTGAAGAATGAGGATTGAGCATTGAGGATTGAGGATTGAGGATTGAGGATTGAGCATTGAAGACTGAGTATTGAGGATTGTAGGTTGAGAATTGTGGATTGAGGATTGAAGATTGAGGATTGGGTATTGAGGATTGAAGAATGAGGATTGAGGATTGAGGATTGAGGATTGTGGATTGAGGATTGATGATTGAGGACTGAAGATTGAGTATTGAGGATTGAAGAATGATGATTGGGGATTGAGGATTGAGGATTGAGGATTGAAGATTGAGGATTGAAGATTGAGTATTGAGGATTGAAGATTGAGGATTGAGGATTGCGGATTGAGGATTGAGGATTGAAGATTGAGGATTGGGGACTGAGTGTTGAGGGTTGATTGAGGAGAATTGATGTTTGTGGATAGAGACTTGAAGATTGCAGATTGAGTATTGAGTATTGAAAACTGCAAATTGAGGATATTCTATTGAGGATTGAGGATTGACATCGGATTGTTGAGGACTGAGGGCTGAAGATTGAGGATTCAGGTTTGAGGATTCAGAATTGAGGTTTGAGGACTGAGGATTGAGGATTGAAGATTGAGTATTGAGGATTGAAGATTGAGGATTGAGGATTGAGAATTGAGTATTGGGGATGAGGGCTGAGGGTTGAGGATTGACGTTAGAGGACTGAGGACTGAGGGTTGAGTATTGAGAATTGAGGATTGAGGATTGAGGATTGAAGATTGAGGATTGGGTATTGAGGATTGAAGAATGAGGATTGAGGATTGAGGATTGAGGATTGAGGATTGAGGATTGAGGACTGAAGATTGAGTATTGAGGATTGGAGATTGATGATTGGGGATTGAGGATTGAGGATTGAGGATTGAAGATTGAGGACTGAAGATTGAGTATTGAGGATTGAAGATTGAGTATTGAGGATTGCGGATTGAGGATTGAGGATTGAAGATTGAGGATTGGGGACTGAGTGTTGAGGGTTGATTGAGGAGAATTGATGTTTGTGGATAGAGACTTGAAGATTGCAGATTGAGTATTGAGTATTGAAAACTGTGAATTGATGATATTCTATTGAGGATTGAGGATTGACGCCTGATAGTTGAGGTCTGATGTCTGAAGATTGAGGATTCAGTGTTGAGGATTCAGGATTGAAGTTTGAGGACTGAGGATTTAGGATTGAGGATTGAGGCTTGAGGATTGAGGATTGAGGATTGAGGATTGAAGATTGAGGATTGAGGATTGAGGATGAGGGCTGAGGGTTGAAGATTGAGGTTTGATGACTGAGGTCTGAGGATCGAGGATTGAGAGTTGAGGATTGAGGATTGAGGATTGAAGATTGAGGATTAGGTATTGAGGATTAAAGAATGAGGATTGGGTATTGGGGATTGAAGAATGAGGGTTGAGGATTGAGGATTGAGGATTGAGGATTGAAGACTGCGTATCGAGGATTGAATATTGAGGATTGAGTATTGAGGTTTGAGGATTGAGCATTGAGGATTGATTATTAAAGATTGAGTATTGAGGATTGAAGATTGAGGAATGAGGAATGAGGATTGAGGATTGAGGATTGAAGATTGAGGATCGGGGATTGAGGATTGACGATTGAGGATTGAGTATTGAGTTTTGAGAATTGAGGATTGATTATTGAAGATTGAATATTGAGGATTGAAGATTGAGGATTGAGGATTGAGGATTGAGGATTGAGGATCGAAGATTGAGGATTGGGGATTGAGGATTGACGATTGAGGATTGAGTATTGAGTTTTGAGAATTGAGGATTGATTATTGAAGATTGAGTATTGAGGATTGAAGATTGAAGATTGAGGATTGAGGATTGTGGACTGAGGATGAGGGTTGACAGTTGAAGATTGAGGTTTGAGGACTGAGGACTGAGGATTGAGGATTGAGAATAGAGGATTGAGGATTGAGGATTGGGTATTGATGATCGAAGAATGAGGATTGAGCATTGAGGATTGAGAATTGAGGATTGAGGATTGAGCATTGAAGACTGGGTATTGAGGATTGTAGGTTGAGGATTGTGGATTGGGGATTGAGAATTGAGGATTGAATATTGAGGATTGGGGACTGAGCGTTGAGGGTTGTGTGATGAGAATTGATGTTTGTGGATAGAGATTTGAAGATTGCAGATTGAGTATTGAGTAATGAATACTGTGAATTGATGATATTCTATTGAGGATTGAGGACTGACAGCTGATTCTTGAGGAGTGAGGGCTGAAGATTGAGGATTCAGGATTGAGGATTGAGGATTGAACATTGAGTATTTAGGAATGAAAATTGAGGATTGAGGATTGAGGATTGAGGATTGAGGATTGAGGATTGAGGATTGAGGACTGAGGATTGAAGATTCAGTATTGAGTGTTGAAGATTGAGAATTGAGGATTGAGGATTGAACATTGAGGACTGAGTGTTGAGGGTTGAGTGATGATAATTGATGTTTGTGGATAGAGACTTGAAGATTGCAGATTGAGTATTGAGTATTGAAAACTGCGAATTGAGGATATTCTATTGAGGATTGAGGATTGACATCGGATTGTTGAGGACTGAGGGCTGAAGATTGAGGATTCAGGTTTGAGGATTCAGAATTGAGGTTTGAGGACTGAGGATTGAGGATTGAAGATTGAGTATTGAGGATTGAAGATTGAGGATTGAGGATTGAGAATTGAGTATTGGGGATGAGGGCTGAGGGTTGAGGATTGACGTTAGAGGACTGAGGACTGAGGGTTGAGTATTGAGAATTGAGGATTGAGGATTGAGGATTGAAGATTGAGGATTGGGTATTGAGGATTGAAGAATGAGGATTGAGGATTGAGGATTGAGGATTGAGGATTGAGGATTGAGGACTGAAGATTGAGTATTGAGGATTGGAGATTGATGATTGGGGATTGAGGATTGAGGATTGAGGATTGAAGATTGAGGACTGAAGATTGAGTATTGAGGATTGAAGATTGAGTATTGAGGATTGCGGATTGAGGATTGAGGATTGAAGATTGAGGATTGGGGACTGAGTGTTGAGGGTTGATTGAGGAGAATTGATGTTTGTGGATAGAGACTTGAAGATTGCAGATTGAGTATTGAGTATTGAAAACTGTGAAATGATGATATTCTATTGAGGATTGAGGATTGACGCCTGATAGTTGAGGTCTGATGTCTGAAGATTGAGGATTCAGTGTTGAGGATTCAGGATTGAAGTTTGAGGACTGAGGATTTAGGATTGAGGATTGAGGCTTGAGGATTGAGGATTGAGGATTGAGGATTGAAGATTGAGGATTGAGGATTGAGGATGAGGGCTGAGGGTTGAAGATTGAGGTTTGAGGACTGAGGTCTGAGGATCGAGGATTGAGAGTTGAGGATTGAGGATTGAGGATTGAAGATTGAGGATTAGGTATTGAGGATTAAAGAATGAGGATTGGGTATTGGGGATTGAAGAATGAGGGTTGAGGATTGAGGATTGAGGATTGAGGATTGAAGACTGCGTATCGAGGATTGAACATTGAGGATTGAGTATTGAGGTTTGAGGATTGAGCATTGAGGATTGATTATTAAAGATTGAGTATTGAGGATTGAAGATTGAGGAATGAGGAATGAGGATTGAGGATTGAGGATTGAAGATTGAGGATCGGGGATTGAGGATTGACGATTGAGGATTGAGTATTGAGTTTTGAGAATTGAGGATTGATTATTGAAGATTGAGTATTGAGGATTGAAGATTGAGGATTGAGGATTGAGGATTGAGGATTGAGGATCGAAGATTGAGGATTGGGGATTGAGGATTGTCGATTGAGGATTGAGTATTGAGTTTTGAGAATTGAGGATTGATTATTGAAGATTGAGTATTGAGGATTGAAGATTGAAGATTGAGGATTGAGGATTGTGGACTGAGGATGAGGGTTGACAGTTGAAGATTGAGGTTTGAGGACTGAGGACTGAGGATTGAGGATTGAGAATAGAGGATTGAGGATTGAGGATTGGGTATTGATGATCGAAGAATGAGGATTGAGCATTGAGGATTGAGAATTGAGGATTGAGGATTGAGCATTGAAGACTGGGTATTGAGGATTGTAGGTTGAGGATTGTGGATTGGGGATTGAGAATTGAGGATTGAATATTGAGGATTGGGGACTGAGCGTTGAGGGTTGTGTGATGAGAATTGATGTTTGTGGATAGAGATTTGAAGATTGCAGATTGAGTATTGAGTAATGAATACTGTGAATTGATGATATTCTATTGAGGATTGAGGACTGACAGCTGATTGTTGAGGAGTGAGGGCTGAAGATTGAGGATTCAGGATTGAGGATTGAGGATTGAACATTGAGTATTTAGGAATGAAAATTGAGGATTGAGGATTGAGGATTGAGGATTGAGGATTGAGGATTGAGGACTGAGGATTGAAGATTCAGTATTGAGTGTTGAAGATTGAGAATTGAGGATTGAGGATTGAGGATTGAACATTGAGGACTGAGTGTTGAGGGTTGAGTGATGATAATTGATGTTTGTGGATAGAGATTTGAAGATTGCAGATTAAGTATTGAGTATTGAAAACTGCGAATTGAGGATATTCTATTGAGGATTGAGGATTGACATCGGATTGTTGAGGACTGAGGGTTGAAGATTGAGGATTCAGGATTGAGGATTCAGAATTGAGGTTTGAGGATTGAAGATTGAGTATTGAGGATTGAAGATTGAGGATTGAAGATTGAGGATTGAGGATTGGGAATTGAGGATTGGGGATGAGGGCTGAGGGTTGAGGATTGACGTTAGAGGACTGAGGACTGAGGGTTGAGGATTGAGAATTGAGGATTGAGGATTGAGGATTGAGCATTGAGGATTGAAGATTGAGTATTGAGAATTGAAGATTGACGATTGAGGATTGAGAACTGAGGATTGAGGATCGAGGATTGAGCATTGAAGACTGAGTATTGAGGATTGAATGTTGAGGATTGTGGACTGAGCATTGAGAATTGAGGACTGAATATTGAGGTTTGGGAACTGAGTGTTGAGGGTTGAGTGATGATAATTGATGTTTGTGGATAGAGATTTGATGATTGCAGATTAAGTATTGAGTATAGAAAACTGCGAATTGAGGATATTCTATTGAGGATTGAGGATTGACATCGGATTGTTGAGGACTGAGGGCTGAAGATTGAGGATTCAGGATTGAGGATTCAGAATTGAGGTTTGAGGACTGAGGATTGAGGATTGCAGATTGAGTATTGAGGATTGAAGATTAAGGATTGAGGATTGAGAATTGAGGATTGGGGTTGAGGGCTGAGGGTTGAGGATTGACGTTAGAGGACTTAGGACTGAGGGTTGAGGATTGAGAATTGAGGATTGAGGATTGAGGATTGAAGATTGAGGATTGGGTATTGAGGATTGAAGAATGAGGATTGAGGATTGAGGATTGAGGATTGTGGATTGAGGATTGATGATTGAGGACTGAAGATTGAGTATTGAGGATTGAAGAATGATGATTGGGGATTGAGGATTGAGGATTGAGGATTGAAGATTGAGGATTCAAGATTGAGTATTGAGGATTGAAGATTGAGGATTGAGGATTGCGGATTGAGGATTGAGGATTGAAGATTGAGGATTGGGGACTGAGTGTTGAGGGTTGATTGAGGAGAATTGATGTTTGTGGATAGAGACTTGAAGATTGCAGATTGAGTATTGAGTATTGAAAACTGCGAATTGAGGATATTCTATTGAGGATTGAGGATTGACATCGGATTGTTGAGGACTGAGGGCTGAAGATTGAGGATTCAGGTTTGAGGATTCAGAATTGAGGTTTGAGGACTGAGGATTGAGGATTGAAGATTGAGTATTGAGGATTGAAGATTGAGGATTGAGGATTGAGAATTGAGTATTGGGAATGAGGGCTGAGGGTTGAGGATTGACGTTAGAGGACTTAGGACTGAGGGTTGAGGATTGAGAATTGAGGATTGAGGATTGAGGATTGAAGATTGAGGATTGGGTATTGAGGATTGAAGAATGAGGATTGAGGATTGAGGATTGAGGATTGTGGATTGAGGATTGATGATTGAGGACTGAAGATTGAGTATTGAGGATTGAAGAATGATGATTGGGGATTGAGGATTGAGGATTGAGGATTGAAGATTGAGGATTGAAGATTGAGTATTGAGGATTGAAGATTGAGGATTGAGGATTGCGGATTGAGGATTGAGGATTGAAGATTGAGGATTGGGGACTGAGTGTTGAGGGTTGATTGAGGAGAATTGATGTTTGTGGATAGAGACTTGAAGATTGCAGATTGAGTATTGAGTATTGAAAACTGCGAATTGAGGATATTCTATTGAGGATTGAGGATTGACACCTGATTGTTGAGGACTGCGAGCTGAAGTTTGAGGATTCAGGATTCAGGATTCAGGATTGAAGTTTGAGGACTGAGGATTAAAGGTTGAGGATTGAGGATTGAGGTTTGAGGATTGAGGATTGAAGATTGAGGATTGGGTATTCAGGATTGAACATTGAGGATTGAGGATTGAGGATAGAGGATTGAAGATTGAGTATTGAGGATTGAAGGTTGATGATTGAGGATTGAGGATTTAGGATTGAGGATTGAAGATTGAGGATTGAAGATTGAGTATTGAGGATTGAAGATTGAGTATTGAGGATTGAAGATTGAGGATTGAGGATTGAGGATTGAACATTGAGGACTGAGTGTTGAGGGTTGAGTGATGAGAATTGATGTTTGTGGATAGAGATTTGAAGATTGCAGATTGAGTATTGAGTAATGAAAACTGTGAATTGATGATATTCTATTGAGGATTGAGGATTGACAACTGATGGTTGAGGATTGCGGATTGAAGATTGAGGATTGAGGGTTGAGGGTTGTGGATTGAGCACGAGGTCTCAGGGATGAGTATTGACGTTTGATTTCTGAGGATTGAGGATTGAGGATTGAGAATTGAGGATTGAGGAATGAGGATTGAAGATTGAGGATTGGGAATTGAGGATTGAAGAATGAGGATTGAGGCTTGAGGA
Organism: Calliopsis andreniformis; assembly: GCF_051401765.1. NCBI lineage: Eukaryota > Metazoa > Arthropoda > Insecta > Hymenoptera > Andrenidae > Calliopsis > Calliopsis andreniformis. Next base: position 3,525,071 of record NW_027480444.1, on the reverse strand, counting down.
TTGAGTATTGAGGATTGAAGATTGAGGATTTGGGATTGAGGATTGACGATTGAGGATTGAGTATTGATCATTGAGAATTGAGGATTGATTATTGAAGATAGAGTATTGAGGATTGAAGATTGAGGATTGAGGATTGAGGATTGAGGATTGAGGATCAGGGCTGAGGGTTGAGGATTGAGGTTTCAGGACTGACGACTGAGGATTGAGGATTGAGAATTGAGGATTGTGGATTGAGGATTGAGGATTGAGAATTGAGGATTGGGGTTGAGGGCTGAGGGTTGAGGATTGACGTTAGAGGACTTAGGACTGAGGGTTGAGGATTGAGAATTGAGGATTGAGGATTGAGGATTGAAGATTGAGGATTGGGTATTGAGGATTGAAGAATGAGGATTGAGGATTGAGGATTGAGGATTGTGGGTTGAGGATTGATGATTGAGGACTGAAGATTGAGTATTGAGGATTGAAGAATGATGATTGGGGATTGAGGATTGAGGATTGAGGATTGAAGATTGAGGATTGAAGATTGAGTATTGAGGATTGAAGATTGAGGATTGAGGATTGCCTATTGAGGGTTGAGGATTGAAGATTGAGGATTGGGGACTGAGTGTTGAGGGTTGATTGAGGAGAATTGATGTTTGTCGATAGAGACTTGAAGATTGCAGATTGAGTATTGAGTATTGAAAACTGCGAATTGAGGATATTCTATTGAGGATTGAGGATTGACATCGGATTGTTGAGGACTGAGGGCTGAAGATTGAGGATTCAGGTTTGAGGATTCAGAATTGAGGTTTGAGGACTGAGGATTGAGGATTGAAGATTGAGTATTGAGGATTGAAGATTGAGGATTGAGGATTGAGAATTGAGTATTGGGGATGAGGGCTGAGGGTTGAGGATTGACGTTAGAGGACTTAGGACTGAGGGTTGAGGATTGAGAATTGAGGATTGAGGATTGAGGATTGAAGATTGAGGATTGGGTATTGAGGATTGAAGAATGAGGATTGAGGATTGAGGATTGAGGATTGTGGATTGAGGATTGATGATTGAGGACTGAAGATTGAGTATTGAGGATTGAAGAATGATGATTGGGGATTGAGGATTGAGGATTGAGGATTGAAGATTGAGGATTGAAGATTGAGTATTGAGGATTGAAGACTGAGGATTGAGGATTGCGGATTGAGGATTGAGGATTGAAGATTGAGGATTGGGGACTGAGTGTTGAGGGTTGATTGAGGAGAATTGATGTTTGTGGATAGAGACTTGAAGATTGCAGATTGAGTATTGAGTATTGAAAACTGCGAATTGAGGATATTCTATTGAGGATTGAGGATTGACATCGGATTGTTGAGGACTGAGGGCTGAAGGTTGAGGATTCAGGTTTGAGGATTCAGAATTGAGGTTTGAGGACTGAGGATTGAGGATTGAAGATTGAGTATTGAGGATTGAAGATTGAGGATTGAGGATTGAGAATTGAGTATTGGGGATGAGGGCTGAGGGTTGAGGATTGACGTTAGAGGACTGTGGACTGAGGGTTGAGTATTGAGAATTGAGGATTGAGGATTGAGGATTGAAGATTGAGGATTGGGTATTGAGGATTGAAGAATGAGGATTGAGGATTGAGGATTGAGGATTGAGGATTGAGGATTGAGGATTGAGGACTGAAGATTGAGTATTGAGGATTGGAGATTGATGATTGGGGATTGAGGATTGAGGATTGAGGATTGAAGATTGAGGACTGAAGATTGAGTATTGAGTATTGAAGATTGAGTATTGAGGATTGCGGATTGAGGATTGAGGATTGAAGATTGAGGATTGGGGACTGAGTTTTGAGGGTTGATTGAGGAGCATTGATGTTTGTGGATAGAGACTTGAAGATTGCAGATTGAGTATTGAGTATTGAAAACTGTGAATTGATGATATTCTATTGAGGATTGAGGATTGACGCCTGATAGTTGAGGTCTGATGTCTGAAGATTGAGGATTCAGGGTTGAGGATTCAGGATTGAAGTTTGAGGACTGAGGATTTAGGATTGAGGATTGAGGCTTGAGGATTGAGGATTGAGGATTGAGAGTTGAGGATTGAGGATTGAGGATTGAAGATTGAGGATTAGGTATTGAGGAGTAAAGAATGAGGATTGGGTATTGGGGATTGAAGAATGAGGGTTGAGGATTGAGGATTGAGGATTGAGGATTGAAGACTGCGTATCGAGGATTGAATATTGAGGATTGAGTATTGAGGTTTGAGGATTGAGCATTGAGGATTGATTATTAAAGATTGAGGATTGAGGATTGAGGATTGAGGATTGAGGATCGAAGATTGAGGATTGGGGATTGAGGATTGAGGATTGAAGATTGAGGACTGAGTGTTGAGGGTAGAGTGATGAGAATTGATGCTTGTGGATAGAGATTTGAAGATTGCCGATTGAGTATTGAGTAATGAAAACTGTGAATTGATGATATTCTATTGAGGATTAAGGATTGACAACTGATTGTTGAGGAGTGAGGGCTGAAGATTGAGGATTCAGGGTTGAGGATTAAGTATTGAGGGTTGAGGATTGAAGATTGAGAATTGGGGATTGAGGATTGAGGATTGAGGATTGAGGATTGAAGATTGAGGATTTGGGATTGAGGATTGACGATTGAGAATTGGGGATTGAGGATTGAGGATTGAGGATTGAGGATTGAAGATTGAGGATTTGGGATTGAGGATTGACGATTGAGGATTGAGTATTGATTATTGAGAATTGAGGATTGATTATTGAAGATAGAGTATTGAGGATTGAAGATTGAGGATTGAGGATTGACGATTGAGGATTGAGGATCAGGGCTGAGGGTTGAGGATTGAGGTTTCAGGACTGAGGACTGAGGATTGAGGATTGAGAATTGAGGATTGTGGATTGAGGATTGAAGATTGAGGATTGGGTATTGAGGATTGAAGAATGAGGATTGAGGATTGAGGGTTGAGGATTTAGGGTTGAAGATTGAGGATTGAGGATAGAGTATTGAGGAGCGAATATTGCGTGTTGAGGATTGAAGATAGAGGATTGAGGATTGAGGTCTGATGATTGAGGACGAGGACTGACGGTTGAGGATTGAGGTTTGAGGATTGAGGATTGAGGATTGAGGACTGAGTATTGAGAATTGAGAACTGAGAATGAGGACTGAGGGTTGAGGATTGAGGTTTGAGGAACAAGAATTGAGGATTGAGGATTGAGGACTGAGGATTGACGATTGAGTATTGAAGATTGAGGATTGATTACTGAGGATTGAGGATTGAGGATTCAGGATTGAGGATTGAGGATTGAGAATTGAAGATTCAGTATTGAGGATTGAAGATTGAGAATTGAGGACTTTAGGATTGAACATTGAGAACTGAGAGTTCAGGGTTTAGTGATGAGAATTGATGTTTGTGGATAGAGATTTGAAGATTGCAGATTGAGTATTGAGTATTGAAAACTGTGAATTGAGGATATTCTATTGGGGATTGAGGATTGACAACTGATTGTTGAGGACTGAGGGCTGAAGGTTGAGGACGCAGGATTGAGGATTCAGAATTGAGGTTTGAGGACTGAGGGTTGAGGATTGAAGATTGAGTATTGAGGATTGAAGATTGAGGAATGAGGATTGAGGATTGAGTATTGAGGATGAGGGCTGAGGGTTGAGGATTGAGGTTTGAGGACTGAGGACTGAGGATTGAGGATTGAGGATTGAGGATTGAGGATTGAGGATTGACGATTGAGGATTGAAGATTCAGTATTGAGGGTGGAAGATTGAGAATTGAGGATTGAGGATTGAACATTGAGGACTGAGTGTTGAGGGTTGAGTGATGAGAATTGATGTTTGTGGATAGAGATTTGAAGATTGCAGATTGAGTATTGAGTAATGAAAACTGTGAATTGATGATATTGTATTGAGGATTGAGGATTGACAACTGATTGTTGCGGAGTGAGGGCTGAAGATTGAGGATTCAGGATTGAGGATTAAGGATTGAGGTTTGAGGACTGAGGATTGAAGATTGAGGCTTGAGGATTGAGGCTAAGAGGATTGAAGATTGAGGATTGAGGATTGAGGGTTGTGGATTGAGGACGAGGACTCAAGGTTGAGCATTGATGTTTGAGTTCTGAAGATTGAGGATTGAGGACTGAGGATTGAGAATTGATGATTGAGGATTGAGGATTGAGTATTGAGGATTGAAGATTGAGGATTGAGGATTGAGGATTGAAGATTGAGGATTTGGGATTGAGGATTGACGATTGAGGATTGAGTATTGAGGATTGAGGATTGAGGATTGATTATTGAAGATTGAGTATTGAGGAATGAAGGTTGAGGATTGAGGATTGAGAATTGAGGATTGAGGATGAGGGCTGAGGGTTGAGGATTGAGGTTAGAGGACTGAGGACTGAGGATTGAGGATTGAGAATTGAGGATTGAGGATTGAGGATTGAAGATTGAGGATTGGGTATCGAGGATTGAAGAATGAGGATTGAAGATTGAGTATTGAGGATTGAAGGTTGACGGTTGAGGATTGAGGATTGAGGATTGAGGATTGAGGACTGAGGATTGAGGATTGAAGATTGAGAATTGAGGATTGAAGACTGGCGATTGAGGATTGAGGATTGAGGATTGAGGATTGAGGATTGCAGATTGAGTATTGAGGATTGAAAATTGAGGATTGAGGATTGAGGATTGAGGATTGAGGATTGAGGATTGACGATTGAGGATTGAAGATTCAGTATTGAGGGTGGAAGATTGAGAATTGAGGATTGAGGATTGAACATTGAGGACTGAGTGTTGAGGGTTGAGTGATGAGAATTGATGTTTGTGGATAGAGATTTGAAGATTGCAGATTGAGTATTGAGTAATGAAAACTGTGAATTGATGATATTGTATTGAGGATTGAGGATTGACGACTGATTGTTGCGGAGTGAGGGCTGAAGATTGAGGATTCAGGATTGAGGATTAAGGATTGAGGTTTGAGGACTGAGGATTGAAGATTGAGGCTTGAGGATTGAGGATAAGAGGATTGAAGATTGAGGATTGAGGATTGAGGGTTGTGGATTGAGGACGAGGTCTGAGGTTTGAGTATTGATGTTTGAGGTCTGAGGATAGAGGATTGAGGATTGAGAATTGTGGATTGAGGATTGAGGATTGAAGATTGAGGATTGGGTATTGAGGATTGAAGAATGAGGATTGAGGATTGAGGATTGAGTGTTGAAGATTGAGAATTGAGGATTGAGGATTGAAGATTGAGTATTGAGGATTGAAGATTGAGGATTGAGGATTGAGGATTGAAGATTAAGGACTGAGTGTTGAGGGTTGAGTGATGAGAATTGATGTTTGTGTGTTGAGATTTGAAGATTGAAGAATGGGGATTGAGTATTGAAAACTGTGATTTGCGGATATCCTATTGAGGATTGAGGATTGACAACTGATTGTTGAAGACCGACGGCTGAAGATTGAGGATTCAGGCTGAGGATTCCGGATTGAGGTTTGAGGACTGAGGACTGAGGATTGAGGACTGACAATTGAAGATTGAGTATTGAGGATTGAAGGTTGAGGATTGAGGATTGAGAATTGAGGATTGAAGATTGAGTATTGAGGATTGAAGATTGAGGATTGAGGATTGAGGATTGAAGATTAAGGACTGAGTGTTGAGGGTTGAGTGATGAGAATTGATGTTTGTGTGTTGAGATTTGAAGATTGAAGAATGGGGATTGAGTATTGAAAACTGTGATTTGCGGATATCCTATTGAGGATTGAGGATTGACAACTGATTGTTGAAGACCGACGGCTGAAGATTGAGGATTCAGGCTGAGGATTCCGGATTGAGGTTTGAGGACTGAGGACTGAGGATTGAGGACTGAGAATTGAAGATTGAGTATTGAGGATTGAAGGTTGAGGATTGAGGATTGAGAATTGAGGATTGAGGATGAGGGCTGAGGGTTGAGGATTGAGGTTTGAGGACTGAGGACTGAGGATTGAGGATTGAGGATTGAGGATTGAGGATTGAGGATTGACGATTGAGGATTGAAGATTCAGTATTGAGGGTGGAAGATTGAGAATTGAGGATTGAGGATTGAACATTGAGGACTGAGTGTTGAGGGTTGAGTGATGAGAATTGATGTTTGTGGATAGAGATTTGAAGATTGCAGATTGAGTATTGAGTAATGAAAACTGTGAATTGATGATATTCTATTGAGGATTGAGGATTGACAACTGATGGTTGAGGATTGAGGATTGAAGACTGAGGATTGAGGATTGAGGGTTGTGGATTGAGCACGAGGTCTCAGGGATGAGTATTGACGTTTGATTTCTGAGGATTGAGGATTGAGGATTGAGAATTGAGGATTGAGGAATGAGGATTGAAGATTGAGGATTGGGAATTGAGGATTGAAGAATGAGGATTGAGGATTGAGGATTGAGTATTGAGGATTGAAGATTGAGTATTGAGGATTGAAGATTGAGGATTGAGGATTGGGTATTGAAGATTGAGTATTTGGGACTGAGGATTGAAGATTGAGGATTGATGATTGAGCATTGAGGATTGAGGATTGAGGATTGAGGATTGAAGATTGAGGATTGGGTATCGAGGATTGAAGAATGAGGATTGAGGATTGAGGATTAAGGATTGAGGACTGAAGATTGAGTATTGAGGATTGAAGGTTGACGGTTGAGGATTGAGGATTGAGGATTGAGGATTGAGGATTGAGGATTGAGGATAGAGGATTGAAGATTGGGTACTGGGTATTGAGGATTGAAGAATGAGGATTGAGGATTGAGTATTGAGGATTGAGGATTGAAGATTGAGTGTTGAGGATTAAAGATTGACGATTGAGGATTGAGAATTGAGGATTGAGGATTGAGGATTGAGGTTTGGGCATTGAAGACTGAGTATTGAGGATTGAAGGTTGAGGATTGTGGATTGAGGATTGAGGATTGAGGATTGAGGATTGAAGATTGAGGACTGAGTGTTGAGGGTAGAGTGATGAGAATTGATGCTTGTGGATAGAGATTTGAAGATTGCCGATTGAGTATTGAGTAATGAAAACTGTGAATTGATGATATTCTATTGAGGATTGAGGATTGACAACTGATTGTTGAGGAGTGAGGGCTGAAGATTGAGGATTCAGGGTTGAGGATTAAGTATTGAGGGTTGAGGATTGAAGATTGAGAATTGGGGATTGAGGATTGAGGATTGAGGATTGAGGATTGAAGATTGAGGATTTGGGATTGAGGATTGACGATTGAGGATTGAGTATTGATTATTGAGAATTGAGGATTGATTATTGAAGATTGAGTATTGAGGATTGAAGATGGAGGATTGAGGATTGAGGATTGAGGATTGAGGATCAGGCCTGAGGGTTGAGGATTGAGGTTTCAGGACTGAGGACTGAGGAATGAGGATTGAGAATTGAGGATTGTGGATTGAGGATTGAAGATTGAGGATTGGGTATTGAGGATTGAAGAATGAGGATTGAGGATTGAGGGTTGAGGATTTAGGGTTGAAGATTGAGGATTGAGGATTGAGTATTGAGGAGCGAATGTTGCGTGTTGAGGATTGAAGATAGAGGATTGAGGATTGAGGTCTGATGATTGAGGACGAGGACTGACGGTTGAGGATTGAGGTTTGAGGATTGAGGATTGAGGATTGAGGACTGAGTATTGAGAATTGAGAACTGAGGATGAGGACTGAGGGTTGAGGATTGAGGATGGAGGAACAAGAATTGAGGATTGAGGATTGAGGACTGAGGATTGACGATTGAGTATTGAAGATTGAGGATTGATTACTGAGGATTGAGGATTGAGGATTCAGGATTGAGGATTGAAGATTGAGGATTGAAGATTGAGTATTGAGGATTGAAGATTGAGGATTGAGGATTGCGGATTGAGGATTGAGGATTGAAGATTGAGGATTGGGGACTGAGTGTTGAGGGTTGATTGAGGAGAATTGATGTTTGTGGATAGAGACTTGAAGATTGCAGATTGAGTATTGAGTATTGAAAACTGCGAATTGAGGATATTCTATTGAGGATTGAGGATTGACATCGGATTGTTGAGGACTGAGGGCTGAAGATTGAGGATTCAGGTTTGAGGATTCAGAATTGAGGTTTGAGGACTGAGGATTGAGGATTGAAGATTGAGTATTGAGGATTGAAGATTGAGGATTGAGGATTGAGAATTGAGTATTGGGGATGAGGGCTGAGGGTTGAGGATTGACGTTAGAGGACTGAGGACTGAGGGTTGAGTATTGAGAATTGAGGATTGAGGATTGAGGATTGAAGATTGAGGATTGGGTATTGAGGATTGAAGAATGAGGATTGAGGATTGAGGATTGAGGATTGAGGATTGAGGATTGAGGACTGAAGATTGAGTATTGAGGATTGGAGATTGATGATTGGGGATTGAGGATTGAGGATTGAGGATTGAAGATTGAGGACTGAAGATTGAGTATTGAGGATTGAAGATTGAGTATTGAGGATTGCGGATTGAGGATTGAGGATTGAAGATTGAGGATTGGGGACTGAGTGTTGAGGGTTGATTGAGGAGAATTGATGTTTGTGGATAGAGACTTGAAGATTGCAGATTGAGTATTGAGTATTGAAAACTGTGAAATGATGATATTCTATTGAGGATTGAGGATTGACGCCTGATAGTTGAGGTCTGATGTCTGAAGATTGAGGATTCAGTGTTGAGGATTCAGGATTGAAGTTTGAGGACTGAGGATTTAGGATTGAGGATTGAGGCTTGAGGATTGAGGATTGAGGATTGAGGATTGAAGATTGAGGATTGAGGATTGAGGATGAGGGCTGAGGGTTGAAGATTGAGGTTTGAGGACTGAGGTCTGAGGATCGAGGATTGAGAGTTGAGGATTGAGGATTGAGGATTGAAGATTGAGGATTAGGTATTGAGGATTAAAGAATGAGGATTGGGTATTGGGGATTGAAGAATGAGGGTTGAGGATTGAGGATTGAGGATTGAGGATTGAAGACTGCGTATCGAGGATTGAACATTGAGGATTGAGTATTGAGGTTTGAGGATTGAGCATTGAGGATTGATTATTAAAGATTGAGTATTGAGGATTGAAGATTGAGGAATGAGGAATGAGGATTGAGGATTGAGGATTGAAGATTGAGGATCGGGGATTGAGGATTGACGATTGAGGATTGAGTATTGAGTTTTGAGAATTGAGGATTGATTATTGAAGATTGAGTATTGAGGATTGAAGATTGAGGATTGAGGATTGAGGATTGAGGATTGAGGATCGAAGATTGAGGATTGGGGATTGAGGATTGTCGATTGAGGATTGAGTATTGAGTTTTGAGAATTGAGGATTGATTATTGAAGATTGAGTATTGAGGATTGAAGATTGAAGATTGAGGATTGAGGATTGTGGACTGAGGATGAGGGTTGACAGTTGAAGATTGAGGTTTGAGGACTGAGGACTGAGGATTGAGGATTGAGAATAGAGGATTGAGGATTGAGGATTGGGTATTGATGATCGAAGAATGAGGATTGAGCATTGAGGATTGAGAATTGAGGATTGAGGATTGAGCATTGAAGACTGGGTATTGAGGATTGTAGGTTGAGGATTGTGGATTGGGGATTGAGAATTGAGGATTGAATATTGAGGATTGGGGACTGAGCGTTGAGGGTTGTGTGATGAGAATTGATGTTTGTGGATAGAGATTTGAAGATTGCAGATTGAGTATTGAGTAATGAATACTGTGAATTGATGATATTCTATTGAGGATTGAGGACTGACAGCTGATTGTTGAGGAGTGAGGGCTGAAGATTGAGGATTCAGGATTGAGGATTGAGGATTGAACATTGAGTATTTAGGAATGAAAATTGAGGATTGAGGATTGAGGATTGAGGATTGAGGATTGAGGATTGAGGACTGAGGATTGAAGATTCAGTATTGAGTGTTGAAGATTGAGAATTGAGGATTGAGGATTGAACATTGAGGACTGAGTGTTGAGGGTTGAGTGATGATAATTGATGTTTGTGGATAGAGATTTGAAGATTGCAGATTAAGTATTGAGTATTGAAAACTGCGAATTGAGGATATTCTATTGAGGATTGAGGATTGACATCGGATTGTTGAGGACTGAGGGTTGAAGATTGAGGATTCAGGATTGAGGATTCAGAATTGAGGTTTGAGGATTGAAGATTGAGTATTGAGGATTGAAGATTGAGGATTGAAGATTGAGGATTGAGGATTGGGAATTGAGGATTGGGGATGAGGGCTGAGGGTTGAGGATTGACGTTAGAGGACTGAGGACTGAGGGTTGAGGATTGAGAATTGAGGATTGAGGATTGAGGATTGAGCATTGAGGATTGAAGATTGAGTATTGAGAATTGAAGATTGACGATTGAGGATTGAGAACTGAGGATTGAGGATCGAGGATTGAGCATTGAAGACTGAGTATTGAGGATTGAATGTTGAGGATTGTGGACTGAGCATTGAGAATTGAGGACTGAATATTGAGGTTTGGGAACTGAGTGTTGAGGGTTGAGTGATGATAATTGATGTTTGTGGATAGAGATTTGATGATTGCAGATTAAGTATTGAGTATAGAAAACTGCGAATTGAGGATATTCTATTGAGGATTGAGGATTGACATCGGATTGTTGAGGACTGAGGGCTGAAGATTGAGGATTCAGGATTGAGGATTCAGAATTGAGGTTTGAGGACTGAGGATTGAGGATTGCAGATTGAGTATTGAGGATTGAAGATTAAGGATTGAGGATTGAGAATTGAGGATTGGGGTTGAGGGCTGAGGGTTGAGGATTGACGTTAGAGGACTTAGGACTGAGGGTTGAGGATTGAGAATTGAGGATTGAGGATTGAGGATTGAAGATTGAGGATTGGGTATTGAGGATTGAAGAATGAGGATTGAGGATTGAGGATTGAGGATTGTGGATTGAGGATTGATGATTGAGGACTGAAGATTGAGTATTGAGGATTGAAGAATGATGATTGGGGATTGAGGATTGAGGATTGAGGATTGAAGATTGAGGATTCAAGATTGAGTATTGAGGATTGAAGATTGAGGATTGAGGATTGCGGATTGAGGATTGAGGATTGAAGATTGAGGATTGGGGACTGAGTGTTGAGGGTTGATTGAGGAGAATTGATGTTTGTGGATAGAGACTTGAAGATTGCAGATTGAGTATTGAGTATTGAAAACTGCGAATTGAGGATATTCTATTGAGGATTGAGGATTGACATCGGATTGTTGAGGACTGAGGGCTGAAGATTGAGGATTCAGGTTTGAGGATTCAGAATTGAGGTTTGAGGACTGAGGATTGAGGATTGAAGATTGAGTATTGAGGATTGAAGATTGAGGATTGAGGATTGAGAATTGAGTATTGGGAATGAGGGCTGAGGGTTGAGGATTGACGTTAGAGGACTTAGGACTGAGGGTTGAGGATTGAGAATTGAGGATTGAGGATTGAGGATTGAAGATTGAGGATTGGGTATTGAGGATTGAAGAATGAGGATTGAGGATTGAGGATTGAGGATTGTGGATTGAGGATTGATGATTGAGGACTGAAGATTGAGTATTGAGGATTGAAGAATGATGATTGGGGATTGAGGATTGAGGATTGAGGATTGAAGATTGAGGATTGAAGATTGAGTATTGAGGATTGAAGATTGAGGATTGAGGATTGCGGATTGAGGATTGAGGATTGAAGATTGAGGATTGGGGACTGAGTGTTGAGGGTTGATTGAGGAGAATTGATGTTTGTGGATAGAGACTTGAAGATTGCAGATTGAGTATTGAGTATTGAAAACTGCGAATTGAGGATATTCTATTGAGGATTGAGGATTGACACCTGATTGTTGAGGACTGCGAGCTGAAGTTTGAGGATTCAGGATTCAGGATTCAGGATTGAAGTTTGAGGACTGAGGATTAAAGGTTGAGGATTGAGGATTGAGGTTTGAGGATTGAGGATTGAAGATTGAGGATTGGGTATTCAGGATTGAACATTGAGGATTGAGGATTGAGGATAGAGGATTGAAGATTGAGTATTGAGGATTGAAGGTTGATGATTGAGGATTGAGGATTTAGGATTGAGGATTGAAGATTGAGGATTGAAGATTGAGTATTGAGGATTGAAGATTGAGTATTGAGGATTGAAGATTGAGGATTGAGGATTGAGGATTGAACATTGAGGACTGAGTGTTGAGGGTTGAGTGATGAGAATTGATGTTTGTGGATAGAGATTTGAAGATTGCAGATTGAGTATTGAGTAATGAAAACTGTGAATTGATGATATTCTATTGAGGATTGAGGATTGACAACTGATGGTTGAGGATTGCGGATTGAAGATTGAGGATTGAGGGTTGAGGGTTGTGGATTGAGCACGAGGTCTCAGGGATGAGTATTGACGTTTGATTTCTGAGGATTGAGGATTGAGGATTGAGAATTGAGGATTGAGGAATGAGGATTGAAGATTGAGGATTGGGAATTGAGGATTGAAGAATGAGGATTGAGGCTTGAGGATTGAGTATTGAGGATTGAAGATTGAGGATTTGGGATTGAGGATTGACGATTGAGGATTGAGTATTGATCATTGAGAATTGAGGATTGATTATTGAAGATAGAGTATTGAGGATTGAAGATTGAGGATTGAGGATTGAGGATTGAGGATTGAGGATCAGGGCTGAGGGTTGAGGATTGAGGTTTCAGGACTGAGGACTGAGGATTGAGGATTGAGAATTGAGGATTGTGGATTGAGGATTGAGGATTGAGAATTGAGGATTGGGGTTGAGGGCTGAGGGTTGAGGATTGACGTTAGAGGACTTAGGACTGAGGGTTGAGGATTGAGAATTGAGGATTGAGGATTGAGGATTGAAGATTGAGGATTGGGTATTGAGGATTGAAGAATGAGGATTGAGGATTGAGGATTGAGGATTGTGGGTTGAGGATTGATGATTGAGGACTGAAGATTGAGTATTGAGGATTGAAGAATGATGATTGGGGATTGAGGATTGAGGATTGAGGATTGAAGATTGAGGATTGAAGATTGAGTATTGAGGATTGAAGATTGAGGATTGAGGATTGCCTATTGAGGGTTGAGGATTGAAGATTGAGGATTGGGGACTGAGTGTTGAGGGTTGATTGAGGAGAATTGATGTTTGTCGATAGAGACTTGAAGATTGCAGATTGAGTATTGAGTATTGAAAACTGCGAATTGAGGATATTCTATTGAGGATTGAGGATTGACATCGGATTGTTGAGGACTGAGGGCTGAAGATTGAGGATTCAGGTTTGAGGATTCAGAATTGAGGTTTGAGGACTGAGGATTGAGGATTGAAGATTGAGTATTGAGGATTGAAGATTGAGGATTGAGGATTGAGAATTGAGTATTGGGGATGAGGGCTGAGGGTTGAGGATTGACGTTAGAGGACTTAGGACTGAGGGTTGAGGATTGAGAATTGAGGATTGAGGATTGAGGATTGAAGATTGAGGATTGGGTATTGAGGATTGAAGAATGAGGATTGAGGATTGAGGATTGAGGATTGTGGATTGAGGATTGATGATTGAGGACTGAAGATTGAGTATTGAGGATTGAAGAATGATGATTGGGGATTGAGGATTGAGGATTGAGGATTGAAGATTGAGGATTGAAGATTGAGTATTGAGGATTGAAGACTGAGGATTGAGGATTGCGGATTGAGGATTGAGGATTGAAGATTGAGGATTGGGGACTGAGTGTTGAGGGTTGATTGAGGAGAATTGATGTTTGTGGATAGAGACTTGAAGATTGCAGATTGAGTATTGAGTATTGAAAACTGCGAATTGAGGATATTCTATTGAGGATTGAGGATTGACATCGGATTGTTGAGGACTGAGGGCTGAAGGTTGAGGATTCAGGTTTGAGGATTCAGAATTGAGGTTTGAGGACTGAGGATTGAGGATTGAAGATTGAGTATTGAGGATTGAAGATTGAGGATTGAGGATTGAGAATTGAGTATTGGGGATGAGGGCTGAGGGTTGAGGATTGACGTTAGAGGACTGTGGACTGAGGGTTGAGTATTGAGAATTGAGGATTGAGGATTGAGGATTGAAGATTGAGGATTGGGTATTGAGGATTGAAGAATGAGGATTGAGGATTGAGGATTGAGGATTGAGGATTGAGGATTGAGGATTGAGGACTGAAGATTGAGTATTGAGGATTGGAGATTGATGATTGGGGATTGAGGATTGAGGATTGAGGATTGAAGATTGAGGACTGAAGATTGAGTATTGAGTATTGAAGATTGAGTATTGAGGATTGCGGATTGAGGATTGAGGATTGAAGATTGAGGATTGGGGACTGAGTTTTGAGGGTTGATTGAGGAGCATTGATGTTTGTGGATAGAGACTTGAAGATTGCAGATTGAGTATTGAGTATTGAAAACTGTGAATTGATGATATTCTATTGAGGATTGAGGATTGACGCCTGATAGTTGAGGTCTGATGTCTGAAGATTGAGGATTCAGGGTTGAGGATTCAGGATTGAAGTTTGAGGACTGAGGATTTAGGATTGAGGATTGAGGCTTGAGGATTGAGGATTGAGGATTGAGAGTTGAGGATTGAGGATTGAGGATTGAAGATTGAGGATTAGGTATTGAGGAGTAAAGAATGAGGATTGGGTATTGGGGATTGAAGAATGAGGGTTGAGGATTGAGGATTGAGGATTGAGGATTGAAGACTGCGTATCGAGGATTGAATATTGAGGATTGAGTATTGAGGTTTGAGGATTGAGCATTGAGGATTGATTATTAAAGATTGAGGATTGAGGATTGAGGATTGAGGATTGAGGATCGAAGATTGAGGATTGGGGATTGAGGATTGAGGATTGAAGATTGAGGACTGAGTGTTGAGGGTAGAGTGATGAGAATTGATGCTTGTGGATAGAGATTTGAAGATTGCCGATTGAGTATTGAGTAATGAAAACTGTGAATTGATGATATTCTATTGAGGATTGAGGATTGACAACTGATTGTTGAGGAGTGAGGGCTGAAGATTGAGGATTCAGGGTTGAGGATTAAGTATTGAGGGTTGAGGATTGAAGATTGAGAATTGGGGATTGAGGATTGAGGATTGAGGATTGAGGATTGAAGATTGAGGATTTGGGATTGAGGATTGACGATTGAGAATTGGGGATTGAGGATTGAGGATTGAGGATTGAGGATTGAAGATTGAGGATTTGGGATTGAGGATTGACGATTGAGGATTGAGTATTGATTATTGAGAATTGAGGATTGATTATTGAAGATAGAGTATTGAGGATTGAAGATTGAGGATTGAGGATTGACGATTGAGGATTGAGGATCAGGGCTGAGGGTTGAGGATTGAGGTTTCAGGACTGAGGACTGAGGATTGAGGATTGAGAATTGAGGATTGTGGATTGAGGATTGAAGATTGAGGATTGGGTATTGAGGATTGAAGAATGAGGATTGAGGATTGAGGGTTGAGGATTTAGGGTTGAAGATTGAGGATTGAGGATAGAGTATTGAGGAGCGAATATTGCGTGTTGAGGATTGAAGATAGAGGATTGAGGATTGAGGTCTGATGATTGAGGACGAGGACTGACGGTTGAGGATTGAGGTTTGAGGATTGAGGATTGAGGATTGAGGACTGAGTATTGAGAATTGAGAACTGAGAATGAGGACTGAGGGTTGAGGATTGAGGTTTGAGGAACAAGAATTGAGGATTGAGGATTGAGGACTGAGGATTGACGATTGAGTATTGAAGATTGAGGATTGATTACTGAGGATTGAGGATTGAGGATTCAGGATTGAGGATTGAGGATTGAGAATTGAAGATTCAGTATTGAGGATTGAAGATTGAGAATTGAGGACTTTAGGATTGAACATTGAGAACTGAGAGTTCAGGGTTTAGTGATGAGAATTGATGTTTGTGGATAGAGATTTGAAGATTGCAGATTGAGTATTGAGTATTGAAAACTGTGAATTGAGGATATTCTATTGGGGATTGAGGATTGACAACTGATTGTTGAGGACTGAGGGCTGAAGGTTGAGGACGCAGGGTTGAGGATTCAGAATTGAGGTTTGAGGACTGAGGGTTGAGGATTGAAGATTGAGTATTGAGGATTGAAGATTGAGGAATGAGGATTGAGGATTGAGTATTGAGGATGAGGGCTGAGGGTTGAGGATTGAGGTTTGAGGACTGAGGACTGAGGATTGAGGATTGAGGATTGAGGATTGAGGATTGAGGATTGACGATTGAGGATTGAAGATTCAGTATTGAGGGTGGAAGATTGAGAATTGAGGATTGAGGATTGAACATTGAGGACTGAGTGTTGAGGGTTGAGTGATGAGAATTGATGTTTGTGGATAGAGATTTGAAGATTGCAGATTGAGTATTGAGTAATGAAAACTGTGAATTGATGATATTCTATTGAGGATTGAGGATTGACAACTGATTGTTGCGGAGTGAGGGCTGAAGATTGAGGATTCAGGATTGAGGATTAAGGATTGAGGTTTGAGGACTGAGGATTGAAGATTGAGGCTTGAGGATTGAGGCTAAGAGGATTGAAGATTGAGGATTGAGGATTGAGGGTTGTGGATTGAGGACGAGGACTCAAGGTTGAGCATTGATGTTTGAGTTCTGAAGATTGAGGATTGAGGACTGAGGATTGAGAATTGATGATTGAGGATTGAGGATTGAGTATTGAGGATTGAAGATTGAGGATTGAGGATTGAGGATTGAAGATTGAGGATTTGGGATTGAGGATTGACGATTGAGGATTGAGTATTGAGGATTGAGGATTGAGGATTGATTATTGAAGATTGAGTATTGAGGAATGAAGGTTGAGGATTGAGGATTGAGAATTGAGGATTGAGGATGAGGGCTGAGGGTTGAGGATTGAGGTTAGAGGACTGAGGACTGAGGATTGAGGATTGAGAATTGAGGATTGAGGATTGAGGATTGAAGATTGAGGATTGGGTATCGAGGATTGAAGAATGAGGATTGAGGATTGAGGATTGAGCATTGAGGATTGAAGATTGAGTATTGAGAATTGAAGATTGACGATTGAGGATTGAGAACTGAGGATTGAGGATCGAGGATTGAGCATTGAAGACTGAGTATTGAGGATTGAATGTTGAGGATTGTGGACTGAGCATTGAGAATTGAGGATTGAATATTGAGGTTTGGGAACTGAGTGTTGAGGGTTGAGTGATGATAATTGATGTTTGTGGATAGAGATTTGAAGATTGCAGATTAAGTATTGAGTATAGAAAACTGCGAATTGAGGATATTCTATTGAGTATTGAGGATTGACATCGGATTGTTGAGGACTGAGGGCTGAAGATTGAGGATTCAGGATTGAGGATTCAGAATTGAGGTTTGAGGACTGAGGATTGAGGATTGCAGATTGAGTATTGAGGATTGAAGATTAAGGATTGAGGATTGAGAATTGAGGATTGGGGTTGAGGGCTGAGGGTTGAGGATTGACGTTAGAGGACTTAGGACTGAGGGTTGAGGATTGAGAATTGAGGATTGAGGATTGAGGATTGAAGATTGAGGATTGGGTATTGAGGATTGAAGAATGAGGATTGAGGATTGAGGATTGAGGATTGAGGATTGAGGATTGAGGATTGAGGACTGAAGATTGAGTATTGAGGATTGGAGATTGATGATTGGGGATTGAGGATTGAGGATTGAGGATTGAAGATTGAGGACTGAAGATTGAGTATTGAGTATTGAAGATTGAGTATTGAGGATTGCGGATTGAGGATTGAGGATTGAAGATTGAGGATTGGGGACTGAGTTTTGAGGGTTGATTGAGGAGCATTGATGTTTGTGGATAGAGACTTGAAGATTGCAGATTGAGTATTGAGTATTGAAAACTGTGAATTGATGATATTCTATTGAGGATTGAGGATTGACGCCTGATAGTTGAGGTCTGATGTCTGAAGATTGAGGATTCAGGGTTGAGGATTCAGGATTGAAGTTTGAGGACTGAGGATTTAGGATTGAGGATTGAGGCTTGAGGATTGAGGATTGAGGATTGAGAGTTGAGGATTGAGGATTGAGGATTGAAGATTGAGGATTAGGTATTGAGGAGTAAAGAATGAGGATTGGGTATTGGGGATTGAAGAATGAGGGTTGAGGATTGAGGATTGAGGATTGAGGATTGATGATTGAGGATTGAAGATTGAGTATTGAGGATTGAAGAATGATGATTGGGGATTGAGGATTGAGGATTGAGGATTGAAGATTGAGGATTCAAGATTGAGTATTGAGGATTGAAGATTGAGGATTGAGGATTGCGGATTGAGGATTGAGGATTGAAGATTGAGGATTGGGGACTGAGTGTTGAGGGTTGATTGAGGAGAATTGATGTTTGTGGATAGAGACTTGAAGATTGCAGATTGAGTATTGAGTATTGAAAACTGCGAATTGAGGATATTCTATTGAGGATTGAGGATTGACATCGGATTGTTGAGGACTGAGGGCTGAAGATTGAGGATTCAGGTTTGAGGATTCAGAATTGAGGTTTGAGGACTGAGGATTGAGGATTGAAGATTGAGTATTGAGGATTGAAGATTGAGGATTGAGGATTGAGAATTGAGTATTGGGGATGAGGGCTGAGGGTTGAGGATTGACGTTAGAGGACTTAGGACTGAGGGTTGAGGATTGAGAATTGAGGATTGAGGATTGAGGATTGAAGATTGAGGATTGGGTATTGAGGATTGAAGAATGAGGATTGAGGATTGAGGATTGAGGATTGTGGATTGAGGATTGATGATTGAGGACTGAAGATTGAGTATTGAGGATTGAAGAATGATGATTGGGGATTGAGGATTGAGGATTGAGGATTGAAGATTGAGGATTGAAGATTGAGTATTGAGGATTGAAGATTGAGGATTGAGGATTGCGGATTGAGGATTGAGGATTGAAGATTGAGGATTGGGGACTGAGTGTTGAGGGTTGATTGAGGAGAATTGATGTTTGTGGATAGAGACTTGAAGATTGCAGATTGAGTATTGAGTATTGAAAACTGCGAATTGAGGATATTCTATTGAGGATTGAGGATTGACATCGGATTGTTGAGGACTGAGGGCTGAAGGTTGAGGATTCAGGTTTGAGGATTCAGAATTGAGGTTTGAGGACTGAGGATTGAGGATTGAAGATTGAGTATTGAGGATTGAAGATTGAGGATTGAGGATTGAGAATTGAGTATTGGGGATGAGGGCTGAGGGTTGAGGATTGACGTTAGAGGACTGTGGACTGAGGGTTGAGTATTGAGAATTGAGGATTGAGGATTGAGGATTGAAGATTGAGGATTGGGTATTGAGGATTGAAGAATGAGGATTGAGGATTGAGGATTGAGGATTGAGGATTGAGGATTGAGGATTGAGGACTGAAGATTGAGTATTGAGGATTGGAGATTGATGATTGGGGATTGAGGATTGAGGATTGAGGATTGAAGATTGAGGACTGAAGATTGAGTATTGAGTATTGAAGATTGAGTATTGAGGACTGCGGATTGAGGACTGAGGATTGAAGATTGAGGATTGGGGACTGAGTGTTGAGGGTTGATTGAGGAGAATTGATGTTTGTGGATAGAGACTTGAAGATTGCAGATTGAGTATTGAGTATTGAAAACTGTGAATTGATGATATTCTATTGAGGATTGAGGATTGACGCCTGATAGTTGAGGTCTGATGCCTGAAGATTGAGGATTCAGGGTTGAGGATTCAGGATTGAAGTTTGAGGACTGAGGATTTAGGATTGAGGATTGAGGCTTGAGGATTGAGGATTGAGGATTGAGAGTTGAGGATTGAGGATTGAGGATTGAAGATTGAGGATTAGGTATTGAGGAGTAAAGAATGAGGATTGGGTATTGGGGATTGAAGAATGAGGGTTGAGGATTGAGGATTGAGGATTGAGGATTGAGGATTGAGGATTGAAGACTGCGTATCGAGGATTGAATATTGAGGATTGAGTATTGAGGTTTGAGGATTGAGCATTGAGGATTGATTATTAAAGATTGAGGATTGAGGATTGAGGATTGAGGATTGAGGATCGAAGATTGAGGATTGGGGATTGAGGATTGAGGATTGAAGATTGAGGACTGAGTGTTGAGGGTAGAGTGATGAGAATTGATGCTTGTGGATAGAGATTTGAAGATTGCCGATTGAGTATTGAGTAATGAAAACTGTGAATTGATGATATTCTATTGAGGATTGAGGATTGACAACTGATTGTTGAGGAGTGAGGGCTGAAGATTGAGGATTCAGGGTTGAGGATTAAGTATTGAGGGTTGAGGATTGAAGATTGAGAATTGGGTTTGAGGATTGAGGATTGAGGATTGAGGATTGAAGATTGAGGATTTGGGATTGAGGATTGACGATTGAGGATTGAGTATTGATTATTGAGAATTGAGGATTGATTATTGAAGATAGAGTATTGAGGATTGAAGATTGAGGATTGAGGATTGACGATTGAGGATTGAGGATCAGGGCTGAGGGTTGAGGATTGAGGTTTCAGGACTGAGGACTGAGGATTGAGGATTGAGAATTGAGGATTGTGGATTGAGGATTGAAGATTGAGGATTGGGTATTGAGGATTGAAGAATGAGGATTGAGGATTGAGGGTTGAGGATTTAGGGTTGAAGATTGAGGATTGAGGATAGAGTATTGAGGAGCGAATATTGCGTGTTGAGGATTGAAGATAGAGGATTGAGGATTGAGGTCTGATGATTGAGGACGAGGACTGACGGTTGAGGATTGAGGTTTGAGGATTGAGGATTGAGGATTGAGGACTGAGTATTGAGAATTGAGAACTGAGAATGAGGACTGAGGGTTGAGGATTGAGGTTTGAGGAACAAGAATTGAGGATTGAGGATTGAGGACTGAGGATTGACGATTGAGTATTGAAGATTGAGGATTGATTACTGAGGATTGAGGATTGAGGATTCAGGATTGAGGATTGAGGATTGAGAATTGAAGATTCAGTATTGAGGATTGAAGATTGAGAATTGAGGACTTTAGGATTGAACATTGAGAACTGAGAGTTCAGGGTTTAGTGATGAGAATTGATGTTTGTGGATAGAGATTTGAAGATTGCAGATTGAGTATTGAGTATTGAAAACTGTGAATTGAGGATATTCTATTGGGGATTGAGGATTGACAACTGATTGTTGAGGACTGAGGGCTGAAGGTTGAGGACGCAGGATTGAGGATTCAGAATTGAGGTTTGAGGACTGAGGGTTGAGGATTGAAGATTGAGTTTTGAGGATTGAAGATTGAGGAATGAGGATTGAGGATTGAGTATTGAGGATGAGGGCTGAGGGTTGAGGATTGAGGTTTGAGGACTGAGGACTGAGGATTGAGGATTGAGGATTGAGGATTGAGGATTGAGGATTGACGATTGAGGATTGAAGATTCAGTATTGAGGGTGGAAGATTGAGAATTGAGCATTGAGGATTGAACATTGAGGACTGAGTGTTGAGGGTTGAGTGATGAGAATTGATGTTTGTGGATAGAGATTTGAAGATTGCAGATTGAGTATTGAGTAATGAAAACTGTGAATTGATGATATTCTATTGAGGATTGAGGATTGACAACTGATTGTTGCGGAGTGAGGGCTGAAGATTGAGGATTCAGGATTGAGGATTAAGGATTGAGGTTTGAGGACTGAGGATTGAAGATTGAGGCTTGAGGATTGAGGCTAAGAGGATTGAAGATTGAGGATTGAGGATTGAGGGTTGTGGATTGAGGACGAGGACTCAAGGTTGAGCATTGATGTTTGAGTTCTGAAGATTGAGGATTGAGGACTGAGGATTGAGAATTGATGATTGAGGATTGAGGATTGAGTATTGAGGATTGAAGATTGAGGATTGAGGATTGAGGATTGAAGATTGAGGATTTGGGATTGAGGATTGACGATTGAGGATTGAGTATTGAGGATTGAGGATTGAGGATTGATTATTGAAGATTGAGTATTGAGGAATGAAGGTTGAGGATTGAGGATTGAGAATTGAGGATTGAGGATGAGGGCTGAGGGTTGAGGATTGAGGTTAGAGGACTGAGGACTGAGGATTGAGGATTGAGAATTGAGGATTGAGGATTGAGGATTGAAGATTGAGGATTGGGTATCGAGGATTGAAGAATGAGGATTGAGGATTGAGGATTGAGCATTGAGGATTGAAGATTGAGTATTGAGAATTGAAGATTGACGATTGAGGATTGAGAACTGAGGATTGAGGATCGAGGATTGAGCATTGAAGACTGAGTATTGAGGATTGAATGTTGAGGATTGTGGACTGAGCATTGAGAATTGAGGATTGAATATTGAGGTTTGGGAACTGAGTGTTGAGGGTTGAGTGATGATAATTGATGTTTGTGGATAGAGATTTGAAGATTGCAGATTAAGTATTGAGTATAGAAAACTGCGAATTGAGGATATTCTATTGAGTATTGAGGATTGACATCGGATTGTTGAGGACTGAGGGCTGAAGATTGAGGATTCAGGATTGAGGATTCAGAATTGAGGTTTGAGGACTGAGGATTGAGGATTGCAGATTGAGTATTGAGGATTGAAGATTAAGGATTGAGGATTGAGAATTGAGGATTGGGGTTGAGGGCTGAGGGTTGAGGATTGACGTTAGAGGACTTAGGACTGAGGGTTGAGGATTGAGAATTGAGGATTGAGGATTGAGGATTGAAGATTGAGGATTGGGTATTGAGGATTGAAGAATGAGGATTGAGGATTGAGGATTGAGGATTGTGGATTGAGGATTGATGATTGAGGACTGAAGATTGAGTATTGAGGATTGAAGAATGATGATTGGGGATTGAGGATTGAGGATTGAGGATTGAAGATTGAGGATTCAAGATTGAGTATTGAGGATTGAAGATTGAGGATTGAGGATTGCGGATTGAGGATTGAGGATTGAGGGTTGAGGATTTAGGGTTGAAGATTGAGGATTGAGGATAGAGTATTGAGGAGCGAATATTGCGTGTTGAGGATTGAAGATAGAGGATTGAGGATTGAGGTCTGATGATTGAGGACGAGGACTGACGGTTGAGGATTGAGGTTTGAGGATTGAGGATTGAGGATTGAGGACTGAGTATTGAGAATTGAGAACTGAGAATGAGGACTGAGGGTTGAGGATTGAGGTTTGAGGAACAAGAATTGAGGATTGAGGATTGAGGACTGAGGATTGACGATTGAGTATTGAAGATTGAGGATTGATTACTGAGGATTGAGGATTGAGGATTCAGGATTGAGGATTGAGGATTGAGAATTGAAGATTCAGTATTGAGGATTGAAGATTGAGAATTGAGGACTTTAGGATTGAACATTGAGAACTGAGAGTTCAGGGTTTAGTGATGAGAATTGATGTTTGTGGATAGAGATTTGAAGATTGCAGATTGAGTATTGAGTATTGAAAACTGTGAATTGAGGATATTGTATTGGGGATTGAGGATTGACAACTGATTGTTGAGGACTGAGGGCTGAAGGTTGAGGATGCAGGATTGAGGATTCAGAATTGAGGTTTGAGGACTGAGGGTTGAGGATTGAAGATTGAGTATTGAGGATTGAAGATTGAGGAATGAGGATTGAGGATTGTGTATTGAGGATGAGGGCTGAGGGTTGAGGATTGAGGTTTGAGGACTGAGGACTGAGGATTGAGGATTGAGGATTGAGGATTGAGGATTGAGGATTGACGATTGAGGATTGAAGATTCAGTATTGAGGGTGGAAGATTGAGAATTGAGGATTGAGGATTGAACATTGAGGACTGAGTGTTGAGGGTTGAGTGATGAGAATTGATGTTTGTGGATAGAGATTTGAAGATTGCAGATTGAGTATTGAGTAATGAAAACTGTGAATTGATGATATTCTATTGAGGATTGAGGATTGACAACTGATTGTTGCGGAGTGAGGGCTGAAGATTGAGGATTCAGGATTGAGGATTAAGGATTGAGGTTTGAGGACTGAGGATTGAAGATTGAGGCTTGAGGATTGAGGATAAGAGGATTGAAGATTGAGGATTGAGGATTGAGGGTTGTGGATTGAGGACGAGGACTCAAGGTTGAGCATTGATGTTTGAGTTCTGAAGATTGAGGATTGAGGACTGAGGATTGAGAATTGATGATTGAGGATTGAGGATTGAGTATTGAGGATTGAAGATTGAGGATTGAGGATTGAGGATTGAAGATTGAGGATTTGGGATTGAGGATTGACGATTGAGGATTGAGTATTGAGGATTGAGGATTGAGGATTGATTATTGAAGATTGAGTATTGAGGAATGAAGGTTGAGGATTGAGGATTGAGAATTGAGGATTGAGGATGAGGGCTGAGGGTTGAGGATTGAGGTTAGAGGACTGAGGACTGAGGATTGAGGATTGAGAATTGAGGATTGAGGATTGAGGATTGAAGATTGAGGATTGGGTATCGAGGATTGAAGAATGAGGATTGAGGATTGAGGATTGAGCATTGAGGATTGAAGATTGAGTATTGAGAATTGAAGATTGACGATTGAGGATTGAGAACTGAGGATTGAGGATTGAGGATTGAGCATTGAAGACTGAGTATTGAGGATTGAATGTTGAGGATTGTGGACTGAGCATTGAGAATTGAGGATTGAATATTGAGGTTTGGGGACTGAGTGTTGAGGGTTGAGTGATGAGAATTGATGTTTGTGGATAGAGATTTGAAGATTGCAGATTGAGTATTGAGTAATGAAAACTGTGAATTGATGATATTCTATTGAGGATTGAGGATTGACAACTGATGGTTGAGGATTGAGGATTGAAGATTGAGGATTGAGGATTGAGGGTTGTGGATTGAGCACGAGGTCTCAGGGATGAGTATTGACGTTTGATTTCTGAGGATTGAGGATTGAGGATTGAGAATTGAGGATTGAGGAATGAGGATTGAAGATTGAGGATTGGGAATTGAGGATTGAAGAATGAGGATTGAGGATTGAGGATTGAGTATTGAGGATTGAAGATTGAGTATTGAGGATTGAAGATTGAGGATTGAGGATTGGGTATTGAAGATTGAGTATTTGGGACTGAGGATTGAAGATTGAAGATTGATGATTGAGCATTGAGGATTGAGGATTGAGGATTGAGGATTGAAGATTGAGGCTTGGGTATTGAGGATTGAAGAATGAGGATTGAGGATTGAGGATTAAGGATTGAGGATTGAAGATTGAGTATTGAGGATTGAAGGTTGACGGTTGAGGATTGAGGATTGAGGACTGAGGATTGAAGATTCAGTATTGAGTGTTGAAGGTTGAGAATTGAGGATTGAGGATTGAACATTGAGGACTGAGTGTTGAGGGTTGAGTGATGATAATTGATGTTTGTGGATAGAGATTTGAAGATTGCAGATTAAGTATTGAGTATTGAAAACTGCGAATTGAGGATATTCTATTGAGGATTGAGGATTGAGGATTGAGTATTGAGGATTGATTATTGAATATTGAGTATTGAGGATTGAAGATTGAGGATTGAGGAATGAGGATTGAGGATTGAGGATAGAAGATTGAGGATTGGGGATTGAGGATTGACGATTGAGGATTGAGTATTGAGTTTTGAGAATTGAGGATTGATTATTGAAGATTGAGTATTGAGGATTGAAGATTGAAGATTGAGGATTGAGGATTGAGGATTGTGGACTGAGGATGAGGGCTGAGGGTTGAAGATTGAGGTTTGAGGACTGAGGACTGAGGATTGAGGATTGAGAATAGAGGATTGAGGATTGAGGATTGAAGATTGAGGATTGGGTATTGATGATTGAAGAATGAGGATTGAGCATTGAGGATTGAGGATTGAGGATTGAGGATTGAGCATTGAAGACAGAGTATTGAGGATTGTAGGTTGAGAATTGTGGATTGAGGATTGAGAATTGAGGATTGAATATTGAGGATTGGGGACTGAGTGTTGAGGGTTGAGTGATGAGAATTGATGTTTGTGGATAGAGATTTGAAGATTGCAGATTGAGTATTGAGTAATGAAAACTGTGAATTGATGATATTCTATTGAGGATTGAGGATTGACAACTGATTGTTGAGGAGTGAGGGCTGAAGATTGAGGAATCAGGATTGAGGATTGAGGTTTGAAGATTGAGTATTTAGGATTGAAAATTGAGGATTGAGGATTGAGGATTGAGGATTGAGGATTGAGGATTGAGGATTGAGGACTGAGGATTGAAGATTCAGTATTGAGTGTTGAAGGTTGAGAATTGAGGATTGAGGATTGAACATTGAGGACTGAGTGTTGAGGGTTGAGTGATGATAATTGATGTTTGTGGATAGAGATTTGAAGATTGCAGATTAAGTATTGAGTATTGAAAACTGCGAATTGAGGATATTCTATTGAGGATTGAGGATTGACATCGGATTGTTGAGGACTGAGGGCTGAAGATTGAGGATTCAGGATTGAGGATTCAGAATTGAGGTTTGAGGACTGAGGATTGAGGATTGAAGATTGAGTATTGAGGATTGAAGATTAAGGATTGAGGATTGAGAATTGAGGATTGGGGATGAGGGCTGAGGGTTGAGGATTGACGTTAGAGGACTTAGGACTGAGGGTTGAGGATTGAGAATTGAGGATTGAGGATTGAGGATTGAAGATTGAGGATTGGGTATTGAGGATTGAAGAATGAGGATTGAGGATTGAGGATTGAGGATTGTGGATTGAGGATTGATGATTGAGGACTGAAGATTGAGTATTGAGGATTGAAGAATGATCATTGGGGATTGAGGATTGAGGATTGAGGATTGAAGATTGAGGATTGAGGATTGAGTATTGAGGATTGAAGATTGAGGATTGAGGATTGCGGATTGAGGATTGAGGATTGAAGATTGAGGATTGGGGACTGAGTGTTGAGGGTTGATTGAGGAGAATTGATGTTTGTGGATAGAGACTTGAAGATTGCAGATTGAGTATTGGGTATTGAAAACTGCGAATTGAGGATATTCTATTGAGGATTGAGGATTGACATCGGATTGTTGAGGACTGAGGGCTGAAGATTGAGGATTCAGGTTTGAGGATTCAGAATTGAGGTTTGAGGACTGAGGATTGAGGATTGAAGATTGAGTATTGAGGATTGAAGATTGAGGATTGAGGATTGAGAATTGAGTATTGGGGATGAGGGCTGAGGGTTGAGGATTGACGTTAGAGGACTGAGGACTGAGGGTTGAGTATTGAGAATTGAGGATTGAGGATTGAGGATTGAAGATTGAGGATTGGGTATTGAGGATTGAAGAATGAGGATTGAGGATTGAGGATTGAGGATTGAGGATTGAGGATTGAGGATTGAGGACTGAAGATTGAGTATTGAGGATTTGAGATTGATGATTGGGGATTGAGGATTGAGGATTGAGGATTGAAGATTGAGGACTGAAGATTGAGTATTGAGGATTGAAGATTGAGTATTGAGGATTGCGGATTGAGGATTGAGGATTGAAGATTGAGGATTGGGGACTGAGTGTTGAGGGTTGATTGAGGAGAATTGATGTTTGTGGATAGAGACTTGAAGATTGCAGATTGAGTATTGAGTATTGAAAACTGTGAATTGATGATATTCTATTGTGGATTGAGGATTGACGCCTGATAGTTGAGGTCTGATGTCTGAAGATTGAGGATTCAGGGTTGAGGATTCAGGATTGAAGTTTGAGGACTGAGGATTTAGGATTGAGGATTGAGGCTTGAGGATTGAGGATTGAGGAATGAGGATTGAAGATTGAGGATTGAGGATTGAGGATGAGGGCTGAGGGTTGAAGATTGAGGTTTGAGGACTGAGGTCTGAGGATCGAGGATTGAGAGTTGAGGATTGAGGATTGAGGATTGAAGATTGAGGATTAGGTATTGAGGATTAAAGAATGAGGATTGGGTATTGGGGATTGAAGAATGAGGGTTGAGGATTGAGGATTGAGGATTGAGGATTGAAGACTGCGTATCGAGGATTGAATGTTGAGGATTGAGTATTGAGATTTGAGGATTGAGCATTGAGGATTGATTATTAAAGATTGAGTATTGAGGATTGAAGATTGAGGAATGAGGAATGAGGATTGAGGATTGAGGATTGAAGATTGAGGATCGGGGATTGAGGATTGACGATTGAGGATTGAGTATTGAGTTTTGAGAATTGAGGATTGATTATTGAAGATTGAGTATTGAGGATTGAAGATTGAGGATTGAGGATTGATGATTGAGGATTGAGGATCGAAGATTGAGGATTGGGGATTGAGGATTGACGATTGAGGATTGAGTATTGAGTTTTGAGAATTGAGGATTGATTATTGAAGATTGAGTATTGAGGATTGAAGATTGAAGATTGAGGATTGAGGATTGTGGACTGAGGATGAGGGCTGACAGTTGAAGATTGAGGTTTGAGGACTGAGGACTGAGGATTGAGGATTGAGAATAGAGGATTGAAGATTGAGGATTGGGTATTGATGATCGAAGAATGAGGATTGAGCATTGAGGATTGAGAATTGAGGATTGAGGATTGAGCATTGAAGACTGGGTATTGAGGATTGTAGGTTGAGGATTGTGGATTGGGGATTGAGAATTGAGGACTGATTATTGAAGATTGAGTATTGAGGAATGAAGATTGAGGATTGAGGATTGAGGATTGAGGATTGAGGATGAGGACTGAGGGTTGAGGATTGAGGTTTGAGGAACAGGAATTGAGGGTCGAGGATTGAGGACTGAGGATTGACGATTGAGTATTGAAGATTGAGGACTGATTACTGAGGATTGATGATTGATGACTGAGGATTGAGGATTGAGGATTGAGGATTGAAGATTCAGTATTGAGGATTGAAGATCGAGAATTGAGGATTGAGGATTCAACATTGAGGACTGAGCGTTTAGGGTTTAGTGATGAGAATTGATGTTTGTGTATAGAGATTTGAAGATTGCAGATTGAGTATTGAGTATTGAAAACTGTGAATTGAGGATATTCTATTGGGGATTGAGGATTGACAACTGATTGTTGAGGACTGAGGGCTGAAGGTTGAGGATGCAGGATTGAGGATTCAGAATTGAGGTTTGAGGACTGAGGGTTGAGGATTGAAGATTGAGTATTGAGGATTGAAGATTGAGGAATGAGGATTGAGGATTGAGTATTGAGGATGAGGACTGAGGTTTGAGGATTGAGGTTTGAGGTCTGAGGACTGAGGATTGAGGGTTGAGAATTGAGGATTGAGGATTGAGGATTGATGATTGAGGGTTGGGTATTGAGGATTGAAGGAAGAGGATTGAGGGTTGAGGATTGTGGGTTGAGGATTGAGGATTGAAGGTTGAGTATTCAGGATTGGAGATTGACTATTGAGGATTGAGGACCGAGGATTGAGGATTGAGGATTGAAGATTGAGTATTGAGGAATGAAGATTGAGGATTGGGGATTGTGGATTGAGGATTGAGGATTGAGGATTGAAGATTGAGTATTCAGGATTGAAGATTGTGGATTGAGGATTGAGGATTGAGGATTGAGGATTGAGTATTGAGGATAGAAGATTGAGGACTGGGGACTGAGGATTGAAGATTGAGGATTGAGGATTGAAGGTTGAGTATTGAGGATTGAAGGTTGACGGTTGAGGATTGAGGATTGAGGATTGAGGATTGAGGATTGAGGATTGAGGATTGAGGATTGAAGATTGAGTATTGAGGATTCAAGATTGATGATTGAGGATTGAGGATTGAGGATTGCGGATTGAAGATTGAGGATTGAAGATTGAGTATTGAGGATTGAAGATTGAGGATTGAGGATTGCGGATTGAGCTTTGAGGATCGAAGATTGAGGACTGGGGACTGAGTGTTGAGGGTTGAGTGATGAGAATTGATGTTTGTGGATAGAGATTTGAAGATTGCAAGTTGAGTATTGAGTAATGAAAACTGTGAATTGATGATATTCTATTGAGGATTGAGGATTGACAGCTGATTGTTGAGGAGTGAGGGCTGAAGGTTGAGGATTCAGGATTGAGGATTAAGGATTGATGTTTGAGGACTGAGGATTGAGGATTGAGGATTGAGGATTGAGGATTGAGGATCGAAGATTGAGGACTGAGGATTGAGGGTTGTGGATTGAGGACGAGGACTTAGAGTTGAGTATTGATGCTTGAGTTCTGAGGATTGAGGGTTGAGGATTGAGAATTGAGGATTGAGGATTGAGGATTGAAGATTGAGGATTGGGTATTGAGGATTGAGGATTGAGGATTGAAGATTGAGGATTGAGGATTGAGGATGAGGGCTGAGGGTTGAAGATTGAGTATTGAGGGTTGAAGACTGACGATTGAGGATTGAGGATTGAGGATTGAGGATTGAGGATTGAGGATTGAAGATTGAGAATTGAGGATTGGAAATTGAGGATTGAGGATTGAGGATTGAGGATTGAGGATTGAGGATTGAGGACTGAGGATTGAAGATTCAGTATTGAGTGTTGAAAGTTGAGAATTGAGGATTGAGGATTGAACATTGAGGACTGAGTGTTGAGGGTTGAGTGATGAGGATTGACGTTTGTGGATAGAGATTTGAAGATTGCAGATTGAGTATTGAGTATGGAAAACTGTGAATTGAGGATATTCTATTGAGGATTGAGGATTGACGTCGGGTTGTTGAGGACTGAGGTCTGAAGATTGAGGATTCAGGGTTGAGGATTCAGAATTGAGGTTTGAGGACTGAGGATTGAGGATTGGAGAATGAGGATTGAGGATTGAGGATTGAGGAATGAAGATTGCAGATTGAGTATTGAGGAATGAAGATTGCGGATTGAGGATTGAGGATTGAGGATTGAGGATTGAAGGTTGAGTATTGAGGATTGAAGACTGACGATTGAGGGTTGAGGATTGAGGATTGAGGATTGAAGATTGAGTATTGAGGATTGAAAATTGAGGATTGAGGATTGAGGATTGAGGATTGAGGATTGAAGAATGAGGATTGAGGATTGAGGATTGAGGATTGAAGATTGCAGATTGAGAAACGAGGATTGAAGATTGAGGATTGAGGATTGAGGATTGAGGATTGAGGATTGAAGATTGAGTATTGAGGATTGAAGGCTGACGATTGAGGATTGAGGATGGAGGATTGAATATTGAGTATTGAAGATTGAGTATTGAGGATTGAAGACTGACGATTGAGGTTTGAGGATTGAGGATTGAGGATTGAGGATTGAAGATAGAGGATTGAAGATTGAGGATTGAGTATTGAATATTGAGTATTGAGGATTGAAGATTGAGGATTGAGGATTGAGTGTTGACGATTGAGGACGAGGATTGACGGTTGAGGATTGAGGTTTGAGGGTTGAGGATTGAGGATTGAGGACTGAGGATTGAGGATTAAGGATTGAGCATTGAGGATTGAAGATTGAGGACTGGGGATTGAGGATTGAAGATTGAGGATTAAGGATTGAAGATTGGGGATTCAGGATCTAGGATTGGAGATTGATTATTGAGGATTGAATATTGAGGATTGAGGATTGAGGATTGAGGATTGAGAATTGAGGATGAGGACTGAGGGTTGAGAATTGAGGACGAGGACTGACGGTTGAGGATTGAGGTTTGAGGGTTGAGGATTGAGGATTGAGGACTGAGGATTGAGGATTGAGAATTGAGAATTGAGGATGAGGACTGAGGGTTGAGGATTGAGGTTTGAGGAACGAGGATTGAGGATTGAGGATTGAGGACTGAGGAATGACGATTGTGTATTGAAGATTGAGGATTGATTACTGAGGATTGAGGATTGAGGATTGAGGATTGAGGATTGAGGATTGAGGATTGGGGATTGAGGATTGAAGGTTCAGTATTGAGGATTGAAGATTGAGAATTGAGGATTGAGGATTGAACATTGAGGTCTGAGCGCTCAGGGTCGAGTGATGAGAATAGATGTTTGTGGATAGAGATTTGAAGATTGCAGATTGAGTATTGAGTATTGATAACTGTGAATTGAGGATATTCTATTGGGGATTGAGGATTGACAACTGATTGTTGAGGACTGAGGGCTGAAGATTGAGGATGCAGGATTGAGGATTCAGAATTGAGGTTTGAGGACTGAGGATTGAGGATTGGAGAATGAGGATTGAAGATTGAGGATTGAGGATTGAAGATTGCAGATTGAGTATTGAGGTTTGAAGATTGCGGATTGAGGATTGAGGATTGAGGATTGAGGATTGAAGATTGAATATTGAGGATTGAAGGCTGACGATTGAGGGTTGAGGATTGAGGATTGAGGATTGAGGATTGAAGATTGAGTATTGAGGATTGAAAATTGAGGATTGAGGACTGAGGGTTGAAGATTGAGTATTCAGGATTGAAGACTGACGATTGAGGGTTGAGGATTGAGGATTGAGGATTGAGGATTGAAGATTGAGTATTGAGGATTGAAGATTGAGAATTGAGGATTGAGGATTGAACATTGAGGTCTGAGCGCTCAGGGTTGAGTGATGAGAATTGATGTTTGTGGATAGAGATTTGAAGATTGCAGATTGAGTACTGAGTATTGAAAACTGTGAATTGAGGATATTCTATTGGGGATTGAGGATTGACAACTGATTGTAGAGGACTCAGGGCTGAAGATTGAGGATGCAGGATTCAGGATTCAGAATTGAGGTTTGAGGACTGAGGATTGAGGATTGGAGAATGAGGATTGAGGATTGAGGATTGAGGATTGAAGATTGCAGATTGAGTATTCAGGATTGAAGATTGCGGATTGAGGATTGAGGATTGAGGATTGAGGATTGAAGATTGAGTATTGAGGATTGAAGACAGACGATTGAGGGTTGAGGATTGAAGAATGTGGATTGAGGATTGAGGATTGAGGATTGAGGATTGAGGATTGAGGATTGCGGATTGAGGATTGAGGATTGAGGATTGAATATTGAGTATCGAGGATTGAATATCGAGGATTGAGGATTGAGGGTTGAGGATTCAGGGCGAGGGCTGACGGTTGAGGATTGAGGTTTGAGGATTGAGGATTGAGGATTGAGGACTGAGGATTGGGGATTGAGGATTGAACATTGAGGATTGAAGATTGAGGACGAGTACTGACGGTTGAGAGTTGAGGTTTGAGGGTTGAGGATTGAGGATTGAGGATGAGTGCTGAGGTTTGAGGATTGAGGTTTGAGGACTGAAGACTCAGGATTGAGGGTTGAGAATTGAGGATTGAGGATTGAGGATTGAAGATTGAGGATTGGGTATTGAGGATTGAAGAATGAGGATTGAGGATTGAAGAATGAGGATTGAGAATTGAGTATTGAGGATTGAGGATTGAAGATTGAGTATTGAGGATTGAAGATTGACGATTGAGGATTGAGGATTGAGGATTGAGGCTTGAGGATTGAGGATTGAGGATTGAAGATTGAGTATTGAGGATTGAAGGTTGAGGATTGAAGATTGAGGATTGCGTATTGAGGATTGAAGAATGAGGATTGAGGAATGAGGATTGAGGATTGAGGATTGAGGATTGAAGACTGAGGATTGGGTATTGAGGATTGAAGAATGAGGATTGAAGATTGAGGATTGAGGATTGAGTGTTGACGATTGAGGACGAGTACTGACGGTTGAGGGTTCAGGTTTGAGGGTTGAGGATTGAGGATTGAGGACTGAGGATTGAGGATTGGGGATTGAGCAATGAGGATTGAAGATTGAGGATTGAGGATTGAGAATTGATGATTGAGGATTGAGGAATGAAGATTGAGGATTAGGTATTGAGGATTGAAGAATGAGGATTGAGGATTGAGGATTGAGGATTGAGGATTGAAGATTGAGGATTGAGGATTGAGGAATGAAGATTGAGGATTGGGTATTGAGTATTGAAGAATGAGGATTGAGGATTGAGGATTGAGGATTGAGGATTGAAGATTGAGGATTGAGGATTGAGGATTGAGGATTGAGTATTGAGAATTGAGAATTGAGGATGAGGGCTGAGGGTTGAGGATTGAGGCTTGAGGAACGAGGATTGAGGGTTGAGGATTGAGGACTGAGGACTGACGATTGAGTATTGAGGATTGAGGATTGATTACTGAGGATTGAGGATTGAGGATTGAGGATTGAGGATTGGGGATTGAGTATTGAAGATTGAGGATTAAGGATTGAGGATTGGGGATTGAGGATCTAGGATTGGATATTGATTACTGAGGATTGAAGATTGAGGATTGAGGATTGAGTATTGAGAATTGAGAATTGAGGATGAGGGCTGAGGATTGAAGATTGAGTATTGAGGATTGAAGACTGACGATTGAGGATTGAAGATGGAGGATTGAATATTGAGTATTGAGGATTGAAGATTGAGAATTGAAGATTGAGGATTGAGGATTGAGGATTGAGGATTGAGGATTGAGGATTGAGGATTGAGGATTGAAGATTGAGTATTGAGGATTGAAGATTGAGGATTGAGGATTGAGGATTGAGGATTGAGGATTGAGGATGAGGGCTGAGGGTTGAGGATTGAGGTTTGAGGACTGGGGACTGAGGATTGAGGATTGAGGATTGAGGATTGAGGACTGAATATTGAGTATTGACGATTGAAGATTGTGGATTGAGGATTGAGGGTTGAGGATTGAGGACGAGGACTGACAGTTGAGGATTGAGGTTTGAGGATTGAGGATTGAGGATTGAGGACTGAGGATTGAAGATTGAGGATTGAACATTGAGGATTGGAGATTGAGGACTGGGGATTGAGAATTGATGATTGAAGATTGAGGAATGAAGATTGTGGATTGGGTATTGAGGATTGAAGAATGAGGATTGAGGATTGAGGATTGAGGATTGAGGATTGAGTATTGAGAATTGAGAATTGAGGATGAGGGCTGAGGTTTGAGGATTGAGGTTTGAGGAACGAGGATTGAGGGTTGAGGATTGAGGACTGAGGACTGACGATTGAGTATTGAGGATTGAGGACTGATTACTGAGGATTGAGGATTGAGGATTGAGGATTGAGGATTGGGGATTGAGTATTGAAGATTCAGTATTGAGGATTGAAGATTGAGAATTGAAGATTGAGGATTGAACATTGAGGACTGAGCGTTCAGGGTTGAGTGATGAGAATTGATGTTTGTGGATAGAGATTTGAAGATTGCAGATTGTGTATTGAGTATTGAAAACTGTGAATTGAGGATATTCTATTGGGGATTGAGGATTGACAACTGATTGTTGAGGACTGAGGGCTGATGATTGAGGATGCAGGATTGAGGATTCAGAATTGAGGTTTGAGGACTGAGGATTGAGGATTGGAGAATGAGGATTGAGGATTGAGGATTGAGGATTGAAGATTGCAGATTGAGTATTGAGGATTGAAGATTGCGGATTGAGGATTGAGGATTGAGGATTGAGGATTGAAGATTGAGTATTGAGGATTGAAAATTGAGGATTGAGGATTGAGGATTGAGGATTGAGGATTGAAGAATGAGGATTGAGGATTGAGGATTGAGGATTGAAGATTGCAGATTGAGTATTGAGGATTGAAGATTCAGGATTGAGGATTGAGGATTGAGGATTGAGGATTGAAGATTGAGTATTGGGGATTGAAGACTGACGATTGAGGATTGAGGATGGAGGATTGAATATTGAGTATTGAGGATTGAAGATTGAGGATTGAAAATTGAGGATTGAGGATTGAGGATTGAGGATTGAGGATTGAGGATTGAGGATTGAGGATTGAAGATTGAGTATTGAGGATTGAAGATTGAGGATTGAGGATTGAGGATTGAGGATTGAGCATTGAAGATTCAGTATTGAGGATTGAAGATTGAGAATTGAAGATTGAGGATTAAACATTGAGGACTGAGAGTTCAGGGTTGAGTGATGAGAATTGATGTTTGTGGATAGAGATTTGAAGATTGCAGATTGAGTATTGAGTATTGAAAGCTGTGAATTGAGGATATTCTATTGCGGATTGAGGATTGACAACTGATTGTTGAGGACTGAGGGCTGAAGGTTGAGGATGCAGGATTGAGGATTCAGAATTGAGGTTTGAGGACTGAGGATGCAGGCTTGAAGATTGAGTCTTGAGGGTTGAAGATTGAGGATTGAGGATTGAGGATTGCGGATTGAGGATTGAGGATGAGTGCTGAGGTTTGAGGATTGAGGTTTGAGGACTGAGAACTGAGGATTGAGGGTTGAGAATTGAGGATTGAGGATTGAGGACTGAAGATTGAGGATTGGGTATTAAGGATTGACGAATGAGGATTGAGGATTGAGGATCGAGGATCGAGGATTGAGGATTGAAGATTGAGTATTCAGGATTGGAGATTGACGATTGAGGATTGAGGACCGAGGATTGAGGATTGAGGATTGAAGAATGAGTATTGAGGATTGAAGACTGAGGATTGAGGATTGAGGATTGAGGATTGAGGTTTGGAGATTGAGGATTGGGGACTGAGTGTTGAGGGTTGAGTGATGAGAATTGATGTTTGTGGATAGAGATTTGAAGATTGCAGGCTGAGTATTGAGTATTGAAACCTGTGAATTGAGGATATTCTATTGAGGATTGAGGATTCACAACTGATTGTTGAGGTCTGAGGGCTGAAGGTTGAGCGTTCAGGATTGTGGATTCAGGATTGAGGTTTGAGGACTGAGGATTGAGGATTCAGGATTGAGGATTGAGGATTGAGGATTCAGGATTGAAGGTTGAGGATTGCGTATTGAGGATAGAACATTGAGGATTGAGGATTGAGTATTGAGGATTGAGGATTGAGGATTGAAGGTTGAGGATTGCGTATTGAGGATAGAACATTGAGGATTGAGGATTGAGTATTGAGGATTGAGGATTGAGGATTGAAGATCGAATATAGATGATTGAAGATTGAGGATCGAGGATTGAGGGTTGTGGATTCTGGACGAGGACTGAGGGTTGAGTATTGATGTTTGAGGTCTGGGTGTTGAGGATTGAAGAATGAGGATTGAGGATTGAGGATTGAGGATTGAGGATTGAAGATTGAGTATTGAGGATTGAAGATTGAGGATTGAGGATTGAGGATTGATGATTGAGGATTGAAGATTGAGTACTGAGGATTGAAGATTAAGGTTGAGGATTGAGGATTGAGGATTGAGGATTGAAGATTGAGGATTGAGGATTGAGGATTGAGGATTGAAGATTGAGGATTGCGTATTGAGGATAGAACATTGAGGATTGAGGATAGAGTATTGAGGATTGAGGATTGAGGATTGAAGATTGAGTATTGAGGATTGAAGATAGAGGATTGAGGATTGAGTATTGAGGATTGAGGATTGAGGATTGAATATTGAGTACTGAGGTTTGAGGATTGAGGATTGAGGATTGAGGATTGAAGATTGCAGATTGAGTACTGAGGATTGAAGATTGCGGATTGAGGATTGAGGATTGAGGAGTGAGGATTGAAGATTGAGTATTGAGGATTGAAGACTGACGATTGAGGGTTGAGGATTGAGGATTGAGGATTGAGGATTGAAGATTGAGTATTGAGGATTGAAAATTGAGGATAGAGGATTGATGATTGAGGATTGAGGATTGAAGAATGAGGATTGAGGATTGAGGATTGAGGCATGAGGATTGCAGATTGAGAATTGAGGATTGAAGATTGAGGATTGAGGATTGAGGATTGAGGATTGAGGATTGAAGATTGAGTATTGAGGATTGAAGACTGACGATTGAGGGTTGAGGATTGAGGATTGAGGATTGAGGATTGAAGATTGAGTATTGAGGATTGAAAATTGAGGATAGAGGATTGATGATTGAGGATTGAGGATTGAAGAATGAGGATTGAGTATTGATGTTTGAGGTCTGAGGATTGAGGAATGAGGATTGAAAATTGAGGGTTGAGGATTGAGGATTGAAGATTGAGGATTGGGTGTTGAGGATTGTGGAATGAGGATTGAGGATTGGGGATTGAGTATTGAAGATTCAGTATTGAAGATTGAATATTGAGAATTGAAGATTGAGGATTGAGGATTGAGGATTGAGGATGAGTGCTGAGGTTTGAGGATTGAGGTTTGAGGACTGAGGACTGAGGATTGAGGGTTGAGAATTGAGAATTGAGGATTGAGGATTGAAGATTGAGGATTGGGTATTGAGGATTGAAGAATGAGGATTGAGGATTGAAGAATGAGGATTGAGTATTGAGTATTGAGGATTGAGGATTGAAGATTGAGGATTGAGGATTGAGGATTGAGGACTGAATATTGAGTATTGAGGATTGAAGATTGTGGATTGAGGATTGAGGGTTGAGGATTGAGGACGAGGACTGACGGTTGAGGATTGAGGTTTGACGATTGAGGGTTGAGGATTGAGGACTGAGGATTGAAGATTGAGGATTGAGCATTGAGGATTCGAGATTGAGGACTGGGGTTTGAGGATTGAAGGTTGAGGATTAAGGATTGAGAATTGGGGATTGATGATCTAGGATTGGAGATTGATTATTGAGGATTGAAGATTGAGGATTGAGGATTGAGTATTGAGAATTGAGAATTGAGGATGAGGGCTGAGGGTTGTGAATTGAGGTTTGAGGAACGAGGATTGAGGGTTGATGATTGAGGACTGAGGACTGACGATTGAGTATTGAGGATTGAGGATTGATTACTGAGGATTGAGGATTGAGGATTGAGGATTGAGGATTGGGGTTGAGTATTGAAGATTCTGTATTGAGGATTGAAGATTGAGAATTGAAGATTGAGGATTGAACATTGAGGACTGAGCGTTCAGGGTTGAGTGATGAGAATTGATGTTTGTGGATAGAGATTTGAATATTGCAGATTGAGTATTAAGTATTGAAAACTGTGAATTGAGGATATTCTATTGCGGATTGAGGATTGACAACTGATTGTTGAGGACTGAGGGCTGAAGATTGAGGATGCAGAATTGAGGATTCAGAATTGAGGTTTGAGGACTGAGGATTGAGGTTTGAAGATTGAGTATTGAGGATTGAAGATTGAGGATTGAGGATTGAGGATTGAGGATTGAGGATTGAGGATGAGTGCTGAGGTTTGTGGTATGAGGCTTGAGGACTGAGGACTGAGGATTGAGTGTTGAGAATTGAGGATTGAGGATTGAAGATTGAGGATTGGGTATTGAGGATTGAAGAATGAGGGTTGAGGATTGAAGAATGAGGATTGAGTATTGAGTATTGAGGATTGAGGATTGAAGATTGAGTATTGAGGATTGAAGATTGACGATTGAGGATTGAGAATTGAGGATCGAGTATTCAGGATTGAGGATTGAGGATTGAAGATTGAGTACTGAGGATTGAAGATTAAGATTGAGGATTGAGGATTGAAGATTGAGGATTGAGGATTGAGTGTTGACGATTGAGGACGAGGACTGACGGTTGAGGATTGATGTTTGAGGGTTGAGGATTGAGGATTGAGGACTGAGAATTGAGGATTAAGGATTGAGCATTGAGGATTGAAGATTGAGGACTGGGGATTGAGGATTGAAGATTGAGTACTGAGGATTGAAGACTAAGGTTGAGGATTGAGGATTGAGGATTGAGGATTGAGGATTGGGGATTGAGGATTGAGGATTGAGGATTGAAGATTGAGGATTGCGTATTGAGGATAGAACATTGAGGATTGAGGATAGAGTATTGAGGATTGAGGATTGACAATTGAAAACTGTGAATTGAGGATATTCTATTGAGGAATGAGGATTGACAACTGATTGTTGAGGACTTAGGGCTGAAGATTGAGGATTCAGGGTTGAGGATTCAGGATTGAGGTTTGAGGACTGAGGATTGAGGATTGAGGATTGAGGATTGAGGATTGAGGATTGAGGATAGAAGATTGAGTATTGAGGATTGAAGATTGAGGATTCAGGATTGAGGATTGAGGTTTGAGGATTGAAGATTGAGGATTGAGGATTGAGGATTGAGGATTGAGGATTGAAGATTGAGGATTGGGTATTGGGGACTGAAGAATGTGGATCGAGTATTGAGTATTGAGGATTGACTATTGACGATTGAGTATTGAGGATTGAAGATTGACGATTGAGGATTGAGGATTGAGGATTGAGGATTGAGGATTGAGGATTGAAGATTGAGTATTGAGTATTGAAGATTGAGGATTGAGGATTGAGGATTGACGGTTGAGGATTGAGGATTGAGGATTGAGGATTGAAGATTGAGTATTGAGGATTGAAAACTGACGAATGAGGATTGAGGATGGAGGATTGAATATTGAGTATTGAGGATTGAAGATTGAGGATTGAAAATTGAGGATTGAGGATTGAGGATTGAGGATTGAGGATTGAGGATTGAGGATTGAGGATTGAGGATTGAGTATTGAGGATTGAAGATTGAGGATTGAGGATTGAGGATTGAGGATTGAGGATTGAGGATTGAGGATTGGGTGTTGAGGATTGAAGAATGAGGATTGAGGATTGAGGATTGAGGATTGAGGATTGAAGATTGAGTATTGAGGATTGAAGATTGAGGATTGAGGATTGAAGATTGAGTACTGAGGATTGAAGATTAAGGTTTAGGATTGAGGATTGAGGATTGAGGATTGAGGATTGAGGATTGAGGATTGAAGATTGAGAATTGAAGATTGAGGAATGAACATTGAGGACTGAGCGTTCAGGGTTGAGTGATGAGAATTGATGTTTGTGGATAGAGATTTGAATATTGCAGATTGAGTATTAAGTATTGAAAACTGTGAATTGAGGATATTCTGTTGCGGATTGAGGATTGACAACTGATTGTTGAGGACTGAGGGCTGAAGATTGAGGATGCAGAATTGAGGATTCAGAATTGAGGTTTGAGGACTGAGGATTGAGGTTTGAAGATTGAGTATTGAGGATTGAAGATTGAGGATTGAGGATTGAGGATTGAGGATTGAGGATTGAGGATGAGTGCTGAGGTTTGTGGTATGAGGCTTGAGGACTGAGGACTGAGGATTGAGTGTTGAGAATTGAGGATTGAGGATTGAAGATTGAGGATTGGGTATTGAGGATTGAAGAATGTGGGTTGAGGATTGAAGAATGAGGATTGAGTATTGAGTATTGAGGATTGAGGATTGAAGATTGAGTATTGAGGATTGAAGATTGACGATTGAGGATTGAGAATTGAGGATCGAGTATTCAGGATTGAGGATTGAGGATTGAAGATTGAGTACTGAGGATTGAAGATTAAGATTGAGGATTGAGGATTGAAGATTGAGGATTGAGGATTGAGTGTTGACGATTGAGGACGAGGACTGACGTTTGAGGATTGATGTTTGAGGGTTGAGGATTGAGGATTGAGGACTGAGGATTGAGGATTAAGGATTGAGCATTGAGGATTGAAGATTGAGGACTGGGGATTGAGGATTGAAGATTGAGTACTGAGGATTGAAGACTAAGGTTGAGGATTGAGGATTGAGGATTGAGGATTGAGGATTGGGGATTGAGGATTGAGGATTGAGGATTGAAGATTGAGGATTGCGTATTGAGGATAGAACATTGAGGATTGAGGATAGAGTATTGAGGATTGAGGATTGACAATTGAAAACTGTGAATTGAGGATATTCTATTGAGGAATGAGGATTGACAACTGATTGTTGAGGACTTAGGGCTGAAGATTGAGGATTCAGGGTTGAGGATTCAGGATTGAGGTTTGAGGACTGAGGATTGAGGATTGAGGATTGAGGATTGAGGATTGAGGATTGAGGATAGAAGATTGAGTATTGAGGATTGAAGATTGAGGATTCAGGATTGAGGATTGAGGTTTGAGGATTGAAGATTGAGGATTGAGGATTGAGGATTGAGGATTGAGGATTGAAGATTGAGGATTGGGTATTGGGGACTGAAGAATGTGGATCGAGTATTGAGTATTGAGGATTGACTATTGACGATTG
Organism: Calliopsis andreniformis; assembly: GCF_051401765.1. Taxonomy (NCBI): domain Eukaryota; kingdom Metazoa; phylum Arthropoda; class Insecta; order Hymenoptera; family Andrenidae; genus Calliopsis; species Calliopsis andreniformis. The sequence continues at coordinate 3,483,282 of NW_027480444.1, read as the reverse complement.
AGTATTGAGGATTGAAGATTGACGATTGAGGATTGAGGATTGAGGATTGAGGATTGAGGATTGAGGATTGAAGATTGAGTATTGAGTATTGAAGATTGAGGATTGAGGATTGAGGATTGACGGTTGAGGATTGAGGATTGAGGATTGAGGATTGAAGATTGAGTATTGAGGATTGAAAACTGACGAATGAGGATTGAGGATGGAGGATTGAATATTGAGTATTGAGGATTGAAGATTGAGGATTGAAAATTGAGGATTGAGGATTGAGGATTGAGGATTGAGGATTGAGGATTGAGGATTGAGGATTGAGGATTGAGTATTGAGGATTGAAGATTGAGGATTGAGGATTGAGGATTGAGGATTGAGGATTGAGGATTGAGGATTGGGTGTTGAGGATTGAAGAATGAGGATTGAGGATTGAGGATTGAGGATTGAGGATTGAAGATTGAGTATTGAGGATTGAAGATTGAGGATTGAGGATTGAAGATTGAGTACTGAGGATTGAAGATTAAGGTTTAGGATTGAGGATTGAGGATTGAGGATTGAGGATTGAGGATTGAGGATTGAAGATTGAGAATTGAAGATTGAGGATTGAACATTGAGGACTGAGCGTTCAGGGTTGAGTGATGAGAATTGATGTTTGTGGATAGAGATTTGAATATTGCAGATTGAGTATTAAGTATTGAAAACTGTGAATTGAGGATATTCTGTTGCGGATTGAGGATTGACAACTGATTGTTGAGGACTGAGGGCTGAAGATTGAGGATGCAGAATTGAGGATTCAGAATTGAGGTTTGAGGACTGAGGATTGAGGTTTGAAGATTGAGTATTGAGGATTGAAGATTGAGGATTGAGGATTGAGGATTGAGGATTGAGGATTGAGGATGAGTGCTGAGGTTTGTGGTATGAGGCATGAGGACTGAGGACTGAGGATTGAGTGTTGAGAATTGAGGATTGAGGATTGAAGATTGAGGATTGGGTATTGAGGATTGAAGAATGAGGGTTGAGGATTGAAGAATGAGGATTGAGTATTGAGTATTGAGGATTGAGGATTGAAGATTGAGTATTGAGGATTGAAGATTGACGATTGAGGATTGAGAATTGAGGATCGAGTATTCAGGATTGAGGATTGAGGATTGAAGATTGAGTACTGAGGATTGAAGATTAAGATTGAGGATTGAGGATTGAAGATTGAGGATTGAGGATTGAGTGTTGACGATTGAGGACGAGGACTGACGTTTGAGGATTGATGTTTGAGGGTTGAGGATTGAGGATTGAGGACTGAGGATTGAGGATTGAGGATTAAGGATTGAGCATTGAGGATTGAAGATTGAGGACTGGGGATTGAGGATTGAAGATTGAGTACTGAGGATTGAAGACTAAGGTTGAGGATTGAGGATTGAGGATTGAGGATTGAGGATTGGGGATTGAGGATTGAGGATTGAGGATTGAAGATTGAGGATTGCGTATTGAGGATAGAACATTGAGGATTGAGGATAGAGTATTGAGGATTGAGGATTGACAATTGAAAACTGTGAATTGAGGATATTCTATTGAGGAATGAGGATTGACAACTGATTGTTGAGGACTTAGGGCTGAAGATTGAGGATTCAGGGTTGAGGATTCAGGATTGAGGTTTGAGGACTGAGGATTGAGGATTGAGGATTGAGGATTGAGGATTGAGGATAGAAGATTGAGTATTGAGGATTGAAGATTGAGGATTCAGGATTGAGGATTGAGGTTTGAGGATTGAAGATTGAGGATTGAGGATTGAGGATTGAGGATTGAGGATTGAAGATTGAGGATTGGGTATTGGGGACTGAAGAATGTGGATCGAGTATTGAGTATTGAGGATTGACTATTGACGATTGAGTATTGAGGATTGAAGATTGACGATTGAGGATTGAGGATTGAGGATTGAGGATTGAGGATTGAGGATTGAAGATTGAGTATTGAGTATTGAAGATTGAGGATTGAGGATTGAGGATTGACGGTTGAGGATTGAGGATTGAGGATTGAGGATTGAAGATTGAGTATTGAGGATTGAAAACTGACGATTGAGGATTGAGGATGGAGGATTGAATATTGAGTATTGAGGATTGAAGATTGAGGATTGAAAATTGAGGATTGAGGATTGAGGATTGAGGATTGAGGATTGAGGATTGAGGATTGAGGATTGAGGATTGAGTATTGAGGATTGAAGATTGAGGATTGAGGATTGAGGATTGAGGACGAGGACTGACGGTTGAGGATTGAGGTTTGAGGGTTGAGGATTCAGGATTGAGGACTGAGGATTGAGGATTAAGGATTGAGCATTGAGGATTGAAGATTGAGGACTGGGGATTGAGGATTGAAGATTGAGGATTAAGGATTGATGATTGGGGATTGAGGATCTAGGATTGGAGATTGACTATTGAGGATTGAAGACTGAGGACTGGTGATTGAGTATTGAAGATTGAGGATTAAGGATTGAGGATTGGATATTTAGGATCTAGGATTGCAGATTGATTATTGAGGATTGAAGATTGAGGATTGAGGATTGAGGATTGAGGATTGAGGTTTGAAGATTGAGGATTGGGGACTGAGTGTTGAGGGTTGAGTGATGAGAATTGATGTTTGTGGATAGAGATTTGAAGATTGCAGGCTGAGTATTGAGTATTGAAACCTGTGAATTGAGGATATTCTATTGAGGATTGAGGATTCACAACTGATTGTTGAGGTCTGAGGGCTGAAGGTTGAGCGTTCAGGATTGTGGATTCAGGATTGAGGTTTGAGGACTGAGGATTGAGGATTCAGGATTGAGGATTGAGGATTGAGGATTGGGTGTTGAGGATTGAAGAATGAGGATTGAGGATTCAGGATTGAAAACTGTGAATTGAGGATATTCTATCGAGGAATGAGGATTGACAACTGATTGTTGAGGACTTAGGGCTGAAGATTGAGGATTCAGGGTTGAGGATTCAGGATTGAGGATTGAGGATTGAGGTTTGAGGATTGAAGGTTGAGGGTTGAGGATTGAGGATTGAGGATTGAAGATTGAGGATTGGGTATTGGAGATTGAGGAATGTGGATTGAGTATTGAGTATTGAGGATTGAGTATTGACGATTGAGTATTGAGGATTGAAGATTGACGGTTGAGGATTGAGGATTGAGGATTGAGGATTGAGGATTGAGGATTGAGGATTGAAGATTGAGTATTGAGTATTGAAGATTGAGGATTGAGGATTGAGGATTGACGGTTGAGGATTGACGGTTGAGGATTGAGGATTGAGGATTGAGCATTGAGGATTGAAGATTGAGGATTGAGGATTGAGAATTGATGATTGAGGATTGAGGAATGAAGATTGTGGATTGGGTATTGAGGATTGAAGAATGAGGATTGAGGATTGAGGATTGAGGATTGAGGATTGAAGATTGAGGATTGAGGATTGAGGATTGAGGACTGAATATTGAGTATTGAGGATTGAAGATTGTGGATTGAGGATTGAGGGTTGAGGATTGAGGACGAGGACTGACGGTTGAGGATTGAGGTTTGACGATTGAGGGTTGAGGATTGAGGACTGAGGATTCAAGATTGAGGGTTGAGCATTGAGGATTCGAGATTGAGGACTGGGGATTGAGGATTGAAGGTTGAGGATTAAGGATTGAGAATTGGGGATTGATGATCCAGGATTGGAGATTGATTATTGAGGCTTGAAGATTGAGGATTGAGGATTGAGTATTGAGAATTAAGAATTGAGGATGAGGGCTGAGGGTTGTGAATTGAGGTTTGAGGAACGAGGATTGAGGGTTGATGATTGAGGACTGAGGACTGACGATTGGGTATTGAGGATTGAGGATTGATTACTGAGGATTGAGGATTGAGGATTGAGGATTGAGGATTGAGGATTGGGGATTGAGTATTGAAGATTCAGTATTCAGGATTGAAGATTGAGAATTGAAGATTGAGGATTGGACATAGAGGACTGAGCGTTCAGGGTTGAGTGATGAGAATTGATGTTTGTGGATAGAGATTTGAAGATTGTAGATTGAGTATTGAGTATTGAAAACTGTGAATTGAGGATATTCTATTGCGGATTGAGGATTGACAACTGATTGGTTAGGACTGAGGGCTGAAGATCGAGGATGCAGGATTGAGGATTCAGAATTGAGGTTTGAGGTTTGAGGATTGAGGTTTGAGGAATGAGGACTGAGGATTGAGGGTTGAGAATTGAGGATTGAGGATTGAGGATGAAGATTGAGGATTGGGTACTGAGGATTGAAGAATGAGGAATGAGGTTTGAAGACTGAGTGTTGAGTATTGAGTATTGAGGATTGAGGATTGAAGATTGAGTATAGGGGATTGAAGATTGACGATTGAGGATTGAGGATTGAGGATTGAGGATTGAGGATTGAGGATTGAGGATTGAGGATTGATGATTGAGTATTGAGGATTGAGGATTGAGGATTGAGGATTGAGTATTGAGGATTGAGGATTGAGGATTGAGGATTGAAGATTGAGTACAGAGGATTGAAGATTAAGATTGAGGATTGAGGATTGAGGATTGAGGATTGAGGAATGAGGATTTAGAATTGAGGATTGAGGATTGAGGATTCAAGATTGAGGATTGGGTATTGCAGATTGAAGAATGAGGATTGAGGATTGAGGATTGAGGATTGAGGATTGAGGATTGAAGACTGAGTATTGAGGATTGAAGATTCAGGATTGAGGAGTGAGTATTGAAGATTGAAGATGTGTGACTGAGGATTGAATATTGAGGATTGAGGATTGAGGATTGAGGATTGAGGATTGAGTATTGAGGATTGAAGATTGAGGATTGGGTATTGAGGATTGAAGAATGAGGGTTGAGGATTGAGGATTGAGGATTGAGGATTGAGGATTGAGGATTGAGGATTGAGGATTGAGGATTGAAGATTGAGGATTGAAGATTGAGAATTGAGTATTGAATATTGAGTATTGAGGATTGAAGATTGAGGATTGAGGATTGAGTGTTGACGATTGAGGACGAGGACTGACGGTTGAGGATTGAGGTTTGAGGGATAAGGATTGAGGATTGAGGACTGAGGATTGAGGTTTGAAGATTGAGCATTGAGGATTGAAGATTGAGGACTGGGGATTGAGGATTGAAGATTGAGGATTAAGGATTGATGGTTGGGGATTGTGGATCTAGGATTGCAGATTGATTATTGAGGATTGAATATTGAGGATTGAGGATTGAGGATTGACAATTGAGAATTGAGTATGAGGACTGAGGGTTGGGGAATGAGGTTTGAGGAACGAGGATTGAGGATTGTGAATTGAGGACTGAGGAATGACGTTTGAGTATTGAAGATTGAGGATTGATTACTGAGGATTGAGGATTGAGGATTGAGGATTGAGGATTGAGGATTGAAGGTTCAGTATTGAGGATTGAAGGTTGAGAATTGAGGATTGAGGATTGAACACTGAGGTCTGAGCGCTCAGGGTCGAGTGATGAGAAGTGATGTTTGTGGATAGAGATGTGAAGATTGCAGATTGAGTATTGAGTGTCGAAAACTGTGAATTGAGGATATTCTATTGGCGATTGAGGGTTGACAACTGATTGTTGAGGACTGAGGGCTGAAGATTGAGGATGCAGGATTGAGGATTCAGAATTGAGGTTTGAGGTCTGAGGATTGAGGATTGGAGAATGAGGATTGAGGATTCAGGATTGAGGATTGAAGATTGCAGATTGAGTATTGAGGATTGAAGATTGCGGATTGAGGATTGAGGATTGAGGATTGAGGATTGAAGATTGAGTATTGAGGATTGAAGACTGACGATTGAGGGTTGAGGATTGAGGGTTGAGGATTGAAGATTGAGTATTGAGGATTGAAGATTGAGAATTGAGGATTGAGGATTGAACATTCAGGTCTGAGCGCTCAGGGTTGAGTGATGAGAATTGATGTTTGTGGATAGAGATTTGAATATTGCAGATTGAGTATTGAGTATTGAAAACTGTGAATTGAGGATATTCTATTGGGGATTGAGGATTGACAACTGATTGTTGAGGACTGAGGGCTGATGATTGAGGATGCAGGCTTGAGGATTCAGAATTGAGGTTTGAGGACTGAGGATTGAGGATTGGAGAATGAGGATTGAGGATTGAGGATTGAGGATTGAAGATTGCAGATTGAGTATTGAGGATTGAAGATTGCGGATTGAGGATTGAGGATTGAGGATTGAGGATTGAAGATTGAGTATTGAGGATTGAAAATTGAGGATTGAGGATTGAGGATTGAGGATTGAGGATTGAAGAATGAGGATTGAGGATTGAGGATTGAGGATTGAAGATTGCAGATTGAGTATTGAGGATTGAAGATTCAGGATTGAGGATTGAGGATTGAGGATTGAGGATTGAAGATTGAGTATTGGGGATTGAAGACTGACGATTGAGGATTGAGGATGGAGGATTGAATATTGAGTATTGAGGATTGAAGATTGAGGATTGAAAATTGAGGATTGAGGATTGAGGATTGAGGATTGAGGATTGAGGATTGAGGATTGAGGATTGAAGATTGAGTATTGAGGATTGAAGATTGAGGATTGAGGATTGAGGATTGAGGATTGAGCATTGAGGATGAGGGCTGAGGGTTGAGGATTGAGGTTGGAGGACTGGGGTCTGAGGATTGAGGATTGAGAATTGAGGATTGAGGATTGAGGATTGAAGATTGAGGATTGGGAATTGAGGATTGAAGAATGAGGATTGAAGATTGAGGATTGAGGATTGAGTGTTGACGATTGAGGACGAGTACTGACGGTTGAGGGTTGAGGTTTGAGGGTTGAGGATTGAGGATTGAGGACTGAGGATTGAGGATTGAGGATTGAGCATTGAGGATTGAAGATTGGGGATTGAGGATTGAGAATTGATGTTTGAGGATTGAGGAATGAAGATTGTGGATTGGGTATTGAGGATTGAAGAATGAGGATTGAGAATTGAGAATTGAGGATGAGGGCTGAGGGTTGAGGATTGAGGTTTGAGGAACGAGGATTGAGGGTTGATGATTGAGGACTGAGGACTGACGATTGAGTATTGAGGATTGAGGATTGATTACTGAGGATTGAGGATTGAGGATAGAGGATTGAGGATTGGGGTTGAGTATTGAAGATTCAGTATTGAGGATTGAAGATTGAGAATTGAAGATTGAGGATTAAACATTGAGGACTGAGAGTTCAGGGTTGAGTGATGAGAATTGATGTTTGTGGATAGAGATTTGAAGATTGCAGATAGAGTATTGAGTATTGAAAGCTGTGAATTGAGGATATTCTATTGCGGATTGAGGATTGACAACTGATTGTTGAGGACTGAGGGCTGAAGGTTGAGGATGCAGGATTGAGGATTCAGAATTGAGGTTTGAGGACTGAGGATGCAGGCTTGAAGATTGAGTCTTGAGGGTTGAAGATTGAGGATTGAGGATTGAGGATTGCGGATTGAGGATTGAGGATGAGTGCTGAGGGTTGAGTATTGATGTTTGAGGTCTGGGGATTGAGAATTGAGGATTGAGAATTGAGGATTGAGGATTGAGGATTGAAGATTGAGGCTTGGGTGTTGAGGATTGAAGAATGAGGATTGAGGATTGAGGATTGAGGATTGAGGATTGAAGATTGAGTATTGAGGATTGAAGATTGAGGATTGAGGATTGAGGATTGATGATTGAGGATTGAAGATTGAGTACTGAGGATTGAAGATTAAGGTTGAGGATTGAGGATTGAGGATTGAGGATTGAGGATTGAGGATTGAGGATTGAGGATTGAGGATTGAAGATTGAGGATTGCGTATTGAGGATAGAACATTGAGGATTGAGGATAGAGTATTGAGGATTGAGGATTGAGGATTGAAAACTGTGATTTGAGGATATTCTATTGAGGAATGAGGATTGACAACTGATTGTTGAGGACTTAGGGCTGAAGATTGAGGATTCAGGGTTGAGGATTCAGGATTGAGGTCTGAGGACTGAGGATTGAGGATTGAGGATTGAGGATTGAGGATTGAGGATTGAAGATTGAGTATTGAGGATTGAAGATTGAGGATTGAGGATTGAGGATTGAGGTTTGAGGATTGAAGATTGAGGATTGAGGATTGAGGATTGAGGATTGAGGATTGAAGATTGAGGATTGGGTATTGGGGATTGAAGAATGTGGATTGAGTATTGAGTATTGAGGATTGAGTATTGACGATTGAGTATTGAGGATTGAAGATTGACGATTGAGGATTGAGGATTGAGGATTGAGGATAGAGGATTGAGGATTGAGGATTGAAGATTGAGTATTGAGTATTGAAGATTGGGGATTGAGGATTCAGGATTGAGGATTGAGGATTGAGGATTGAGGATTGAAGGTTGAGGATTGCGTATTGAGGATTGAACTTTGAGGATTGAGGATTGAGTATTGAGGATTGAGGATTGAGGATTGAAGATCGAATATTGATGATTGAAGATTGAGGATCGAGGATTGAGGGTTGTGGATTCAGGACGAGGACTGAGTGTTGAGTATTGATGTTTGAGGTCTGGGGATTGAGAATTGAGGATTGAGAATTGAGGATTGAGGATTGAGGATTGAAGATTGAGGATTGGGTGTTGAGGATTGAAGAATGAGGATTGAGGATTGAGGATTGAGGATTGAGGATTGAAGACTGAGTATTGAGGATTGAATATTGAGGATTGAGGATTGAGGATTGAGGATTGAAGATTGAGTATTGAGGATTGAAGATAGAGGATTGAGGATTGAGTATTGAGGATTGAGGATTGAGGATTGAATATTGAGTACTGAGGTTTGAGGATTGAGGATTGAGGATTGAGGATTGAAGATTGCAGATTGAGTACTGAGGATTGAAGATTGCGGATTGAGGATTGAGGATTGAGGATTGAGGATTGAAGATTGAGTATTGAGGATTGAAGACTGACGATTGAGGGTTGAGGATTGAGGATTGAGGATTGAGGATTGAAGATTGAGTATTGAGGATTGAAAATTGAGGATAGAGGATTGATGATTGAGGATTGAGGATTGAAGAATGAGGATTGAGGATTGAGGATTGAGGCATGAGGATTGCAGATTGAGAATTGAGGATTGAAGATTGAGGATTGAGGATTGAGGATTGAGGATTGAGGATTGAAGATTGAGTATTGAGGATTGAAGACTGACGATTGAGGGTTGAGGATTGAGGATTGAGGATTGAGGATTGAAGATTGAGTATTGAGGATTGAAAATTGAGGATAGAGGATTGATGATTGAGGATTGAGGATTGAAGAATGAGGATTGAGTATTGATGTTTGAGGTCTGAGGATTGAGGAATGAGGATTGAAAATTGAGGGTTGAGGATTGAGGATTGAAGACTGAGGATTGGGTGTTGAGGATTGTGGAATGAGGATTGAGGATTGGGGATTGAGTATTGAAGATTCAGTATTGAAGATTGAATATTGAGAATTGAAGATTGAGGATTGAGGATTGAGGATTGAGGATGAGTGCTGAGGTTTGAGGATTGAGGTTTGAGGACTGAGGATTGAGGATTGAGGATTGAGGATTGAGGATTGAGGATTGAAGATTGAGTATTGAGGATTGAAGATTGAGGATTCAGGATTGAGGATTGAGGTTTGAGGATTGAAGATTGAGGATTGAGGATTGAGGATTGAGGATTGAGGATTGAAGATTGAGGATTGGGTATTGGGGACTGAAGAATGTGGATCGAGTATTGAGTATTGAGGATTGACTATTGACGATTGAGTATTGAGGATTGAAGATTGACGATTGAGGATTGAGGATTGAGGATTGAGGATTGAGGATTGAGGATTGAAGATTGAGTATTGAGTATTGAAGATTGAGGATTGAGGATTGAGGATTGACGGTTGAGGATTGAGGATTGAGGATTGAGGATTGAAGATTGAGTATTGAGGATTGAAAACTGACGATTGAGGATTGAGGATGGAGGATTGAATATTGAGTATTGAGGATTGAAGATTGAGGATTGAAAATTGAGGATTGAGGATTGAGGATTGAGGATTGAGGATTGAGGATTGAGGATTGAGGATTGAGGATTGAGTATTGAGGATTGAAGATTGAGGATTGAGGATTGAGGATTGAGGACGAGGACTGACGGTTGAGGATTGAGGTTTGAGGGTTGAGGATTCAGGATTGAGGACTGAGGATTGAGGATTAAGGATTGAGCATTGAGGATTGAAGATTGAGGACTGGGGATTGAGGATTGAAGATTGAGTACTGAGGATTGAAGACTAAGGTTGAGGATTGAGGATTGAGGATTGAGGATTGAGGATTGGGGATTGAGGATTGAGGATTGAGGATTGAAGATTGAGGATTGCGTATTGAGGATAGAACATTGAGGATTGAGGATAGAGTATTGAGGATTGAGGATTGACAATTGAAAACTGTGAATTGAGGATATTCTATTGAGGAATGAGGATTGACAACTGATTGTTGAGGACTTAGGGCTGAAGATTGAGGATTCAGGGTTGAGGATTCAGGATTGAGGTTTGAGGACTGAGGATTGAGGATTGAGGATTGAGGATTGAGGATTGAGGATTGAAGATTGAGTATTGAGGATTGAAGATTGAGGATTCAGGTTGAGGATTGAGGTTTGAGGATTGAAGATTGAGGATTGAGGATTGAGGATTGAGGATTGAGGATTGAAGATTGAGGATTGGGTATTGGGGACTGAAGAATGTGGATCGAGTATTGAGTATTGAGGATTGACTATTGACGATTGAGTATTGAGGATTGAAGATTGACGATTGAGGATTGAGGATTGAGGATTGAGGATTGAGGATTGAGGATTGAAGATTGAGTATTGAGTATTGAAGATTGAGGATTGAGGATTGAGGATTGACGGTTGAGGATTGAGGATTGAGGATTGAGGATTGAAGATTGAGTATTGAGGATTGAAAACTGACGATTGAGGATTGAGGATGGAGGATTGAATATTGAGTATTGAGGATTGAAGATTGAGGATTGAAAATTCAGGATTGAGGATTGAGTATTGAGGATTGAGGATTGAGGATTGAGGATTGAGGATTGAGGATTGAGTATTGAGGATTGAAGATTGAGGATTGAGGATTGAGGTTTGAGGACGAGGACTGACGGTTGAGGATTGAGGTTTGAGGGTTGAGGATTCAGGATTGAGGACTGAGGATTGAGGATTAAGGATTGAGCATTGAGGATTGAAGATTGAGGATTGAGGATTGAGGATTGAGGCCTGAGGATTGAATATTGAGTATTGAGGATTGAAGATTGAGGATTGAAAATTGAGGATTGAGGATTGAGTATTGAGGATTGAAGATTGACGATTGAGGATTGAGGATTGAGGATTGAGGATTGAGGATTGAGGATTGAAGATTGAGTATTGAGTATTGAAGATTGAGGATTGAGGATTGAGGATTGACGGTTGAGGATTGAGGATTGAGGATTGAGGATTGAAGATTGAGTATTGAGGATTGAAAACTGACGATTGAGGATTGAGGATGGAGGATTGAATATTGAGTATTGAGGATTGAAGGTTGAGGATTGAAAATTGAGGATTGAGGATTGAGGATTGAGGATTGAGGATTGAGGATTGAGGATTGAGGATTGAGGATTGAGTATTGAGGATTGAAGATTGAGGATTGAGGATTGAGGATTGAGGACGAGGACTGACGGTTGAGGATTGAGGTTTGAGGGTTGAGGATTCAGGATTGAGGACTGAGGATTGAGGATTAAGGATTGAGCATTGAGGATTGAAGATTGAGGACTGGGGATTGAGGATTGAAGATTGAGTACTGAGGATTGAAGACTAAGGTTGAGGATTGAGGATTGAGGATTGAGGATTGAGGATTGGGGATTGAGGATTGAGGATTGAGGATTGAAGATTGAGGATTGCGTATTGAGGATAGAACATTGAGGATTGAGGATAGAGTATTGAGGATCGAGGATTGACAATTGAAAACTGTGAATTGAGGATATTCTATTGAGGAATGAGGATTGACAACTGATTGTTGAGGACTTAGGGCTGAAGATTGAGGATTCAGGATTGAGGTTTGAGGACTGAGGATTGAGGATTGAGGATTGAGGATTGAGGATTGAGGATTGAAGATTGAGTATTGAGGATTGAAGATTGAGGATTCAGGTTGAGGATTGAGGTTTGAGGATTGAAGATTGAGGATTGAGGATTGAGGATTGAGGATTGAGGATTGAAGATTGAGGATTGGGTATTGGGGACTGAAGAATGTGGATCGAGTATTGAGTATTGAGGATTGACTATTGACGATTGAGTATTGAGGATTGAAGATTGACGATTGAGGATTGAGGATTGAGGATTGAGGATTGAGGATTGAGGATTGAAGATTGAGTATTGAGTATTGAAGATTGAGGATTGAGGATTGAGGATTGACGGTTGAGGATTGAGGATTGAGGATTGAGGATTGAAGATTGAGTATTGAGGATTGAAAACTGACGATTGAGGATTGAGGATGGAGGATTGAATATTGAGTATTGAGGATTGAAGATTGAGGATTGAAAATTCAGGATTGAGGATTGAGGATTGAGGATTGAGGATTGAGGATTGAGGATTGAGGATTGAGGATTGAGTATTGAGGATTGAAGATTGAGGATTGAGGATTGAGGTTTGAGGACGAGGACTGACGGTTGAGGATTGAGGTTTGAGGGTTGAGGATTCAGGATTGAGGACTGAGGATTGAGGATTAAGGATTGAGCATTGAGGATTGAAGATTGAGGACTGGGGATTGAGGATTGAAAATTGAGGATTAAGGATTGATGATTGGGGATTGAGGATCTAGGATTGGAGATTGACTATTGAGGATTGAATATTGAGGATTGAGGATTGAGGATTGAGAATTGAGAATTGAGGATGAGGACTGAGGGTTGAGGATTGAGGTTTGAGGAACGAGGATTGAGGATTGAGGATTGAGGACTGAGGAATGACGATTGAGTATTGAGGATTGAAGATTGAGGATTGAGGATTGAGGATTGAAGTTTGAGTATTGAGTATTGAAGATTGAGGATTGAGGATTGAGGATTGACGGTTGAGGATTGAGGATTGAGGATTGAGGATTGAAGATTGAGTATTGAGGATTGAAAATTGAGGATAGAGGATTGAGGATTGAGGATTGAGGATTGAAGAAGGAGGATTGAGGATTGAGGATTGAGGATTGAAGATTGCAAATTGAGTATTGAGGATTGAAGATTGAGGATTGAGGATTGAGGATTGAGGCCTGAGGATTGAAGATTGAGTATGGAGGATTGAAGACTGACGATTGAGGATTGAGGATTGAGGCCTGAGGATTGAAGATTGAGTATGGAGGATTGAAGACTGACGATTGAGGATTGAGGATGGAGGATTGAATATTGAATATTGAGGTTTGAAGATTGAGGATTGAAAATTGAGGATTGAGGATTGAGGATTGAGGATTGAGGATTGAGGATTGAGGATTGAGGATTGAGGATTGAAGATTGAGGATTGAAAATTGAGGATTGAGGTTTGAGGATTGAGGATTGAGGATTGAGGATTGAGGATTGAGGATTGAGGATTGAGTATTGAGGATTGAAGATTGAGGATTGAGGATTGAGGATTGAGGATTGAGGATTGAGGATTGAGGATTGAGGATTGAGGATTGAGTATTGAGGATTGAAGATTGAGGATTGAGGATTGAGGATTGAGGATTGAGGATTGAGTGTTGAGGATTGAGGATTGAAGATTCAGTATTGAGGATTGAAGATTGACGATTGAGGATTGAGGATTGAGGATCGAGTATTGAGGATTGAGGATTGAGGATTGAAGATTGAGTACTGAGGATTGAAGATTAAGATTGAGGATTGAGGATTGAAGATTGAGGATTGAGGATTGAGTGTTGACGATTGAGGACGAGGACTGACTGTTGAGGATTGAGGTTTGAGGGTTGAGGATTGATGATTGAGGACTGAGGATTGAGGATTAAGGATTGAGAATTGAGGATTGAAGATTGAGGACTGGGGATTGAGGATTGAGGATTGAGGATTGAAGATTGAGTATTGAGTATTGAAGATTGAGGATTGAGGATTGAGGATTGACGGTTGAGGATTGAGGATTGAGGATTGAGGATTGAAGATTGAGTATTGAGGATTGAAAACTGACGATTGAGGATTGAGGATGGAGGATTGAATATTGAGTATTGAGGATTGAAGATTGAGGATTGAAAATTGAGGATTGAGGATTGAGGATTGAGGATTGAGGATTGAGGATTGAGGATTGAGGATTGAGGATTGAGTATTGAGGATTGAAGATTGAGGATTGAGGATTGAGGATTGAGGATTGAGGATTGAGTGTTGACGATTGAGGACGAGGACTGACGGTTGAGGATTGAGGTTTGAGGATTGAGGATTGAGGATTGGGGACTGAGGGTTGAGGATTGAGGATTGGGCATTGAGGATTGAAGATTGATGACTGGGGATTGAGGATTGAAGGTTGATGATTAAGGATTGAAGATTATTGAAGATTGATGATTAAGGATTGAAGATTGGGGATTGAGGATCTAGGATTGGAGATTGATTATTGAGGATTGAAGATTCAGGATTGAGGATTGTGTATTGAGGATGGAGGATGAGGGCTGAGGGCTGAGGATTGAGGTTTGAGGATTGCAGATTGAGTATTGAGGATTGAAGATTGAGGATTCAGGATTGAGGATTGAGGATCGAGGATTGAGGATTGAGGATTGAGGATTGAAGATTGAGTACTGAGGATTGACGGTTGAGGATTGAGTATTGAGGATTGAAGATTGAATATTGAGGATTGAAGATTGAGGGTTGAGGATTGAGGATTGAGAATTGAGAATTGAGGATGAGGACTGAGGGTTGAGGATTGAGGTTTGAGGAATGAGGATTGAGGACTGAAGATTGACGATTGAGTATTGAAGATTGAGGATTTATGACTGAGGTTTGAGGATTGAGGATTGAGGATTGAGGTCTGAGGATTGAAGATTGAGTACTGAGGATTGAATATTGAGGATTGAAGGTTGAGGATTGAGGATTGAGGATTGAGGATGGAGTATGAGGACTGACGGTTGAGGATTGAGGTTTGAGGATTGAGGATTGAGGATTGAGGACTGAGGATTGAGGATTGAGTATTGAGAATTGAGGATTGATGGTTGAGTATTGAGGATTGATGGCTGAGTGTTGTGTGTTGAGTATTGAGGATTGAGGATTGAGGATTGAGGATAGAGGATTGAGGATTGAAGATTGAGTTGTGATGATTGAATATTGAGGATTGAGGATTGACGTTTAAGAATTGAGGACGAGGACTGACGGTTGAGGATTGAGGTTTGAGGATTGAGGATTGAGGATTGAGGACTGAGGATTGAGGATTGGGGATTGGGCATTGAGGATTGAAGATTGATGACTGGGGATTGAGGATTGAAGGTTGATGATTAAGGATTGAAGATTATTGAAGATTGATGATTAAGGATTGAAGATTGGGGATTGAGGATCTAGGATTGGAGATTGATTATTGAGGATTGAAGATTGAGGATTGAGGATTGAGGATTGAGGATTGAGAATTGAGAATTGAGGATGAGGACTGAGTGTTGAGGATTGAGGTTTGCGGAATGAGGATTGTGGGTTGAGGATTGAGGATTGAGGATTGAGGGTTGAGGATTGAGTATTGAAAATTGAGTATTGATGCCTGAGGATTGAGGATTGAGGATTGAGGATTGAGGATTGAGGATTGAAGATTGAGTATTGGGGATTGAAGGTTGAGGATTGAGGATTGAGGATTGAGGATGGAGAATGAGGACTGACGGTTGAGGATTGAGGTTTGAGGATTGAGGATTGAGTATTGGGGACTGAGGATTGAGGATTGAGGATTGAGCATTGAGGATTGAAGATTGAGGACTGGGGATTGAGAATTGTAGATTGAGGATTAAGGATTGAAGATTGGGGATTGAGGATCTAGGATTGGAAGTTGATTATTGAGGATTGAAGATTGAGGATTGAGGATTGAGGATTGAGAATTGAGAATTGAGTATGAGGACTGAGGGTTGAGTATTGAGGCTTGAGGTATGAGGATTGAGGGTTGAGGATTGAGGATTGAGGATTGAGTATTGAGGATTGAGTATTGAAGATTGAGTATTGATGCCTGAGGATTGAGGATTGAGGATTGAGGATTGAAGATTGAGTATTGGGGATTGAAGGTTGAGGATTGAGGATTGAGGATTGAGGATGGAGAATGAGGACTGACGGTTGAGGATTGAGGTTTGAGGATTGAGGATTGAGGATTGAGGACTGAGGATTGAGGATTGAGTATTGAGAATTGAGGATTGATGGTTGAGTATTGAGGATTGATGGCTGAGTGTTGTGTGTTGAGTATTGAGGATTGAGGATTGAGGATTGAGGATAGAGGATTGAGGATTGAAGATTGAGTTGTGATGATTGAATATTGAGGATTGAGGATTGACGTTTAAGAATTGAGGACGAGGACTTACGGTTGAGGATTGAGGTTTGAGGATTGAGGATTGAGGATTGAGGACTGAGGATTGAGGATTGGGGATTGGGCATTGAGGATTGAAGATTGATGACTGGGGATTGAGGATTGAAGGTTGATGATTAAGGATTGAAGATTATTGAAGATTGATGATTAAGGATTGAAGATTGGGGATTGAGGATCTAGGATTGGAAGTTGATTATTGAGGATTGAAGATTGAGGATTGAGGATTGAGGATTGAGAATTGAGAATTGAGTATGAGGACTGAGGGTTGAGTATTGAGGCTTGAGGATTGAGGATTGAGGATTGAGAATTGAGAATTGAGGATGAGGACTGAGTGTTGAGGATTGAGGTTTGCGGAATGAGGATTGTGGGTTGAGGATTGAGGATTGAGGATTGAGGGTTGAGGATTGAGTATTGAAGATTGAGTATTGATGCCTGAGCATTGAGGCTTGAGGATTGAGGATTGAGGATCGAGGATTGAAGATTGAGTATTGGGGATTGAATATTGAGGATTGAGGATTGAGTGTTGAGGATGGAGGATGAGGGCTGAGTGTTGAGGATTGAGGTTTGAGGGCTGAGGACTGAGGATTGATGATTGAGAATTGGGGATTGAGGATTGAGGATTGAAGATTGAGGATTGCGTATTGAGGATTGAAGAATGAGGATTGAGTATTGAGGATTGAAGATTGAGTATTGAGGATTGAAGATTGAGGATTGAGGATTGAGGATTGAGGATTGAGGATTGAGCATTGAAGATTGAGGATTGGGGATTGAGGGTTGACTATTGAGGATTCAGTATTGAGGACGGAAGATTGAGTATTGAGGATTGAGGATTGAGGATTTAAGATTGAGGATTGAGGATAGAGGATGGGGGCTGACGGTTGAGGATTGAGGTTTGAGGACTGAGGACTGAGGATAGAGCATTGAGAAATGAGGATTGAGAATTGAGGATTGAAGATTGAGTATTGGGTACTGAGGATTCAAGAATGAGGATTGAGGATTGAGGATTGAGGATAGAAGATTGAGTATTGAGGATTGAAGACTGACGATTGAGGATTCAGAATTGAGGACTGAGGATTGAGGATTGAGGATTGAGGGTTGAGAATTGATGATTGAGGATTGAATATTGAGTATTGAGGATTGAAAGTTGAGGATTGAGGATTGAGGATTGAGGATTGACGATGAGGGCTGAGGGTTGAGGATTGAGGTTTGAGGACTGAGGACTGACGATTGAGGATTGAGAATTGGGGATTGTGGATTGAGGATTGAAGATTGAGGATTGGGTATTGAGGATTGAAGAATGAGGGTTGAGGATTAAGGATTGAGGATTGAGGATTGAGGATTGAAGATTGAGGTTTGGGTACTGAGGATTGAAGAATGAGGATTGAGGATTGAGGATTGAGGATTGAGGATTGAAGATTGAGTATTGAGGATTGAAGGTTGAAGATTGAGGATCGAGGATTGAGTGTTGTGGATTGAGGACGAGGACTGAGGGTAGAGTATTGATGTTTGAGGTCTGAGGATTGAGGATTGAGGATTGAGAATTGAGGATTGAGGATTGAAGATTGAGTATTCAGGATTGGAGATTGACGATTGAGAATTGATCACTGAGGATTGAGGATTGAGGATTGAAGAATGAGTATTGAGGCTTGAAGACTGAGGATTGAGGATTGAGGATTGAGGATTGAGGTTTGAATATTGAGGATTGGGGACTGAGTGTTGAGGGTTGAGGATTGAGGCTTGACGATTGAAGGTTGAGGATTGCGTATTGAGGATAGAACATTGAGGATTGAGGATTGAGAGTTGAGGATTGAGGATTGAGGATTGAAGATCGAATATTGATGATTGAATATTGAGGATCGAGGTTTGAGGGTTGTGGATTGAGGACGAGGACTGAGGGTTGTGTATTGATGTTTGAGGTCTGAGGATTGAGGATTGAGGTTTGAGAATTGAGGATTGAGGATTGAGGATTGAAGATTGCGGATTGAACACTGGGGATTGAGGATTGAGGATTGAGGATTGAGGATTGAGGATTTAGAATTGAGGATTGAGGATGAGGATTGAAGATTGAGGATTGGGTATTGAGGATTGAAGAATGAGGATTGAGGATCGAGGATTGAGGATTGAGGATTGAGGATTGAAGACTGAATATTGAGGATTGAAGGTTGAGGATTGAGGAGTGAGTATTGAAGATTGAGGATTTGGGACTGAGGATTGAAGATTGAGGATTGAGGATTGAGGATTGAGGATTGAGGATTGAGGATTGAAGATTGAGGATTGGGTATTGAGGATTGAAGTATGAGGATTGTGGATTGAGGATTGAGGATTGAGGATTGAATATTGACGACTGGGGACTGAGTGTTGAGGGTTGAATGATGAGAATTGATGTTTGTGGATAGAGATTTGAAGATTGCCGATTGAGTATTGAGTATTGAAAACTGTGAATTGATGATATTCTATTGAGGATTGAGGATTGACAACTGATTGTTGAGGACTGAGGGCTGAAGCTTGAGGATTCAGGATTGAGGATTCAGGATTGAGGTTTCAGGAGAGAGGACTGAAGATTGAGGATTGAGGATTGAGAATTGAGGATTGAGGGTTGAAGATTGAGGATTGAGGATTGAGGATTGAGGATTGAAGATTGAGGATTGGGTATTGCGGGTTGAAGAATGAGGATTGGGGATTGACGATTGAGGATTGAAGATTGAGTACTGAGGATTGAAGATTAAGATTGATGATTGAGGATTGAGGACTGAGGATTGAGGATTGAGGATTGAAGTTTCAGTATTGAGGATTGAAGTTTGAGAATTGAGGATTGAGGATTGAACATTGAGGACTGAGTGTTGAGGGTTGAGTGATGGGAATTGATGATTGTGGATAGAGATTTGAAGATTGCAGATTGAGTATTGAGTATTGAAAACTGTGAATTGAGTATATCCTATTGATGATTGAGGATTGACAACTGATTGTTGAGGACTGAGGTCTGAAGATTGAGGGTTCCGGATTGAGGATTCAGGATTGAAATTTGTGGACTGAGCATTGAGGAATGAAGATTGAGTACTGAAGATTGAGGATCGAGAATTGAGGATTGAGGATTGAGGATTGAGGATGAGGGCTGAGGGTTGAGGATTGAGGTTTGAGGACTGAGGACTGAGGATTGAGGATTGAGAATTGAGGATTGAGGATTGAGGGTTGAAGATTGAGGATTGGGTATTGAGTATTGAAGAATGAGGATTGAGGATTGAGGATTGAGGATTGAGGATTGAAGATTGAGTATTGAGGTTTGAAGATTGACGATCGAGGATTGAGAATTGAGGATTGAGTATTAAGGATTGAGGATTGAAGATTGAGTATTGAGGATTGAAAGTTGAGGATTGTGGATTGAGGATTGAGGATTGAGGATTGAATATTGACGCTTGGGGACTGAGTGTTGAGGGTTGAATGATGAGAATTGATGTTTGTGGATAGAGATTTGAAGATTGCAGATTGAGTATTGAGTATTGAAAACGGTGAATTGATGATATTCTATTGAGGATTGAGGATTGACAACTGATTGTTGAGGACTGAGGGCTGAAGCTTGAGGATTCAGGATTGAGGATTCAGGATTGAGGTTTCAGGAGAGAGGACTGAAGATTGTGGATTGAGGATTGAGAATTGAGGACTGAGGGTTGAAGATTGAGGATTGAGGATTGAGGATTGAGGATTGAATATTGAGTATTGAGGATTGAAGATTGTGGATTGAGGATTGAGTGTTGAGGATTGAGGACGAGGACTGACGGTTGAGGATTGAGGTTTGAGGATTGAGGATTGAGGACTGAGGATTGAGGATTGAGGATTGAGCATTGAGGATTGAAGATTGAGGACTGAGGATTGAGCACTGAAGGTTGAGGATTAAGGATTGAGAATTGGGGATTGAGGATCTAGGATTGGATATTGATTAAAGAGGATTGAGGTTTGAGGACTGGGGACTGAGGATTGAGGATTGAGAATTGAGGATTGAGGATTGAGGGTTGAAGATTGAGGGTTGAAGATTGAGGATTGGGTATTGAGGATTGAAGAATGAGGATCTAGGATTGGATATTGAGGATTGAGGATTGAGGATTGAGGATTTAATATTGAGTATTGAGAATTGAGAATTGAGGATGAGGCCTGAGGGTTGAGGATTGAGGTTTGAGGAACGAGGATTTTGGGTTGAGGATTGAGGATTGAGGATTGAGGATTGAGGATTGAAGATCGAATATTGATGATTGAATATTGAGGATCGAGGTTTGAGGGTTGTGGATTGAGGACGAGGACTGAGGGTTGTGTATTGATGTTTGAGGTCTGAGGATTGAGGATTGAGGATTGAGAATTGAGGATTGAGGATTGAGGATTGAAGATTGAGGATTGGGTGTTGAGGATTGAAGAATGAGGATTGAGGATTGAGGATTGAGGATTGAGGATTGAAGATTGAGTATTGAGGATTGAAGATTGAGGATTGAGGATTGAGGATTGAGGATTGAGGACTGAGGATTGCGGATAGAATATTGAGGATTGGGTATTGCGGATTGAACACTGGGGATTGAGGATTGAGGATTGAGGATTGAGGATTGAGGATTTAGAATTGAGGATTGAGGATGAGGATTGAAGATTGAGGATTGGGTATTGAGGATTGAAGAATGAGGATTGAGGATCGAGGATTGAGGATCGAGGATTGAGGATTGAAGACTGAATATGGAGGATTGAAGTTTGAGGTTTGAGGAGTGAGTA
This sequence comes from Calliopsis andreniformis, assembly GCF_051401765.1. Taxonomy (NCBI): domain Eukaryota; kingdom Metazoa; phylum Arthropoda; class Insecta; order Hymenoptera; family Andrenidae; genus Calliopsis; species Calliopsis andreniformis. The sequence continues at coordinate 3,462,058 of NW_027480444.1, read as the reverse complement.
TTGAAGATTGAGGATTTGGGACTGAGGATTGAAGATTGAGGATTGAGGATTGAGGATTGGGGATTGAGGATTGAGGATTGAAGATTGAGGATTGGGTATTGAGGATTGAAGTATGAGGATTGTGGATTGAGGATTGTGGATTGAGGATTGAATATTGACGATTGGGGACTGAGTGTTGAGGGTTGAATGATGAGAATTGATGTTTGTGGATAGAGATTTGAAGACTGCAGATTGAGTATTGAGTATTGAAAACTGTGAATTGATGATATTCTATTGAGGATTGAGGATTGACAACTGATTGTTGAGGACTGAGGGCTGAAGCTTGAGGATTCAGGATTGAGGATTCAGGATTGAGGTTTCAGGAGAGAGGACTGAAGATTGATGATTGAGGATTGAGAATTGAGGATTGAGGGTTGAAGATTGAGGATTGAGGATTGAGGATTGAGGATTGAATATTGAGTATTGAGGATTGAAGATTGTGGATTGAGGATTGAGTGTTGAAGATTGAGGACGAGGACTGACGGTTGAGGATTGAGGTTTGAGGATTGAGGATTGAGGACTGAGGATTGAGTATTGAGGATTGAGGATTGAGGATTGAGGTTTGAGGACTGAGGATTGAGGTTTGAAGATTGAGTATTGAGGATTGAAGGTTGAGGATTGAGGATTGAGGTTTGAGGACCGAGTACTGAGGATTGAGGGTTGAGAATTGAGGATTGAGGATTGATGCTTGAAGATTGAGGATTGGGTATTGAAGATTGAAGAATGAGGATTGAGGATTGAGGATTGAGGATCGAGGATTGAGGATTGAAGATTGAGTATTCAGGATTGGAGATTGACGATTGAGAATTGAGGACCGAGGATTGAGGATTGAGGATTGAAGAATGAGTATTGAGGCTTGAAGACTGAGGATTGAGGATTGAGGATTGAGGATTGAGGTTTGAATATTGAGGATTGGGGACTGAGTGTTGAGGGTTGAGGATTGAGGCTTGACGATTGAAGGTTGAGGATTGCGTATTGAGGATAGAACATTGAGGATTGAGGATTGAGTATTGAGGATTGAGGATTGAGGATTGAAGATCGAATATTGATGATTGAATATTGAGGATCGAGGTTTGAGGGTTGTGGATTGAGGACGAGGACTGAGGGTTGTGTATTGATGTTTGAGGTCTGAGGATTGAGGATTGAGGATTGAGAATTGATGATTGAGGATTGAGGATTGAAGATTGAGGATTGAAGATTGAGGATTGCGTATTCAGGATAGAACATTGAGGATTGAGGATTGAGTATTCAGGATTGAGGATTGAGGATTGAAGATTGAATATTGATGATTGAAGATTGAGGATCGAGGATTGAGTGTTGTGGATTGAGGACGAGGACTGAGGGTAGAGTATTGATGTTTGAGGTCTGAGGATTGAGGATTGAGGATTGAGAATTGAGGATTGAAGATTGAGGATTGAAGATTGAGGATTGGGTGTTGAGGATTGAAGAATGAGGATTGAGGATTGAGGATTGAGGATTGAGGGTTGTGGATTGAGGACGAGGACAGGGGGTGGAGTATTGATGTTTGATGTCTGGGGATTCAGGATTGAGGATTGAGAATTGAGGATTGTGGGTTGAGGATTGAAGATTGAGGACTCGGTGTTGAGGATTGAAGAGTGAGGATTGAGGAGTGAGGACTGAGGATTGAGGATTCAAGATTGGGTATTGAGGATTGAAGATTGACGATTGAGGATTGAGGATTGAATATTGAGGATTGAGTATTGACGATTGAGTATTTGAGGATTGAAGATTGACGATTGAGGATTGAGGATTGAGGATTGAGGATTGAGGATTGAAGATTGAGTATTGAGTATTGAAGATTGAGGATTGAGGATTGAGGATTGAGGATTGAGGATTGAAGATTGCGTACTGAGGATTGAAGATTAAGATTGAGGATTGAGGATTGAGGATTGGGGATTGAGGATTGAAGAATGAGGATTGAGGATTGAGGATTGAGGATTGAGGATTGAGGATTGAAGACTGAGTATTGAGGATTGAAGATTGAGGATTGAGGAGTGAGTATTGAAGATTGAGGATTTGGGACTGAGGATTGAAGATTGAGGATTGAGGATTGAGGATTGAGGATTGAGGATTGAGGATTGAGGATTGAAGGTTGAGGATTGGGTATTGAAGATTGAAGAATGAGGATTGAGGATTGAGGATTGAGGATTGAGGATAGAAGATTGAGTATTGATGATTGAAGATTGACGATTGAGGATTGAGGATTGAGGATTGAGGATTGAGGATTGATGATTGAGGATTGAAGATTGAGTATTGAGGATTGAAGATTGAGGATTGAGGATTGAGGATTGAGGTTTGAGGATTGAAGATTGAGGATTGAGGATTGAGGATTGAGGATTGAGGATTGAAGATTGAGGATTGGGTATTGAGGATTGAAGAATGAGGATTGAGCATTGAGTATTGAGGATTGAGTATTGACGATTGAGTATTGAGGATTGAAGATTGACGATTGAGGATTGAGGATTGAGGATTGAGGATTGAGGATTGAGGATTGAGGATTGAAGATTGAGTATTGAGTATTGAAGATTGAGGATTGAGGATTGAGGATTGAGGATTGAGGATTGAAGATTGCGTACTGAGGATTGAAGATTATGAATGAGGATTGAGGATTGAGGACTGAGGATTGAGGATTGAGGATTGAAGATTGAGGATTGCGTATTGAGGATAGAACATTGAGGATTGAGGATTGAGTATTGAGGATTGAGGATTGAGGATTGAAGATTGAATATTGATGATTGAGGATTGAGGATCGAGGATTGAGTGTTGTGGATTGAGGACGAGGACTGAGGGTAGAGTATTGATGTTTGAGGTCTGAGGATTGAGGATTGAGGATTGAGAATTGAGGATTGAGGATTGAGGATTGAAGATTGAGGATTGGGTGTTGAGGATTGAAGAATGAAGATTGAGGATTGAGGATTGAAGATTGAATATTGATGATTAAAGATTGAGGGTTGAGGAATCAGGGTTGAACATTGAGTACTGAGTGTTGAGGGTTCAGTGATGAGAATTTATTATTCTGGATAGAGATTTGAAGATTGCACATTGAGTATTGAGTATTGAAAACTGTAAATTGAGGATATTCTATTGAGGATTGAGGATTGACAACTGAATGTTGAGGACTGAGGGCTGAAGATTGAGGATTCAGTATTGAGGATTCAGAATTGAGGTTTGAGGACTGAGGATTGAAGATTGAGTATTGAGGATTGATGATTGAGGATTGAGGATTGAGGATTGAGGATTCAGGATGAGGGCTGAGGGTTGAGGATTGAGGCTTGAGGACTAAGGACAGAGGCTTGAGGATTGAGAATTGAGGATTGACGATTGAGGATTGAAGATTGAGGATTGGGTATTGAGGATCGAAGAATGAGGATTGAGGATTGAGGATTGAGGATTGAGGATTGAATATTGAGGATTGAGGATTGAGGATTGAAGATTGAGGATTGAGGATTGAGCATTGAGGATTGAAGATTGACGATTGACGATTGAGGATTGAGGATTGAGGATTGAGGATTGAGGATTGATGATGGAGGATTGAAGATTGAGTATTGGGTATTGAAGATTGAGGATTGTGGATTGAGGATTGAGGATTGAGGATTGAAGATTGAGGATTGACGGTTGTGGATTGAGGACGAGGACAGGGGGTGGAGTATTGATGTTTGATGTTTGGGGATTCAGGATTGAGGATTGAGAATTGAGGATTGTGGGTTGAGGATTGAAGATTGAGGACTCGGTATTGAGGATTGAAGAGTGAGTATTGAGGAGTGAGGACTGAGGATTGAGGATTGAAGATTGGGTATTGAGGATTGAAGATTGACGATTGAGGATTGAGGATTGAATATTGAGGATTGAGTATTGACGATTGAGTAATGAGGATTGAAGATTGACGATTGAGGATTGAGGATTGAGGATTGAGGATTGAGGATTGAAGATTGAGTATTGAGTATTGAAGATTGAGGATTGAGGATTGAGGATTGAGGATTGAGGATTGAAGATTGCGTACTGAGGATTGAAGATTAAGATTGAGGATTGAGGATTGAGGATTGAGGATTGAGGACTGAGGATTGAAGATAGAGGATTGCGTATTGAGGATTGAAGATTGAGGATTGAGGATTGAGGATTGAGGATTGAGGATTGAAGATTGAGTGCTGAGGATTGAAGATTAAGATTGAGGATTGAGGATTGAGGATTGAGGATTGAGGATTGAGGATTGAAGATTGAGTATTGAGGATTGAAGATTGAGGATTGAGGATTGAGGATTGAGGATTGAGTATTGAGGATTGAGGATTGAAGATTGAGGATTGGGTATTGAGGATTGAAGAATGAGGATTGAGGATTGAGGATTGAAGATTGAGGATTGAGGATTGAAGACTGAGTATTGAGGATTGAAGATTGAGGATTGAGGAGTGAGTATTGAAGATTGAGGATTTGGGACTGAGGATTGAAGATTGAGGATTGAGGATTGAGGATTGAGGATTGAGGATTGAGGATTGAGGATTGAAGGTTGAGGATTGGGTATTGAGGATTGAAGAATGAGGATTGAGGATTGAGGATTGAGGATTGAGGATAGAAGATTGAGTATTGATGATTGAAGATTGACGATTGAGGATTGAGGATTGAGGATTGAGGATTGAGGATTGATGATTGAGGATTGAAGATTGAGTATTGAGGATTGAAGATTGAGGATTGAGGATTGAGGATTGAGGTTTGAGGATTGAAGATTGAGGATTGAGGATTGAGGATTGAGGATTGAGGATTGAAGATTGAGGATTGGGTATTGAGGATTGAAGAATGAGGATTGAGTATTGAGTATTGAGGATTGAGTATTGACGATTGAGTATTGAGGATTGAAGATTGACGATTGAGGATTGAGGATTGAGGATTGAGGATTGAGGATTGAGGATTGAGGATTGAAGATTGAGTATTGAGTATTGAAGATTGAGGATTGAGGATTGAGGATTGAGGATTGAGGATTGAAGATTGCGTACTGAGAATTGAAGATTATGAATGAGGATTGAGGATTGAGGACTGAGGATTGAGGATTGAGGATTGAAGATTGAGGATTGCGTATTGAGGATAGAACATTGAGGATTGAGGATTGAGTCTTGAGGATTGAGGATTGAGGATTGAAGATTGAATATTGATGATTGAGGATTGAGGATCGAGGATTGAGTGTTGTGGATTGAGGACGAGGACTGTGGGTAGAGTATTGATGTTTGAGGTCTGAGGATTGAGGATTGAGGATTGAGAATTGAGGATTGAGGATTGAGGATTGAAGATTGAGGATTGGGTGTTGAGGATTGAAGAATGAAGATTGAGGATTGAGGATTGAAGATTGAATATTGATGATTAAAGATTGAGGGTTGAGGAATCAGGGTTGAACATTGAGTACTGAGTGTTGAGGGTTCAGTGATGAGAATTTATTATTCTGGATAGAGATTTGAAGATTGCACATTGAGTATTGAGTATTGAAAACTGTAAATTGAGGATATTCTATTGAGGATTGAGGATTGACAACTGAATGTTGAGGACTGAGGGCTGAAGATTGAGGATTCAGTATTGAGGATTCAGAATTGAGGTTTGAGGACTGAGGATTGAAGATTGAGTATTGAGGATTGATGATTGAGGATTGAGGATTGAGGATTGAGGATTCAGGATGAGGGCTGAGGGTTGAGGATTGAGGCTTGAGGACTAAGGACAGAGGCTTGAGGATTGAGAATTGAGGATTGACGATTGAGGATTGAAGATTGAGGATTGGGTATTGAGGATCGAAGAATGAGGATTGACGATTGAGGATTGAGGATTGAGGATTGAATATTGAGGATTGAGGATTGAGGATTGAAGATTGAGGATTGAGGATTGAGCATTGAGGATTGAAGATTGACGATTGACGATTGAGGATTGAGGATTGAGGATTGAGGATTGAGGATTGATGATGGAGGATTGAAGATTGAGTATTGGGTATTGAAGATTGAGGATTGTGGATTGAGGATTGAGGATTGAGGATTGAAGATTGCGTACTGAGTGTTAAAGATTAAGATTGAGGATTGAGGATTGAGGATTGAGGATTGAGGATTGAGGGTTGTGGATTGAGGACGAGGACTGGGGGTTGAGTATTGATGTTTGAAGTCTGAGGATTCAGGATTGAGGATTGAGAATTGAGGATTGTGGGTTGAGGATTGAAGATTGAGGATTCGGTATTGAGGATTGAAGAATGAGGATTGAGGAGTGAGGACTGAGGATTGAGGATAGCAGATTGAGTATTGAGGATTGAAGATTGAGGACTGAGGATTGAGGATAGAGGATTGACGATTGAGAATTGAGGGTTGAGGATTGAGGATTGAAGATTGAGTATTGGGTGTTGAGGATGGAAAAATGAGGATTGAGGATTGAGGATTGAGGATTGAGGATTGAAGATTGAGAATTGAGGATTGAAGATTGAGGATTGAGGATTGAGGATTGAGGATTGAGGATTGAGGATTGAGGATTGAGGATTGCGGATAGAAGATTGAGGATTGGGTATTGCGGATTGAACATTGAGGATTGAGGATTGAGGATTGAGGATTGAGGATTGAGGATTGAGAATTGAGGATTGAGGATTGAGGATTGAAGATTGAGGATTGAAGATTGAGGATTGCGTATTCAGGATAGAACATTGAGGATTGAGGATTGAGTATTCAGGATTGAGGATTGAGGATTGAAGATTGAATATTGATGATTGAAGATTGAGGATCGAGGATTGAGTGTTGTGGATTGAGGACGAGGACTGAGGGTAGAGTATTGATGTTTGAGGTCTGAGGATTGAGGATTGAGGATTGAGAATTGAGGATTGAAGATTGAGGATTGAAGATTGAGGATTGGGTGTTGAGGATTGAAGAATGAGGATTGAGGATTGAGGATTGAGGATTGAGGGTTGTGGATTGAGGACGAGGACAGGGGGTGGAGTATTGATGTTTGATGTCTGGGGATTCAGGATTGAGGATTGAGAATTGAGGATTGTGGGTTGAGGATTGAAGATTGAGGACTCGGTATTGAGGATTGAAGAGTGAGGATTGAGGAGTGAGGACTGAGGATTGAGGATTCAAGATTGGGTATTGAGGATTGAAGATTGACGATTGAGGATTGAGGATTGAATATTGAGGATTGAGTATTGACGATTGAGTATTTGAGGATTGAAGATTGACGATTGAGGATTGAGGATTGAGGATTGAGGATTGAGGATTGAAGATTGAGTATTGAGTATTGAAGATTGAGGATTGAGGATTGAGGATTGAGGATTGAAGATTGAGGATTGGGTATTGAGGATTGAAGAATGAGGACTGAGGATTGAGGATTGAGGATTGAGTATTGAAGATTGAGTATTGTGGATTGAAGATTGACGATTGAGTATTGTGGTTTGAGGATTGAGGATTGAGGATTGAGGATTGAGGATTGAAGATTGAGTATTGAGGATTGAAGATTGAGGATTGAGGATTGAGGATTGAGGATTGAGGATTGAGGATTGAAGATTGAGTATTGAGGATTGAAGATTGAGAATTGAGGACCGAGGATTGAGGATTGAGGATTGCGTATTGAGGATAGAACATTGAGGATTGAAGATTGAGGACTGAGGATTGAGTATTGAGGATTGACGATTGAGAATTGAGGATTGAGGATTGAGGATTGAAGATTGAGTATTGGATGTTGGGGATTGAAAAATGAGGATTGAGGATTGAGGATTGAGGACTGAGTATTGAAGATTGAGTATTGAGGATTGAAGATTGAGGATTGAAGATTGACGATTGAGGATTGAGGATTGAGGATTGAGGATTGCGGATAGAATATTGAGGATTGGGTATTGCGGATTGAACATTGAGGATTGAGGATTGAGGATTGAGGATTGAGGATTGAGGATTGAGTATTGAGGATTGAGGATTGAGGATTGAATATTGAGCATTGGGTATTAAGGATTGAAGAATGAGGATTGAGGATTGAGGATTAAGGATTGAGGATTGAGGATTGAAGACTGAGTATTGAGGATTGAAGATTGAGGATTGAGGAGTGAGTATTGAAGATTGAGGATTTGGGACTGAGGATTGAAGATTGAGGATTGAGGACTGAGGATTGAGGATTGAGGATTGAGGATTGAGGATTGAAGATTGAGGATTGGGTATTGAGGATTGAAGAATGAGGACTGAGGATTGAGGATTGAGGATTGAGTATTGAAGATTGAGTATTGTGGATTGAAGATTGACGATTGAGTATTGTGGTTTGAGGATTGAGGATTGAGGATTGAGGATTGAAGATTGAAGATTGAGTATTGAGGATTGAAGATTAAGGATTGAGGATTGAGGATTGAGGATTGAGGATTGAATATTGAGGATTGAGGATTGAGGATTGAGGATTGAGGATTGAAGATTGAGGATTGGGTATTGAGGATTGAAGATTGAGGATTGAGTATTGAGTATTGAGGATTGAGGATTGAAGATTGGGTATTGGGGATTGAAGATTGACGATTGAGGATTGAGGATTGAGTATTGAGGATTGAGGATTGAGGATTGAAGATCGAATATTGATGATTGAATATTGAGGATCGAGGTTTGAGGGTTGTGGATTGAGGACGAGGACTGAGGGTTGTGTATTGATGTTTGAGGTCTGAGGATTGAGGATTGAGGATTGAGAATTGAGGATTGAGGATTGAGGATTGAAGATTGAGGATTGAAGATTGAGGATTGGGTATTGAGGATTGAAGAATGAGGACTGAGGATTGAGGATTGAGGATTGAGTATTGAAGATTGAGTATTGTGGATTGAAGATTGACGATTGAGTATTGTGGTTTGAGGATTGAGGATTGAGGATTGAGGATTGAGGATTGAAGATTGAGTATTGAGGATTGAAGATTAAGGATTGAGGATTGAGGATTGAGGATTGAGAATTGAGGATTGAAGATTGAGGATTGAAGATTGAGGATTGGGTGTTGAGGATTGAAGAATGAGGATTGAGGATTGAGGATTGAGGATTGAGGGTTGTGGATTGAGGACGAGGACAGGGGGTGGAGTATTGATGTTTGATGTTTGGGGATTCAGGATTGAGGATTGAGAATTGAGGATTGTGGGTTGAGGATTGAAGATTGAGGACTCGGTATTGAGGATTGAAGAGTGAGGATTGAGGAGTGAGGACTGAGGATTGAGGATTGAAGATTGGGTATTGAGGATTGAAGATTGACGATTGAGGATTGAGGATTGAATATTGAGGATTGAGTATTGACGATTGAGTAATGAGGATTGAAGATTGACGATTGAGGATTGAGGATTGAGGATTGAGGATTGAGGATTGAAGATTGAGTATTGAGTATTGAAGATTGAGGATTGAGGATTGAGGATTGAGGATTGAGGATTGAAGATTGCGTACTGAGGATTGAAGATTAAGATTGAGGATTGAGGATTGAGGATTGAGGATTGAGGATTGAGGATTGAAGATAGAGGATTGCGTATTGAGGATTGAAGATTGAGGATTGAGGATTGAGGATTGAGGATTGAGGATTGAAGATTGAGTGCTGAGGATTGAAGATTAAGATTGAGGATTGAGGATTGAGGATTGAGGATTGAGGATTGAGGATTGAGGATTGAAGATTGAGTATTGAGGATTGAAGATTGAGGATTGAGGATTGAGGATTGAGGACTGAGGATTGAGGATTGAGGATTGAAGATTGAGGATTGCGTATTGAGGATAGAACATTGAGGATTGAGGATTGAGTATTGAGGATTGAGGATTGAGGATTGAAGATTGAGAATTGAGGATTGAGGATTGAGGATTGAAGATTGAGGATTGGGTGTTGAGGATTGAAGAATGAAGATTGAGGATTGAGGATTGAAGATTGAATATTGATGATTAAAGATTGAGGGTTGAGGAATCAGGGTTGAACATTGAGTACTGAGTGTTGAGGGTTCAGTGATGAGAATTTATTATTCTGGATAGAGATTTGAAGATTGCACATTGAGTATTGAGTATTGAAAACTGTAAATTGAGGATATTCTATTGAGGATTGAGGATTGACAACTGAATGTTGAGGACTGAGGGCTGAAGATTGAGGATTCAGTATTGAGGATTCAGAATTGAGGTTTGAGGACTGAGGATTGAAGATTGAGTATTGAGGATTGATGATTGAGGATTGAGGATTGAGGATTGAGGATTCAGGATGAGGGCTGAGGGTTGAGGATTGAGGCTTGAGGACTAAGGACAGAGGCTTGAGGATTGAGAATTGAGGATTGACGATTGAGGATTGAAGATTGAGGATTGGGTATTGAGGATCGAAGAATGAGGATTGAGGATTGGGTATTGAGGATTGAAGTATGAGGATTGTGGATTGAGGATTGAGGATTGAGGATTGAATATTGACGACTGGGGACTGAGTGTTGAGGGTTGAATGATGAGAATTGATGTTTGTGGATAGAGATTTGAAGATTGCCGATTGAGTATTGAGTATTGAAAACTGTGAATTGATGATATTCTATTGAGGATTGAGGATTGACAACTGATTGTTGAGGACTGAGGGCTGAAGCTTGAGGATTCAGGATTGAGGATTCAGGATTGAGGTTTCAGGAGAGAGGACTGAAGATTGAGGATTGAGGATTGAGAATTGAGGATTGAGGGTTGAAGATTGAGGATTGAGGATTGAGGATTGAGGATTGAATATTGAGTATTGAGGATTGATGATTGTGGATTGAGGATTGAGGACTCAGGATTGAGGATTGAAGACTGAGTGTTGAGGGTTGAGTGATGAGAATTTATGTTTGTGGATAGAGATTTGAAGATTGCAGATTGAGTATTGAGTATTGAAAACTGTGAATTGATGATATTCTCTTGAGGATTGAGGATTGACATCTGATTGTTGAGGACTGAGGGCTGAAGGTTGAGGATTCAGGATTGAGGATTCAGGATTGTGGTTTGAGGACCGAGGATTGAAGATTGAGTATTGAGGATTGAGAATTGAAGATTGAGGATCGAGTATTGGTGGTTGTGGATTGAGGACGAGGACTGACGGTTGAGCATTGATGTTTCAGGTCTGAGGATTGAGGATTGAGGATTGAGAATTGAGGATTGAGGATTGAAGATTGAGGATTGGGTATTGCGGGTTGAAGAATGAGGATTGGGGATTGACGATTGAGGATTGAAGATTGAGTACTGAGGATTGAAGATTAAGATTGATGATTGAGGATTGAGGACTGAGGATTGAGGATTGAGGATTGAAGTTTCAGTATTGAGGATTGAAGTTTGAGAATTGAGGATTGAGGATTGAACATTGAGGACTGAGTGTTGAGGGTTGAGTGATGGGAATTGATGATTGTGGATAGAGATTTGAAGATTGCAGATTGAGTATTGAGTATTGAAAACTGTGAATTGAGTATATCCTATTGATGATTGAGGATTGACAACTGATTGTTGAGGACTGAGGTCTGAAGATTGAGGGTTCCGGATTGAGGATTCAGGATTGAAATTTGTGGACTGAGCATTGAGGAATGAAGATTGAGTACTGAAGATTGAGGATCGAGAATTGAGGATTGAGGATTGAGGATTGAGGATGAGGGCTGAGGGTTGAGGATTGAGGTTTGAGGACTGAGGACTGAGGATTGAGGATTGAGAATTGAGGATTGAGGATTGAGGGTTGAAGATTGAGGATTGGGTATTGAGTATTGAAGAATGAGGATTGAGGATTGAGGATTGAGGATTGAGGATTGAAGATTGAGTATTGAGGTTTGAAGATTGACGATCGAGGATTGAGAATTGAGGATTGAGTATTAAGGATTGAGGATTGAAGATTGAGTATTGAGGATTGAAAGTTGAGGATTGTGGATTGAGGATTGAGGATTGAGGATTGAATATTGACGCTTGGGGACTGAGTGTTGAGGGTTGAATGATGAGAATTGATGTTTGTGGATAGAGATTTGAAGATTGCAGATTGAGTATTGAGTATTGAAAACGGTGAATTGATGATATTCTATTGAGGATTGAGGATTGACAACTGATTGTTGAGGACTGAGGGCTGAAGCTTGAGGATTCAGGATTGAGGATTCAGGATTGAGGTTTCAGGAGAGAGGACTGAAGATTGTGGATTGAGGATTGAGAATTGAGGACTGAGGGTTGAAGATTGAGGATTGAGGATTGAGGATTGAGGATTGAATATTGAGTATTGAGGATTGAAGATTGTGGATTGAGGATTGAGTGTTGAGGATTGAGGACGAGGACTGACGGTTGAGGATTGAGGTTTGAGGATTGAGGATTGAGGACTGAGGATTGAGGATTGAGGATTGAGCATTGAGGATTGAAGATTGAGGACTGAGGATTGAGGACTGAAGGTTGAGGATTAAGGATTGAGAATTGGGGATTGAGGATCTAGGATTGGATATTGATTAAAGAGGATTGAGGTTTGAGGACTGGGGACTGAGGATTGAGGATTGAGAATTGAGGATTGAGGATTGAGGGTTGAAGATTGAGGGTTGAAGATTGAGGATTGGGTATTGAGGATTGAAGAATGAGGATCTAGGATTGGATATTGAGGATTGAGGATTGAGGATTGAGGATTTAATATTGAGTATTGAGAATTGAGAATTGAGGATGAGGCCTGAGGGTTGAGGATTGAGGTTTGAGGAACGAGGATTTTGGGTTGAGGATTGAGGATTGAGGATTGAGGATTGAGGATTGAAGATCGAATATTGATGATTGAATATTGAGGATCGAGGTTTGAGGGTTGTGGATTGAGGACGAGGACTGAGGGTTGTGTATTGATGTTTGAGGTCTGAGGATTGAGGATTGAGGATTGAGAATTGAGGATTGAGGATTGAGGATTGAAGATTGAGGATTGGGTGTTGAGGATTGAAGAATGAGGATTGAGGATTGAGGATTGAGGATTGAGGATTGAAGATTGAGTATTGAGGATTGAAGATTGAGGATTGAGGATTGAGGATTGAGGATTGAGGACTGAGGATTGCGGATAGAATATTGAGGATTGGGTATTGCGGATTGAACACTGGGGATTGAGGATTGAGGATTGAGGATTGAGGATTGAGGATTTAGAATTGAGGATTGAGGATGAGGATTGAAGATTGAGGATTGGGTATTGAGGATTGAAGAATGAGGATTGAGGATCGAGGATTGAGGATCGAGGATTGATGATTGAAGACTGAATATGGAGGATTGAAGTTTGAGGTTTGAGGAGTGAGTATTGAAGATTGAGGATTTGGGACTGAGGATTGAAGATTGAGGATTGAGGATTGAGGATTGGGGATTGAGGATTGAGGATTGAAGATTGAGGATTGGGTATTGAGGATTGAAGTATGAGGATTGTGGATTGAGGATTGTGGATTGAGGATTGAATATTGACGATTGGGGACTGAGTGTTGAGGGTTGAATGATGAGAATTGATGTTTGTGGATAGAGATTTGAAGACTGCAGATTGAGTATTGAGTATTGAAAACTGTGAATTGATGATATTCTATTGAGGATTGAGGATTGACAACTGATTGTTGAGGACTGAGGGCTGAAGCTTGAGGATTCAGGATTGAGGATTCAGGATTGAGGTTTCAGGAGAGAGGACTGAAGATTGATGATTGAGGATTGAGAATTGAGGATTGAGGGTTGAAGATTGAGGATTGAGGATTGAGGATTGAGGATTGAATATTGAGTATTGAGGATTGAAGATTGTGGATTGAGGATTGAGTGTTGAAGATTGAGGACGAGGACTGACGGTTGAGGATTGAGGTTTGAGGATTGAGGATTGAGGACTGAGGATTGAGTATTGAGGATTGAGGATTGAGGATTGAGGTTTGAGGACTGAGGATTGAGGTTTGAAGATTGAGTATTGAGGATTGAAGGTTGAGGATTGAGGATTGAGGTTTGAGGACCGAGTACTGAGGATTGAGGGTTGAGAATTGAGGATTGAGGATTGATGCTTGAAGATTGAGGATTGGGTATTGAAGATTGAAGAATGAGGATTGAGGATTGAGGATTGAGGATCGAGGATTGAGGATTGAAGATTGAGTATTCAGGATTGGAGATTGACGATTGAGAATTGAGGACCGAGGATTGAGGATTGAGGATTGAAGAATGAGTATTGAGGCTTGAAGACTGAGGATTGAGGATTGAGGATTGAGGATTGAGGTTTGAATATTGAGGATTGGGGACTGAGTGTTGAGGGTTGAGGATTGAGGCTTGACGATTGAAGGTTGAGGATTGCGTATTGAGGATAGAACATTGAGGATTGAGGATTGAGTATTGAGGATTGAGGATTGAGGATTGAAGATCGAATATTGATGATTGAATATTGAGGATCGAGGTTTGAGGGTTGTGGATTGAGGACGAGGACTGAGGGTTGTGTATTGATGTTTGAGGTCTGAGGATTGAGGATTGAGGATTGAGAATTGATGATTGAGGATTGAGGATTGAAGATTGAGGATTGAAGATTGAGGATTGCGTATTCAGGATAGAACATTGAGGATTGAGGATTGAGTATTCAGGATTGAGGATTGAGGATTGAAGATTGAATATTGATGATTGAAGATTGAGGATCGAGGATTGAGTGTTGTGGATTGAGGACGAGGACTGAGGGTAGAGTATTGATGTTTGAGGTCTGAGGATTGAGGATTGAGGATTGAGAATTGAGGATTGAAGATTGAGGATTGAAGATTGAGGATTGGGTGTTGAGGATTGAAGAATGAGGATTGAGGATTGAGGATTGAGGATTGAGGGTTGTGGATTGAGGACGAGGACAGGGGGTGGAGTATTGATGTTTGATGTCTGGGGATTCAGGATTGAGGATTGAGAATTGAGGATTGTGGGTTGAGGATTGAAGATTGAGGACTCGGTATTGAGGATTGAAGAGTGAGGATTGAGGAGTGAGGACTGAGGATTGAGGATTCAAGATTGGGTATTGAGGATTGAAGATTGACGATTGAGGATTGAGGATTGAATATTGAGGATTGAGTATTGACGATTGAGTATTTGAGGATTGAAGATTGACGATTGAGGATTGAGGATTGAGGATTGAGGATTGAGGATTGAAGATTGAGTATTGAGTATTGAAGATTGAGGATTGAGGATTGAGGATTGAGGATTGAGGATTGAAGATTGCGTACTGAGGATTGAAGATTAAGATTGAGGATTGAGGATTGAGGATTGGGGATTGAGGATTGAGGATTGAAGATAGAGGATTGCGTATTGAGGATTGAAGATTGAGGATTGAGGATTGAGGATTGAGGATTGAGGATTGAAGATTGAGTGCTGAGGATTGAAGATTAAGATTGAGGATTGAGGATTGAGGATTGAGGATTGAGGATTGAGGATTGAAGATTGAGTATTGAGGATTGAAGATTGAGGATTGAGGATTGAGGATTGAGGATTGAGTATTGAGGATTGAGGATTGAAGATTGAGGATTGGGTATTGAGGATTGAAGAATGAGGATTGAGGATTGAGGATTGAGGATTGAGGATTGAGGATTGAAGACTGAGTATTGAGGATTGAAGATTGAGGATTGAGGAGTGAGTATTGAAGATTGAGGATTTGGGACTGAGGATTGAAGATTGAGGATTGAGGATTGAGGATTGAGGATTGAGGATTGAGGATTGAGGATTGAAGGTTGAGGATTGGGTATTGAAGATTGAAGAATGAGGATTGAGGATTGAGGATTGAGGATTGAGGATAGAAGATTGAGTATTGATGATTGAAGATTGACGATTGAGGATTGAGGATTGAGGATTGAGGATTGAGGATTGATGATTGAGGATTGAAGATTGAGTATTGAGGATTGAAGATTGAGGATTGAGGATTGAGGATTGAGGTTTGAGGATTGAAGATTGAGGATTGAGGATTGAGGATTGAGGATTGAGGATTGAAGATTGAGGATTGGGTATTGAGGATTGAAGAATGAGGATTGAGCATTGAGTATTGAGGATTGAGTATTGACGATTGAGTATTGAGGATTGAAGATTGACGATTGAGGATTGAGGATTGAGGATTGAGGATTGAGGATTGAGGATTGAGGATTGAAGATTGAGTATTGAGTATTGAAGATTGAGGATTGAGGATTGAGGATTGAGGATTGAGGATTGAAGATTGCGTACTGAGGATTGAAGATTATGAATGAGGATTGAGGATTGAGGACTGAGGATTGAGGATTGAGGATTGAAGATTGAGGATTGCGTATTGAGGATAGAACAATGAGGATTGAGGATTGAGTATTGAGGATTGAGGATTGAGGATTGAAGATTGAATATTGATGATTGAGGATTGAGGATCGAGGATTGAGTGTTGTGGATTGAGGACGAGGACTGAGGGTAGAGTATTGATGTTTGAGGTCTGAGGATTGAGGATTGAGGATTGAGAATTGAGGATTGAGGATTGAGGATTGAAGATTGAGGATTGGGTGTTGAGGATTGAAGAATGAAGATTGAGGATTGAGGATTGAAGATTGAATATTGATGATTAAAGATTGAGGGTTGAGGAATCAGGGTTGAACATTGAGTACTGAGTGTTGAGGGTTCAGTGATGAGAATTTATTATTCTGGATAGAGATTTGAAGATTGCACATTGAGTATTGAGTATTGAAAACTGTAAATTGAGGATATTCTATTGAGGATTGAGGATTGACAACTGAATGTTGAGGACTGAGGGCTGAAGATTGAGGATTCAGTATTGAGGATTCAGAATTGAGGTTTGAGGACTGAGGATTGAAGATTGAGTATTGAGGATTGATGATTGAGGATTGAGGATTGAGGATTGAGGATTCAGGATGAGGGCTGAGGGTTGAGGATTGAGGATTGAGGATTGAGGATTGGGGATTGAGGATTGAGGATTGAAGATTGAGGATTGGGTATTGAGGATTGAAGTATGAGGATTGTGGATTGAGGATTGTGGATTGAGGATTGAATATTGACGATTGGGGACTGAGTGTTGAGGGTTGAATGATGAGAATTGATGTTTGTGGATAGAGATTTGAAGACTGCAGATTGAGTATTGAGTATTGAAAACTGTGAATTGATGATATTCTATTGAGGATTGAGGATTGACAACTGATTGTTGAGGACTGAGGGCTGAAGCTTGAGGATTCAGGATTGAGGATTCAGGATTGAGGTTTCAGGAGAGAGGACTGAAGATTGATGATTGAGGATTGAGAATTGAGGATTGAGGGTTGAAGATTGAGGATTGAGGATTGAGGATTGAGGATTGAATATTGAGTATTGAGGATTGAAGATTGTGGATTGAGGATTGAGTGTTGAAGATTGAGGACGAGGACTGACGGTTGAGGATTGAGGTTTGAGGATTGAGGATTGAGGACTGAGGATTGAGTATTGAGGATTGAGGATTGAGGATTGAGGTTTGAGGACTGAGGATTGAGGTTTGAAGATTGAGTATTGAGGATTGAAGGTTGAGGATTGAGGATTGAGGTTTGAGGACCGAGTACTGAGGATTGAGGGTTGAGAATTGAGGATTGAGGATTGATGCTTGAAGATTGAGGATTGGGTATTGAAGATTGAAGAATGAGGATTGAGGATTGAGGATTGAGGATCGAGGATTGAGGATTGAAGATTGAGTATTCAGGATTGGAGATTGACGATTGAGAATTGAGGACCGAGGATTGAGGATTGAGGATTGAAGAATGAGTATTGAGGCTTGAAGACTGAGGATTGAGGATTGAGGATTGAGGATTGAGGTTTGAATATTGAGGATTGGGGACTGAGTGTTGAGGGTTGAGGATTGAGGCTTGACGATTGAAGGTTGAGGATTGCGTATTGAGGATAGAACATTGAGGATTGAGGATTGAGTATTGAGGATTGAGGATTGAGGATTGAAGATCGAATATTGATGATTGAATATTGAGGATCGAGGTTTGAGGGTTGTGGATTGAGGACGAGGACTGAGGGTTGTGTATTGATGTTTGAGGTCTGAGGATTGAGGATTGAGGATTGAGAATTGATGATTGAGGATTGAGGATTGAAGATTGAGGATTGAAGATTGAGGATTGCGTATTCAGGATAGAACATTGAGGATTGAGGATTGAGTATTCAGGATTGAGGATTGAGGATTGAAGATTGAATATTGATGATTGAAGATTGAGGATCGAGGATTGAGTGTTGTGGATTGAGGACGAGGACTGAGGGTAGAGTATTGATGTTTGAGGTCTGAGGATTGAGGATTGAGGATTGAGAATTGAGGATTGAAGATTGAGGATTGAAGATTGAGGATTGGGTGTTGAGGATTGAAGAATGAGGATTGAGGATTGAGGATTGAGGATTGAGGGTTGTGGATTGAGGACGAGGACAGGGGGTGGAGTATTGATGTTTGATGTCTGGGGATTCAGGATTGAGGATTGAGAATTGAGGATTGTGGGTTGAGGATTGAAGATTGAGGACTCGGTATTGAGGATTGAAGAGTGAGGATTGAGGAGTGAGGACTGAGGATTGAGGATTCAAGATTGGGTATTGAGGATTGAAGATTGACGATTGAGGATTGAGGATTGAATATTGAGGATTGAGTATTGACGATTGAGTATTTGAGGATTGAAGATTGACGATTGAGGATTGAGGATTGAGGATTGAGGATTGAGGATTGAAGATTGAGTATTGAGTATTGAAGATTGAGGATTGAGGATTGAGGATTGAGGATTGAGGATTGAAGATTGCGTACTGAGGATTGAAGATTAAGATTGAGGATTGAGGATTGAGGATTGGGGATTGAGGATTGAGGATTGAAGATAGAGGATTGCGTATTGAGGATTGAAGATTGAGGATTGAGGATTGAGGATTGAGGATTGAGGATTGAAGATTGAGTGCTGAGGATTGAAGATTAAGATTGAGGATTGAGGATTGAGGATTGAGGATTGAGGATTGAGGATTGAAGATTGAGTATTGAGGATTGAAGATTGAGGATTGAGGATTGAGGATTGAGGATTGAGTATTGAGGATTGAGGATTGAAGATTGAGGATTGGGTATTGAGGATTGAAGAATGAGGATTGAGGATTGAGGATTGAGGATTGAGGATTGAGGATTGAAGACTGAGTATTGAGGATTGAAGATTGAGGATTGAGGAGTGAGTATTGAAGATTGAGGATTTGGGACTGAGGATTGAAGATTGAGGATTGAGGATTGAGGATTGAGGATTGAGGATTGAGGATTGAGGATTGAAGGTTGAGGATTGGGTATTGAAGATTGAAGAATGAGGATTGAGGATTGAGGATTGAGGATTGAGGATAGAAGATTGAGTATTGATGATTGAAGATTGACGATTGAGGATTGAGGATTGAGGATTGAGGATTGAGGATTGATGATTGAGGATTGAAGATTGAGTATTGAGGATTGAAGATTGAGGATTGAGGATTGAGGATTGAGGTTTGAGGATTGAAGATTGAGGATTGAGGATTGAGGATTGAGGATTGAGGATTGAAGATTGAGGATTGGGTATTGAGGATTGAAGAATGAGGATTGAGCATTGAGTATTGAGGATTGAGTATTGACGATTGAGTATTGAGGATTGAAGATTGACGATTGAGGATTGAGGATTGAGGATTGAGGATTGAGGATTGAGGATTGAGGATTGAAGATTGAGTATTGAGTATTGAAGATTGAGGATTGAGGATTGAGGATTGAGGATTGAGGATTGAAGATTGCGTACTGAGGATTGAAGATTATGAATGAGGATTGAGGATTGAGGACTGAGGATTGAGGATTGAGGATTGAAGATTGAGGATTGCGTATTGAGGATAGAACAATGAGGATTGAGGATTGAGTATTGAGGATTGAGGATTGAGGATTGAAGATTGAATATTGATGATTGAGGATTGAGGATCGAGGATTGAGTGTTGTGGATTGAGGACGAGGACTGAGGGTAGAGTATTGATGTTTGAGGTCTGAGGATTGAGGATTGAGGATTGAGAATTGAGGATTGAGGATTGAGGATTGAAGATTGAGGATTGGGTGTTGAGGATTGAAGAATGAAGATTGAGGATTGAGGATTGAAGATTGAATATTGATGATTAAAGATTGAGGGTTGAGGAATCAGGGTTGAACATTGAGTACTGAGTGTTGAGGGTTCAGTGATGAGAATTTATTATTCTGGATAGAGATTTGAAGATTGCACATTGAGTATTGAGTATTGAAAACTGTAAATTGAGGATATTCTATTGAGGATTGAGGATTGACAACTGAATGTTGAGGACTGAGGGCTGAAGATTGAGGATTCAGTATTGAGGATTCAGAATTGAGGTTTGAGGACTGAGGATTGAAGATTGAGTATTGAGGATTGATGATTGAGGATTGAGGATTGAGGATTGAGGATTCAGGATGAGGGCTGAGGGTTGAGGATTGAGGCTTGAGGACTAAGGACAGAGGCTTGAGGATTGAGAATTGAGGATTGACGATTGAGGATTGAAGATTGAGGATTGGGTATTGAGGATCGAAGAATGAGGATTGAGGATTGAGGATTGAGGATTGAGGATTGAATATTGAGGATTGAGGATTGAGGATTGAAGATTGAGGATTGAGGATTGAGCATTGAGGATTGAAGATTGACGATTGACGATTGAGGATTGAGGATTGAGGATTGAGGATTGAGGATTGATGATGGAGGATTGAAGATTGAGTATTGGGTATTGAAGATTGAGGATTGTGGATTGAGGATTGAGGATTGAAGATTGAGGATTGACGGTTGTGTATTGAGGACGAGGACAGGGGGTGGAGTATTGATGTTTGATGTTTGGGGATTCAGGATTGAGGATTGAGAATTGAGGATTGTGGGTTGAGGATTGAAGATTGAGGACTCGGTATTGAGGATTGAAGAGTGAGTATTGAGGAGTGAGGACTGAGGATTGAGGATTGAAGATTGGGTATTGAGGATTGAAGATTGACGATTGAGGATTGAGGATTGAATATTGAGGATTGAGTATTGACGATTGAGTAATGAGGATTGAAGATTGACGATTGAGGATTGAGGATTGAGGATTGAGGATTGAGGATTGAAGATTGAGTATTGAGTATTGAAGATTGAGGATTGAGGATTGAGGATTGAGGATTGAGGATTGAAGATTGCGTACTGAGGATTGAAGATTAAGATTGAGGATTGAGGATTGAGGATTGAGGATTGAGGATTGAGGATTGAAGATAGAGGATTGCGTATTGAGGATTGAAGATTGAGGATTGAGGATTGAGGATTGAGGATTGAGGATTGAAGATTGAGTGCTGAGGATTGAAGATTAAGATTGAGGATTGAGGATTGAGGATTGAGGATTGAGGATTGAGGATTGAAGATTGAGTATTGAGGATTGAAGATTGAGGACTGAGGATTGAGGATTGAGGATTGAGTATTGAGGATTGAGGATTGAAGATTGAGGATTGGGTATTGAGGATTGAAGAATGAGGATTGAGGATTGAGGATTGAGGATTGAGGATTGAGGATTGAAGACTGAGTATTGAGGATTGAAGATTGAGGATTGAGGAGTGAGTATTGAAGATTGAGGATTTGGGACTGAGGATTGAAGATTGAGGATTGAGGATTGAGGATTGAGGATTGAGGATTGAGGATTGAGGATTGAAGGTTGAGGATTGGGTATTGAGGATTGAAGAATGAGGATTGAGGATTGAGGATTGAGGATTGAGGATAGAAGATTGAGTATTGATGATTGAAGATTGACGATTGAGGATTGAGGATTGAGGATTGAGGATTGAGGATTGATGATTGAGGATTGAAGATTGAGTATTGAGGATTGAAGATTGAGGATTGAGGATTGAGGATTGAGGTTTGAGGATTGAAGATTGAGGATTGAGGATTGAGGATTGAGGATTGAGGATTGAAGATTGAGGATTGGGTATTGAGGATTGAAGAATGAGGATTGAGTATTGAGTATTGAGGATTGAGTATTGACGATTGAGTATTGAGGATTGAAGATTGACGATTGAGGATTGAGGATTGAGGATTGAGGATTGAGGATTGAGGATTGAGGATTGAAGATTGAGTATTGAGTATTGAAGATTGAGGATTGAGGATTGAGGATTGAGGATTGAGGATTGAAGATTGCGTACTGAGAATTGAAGATTATGAATGAGGATTGAGGATTGAGGACTGAGGATTGAGGATTGAGGATTGAAGATTGAGGATTGCGTATTGAGGATAGAACATTGAGGATTGAGGATTGAGTATTGAGGATTGAGGATTGAGGATTGAAGATTGAATATTGATGATTGAGGATTGAGGATCGAGGATTGAGTGTTGTGGATTGAGGACGAGGACTGTGGGTAGAGTATTGATGTTTGAGGTCTGAGGATTGAGGATTGAGGATTGAGAATTGAGGATTGAGGATTGAGGATTGAAGATTGAGGATTGGGTGTTGAGGATTGAAGAATGAAGATTGAGGATTGAGGATTGAAGATTGAATATTGATGATTAAAGATTGAGGGTTGAGGAATCAGGGTTGAACATTGAGTACTGAGTGTTGAGGGTTCAGTGATGAGAATTTATTATTCTGGATAGAGATTTGAAGATTGCACATTGAGTATTGAGTATTGAAAACTGTAAATTGAGGATATTCTATTGAGGATTGAGGATTGACAACTGAATGTTGAGGACTGAGGGCTGAAGATTGAGGATTCAGTATTGAGGATTCAGAATTGAGGTTTGAGGACTGAGGATTGAAGATTGAGTATTGAGGATTGATGATTGAGGATTGAGGATTGAGGATTGAGGATTCAGGATGAGGGCTGAGGGTTGAGGATTGAGGCTTGAGGACTAAGGACAGAGGCTTGAGGATTGAGAATTGAGGATTGACGATTGAGGATTGAAGATTGAGGATTGGGTATTGAGGATCGAAGAATGAGGATTGAGGATTGAGGATTGAGGATTGAGGATTGAATATTGAGGATTGAGGATTGAGGATTGAAGATTGAGGATTGAGGATTGAGCATTGAGGATTGAAGATTGACGATTGACGATTGAGGATTGAGGATTGAGGATTGAGGATTGAGGATTGATGATGGAGGATTGAAGATTGAGTATTGGGTATTGAAGATTGAGGATTGTGGATTGAGGATTGAGGATTGAGGATTGAAGATTGCGTACTGAGTGTTAAAGATTAAGATTGAGGATTGAGGATTGAGGATTGAGGATTGAGGATTGAGGGTTGTGGATTGAGGACGAGGACTGGGGGTTGAGTATTGATGTTTGAAGTCTGAGGATTCAGGATTGAGGATTGAGAATTGAGGATTGTGGGTTGAGGATTGAAGATTGAGGATTCGGTATTGAGGATTGAAGAATGAGGATTGAGGAGTGAGGACTGAGGATTGAGGATAGCAGATTGAGTATTGAGGATTGAAGATTGAGGACTGAGGATTGAGGATAGAGGATTGACGATTGAGAATTGAGGGTTGAGGATTGAGGATTGAAGATTGAGTATTGGGTGTTGAGGATGGAAAAATGAGGATTGAGGATTGAGGATTGAGGATTGAGGATTGAAGATTGAGAATTGAGGATTGAAGATTGAGGATTGAGGATTGAGGATTGAGGATTGAGGATTGAGGATTGAGGATTGAGGATTGCGGATAGAAGATTGAGGATTGGGTATTGCGGATTGAACATTGAGGATTGAGGATTGAGGATTGAGGATTGAGGATTGAGGATTGAGAATTGAGGATTGAGGATTGAGGATTGAAGATTGAGGATTGAAGACTGAGGATTGCGTATTCAGGATAGAACATTGAGGATTGAGGATTGAGTATTCAGGATTGAGGATTGAGGATTGAAGATTGAATATTGATGATTGAAGATTGAGGATCGAGGATTGAGTGTTGTGGATTGAGGACGAGGACTGAGGGTAGAGTATTGATGTTTGAGGTCTGAGGATTGAGGATTGAGGATTGAGAATTGAGAATTGAAGATTGAGGATTGAAGATTGAGGATTGGGTGTTGAGGATTGAAGAATGAGGATTGAGGATTGAGGATTGAGGATTGAGGGTTGTGGATTGAGGACGAGGACAAGGGGTGGAGTATTGATGTTTGATGTCTGGGGATTCAGGATTGAGGATTGAGAATTGAGGATTGTGGGTTGAGGATTGAAGATTGAGGACTCGGTATTGAGGATTGAAGAGTGAGGATTGAGGAGTGAGGACTGAGGATTGAGGATTCAAGATTGGGTATTGAGGATTGAAGATTGACGATTGAGGATTGAGGATTGAATATTGAGGATTGAGTATTGACGATTGAGTATTTGAGGATTGAAGATTGACGATTGAGGATTGAGGATTGAGGATTGAGGATTGAGGATTGAAGATTGAGTATTGAGTATTGAAGATTGAGGATTGAGGATTGAGGATTGAGGATTGAAGATTGAGGATTGGGTATTGAGGATTGAAGAATGAGGACTGAGGATTGAGGATTGAGGATTGAGGATTGAGGATTGAAGATTGAGTATTGAGGATTGAAGATTGAGGATTGAGGATTGAGGATTGAGGATTGAGGATTGAGGATTGAAGATTGAGTATTGAGGATTGAAGATTGAGAATTGAGGACCGAGGATTGAGGATTGAGGATTGCGTATTGAGGATAGAACATTGAGGATTGAAGATTGAGGACTGAGGATTGAGTATTGAGGATTGACGATTGAGAATTGAGGATTGAGGATTGAGGATTGAAGATTGAGTATTGGATGTTGGGGATTGAAAAATGAGGATTGAGGATTGAGGATTGAGGACTGAGGATTGAAGATTGAGTATTGAGGATTGAAGATTGAGGATTGAAGATTGACGATTGAGGATTGAGGATTGAGGATTGAGGATTGCGGATAGAATATTGAGGATTGGGTATTGCGGATTGAACATTGAGGATTGAGGATTGAGGATTGAGGATTGAGGATTGAGGATTGAGTATTGAGGATTGAGGATTGAGGATTGAATATTGAGCATTGGGTATTAAGGATTGAAGAATGAGGATTGAGGATTGAGGATTGAAGACTGAGTATTGAGGATTGAAGATTGAGGATTGAGGAGTGAGTATTGAAGATTGAGGATTTGGGACTGAGGATTGAAGATTGAGGATTGAGGACTGAGGATTGAGGATTGAGGATTGAGGATTGAGGATTGAAGATTGAGGATTGGGTATTGAGGATTGAAGAATGAGGACTGAGGATTGAGGATTGAGGATTGAGTATTGAAGATTGAGTATTGTGGATTGAAGATTGACGATTGAGTATTGTGGTTTGAGGATTGAGGATTGAGGATTGAGGATTGAGGATTGAAGATTGAGTATTGAGGATTGAAGATTAAGGATTGAGGATTGAGGATTGAGGATTGAGGATTGAATATTGAGGATTGAGGATTGAGGATTGAGGATTGAGGATTGAAGATTGAGGATTGGGTATTGAGGATTGAAGATTGAGGATTGAGTATTGAGTATTGAGGATTGAGGATTGAAGATTGGGTATTGGGGATTGAAGATTGACGATTGAGGATTGAGGATTGAGTATTGAGGATTGAGGATTGAGGATTGAAGATCGAATATTGATGATTGAATATTGAGGATCGAGGTTTGAGGGTTGTGGATTGAGGACGAGGACTGAGGGTTGTGTATTGATGTTTGAGGTCTGAGGATTGAGGATTGAGGATTGAGAATTGAGGATTGAGGATTGAGGATTGAAGATTGAGGATTGAAGATTGAGGATTGGGTATTGAGGATTGAAGAATGAGGACTGAGGATTGAGGATTGAGGATTGAGTATTGAAGATTGAGTATTGTGGATTGAAGATTGACGATTGAGTATTGTGGTTTGAGGATTGAGGATTGAGGATTGAGGATTGAGGATTGAAGATTGAGTATTGAGGATTGAAGATTAAGGATTGAGGATTGAGGATTGAGGATTGAGAATTGAGGATTGAAGATTGAGGATTGAAGATTGAGGATTGGGTGTTGAGGATTGAAGAATGAGGATTGAGGATTGAGGATTGAGGATTGAGGGTTGTGGATTGAGGACGAGGACAGGGGGTGGAGTATTGATGTTTGATGTTTGGGGATTCAGGATTGAGGATTGAGAATTGAGGATTGTGGGTTGAGGATTGAAGATTGAGGACTCGGTATTGAGGATTGAAGAGTGAGGATTGAGGAGTGAGGACTGAGGATTGAGGATTGAAGATTGGGTATTGAGGATTGAAGATTGACGATTGAGGATTGAGGATTGAATATTGAGGATTGAGTATTGACGATTGAGTAATGAGGATTGAAGATTGACGATTGAGGATTGAGGATTGAGGATTGAGGATTGAGGATTGAAGATTGAGTATTGAGTATTGAAGATTGAGGATTGAGGATTGAGGATTGAGGATTGAGGATTGAAGATTGCGTACTGAGGATTGAAGATTAAGATTGAGGATTGAGGATTGAGGATTGAGGATTGAGGATTGAGGATTGAAGATAGAGGATTGCGTATTGAGGATTGAAGATTGAGGATTGAGGATTGAGGATTGAGGATTGAGGATTGAAGATTGAGTGCTGAGGATTGAAGATTAAGATTGAGGATTGAGGATTGAGGATTGAGGATTGAGGATTGAGGATTGAGGATTGAAGATTGAGTATTGAGGATTGAAGATTGAGGATTGAGGATTGAGGATTGAGGACTGAGGATTGAGGATTGAGGATTGAAGATTGAGGATTGCGTATTGAGGATAGAACATTGAGGATTGAGGATTGAGTATTGAGGATTGAGGATTGAGGATTGAAGATTGAATATTGATGATTGAGGATTGAGGATCGAGGATTGAGTGTTGTGGATTGAGGACGAGGACTGAGGGTAGAGTATTGATGTTTGAGGTCTGAGGATTGAGGATTGAGGATTGAGAATTGAGGATTGAGGATTGAGGATTGAAGATTGAGGATTGGGTGTTGAGGATTGAAGAATGAAGATTGAGGATTGAGGATTGAAGATTGAATATTGATGATTAAAGATTGAGGGTTGAGGAATCAGGGTTGAACATTGAGTACTGAGTGTTGAGGGTTCAGTGATGAGAATTTATTATTCTGGATAGAGATTTGAAGATTGCACATTGAGTATTGAGTATTGAAAACTGTAAATTGAGGATATTCTATTGAGGATTGAGGATTGACAACTGAATGTTGAGGACTGAGGGCTGAAGATTGAGGATTCAGTATTGAGGATTCAGAATTGAGGTTTGAGGACTGAGGATTGAAGATTGAGTATTGAGGATTGATGATTGAGGATTGAGGATTGAGGATTGAGGATTCAGGATGAGGGCTGAGGGTTGAGGATTGAGGCTTGAGGACTAAGGACAGAGGCTTGAGGATTGAGAATTGAGGATTGACGATTGAGGATTGAAGATTGAGGATTGGGTATTGAGGATCGAAGAATGAGGATTGAGGATTGAGGATTGAGGATTGAGGATTGAATATTGAGGATTGAGGATTGAGGATTGAAGATTGAGGATTGAGGATTGAGCATTGAGGATTGAAGATTGACGATTGACGATTGAGGATTGAGGATTGAGGATTGAGGATTGAGGATTGATGATGGAGGATTGACGATTGAGTATTGGGTATTGAAGATTGAGGATTGAGGATTGCGGATAGAATATTGAGGATTGGGTATTGCGGATTGAACATTGAGGATTGAGGATTGAGGATTGAGGATTGAGGATTGAGGATTGAGTATTGAGGATTGAGGATTGAGGATTGAATATTGAGCATTGGGTATTAAGGATTGAAGAATGAGGATTGAGGATTGAGGATTAAGGATTGAGGATTGAGGATTGAAGACTGAGTATTGAGGATTGAAGATTGAGGATTGAGGAGTGAGTATTGAAGATTGAGGATTTGGGACTGAGGATTGAAGATTGAGGATTGAGGACTGAGGATTGAGGATTGAGGATTGAGGATTGAGGATTGAAGATTGAGGATTGGGTATTGAGGATTGAAGAATGAGGACTGAGGATTGAGGATTGAGGATTGAGTATTGAAGATTGAGTATTGTGGATTGAAGATTGACGATTGAGTATTGTGGTTTGAGGATTGAGGATTGAGGATTGAGGATTGAGGATTGAAGATTGAGTATTGAGGATTGAAGATTAAGGATTGAGGATTGAGGATTGAGGATTGAGGATTGAATATTGAGGATTGAGGATTGAGGATTGAGGATTGAGGATTGAAGATTGAGGATTGGGTATTGAGGATTGAAGATTGAGGATTGAGTATTGAGTATTGAGGATTGAGGATTGAAGATTGGGTATTGGGGATTGAAGATTGACGATTGAGGATTGAGGATTGAGTATTGAGGATTGAGGATTGAGGATTGAAGATCGAATATTGATGATTGAATATTGAGGATCGAGGTTTGAGGGTTGTGGATTGAGGACGAGGACTGAGGGTTGTGTATTGATGTTTGAGGTCTGAGGATTGAGGATTGAGGATTGAGAATTGAGGATTGAGGATTGAGGATTGAAGATTGAGGATTGAAGATTGAGGATTGGGTATTGAGGATTGAAGAATGAGGACTGAGGATTGAGGATTGAGGATTGAGTATTGAAGATTGAGTATTGTGGATTGAAGATTGACGATTGAGTATTGTGGTTTGAGGATTGAGGATTGAGGATTGAGGATTGAGGATTGAAGATTGAGTATTGAGGATTGAAGATTAAGGATTGAGGATTGAGGATTGAGGATTGAGAATTGAGGATTGAAGATTGAGGATTGAAGATTGAGGATTGGGTGTTGAGGATTGAAGAATGAGGATTGAGGATTGAGGATTGAGGATTGAGGGTTGTGGATTGAGGACGAGGACAGGGGGTGGAGTATTGATGTTTGATGTTTGGGGATTCAGGATTGAGGATTGAGAATTGAGGATTGTGGGTTGAGGATTGAAGATTGAGGACTCGGTATTGAGGATTGAAGAGTGAGGATTGAGGAGTGAGGACTGAGGATTGAGGATTGAAGATTGGGTATTGAGGATTGAAGATTGACGATTGAGGATTGAGGATTGAATATTGAGGATTGAGTATTGACGATTGAGTAATGAGGATTGAAGATTGACGATTGAGGATTGAGGATTGAGGATTGAGGATTGAGGATTGAAGATTGAGTATTGAGTATTGAAGATTGAGGATTGAGGATTGAGGATTGAGGATTGAGGATTGAAGATTGCGTACTGAGGATTGAAGATTAAGATTGAGGATTGAGGATTGAGGATTGAGGATTGAGGATTGAGGATTGAAGATAGAGGATTGCGTATTGAGGATTGAAGATTGAGGATTGAGGATTGAGGATTGAGGATTGAGGATTGAAGATTGAGTGCTGAGGATTGAAGATTAAGATTGAGGATTGAGGATTGAGGATTGAGGATTGAGGATTGAGGATTGAGGATTGAAGATTGAGTATTGAGGATTGAAGATTGAGGATTGAGGATTGAGGATTGAGGACTGAGGATTGAGGATTGAGGATTGAAGATTGAGGATTGCGTATTGAGGATAGAACATTGAGGATTGAGGATTGAGTATTGAGGATTGAGGATTGAGGATTGAAGATTGAATATTGATGATTGAGGATTGAGGATCGAGGATTGAGTGTTGTGGATTGAGGACGAGGACTGAGGGTAGAGTATTGATGTTTGAGGTCTGAGGATTGAGGATTGAGGATTGAGAATTGAGGATTG
The DNA here is from genome assembly GCF_051401765.1 of Calliopsis andreniformis. Classification (NCBI taxonomy): domain Eukaryota; kingdom Metazoa; phylum Arthropoda; class Insecta; order Hymenoptera; family Andrenidae; genus Calliopsis; species Calliopsis andreniformis. The sequence continues at coordinate 3,432,341 of NW_027480444.1, read as the reverse complement.
AGGATTGAGGATTGAAGATTGAGGATTGGGTGTTGAGGATTGAAGAATGAAGATTGAGGATTGAGGATTGAAGATTGAATATTGATGATTAAAGATTGAGGGTTGAGGAATCAGGGTTGAACATTGAGTACTGAGTGTTGAGGGTTCAGTGATGAGAATTTATTATTCTGGATAGAGATTTGAAGATTGCACATTGAGTATTGAGTATTGAAAACTGTAAATTGAGGATATTCTATTGAGGATTGAGGATTGACAACTGAATGTTGAGGACTGAGGGCTGAAGATTGAGGATTCAGTATTGAGGATTCAGAATTGAGGTTTGAGGACTGAGGATTGAAGATTGAGTATTGAGGATTGATGATTGAGGATTGAGGATTGAGGATTGAGGATTCAGGATGAGGGCTGAGGGTTGAGGATTGAGGCTTGAGGACTAAGGACAGAGGCTTGAGGATTGAGAATTGAGGATTGACGATTGAGGATTGAAGATTGAGGATTGGGTATTGAGGATCGAAGAATGAGGATTGAGGATTGAGGATTGAGGATTGAGGATTGAATATTGAGGATTGAGGATTGAGGATTGAAGATTGAGGATTGAGGATTGAGCATTGAGGATTGAAGATTGACGATTGACGATTGAGGATTGAGGATTGAGGATTGAGGATTGAGGATTGAGGATTGATGATGGAGGATTGACGATTGAGTATTGGGTATTGAAGATTGAGGATTGTGGATTGAGGATTGAGGATTGAGGATTGAAGATTGCGTACTGAGGGTTAAAGATTAAGATTGAGGATTGAGGATTGAGGATTGAGGATTGAGGGTTGTGGATTGAGGACGAGGACTGGGGGTTGAGTATTGATGTTTGAAGTCTGAGGATTCAGGATTGAGGATTGAGAATTGAGGATTGTGGGTTGAGGATTGAAGATTGAGGATTCGGTATTGAGGATTGAAGAATGAGGATTGAGGAGTGAGGACTGAGGATTGAGGATAGCAGATTGAGTATTGAGGATTGAAGATTGAGGACTGAGGATTGAGGATAGAGGATTGACGATTGAGAATTGAGGGTTGAGGATTGAGGATTGAAGATTGAGTATTGGGTGTTGAGGATTGAAAAATGAGGATTGAGGATTGAGGATTGAGGATTGAGGATTGAAGATTGAGAATTGAGGATTGAAGATTGAGGATTGAGGATTGAGGATTGAGGATTGAGGATTGAGGATTGAGGATTGAGGATTGAGGATTGCGGATAGAAGATTGAGGATTGGGTATTGCGGATTGAACATTGAGGATTGAGGATTGAGGATTGAGGATTGAGGATTGAGGATTGAGAATTGAGGATTGAGGATTGAGGATTGAAGATTGAGGATTGGGTATTGAGGATTGAAGAATGAGGATTGAGGATTGAGGATTGAGGATTGAGGATTGAGGATTGAAGACTGAGTATTGAGGATTGAAGATTGAGGATTAAGGAGTGAGTATTGAAGATTGAGGATTTGGGACTGAGGATTGAAGATTGAGGATTGAGGACTGAGGATTGAGGATTGAAGATTGAGGATTGAGGATTGAAGATTGAGGATTGGGTATTGAGGATTGAAGAATGAGGACTGAGGATTGAGGATTGAGGATTGAGTATTGAAGATTGAGTATTGTGGATTGAAGATTGACGATTGAGTATTGTGGTATGAGGATTGAGGATTGAGGATTGAGGATTGAGGATTGAAGATTGAGTATTGAGGATTGAAGATTGAGGATTGAGGATTGAGGATTGAGGATTGAGGATTGAGGATTGAAGATTGAGTATTGAGGATTGAAGATTGAGAATTGAGGACCGAGGATTGAGGATTGAGGATTGCGTATTGAGGATAGAACATTGAGGATTGAGGATTGAGTATTGAGGATTGAGGATTGAGGATTGAAGATTGAATATTGATGATTGAAGATTGAGGATCGAGGATTGAGTGTTGTGGATTGAGGACGAGGACTGAGGGTAGAGTATTGATGTTTGAGGTCTGAGGATTGAGGATTGAGGATTGAGAATTGAGGATTGAAGATTGAGGATTGAAGATTGAGGATTGGGTGTTGAGGATTGAAGAATGAGGATTGAGGATTGAGGATTGAGGATTGAGGGTTGTGGATTGAGGACGAGGACTGGGGGTTGAGTATTGATGTTTGATGTCTGAGGATTCAGGATTGAGGATTGAGAATTGAGGATTGTGGGTTCAGGATTGAAGATTGAGGATTCGGTATTGAGGATTGAAGAATGAGGATTGAGGAGTGAGGACTGAGGATTGAGGATTGCAGAATGAGTATTGAGGATTGAAGATTGAGGACTGAGGATTGAGTATTGAGGATTGACGATTGAGAGTTGAGGATTGAGGATTGAGGATTGAAGATTGAGTATTGGATGTTGAGGATTGAAAAATGAGGATTGAGGATTGAGGATTGAGGACTGAGGATTGAAGATTGAGTATTGAGGATTGAAGATTGAGGATTGAGGATTGAGGACTGAGGATTGAGGATTGAGGATTGAGGATTGCGGATAGAAGATTGAGGATTGGGTATTGCGGATTGAACATTGAGGATTGAGGATTGAGGATTGAGGATTGAGGATTGAGGATTGAAGACTGAGTATTGAGGATTGAAGATTGAGGATTGAGGAGTGAGTATTGAAGATTGAGGATTTGGGACTGAGGATTGAAGATTGAGGATTGAGGACTGAGGATTGAGGATTGAGGATTGAGGATTGAGGATTGAAGATTGAGGATTGGGTATTGAGGATTGAAGAATGAGGACTGAGGATTGAGGATTGAGGATTGAGTATTGAAGATTGAGTATTGTGGATTGAAGATTGACGATTGAGTATTGTGGTTTGAGGATTGAGGATTGAGGATTGAGGATTGAGGATTGAAGATTGAGTATTGAGGATTGAAGATTAAGGATTGAGGATTGAGGATTGAGGATTGAGGATTGAATATTGAGGATTGAGGATTGAGGATTGAGGATTGAGGATTGAAGATTGAGGATTGGGTATTGAGGATTGAAGATTGAGGATTGAGTATTGAGTATTGAGGATTGAGGATTGAAGATTGGGTATTGGGGATTGAAGATTGACGATTGAGGATTGAGGATTGAGTATTGAGGATTGAGTATTGACGATTGAGTATTGAGGATTGAAGATTGACGATTGAGGATTGAGGATTGAGGATTGAGGATTGAGGATTGAAGGTTGAGTATTGAGTATGGAAGGTTGAGGATTGAGGATTGGGGATTGAGGATTGAGGATTGAAGATTGCGTACTGAGGATTGAAGATTAAGATTGAGGATTGAGGATTGAGGATTGAGGATTGAGGATTGAGGATTGAAGATTGAGGATTGCGTATTGAGGATTGAAGATTGAGGATTGAGGATTGAGGATTGAGGATTGAGGATTGAAGATTGAGTACTGAGGATTGAAGATTAAGATTGAGGATTGGGGATTGAGGATTGAGGATTGAGGATTGAGAATTGAGAATTGAGTATGAGGACTGAGGGTTGAGTATTGAGGCTTGAGGTATGAGGATGGAGGATGAGGGCTGAGGGCTGAGGATTGAGGTTTGAGGATTGCAGATTGAGTATTGAGGATTGAAGATTGAGGATTCAGGATTGAGGATTGAGGATTGAGGTTTGAGGATTGAGGATTGAGGATTGAAGATTGAGTATTGAGGATCGAAGATTGAGGATTGAGGATTGAGGATTGAGGATTGAGGATTGAACATTGAAGATTGAGGATTGGGGATTGAGGATTGACGATTGACGATTGAGTATTGAGGATTGAAGATTGACTATTGATGACTGAAGATTGAGGATTGAGGATTGAGGGTTGAGGATTGAGGACGAGGACTGACGGTTGAGGATTGAGGTTTGAGGATTGAGGTTTGAGGACTGAGGACTGAGGCTTGAGGATTGAGGATTGAGCATTGAGTATTGAAGATTGAGGACTGGCGATTGAGGATTGAAGATTGAGGATTAAGGATGGAGGAATGGCGATTGAGGATGTAGGATTGGAGATTGATTATTGATGATTGAAGATTGAGAATTGATGATTGAGGATTGAGAATTGAGAACTGATGATGAGGACTGGGGGTTGAGGATTGAGGTTTGAGGAACGAGGATTGAGGATTGAGGATTGAGGACTAAGGATTGACGATTGAGAATTGAAGATTGAGGATTGATGACTGAGGATTGAGGACTGAGGATTGAGGATTGAGGATTGATGGTTGAAGATTGGGTATTGAGGATTGAATATTGAGGATTGAGGATTGAGGATTGAGGATTGAGGATTGAAGATTGATGACTGGGGATTGAGGATTGAAGGATGATGATTAAGGATTGAAGATTATTGAAGATTGATGATTAAGGATTGAAGATTGTGGATTGAGGATCTAGGATTGGAGATTGATTATTGAGGATTGAGGATTGAGGATTGAGGATTGAGGATTGAGGATTGAGTATTGAAGATTGAGGATTGATGATTGAGGATTGAGGATTGAGTATTCGAGATTGAGTATTGATCACTGATGATTGAAGATTGAGGATTGAGGATTGAGGATTGAGGATTGAAGATTGAATATTGAGGATTGAAGATTGAGGGTTGAGGATTGAGGATTGAGAATTGAGAATTGAGGATGAGGACTGAGGGTTGAGGATTGAGGTTTGAGGAATGAGGATTGAGGACTGAAGATTGACGATTGAGTATTGAAGATTGAGGATTTATGACTGAGGTTTGAGGATTGAGGATTGAGGATTGAGGTCTGAGGATTGAAGATAGAGTACTGAAGGATTGAATATTGTGGATTGAAGGTTGAGGATTGAGGATTGAGGATTGAGGATGGAGTATGAGGACTGACGGTTGAGGATTGAGGTTTGAGGATTGAGGATTGAGGACTGAGGATTGAGGATTGAGTATTGAGAATTGAGGATTGATGGTTGAGTATTGAGGATTGATGGCTGAGTGTTGTGCGTTGAGTATTGAGGATTGAGGATTGAGGATAGAGGATAGAGGATTGAGGATTGAAGATTGAGTTGTGATGATTGAATATTGAGGATTGAGGATTGATGTTTAAGGATTGAGGACGAGGACTGACGGTTGAGGATTGAGGTTTGAGGATTGAGGATTGAGGATTGGGGACTGAGGATTGAGGATTGAGGATTGGGCATTGAGGATTGAAGATTGATGACTGGGGATTGAGGATTGAAGGTTGGTGATTAAGGATTGAAGATTATTGAAGATTGATGATTAAGGATTGAAGATTGGGGATTGAGGATCTAGGATTGGAGATTGACTATTGAGGGTTGAAGATTGAGGATTAAGGATTGAGGATTGAGAATTGAGAATTGAGTATGAGGACTGAGGGTTGAGTATTGAGGCATGAGGTATGAGGATTGAGGGTTGAGGATTGAGGATTGAGGATTGAGTACTGAGGATTGAGTATTGAAGATTGAGTATTGATGCCTGAGGATTGAGGCTTGAGGATTGAGGATTGAGGATCGAGGATTGAAGATTGAGTATTGGGGATTGAAGATTGAGGATTGAGGATTGAGTGTTGAGGATGGAGGATGAGGGCTGAGTGTTGAGGATTGAGGTTTGAGGACTGAGGACTGAGGATTGATGATTGAGAATTGAGGATTGAGGATTGAGGATTGAAGATTGAGGATTGCGTATTGTGGATTGAAGAATGAGGATTGAGGATTGAGGATTGAGGGTTGAGGATTGAGGATTGAAGATTGAGGATTGGGTATTGAGGATTGAAGAATGAGGATTGAGGATTGAGGATTGAGGATTGAGGATTGAAGATTGAGTATTGAGGATTGAAGATTGAGGATTGAGGATTGAGGATTGAGGATCGAGTATTGAAGATTGAGTATGGTGGATTGAAGATTGAAGATTGAGTATTGAGGGTTGAGGATTGAGGATTGAAGATTGAGTACTAAGGATGGAGGATTGGGGATTGAGGATGTAGGATTGGAGATTGATTATTGATGATTGAAGATTGAGAATTGATGATTGAGGATTGAGGATTGAGGATTGGGGATTGAGGATTGAGCATTGAGGTTTGAGGACTGAGGGCTGAGGATTGAGGATTGGGGATTGAGGATTGAGGATGAGGGCTGAGGGTTGAGGATTAAGGCTTGAGGACTGAGGACTGAGGATTGAGGATTGAGAATTGAGGATTTAGGATTGAGGATTGAAGATTGAGGATTGGGTATTGAGGATTGAAGAATGAGGATTGAGGATTGAGGATTCAGTATTGACGATTGAGTATTGATCACTGAGGATTGAGGATTGAGTATTGAGGATTGAAGATTGAATATATTGGATTGAAGATTCAGGATTGAGGATTGTGTATTGAGGATGGAGGATGAGGGCTGAGGGCTGAGGATTGAGGTTTGAGGATTGCAGATTGAGTATTGAGGGTTGAAGATTGAGGATTCAGGGTTGAGGATTGAGGATCGAGGATTGAGGATTGAGGATTGAGGATTGAAGATTGAGTATTGAGGATTGACGGTTGAGGATTGAGTATTGAGGATTGAAGATTGACTATTGATGGTTGAAGATTGAGGATTGAGGATTGAGGGTTGAGGATTGAGGACGAGGACTGAGGACTGAGGCTTGAGGATTGAGGATTGAGCATTGAGTATTGAAGATTGAGGACTGGCGATTGAGGATTGAAGATTGAGGATTAAGGATGGAGGAATGGCGATTGAGGATGTAGGATTGGAGATAGATTATTGATGATTGAAGATTGAGAATTGATGATTGAGGATTGAGAATTGAGAATTGATGATGAGGAATGAGGGTTGAGGATTGAGGTTTGAGGAACGAGGATTGAGGATTGAGGATTGAGGATTGAGGATCGAGGATTGAAGATTGAGTATTGAGGATTGAAGATTGAGGATTGAGGATTGAGGGTTGAGGATGCAGGATGAGGGCTGAGTGTTGAGGATTGAGGTTTGAGGACTGAGGACTGAGGATTGATGATTGAGAATTGAGGATTGAGGATTGAGGACTGAAGATTGAGTATTGGGTATTGAGGATTGAAGAATGAGGATTGAGGATTGAGGATTGAGGATTGAAGGTTGAGTATTGAGGATTGAATATTGAGGATTGAGGATTGAGGATTGAATATTGAGGATTGAGGATTGAGGATTGAGGATTGATGATTGAGGATTGAGTATTGAAGATTGAGGATTGATGATTGAGGATTGAGGATTGAGTATTGAAGATTGAGTATTGATCACTGAAGATTGAAGATTGAGGATTGAGGATTGAGGATTGAGGATTGAAGATTGAATATTGAGGATTGAAGATTGAGGGTTGAGGATTGAGGATTGAGAATTGAGAATTGAGGATGAGGACTGAGGGTTGAGGATTGAGGTTTGAGGAATGAGGATTGAGGACTGAAGATTGACGATTGAGTATTGAAGATTGAGGATTTATGACTGAGGTTTGAGGATTGAGGATTGAGGATTGAGGTCTGAGGATTGAAGATTGAGTACTGAGGATTGAATATTGAGGATTGAAGGTTGAGGATTGAGGATTGAGGATTGAGGATGGAGTATGAGGACTGACGGTTGAGGATTGAGGTTTGAGGATTGAGGATTGAGGATTGAGGACTGAGGATTGAGGATTGAGTATTGAGAATTGAGGATTGATGGTTGAGTATTGAGGATTGATGGCTGAGGGTTGTGTGTTGAGTATTGAGGATTGAGGATTGAGGATTGAGGATAGAGGATTGAGGATTGAAGATTGAGTTGTGATGATTGAATATTGAGGATTGAGGATTGACGTTTAAGAATTGAGGACGAGGACTGACGGTTGAGGATTGAGGTTTGAGGATTGAGGATTGAGGATTGAGGACTGAGGATTGAGGATTGAGGATTGGGCATTGAGGATTGAAGATTGATGACTGGGGATTGAGGATTGAGGTTTGCGGAATGAGGATTGTGGGTTGAGGATTGAGGATTGAGGATTGAGGGTTGAGGATTGAGTATTGAAGATTGAGTATTGATGCCTGAGGATTGAGGATTGAGGATTGAGGATTGAGGATTGAGGATTGAGGATTGAGGATTGAAGATTGAGTATTGGGGATTGAAGGTTGAGGATTGAGGATTGAGGATTGAGGCTGGAGAATGAGGACTGACGGTTGAGGATTGAGGTTTGAGGATTGAGGATTGAGTATTGGGGACTGAGGATTGAGGATTGAGGATTGAGCATTGAGGATTGAAGATTGAGGACTGGGGATTGAGAATTGTAGATTGAGGATTAAGGATTGAAGATTGGGGATTGAGGATCTAGGATTGGATATTGATTATTGAGGATTGAAGATTGAGGATTGAGGATTGAGGATTGAGAATTGAGAATTGAGTATGAGGACTGAGGGTTGAGTATTGAGGCTTGAGGTATGAGGATTGAGGGTTGAGGATTGAGGATTGAGTATTGAGGATTGAGTATTGAAGGTTGAGTATTGATGCCTGAGGATTGAGGCTTGATGATTGAGGATTGAGGATCGAGGATTGAAGATGGAGTATTGGGGATTGAATATTGAGGATTGAGGATTGAGGGTTGAGGATGGAGGATGAGGGCTGAGTGTTGAGGATTGAGGTTTGAGGGCTGAGGACTGAGGATTGATGATTGAGAATTGAGGATTGAGGATTGAGGATTGAAGATTGAGGATTGCGTATTGAGGATTGAAGAATGAGGATTGAGGATTGAGGATTGAAGATTGAGTACTGAAGATTGAAGATTGAGAATTGAGGATTGAGGATTGAGGATTGAGGATGAGGGCTGAGGGTTCAGGATTGAGGTTTGAGGACTGAGGATTGAGGATTGAGGATTGAGGATTGAAGATTGAGGATTGGGTATTGAGGATTGAAGTATGAGGATTGTGGATTGAGGATTGAGGATTGAGGATTGAATATTGACGATTGGGGACTGAGTGTTGAGGGTTGAATGATGAGAATTGATGTTTGTGGATAGAGATTTGAAGATTGCAGATTGAGTATTGAGTATTGAAAACTGTGAATTGATGATATTCTATTGAGGATTGAGGATTGACAACTGATTGTTGAGGACTGAGGGCTGAAGCTTGAGGATTCAGGATTGAGGATTCAGGATTGTGGTTTCAGGAGAGAGGACTGAAGATTGAGGATTGAGGATTGAGAATTGAGGATTGAGGGTTGAAGATTGAGGATTGAGGATTGAGGATTGAGGATTGAATATTGAGTATTGAGGATTGAAGATTGTGGATTGAGGATTGAGGACTGAGGATTGAGGATTGAAGACTGAGTGTTGAGGGTTGAGTGATGAGAATTGATGTTTGTGGATAGAGATTTGAAGATTGCAGGTTGAGTATTGAGTATTGAAAACTGTGAATTGATGATATTCTCTTGAGGATTGAGGATTGACAACTGATTGTTGAGGACTGAGGGCTGAAGGTTGAGGATTCAGGATTGAGGATTCAGGATTGTGGTTTGAGGACCGAGGATTGAAGATTGAGTATTGAGGATTGAGAATTGAAGATTGAGGATTGAGTATTGGTGGTTGTGGATTGAGGACGAGGACTGACGGTTGAGCATTGATGTTTCAGGTCTGAGGATTGAGGATTGAGGATTGAGAATTGAGGATTGAGGATTGAAGATTGAGGATTGGGTATTGCGTATTGAAGAATGAGGATTGAGTATTGAGTATTGAGGATTGAGGGTTGAAGATTAAGTATTGTGGATTGAGGATTGACGATTGAGGATTGAGGATTGAGGATTGAGGATTGAGGATTGAGGATTGAGGATTCAAGATTGAGTATTGAGGATTGAAGATTGAGGATTGAGGATTGAGGATTGGGGATTGAGGATTGAAGATTGAGTACTGAGGATTGAAGATTAAGATTGAGGATTGAGGATTGAGGATTGAGGATTGAGGATTGAGGATTGAAGGTTGAGTATTGAGGATTGGAGATTGAGGATAGAGGATTGAGGATTGACGATTGAGGATTGACGATTGAGGATTGAAGATTGAGTACTGAGGATTAAAGATTATGATTGAGGATTGAGGGTTGAGGACTGAGGATAGAGGATTGAGGATTGACGATTGAGGATTGAAGATTGAGAACTGAGGATTGAAGATTAAGATTGAGGGTTGAGGATTGAGGACTGAGGATTGAGGATTGAGGATTGAAGTTTCAGTATTGAGGATTGAAGTTTGAGAATTGAGGATTGAGGATTGAACATTGAGGACTGAGTGTTGAGGGTTGTGTGATGGGAATTGATGATTGTGGATAGAGATTTGAAGATTGCAGATTGAGTATTGAGTATTGAAAACTGTGAATTGAGTATATCCTATTGATGATTGAGGATTGACAACTGATTGTTGAGGACTGAGGGCTGAAGATTGAGGGTTCCGGATTGAGGATTCAGAATTGAAATTTGAGGACTGAGCATTGAGGAATGAAGATTGAGTACTGAAGATTGAAGATTGAGAATTGAGGATTGAGGATTGAGGATTGAGGATGAGGGCTGAGGGTTGAGGATTGAGGTTTGAGGACTGAGGACTGAGGATTGAGGATTGAGAATTGAGGATAGAGGATTGAGGGTTGAAGATTGAGGATTGGGTATTGAGTATTGAAGAATGAGGATTGAGGATTGAGGATTGAGGATTGAGGATTGAAGATTGAGTATTGAGGTTTGAAGATTGACGATCGAGGATTGAGAATTGAGGATTGAGTATTAAGGATTGAGGATTGAAGATTGAGTATTGAGGATTGAAAGTTGAGGATTGTGGATTGAGGATTGAGGATTGAGGATTGAATATTGACGATTGGGGACTGAGTGTTGAGGGTTGAATGATGAGAATTGATGTTTGTGGATAGAGATTTGAAGATTGCAGATTGAGTATTGAGTATTGAAAACTGTGAATTGATGATATTCTATTGAGGATTGAGGATTGACAACTGATTGTTGAGGACTGAGGGCTGAAGCTTGAGGATTCAGGATTGAGGATTCAGGATTGAGGTTTCAGGAGAGAGGACCGAAGATTGAGGATTGAGGATTGAGAATTGAGGATTGAGGGTTGAAGATTGAGGATTGAGGATTGAGGATTGAGGATTGAATATTGAGTATTGAGGATTGAAGATTGTGGATTGAGGATTGAGTGTTGAGGATTGAGGACGAGGACTGACGGTTGAGGATTGAGGTTTGAGGATTGAGGATTGAGGACTGAGGATTGAGGATTGAGGATTGAGCATTGAGGATTGAAGATTGAGGACTGAGGATTGAGGACTGAAGGTTGAGGATTAAGGATTGAGAATTGGGGATTGAGGATCTACGATTGGATATTGATTAAAGAGGATTGAGGATTGAGGATTGAGGATTGTGGATTGAATATTGAGTACTGAGGATTGAAGATTAAGGTTGAGGGTTGAGGATTGAGGATTGAGGATTGAGGATTGAAGATTGAGTATTGAGGATTGAAGATTGAGGATTGAGGATTGAGGATTGAGGATTGAGGATTGAGGACTGCGGATTGATGATTGAGGATTGGGTATTGAGGATTGAAGAATGAGGATTGAGGATTGAGGATTGAGGATTGAGGATTGAGGATTGAAGACTGAGTATTGAGGATTGAAGATTGAGGATTGAGGAGTGAGTATTGAAGATTGAGGATTTGGGACTGAGGATTGATGATTGAGGATTGAGGATTGAGGATTGAAGATTGAGTATTGAGTATTGAAGATTGAGGTTTGAGGATTGAGGATTGAGGATTGAGGATTGAAGATTGCGTACTGAGGATTGAAGATTAAGATTGAGGATTGAGGATTGAGGATTGAGGATTGAGGATTGAGGATTGAAGATTGAGGATTGCGTATTGAGGATAGAACATTGAGGATTGAGGATTGAGTATTGAGGATTGAGGATTGAGGATTGAAGATTGAATATTGATGATTGAAGATTGAGGATCGAGGATTGAGTGTTGTGGATTGAGGACGAGGACTGAGGGTAGAGTATTGATGTTTGAGGTCTGAGGATTGAGGATTGAGGATTGAGAATTGAGGATTGAGGATTGGGGATTGAAGATTGAGGATTGGGTGTTGAGGATTGAAGAATGGGGATTGAGGATTGAGGATTGAGTATTGAGGATTGAAGACTGAATATTGAGGATTGAAGATTGAGGATTGAGGATTGAGGGCTGAGGATTGAGGATTGAGGATTGCGGATAGAAGATTGAGGATTGGGTATTGCGGATTGGACATTGAGGATTGAGGATTGAGGATTGAGGATTGAGGATTGACGACTGAAGATTGAATATTGATGATTGAAGATTGAGGATTGAGGATTGAGAATTGAGGATTGAGGATTGGGGATTGAAGATTGAGGATTGGGTGTTGAGGATTGAAGAATGGGGATTGAGGATTGAGGATTGAGTATTGAGGATTGAAGACTGAATATAGAGGATTGAAGATTGAGGATTGAGGATTGAGGGCTGAGGATTGAGGATTGAGGATTGCGGATAGAAGATTGAGGATTGGGTATTGCGGATTGGACATTGAGGATTGAGGATTGAGGATTGAGGATTGAGGATTGACGACTGAAGATTGAATATTGATGATTGAAGATTGAGGATTGAGGATTGATGGTTGTGGATTGAGGACGAGGACTGAGAGTTGACCATTGCTGTTTGAGGTCTGAGGATTGAGGATTGAGGATTGAGAATTGAGGATTGAGGATTGAGGATTGAAGATTGAGGATTGGGTATTGAGGATTGAAGTATGAGGATTGAGGATTGAGGATTGAGGATTGAGGATTGAGGATTGAAGATTGAGTGTTGAGGATTGCAGATTGACGGTTTCGGATTGAGGATTGAGGACTGAGGATTGAGGATTGAGGATTGAGTATTGAAGGTTGAGTATTGAGGATTGAAGATTGAGGATTGAGGATTGAGGATTGAGGATTGAGGATTGAATATTGAGTACTGAGGATTGAAGATTAAGGTTGAGGGTTGAGGATTGAGGATTGAGGATTGAGGATTGAAGATTGAGTATTGAGGATTGAAGATTGAGGATTGAGGATTGAGGATTGAGGATTGAGGATTGAGGACTGCGGATTGATGATTGAGGATTGGGTATTGAGGATTGAAGAATGAGGATTGAGGATTGAGGATTGAGGATTGAGGATTGAGGATTGAAGACTGAGTATTGAGGATTGAAGATTGAGGATTGAGGAGTGGGTATTGAAGATTGAGGATTTGGGACTGAGGATTGATGATTGAGGATTGAGGATTGAGGATTGAAGATTGAGTATTGAGTATTGAAGATTGAGGTTTGAGGATTGAGGATTGAGGATTGAGGATTGAAGATTGCGTACTGAGGATTGAAGATTAAGATTGAGGATTGAGGATTGAGGATTGAGGATTGAGGATTGAGGATTGAAGATTGAGGATTGCGTATTGAGGATAGAACATTGAGGATTGAGGATTGAGTATTGAGGATTGAGGATTGAGGATTGAAGATTGAATATTGATGATTGAAGATTGAGGATCGAGGATTGAGTGTTGTGGATTGAGGACGAGGACTGAGGGTAGAGTATTGATGTTTGAGGTCTGAGGATTGAGGATTGAGGATTGAGAATTGAGGATTGAGGATTGGGGATTGAAGATTGAGGATTGGGTGTTGAGGATTGAAGAATGGGGATTAAGGATTGAGGATTGAGTATTGAGGATTGAAGACTGAATATTGAGGATTGAAGATTGAGGATTGAGGATTGAGGGCTGAGGATTGAGGATTGAGGATTGCGGATAGAAGATTGAGGATTGGGTATTGCGGATTGGACATTGAGGATTGAGGATTGAGGATTGAGGATTGAGGATTGACGACTGAAGATTGAATATTGATGATTGAAGATTGAGGATTGAGGATTGATGGTTGTGGATTGAGGACGAGGACTGAGAGTTGACCATTGCTGTTTGAGGTCTGAGGATTGAGGATTGAGGATTGAGAATTGAGGATTGAGGATTGAGGATTGAAGATTGAGGATTGGGTATTGAGGATTGAAGAATGAGGATTGAGGATTGAGGACTGAGGATTGAGGATTGAAGACTGAGTGTTGAGGGTTGAGTGATGAGAATTGATGTTGGTGGATAGAGATTTGAAGATTGCAGATTGAATATTGAGTATTGAAAACTGTGAATTGATGATATTCTCTTGAGGATTGAGGTTTGACAACTGATTGTTGAGGACTGAGGGCTGAAGGTTGAGGATTCAGGATTGAGGATTCAGGATTGTGGTTTGAGGGCCGAGGATTGAGGATTGAGGATTGAGGATTGAGAATTGAAGATTGAGGATTGAGTATTGGGGGTTGTGGATTGAGGACGAGGACTGACGGTTGAGTATTGATGTTTGAGGTCTGAGGATTGAGGATTGAGGATTGAGAATTGAGGACTGAGGATTGAAGATTGAGGATTGGGTATTGAGTATTGAAGAATGAGGATTGAGTATCGAGTATTGAGGGTTGAGGATTGAAGATTGAGTATTGAGGATTGAAGACTGACGACTGAGGATTGAGGATTGAGGATTGAGGATTGAGGATTGAGGATTGAGGATTGAGGATTGAGGATTCAAGATTGAGTATTGAGGATTGAAGATTGAGGATTGAGGATTGAGGATTGAGGATTGAGGGTTGAAGATTGAGTACTGACGATTGAAGATTAAGATTGAGGATTGAGGATTGAGGATTGAGGATTGAGGATTGAGGATTGAGGATTGAGTATTGAGGATTGAAGATTGAGGATAGAGGATTGAGGATTGAGGGTTGAGGATTGGAGATTGAGTACTGAGGATTGAAGATTAAGATTGAGGATTGAGGATTGAGGATTGAGGATTGAGGGTTCAGTATTGAGGATTGAAGATTGAGAATTGAGGATTGAGGATTGAACATTGAGGACTGAGTGTTGAGGGTTGAGTGATGAGAATTGATGTTTGTGGATAGAGATTTGAAGGTTGCAGATTGAGTATTGAGTATTGATAACTGTGAATTGAGTATATTCTATTGATGATTGAGGATTGACAACTGATTGTTGAGGACTGAGGGCTGAAGATTGAGGGTTCCGGATTGAGGATTCAGAATGGAAATTTGAGGACTGAGCATTGAGGATTGAAGATTGAGTATTGAATATTGAAGATTGAGAATTGAGGATTGAGGATTGAGGATTGAGGATGAGGGCTGATGGTTGAGGATTGAGGTTTGAGTTCTGAGGACTGAGGATTGAGGATTGAGAATTGAGGATTGAGGATTGAGGGTAGAAGATTGAGGATTGGGTATTGAGTGTTGAAGACTGAGGATTGAGGATTGAGGATTGAGGATTGAGGATTGAAGATTGAGTATTGAGGATTGAAGATTGACGATCGAGGATTGAGAATTGAGGATTGAGTATTGAGGATTGAGGACTGAAGATTGAGTATTGAGGATTGAAGGTTGAGGATTGTGGACTGATGATTGAGGATTGAGGATTGAATATTGAGGATTGGGGACTGAGTGTTGAGGGTTGAATGATGAGAATTGATGTTTGTGGATAGAGATTTGAAGATTGCAGATTGAGTATTGAGTATTGAAAACTGTGAATTGATGATATTCTATTGAGGATTGAGGATTGACAACTGATTGTTGAGGACTGAGAGCTGAAGCTTGAGGATTCAGGATTGAGGATTCAGGATTGAGGATCGAGGAGAGAGGACTGAGGATTGAGGATTGAGGATTGAGAATTGAGGATTGAGGATTGAGGATTGAAGATTGAGGATTGGCTGTTGAGGATTGAACATTGATGATTGAGGGTTGAGGATTGAGGATTGAGGATTGAAGGCTGACTATTGATGAATGAAGATTGAGGATTGAGGATTGAGGGTTGTGGATTGAGAGCGAGGACTGAGGGTTGAGTGTTGATGCCTGAGGTCTGAGGATTGAGGATTGAGGATTGCGAACTGAGGATTGAGGATTGAGGATTGAAGATTGAGGATTGGGTATTGAGGATTGGGGAATGAGGGTTGAAGAATGAGGATTGGGGATTGAGTATTGAGGATTGAGTATTGAATATTGAGTATTGAGGATTGAATATTGAGGATTGAGGATTGAGGATTGAAGATTGAGGATTGATGATTGAGTATTGAGGATTGAAGAAAGAGGATTGAGGATTGAGGATTGAGGATTGAGGATTGAGGATTGAGGATTGAGGATTGAGGACTGAGGATTAAGGATTGAGGATTGAAAGTTCAGTATTGAGGATTGAAGATTGAGAATTGAGGATTGAGGATTGAACATTGAGGACTGAGTCTTGAGGATTGAAGATTGAGGATTGCGTATTGAGGAAAGAACATTGAGGATTGAGTATTGAGTATTGAGGATTGAGAATTGAGGATTGAAGATTGAATATTGATGATTGAAGATTGAGGATCGAGGATTGAGTTTTGTGGATTGAGGACGAGGACTGAGGGTAGAGTATTGATGTTTGAAGTCTGAGGATTCAGGATTGAGGATTGAGAGTTGAAGATTGAGGATTGAGGATTGAAGACTGAGGATTCGATATTGAGGAATGAAGAATGAGGATTGAGGAGTGAGGACTGAGGATTGAGGATTGCAGATTGAGTATTGAGGATTGAAGATTGAGGACTGAGGATTGAGGATTGAGGATTGACGATTAAGGATTGAGGATTGAGGATTGAGGATTGAGGAATGAAGGTTGAGGATTGCGTATTGAGGATAGAACATTGAGGATTGAGGATTGAGTATTGAGGATTGAGGGTTGAGGATTGAAGATTGAATATTGATGATTGAAGATTGAGGATCGAGGATTGAGAGTTGTGGATTGAGGACGAGGACTGACGGTTGAGTATTGAGTATTGAGGATTGAAGATTGAGTATTGAGGATTGAAGATTGAGGATTGAGGATTGAGGGTTGAGGATTGAGGATTGAAGATTGAGTACTGATGATTGAGGATTGAAGATTGCGGACTGGGTATTGAGGATTGAAGAATGAGGATTGATCATTGAGGATTGAGGATTGAGGATTGAGGATTGAAAACTGAGTATTGAGGATTGAAGATTGAGGATTGAGGAGTGAGTATTGAAGATTGAGGATTTGGGACTGAGGATTGAAGATTGAGGATTGAGGATTGAGGATTGAGGATTGAGGATTGAGGATTGAGGATTGAAGACTGAGGATTGAGGATTGCGGGTTGAAGATTGAGGATTGGGTATTGATGATTGAAGAATGAGGATCTAGGATTGGATATTGAGGATTGAGGATTGAGGATTGAGGATTGAATATTGAGTATTGAGAATTGAGAATTGAGGATGAGGGCTGAGGGTTGAGGATTGAGGTTTGAGGAACGAGGATTGAGGGTTGAGGATTGAGGACTGAGGACTGACGATTGAGTATTGAGGATTGAGGATTGATTACTGAGGATTGAGGATTGAGGATTGAGGATTGAGGATTGGGTTTGATTATTGAAGATTCAGTATTGAGGATTGAAGATTGAGAATTGAAGATTGAGGATTGAACATTGAGGACTGAGCGTTCAGGGTTGAGTGATGAGAATTGATGTTGGTGGATAGAGATTTGAAGATTGCAGATTGAGTATTGAGTATTGAAAACTGTGAATTGAGGATATTCTATTGCGGATTGAGGAGTGACAACTGATTGTTGAGGACTGAGGGCTGAAGATTGAGGATGCCGGATTGAGGATTCAGAATTGAGGTTTGAGGCCTGAGGATTGAGGTTTGAAGATTGAGTATTGAGGATTGAAGATTGAGGATTGAGGATTGAGGTTTGAGGACTGAGAACTGAGGATTGAGGGTTGAGAATTGAGGATTGAGGATTGAGGATTGAAGATTGAGGATTGGCTATTGAGGATTGAAGAATGAGGATTGAGGATTGAGGACTGAGGATCGAGGATTGAGGATTGAAGATTGAGTATTCAGGATTGGAGATTGACGATTGAGGATTGAGGATTGGGGATTGAGGATTGAGGATTGAAGATTGCGTACTGAGGATTGAAGGTTGAGGATTGTGGATTGAGGATTGAGGATTGAGACTTGAATATTGAGTATTGGGGACTGAGTGTTGAGGGTTGAGTGATGAGAATTGATGTTTGAGGATAGAGATTTGAAGATTGCAGATTGAGTATTGAGTATTGAAAACTGTGAATTGATGATATTCTCTTGAGGATTGACGATTGACAACTGATTGTTGAGGACTGAGGTCTGAAGGTTGAGGATTCAGGATTGCGGATTCAGGATTGTGGTTTGAGGACCGAGGATTGAGTATTGAGGATTGAAGAATGAGGATTGAGGATTGAGGATTGAGGATTGAGGGTTGTGGATTAAGGACGAGGACTGAGGGTTGAGTATTGATGTTTGAAGTCTGAGGATTCAGGATTGAGGATTGAGAATTGAGGATTGAGGATTGAGGATTGAAGATTGAGGATTCGGTATTGAGGATTGAAGAATGAGGATTGAGGAGTGAGGACTGAGGATTGAGGATTGCAGATTGAGTATTGAGGATTGAAGATTGAGGACTGAGGATTGAGGACTGAGGATTGACGATTGAGGACTGAGGATTGAGGATTGAGGATTGAGGATTGAGGATTGAAGGTTGAGGATTGCGTATTGAGGATAGAACATTGAGGATTGAGGATTGAGTATTGAGGATTGAGGATTGAGGATTGAAGGTTGAATATTGATGATTGAAGATTGAGGATCGAGGATTGAGCGTTGTGGATTGAGGACGAGGACTGACGGTTGAGTATTGAGTATTGCGGATTGAGGATTGAAGATTGAGTATTGAGGATTGCAGATTGACGGTTTCGGATTGAGGATTGAAGATTGAGGATTGAGGATTGAGGATTGAGGATTGAAGATTGAGTATTGAGGATTGAAGATTGAGGATTGAGGATTGAGAATTGAGGATTGAGGATTGAATATTGAGTACTGAGGATTGAAGATTAAGATTGAGGGTTGAGGATTGAGGATTGAGGATTGAGGATTGAAGATTGAGTATTGAGGATTGAAGATTGAGGATTGAGGATTGAGGATTGAGGTTTGAGGACTGAGGACTGAGGATTGAGGATTGAGAATTGAGGATTGAGGATTGAGGACTGAAGATTGAGGATTGGGTATTGAGGATTGGAGAATGAGAATTGAGGATTGAGGATTGAGGATTGAGTGTTGAGGTTTGAAGATTGTGTATTGAGGGTTGAAGACTGACGATTGAGGATTGAGGATTGAGGATTGAGGATCGAGGATTGAGGATTGAGGATTGAGTATTCAGGATTGGAGATTGACGATTGAGAATTGAGGACCGAGGATTGAGGACTGAGGATTGAAGAATGAGTATTGAGGATTGAAGACTGAGGATTGAGGATTGAGGATTGAGGATTGAGGTTTGAATATTGAGGATTGGGGACTGTGTGTTGAGGGTTGAGGATTGAGGCTTGACGATTGAAGGTTGAGGATTGCGTATTGAGGATAGAACATTGAGGATTGAGGATTGAGTATTGAGGATCGAGGATTGAGGATTGAAGATCGAATATTGATGATTGAATACTGAGGATCGAGGTTTGAGGGTTGTGGATTGAGGACGAGGACTGAGGGTTGTGTATTGATGTTTGAGGCCTGAGGATTGAAGGTTGAGGATTGAGAATTGAGGATTGAGGATTGAGGATTGAAGATTGAGGATTGGGTGTTGAGGATTGAAGAATGAGGATTGAGGATTGAGGATTGAGGATTGAGGATTGAGGATTGAAGATTGAGTATTGAGGATTGAAGATTGAGGATTGAGGATTGAGGATTGAGGATTGAGGATTGAGGATTGAGGATTGCGGATAGAATATTGAGGATTGGGTATTGCGGATTGAACACTGGGGTTTGAGGATTGAGGATTGAGGATTGAGGATTGAGGATTGAGGATTGCGTATTGAGTATTGAAGAATGAGGATTGAGTATCGAGTATTGAGGGTTGAGGATTGAAGATTGAGTATTGAGGATTGAAGACTGACGACTGAGGATTGAGGATTGAGGATTGAGGATTGAGGATTGAGGATTGAGGATTGAGGATTGAGGATTCAAGATTGAGTATTGAGGATTGAAGATTGAGGATTGAGGATTGAGGATTGAGGATTGAGGGTTGAAGATTGAGTACTGACGATTGAAGATTAAGATTGAGGATTGAGGATTGAGGATTGAGGATTGAGGACTGAGGATTGAGGATTGAGTATTGAGGATTGAAGATTGAGGATAGAGGATTGAGGATTGAGGGTTGAGGATTGGAGATTGAGTACTGAGGATTGAAGATTAAGATTGAGGATTGAGGATTGAGGATTGAGGATTGAGGGTTCAGTATTGAGGATTGAAGATTGAGAATTGAGGATTGAGGATTGAACATTGAGGACTGAGTGTTGAGGGTTGAGTGATGAGAATTGATGTTTGTGGATAGAGATTTGAAGGTTGCAGATTGAGTATTGAGTATTGATAACTGTGAATTGAGTATATTCTATTGATGATTGAGGATTGACAACTGATTGTTGAGGACTGAGGGCTGAAGATTGAGGGTTCCGGATTGAGGATTCAGAATGGAAATTTGAGGACTGAGCATTGAGGATTGAAGATTGAGTATTGAATATTGAAGATTGAGAATTGAGGATTGAGGATTGAGGATTGAGGATGAGGGCTGATGGTTGAGGATTGAGGTTTGAGTTCTGAGGACTGAGGATTGAGGATTGAGAATTGAGGATTGAGGATTGAGGGTAGAAGATTGAGGATTGGGTATTGAGTGTTGAAGACTGAGGATTGAGGATTGAGGATTGAGGATTGAGGATTGAAGATTGAGTATTGAGGATTGAAGATTGACGATCGAGGATTGAGAATTGAGGATTGAGTATTGAGGATTGAGGACTGAAGATTGAGTATTGAGGATTGAAGGTTGAGGATTGTGGACTGATGATTGAGGATTGAGGATTGAATATTGAGGATTGGGGACTGAGTGTTGAGGGTTGAATGATGAGAATTGATGTTTGTGGATAGAGATTTGAAGATTGCAGATTGAGTATTGAGTATTGAAAACTGTGAATTGATGATATTCTATTGAGGATTGAGGATTGACAACTGATTGTTGAGGACTGAGAGCTGAAGCTTGAGGATTCAGGATTGAGGATTCAGGATTGAGGATCGAGGAGAGAGGACTGAGGATTGAGGATTGAGGATTGAGGATTGAGGATTGAGGATTGAGGATTGAAGATTGAGGATTGGCTGTTGAGGATTGAACATTGATGATTGAGGGTTGAGGATTGAGGATTGAGGATTGAAGGCTGACTATTGATGAATGAAGATTGAGGATTGAGGATTGAGGGTTGTGGATTGAGAGCGAGGACTGAGGGTTGAGTGTTGATGCCTGAGGTCTGAGGATTGAGGATTGAGGATTGCGAACTGAGGATTGAGGATTGAGGATTGAAGATTGAGGATTGGGTATTGAGGATTGGGGAATGAGGGTTGAAGAATGAGGATTGGGGATTGAGTATTGAGGATTGAGTATTGAATATTGAGTATTGAGGATTGAATATTGAGGATTGAGGATTGAGGATTGAAGATTGAGGATTGATGATTGAGTATTGAGGATTGAAGAAAGAGGATTGAGGATTGAGGATTGAGGATTGAGGATTGAGGATTGAGGATTGAGGATTGAGGACTGAGGATTAAGGATTGAGGATTGAAAGTTCAGTATTGAGGATTGAAGATTGAGAATTGAGGATTGAGGATTGAACATTGAGGACTGAGTCTTGAGGATTGAAGATTGAGGATTGCGTATTGAGGAAAGAACATTGAGGATTGAGTATTGAGTATTGAGGATTGAGAATTGAGGATTGAAGATTGAATATTGATGATTGAAGATTGAGGATCGAGGATTGAGTTTTGTGGATTGAGGACGAGGACTGAGGGTAGAGTATTGATGTTTGAAGTCTGAGGATTCAGGATTGAGGATTGAGAGTTGAAGATTGAGGATTGAGGATTGAAGACTGAGGATTCGATATTGAGGAATGAAGAATGAGGATTGAGGAGTGAGGACTGAGGATTGAGGATTGCAGATTGAGTATTGAGGATTGAAGATTGAGGACTGAGGATTGAGGATTGAGGATTGACGATTAAGGATTGAGGATTGAGGATTGAGGATTGAGGAATGAAGGTTGAGGATTGCGTATTGAGGATAGAACATTGAGGATTGAGGATTGAGTATTGAGGATTGAGGGTTGAGGATTGAAGATTGAATATTGATGATTGAAGATTGAGGATCGAGGATTGAGAGTTGTGGATTGAGGACGAGGACTGACGGTTGAGTATTGAGTATTGAGGATTGAAGATTGAGTATTGAGGATTGAAGATTGAGGATTGAGGATTGAGGGTTGAGGATTGAGGATTGAAGATTGAGTACTGATGATTGAGGATTGAAGATTGCGGACTGGGTATTGAGGATTGAAGAATGAGGATTGATCATTGAGGATTGAGGATTGAGGATTGAGGATTGAAAACTGAGTATTGAGGATTGAAGATTGAGGATTGAGGAGTGAGTATTGAAGATTGAGGATTTGGGACTGAGGATTGAAGATTGAGGATTGAGGATTGAGGATTGAGGATTGAGGATTGAGGATTGAGGATTGAAGACTGAGGATTGAGGATTGCGGGTTGAAGATTGAGGATTGGGTATTGATGATTGAAGAATGAGGATCTAGGATTGGATATTGAGGATTGAGGATTGAGGATTGAGGATTGAATATTGAGTATTGAGAATTGAGAATTGAGGATGAGGGCTGAGGGTTGAGGATTGAGGTTTGAGGAACGAGGATTGAGGGTTGAGGATTGAGGACTGAGGACTGACGATTGAGTATTGAGGATTGAGGATTGATTACTGAGGATTGAGGATTGAGGATTGAGGATTGAGGATTGGGTTTGATTATTGAAGATTCAGTATTGAGGATTGAAGATTGAGAATTGAAGATTGAGGATTGAACATTGAGGACTGAGCGTTCAGGGTTGAGTGATGAGAATTGATGTTGGTGGATAGAGATTTGAAGATTGCAGATTGAGTATTGAGTATTGAAAACTGTGAATTGAGGATATTCTATTGCGGATTGAGGAGTGACAACTGATTGTTGAGGACTGAGGGCTGAAGATTGAGGATGCCGGATTGAGGATTCAGAATTGAGGTTTGAGGCCTGAGGATTGAGGTTTGAAGATTGAGTATTGAGGATTGAAGATTGAGGATTGAGGATTGAGGTTTGAGGACTGAGAACTGAGGATTGAGGGTTGAGAATTGAGGATTGAGGATTGAGGATTGAAGATTGAGGATTGGCTATTGAGGATTGAAGAATGAGGATTGAGGATTGAGGACTGAGGATCGAGGATTGAGGATTGAAGATTGAGTATTCAGGATTGGAGATTGACGATTGAGGATTGAGGATTGGGGATTGAGGATTGAGGATTGAAGATTGCGTACTGAGGATTGAAGGTTGAGGATTGTGGATTGAGGATTGAGGATTGAGACTTGAATATTGAGTATTGGGGACTGAGTGTTGAGGGTTGAGTGATGAGAATTGATGTTTGAGGATAGAGATTTGAAGATTGCAGATTGAGTATTGAGTATTGAAAACTGTGAATTGATGATATTCTCTTGAGGATTGACGATTGACAACTGATTGTTGAGGACTGAGGTCTGAAGGTTGAGGATTCAGGATTGCGGATTCAGGATTGTGGTTTGAGGACCGAGGATTGAGTATTGAGGATTGAAGAATGAGGATTGAGGATTGAGGATTGAGGATTGAGGGTTGTGGATTAAGGACGAGGACTGAGGGTTGAGTATTGATGTTTGAAGTCTGAGGATTCAGGATTGAGGATTGAGAATTGAGGATTGAGGATTGAGGATTGAAGATTGAGGATTCGGTATTGAGGATTGAAGAATGAGGATTGAGGAGTGAGGACTGAGGATTGAGGATTGCAGATTGAGTATTGAGGATTGAAGATTGAGGACTGAGGATTGAGGACTGAGGATTGACGATTGAGGACTGAGGATTGAGGATTGAGGATTGAGGATTGAGGATTGAAGGTTGAGGATTGCGTATTGAGGATAGAACATTGAGGATTGAGGATTGAGTATTGAGGATTGAGGATTGAGGATTGAAGGTTGAATATTGATGATTGAAGATTGAGGATCGAGGATTGAGCGTTGTGGATTGAGGACGAGGACTGACGGTTGAGTATTGAGTATTGCGGATTGAGGATTGAAGATTGAGTATTGAGGATTGCAGATTGACGGTTTCGGATTGAGGATTGAAGATTGAGGATTGAGGATTGAGGATTGAGGATTGAAGATTGAGTATTGAGGATTGAAGATTGAGGATTGAGGATTGAGAATTGAGGATTGAGGATTGAATATTGAGTACTGAGGATTGAAGATTAAGATTGAGGGTTGAGGATTGAGGATTGAGGATTGAGGATTGAAGATTGAGTATTGAGGATTGAAGATTGAGGATTGAGGATTGAGGATTGAGGTTTGAGGACTGAGGACTGAGGATTGAGGATTGAGAATTGAGGATTGAGGATTGAGGACTGAAGATTGAGGATTGGGTATTGAGGATTGGAGAATGAGAATTGAGGATTGAGGATTGAGGATTGAGTGTTGAGGTTTGAAGATTGTGTATTGAGGGTTGAAGACTGACGATTGAGGATTGAGGATTGAGGATTGAGGATCGAGGATTGAGGATTGAGGATTGAGTATTCAGGATTGGAGATTGACGATTGAGAATTGAGGACCGAGGATTGAGGACTGAGGATTGAAGAATGAGTATTGAGGATTGAAGACTGAGGATTGAGGATTGAGGATTGAGGATTGAGGTTTGAATATTGAGGATTGGGGACTGTGTGTTGAGGGTTGAGGATTGAGGCTTGACGATTGAAGGTTGAGGATTGCGTATTGAGGATAGAACATTGAGGATTGAGGATTGAGTATTGAGGATCGAGGATTGAGGATTGAAGATCGAATATTGATGATTGAATACTGAGGATCGAGGTTTGAGGGTTGTGGATTGAGGACGAGGACTGAGGGTTGTGTATTGATGTTTGAGGCCTGAGGATTGAAGGTTGAGGATTGAGAATTGAGGATTGAGGATTGAGGATTGAAGATTGAGGATTGGGTGTTGAGGATTGAAGAATGAGGATTGAGGATTGAGGATTGAGGATTGAGGATTGAGGATTGAAGATTGAGTATTGAGGATTGAAGATTGAGGATTGAGGATTGAGGATTGAGGATTGAGGATTGAGGATTGAGGATTGCGGATAGAATATTGAGGATTGGGTATTGCGGATTGAACACTGGGGTTTGAGGATTGAGGATTGAGGATTGAGGATTGAGGATTTAGAATTGAGGATTGAGGATGAGGATTGAAGATTGAGGATTGGGTATTGAGGATTGAAGAATGAGGATTGAGGATCGAGGATTGAGGACTGAGGATTGAGGATTGAAGACTGAGTATTGAGGATTGAAGGTTGAGGATTGAGGAGTGAGTATTGAAGATTGAGGATTTGGGACTGAGGATTGAAGATTGAGGATTGAGGATTGAGGATTGAGGATTGAGGATTGAGGATTGAAGATTGAGGATTGGGTATTGAGGATTGAAGTATGAGGATTGAGGATTGAGGATTGAGGATTGAGGACTGAAGATTGAGTGTTGAGGATTGAAGATTGACGATTGAGGATTGAGGATTGAGGATTGAGGATTGAGGATTGTGGATTGAGGGTTGAGGATTGAAGATTGAGTATCGAGGATTGAAGGTTGAGGATTGCGTATTGAGGGTAGAACATTGAGGATTGAGGATTGAGTATTGAGGATTGAGGATTGAGGATTGAAGGTTGAATATTGATGATTGAAGATTGAGGATCGAGGATTGAGCGTTGTGGATTGAGGACGAGGACTGACGGTTGACTATTGAGTATTGCGGATTGAGGATTGAAGATTGAGTATTGAGGATTGCAGATTGACGGTTTCGGATTGAGGATTGAGGATTGAGGATTGAGGATTGAGGATTGAGGATTGAAGATTGAGTATTGAGGATTGAAGATTGAGGATTGAGGATTGAGGATTGAGGATTGAGGATTGAATATTGAGTACTGAGGATCGAAGATTAAGATTGAGGGTTGAGGATTGAGGATTGAGGATTGAGGATTGAAGATTGACGGTTTCGGATTGAGGATTGAAGATTGAGGATTGAAGATTGAGTATTGAGGATTGAAGATTGAGGATTGAGGATTGAGAATTGAGGATTGAGGATTGAATATTGAGTACTGAGGATTGAAGATTAAGATTGAGGGTTGAGGATTGAGGATTGAGGATTGAGGATTGAAGATTGAGTATTGAGGATTGAAGATTGAGGATTGAGGATTGAGGATTGAGGTTTGAGGACTGAGGACTGAGGATTGAGGATTGAGAATTGAGGATTGAGGATTGAGGACTGAAGATTGAGGATTGGGTATTGAGGATTGGAGAATGAGAATTGAGGATTGAGGATTGAGGATTGAGTGTTGAGGTTTGAAGATTGTGTATTGAGGGTTGAAGACTGACGATTGAGGATTGAGGATTGAGGATTGAGGATCGAGGATTGAGGATTGAGGATTGAGTATTCAGGATTGGAGATTGACGATTGAGAATTGAGGACCGAGGATTGAGGACTGAGGATTGAAGAATGAGTATTGAGGATTGAAGACTGAGGATTGAGGATTGAGGATTGAGGATTGAGGTTTGAATATTGAGGATTGGGGACTGTGTGTTGAGGGTTGAGGATTGAGGCTTGACGATTGAAGGTTGAGGATTGCGTATTGAGGATAGAACATTGAGGATTGAGGATTGAGTATTGAGGATTGAGGATTGAGGATTGAAGATCGAATATTGATGATTGAATACTGAGGATCGAGGTTTGAGGGTTGTGGATTGAGGACGAGGACTGAGGGTTGTGTATTGATGTTTGAGGCCTGAGGATTGAAGGTTGAGGATTGAGAATTGAGGATTGAGGATTGAGGATTGAAGATTGAGGATTGGGTGTTGAGGATTGAAGAATGAGGATTGAGGATTGAGGATTGAGGATTGAGGATTGAGGATTGAAGATTGAGTATTGAGGATTGAAGATTGAGGATTGAGGATTGAGGATTGAGGATTGAGGATTGAGGATTGAGGATTGCGGATAGAATATTGAGGATTGGGTATTGCGGATTGAACACTGGGGTTTGAGGATTGAGGATTGAGGATTGAGGATTGAGGATTTAGAATTGAGGATTGAGGATGAGGATTGAAGATTGAGGATTGGGTATTGAGGATTGAAGAATGAGGATTGAGGATCGAGGATTGAGGACTGAGGATTGAGGATTGAAGACTGAGTATTGAGGATTGAAGGTTGAGGATTGAGGAGTGAGTATTGAAGATTGAGGATTTGGGACTGAGGATTGAAGATTGAGGATTGAGGATTGAGGATTGAGGATTGAGGATTGAGGATTGAAGATTGAGGATTGGGTATTGAGGATTGAAGTATGAGGATTGAGGATTGAGGATTGAGGATTGAGGACTGAAGATTGAGTGTTGAGGATTGAAGATTGACGATTGAGGATTGAGGATTGAGGATTGAGGATTGAGGATTGTGGATTGAGGGTTGAGGATTGAAGATTGAGTATCGAGGATTGAAGGTTGAGGATTGCGTATTGAGGGTAGAACATTGAGGATTGAGGATTGAGTATTGAGGATTGAGGATTGAGGATTGAAGGTTGAATATTGATGATTGAAGATTGAGGATCGAGGATTGAGCGTTGTGGATTGAGGACGAGGACTGACGGTTGACTATTGAGTATTGCGGATTGAGGATTGAAGATTGAGTATTGAGGATTGCAGATTGACGGTTTCGGATTGAGGATTGAGGATTGAGGATTGAGGATTGAGGATTGAGGATTGAAGATTGAGTATTGAGGATTGAAGATTGAGGATTGAGGATTGAGGATTGAGGATTGAGGATTGAATATTGAGTACTGAGGATCGAAGATTAAGATTGAGGGTTGAGGATTGAGGATTGAGGATTGAGGATTGAAGATTGAGTATTGAGGATTGAAGATTGAGGATTGAGGATTGAGGATTGAGGATTGAGGATTGAGGACTGAGGATTGAAGATTGAGGATTGGGTATAGAGGATTGAAGAATGAGGATTGAGGATTGAGGATTGAGGATTGAGGATTGAGGATTGAGGATTGAAGACTGAGTATTGAGGATTGAAGATTGAGGATTGAGGAGTGAGTATTGAAGATTGAGGATTTGGGACTGAGGATTGAGGATTGAGGATTGAGGATTGAGGATTGAAGATTGAGTATTGAGTATTGAAGATTGAGGTTTGAGGATTGAGGATTGAGGATTGAGGATTGAAGATTGCGTACTGAGGATTGAAGATTAAGATTGAGGATTGAGGATTGAGGATTGAGGATTGAGGATTGAGGATTGAAGATTGAGGATTGCGTATTGAGGATAGAACATTGAGGATTGAGGATTGAGTATTGAGGATTGAGGATTGAGGATTGAAGATTGAATATTGATGATTGAAGATTGTGGATCGAGGATTGAGTGTTGTGGATTGAGGACGAGGACTGAGGGTAGAGTATTGATGTTTGAGGTCTGAGGATTGAGGATTGAGGATTGAGAATTGAGGATTGAGGATTGGGGATTGAAGATTGAGGATTGGGTGTTGAGGATTGAAGAATGGGGATTGAGGATTGAGGATTGAGTATTGAGGATTGAAGACTGAGTATTGAGGATTGAAGATTGAGGATTGAGGACTGAGGATTGAGGATTGAGGATTGCGGATAAAAGATTGAGGATTGGGTATTGCGGATTGGACATTGAGGATTGAGGATTGAGGATTGAGGATTGAGGATTGACGACTGAAGATTGAATATTGATGATTGAAGATTGAGGATTGAGGATTGATGGTTGTGGATTGAGGACGAGGACTGAGGGTTGACCATTGCTGTTTGAGGTCTGAGGATTGAGGATTGAGGATTGAGAATTGAGGATTGAGGATTGAGGATTGAAGATTGAGGATTGGGTATTGAGGATTGAAGAATGAGGATTGAGGATTGAGGACTGACGATTGAGGATTGAAGACTGAGTGTTGAGGGTTGAGTGATGAGAATTGATGTTGGTGGATAGAGATTTGAAGATTGCAGATTGAATATTGAGTATTGAAAACTGTGAATTGATGATATTCTCTTGAGGATTGACGATTGACAACTGATTGTTGAGGACTGAGGGCTGACGGTTGAGGATTCAGGATTGAGGATTCAGGATTGTGGTTTGAGGATCGAGGATTGAGGATTGAGGATTGAGGATTTAGAATTGAGGATTGAGGATGAGGATTGAAGATTGAGGATTGGGTATTGAGGATTGAAGAATGAGGATTGAGGATCGAGGATTGAGGACTGAGGATTGAGGATTGAAGACTGAGTATTGAGGATTGAAGGTTGAGGATTGAGGAGTGAGTATTGAAGATTGAGGATTTGGGACTGAGGATTGAAGATTGAGGATTGAGGATTGAGGATTGAGGATTGAGGATTGAGGATTGAAGATTGAGGATTGGGTATTGAGGATTGAAGTATGAGGATTGAGGATTGAGGATTGAGGATTGAGGACTGAAGATTGAGTGTTGAGGATTGAAGATTGACGATTGAGGATTGAGGATTGAGGATTGAGGATTGAGGATTGTGGATTGAGGGTTGAGGATTGAAGATTGAGTATCGAGGATTGAAGGTTGAGGATTGCGTATTGAGGGTAGAACATTGAGGATTGAGGATTGAGTATTGAGGATTGAGGATTGAGGATTGAAGGTTGAATATTGATGATTGAAGATTGAGGATCGAGGATTGAGCGTTGTGGATTGAGGACGAGGACTGACGGTTGACTATTGAGTATTGCGGATTGAGGATTGAAGATTGAGTATTGAGGATTGCAGATTGACGGTTTCGGATTGAGGATTGAGGATTGAGGATTGAGGATTGAGGATTGAGGATTGAAGATTGAGTATTGAGGATTGAAGATTGAGGATTGAGGATTGAGGATTGAGGATTGAGGATTGAATATTGAGTACTGAGGATCGAAGATTAAGATTGAGGGTTGAGGATTGAGGATTGAGGATTGAGGATTGAAGATTGACGGTTTCGGATTGAGGATTGAAGATTGAGGATTGAAGATTGAGTATTGAGGATTGAAGATTGAGGATTGAGGATTGAGAATTGAGGATTGAGGATTGAATATTGAGTACTGAGGATTGAAGATTAAGATTGAGGGTTGAGGATTGAGGATTGAGGATTGAGGATTGAAGATTGAGTATTGAGGATTGAAGATTGAGGATTGAGGATTGAGGATTGAGGTTTGAGGACTGAGGACTGAGGATTGAGGATTGAGAATTGAGGATTGAGGATTGAGGACTGAAGATTGAGGATTGGGTATTGAGGATTGGAGAATGAGAATTGAGGATTGAGGATTGAGGATTGAGTGTTGAGGTTTGAAGATTGTGTATTGAGGGTTGAAGACTGACGATTGAGGATTGAGGATTGAGGATTGAGGATCGAGGATTGAGGATTGAGGATTGAGTATTCAGGATTGGAGATTGACGATTGAGAATTGAGGACCGAGGATTGAGGACTGAGGATTGAAGAATGAGTATTGAGGATTGAAGACTGAGGATTGAGGATTGAGGATTGAGGATTGAGGTTTGAATATTGAGGATTGGGGACTGTGTGTTGAGGGTTGAGGATTGAGGCTTGACGATTGAAGGTTGAGGATTGCGTATTGAGGATAGAACATTGAGGATTGAGGATTGAGTATTGAGGATTGAGGATTGAGGATTGAAGATCGAATATTGATGATTGAATACTGAGGATCGAGGTTTGAGGGTTGTGGATTGAGGACGAGGACTGAGGGTTGTGTATTGATGTTTGAGGCCTGAGGATTGAAGGTTGAGGATTGAGAATTGAGGATTGAGGATTGAGGATTGAAGATTGAGGATTGGGTGTTGAGGATTGAAGAATGAGGATTGAGGATTGAGGATTGAAGACTGAGTATTGAGGATTGAAGGTTGAGGATTGAGGAGTGAGTATTGAAGATTGAGGATTTGGGACTGAGGATTGAAGATTGAGGATTGAGGATTGAGGATTGAGGATTGAGGATTGAGGATTGAAGATTGAGGATTGGGTATTGAGGATTGAAGTATGAGGATTGAGGATTGAGGATTGAGGATTGAGGACTGAAGATTGAGTGTTGAGGATTGAAGATTGACGATTGAGGATTGAGGATTGAGGATTGAGGATTGAGGATTGTGGATTGAGGGTTGAGGATTGAAGATTGAGTATCGAGGATTGAAGGTTGAGGATTGCGTATTGAGGGTAGAACATTGAGGATTGAGGATTGAGTATTGAGGATTGAGGATTGAGGATTGAAGGTTGAATATTGATGATTGAAGATTGAGGATCGAGGATTGAGCGTTGTGGATTGAGGACGAGGACTGACGGTTGACTATTGAGTATTGCGGATTGAGGATTGAAGATTGAGTATTGAGGATTGCAGATTGACGGTTTCGGATTGAGGATTGAGGATTGAGGATTGAGGATTGAGGATTGAGGATTGAAGATTGAGTATTGAGGATTGAAGATTGAGGATTGAGGATTGAGGATTGAGGATTGAGGATTGAATATTGAGTACTGAGGATCGAAGATTAAGATTGAGGGTTGAGGATTGAGGATTGAGGATTGAGGATTGAAGATTGACGGTTTCGGATTGAGGATTGAAGATTGAGGATTGAAGATTGAGTATTGAGGATTGAAGATTGAGGATTGAGGATTGAGAATTGAGGATTGAGGATTGAATATTGAGTACTGAGGATTGAAGATTAAGATTGAGGGTTGAGGATTGAGGATTGAGGATTGAGGATTGAAGATTGAGTATTGAGGATTGAAGATTGAGGATTGAGGATTGAGGATTGAGGTTTGAGGACTGAGGACTGAGGATTGAGGATTGAGAATTGAGGATTGAGGATTGAGGACTGAAGATTGAGGATTGGGTATTGAGGATTGGAGAATGAGAATTGAGGATTGAGGATTGAGGATTGAGTGTTGAGGTTTGAAGATTGTGTATTGAGGGTTGAAGACTGACGATTGAGGATTGAGGATTGAGGATTGAGGATCGAGGATTGAGGATTGAGGATTGAGTATTCAGGATTGGAGATTGACGATTGAGAATTGAGGACCGAGGATTGAGGACTGAGGATTGAAGAATGAGTATTGAGGATTGAAGACTGAGGATTGAGGATTGAGGATTGAGGATTGAGGTTTGAATATTGAGGATTGGGGACTGTGTGTTGAGGGTTGAGGATTGAGGCTTGACGATTGAAGGTTGAGGATTGCGTATTGAGGATAGAACATTGAGGATTGAGGATTGAGTATTGAGGATTGAGGATTGAGGATTGAAGATCGAATATTGATGATTGAATACTGAGGATCGAGGTTTGAGGGTTGTGGATTGAGGACGAGGACTGAGGGTTGTGTATTGATGTTTGAGGCCTGAGGATTGAAGGTTGAGGATTGAGAATTGAGGATTGAGGATTGAGGATTGAAGATTGAGGATTGGGTGTTGAGGATTGAAGAATGAGGATTGAGGATTGAGGATTGAGGATTGAGGATTGAGGATTGAGGATTGAAGATTGAGTATTGAGGATTGAAGATTGAGGATTGAGGATTGAGGATTGAGGATTGAGGATTGAGGATTGAGGATTGCGGATAGAATATTGAGGATTGGGTATTGCGGATTGAACACTGGGGTTTGAGGATTGAGGATTGAGGATTGAGGATTGAGGATTTAGAATTGAGGATTGAGGATGAGGATTGAAGATTGAGGATTGGGTATTGAGGATTGAAGAATGAGGATTGAGGATCGAGGATTGAGGACTGAGGATTGAGGATTGAAGACTGAGTATTGAGGATTGAAGGTTGAGGATTGAGGAGTGAGTATTGAAGATTGAGGATTTGGGACTGAGGATTGAAGATTGAGGATTGAGGATTGAGGATTGAGGATTGAGGATTGAGGATTGAAGATTGAGGATTGGGTATTGAGGATTGAAGTATGAGGATTGAGGATTGAGGATTGAGGATTGAGGACTGAAGATTGAGTGTTGAGGATTGAAGATTGACGATTGAGGATTGAGGATTGAGGATTGAGGATTGAGGATTGTGGATTGAGGGTTGAGGATTGAAGATTGAGTATCGAGGATTGAAGGTTGAGGATTGCGTATTGAGGGTAGAACATTGAGGATTGAGGATTGAGTATTGAGGATTGAGGATTGAGTATTGAAGGTTGAATATTGATGATTGAAGATTGAGGATCGAGGATTGAGCGTTGTGGATTGAGGACGAGGACTGACGGTTGACTATTGAGTATTGCGGATTGAGGATTGAAGATTGAGTATTGAGGATTGCAGATTGACGGTTTCGGATTGAGGATTGAGGATTGAGGATTGAGGATTGAGGATTGAGGATTGAAGATTGAGTATTGAGGATTGAAGATTGAGGATTGAGGATTGAGGATTGAGGATTGAGGATTGAATATTGAGTACTGAGGATCGAAGATTAAGATTGAGGGTTGAGGATTGAGGATTGAGGATTGAGGATTGAAGATTGAGTATTGAGGATTGAAGATTGAGGATTGAGGATTGAGGATTGAGGATTGAGGATTGAGGACTGAGGATTGAAGATTGAGGATTGGGTATAGAGGATTGAAGAATGAGGATTGAGGATTGAGGATTGAGGATTGAGGATTGAGGATTGAGGATTGAAGACTGAGTATTGAGGATTGAAGATTGAGGATTGAGGAGTGAGTATTGAAGATTGAGGATTTGGGACTGAGGATTGAGGATTGAGGATTGAGGATTGAGGATTGAAGATTGAGTATTGAGTATTGAAGATTGAGGTTTGAGGATTGAGGATTGAGGATTGAGGATTGAAGATTGCGTACTGAGGATTGAAGATTAAGATTGAGGATTGAGGATTGAGGATTGAGGATTGAGGATTGAGGATTGAAGATTGAGGATTGCGTATTGAGGATAGAACATTGAGGATTGAGGATTGAGTATTGAGGATTGAGGATTGAGGATTGAAGATTGAATATTGATGATTGAAGATTGTGGATCGAGGATTGAGTGTTGTGGATTGAGGACGAGGACTGAGGGTAGAGTATTGATGTTTGAGGTCTGAGGATTGAGGATTGAGGATTGAGAATTGAGGATTGAGGATTGGGGATTGAAGATTGAGGATTGGGTGTTGAGGATTGAAGAATGGGGATTGAGGATTGAGGATTGAGTATTGAGGATTGAAGACTGAGTATTGAGGATTGAAGATTGAGGATTGAGGACTGAGGATTGAGGATTGAGGATTGCGGATAAAAGATTGAGGATTGGGTATTGCGGATTGGACATTGAGGATTGAGGATTGAGGATTGAGGATTGAGGATTGACGACTGAAGATTGAATATTGATGATTGAAGATTGAGGATTGAGGATTGATGGTTGTGGATTGAGGACGAGGACTGAGGGTTGACCATTGCTGTTTGAGGTCTGAGGATTGAGGATTGAGGATTGAGAATTGAGGATTGAGGATTGAGGATTGAAGATTGAGGATTGGGTATTGAGGATTGAAGAATGAGGATTGAGGATTGAGGACTGACGATTGAGGATTGAAGACTGAGTGTTGAGGGTTGAGTGATGAGAATTGATGTTGGTGGATAGAGATTTGAAGATTGCAGATTGAATATTGAGTATTGAAAACTGTGAATTGATGATATTCTCTTGAGGATTGACGATTGACAACTGATTGTTGAGGACTGAGGGCTGACGGTTGAGGATTCAGGATTGAGGATTCAGGATTGTGGTTTGAGGACCGAGGATTGAGGATTGAGGATTGAGGATTGAGAATTGAAGATTGAGGATTGAGTATTGGGGGTTGTGGATTGAGGACGAGGACTGACGGTTGAGTATTGATGTTTGAGGTCTGAGGATTGAGGATTGAGGATTGAGAATTGAGGACTGAGGATTGAAGATTGAGGATTGGGTATTGAGGATTGAAGAATGAGGATTGAGTATTGAGTATTGAGGATTGAGGATTGAAGATTGAGTATTGAGGATTGAAGATTGACGATTGAGGATTGAGGATTGAGGATTGAGGATAGAGGATTGAGGATTGAGGATTGAGTATTGAGGATTGAGGATTGAAGATTGAGTATTGAGGATTGAACATTGATGATTGAGGGTTGAGGATTGAGGATTGAGGATTGAAGGCTGACTATTGATGAATGAAGATTGAGGATTGAGGATTGAGGGTTGTGGACTGAGAGCGAGGACTGAGGGTTGAGTGTTGATGCCTGAGGTCTGAGGATTGAGGATTGAGGATTGCGAACTGAGGATTGAGGATTGAGGATTGAAGATTGAGGATTGGGTATTGAGGATTGGGGAATGAGGGTTGAAGAATGAGGATTGGGGATTGAGTATTGAGGATTGAGTATTGAATATTGAGTATTGAGGATTGAATATTGAGGATTGAGGATTGAGGATTGAAGATTGAGGATTGATGATTGAGTATTGAGGATTGAAGAAAGAGGATTGAGGATTGAGGATTGAGGATTGAGGATTGAGGATTGAGGATTGAGGATTGAAGATTGAGGATTGAGGATTGGGGTTTGAGGATTGAGGGTTGTGGATTGAGGACGAGGACTGAGGGTTGAATATTTATGTTTGAGGTCTGAGGATTGCGGATTGAGGATTGAGAATTGAGGATTGAGGATTGAGGATTGAAGATTGAGGATTGGGTATTGAGGATTGAGTATTGAGGATTGAAGATTGAGGATAGGGTATTGAGGATTGAAGAATGATGATTGAGGATTGAGGATTGAGGGTTTAGGATTGAATATTGAGTACTGAGGATTGAAGATTAAGATTGAGGATTGAGGATTGAGGACTGAGGATTAAGGATTGAGGATTGAAAGTTCAGTATTGAGGATTGAAGATTGAGAATTGAGGATTGAGGATTGAACATTGAGGACTGAGTCTTGAGGATTGAAGATTGAGGATTGCGTATTGAGGAAAGAACATTGAGGATTGAGTATTGAGTATTGAGGATTGAGAATTGAGGATTGAAGATTGAATATTGATGATTGAAGATTGAGGATCGAGGATTGAGTTTTGTGGATTGAGGACGAGGACTGAGGGTAGAGTATTGATGTTTGAAGTCTGAGGATTCAGGATTGAGGATTGAGAGTTGAAGATTGAGGATTGAGGATTGAAGACTGAGGATTCGATATTGAGGAATGAAGAATGAGGATTGAGGAGTGAGGACTGAGGATTGAGGATTGCAGATTGAGTATTGAGGATTGAAGATTGAGGTCTGAAGATTGAGGATTGAGGAATGAGTATTGAAGGTTGAGGATTGATGATTGTGGATTGAGGATTGGGGATTGAGGATTGAGTATTGAGTATTGAAGATTGAGGATTGATGATTGAGGATTGAGGATTGAGGATTGAGGATTGAGGATTGAGGACTGAGGATTGAGGATTGAAGATTGAGGATTGGGGATTGAGGAGTGACGATTGAGGATTGAGGATTGAGGATTGAGAGTTGAGGATTGAGGATTGAAGATTCAGTATTGAGGATTGAAGATTGAGGATTGGGTATTGAGGTTTGAAGAATGAGGATTGAGGATTGAGGATTGAGGATTGAGGATTGAGGATCTAGGATTGGAGATTGATTATTGAGGATTGAAGATTGGGGATTGAGGATTGAGGATTGAGGATCTAGGACTGGAGATTGATTATTGAGGATGAAGATTGAGAATTGGGTATTGAGGTTTGAAGAATGAGGATTGAGGATTGAGGATTGAGGATTGAGGATTGAGGATCTAGGATTGGAGATTGAATATTGAGGATTGAAGATTGGGGATTGAGGATTGAGGATTGAGTATCTAGGATTGGAGATTGATTATTGAGGATGAAGGTTGAGAATTGAGGATTGAGGGTTGAGAATTGAGAATTGAGGATGAGGACTAAGGGTTGAGGATTGAGGGTTGTGAAATGAGGATTGGGATTTGAGGATTGAGGATTGAGGATTGAGGATTGAGGATTGAGGATTGAGAATTGAGGATTTAGGATTGAGGATTGAAGATTGAGGATTGGGTATTGAGGATTGAGAATTGGGGATTGAGGATTGAGGATTGAGGATTGAGTATTGAAGATTGAGGATTGATGATTGAGGATTGAGTATTGAGGATTGAAGATTGAATATTGATGATTGAACATTGAGGACTGAGGATTGAGGGTTGTTTATTGAGGACGAGGACTGAAGGTTGAATATTGATGTTTGAGGTCTGAGGGTTAAGGATTGAGGATTGAGGATTGAGGATTGAGGATTGAGGGTTGAAGATTGAGTATCGAGGATTGAAGATTGAGGATTCAGGATTGAGTACTGAGGATTGAGGATTGAGGATTGAGGATTAAGGATTGAGGATTGAGGTTTGAGGATTGAAGATTCAGTATTGAGGATTGAAGGTTGAGGGTTGTGGATTGAGGATCTAGGATTGGAGATTGATTATTGAGGATTGAAGATTGAGAATTCAGGGTTGACGATTGAGAATTGAGAATTGAGGATGAGGACTGAGGGTTGAGGATTGAGGTTTGAGAAATGAGGATTGAGGATTGAGGATTGAGGATTGAAGATTGAGTATTGGGTATTGAGGATCGAAGAATGAGGATTGAGGATTGAGGTTTGAGGATTGAGGATTGAAGATTGAGTATTGAGGATTCAAGACTGACGATTGACGATTGAGGATTGAGGACTGAGGATTGAGGATTGAGGATTGAAGATTGAGGATTGGGTATTGAGGATTGAAGAATGAAGATTGAGGATTGAGGATAGAGGATTGAGTGTTGAGGATTGAAGATTGAGTATTGAGGATAGAAGACTGACGATTGAGGATTGAGGATTGATTGTTGAAGATTGTGGATTGATGATTGAGGAATGAGGATTGAGGATTGAGGATTGAGGTTTGAGTATTGAAGATTGAGGATTGATGATTGAGGACTGAGGATTGAGTGTTGAGTGATGAGGATTGAGGATTGAGGATTGAGTATCGGGGACTCAAGATTGAGGATTGAGGATTGAGGATTGAGGACGGAGGATGAGGGCTGAGGGTTGAGCATTGAGGTTTAGTATTGAATCCTGAGAATTCAGGATATTCTATTGAGTGTTGAGAACTGAGGATTGATGGTTGAGTATTGAGGATTGAAGATTGAGGATTGAGGAATGAGTATTGAAGGTTGAGGATTGATGATTTTGGATTGAGGATTGGGGATTGAGGATTGAGTATTGAGTATTGAAGATTGAGGATTGATGATTGAGGATTGAGTATTGAGGATTGAGGATTGAGGATTGAGGATTGAGGATTGAGGATTGAAGATTGAGGATTGGGGTCTGAGGAGTGACGATTGAGGATTGAGGATTGAGGACTGAGAGTTGAGGATTGATGATTCAAGATTGAGTATTGAGGATTGTAGAATGAGGATTGAGGATTGAGGATTGAGGATTGAGGATTGAGGATTGAAGATTTAGTATTGAGGATTGATGAAAGAGGATTGAGAATTGAGGATTGAGGATTGAGGATTGAAGATTGAGGATTGAGTGTTGAGGATTGTAGAATGAGGATTGAGGATTGAGTATTGAAGATTAAGGATTGATGATTGAGGAATGAGGATTGAGGATTGAGGATTGAGGACTGAGGATTGAGGATTGAAGATTGATGATTGAGGATTGGGTATTGAGGATTGAAGAATGAGGATTGAGGATTGAGGATTGAGGATTGAGGATTGAGGATTGAGAATTGAGAATTGAGGATGAGGACTAAGGGTTGAGGATTGAGGGTTGAGAAATGAGGATTGGGGATTGAGGATTGAGGATTGAGGATTGAGGATTGAGGATTGAGGATTGAGCATTGAAGATTGAGTATTGATCACTGAGGATTGAGGATTGAGGATTGAGGTTTGAGGATTGAGGATTGAAGATTGAATGTTGAGGATTGAATATTCAGGATTGAGGATTGGCGATTGAGGATGGAGGATGAGGGCTGAGGGTTGAGGATTGAGGTTTCAGTATTGAATCCTGAGAATTCAGGATATTCTATTGAGTATCGAGAATTGAGGATTGATGGTTAGTATTGAGGATTGAGGATTGAGGATTGAGTGTTGAAGATTGAGGATTGATGATTGAAGATTGATGATTGGGGATTGAGGATTGAGGAATGAGTATTGAAGATTGAGGATTGGTGACTGAGGATTTAGGATTGAGGATTAGGGATTGAGGATTGAGCATTGAGGTTAGAGGACTGAGTGCTGAGGACTGAGGATTGAGGATTGAGGATTGATAAAGAGGGCTGAGGGTTGAGGATTGAGGTTTGAGGACTGAGGACTGAGGATTGAGGATTGAGAATTGAGGATTTAGGATTGAGGATTGAAGATTGAGGATTGGGTATTGAGGATTGAAGAATGAGGATTGAGGATTGAGGATTGAGGATTGAGGATTGAGGATTGAAGGTTGAGGATTGGGTATTGAGGATTGAAGACAGAGGATTGAGGATTGAGGATCGAGGATTGAGGATTGAGGATTGAGGACTGAGGCTTGAGGATTGAGGATTGAGCATTGAGGATTGAAGATTGAGGATTGGGTATTGAGGTTTGAAGAATGAGGATTGAGGATTGAGGATTGAGGATTGAGGATTGAGGATCTAGGATTGGAGATTGATTACTGAGGATTGAGGATT
Source organism: Calliopsis andreniformis (assembly GCF_051401765.1). NCBI lineage: Eukaryota > Metazoa > Arthropoda > Insecta > Hymenoptera > Andrenidae > Calliopsis > Calliopsis andreniformis. The sequence continues at coordinate 3,392,355 of NW_027480444.1, read as the reverse complement.
GGGGATTGAGGATTGAGGATTGAGGATCTAGGACTGGAGATTGATTATTGAGGATGAAGATTGAGAATTGGGTATTGAGGTTTGAAGAATGAGGATTGAGGATTGAGGATTGAGGATTGAGGATTGAGGATCTAGGATTGGAGATTGAATATTGAGGATTGAAGATTGGGGATTGAGGATTGAGGATTGAGTATCTAGGATTGGAGATTGATTATTGAGGATGAAGGTTGAGAATTGAGGATTGAGGATTGAGAATTGAGAATTGAGGATGAGGACTAAGGGTTGAGGATTGAGGGTTGTGAAATGAGGATTGGGGATTGAGGATTGAGGATTGAGGATTGAGGATTGACGATAGAGGATTGAGTATTGAAGATTGAGTATTGATCACTGAGGATTGAGGATTGAGGATTTAGGTTTGAGGATTGAGGATTGAAGATTGAATGTTGAGGATTGAATATTCAGGATTGAGGATTGGCGATTGAGGATGGAGGATGAGGGCTGAGGGTTGAGGATTGAGGTTTCAGTATTGAATCCCGAGAATTCAGGATATTCTGTTGAGTATCGAGAATTGAGGATTGATGGTTAGTATTGAGGATTGAGGATTGAGGATTGAGTGTTGAAGATTGAGGATTGATGATTGAAGATTGATGATTGGGGATTGAGGATTGAGGAATGAGTATTGAAGATTGAGGATTTGTGATTGAGGATTTAGGATTGAGGATTAGGGATTGAGGATTGAGCATTGAGGTTAGAGGACTGAGTGCTGAGGACTGAGGATTGAGGATTGAGGATTGATAATGAGGGCTGAGGGTTGAGGATTGAGGTTTGAGGACTGAGGACTGAGGATTGAGGATTGAGAATTGAGGATTTAGGATTGAGGATTGACGATTGAGGATTGGGTATTGAGGATTGAAGAATGAGGATTGAGGATTGAGGATTGAGGATTGAGGATTGAGGATTGAGGATTGAAGGTTGAGGATTGGGTACTGAGGATTGAAGACTGAGGATTGAGGATTGAGGATTGAGGATTGAAGGTTGAGTATTGAGGATTGAAGATTCAGGATTGAGGATTGAGGATTGAGGATTGAGGATTGAAGATTGAGTTTTGAGGATTGAAGATTGAGGATTGAGTATTGGGGATTGAGGATTGCGGATTGAGGATGAGGATTGAGTATTGAAGATTGAGGATTGATGATTGAGGATTAAGGATTGAGAATTGAGGATTGAAGATTGAATATTGAAGATTGAATATTGATGATTGAATATTGAGGACTGAGGATTGAGGGTTATGTATGGAGGACGAGGACTGAGGGTTGAATATTGATGTTTGATGTCTGATGGTTAAGGATTGAGGATTGAGAATTGAGGATTGAGGATTGAGGATTGAAGATTGAGGATTGGGTATTGAGGATTGAGGATTGAAGATTCAGTATTGAGGATTGAAGATTGGGAATTGAGGATTGAGGATTGAACATTGAGGACTGAGTGTTGAGTGTTGAGAGATGAGAATTGATGTTTGTGGATAGAGGTTTGAAGATTGCAGATTGAGTATTGAGTATTGAAAACTTTGAATTGAGAATATTCTATTGAGGATTGAGGATTGACAACAGATTGTTGAGGACTGAGATCTGAAGATTGGGGATTCAGGATTTTGGATCCAGAATTGAGGTTTGAGGACTAAGGATTGAGGATTGAAGATTGGGTATTGAGGATTGAGGATTGAGGATTGAAGATTGAGGATTGAGGATTGAGGATGGGGGCTGACGGTTCAGGATTGAGGTTTGAGGACTGAGGATTGAGGATTGAGGATTGAAGATTGAGGATTGGGTATTGAGGATTGAAGAATGAGGATTGAGGATTGAGGATAGAGGATTGAGTGTTGAGGATTGAAGATTGAGTATTGAGGATAGAAGACTGACGATTGAGGATTGAGGATTGAGTGTTGAAGATTGAGGATTGATGATTGAGGAATGAGGATTGAGGATTGAGGATTGAGGATTCAGTATTGAAGATTGAGGATTGATGATTGAGGACTGAGGATTGAGGATTGGGGATTGAGGATTGAGGATTGAGGTTTGAGGACTGAGGACTGAGGATTGTGGATTGATGATTTAGGAATGAGGATTGAGGATTGAGGATTGAGGATTGAGTATTGAAGATTGAGGATTGGTGATTGAGGACTGAGGATTGAGGATTGGGGATTGAGGATTGAGGATTGAGGTTTGAGGACTGAGGACTGAGGATTGTGGATTGAGGATTGAGGATTGAAGATTCTGTATTGAGGATTGAAGATTGGGAATTGAGGATTGAGGATTGAACATTGAGGACTGAGTGTTGAGTGTTGAGTGATGAGAATTGATGTTTGTGGACAGAGGTTTGAAGATTGCAGATTGAGCATCGAGTATTGAAAACTTTGAATTGAGGATATTCTATTGAGGATTGAGGATTGACAACAGATTGTTGAGGACTGAGGCCCGAAGATTGAGGATTCAGGATTGAGGATTCAGAATTGAGGTTTGAGGACTGAGGATTGAGGATTGAAGATTGAGTATTGAGGATTGAAGATTGAGGATTGAGAATTGAGGATTCAGTATTGAGGATGAGGGCTGAGGGTTGAGGATTGAGGTTTGAGGACTGAGGTCTGAGGATTGAGGATTGAGAATTGAGAATTGAGGATTGAGGATCGAAGATTGAGGATTAGGTATTGAGGATTCGAGAATGAGAATTGAGGATTGAGGATTGAGGATTGAGTGTTGAGGTTTGAAGATTGAGTATTGAGGGTTGAAGACTGACGATTGGGGATTGAGGATTGAGGATTGAGGATTGAGGATTGAGGATTGAAGATTGAGTATTGAGGATTCAAGATTGAGGATTGAGGATTGAGGATTGGGGATTGAGGATTGAGGATTGAGGATTGAGGATTGAAGACTGAGGATTGAGGATTGAGGATGAGGGCTGAGGGTTGAGGATTGAGGTTTGAGGATTGAAGATTGAGGATTGGGTATTGGGGATTGAAGAATGAGGATTGAGTATTGTGGATTGAGGATTGAGGATTGAAGAGTGAGTATTGAGGATTGAAGGCTGACGAATGAGGACTGAGGACAGAGAATTGAGGATTGAGGTTTGAGGATTGAAGATTGGGGATTGAGTATTGAGGATTGAAGATTGAGGATTGAGGACTGAGGATTGAGGATTGAGGATTGAGGATTGAAGATTGAGGATTGAGTATTGAGGATTGAAGATTGAGGATTGAGGATTGAGGATTGGGGATTGACGATGAGTGCTGAGGGATGAGGATTGAGGTTTGAGGGCTGAGGACTGAGGATTGAGGATTGAGAATTGAGGATTGAGGATTGAGGATTGAAGATTGAGGATTGGGTATTGAGGATTGAAGAATGAGGATTGAGGATTGAGGATTGAGGATTGAGGAATGAAAATTGAGGGTTGAAGATTGAGGATTGGGTATTGGGGATTGAAGAATGAGGATTGAGTATTGTGGATTGAGGATTGAGGATTGAAGAGTGAGTATTGTGGATTGAAGGCTGACAAATGAGGACTGAGGACTGAGAATTCAGGATTGAGGTTTGAGGATTGAAGATTGGGGATTGAGTATTGACGATTGAAGATTTAGGATTGAGGATTGAGTATTAAGGACTGAATATTGACGATTGAGGATTGAGTATTGAGGATTGAAGATTGAGTATTGAGGATTGAAGATTGAGGATTGAGGATTGATCATTGAGGACTGAGGATTGAGGACTGAGGATTGAGGATTGAGAATTGAGAACTGATAATGAGGACTGAGGGTTGAGGATTGAGGATAGAGGATTGAGGATTGAGGATTGAGTATTGAAGATTGAGGATTGATGACTGAGTATTGAGGATTGAGGATTGAAAATTAATTATTAAGGATTGAAGATTGAGGATTGAGGATTGAGGATTGAGAGTTGAGAATTGTGGATGAGGACTGAGGGTTGTGGATTGAGGTTTGAGGAATGAGGATTGAGGATTGAGGATTGAGGATTGAGGATTGAGGATTGAGGATTGAGGATTGAGGATTGAGGATTGGGGATTGAGGATTGAGGATTGAGGTTTGAGGACTGAGGACTGAGGATTGTGGATTGATGATTGAGGAATGAGGATTGAGGATTGAGGATTGAGGATTGAGTATTGAAGATTGAGGATTGGTGATTGAGGACTGAGGATTGAGGATTGGGGATTGAGGATTGAAGATTCTGTATTGAGGATTGAAGATTGGGAATTGAGGATTGAGGATTGAACATTGAGGACTGAGTGTTGAGTGTTGAGTGATGAGAATTGATGTTTGTGGACAGAGGTTTGAAGATTGCAGATTGAGCATCGAGTATTGAAAACTTTGAATTGAGGATATTCTATTGAGGATTGAGGATTGACAACAGATTGTTGAGGACTGAGGCCCGAAGATTGAGGATTCAGGATTGAGGATTCAGAATTGAGGTTTGAGGACTGAGGATTGAGGATTGAAGATTGAGTATTGAGGATTGAAGATTGAGGATTGAGAATTGAGGATTCAGTATTGAGGATGAGGGCTGAGGGTTGAGGATTGAGGTTTGAGGACTGAGGTCTGAGGATTGAGGATTGAGAATTGAGAATTGAGGATTGAGGATCGAAGATTGAGGATTAGGTATTGAGGATTCGAGAATGAGAATTGAGGATTGAGGATTGAGGATTGAGTGTTGAGGTTTGAAGATTGAGTATTGAGGGTTGAAGACTGACGATTGGGGATTGAGGATTGAGGATTGAGGATTGAGGATTGAGGATTGAAGATTGAGTATTGAGGATTCAAGATTGAGGATTGAGGATTGAGGATTGGGGATTGAGGATTGAGGATTGAGGATTGAGGATTGAAGACTGAGGATTGAGGAATGAGGATGAGGGCTGAGGGTTGAGGATTGAGGTTTGAGGATTGAAGATTGAGGATTGGGTATTGGGGATTGAAGAATGAGGATTGAGTATTGTGGATTGAGGATTGAGGATTGAAGAGTGAGTATTGAGGATTGAAGGCTGACGAATGAGGACTGAGGACAGTGAATTGAGGATTGAGGTTTGAGGATTGAAGATTGGGGATTGAGTATTGAGGATTGAAGATTGAGGATTGAGGACTGAGGATTGAGGATTGAGGATTGAGGATTGAAGATTGAGGATTGAGTATTGAGGATTGAAGATTGAGGATTGAGGATTGAGGATTGGGGATTGACGATGAGTGCTGAGGGATGAGGATTGAGGTTTGAGGGCTGAGGACTGAGGATTGAGGATTGAGAATTGAGGATTGAGGATTGAGGATTGAAGATTGAGGATTGGGTATTGAGGATTGAAGAATGAGGATTGAGGATTGAGGATTGAGGATTGAGGAATGAAAATTGAGGGTTGAAGATTGAGGATTGGGTATTGGGGATTGAAGAATGAGGATTGAGTATTGTGGATTGAGGATTGAGGATTGAAGAGTGAGTATTGAGGATTGAAGGCTGACGAATGAGGACTGAGGACTGAGAATTCAGGATTGAGGTTTGAGGATTGAAGATTGGGGATTGAGTATTGACGATTGAAGATTTAGGATTGAGGATTGATCATTGAGGACTGAGGATTGAGGACTGAGGATTGAGGATTGAGAATTGAGAACTGATAATGAGGACTGAGGGTTGAGGATTGAGGATAGAGGATTGAGGATTGAGGATTGAGTATTGAAGATTGAGGATTGATGACTGAGTATTGAGGATTGAGGATTGAAAATTAATTATTAAGGATTGAAGATTGAGGATTGAGGATTGAGGATTGAGAGTTGAGAATTGTGGATGAGGACTGAGGGTTGTGGATTGAGGTTTGAGGAATGAGGATTGAGGATTGAGTATTGAAGATTGAGTATTGATGACTGAGGATTGAGGATTGAGGACTGAGGATTGAGGATTGAGGATTGAAAATTGAATATCGGGGACTCAAGATTGAGGATTGAGGATTGAGGATTGAGAACGGAGGATGAGGGCTAAGGGTTGAGGATTGAGGTTTGAGTATTGAATCCTGAGAATTCAAGATATTCTATTGAGTGTTGAGAACTGAGGATTGATGGTTGAGTATTGAGGATTGAAGATTGAGGATTGAGGAATGAGTATTGAAGGTTGAGGATTGATGATTGTGGATTGAGGATTGGGGATTGAGGATTGAGTATTGAGTATTGAAGATTGAGGATTGATGATTGAGGATTGAGGATTGAGGATTGAGGATTGAGGATCGAAGAATGAGGATTGAGGATTGAGGTTTGAGGATTGAGGATTGAAGATTGAGTATTGAGGATTCAAGACTGACGAATGAGGATTGAGGATTGAGGACTGAGGATTGAGGATTGAGGATTGAAGATTGAGGATTGGGTATTGAGGATTGAGGACTGAGGATTGAGGATTGAAGATTGATGATTGAGGATTGGGTATTGAGGATTGAAGAATGAGGATTGAGGATTGAGGATTGAGGATTGAGGATTGGGTATTGGGGATTGAAGAATGAGGATTGAGTATTGTGGATTGAGGATTGAGGATTGAAGAGTGAGTATTGAGGATTGAAGGCTGACGAATGAGGACTGAGGACAGAGAATTGAGGATTGAGGATTGAGGTTTGAGGATTGAGGATTGAAGATTGAGTATTGAGGATTCAAGACTGACGATTGAGGATTGAGGATTGAGGATTGAGGATTGAAGATTGAGTTTTGAAGATTGAAGATTGAGGATTGAGTATTGAGGATTGAGGATTGAGGATTGAGGATGAGGATTGAGTATTGAAGATTGAGGATTGATGATTGAGGATTGAGGATTGAGGATTGACGATTGAAGATTGAATATTGATGATTGAATATTGAGGACTGAGGATTGAGGGTTATGGATGGAGGACGAGGACTGATGGTTGAATATTGATGTTTGAGGTCTGATGGTTAAGGATTGAGGATTGAGAATTGAGGATTGAGGGTTGAGGATTGAAGATTGAGGATTGGGTATTGAGGATTGAAGAATGAGGATTGAGGATTGAGGTTTGAGGATTGAGGATTGAGGTTTGAGGATTGAGGATTGAGGATTGAGGATTGAGGACTGAGGCTTGAGGATTGAGGATTGAGCATTGAGGATTGAAGATTGAGGATTGGGTATTGAGGTTTGAAGAATGAGGATTGAGGATTGAGGATTGAGGATTGAGGATTGAGGATCTAGGATTGGAGATTGATTACTGAGGATTGAAGATTGGGGATTGAGGATTGAGGATTGAGGATCTAGGACTGGAGATTGATTATTGAGGATGAAGATTGAGAATTGGGTATTGAGGTTTGAAGAATGAGGATTGAGGATTGAGGATTGAGGATTGAGGATTGAGGATCTAGGATTGGAGATTGAATATTGAGGATTGAAGATTGGGGATTGAGGATTGAGGATTGAGTATCTAGGATAGGAGATTGATTATTGAGGATGAAGGTTGAGAATTGAGGATTGAGGATTGAGAATTGAGAATTGAGGATGAGGACTAAGGGTTGAGGATTGAGGGTTGTGAAATGAGGATTGGGGATTGAGGATTGAGGATTGAGGATTGAGGATTGAGGATTGAGGATTGAGTATTGAAGATTCAGTATTGATCACTGAGGATTGAGGATTGAGGATTGAGGTTTGAGGATTGAGGATTGAAGATTGAATGTTGAGGATTGAATATGCAGGATTGAGGATTGGCGATTGAGGATGGAGGATGAGGGCTGAGGGTTGAGGATTGAGGTTTCAGTATTGAATCCTGAGAATTCAGGATATTCTATTGAGTATCGAGAATTGAGGATTGATGGTTAGTATTGAGGATTGAGGATTGAGGATTGAGTGTTGAAGATTGAGGATTGATGATTGAAGATTGATGATTGGGGATTGAGGATTGAGGAATGAGTATTGAAGATTAAGGATTGGTGATTGAGGATTCAGGATTGAGGATTAGGGATTGGGGATTGAGCATTGAGGTTAGAGGACTGAGTGCTGAGGACTGAGGGCTGAGGGTTGAGGATTGAGGTTTGAGGACTGAGGACTGAGGGTTTAGGATTGAGAATTGAGGATTTAGGATTGAGGATTGAAGATTGAGGATTGGGTATTGAGGATTGAAGAATGAGGATTGAGGATTGAGGATTGAGGATTGAGGATTGAGGATTGAAGGTTGAGGATTGGGTATTGGGGATTGAAGACTGAGGATTGAGGATTGAGGATTGAGGATTGAAGATTGAGTATTGAGGATTGAAGATTGAGGATTGAGGATTGAGGATTGAGGATTGAGGATTGAAGATTGAGTTTTGAGGATTGAAGATTGAGGATTGAGTATTGAGGACTGAGGATTGAGGATTGAGGATGAGGATTGAGTATTGAAGATTGAGGATTGATGATTGAGGATTGAGGATTGAGGATTGAGGATTGAAGATTGAATATTGATGATTGAATATTGAGGACTGAGGATTGAGGGTTATGTATGGAGGACGAGGACTGAGGGTTGAATATTGATGTTTGAGGTCTGATGGTTAAGGATTGAGGATTGAGAATTGAGGATTGAGGATTGAGGATTGAAGATTGAGGATTGGGTATTGAGGATTGAAGAATGAGGATTGAGGATTGAGGTTTGAGGATTGAGGATTGAGGATTGAGGATTGAGGATTGAGGATCGAGGATTGAGGATTGAAGATTGAGGATTGGGTATTGAGGATTGAAGAATGAGGATTGAGGATTGAGGATTGAGGATTGAGGATTGAGTATTGAAGGTTGACGATTGGGTATTGAGGATTGAAGACTGAGGATTGAGGATTGAGGATTGAGGATTGAAGATTGAGTATTGAGGATTGAAGATTGAGGATTGAGGATTGAGGATTGAGGATTGAGGATTGAAGATTGAGTTTTGAGGATTGAAGATTGAGGATTGAGTATTGGGGATTGAGGATTGAGGATTGAGGATGAGGATTGAGTATTGAAGATTGAGGATTGATGATTGAGGATTGAGGATTGAGGATTGAGGATTGAAGATTGAATATTGATGATTGAATATTGAGGACTGAGGATTGAGGGTTATGTATGGAGGACGAGGACTGAGGGTTGAATATTGATGTTTGATGTCTGATGGTTAAGGATTGAGGATTGAGAATTGAGGATTGAGGATTGAGGATTGAAGATTGAGGATTGGGTATTGAGGATTGAAGAATGAGGATTGAGGATTGAGGTTTGAGGATTGAGGATTGAGGATTGAGAATTGAGGATTGAGGGTTGAGGATTGAGGATTGAGTATTGAAGATTGAGGATTGATGATTGAGGATTGAGGATTGAGGATTGAAGATTGAATATTGGTGATTGAATATTGAGGACTGAGGATTGAGGGTTGTTTATTGAGGACGAGGACTGAAGGTTGAATATTGATGTTTGAGGTCTGAGGGTTAAGGATTGAGGATAGAGGATTGAGGATTGAGGATTGAGGGTTGAAGATTGAGTATCGAGGATTGCAGATTGAGGATTCAGGATTGAGTACTGAGGATTGAGGATTGAGGATTGAGGATTGAAGATTGAGAATTGAAGATTGAGTATTGAGGACTGAAGATTGACGATTGAGGATTAAGGATTGAGGACGGAGGATGAGGGCTGAGGGTTGAGCACTGAGGTTTGAGTATTGAATCCTGAGAATTCAGGATATTCTATTGAGTGTTGAGAACTGAGGATTGATGGTTGAGTATTGAGGATTGAAGATTGAGGATTGAGGAATGAGTATTGAAAGTTGAGGATTGATGATTGTGGATTGAGGATTGGGGATTGAGGATTGAGTATTGAGTATTGAAGATTGAGGATTGATGATTGAGGATTGAGTATTGAGGATTGAGTATTGAGGATTGAGGATTGAGGATTGAGGATTGAAGATTGAGGATTGGGGTCTGAGGAGTGACGATTGAGGATTGAGGATTGAGGACTGAGAGTTGAGGATTGATGATTCAAGATTGAGTATTGAGGATTGTAGAATGAGGATTCAGGATTGAGGATTGAGGATTGAGGATTGAGGATTGAAGATTTAGTATTGAGGATTGAAGATAGAGGATTGAGAATTGAGGATTGAGGATTGAGGATTGAAGATTGAGGATTGAGTGCTGAGGATTGTAGAATGAGGATTGAGGATTGAGTATTGAAGATTAAGGATTGATGATTGAGGAATGAGGATTGAGGATTGAGGATTGAGGTCTGAGGATTGAGGATTGAAGATTGATGATTGAGGATTGGGTATTGAGGATTGAAGAATGAGGATTGAGGATTGAGGATTGAGGATTGAGGATTGAGGATTGAGGATTGAGGATTGAGGATTGTGTATTGAAGATTGTGTATTGATGACTGAGGATTGAGGATTGAGGATTGAGGATTGAGGATTGAGGATTGAAAATTGAGTATCGGGGACTCAAGATTGAGGATTGAGGATTGAGGATTGAGGATTGAGGATGGGGGCTGACGGTTGAGTATTGAGGTTTGAGGACTGAGGACTGAGGATAGAGCATTGAGAAATGAGGATTGAGGATTGATGATTGAAGATTGAGTATTGGGTATTGAGGATTGAAGAATGAGGATTGAGGATTGAGGTTTGAGGATTGAGGATTGAGGATTGAGGATTGAGGATTGAGGATTGAGGATTGAATGTTGAGGATTGTGGACTGAGCATTGAGAATTGAGGATTGAATATTGAGGTTTGGGGACTGAGTGTTGAGGGTTGAGTGATGAGAATTGATGTTTGTGGATAGAGATTTGAAGATTGCAGATTGAGTATTGAGTAATGAAAACTGTGAATTGATGATATTCTATTGAGGATTGAGGATTGACAACTGATGGTTGAGGATTGAGGATTGAAGATTGAGGATTGAGGATTGAGGGTTGTGGATTGAGCACGAGGTCTCAGGGACGAGTATTGACGTTTGAGTTCTGAGGATTGAGGATTGAGGATTGAGAATTGAGGATTGAGGAATGAGGATTGAAGATTGAGGATTGGGAATTGAGGACTGAAGAATGAGGATTGAGGATTGAGGATTGAGTATTGAGGATTGAAGATTGAGTATTGAGGATTGATGATTGAGGATTGAGGATTGGGTATTGAAGATTGAGTATTTGGGACTGAGGATTGAAGATTGAGGATTGATGATTGAGCATTGAGGATTGAGGATTGAGGATTGAGGATTGAAGATTGAGGATTGTGTATTGAGGATTGAAGAATGAGGATTGAGGGTTGAGGATTAAGGATTGAGGATTGAAGATTGAGTATTGAGGATTGAAGGTTGACGGTTGAGGATTGAGGATTGAGGATTGAGGATTGAGGATTGAGGATTGAGGATAGAGGATTGAAGATTGGGTACTGTGTATTGAGGATTGAAGAATGAGGATTGAGGATTGAGGATTGAGGATTGAGGATTGAAGATTGAGTGTTGAGGATTAAAGATTGACGATTGAGGATTGAGGATTGAGGATTGAGGATTGAGGATTGAGGTTTGGGCATTGAAGACTGAGTATTGAGGATTGAAGGTTGAGGATTGTGGATTGAGGATTGAGGATTGAGGATTGAGGATTGAAGATTGAGGACTGAGTGTTGAGGGTAGAGTGATGAGAATTGATGTTTGTGGATAGAGATTTGAAGATTGCAGATTCAGTATTGAGTATTGAAAACTGTGAATTGAGGATATACTATTGGGGATTGAGGATTGACAACTGATTGTTGAGGACTGAGGGCTGAAGGTTGAGGATGCAGGATTGAGGATTCAGAATTGAGGTTTGAGGACTGAGGGTTGAGGATTGAAGATTGAGTATTGAGGATTGAAGATTGAGGAATGAGGATTGAGGATTGAGTATTGAGGATGAGGACTGAGGTTTGAGGATTGAGGTTTGAGGTCTGAGGACTGAGGATTGAGGGTTGAGAATTGAGGATCGAGGATTGAGGATTGATGATTGAGGGTTGGGTATTCAGGATTGAAGGAAGAGGATTGAGGATTGAGGATTGTTGGTTGAGGATTGAGGATTGAAGGATGAGTATTCAGGATTGGAGATTGACTATTGAGGATTGAGGACCGAGGATTGAGGATTGAGGATTGAAGATTGAGTATTGAGGAATGAAGATTGAGGATTGGGGATTGTGGATTGAGGATTGAGGATTGAGGATTGAAGATTGAGTATTCAGGATTGAAGATTGTGGATTGAGGATTGAGGATTGAGGATTGAGTATTGAGGATAGAAGATTGAGGACTGGGGACTGAGGATTGAAGATTGAGGATTGAAGATTGAGTATTGAGGATTGAAGATTGAGGATTGAGGATTGCGGATTGAGCTTTGAGGATCGAAGATTGAGGACTGGGGACTGAGTGTTGAGGGTTGAGTGATGAGAATTGATGTTTGTGGATAGAGATTTGAAGATTGCAAGTTGAGTATTGAGTAATGAAAACTGTGAATTGATGATATTCTATTGAGGATTGAGGATTGACAGCTGATTGTTGAGGAGTGAGGGCTGAAGGTTGAGGATTCAGGATTGAGGATTAAGTGTTGATGTTTGAGGACTGAGGATTGAGGATTGAGAATTGAGGATTGGGGATGAGGGCTGAGTGTTGAGGATTGACGTTAGAGGACAGAGGACTGAGGGTTGAGGATTGAGAATTGAGGATTGAGGATTGAGGATTGAAGATTGAGGATTGGGTATTGAGGATTGAAGAATGAGGATTGAGGATTGAGGATTGAGGATTGAGGATTGAGGATTGAGGATTGAGGACTGAAGATTGAGTATTGAGGATTGAAGATTGATGATTGGGGATTGAGGATTGAGGATTGAGGATTGAAGATTGAGGATTGAAGATTGAGTATTGGGGATTGAAGATTGAGGATTGAGGATTGCGGATTGAGGATTGAGGAATGAAGATTGAGGATTGGGGACTGAGTGTTGAGGGTTGATTGAGGAGAATTGTTGTTTGTGGATAGAGACTTGAAGATTGCAGATTGAGTATTGAGTATTGAAAACTGTGAATTGATGATATTCTATTGAGGATTGAGGATGGACGCCTGATAGTTGAGGTCTGATGACTGAAGACTGAGGATTCAGGGTTGAGGATTCAGGATTGAGGTTTGAGGACTGAGGATTTAGGATTGAGGATTGAGGCTTGAGGATTGAGGATTGAGGATTGAAGATTGAGGATTGAGGATTGAGGATGAGGGCTGAGGGTTGAAGATTGAGGTTTGAGGAGTGAGGTCTGAGGATCGAGGATTGAGAGTTGAGGATTGAGGATTGAGGATTGAAGATTGAGGATTAGGTATAGAGGATTGAAGAATGAGGATTGGGTATTGAGGATTGAAGAATGAGGATTGAGCATTGAGGATTGAGGATTGAGGATTGAAGACTGAGTATCGAGGATTGAATATCGAGGATTGAGGATTGAGGATTGAGGATTGAGTATTGAGGATTGATTATTGAAGATTCAGTATTGAGGATTGAAGATTGAGGATTGAGGAATGAGGATTGAGGATTGAGGATTGAAGATTGAGGATTGGGGATTGAGGATTGACGATTGAGGATTGAGTATTGAGTTTTGAGAATTGAGCATTGATTATTGAAGATTGAGTATTGAGGATTGAAGATTGAAGATTGAGGATTGAGGATTGTGGACTGAGGATGAGGGCTGACAGTTGAAGATTGAGGTTTGAGGACGGAGGACTGAGGATTGAGGATTGAGAATAGAGGATTGAAGATTGAGGATTGGGTATTGATTATCGAAGAATGAGGATTGAGCATTGAGGATTGAGGATTGAGGATTGAGGATTGAGCATTGAAGACTGGGTATTGAGGATTGTAGGTTGAGGATTGTGGATAGGGGATTGAGATTTGAGGATTGAATATTGAGGATTGGGGACTGAGCGTTGAGGGTTGTGTGATGAGAATTGATGTTTGTGGATAGAGATTTGAAGATTGCAGATTGAGTATTGAGCAATGAATACTGTGAATTGATGATATTCTATTGAGGATTGAGGATTGACAGCTGATTGTTGAGGAGTGAGGGCTGAAGATTGAGGATTCAGGATTGAGGATTGAGGATTGAAGATTGAGTATTTAGGAATGAAAATTGAGGATTGAGGATTGAGGATTGAGGATTGAGGATTGAGGATTGAGGACTGAGGATTGAAGATTCAGTATTGAGTGTTGAAGATTGAGAATTGAGGATTGAGGATTGAACATTGAGGACTGAGTGTTGAGGGTTGAGTGATGATAATTGATGTTTGTGGATAGAGATTTGAAGATTGCAGATTAAGTATTGAGTATTGAAAACTGCGAATTGAGGATATTCTATTGAGGATTGAGGATTGACATCGGATTGTTGAGGACTGAGGGTTGAAGATTGAGGATTCAGGATTGAGGATTCAGAATTGAGGTTTGAGGATTGAAGATTGAGTATTGAGGATTGAAGATTGAGGATTGAAGATTGAGGATTGAGGATTGGGAATTGAGGATTGGGGATGAGGGCTGAGGGTTGAGGATTGACGTTAGAGGACTGAGGACTGAGGGTTGAGGATTGAGAATTGAGGATTAAGGATTGAGGATTGACGATTGAGGATTGAAGATTGAGGATTGGGTATTGAGGATTGAAGGATGAGGATTGAGGATTGAGGATTGAGGATTGATGATTGAAGATGGAGTATTGAGTATTGAAGGTTGAGGATTGAGGATTGAGGATTGAGTGTTGAAGATTGAGGATTGAGGACTGAGGATTGAGGATTGATGATTGAGGATTGAGGATTGAGGATTGAGGATTAGGGATTGAAGATTGAATATTGGGTATTGAGGATTGAAGAATGAGGATTGAGGATTGAGTATTGAGAATTGAGGATTGAAGACTGAGTATTGAGGATTGAGAATTGAGGATTGAGTATTGAAGATTGAGTATTGAGGATTGAAGATTGAGGATTGATGATTGAGGATTGAAGATTGAGGACTGAGTGTTGAGGGTTGAGTGACGAGAATTGATGATTGTGGATAGAGGTTTGAAGATTGAGGATTGGGTATTGAGGATTGAAGAATGAGGATTGAGAATTGAGGATAGAGTATTGAGGATTGAAGATTGAGCATTGAGGATTGAAGATTGACGATTGAGGATTGAGAATTGAGGATTGAGGATTGAGGATTGAGGATTGAGCATTGGAGATTGAGTATTGAGGATTGAAGGTTGAGGATTGTGGATTGTGGGTTGAGGATTGAGGATTGAATATTGAGGATTGTGGACTGAGTGTTGAGGGTTGAGTGATGAGAATTGATGTTTGTGGATAGAGACTTGAAGATTGCAGATTGAGTATTGAGAAATGCAAACTGTGAATTGATGATATTCTATTGAGGATTGAGGATTGACAGCAGATTGTAGAGGACGGAGGGCTGAAGATTGAGGATTCAGGATTGAGGATTCAGAATTGAGGTTTGAGGACTGAGGATTGAGGATTGAGGATTGAGGAATGAGGATTGAAGATTGAGGAATGAGGATTGAGGGTTGTGGATTGAGGACGAGGACTGAGGTTTGAGTATTGATGTTTGAGGTCTGAGGATAGAGGGTTGAGGATTGAGAATTGAGGATTGAGGATTCAGGACTGAAGATTGAGGATTGGGTATTGATTATTGAAGAATGAGGATTGAGGATTGAGGATTGTGGATTGAGGATTGAGGGTTGAGTATTGAAGATTGAGAATTGAGGATTGAGGATTGAAGATTGAGTATTGTGGATTGAAGATTGAGGATTGAGGATTGAGGATTGAAGATTGAGTACTGAGTGTTGAGGGTTGAGTGATGAGAATTGATGTTTGTGGATTGAGATCTGAAGATTGAAGGATGGGGATTGGGTATTGAAAACTGTGATTTGAGGATATTCTATTGAGGATTGAGGATTGACAATTGATTGTTGATGACCGACGGTTGAAGACTGAGGATTTAGGATTGAGGATTCCGGATTGAGGTTTGAGGACTGAGGATTGAGAGTTGAGGATTGAGAATTGAGGATTGACGCTTGAGGATTGAGTATTTAGGATGGAGGATTGAAGACAGAGGACTGAGTATTGAGGATTGAGTGTCGAGAATTGATGTTTGAGGACTGAGATTTGATTATTGAATTTTGTGGATTGAGTACTGAACCATGAGAATTCAGGATATTCTATTGAGTATTGAGAACTCAGGATTGGTGGTTGAGTATTGAGGATTGATGGTTGAGGGTTGTGTGTTGAATATTGCGGATTGAGCATTGCGGATTGAGGATTGAGGATTGAAGATTGAGGATTGGGGATTGAGGATTGGCGATTGAGGATTGAGTACTGAGGATTGAGAATTGAGGATTGAGGGTTGAGGATTGAGTATTGAGGATTGAATATTGAGGATTGAGGAATGAGGATTGAAGATTGAGGACTGAGTGTTGACGGTTGAGTGTTGAGAACTGATGTTTGTGGATTGAGATTTGAAGATTGAAGAATGGGGATTGAGAATTGAAATCTGTGAATTGAGTATATTCTATTGAGGATTAAGGAATGACAATTGACTTTTGAGGACTGAGGGCTGAAGATTGAGGATTCAGGATCGAGGATTCGGCATTGAGGTTTGAGGACTGAGGATTGAGGGTTGAGGATTGAGGATTGAGGATTGAGGATTGAAGATTGAGTATTGAGGATTGAAGAATGAGGATTGAGGATTGAGGATTGAGGATTGAGTATTGACGATAGAAGTTTGAGGACTGGGGACTGAGGATTGAAGATTGAGGATTGAGGATTGAGGATTGAGGATTGAGGTTTGAGGAACAGGAATTGAGGATTGAGGATTGAGGACTGAGGATTGACGATTGAGTATTGAAGAGTGAGGACTGATTATTGAGGATTGATGATTGATGACTGAGGATTGAGGATTGAGGATTGAGGATTGAAGATTCAGTATTGAGGATTGAAGATCGAGAATTGAGGATTGAGGATTGAACATTGAGGACGGAGCGTTCAGGATTGTTGAGGACTGAGGGCTGAAGATTGAGGACACAGGATTGAGGATTCAGAATTGAGGTTTGAGGACAGAGGATCGGGGATTGAATATTGAGCATTAGGTATTGAGGATTGAAGAATGAGGATTGAGGATTGAGGGTTGAGGATTGAGGATTGAGGATTGAGGATTGAGCATTGAAGGCTGAGTATTGAGGATTGAATGTTGAGGATTGTGGACTGAGCATTGAGAATTGAGGATTGAATATTGAGGTTTGGGGACTGAGTGTTGAGGGTTGAGTGATGAGAATTGATGTTTGTGGATAGAGATTTGAAGATTGCAGATTGAGTATTGAGTATTGAGACCTGTGAATTGAGGATATTCTATTGAGGATTGAGGATTGACTACTGATTGCTGAGGACTGAGGGCTGAAGATTGAGGATTCAGGATTGAGGATTCAGAATTGAGGCTTGAGGACAGAGGATTGAGGATTGAAGTTTGAGTATTGAGGACTGAAGATTGAGGATTGCGGATTGTCGTCTGAGGATTGAGAATGAGGGCTGAGGGTTGAGGATTGAGGTTTGAGGACTGAGGACTGAGGGTTCAGGATTGAGAGTTGAAGACTGAGTGTTGAGGATTGAAGGTTGAGGATTGAGGATTGAGAATTGAGAATTGAGGATTGAGGATGAGGGCTGAGGGTTGAGGATTGAGGTTAGAGGACTGAGGACTGAGGATTGAGGATTGAGAATTGAGGATTGAGGATTGAGGATTGAAGATTGAGGATTGGGTATCGAGGATTGCAGAATGAGGATTGAGGATTGAGGATTGAGCATTGAGGATTGAAGATTGAGTATTGAGAATTGAAGATTGACGATTGAGGATTGAGAATTGAGGATTGAGGATTGAGGATTGAGCATTGAAGACTGAGTATTGAGGATTGAATGTTGAGGATTGTGGACTGAGCATTGAGAATTGAGGATTGAATATTGAGGTTTGGGGACTGAGTGTTGAGGGTTGAGTGATGAGAATTGATGTTTGTGGAAAGAGATTTGAAGATTGCAGATTGAGTATTGAGTAATGAAAACTGTGAATTGATGATATTCTATTGAGGATTGAGGATTGACAACTGATGGTTGAGGATTGAGGATTGAAGATTGAGGATTGAGGATTGAGGGTTGTGGATTGAGCACGAGGTCTCAGGGATGAGTATTGACGTTTGATTTCTGAGGATTGAGGATTGAGGATTGAGAATTGAGGATTGAGTAATGAGGATTGAAGATTGAGTATTGAGGATTGAAGATTGAGGATTGAGCATTGGGTATTGAAGATTGAGTATTTGGGACTGAGGATTGAATATTGAGGATTGATGATTGAGCATTGAGGATTGAGGATTGAGGATTGAGGATTGAAGATTGAGGATTGGGTATTGAGGATTGAAGAATGAGGATTGAGGATTGAGGATTAAGGATTGAGGATTGAAGATTGAGTATTGAGGATTGAAGGTTGACGGTTGAGGATTGAGCATTGAGGATTGAGGATTGAGGATTGAGGATTGAGGATAGAGGATTGAAGATTGAGTATTGAGGATCGAAGGTTGATGATTGAGGATTGAGGATTCAGGATTGAGGATTGAAGATTGAGGATTGAAGATTGAGTATTGAGGATTGAAGATTGCGGATTGAGGATTGCGGATTGAGGATTGAGGATTGAAGATTGAGGATTGGGGACTGAGTGTTGAGGGCTGAGCGATGAGAATTGATGTTTGTGGACAGAGATTTGAAGATTGCAGGTTGTGTATTGAGCATTGAATCCTGTGAATTGAGGATATTCTATTGAGGATTGAGGTTTGACACCTGATTGTTGAGGACTGCGAGCTGAAGTTTGAGGATTCAGGATTCAGGATTCAGGATTGAAGTTTGAGGACTGAGGATTAAAGATTGAGGATTGAGGATTGAAGATTGAGGATTGAGGATTGAGGGTTGTGGATTGAGCACGAGGTCTCAGGGATGAGTATTGACGTTTGATTTCTGAGGATTGAGGTTTGAGGATTGAGGATTGAAGATTGAGGATTGGGTATTCAGGACTGAACATTGAGGATTGAGGATTGAGTATTGAGGATTGAGGATTGAGGATTGAAGATTGAATATTGATGATTGAAGATTGAAGATCGAGGATTGAGGGTTGTGGATTGAGGACGGGGACTGAGGGTTGAGTATTGATGTTTGAGGTCTGAGGATTGAGGATTGAAGATTGAGTATTGACGAATGAAGGTTGAGGATTGAGGATTGAGAATTGAGGATTGAGGATGAGGGCTGAGGGTTGAGGATTGAGGTTAGAGGACTGAGGACTGAGGATTGAGGATTGAGAATTGAGGATTGAGGATTGAGGATTGAGGATTGAAGATTGAGGATTGGGTATCGAGGATTGAAGAATGAGGATTGAGGATTGAGGATTGAGCATTGAGGATTGAAGATTGAGTATTGAGAATTGAAGATTGACGATTGAGGATTGAGAATTGAGGATTGAGGATTGAGGATTGGGGATTGTGGATTGAGGATTGAGGATTGAGGATTGAAGATTGAGTATTCAGGATTGAAGATTGTGGATTGAGGATTGAGGATTGAGGATTGAGTATTGAGGATAGAAGATTGAGGACTGGGGACTGAGGATTGAAGATTGAGGATTGAGGATTGAAGGTTGAGTATTGAGGATTGAAGGTTGACGTTTGAGGATTGAGGATTGAGGATTGAGGATTGAGGATTGAGGATTGAAGATTCAGTATTGAGTGTTGAAGGTTGAGAATTGAGGATTGAGGATTGAACATTGAGGACTGTGTGTTGAGGGTTGAGTGATGAGGATTGACGTTTGTGGATAGAGATTTGAAGATTGCAGATTGAGTATTGAGTATAGAAAACTGTGAATTGAGGATATTCTATTGAGGATTGAGGATTGACATCGGATTGTTGAGGACTGAGGTCTGAAGATTGGGGATTCAGGATTGAGGATTCAGAATTGAGGTTTGAGGACTGAGGATTGAGAATTGAAGATTGAGTATTGAGGATTGAAGATTGAGGATTGAGGATTGAGAATTGAGGATTGGGGATGAGGGCTGAGGTTTGAGGATTGACGTTAGAGGACAGAGGACTGAGGGTTGAGGATTGAGAATTGAGGATTGAGGATTGAGGATTGAAGATTGAGGATTGGGTATTGAGGATTGAAGAATGAGGATTGAGGATTGAGGATTGAGGATTGAGGATTGAGGATTGAGGATTGAGGACTGAAGATTGAGTATTGAGGATTGAAGATTGATGATTGGGGATTGAGGATTGAGGATTGAGGATTGAAGGTTGAGGATTGAAGATTGAGTATTGGGGATTGAAGATTGAGGATTGAGGATTGCGGATTGAGGATTGAGGAATGAAGATTGAGGATTGGGGACTGAGTGTTGAGGGTTGATTGAGGAGAATTGATGTTTGTGGATAGAGACTTGAAGATTGCAGATTGAGTATTGAGTATTGAAAACTGTGAATTGATGATATTCTATTGAGGATTGAGGATGGACGCCTGATAGTTGAGGTCTGATGACTGAAGATTGAGGATTCAGGGTTGAGGATTCAGGATTGAGGTTTGAGGACTGAGTATTTAGGATTGAGTATTGAGGCTTGAGGATTGAGGATTGAGGATTGAAGATTGAGGATTGAGGATTGAGGATGAGGGCTGAGGGTTGAAGATTGAGGTTTGAGGACTGAGGTCTGAGGATCGAGGATTGAGAGTTGAGGATTGAGGATTGAGGATTGAAGATTGAGGATTAGGTATAGAGGATTGAAGAATGAGGATTGGGTATTGAGGATTGAAGAATGAGGATTGAGCATTGAGGATTGAGGATTGAGGATTGAAGACTGAGTATCGAGGATTGAATATTGAGGATTGAGGATTGAGGATTGAGGATTGAGTGTTGAGGATTGATTATTGAAGATTCAGTATTGAGGATTGAAGATTGAGGATTGAGGAATGAGGTTTGAGGATTGAGGATTGAAGATTGAGGATTGGGGATTGAGGATTGACGATTGTGGATTGAGTATTGAGTTTTGAGAATTGAGGATTGATTATTGAAGATTGAGTATTGAGGATTGAAGATTGAAGATTGAGGATTGAGGATTGTGGACTGAGGATGAGCGCTGACAGTTGAAGATTGAGGTTTGAGGACTGAGGACTGAGGATTGAGGATTGAGAATAGAGGATTGAAGATTGAGGATTGGGTATTGATGATCGACGAATGAGGATTGAGCATTGAGGATTGAGAATTGAGGATTGAGGATTGAGCATTGAAGACTGGGTATTGAGGATTGTAGGTTGAGGACTGTGGATTGGGGATTGAGAATTGAGGATTGAATATTGAGGATTGGGGACTGAGCGTTGAGGGTTGTGTGATGAGAATTGATGTTTGTGGATAGAGATTTGAAGATTGCAGATTGAGTATTGAGTAATGAATACTGTGAATTGATGATATTCTATTGAGGATTGAGGATTGACAGCTGATTGTTGAGGAGTGAGGGCTGAAGATTGAGGATTCAGGATTGAGGATTGAGGATTGAAGATTGAGAATTTAGGAATGAAAATTGAGGATTGAGGATTGAGGATTGAGGATTGAGGGTTGAGGATTGAGGACTGAGGATTGAAGATTCAGTATTGAGTGTTGAAGATTGAGAATTGAGGATTGAGGATTGAACATTGAGGACTGAGTGTTGAGGGTTGAGTGATGATAATTGATGTTTGTGGATAGAGATTTGAAGATTGCAGATTAAGTATTGAGTATTGAAAACTGCAAATTGAGGATATTCTATTGAGGATTGAAGGATTGACATCGGATTGTTGAGGACTGAGGGTTGAAGATTGAGGATTCAGGATTGAGGATTCAGAATTGAGGTTTGAGGATTGAAGATTGAGTATTGAGGATTGAAGATTGAGGATTCAAGATTGAGGATTGAGGATTGGGAATTGAGGATTGGGGATGAGGGCTGAGGGTTGAGGATTGACGTTAGAGGACTGAGGACTGAGGGTTGAGGATTGAGAATTGAGGATTGAGGATTGAGGATTGACGATTGAGGATTGGGTATTGAGGATTGAAGAATGAGGATTGAGGATTGAGGATTGAGGATTGAGGATTGAGGATTGAGGATTGAGGTCTGAAGATTGAGTATTGAGGATTGAAGATTGATGATTGGGGATTGAGGATTGAGGATTGAGGATTGAAGATTGAGGATTGAAGATTGAGTATTGAGGATTGAAGATTGAGGATTGAGGATTGCGGATTGAGGATTGAGGATTGAAGATTGAGGATTGGGGACTGAGTGTTGAGGGTTGATTGAGGAGAATTGATGTTTGTGGATAGAGACTTGAAGATTGCAGATTGAGTATTGAGTATTGAAAACTGCGAATTGAGGATATTCTATTGAGGATTGAGGATTGACATCGGATTGTTGAGGACTGAGGGCTGAAGATTGAGGATTCAGGATTGAGGATTCAGAATTGAGGTTTGAGGACTGAGGATTGAGGATTGAAGATTGAGTATTGAGGTTTGAAGATTGAGGATTGAGGATTGAGGATTGAGTATTGGGGATGAGGGCTGAGGGTTGAGGATTGACGTTAGAGGACTGAGGACTGAGGGTTGAGGATTGAGAATTGAGGATTGAGGATTGAGGATTGAAGATTGAGGATTGGGTATTGAGGATTGAAGAATGAGGATTGAGGATTGAGGATTGAGGACTGAGGATTGAGGATTGAGGCTTGAGGATTGAGGACTGAAGATTGAGTATTGAGGATTGAAGATTGATGATTGGGGATTGAGGATTGAGGATTGAGGATTGAAGATTGAGGATTGAAGATTGAGTATTGAGGATTGAAAATTGAGTATTGGGGATTGCGGATTGAGGATTGAGGATTGAGGATTGAGGACTGAATATTGAGTATTGAGGATTGGAGATTGATGATTGGGGATTGAGGATTGAGGATTGAGGATTGAAGATTGAGGACTGAAGATTGAGTATTGAGGATTGAAGATTGAGTATTGAGGATTGCGGATTGAGGATTGAGGATTGAAGATTGAGGATTGGGGACTGAGTGTTGAGGGTTGATTGAGGAGAATTGATGTTTGTGGATAGAGGCTTGAAGATTGCAGATTGAGTATTGAGTATTGAAAACTGTGAATTGATGATATTCTATTGAGGATTGAGGATTGACGCCTGATAGTTGAGGTCTGATGTCTGAAGATTGAGGATTCAGGGTTGAGGATTCAGGATTGAAGTTTGAGGACTGAGGATTTAGGATTGAGGATTGAGGCTTGAGGATTGAGGATTGAGGATTCAGGATTGAAGATTGAGGATTGAGGATTGAGGATGAGGGCTGAGGGTTGAAGATTGAGGTTTGAGGACTGAGGTCTGAGGATCGAGGATTGAGAGTTGAGGATTGAGTATTGAGGATTGAAGATTGAGGATTAGGTATTGAGGATTAAAGAATGAGGATTGGGTATTGGGGATTGAAGAATGAGGACTGAGGATTGAGGATTGAGGATTGAGGATTGAAGACTGTGTATCGAGGATTGAATATTGAGGATTGAGGATTGAGGTTTGAGGATTGAGTATTGAGGATTGATTATTAAAGATTGAGTATTGAGGATTGAAGATTGAGGAATGAGGAATGAGGACTGAGGATTGAGGATTGAAGATTGAGGATCGGGGATTGAGGATTGACGATTGAGGATTGAGTATTGAGTTTTGAGAATTGAGGATTGATTATTGAAGATTGAGTATTGAGGATTGAAGATTGAGGATTGAGGATTGAGGATTGAGGATTGAGGATCGAAGATTGAGGATTGGGGATTGAGGATTGACGATTGAGGATTGAGTATTGAGTTTTGAGAATTGAGGATTGATTATTGAAGATTGAGTATTGAGGATTGAAGATTGAAGATTGAGGATTGAGGATTGAGGATTGAGGACTGAGGATGAGGGCTGAGGGTTGAAGATTGATGTTTGAGGACTGAAGACTGAGGATTGAGGATTGGGAATAGAGGATTGAGGATTGAGGATTGAATATTGAGGATTGGGTATTGAGGATTGAGGATTGAGGATTGAGGATTGAGGACTGAGGATTGGGGATTGAAGATTGAGTATTGAGGGTTGAAGGCTGACGATTGAGGATTGAGGATTGAAGATTGAGGATTGCAGATTGAAGATTGAGTATTGAGGATTGAAAATTGAGGATTGAGGATTGAGGATTGAGGATTGAGGATTGAGGATTGAGGACTGAGGATTGGGGATGAGGGCTGAGGGTTGAGGATTGACGTTAGAGGACAGAGGACTGAGGGTTGAGGATTGAGAATTGAGGATTGAGGATTGAGGATTGAAGATTGAGGATTGGGTATTGAGGATTGAAGAATGAGGATTGAGGATTGAGGATTGAGGATTGAGGGTTGAAGATTGAGGTTTGAGGACTGAAGAATGAGGATTGAGGTTTGAGGATTGAGGATTGAGGACCGAGGATTGAGGATTGAAGATTGAGTATTGAGGGTTGAAGGCTGACGATTGAGGATTGAGGATTGAAGATTGAGGATTGCAGATTGAAGATTGAGTATTGAGGATTGAGGATTGAGGATTGAGGACTGAGGATTGGGGATGAGGGCTGAGGGTTGAGGATTGACGTTAGAGGACAGAGGACTGAGGGTTGAGGATTGAGAATTGAGGATTGAGGATTGAGGATTGAAGATTGAGGATTGGGTATTGAGGATTGAAGAATGAGGATTGAGGATTGAGGATTGAGGATTGAGGATTGAGGATTGAGGATTGAGGACTGAAGATTGAGTATTGAGGATTGAAGATTGATGATTGGGGATTGAGGATTGAGAATTGAGGATTGAGGATTGAGGATTGAAGATTGAGGATTGGGTATTGAGGATTGAAGAATGAGGATTGAGGATTGAGGATTGAGGATTGAGGATTGAGGATTGAGGATTGAGGACTGAAGATTGAGTATTGAGGATTGAAGATTGATGATTGGGGATTGAGGATTGAGGATTGAGGATTGAAGATTCAGGATTGAAGATTGAGTATTGAGGATTGAAGATTGAGTATTGAGGATTGCGGATTGAGGATTGAAGATTGAGGATTAGGTATTGAGGATTGAAGAATGAGGATTGGGTATTGAGGATTGAAGAATGAGGATTGAGGATTGAGGATTGAGGATTGAGGATTGAAGACTGAGTATCGAGGATTGAATGTTGAGGATTGAGGATTGAGGATTGAGGATTGAGTATTGAGGATTGATTATTAAAGATTGAGTATTGAGGATTGAAGATTGAGGATTGAGGAATGAGGATTTGGGATTGAGGATTGACGATTGAGGATTGAGTATTGAGGATTGAGAATTGAGGACTGATTATTGAAGAATGAGTATTGAGGAATGAAGATTGAGGATTGAGGATTGAGGATTGAGGATTGAGGATGAGGACTGAGGGTTGAGGATTGAGGTTTGAGGAACAGGAATTGAGGATCGAGGATTGAGGACTGAGGATTGACGATTGAGTATTGAAGATTGAGGACTGATTACTGAGGATTGATGATTGATGACTGAGGATTGAGGATTGAGGATTGAGGATTGAGGATTCAGTATTGAGGATTGAAGATCGAGAATTGAGGATTGAGGATTCAACATTGAGGACTGAGCGTTCAGGGTTTAGTGATGAGAATTGATGTTTGTGTATAGAGATTTGAAGATTGCAGATTGAGTATTGAGTATTGAAAACTGTGAATTGAGGATATTCTATTGGGGATTGAGGATTGACAACTGATTGTTGAGGACTGAGGGCTGGAGATTGAGGATGCAGGATTGAGGATTCAGAATTGAGGTTTGAGGACTGAGGATTGGGGATTGAATATTGAGTATTGAGGATTGAAGATTGAGGATTGAGGATTGAGGATTGAGTATTGAGGATGAGGGCTGAGGTTTGAGGATTGAGGTTTGAGGACTGAGGACTGAGGATTGGGGGTTGAGAATTGAGGATTGAGGATTGAGGATTGAAGATTGAGGATTGGGTATTGAGGATTAAAGGACGAGGATTGAGGATTGAGGATTGAAGGTTGAGGATAGGGGATTGAGGATTGACGATTGAGGATTGAGTATTGAGTTTTGAGAATTGAGGATTGATTATTGAAGATTGAGTATTGAGGATTGAAGATTGAAGATTGAGGATTGAGGATTGAGGATTGTGGACTGAGGATGAGGGCTGAGGGTTGAAGATTGAGGTTTGAGGACTGAGGACTGAGGATTGAGGATTGAGGATTGAGGATTGAGGATTGAGGATTGAGGATTGAGGACTGAGGATTGAAGATTCAGTATTGAGTGTTGAAGGTTGAGAATTGAGGATTGAGGATTGAACATTGAGGACTGAGTGTTGAGGGTTGAGTGATGATAATTGATGTTTGTGGATAGAGATTTGAAGATTGCAGATTAAGTATTGAGTATTGAAAACTGCGAATTGAGGATATTCTATTGAGGATTGAGGATTGACACCGGATTGTTGAGGTCTGAGGGCTGAAGATTGAGGATTCAGGTTTGAGGATTCAGAATTGAGGTTTGAGGACTGAGGATTGAGGATTGAAGATTGAGTATTGAGGATTGAAGATTGAGGATTGAGGATTGAGAATTGAGTATTGGGGATGAGGGCTGAGGGTTGAGGATTGACGTTAGAGGACTGAGGACTGAGGGTTGAGTATTGAGAATTGAGGATTGAGGATTGAGGATTGAAGATTGAGGATTGAGGATTGAGGATTGAAGAATGAGGATTGAGGATTGAGGATTGAGGATTGAGGATTGAGGATTGAGGACTGAAGGTTGAGTATTGAGGATTGGAGATTGATGATTGAGGATTGAGGATTGAGGATTGAGGACTGAAGATTGAGGACTGAAGATTGAGTATTGGGGATTGAAGATTGAGTATTGAGGATTGCGGATTGAGGATTGAGGATTGAAGATTGAGGATTGGGGACTGAGTGTTGAGGGTTGATTGAGGAGAATTGATGTTTGTGGATAGAGACTTGAAGATTGCAGATTGAGTATTGAGTATTGAAAACTGTGAATTGATGATATTCTATTGAGGGTTGAGGATTGACGCCTGATAGTTGAGGTCTGATGTCTGAAGATTGAGGATTCAGGGTTGAGGATTCAGGATTGAAGTTTGAGGACTGAGGATTTAGGATTGAGGATTGAGGCTTGCGGATTGAGGATTGAGGCTTGAGGATTGAGGATTGAGGATTGAAGATTGAGGATTGAGGATTGTGGGTGAGGGCTGAGGGTTGAAGATTGAGGTTTGAGGACTGAGGTCTGAGGATCGATGATTGAGAGTTGAGGATTGAGGGTTGAGGATTGAAGATTGAGGATTAGGTATAGAGGATTGAAGAATGAGGATTGGGTATTGAGGATTGAAGAATGAGGATTGAGCATTGAGGATTGAGGATTGAGGATTGAAGACTGAGTATCGAGGATTGAATATTGAGGATTGAGGACTGAGGATTGAGGATTGAGTATTGAGGATTGATTATTGAAGATTCAGTATTGAGGATTGAAGATTGAGGATTGAGGAATGAGGATTGAGGATTGAGGATTGAAGATTGAGGATTGGGGATTGAGGATTGACGATTGAGGATTGAGTATTGAGTTTTGAGAATTGAGGATTGATTATTGAAGATTGAGTATTGAGGATTGAAGATTGAAGATTGAGGATTGAGGATTGTGGACTGAGGATGAGGGCTGACAGTTGAAGATTGAGGTTTGAGGACTGAGGACTGAGGATTGAGGATTGAGAATAGAGGATTGAAGATTGAGGATTGGGTATTGATGATCGAAGAATGAGGATTGAGCATTGAGGATTGAGGATTGAGGATTGAGGATTGAGCATTGAAGACTGGGTATTGAGGATTGTAGGTTGAGGATTGTGGATTGGGGATTGAGAATTGAGGATTGAATATTGAGGATTGGGGACTGAGCGTTGAGGGTTGTGTGATGAGAATTGATGTTTGTGGATAGAGATTTGAAGATTGCAGATTGAGTATTGAGTAATGAATACTGTGAATTGATGATATTCTATTGAGGATTGTGGATTGACAGCTGGTTGTTGAGGAGTGAGGGCTGAAGATTGAGGATTCAGGATTGAGGATTGAGGATTGAAGATTGAGTATTTAGGAATGAAAATTGAGGATTGAGGATTGAGGATTGAAGATTGAGGATTGAGGATTGAGGACTGAGGATTGAAGATTCAGTATTGAGTGTTGAAGATTGAGAATTGAGGATTGAGGATTGAACATTGAGGACTGAGTGTTGAGGGTTGAGTGATGATAATTGATGTTTGTGGATAGAGATTTGAAGATTGCAGATTAAGTATTCAGTATTGAAAACTGCGAATTGAGGATATTCTATTGAGGATTGAGGATTGACACCGGATTGTTGAGGACTGAGGGTTGAAGATTGAGGATTCAGGATTGAGGATTCAGAATTGAGGTTTGAGGATTGAAGATTGAGTATTGAGGATTGAAGATTGAGGATTGAAGATTGAGGATTGAGGATTGGGAATTGAGGATTGGGGATGAGGGCTGAGGGTTGAGGATTGACGTTAGAGGTCTGAGGACTGAGGGTTGAGGATTGAGAATTGAGGATTGAGGATTGAGGATTGACGATTGAGGATTGAAGATTGAGGATTGGGTATTGAGGATTGAAGGATGAGGATTGAGGATTGAGGATTGAGGATTGATGATTGAAGATGGAGTATTGAGTATTGAAGGTTGAGGATTGAGGATTGAGTGTTGAAGATTGAGGATTGAGGACTGAGGATTGAGGATTGATGATTGAGGATTGAGGATTGAGGATTGAGGATTAGGGATTGAAGATTGAATATTGGGTATTGAGGATTGAAGAATGAGGATTGAGGATTGAGGATTGAGAATTGAGGATTGAAGACTGAGTATTGAGGATTGAGAATTGAGGATTGAGTATTGAAGATTGAGTATTGAGGATTGAAGATTGACGATTGATGATTGAGGATTGAAGATTGAGGACTGAGTGTTGAGGGTTGAGTGACGAGAATTGATGTTTGTGGATATAGGTTTGAAGATTGAGGATTGGGTATTGAGCATTGAAGATTGAGGATTCAGGATTGAGGATTCAGAATTGAGGTTTGAGGATTGAAGATTGAGTATAGAGGATTGAAGATTGAGGATTGAAGATTGAGGATTGAGGATTGAGAATTGAGGATTGAGGATTGAGGATTGAGGATTGAGCATTGGAGATTGAGTATTGAGGATTGAAGGTTGAGGATTGTGGATTGTGGGTTGAGGATTGAGGATTGAATATTGAGGATTGTGGACTGAGTGTTGAGGGTTGAGTGATGAGAATTGATTGTTTGTGGATAGAGACTTGAAGATTGCAGATTGAGTATTGAGTAATGCAAACTGTGAATTGATGATATTCTATTGAGGATTGAGGATTGACAGCAGATTGTAGAGGACTGACGGCTGAAGATTGAGGATTCAGGATTGAGGATTCAGAATTGAGGTTTGAGGACTGAGGATTGAGGATTGAGGATTGAGGAATGAGGATTGAAGATTGAGGAATGAGGATTGAGGGTTGTGGATTGAGGACGAGGACTGAGGTTTGAGTATTGATGTTTGAGGTCTGAGGATAGAGGATTGAGGATTGAGAATTGAGGATTGAGGATTCAGGATTGAAGATTGAGGATTGGGTATTGATTATTGAAGAATGAGGATTGAGGATTGAGGATTGTGGATTGAGGATTGAGGGTTGAGTATTGAAGATTGAGAATTGAGGATTGAGGATTGAAGATTGAGTATTGTGGATTGAAGATTGAGGATTGAGGATTGAGGATTGAAGATTGAGTACTGAGTGTTGAGGGTTGAGTGATGAGAATTGATGTTTGTGGATTGAGATCTGAAGATTGAAGGATGGGGATTGGGTATTGAAAACTGTGATTTGAGGATATTCTATTGAGGATTGAGAATTGACAATTGATTGTTGAGGACCGACGGCAGAAGATGGAGGATTCAGGATTGAGGATTCCGGATTGAGGTTTGAGGACTGAGGATTGAGGGTTGAGGATTGAGAATTGAGGATTGACGCTTGAGGATTGAGGATTGGGGATGGAGGATTGAAGACAGAGGACTGAGTATTGTGGATTGAGTGTTGAGAATTGATGTTTGAGGACTGAGATTTGATTATTGAATATTGTGGATTGAGTATTGAACCATGAGAATTCAGGATATTCTATTGAGTATTGAGAACTCAGGATTGATGGTTGAGTATTGAGGATTGATGGTTGAGGGTTGTGTGTTGAATATTGCGGATTGACCATTGCGGATTGAGGATTGAGGATTGAAGATTGAGGATTGGGGATTGAGGATTGGCGATTGAGGATTGAGTACTGAGGATTGAGAATTGAGGATTGAGGGTTGAGGATTGAGTATTGACGATTGAATATTGAGGATTGAGGAATGAGGATTGAAGATTGAGGACTGAGTGTTGACGGTTGAGTGTTGAGAACTGATGTTTGTGGATTGAGATTTGAAGATTGAAGAATGGGGATTGAGAATTGAAATCTGTGAATTGAGTATATTCTATTGAGGATTAAGGAATGACAATTGACTTTTGAGGACTGAGGGCTGAAGATTGAGGATTCAGGATCGAGGATTCGGGATTGAGGTTTGAGGACTGAGGATTGAGGGTTGAGGATTGAGGATTGAGGATTGAGGATAGAGGATTGAAGATTGAGTATTGAGGATTGAAGAAGGAGGATTGAGGATTGAGGATTGAGGATTGAGTATTGACGATAGAAGATTGAGGACTGGGGACTGAGGATTGAAGATTGAGGATTGAGGATTGAGGATTGAGGATTGAGGTTTGAGGAACAGGAATTGAGGATTGAGGATTGAGGACTGAGGATTGACGATTGAGTATTGAAGAGTGAGGACTGATTACTGAGGATTGATGATTGATGACTGAGGATTGAGGATTGAGGATTGAGGATTGAAGATTCAGTATTGAGGATTGAAGATCGAGAATTGAGGATTGAGGATTGAACATTGAGGACTGAGCGTTCAGGATTGTTGAGGACTGAGGGCTGAAGATTGAGGACACAGGATTGAGGATTCAGAATTGAGGTTTGAGGACAGAGGATCGAGGATTGAATATTGAGCATTAGGTATTGAGGATTGAAGAATGAGGATTGAGGATTGAGGGTTGAGGATTGAGGATTGAGGATTGAGGATTGAGCATTGAAGACTGAGTATTGAGGATTGAATGTTGAGGATTGTGGACTGAGCATTGAGAATTGAGGATTGAATATTGGGGTTTGGGGACTGAGTGTTGAGGGTTGAGTGATGAGAATTGATGTTTGTGAATAGAGATTTGAAGATTGCAGATTGAGTATTGAGTAATGAAAGCTGTGAATTGATGATATTCTATTGAGGATTGAGGATTGACAACTGATGGTTGAGGATTGAGGATTGAAGATTGAGGATTGAGGTTTGAGGTTTGTGGATTGAGCACGAGGTCTCAGGGATGAGTATTGACATTTGATTTCTGAGGATTGAGGATTGAGGATTGAGAATTGAGGATTGAGGAATGAGGATTGAAGATTGAGGATTGGGAATTGAGGATTGAAGAATGAGGATTGAGGATTGAGGATTGGGTATTGAAGATTGAGGATTTGGGACTGAGGAATGAAGATTGAGGATTGATGATTGAGCATTGAGGATTGAGGATTGAGGATTGAGGATTGAAGATTGAGGATTGGGTATTGAGGATTGAAGAATGAGGATTGAGGATTGAGGATTAAGGATTGAGGATTGAAGATTGAGTATTGAGGATTGAAGGTTGACGGTTGAGGATTGAGGATTGAGGATTGAGGATTGAGGATAGAGGATTGAAGATTGAGTATTGAGGATTGAAGGTTGATGATTGAGGATTGAGGATTGTGGATTGAGGATTGAAGACTGAGGATTGAAGATTGAGTATTGAGGATTGAAGATTGCGGATTGAGGATTGCGGATTGAGGATTGAGGATTGAAGACTGAGGATTGGGGACTGAGTGTTGAGGGCTGAGCGATGAGAATTGATGTTTGTGGATAGAGATTTGAAGATTGCAGGTTGTGTATTGAGCATTGAGTCCTGTGAATTGAGGATACTCTATTGAGGATTGAGGATTGACACCTGATTGTTGAGGACTGCGAGCTGAAGTTTGAGGATTCAGGATTCAGGATTCAGGATTGAAGTTTGAGGACTGAGGATTAAAGATTGAGGATTGAGGATTGAATTTTGAGGATTGAGGATTGAAGATTGAGGATTGGGTATTCAGGATTGAACATTGAGGATTGAGGATTGAGGATTGGGGATTGAGGATTGAAGATTGAGGACTGAGTATTGAAGATTGAGGACTGATTACTGAGGATTGATGATTGATGACTGAGGATTGAGGATTGAGGATTGAGGATTGAAGATTCAGTATTGAGGATTGAAGATCGAGAATTGAGGATTGAGGATTCAACATTGAGGACTGAGCGTTCAGGGTTTAGTGATGAGAATTGATGTTTGTGTATAGAGATTTGATGATTGCGGATTGAGTATTGAGTATTGAAAACTGTGAATTGAGGATATTCTATTGGGGATTGAGGATTGACAACTGATTGTTGAGGACTGAGGGCTGGAGATTGAGGATGCAGGATTGAGGATTCAGAATTGAGGTTTGAGGACTGAGGATTGGGGATTGAATATTGAGTATTGAGGATTGAAGATTGAGGATTGAGGATTGAGGATTGAGTATTGAGGATGAGGGCTGAGGTTTGAGGATTGAGGTTTGAGGACTGAGGACTGAGGATTGAGGGTTGAGAATTGAGGATTGAGGATTGAGGATTGAAGATTGAGGATTGGGTATTGAGGATTAAAGGACGAGGATTGAGGATTGAGGATTGAGGATTGTGGATTGAGGATTGAAGGTTGAGTATTCAGGATTGGAGATGGACGATTGAGGATTGAGGACCGAGGACTGACGATTGAGGATTGAAGATTGAGTATTGAGGATTGAAGATTGAGTATTGAGGATTGTGGACTGAGGATTGAGGATTGAAGGTTGAGGATTGGGGACTGAGTGTTGAGGGTTGAGTCATGAGAATTGATGTTTGTGGATAGAGGTTTGAAGATTGCAGGTTGAGTATTGAGTATTGAGACCTGTGAATTGAGGATATTCTATTGAGGATTGAGGACTGACAACTGATTGTTGAGGACTGTGGGCTGAAGATTGAGGATTCAGGATTGAGGATTCAGAATTGAGGTTTTAGGACTGAGGATTGATGATTGAAGATTGAGTATTGAAGATTGAAGATTGACGATTGAGGATTGAGAATTGAGGATTGAGGATTGAGGATTGAGCATTGAAGACTGAGTATTGAGGATTGAAGGTTGAGGATTGTGCATTGAGGATTGAGAATTGAGGATTGAATATTGAGGATTGGGGACTGAGTGTTGAGGGTTGAGTCATGAGAATTGATGTTTGTGGATAGAGATTTGAAGATTGCAGGTTGAGTATTGAGTATTGAGACCTGTAGATTGAGGATATTCTATTGAGGATTGAGGATTGACTACTGATTGCTGAGGACTGAGGGCTGAAGATTGAGGATTCAGGATTGAGGATTCAGAATTGAGGTTTGAGGACAGAGGATTGAGGACTGAAGTTTGAGTATTGAGGATTGAAGATTGAGGATTGCGGATTGTCGTCTGAGGATTGAGGATGAGGGCTGAGGGTTGAGGATTGTGGTTTGAGGACTGAGGACTGAGGGTTCAGGATTGAGAGTTGAAGACTGAGTGTTGAGGATTGAAGGTTGAGGATTGAGGATTGAGAATTGAGGATTGAGGATGAGGGCTGAGGGTTGAGGATTGAGGTTAGAGGACTGAGGACTGAGGATTGAGGATTGAGAATTGAGGATTGAGGATTGAGGATTCAAGATTGAGGATTGGGTATCGAGGATTGAAGAATGAGGATTGAGGATTGAGGATTGAGCATTGAGGATTGAAGATTGAGTATTGAGAATTGAAGATTGACGATTGAGGATTGAGAATTGAGGATTGAGGATTGAGGATTGAGCATTGAAGACTGAGTATTGAGGATTGAATGTTGAGGATTGTGGACTGAGCTTTGAGAATTGAGGATTGAATATTGAGGTTTGGGGACTGAGTGTTGAGGGTTGAGTGATGAGAATTGATGTTTGTGGATAGACATTTGAATATTGCAGATTGAGTATTGAGTAATGAAAACTGTGAATTGATGATATTCTATTGAGGATTGAGGATTGACAACTGATGGTTGAGGATTGAGGATTGAAGTTTGAGGATTGAGGATTGAGGGTTGTGGATTGAGCACGAGGTCTCAGGGATGAGTATTGACGTTTGATTTCTGAGGATTGAGGATTGAGGATTGAGAATTGAGGATTGAGGAATGAGGATTGAAGATTGAGGATCGGGACTTGAGGACTGAAGAATGAGGATTGAGGATTGAGGATTGAGTATTGAGGATTGAAGATTGAGTATTGAGGATTGAAGATTGAGGATTGAGGATTGGGTATTGAAGATTGTGTATTTGGTACTGAGGATTGAATATTGAGGATTGATGATTGAGCATTGAGGATTGAGGATTGAGGATTTAGGATTGAGGATTGAAGATTGAGGATTGGGTATTAAGGATTGAAGAATGAGGATTGAGGATTGAGGATTAAGGATTGAGGATTGAAGATTGAGTATTGAGGATTGAAGGTTGACGGTTGAGGATTGAGGATTGAGGATTGAGGATTGAGGTTTGAGGATTGAGGATAGAGGATTGAAGATCGAGTATTGAGGATTGAAGGTTGATGATTGAGGATTGAGGATTGAGGATTGAGGATTGAAGATTGAGGATTGAGGATTGAGTATTGAGGATTGAAGATTGCGGATTGAGGATTGCGGGTTGAGGATTGAGGATTGAAGATTGAGGATTGAGGATTGAAGACAGAGAATTGAGGATTAAGGATTGAGGATTCAGGATTGAGGTTTGAGGACTGAGGATTGAGGATTGAGGATTGAGGATTGAGGATTGAGGGATGTGGATTGAAGATTGAGGATTGGGTATTCAGGATTGAACATTGAGGATTGAGGATTGAGTATTGAGGATTGAGGATTGAGGATTGAAGATTGAATATTGTTGATTGAAGTTTGAGGATCGAGGATTGAGGGTTGTGGATTGAGGACGAGGACTGAGGGTTGAGTATTGATGTTTGAGGTCTGAGGATTGAGGACTGAAGAGTGAGGATTGAGGACTGAAGAGTGAGGATTGAGGACTGAGGGTTGAGGATTGAAGATTGCAGATTGAGTACTGCGGATTGAAGATTGAGGATTGAGGATTGAGGATTGAGGATTGAGGATTGAGGACTCAGGATTGAGGATTGAAGATTGAGAATTGAGGATTGAAGACTGGCGATTGAGGATTGAGGATTGAGGATTGAGGATTGAGGATTGCAGATTGAGTATTGAGGATTGAAAATTGAGGATTGAGTATTGAGGATTGAGGATTGAGGATTGAGGATTGACGATTGAGGATTGAAGATTCAGTATTGAGGGTGGAAGATTGAGAATTGAGGATTGAGGATTGAACATTGAGGACTGAGTGTTGAGGGTTGAGTGATGAGAATTGATGTTTGTGGATAGAGATTTGAAGATTGCAGATTGAGTATTGAGTAATGAAAACTTTGAATTGATGATATTGTATTGAGGATTGAGGATTGACAACTGATTGTTGCGGAGTGAGGGCTGAAGATTGAGGATTGAGGGTTGTGGATTGAGGACGAGGTCTGAGGTTTGAGTATTGATGTTTGAGGTCTGAGGATAGAGGATTGAGGATTGAGAATTGCGGATTGAGGATTGAGGATTGAAGATTGAGGATTGGGTATTGAGGATTGAAGAATGAGGATTGAGGATTGAGGATTGTGGATTGAGGATTGAGGATTGAGGATTGATGATTGAAGATTGAGGACTGAGTGTTGAGGGTAGAGTGATGAGAATTGATGCTTGTGGATAGAGATTTGAAGATTGCCGATTGAGCATTGAGTAATGAAAACTGTGAGTTGATGATATTCTATTGAGGATTGAGGATTGACAACTGATTGTTGAGGAGTGAGGGCTGAAGATTGAGGATTCAGGGTTGAGGATTAAGTATTGAGGGTCGAGGATTGAAGATTGAGAATTGGGGATTGAGGATTGAGGATTGAGGATTGAGGATTGAAGATTGAGGATTTGGGATTGAGGATTGACGATTGAGGATTGAGTATTGATTATTGAGAATTGAGGATTGATTATTGAAGATTGAGTATTGAGGATTGAAGATTGAGGATTGAGGATTGAGGATTGAGGATTGAGGATCAGGGCTGAGGGTTGAGGATTGAGGTTTCAGGACTGAGGACTGAGGATTGAGGATTGAGAATTGAGGATTGTGGATTGAGGATTGAAGATTGAGGATTGGGTATTAAGGATTGAAGAATGAGGATTGAGGATTGAGGGTTGAGGATTTAGGGTTGAAGATTGAGGATTGAGGATTGAGTATTGAGGAGCGAATATTGCGTGTTGAGGATTGAAGATAGAGGATTGAGGATTGAGGTCTGATGATTGAGGGCGAGGACTGACGGTTGAGGATTGAGGTTTGAGGATTGAGGATTGAGGATTGAGGACTGAGTATTGAGAATTGAGAACTGAGGATGAGGACTGAGGGTTGAGGATTGAGGTTTGAGGAACAAGAATTGAGGATTGATGATTGAGGACTGAGGATTGACGATTGAGTATTGAAGATTGAGGATAGATTAGTGAGGATTGAGGATTGAGGATTCAGGATTGAGGATTGAGGATTGAGAATTGAAGATTCAGTATTGAGGATTGAAGATTGAGAATTGAGGACTTTAGGATTGAACATTGAGAACTGAGAGTTCAGGGTTTAGTGATGAGAATTGATGTTTGTGGATAGAGATTTGAAGATTGCAGATTGAGTATTGAGTATTGAAAACTGTGAATTGAGGGTATTCTATTGGGGATTGAGGATTGACAACTGATTGTTGAGGTCTGAGGGCTGAAGGTTGAGGATGCAGGATTGAGGATTCAGAATTGAGGTTTGAGGACTGAGGGTTGAGGATTGAAGATTGAGTATTGAGGATTGAAGATTGAGGAATGAGGATTGAGGATTGAGTATTGAGGATGAGGGCTGAGGGTTGAGGATTGAGGTTTGAGGACTGAGGACTGAGGATTGAGGATTGAGTATTGAGGAATGAAGATTGAGGATTGAGGATTGAGGATTGAGGATTGAGGATGAGGACTGAGGGTTGAGGATTGAGGTTTGAGGAACAGGAATTGAGGATCGAGGATTGAGGACTGAGGATTGACGATTGAGTATTGAAGATTGAGGACTGATTACTGAGGATTGATGATTGATGACTGAGGATTGAGGATTGAGGATTGAGGATTGAAGATTCAGTATTGAGGATTGAAGATCGAGAATTGAGGATTGAGGATTCAACATTGAGGACTGAGCGTTCAGGGTTTAGTGATGAGAATTGATGTTTGTGTATAGAGATTTGAAGATTGCAGATTGAGTATTGAGTATTGAAAACTGTGAATTGAGGATATTCTATTGGGGATTGAGGATTGACAACTGATTGTTGAGGACTGAGGGCTGGAGATTGAGGATGCAGGATTGAGGATTCAGAATTGAGGTTTGAGGACTGAGGATTGGGGATTGAATATTGAGTATTGAGGATCGAAGATTGAGGATTGAGGAATGAGGATTGAGTATTGAGGATGAGGGCTGAGGGTTGAGGATTGAGGTTAGAGGACTGAGGACTGAGGATTGAGGATTGAGAATTGAGGATTGAGGATTGAGGATTCAAGATTGAGGATTGGGTATCGAGGATTGAAGAATGAGGATTGAGGATTGAGGATTGAGCATTGAGGATTGAAGATTGAGTATTGAGAATTGAAGATTGACGATTGAGGATTGAGAATTGAGGATTGAGGATTGAGGATTGAGCATTGAAGACTGAGTATTGAGGATTGAATGTTGAGGATTGTGGACTGAGCTTTGAGAATTGAGGATTGAATATTGAGGTTTGGGGACTGAGTGTTGAGGGTTGAGTGATGAGAATTGATGTTTGTGGATAGACATTTGAAGATTGCAGATTGAGTATTGAGTAATGAAAACTGTGAATTGATGATATTCTATTGAGGATTGAGGATTGACAACTGATGGTTGAGGATTGAGGATTGAAGTTTGAGGATTGAGGATTGAGGGTTGTGGATTGAGCACGAGGTCTCAGGGATGAGTATTGACGTTTGATTTCTGAGGATTGAGGATTGAGGATTGAGAATTGAGGATTGAGGAATGAGGATTGAAGATTGAGGATCGGGACTTGAGGACTGAAGAATGAGGATTGAGGATTGAGGATTGAGTATTGAGGATTGAAGATTGAGTATTGAGGATTGAAGATTGAGGATTGAGGATTGGGTATTGAAGATTGTGTATTTGGGACTGAGGATTGAATATTGAGGATTGATGATTGAGCATTGAGGATTGAGGATTGAGGATTGAGGATTGAGGATTGAAGATTGAGGATTGGGTATTAAGGATTGAAGAATGAGGATTGAGGATTGAGGATTAAGGATTGAGGATTGAAGATTGAGTATTGAGGATTGAAGGTTGACGGTTGAGGATTGAGGATTGAGGACTGAGGATTGAGGATTGAGGATTGAGGATAGAGGATTGAAGATCGAGTATTGAGGATTGAAGGTTGATGATTGAGGATTGAGGATTGAGGATTGAGGATTGAAGATTGAGGGTTGAGGATTGAGTATTGAGGATTGAAGATTGCGGATTGAGGATTGCGGGTTGAGGATTGAGGATTGAAGATTGAGGATTGAGGATTGAAGACAGAGGATTGAGGATTAAGGATTGAGGATTCAGGATTGAGGTTTGAGGACTGAGGATTGAGGATTGAGGATTGAGGATTGAGGATTGAGGGATGTGGATTGAAGATTGAGGATTGGGTATTCAGGATTGAACATTGAGGATTGAGGATTGAGTATTGAGGATTGAGGATTGAGGATTGAAGATTGAATATTGTTGATTGAAGTTTGAGGATCGAGGATTGAGGGTTGTGGATTGAGGACGAGGACTGAGGGTTGAGTATTGATGTTTGAGGTCTGAGGATTGAGGACTGAAGAGTGAGGATTGAGGACTGAAGAGTGAGGATTGAGGACTGAGGGTTGAGGATTGAAGATTGCAGATTGAGTACTGCGGATTGAAGATTGAGGATTGAGGATTGAGGATTGAGGATTGAGGATTGAGGACTCAGGATTGAGGATTGAAGATTGAGAATTGAGGATTGAAGACTGGCGATTGAGGATTGAGGATTGAGGATTGAGGATTGAGGATTGCAGATTGAGTATTGAGGATTGAAAATTGAGGATTGAGTATTGAGGATTGAGGATTGAGGATTGAGGATTGACGATTGAGGATTGAAGATTCAGTATTGAGGGTGGAAGATTGAGAATTGAGGATTGAGGATTGAACATTGAGGACTGAGTGTTGAGGGTTGAGTGATGAGAATTGATGTTTGTGGATAGAGATTTGAAGATTGCAGATTGAGTATTGAGTAATGAAAACTTTGAATTGATGATATTGTATTGAGGATTGAGGATTGACAACTGATTGTTGCGGAGTGAGGGCTGAAGATTGAGGATTGAGGGTTGTGGATTGAGGACGAGGTCTGAGGTTTGAGTATTGATGTTTGAGGTCTGAGGATAGAGGATTGAGGATTGAGAATTGCGGATTGAGGATTGAGGATTGAAGATTGAGGATTGGGTATTGAGGATTGAAGAATGAGGATTGAGGATTGAGGATTGTGGATTGAGGATTGAGGATTGAGGATTGAGGATTGAAGATTGAGGACTGAGTGTTGAGGGTAGAGTGATGAGAATTGATGCT
This sequence comes from Calliopsis andreniformis, assembly GCF_051401765.1. Taxonomy (NCBI): domain Eukaryota; kingdom Metazoa; phylum Arthropoda; class Insecta; order Hymenoptera; family Andrenidae; genus Calliopsis; species Calliopsis andreniformis. The sequence goes on along the minus strand of NW_027480444.1, from coordinate 3,352,247 downwards.
TGTGGATAGAGATTTGAAGATTGCCGATTGAGCATTGAGTAATGAAAACTGTGAGTTGATGATATTCTATTGAGGATTGAGGATTGACAACTGATTGTTGAGGAGTGAGGGCTGAAGATTGAGGATTCAGGGTTGAGGATTAAGTATTGAGGGTTGAGGATTGAAGATTGAGAATTGGGGATTGAGGATTGAGGATTGAGGATTGAGGATTGAAGATTGAGGATTTGGGATTGAGGATTGACGATTGAGGATTGAGTATTGATTATTGAGAATTGAGGATTGATTATTGAAGATTGAGTATTGAGGATTGAAGATTGAGGATTGAGGATTGAGGATTGAGGATTGAGGATCAGGGCTGAGGGTTGAGGATTGAGGTTTCAGGACTGAGGACTGAGGATTGAGGATTGAGAATTGAGGATTGTGGATTGAGGATTGAAGATTGAGGATTGGGTATTAAGGATTGAAGAATGAGGATTGAGGATTGAGGGTTGAGGATTTAGGGTTGAAGATTGAGGATTGAGGATTGAGTATTGAGGAGCGAATATTGCGTGTTGAGGATTGAAGATAGAGGATTGAGGATTGAAGTCTGATGATTGAGGGCGAGGACTGACGGTTGAGGATTGAGGTTTGAGGATTGAGGATTGAGGATTGAGGACTGAGTATTGAGAATTGAGAACTGAGGATGAGGACTGAGGGTTGAGGATTGAGGTTTGAGGAACAAGAATTGAGGATTGATGATTGAGGACTGAGGATTGACGATTGAGTATTGAAGATTGAGGATAGATTACTGAGGATTGAGGATTGAGGATTCAGGATTGAGGATTGAGGATTGAGAATTGAAGATTCAGTATTGAGGATTGAAGATTGAGAATTGAGGACTTTAGGATTGAACATTGAGAACTGAGAGTTCAGGGTTTAGTGATGAGAATTGATGTTTGTGGATAGAGATTTGAAGATAGCAGATTGAGTATTGAGTATTGAAAACTGTGAATTGAGGGTATTCTATTGGGGATTGAGGATTGACAACTGATTGTTGAGGTCTGAGGGCTGAAGGTTGAGGATGCAGGATTGAGGATTCAGAATTGAGGTTTGAGGACTGAGGGTTGAGGATTGAAGATTGAGTATTGAGGATTGAAGATTGAGGAATGAGGATTGAGGATTGAGTATTGAGGATGAGGGCTGAGGGTTGAGGATTGAGGTTTGAGGACTGAGGACTGAGGATTGAGGATTGAGTATTGAGGAATGAAGATTGAGGATTGAGGATTGAGGATTGAGGATTGAGGATGAGGACTGAGGGTTGAGGATTGAGGTTTGAGGAACAGGAATTGAGGATCGAGGATTGAGGACTGAGGATTGACGATTGAGTATTGAAGATTGAGGACTGATTACTGAGGATTGATGATTGATGACTGAGGATTGAGGATTGAGGATTGAGGATTGAAGATTCAGTATTGAGGATTGAAGATCGAGAATTGAGGATTGAGGATTCAACATTGAGGACTGAGCGTTCAGGGTTTAGTGATGAGAATTGATGTTTGTGTATAGAGATTTGAAGATTGCAGATTGAGTATTGAGTATTGAAAACTGTGAATTGAGGATATTCTATTGGGGATTGAGGATTGACAACTGATTGTTGAGGACTGAGGGCTGGAGATTGAGGATGCAGGATTGAGGATTCAGAATTGAGGTTTGAGGACTGAGGATTGGGGATTGAATATTGAGTATTGAGGATCGAAGATTGAGGATTGAGGATTGAGGATTGAGTATTGAGGATGAGGGCTGAGGTTTGAGGATTGAGGTTTGAGGACTGAGGACTGAGGATTGAGGGTTGAGAATTGAGGATTGAGGATTGAGGATTGAAGATTGAGGATTGGGTATTGAGGATTAAAGGACGAGGATTGAGGATTGAGGATTGAGGATTGTGGATTGAGGATTGAAGGTTGAGTATTCAGGATTGGAGATGGACGATTGAGGATTGAGGACCGAGGACTGACGATTGAGGATTGAAGATTGAGTATTGAGGATTGTGGACTGAGGATTGAGGATTGAAGGTTGAGGATTGGGGACTGAGTGTTGAGGGTTGAGTCATGAGAATTGATGTTTGTGGATAGAGGTTTGAAGATTGCAGGTTGAGTATTGAGTATTGAGACCTGTGAATTGAGGATATTCTATTGAGGATTGAGGACTGACAACTGATTGTTGAGGACTGTGGGCTGAAGATTGAGGATTCAGGATTGAGGATTCAGAATTGAGGTTTTAGGACTGAGGATTGATGATTGAAGATTGAGTATTGAAGATTGAAGATTGACGATTGAGGATTGAGAATTGAGGATTGAGGATTGAGGATTGAGCATTGAAGACTGAGTATTGAGGATTGAAGGTTGAGGATTGTGCATTGAGGATTGAGAATTGAGGATTGAATATTGAGGATTGGGGACTGAGTGTTGAGGGTTGAGTCATGAGAATTGATGTTTGTGGATAGAGATTTGAAGATTGCAGGTTGAGTATTGAGTATTGAGACCTGTGAATTGAGGATATTCTATTGAGGATTGAGGATTGACTACTGATTGCTGAGGACTGAGGGCTGAAGATTGAGGATTCAGGATTGAGGATTCAGAATTGAGGTTTGAGGACAGAGGATTGAGGACTGAAGTTTGAGTATTGAGGATTGAAGATTGAGGATTGCGGATTATCGTCTGAGGATTGAGGATGAGGGCTGAGGGTTGAGGATTGAGGTTTGGGTATTCAGGATTGAACATTGAGGATTGAGGATTGAGTATTGAGGATTGAGGATTGAGGATTGAAGATTGAATATTGTTGATTGAAGTTTGAGGATCGAGGATTGAGGGTTGTGGATTGAGGACGAGGACTGAGGGTTGAGTATTGATGTTTGAGGTCTGAGGATTGAGGACTGAAGAGTGAGGATTGAGGACTGAAGAGTGAGGATTGAGGACTGAGGGTTGAGGATTGAAGATTGCAGATTGAGTACTGCGGATTGAAGATTGAGGATTGAGGATTGAGGATTGAAGATTGAGGATTGATGACTCAGGATTGAGGATTGAAGATTGAGAATTGAGGATTGAAGACTGGCGATTGAGGATTGTGGATTGAGGATTGAGGATTGAGGATTGCAGATTGAGTATTGAGGATTGAAAATTGAGGATTGAGTATTGAGGATTGAGGATTGAGGATTGAGGATTGACGATTGAGGATTGAAGAATCAGTATTGAGGGTGGAAGATTGAGAATTGAGGATTGAGGATTGAACATTGAGGACTGAGTGTTGAGGGTTGAGTGATGAGAATTGATGTTTGTGGATAGAGATTTGAAGATTGCAGATTGAGTATTGAGTAATGAAAACTTTGAATTGATGATATTGTATTGAGGATTGAGGATTGACAACTGATTGTTGCGGAGTGAGGGCTGAAGATTGAGGATTGAGGGTTGTGGATTGAGGACGAGGTCTGAGGTTTGAGTATTGATGTTTGAGGTCTGAGGATAGAGGATTGAGGATTGAGAATTGCGGATTGAGGATTGAGGATTGAAGATTGAGGATTGGGTATTGAGGATTGAAGAATGAGGATTGAGGATTGAGGATTGTGGATTGAGGATTGAGGATTGAGGATTGAGGATTGAAGATTGAGGACTGAGTGTTGAGGGTAGAGTGATGAGAATTGATGCTTGTGGATAGAGATTTGAAGATTGCCGATTGAGCATTGAGTAATGAAAACTGTGAGTTGATGATATTCTATTGAGGATTGAGGATTGACAACTGATTGTTGAGGAGTGAGGGCTGAAGATTGAGGATTCAGGGTTGAGGATTAAGTATTGAGGGTTGAGGATTGAAGATTGAGAATTGGGGATTGAGGATTGAGGATTGAGGATTGAGGATTGAAGATTGAGGATTTGGGATTGAGGATTGACGATTGAGGATTGAGTATTGATTATTGAGAATTGAGGATTGATTATTGAAGATTGAGTATTGAGGATTGAAGATTGAGGATTGAGGATTGAGGATTGAGGATTGAGGATCAGGGCTGAGGGTTGAGGATTGAGGTTTCAGGACTGAGGACTGAGGATTGAGGATTGAGAATTGAGGATTGTGGATTGAGGATTGAAGATTGAGGATTGGGTATTAAGGATTGAAGAATGAGGATTGAGGATTGAGGGTTGAGGATTTAGGGTTGAAGATTGAGGATTGAGGATTGAGTATTGAGGAGCGAATATTGCGTGTTGAGGATTGAAGATAGAGGATTGAGGATTGAAGTCTGATGATTGAGGGCGAGGACTGACGGTTGAGGATTGAGGTTTGAGGATTGAGGATTGAGGATTGAGGACTGAGTATTGAGAATTGAGAACTGAGGATGAGGACTGAGGGTTGAGGATTGAGGTTTGAGGAACAAGAATTGAGGATTGATGATTGAGGACTGAGGATTGACGATTGAGTATTGAAGATTGAGGATAGATTACTGAGGATTGAGGATTGAGGATTCAGGATTGAGGATTGAGGATTGAGAATTGAAGATTCAGTATTGAGGATTGAAGATTGAGAATTGAGGACTTTAGGATTGAACATTGAGAACTGAGAGTTCAGGGTTTAGTGATGAGAATTGATGTTTGTGGATAGAGATTTGAAGATAGCAGATTGAGTATTGAGTATTGAAAACTGTGAATTGAGGGTATTCTATTGGGGATTGAGGATTGACAACTGATTGTTGAGGTCTGAGGGCTGAAGGTTGAGGATGCAGGATTGAGGATTCAGAATTGAGGTTTGAGGACTGAGGGTTGAGGATTGAAGATTGAGTATTGAGGATTGAAGATTGAGGAATGAGGATTGAGGATTGAGTATTGAGGATGAGGGCTGAGGGTTGAGGATTGAGGTTTGAGGACTGAGGACTGAGGATTGAGGATTGAGTATTGAGGAATGAAGATTGAGGATTGAGGATTGAGGATTGAGGATTGAGGATGAGGACTGAGGGTTGAGGATTGAGGTTTGAGGAACAGGAATTGAGGATCGAGGATTGAGGACTGAGGATTGACGATTGAGTATTGAAGATTGAGGACTGATTACTGAGGATTGATGATTGATGACTGAGGATTGAGGATTGAGGATTGAGGATTGAAGATTCAGTATTGAGGATTGAAGATCGAGAATTGAGGATTGAGGATTCAACATTGAGGACTGAGCGTTCAGGGTTTAGTGATGAGAATTGATGTTTGTGTATAGAGATTTGAAGATTGCAGATTGAGTATTGAGTATTGAAAACTGTGAATTGAGGATATTCTATTGGGGATTGAGGATTGACAACTGATTGTTGAGGACTGAGGGCTGGAGATTGAGGATGCAGGATTGAGGATTCAGAATTGAGGTTTGAGGACTGAGGATTGGGGATTGAATATTGAGTATTGAGGATCGAAGATTGAGGATTGAGGATTGAGGATTGAGTATTGAGGATGAGGGCTGAGGTTTGAGGATTGAGGTTTGAGGACTGAGGACTGAGGATTGAGGGTTGAGAATTGAGGATTGAGGATTGAGGATTGAAGATTGAGGATTGGGTATTGAGGATTAAAGGACGAGGATTGAGGATTGAGGATTGAGGATTGTGGATTGAGGATTGAAGGTTGAGTATTCAGGATTGGAGATGGACGATTGAGGATTGAGGACCGAGGACTGACGATTGAGGATTGAAGATTGAGTATTGAGGATTGTGGACTGAGGATTGAGGATTGAAGGTTGAGGATTGGGGACTGAGTGTTGAGGGTTGAGTCATGAGAATTGATGTTTGTGGATAGAGGTTTGAAGATTGCAGGTTGAGTATTGAGTATTGAGACCTGTGAATTGAGGATATTCTATTGAGGATTGAGGACTGACAACTGATTGTTGAGGACTGTGGGCTGAAGATTGAGGATTCAGGATTGAGGATTCAGAATTGAGGTTTTAGGACTGAGGATTGATGATTGAAGATTGAGTATTGAAGATTGAAGATTGACGATTGAGGATGGAGAATTGAGGATTGAGGATTGAGGATTGAGCATTGAAGACTGAGTATTGAGGATTGAAGGTTGAGGATTGTGCATTGAGGATTGAGAATTGAGGATTGAATATTGAGGATTGGGGACTGAGTGTTGAGGGTTGAGTCATGAGAATTGATGTTTGTGGATAGAGATTTGAAGATTGCAGGTTGAGTATTGAGTATTGAGACCTGTGAATTGAGGATATTCTATTGAGGATTGAGGATTGACTACTGATTGCTGAGGACTGAGGGCTGAAGATTGAGGATTCAGGATTGAGGATTCAGAATTGAGGTTTGAGGACAGAGGATTGAGGACTGAAGTTTGAGTATTGAGGATTGAAGATTGAGGATTGCGGATTGTCGTCTGAGGATTGAGGATGAGGGCTGAGGGTTGAGGATTGAGGTTTGGGTATTCAGGATTGAACATTGAGGATTGAGGATTGAGTATTGAGGATTGAGGATTGAGGATTGAAGATTGAATATTGTTGATTGAAGTTTGAGGATCGAGGATTGAGGGTTGTGGATTGAGGACGAGGACTGAGGGTTGAGTATTGATGTTTGAGGTCTGAGGATTGAGGACTGAAGAGTGAGGATTGAGGACTGAAGAGTGAGGATTGAGGACTGAGGGTTGAGGATTGAAGATTGCAGATTGAGTACTGCGGATTGAAGATTGAGGATTGAGGATTGAGGATTGAAGATTGAGGATTGATGACTCAGGATTGAGGATTGAAGATTGAGAATTGAGGATTGAAGACTGGCGATTGAGGATTGTGGATTGAGGATTGAGGATTGAGGATTGCAGGTTGAGTATTGAGGATTGAAAATTGAGGATTGAGTATTGAGGATTGAGGATTGAGGATTGAGGATTGACGATTGAGGATTGAAGAATCAGTATTGAGGGTGGAAGATTGAGAATTGAGGATTGAGGATTGAACATTGAGGACTGAGTGTTGAGGGTTGAGTGATGAGAATTGATGTTTGTGGATAGAGATTTGAAGATTGCAGATTGAGTATTGAGTAATGAAAACTTTGAATTGATGATATTGTATTGAGGATTGAGGATTGACAACTGATTGTTGCGGAGTGAGGGCTGAAGATTGAGGATTCAGGATTGAGGATTAAGGATTGAGGTTTGAGGACTGCGGATTGAGGATGAGGGCTGAGGGTTGAGGATTGAGGTTTGAGGACTGAGGACTGAGGATTGAGGGTTGAGTATTGAGGAATGAAGATTGAGGATTGAGGATTGAGGATTGAGGATTGAGGATGAGGACTGAGGGTTGAGGATTGAGGTTTGAGGAACAGGAATTGAGGATCGAGGATTGAGGACTGAGGATTGACGATTGAGTATTGAAGATTGAGGACTGATTACTGAGGATTGATGATTGATGACTGAGGATTGAGGATTGAGGATTGAGGATTGAAGATTCAGTATTGAGGATTGAAGATCGAGAATTGAGGATTGAGGATTCAACATTGAGGACTGAGCGTTCAGGGTTTAGTGATGAGAATTGATGTTTGTGTATAGAGATTTGAAGATTGCAGATTGAGTATTGAGTATTGAAAACTGTGAATTGAGGATATTCTATTGGGGATTGAGGATTGACAACTGATTGTTGAGGACTGAGGGCTGGAGATTGAGGATGCAGGATTGAGGATTCAGAATTGAGGTTTGAGGACTGAGGATTGGGGATTGAATATTGAGTATTGAGGATTGAAGATTGAGGATTGAGGATTGAGGATTGAGTATTGAGGATGAGGGCTGAGGTTTGAGGATTGAGGTTTGAGGACTGAGGACTGAGGATTGAGGGTTGAGAATTGAGGATTGAGGATTGAGGATTGAAGATTGAGGATTGGGTATTGAGGATTAAAGGACGAGGATTGAGGATTGAGGATTGAGGATTGTGGATTGAGGATTGAAGGTTGAGTATTCAGGATTGGAGATGGACGATTGAGGATTGAGGACCGTGGACTGACGATTGAGGATTGAAGATTGAGTATTGAGGATTGTGGACTGAGGATTGAGGATTGAAGGTTGAGGATTGGGGACTGAGTGTTGAGGGTTGAGTCATGAGAATTGATGTTTGTGGATAGAGGTTTGAAGATTGCAGGTTGAGTATTGAGTATTGAGACCTGTGAATTGAGGATATTCTATTGAGGATTGAGGACTGACAACTGATTGTTGAGGACTGTGGGCTGAAGATTGAGGATTCAGGATTGAGGATTTAGAATTGAGGTTTTAGGACTGAGGATTGATGATTCAAGATTGAGTATTGAAGATTGAAGATTGACGATTGAGGATGGAGAATTGAGGATTGAGGATTGAGGATTGAGCATTGAAGACTGAGTATTGAGGATTGAAGGTTGAGGATTGTGCATTGAGGATTGAGAATTGAGGATTGAATATTGAGGATTGGGGACTGAGTGTTGAGGGTTGAGTCATGAGAATTGATGTTTGTGGATAGAGATTTGAAGATTGCAGGTTGAGTATTGAGTATTGAGACCTGTGAATTGAGGATATTCTATTGAGGATTGAGGATTGACTACTGATTGCTGAGGACTGAGGGCTGAAGATTGAGGATTCAGGATTGAGGATTCAGAATTGAGGTTTGAGGACAGAGGATTGAGGACTGAAGTTTGAGTATTGAGGATTGAAGATTGAGGATTGCGGATTGTCGTCTGAGGATTGAGGATGAGGGCTGAGGGTTGAGGATTGAGGTTTGAGGACTGAGGACTGAGGGTTCAGGATTGAGAGTTGAAGACTGAGTGTTGAGGATTGAAGGTTGAGGATTGAGGATTGAGAATTGAGGATTGAGGATGAGGGCTGAGGGTTGAGGATTGAGGTTAGAGGACTGAGGACTGAGGATTGAGGATTGAGAATTGAGGATTGAGGATTGAGGATTGAAGATTGAGGATTGGGTATCCAGGATTGAAGAATGAGGATTGAGGATTGAGGATTGAGCATTGAGGATTGAAGATTGAGTATTGAGAATTGAAGATTGACGATTGAGGATTGAGAATTGAGGATTGAGGATTGAGGATTGAGGATTGAGTATTGAGGATTGAAGATTGCGGATTGAGGATTGCGGGTTGAGGATTGAGGATTGAAGATTGAGGATTGAGGATTGAAGACAGAGGATTGAGGATTAAGGATTGAGGATTCAGGATTGAGGTTTGAGGACTGAGGATTGAGGATTGAGGATTGAGGATTGAGGATTGAGGGATGTGGATTGAAGATTGAGGATTGGGTATTCAGGATTGAACATTGAGGATTGAGGATTGAGTATTGAGGATTGAGGATTGAGGATTGAAGATTGAATATTGTTGATTGAATTTTGAGGATCGAGGATTGAGGGTTGTGGATTGAGGACGAGGACTGAGGGTTGAGTATTGATGTTTGAGGTCTGAGGATTGAGGACTGAAGAGTGAGGATTGAGGACTGAGGGTTGAGGATTGAAGATTGCAGATTGAGTACTGCGGATTGAAGATTGAGGATTGAGGATTGAGGATTGAGGATTGAGGATTGAGGACTCAGGATTGAGGATTGAAGATTGAGAATTGAGGATTGAAGACTGGCGATTGAGGATTGAGGATTGAGGATTGAGGATTGAGGATTGCAGATTGAGTATTGAGGATTGAAAATTGAGGATTGAGTATTGAGGATTGAGGATTGAGGATTGAGGATTGACGATTGAGGATTGAAGATTCAGTATTGAGGGTGGAAGATTGAGAATTGAGGATTGAGGATTGAACATTGAGGACTGAGTGTTGAGGGTTGAGTGATGAGAATTGATGTTTGTGGATAGAGATTTGAAGATTGCAGATTGAGTATTGAGTAATGAAAACTTTGAACTGATGATATTGTATTGAGGATTGAGGATTGACAACTGATTGTTGCGGAGTGAGGGCTGAAGATTGAGGATTCAGGATTGAGGATTAAGGATTGAGGTTTGAGGACTGCGGATTGAAGATTGAGGCTTGAGGATTGAGGATAAGAGGATTGAAGATTGAGGATTGAGGATTGAGGGTTGTGGATTAAGGACGAGGTCTGAGGTTTGAGTATTGATGTTTGAGGTCTGAGGATAGAGGATTGAGGATTGAGAATTGCGGATTGAGGATTGAGGATTGAAGATTGAGGATTGGGTATTGAGGATTGAAGAATGAGGATTGAGGATTGAGGATTGTGGATTGAGGATTGAGGATTGAGGATTGAGGATTGAAGATTGAGGACTGAGTGTTGAGGGTAGAGTGATGAGAATTGATGCTTGTGGATAGAGATTTGAAGATTGCCGATTGAGTATTGAGTAATGAAAACTGTGAGTTGATGATATTCTATTGAGGATTGAGGATTGACAACTGATTGTTGAGGAGTGAGGGCTGAAGATTGAGGATTCAGGGTTGAGGATTAAGTATTGAGGGATGAGGATTGAAGATTGAGAATTGGGGATTGAGGATTGAGGATTGAGGATTGAGGATTGAAGATTGAGGATTTGGGATTGAGGATTGACGATAGAGGATTGAGTATTGATTATTGAGAATTGAGGATTGATTATTGAAGATTGAGTATTGAGGATTGAAGATTGAGGATTGAGGATTGAGGATTGAGGATTGAGGATCAGGGCTGAGGGTTGAGGATTGAGGTTTCAGGACTGAGGACTGAGGATTGAGGATTGAGAATTGAGGATTGTGGATTGAGGATTGAAGATTGAGGATTGGGTATTGAGGATTGAAGAATGAGGATTGAGGATTGAGGGTTGAGGATTTAGGGTTGAAGATTGAGGATTGAGGATTGAGTATTGAGGAGCGAATATTGCGTGTTGAGGATTGAAGATAGAGGATTGAGGATTGAGGTCTGATGATTGAGGACGAGGACTGACGGTTGAGGATTGAGGTTTGTGGATTGAGGATTGAGGATTGAGGACTGAGTATTGAGAATTGAGAACTGAGGATGAGGACTGAGGGTTGAGGATTGAGGTTTGAGGAACAAGAATTGAGGATTGATGATTGAGGACTGAGGATTGACGATTGAGTATTGAAGATTGAGGATAGATTACTGAGGATTGAGGATTGAGGATTCAGGATTGAGGATTGAGGATTGAGAATTGAAGATTCAGTATTGAGGATTGAAGATTGAGAATTGAGGACTTTAGGATTGAACATTGAGAACTGAGAGTTCAGGGTTTAGTGATGAGAATTGATGTTTGTGGATAGAGATTTGGAGATTGCAGATTGAGTATTGAGTATTGAAAACTGTGAATTGAGGGTATTCTATTGGGGATTGAGGATTGACAACTGATTGTTGAGGACTGAGGGCTGAAGATTGAGGATGCAGGATTGAGGATTCAGAATTGAGGTTTGAGGACTGAGGGTTGAGGATTGAAGATTGAGTATTGAGGATTGAAGATTGAGGAATGAGGATTGAGGATTGAGTATTGAGGATGAGGGCTGAGGGTTGAGGATTGAGGTTTGAGGACTGAGGACTGAGGATTGAGGATTGAGTATTGAGGAATGAAGATTGAGGATTGAGGATTGAGGATTGAGGATTGAGGATGAGTACTGAGGGTTGAGGATTGAGGTTTGAGGAACAGGAATTGAGGATCGAGGATTGAGGACTGAGGATTGACGATTGAGTATTGAAGATTGAGGACTGATTACTGAGGATTGATGATTGATGACTGAGGATTGAGGATTGAGGATTGAGGATTGAAGATTCAGTATTGAGGATTGAAGATCGAGAATTGAGGATTGAGGATTCAACATTGAGGACTGAGCGTTCAGGGTTTAGTGATGAGAATTGATGTTTGTGTATAGAGATTTGAAGATTGCAGATTGAGTATTGAGTATTGAAAACTGTGAATTGAGGATATTCTATTGGGGATTGAGGATTGACAACTGATTGTTGAGGACTGACGGCTGGAGATTGAGGATGCAGGATTGAGGATTCAGAATTGAGGTTTGAGGACTGAGGATTGGGGATTGAATATTGAGTATTGAGGATTGAAGATTGAGGATTGAGGATTGAGGATTGAGTATTGAGGATGAGGGCTGAGGTTTGAGGATTGAGGTTTGAGGACTGAGGACTGAGGATTGAGGGTTGAGAATTGAGGATTGAGGATTGAGGATTGAAGATTGAGGATTGGGTATTGAGGATTAAAGGACGAGGATTGAGGATTGAGGATTGAGGTTTGTGGATTGAGGATTGAAGGTTGAGTATTCAGGATTGGAGATGGACGATTGAGGATTGAGGACCGAGGACTGACGATTGAGGATTGAAGATTGAGTATTGAGGATTGTGGACTGAGGATTGAGGATTGAAGGTTGAGGATTGGGGACTGAGTGTTGAGGGTTGAGTCATGAGAATTGATGTTTGTGGATAGAGGTTTGAAGATTGCAGGTTGAGTATTGAGTATTGAGACCTGTGAATTGAGGATATTCTATTGAGGATTGAGGACTGACAACTGATTGTTGAGGACTGTGGGCTGAAGATTGAGGATTCAGGATTGAGGATTCAGAATTGAGGTTTTAGGACTGAGGATTGATGATTGAAGATTGAGTATTGAAGATTGAAGATTGACGATTGAGGATTGAGAATTGAGGATTGAGGATTGAGGATTGAGCATTGAAGACTGAGTATTGAGGATTGAAGGTTGAGGATTGTGCATTGAGGATTGAGAATTGAGGATTGAATATTGAGGATTGGGGACTGAGTGTTGAGGGTTGAGTCATGAGAATTGATGTTTGTGGATAGAGATTTGAAGATTGCAGGTTGAGTATTGAGTATTGAGACCTGTGAATTGAGGATATTCTATTGAGGATTGAGGATTGACTACTGATTGCTGAGGACTGAGGGCTGAAGATTGAGGATTCAGGATTGAGGATTCAGAATTGAGGTTTGAGGACAGAGGATTGAGGACTGAAGTTTGAGTATTGAGGATTGAAGATTGAGGATTGCGGATTGTCGTCTGAGGATTGAGGATGAGGGCTGAGGGTTGAGGATTGAGGTTTGAGGACTGAGGACTGAGGGTTCAGGATTGAGAGTTGAAGACTGAGTGTTGAGGATTGAAGGTTGAGGATTGAGGATTGAGAATTGAGGATTGAGGATGAGGGCTGAGGGTTGAGGATTGAGGTTAGAGGACTGAGGACTGAGGATTGAGGATTGAGAATTGAGGATTGAGGATTGAGGATTGAAGATTGAGGATTGGGTATCGAGGATTGAAGAATGAGGATTGAGGATTGAGGATTGAGCATTGAGGATTGAAGATTGAGTATTGAGAATTGAAGATTGACGATTGAGGATTGAGAATTGAGGATTGAGGATTGAGGATTGAGCATTGAAGACTGAGTATTGAGGATTGAATGTTGAGGATTGTGGACTGAGAATTGAGAATTGAGGATTGAATATTGAGGTTTGGGGACTGAGTGTTGAGGGTTGAGTGATGAGAATTGATGTTTGTGGATAGAGATTTGAAGATTGCAGATTGAGTATTGAGTAATGAAAACTGTGAATTGATGATATTCTATTGAGGATTGAGGATTGACAACTGATGGTTGAGGATTGAGGATTGAAGTTTGAGGATTGAGGATTGAGGGTTGTGGATTGAGCACGAGGTCTCAGGGATGAGTATTGACGTCTGATTTCTGAGGATTGAGGATTGAGGATTGAGAATTGAGGATTGAGGAATGAGGATTGAAGATTGAGGATCGGGACTTGAGGACTGAAGAATGAGGATTGAGGATTGAGGATTGACTATTGAGGATTGAAGATTGAGTATTGAGGATTGAAGATTGAGGATTGAGGATTGGGTATTGAAGATTGAGTACTTGGGACTGAGGATTGAATATTGAGGATTGATGATTGAGCATTGAGGATTGAGGATTGAGGATTGAGGATTGAGGATTGAAGATTGAGGATTGGGTATTAAGGATTGAAGAATGAGGATTGAGGATTGAGGATTAAGGATTGAGGATTGAAGATTGAGTATTGAGGATTGAAGGTTGACGGTTGAGGATTGAGGATTGAGGATTGAGGATTGAGGATTGAGGATTGAGGATAGAGGATTGAAGATTGAGTATTGAGGATTGAAGGTTGATGATTGAGGATTGAGGATTGAGGATTGAAGATTGAGGATTGAGGATTGAGTATTGAGGATTGAAGATTGCGGATTGAGGATTGCGGGTTGAGGATTGAGGATTGAAGATTGAGGATTGAGGATTGAAGACAGAGGATTGAGGATTAAGGATTGAGGATTCAGGATTGAGGTTTGAGGACTGAGGATTGAGGATTGAGGATTGAGGATTGAGGATTGAGGGATGTGGATTGAAGATTGAGGATTGGGTATTCAGGATTGAACATTGAGGATTGAGGATTGAGTATTGAGGATTGAGGATTGAGGATTGAAGATTGAATATTGATGATTGAAGTTTGAGGATCGAGGATTGAGGGTTGTGGATTGAGGACGAGGACTGAGGGTTGAGTATTGATGTTTGAGGTCTGAGGATTGAGGACTGAAGAGTGAGGATTGAGGACTGAGGGTTGAGGATTGAAGATTGCAGATTGAGTACTGCGGATTGAAGATTGAGGATTGAGGATTGAGGATTGAGGATTGAGGATTGAGGACTCAGGATTGAGGATTGAAGATTGAGAATTGAGGATTGAAGACTGGCGATTGAGGATTGAGGATTGAGGATTGAGGATTGAGGATTGCAGATTGAGTATTGAGGATTGAAAATTGAGGATTGAGTATTGAGGATTGAGGATTGAGGATTGAGGATTGACGATTGAGGATTGAAGATTCAGTATTGAGGGTGGAAGATTGAGAATTGAGGATTGAGGATTGAACATTGAGGACTGAGTGTTGAGGGTTGAGTGATGAGAATTGATGTTTGTGGATAGAGATTTGAAGATTGCAGATTGAGTATTGAGTAATGAAAACTGCGAATTGATGATATTCTATTGAGGATTGAGGATTGACAACTGATGGTTGAGGATTGAGGATTGAAGATTGAGGATTGAGGATTGAGGGTTGTGGATTGAGCACGAGGTCTCAGGGATGAGTATTGACGTTTGATTTCTGAGGATTGAGGATTGAGGATTGAGAATTGAGGATTGAGGAATGAGGATTGAAGATTGAGGATTGGGAATTGAGGATTGAAGAATGAGGATTGAGGATTGAGGATTGAGTATTGAGGATTGAAGATTGAGTATTGAGGATTGAAGATTGAGGATTGAGGATTGGGTATTGAAGATTGAGTATTTGGGACTGAGGATTGAAGATTGAGGATTGATGTTTGAGCATTGAGGATTGAGGATTGAGGATTGAGGATTGAAGATTGAGGATTGGGTATTGAGGATTGAAGAATGAGGATTGAGGATTGAGGATTAAGGATTGAGGATTAAGGATTGAGGATTGAAAATTGAGTATTGAGGATTGAAGGTTGACGGTTGAGGATTGAGGATTGAGGATTGAGGATTGAGGATTGAGGATTGAGGATTGACGATAGAGGATTGAAGATTGGGTACTGGGTATTGAGGATTGAAGAATGAGGATTGAGGATTGAGGATTGAGGATTGAGGATTGAGGATTGAGGATTGAGGTTTGGGCATTGAAGACTGAGTATTGAGGATTGAAGGTTGAGGATTGTGGATTGAGGATTGATGATTGAGGATTGAGGATTGATGATTGAGGGCTGAGTGTTGAGTGTAGAGTGATGAGAATTGATGCTTGTGGATAGAGATTTGAAGATTGCCGATTGAGTATTGAGTAATGAAAACTGTGAATTGATGATATTCTATTGAGGATTGAGGATTGACAACTGATTGTTGAGGAGTGAGGGCTGAAGATTGAGGATTCAGGGTTGAGGATTAAGTATTGAGGGTTGAGGATTGAAGATTGAGAATTGGGGATTGAGGATTGAGGATTGAGGATTGAGGATTGAAGATTGAGGATTTGGGATTGAGGATGAGGGCTGATGGTTGAGGATTGAGGTTTGAGGACTGAGGACTGAGGATTGAGGATTGAGTATTGAGGAATGAAGATTGAGGATTGAGGATTGAGGATTGAGGATTGAGGATGAGGACTGAGGGTTGAGGATTGAGGTTTGAGGAACAGGAATTGAGGATCGAGGATTGAGGACTGAGGATTGACGATTGAGTATTGAAGATTGAGGACTGATTACTGAGGATTGATGATTGATGACTGAGGATTGAGGATTGAGGATTGAGGATTGAAGATTCAGTATTGAGGATTGAAGATCGAGAATTGAGGATTGAGGATTCAACATTGAGGACTGAGCGTTCAGGGTTTAGTGATGAGAATTGATGTTTGTGTATAGAGATTTGAAGATTGCAGATTGAGTATTGAGTATTGAAAACTGTGAATTGAGGATATTCTATTGGGGATTGAGGATTGACAACTGATTGTTGAGGACTGAGGGCTGGAGATTGAGGATGCAGGATTGAGGATTCAGAATTGAGGTTTGAGGACTGAGGATTGGGGATTGAATATTGAGTATTGAGGATTGAAGATTGAGGATTGAGGATTGAGGATTGAGTATTGAGGATGAGGGCTGAGGTTTGAGGATTGAGGTTTGAGGACTGAGGACTGAGGATTGAGAATTGAGGATTGAGGAATGAGGATTGAAGATTGAGGATTGAGGATTGAGGATTGAGGATTGAGGATTGAGGATAGAGGATTGAAGATTGGGTACTGGGTATTGAGGATTGAAGAATGAGGATTGAGGATTGAGGATTGAGGATTGAGGATTGAAGATTGAGTGTTGAGGAATAAAGATTGACGATTGAGGACTGAGAATTGAGGATTGAGGATTGAGGTTTGGGCATTGAAGACTGAGTATTGAGGATTGAAGGTTGAGGATTGTGGATTGAGGATTGAGGATTGAGGATTGAGGATTGAAGATTGAGGACTGAGTGTTGAGGGTAGAGTGATGAGAATTGATGCTTGTGGATAGAGATTTGAAGATTGCCGATTGAGTATTGAGTAATGAAAACTGTGAATTGATGATATTCTATTGAGGATTGAGGATTGACAACTGATTGTTGAGGAGTGACGGCTGAA
Source organism: Calliopsis andreniformis (assembly GCF_051401765.1). Lineage (NCBI taxonomy): Eukaryota > Metazoa > Arthropoda > Insecta > Hymenoptera > Andrenidae > Calliopsis > Calliopsis andreniformis. Next base: position 3,335,162 of record NW_027480444.1, on the reverse strand, counting down.
GATTGAGGATTCAGGGTTGAGGATTAAGTATTGAGGGTTGAGGATTGAAGATTGAGGATTGGGGATTGAGGATTGAGGATTGAGGATTGAGGATTGAAGATTGAGGATTTGGGATTGAGGATTGACGATTGAGGATTGAGTATTGATTAGTGAAGAATGAGGATTGAGGATTGAGGATTGAGGATTGAGGATTGAAGACTGAGTATCGAGGATTGAATATTGAGGATTGAGGATTGAGGATTGAGGATTGAGTATTGAGGATTGATTATTGAATATTGAGTATTGAGGACTGAAGATTGAGGATTGAGGAATGAGGATTGAGGATTGAGGATTGAAGATTGAGGATTGGGGATTGAGGATTGACGATTGAGGATTGAGTATTGAGTTTTGAGAATTGAGGATTGATTATTGAAGATTGAGTATTGAGGATTGAAGATTGAAGATTGAGGATTGAGGATTGAGGATTGTGGACTGAGGATGAGGGCTGAGGGTTGAAGATTGAGGTTTGAGGACTGAGGACTGAGGATTGAGGATTGAGAATAGAGGATTGAGGATTGAGGATTGAAGATTGAGGATTGGGTATTGATGATTGAAGAATGAGGATTGAGCATTGAGGATTGAGGATTGAGGATTGAGGATTGAGCATTGAAGACTGAGTATTGAGGATTGTAGGTTGAGAATTGTGGATTGAGGATTGAAGATTGAGGATTGGGTATTGAGGATTGAAGAATGAGGATTGAGGATTGAGGATTGAGGATTGTGGATTGAGGATTGATGATTGAGGACTGAAGATTGAGTATTGAGGATTGAAGAATGATGATTGGGGATTGAGGATTGAGGATTGAGGATTGAAGATTGAGGATTGAAGATTGAGTATTGAGGATTGAAGATTGAGGATTGAGGATTGCGGATTGAGGATTGAGGATTGAAGATTGAGGATTGGGGACTGAGTGTTGAGGGTTGATTGAGGAGAATTGATGTTTGTGGATAGAGACTTGAAGATTGCAGATTGAGTATTGAGTATTGAAAACTGCGAATTGAGGATATTCTATTGAGGATTGAGGATTGACATCGGATTGTTGAGGACTGAGGGCTGAAGATTGAGGATTCAGGTTTGAGGATTCAGAATTGAGGTTTGAGGACTGAGGATTGAGGATTGAAGATTGAGTATTGAGGATTGAAGATTGAGGATTGAGGATTGAGAATTGAGTATTGGGGATGAGGGCTGAGGGTTGAGGATTGACGTTAGAGGACTGAGGACTGAGGGTTGAGTATTGAGAATTGAGGATTGAGGATTGAGGATTGAAGATTGAGGATTGGGTATTGAGGATTGAAGAATGAGGATTGAGGATTGAGGATTGAGGATTGAGGATTGAGGATTGAGGACTGAAGATTGAGTATTGAGGATTGGAGATTGATGATTGGGGATTGAGGATTGAGGATTGAGGATTGAAGATTGAGGACTGAAGATTGAGTATTGAGGATTGAAGATTGAGTATTGAGGATTGCGGATTGAGGATTGAGGATTGAAGATTGAGGATTGGGGACTGAGTGTTGAGGGTTGATTGAGGAGAATTGATGTTTGTGGATAGAGACTTGAAGATTGCAGATTGAGTATTGAGTATTGAAAACTGTGAATTGATGATATTCTATTGAGGATTGAGGATTGACGCCTGATAGTTGAGGTCTGATGTCTGAAGATTGAGGATTCAGTGTTGAGGATTCAGGATTGAAGTTTGAGGACTGAGGATTTAGGATTGAGGATTGAGGCTTGAGGATTGAGGATTGAGGATTGAAGATTGAAAATTGAGGATTGAGGATTGAGGATGAGGGCTGAGGGTTGAAGATTGAGGTTTGAGGACTGAGGTCTGAGGATCGAGGATTGAGAGTTGAGGATTGAGGATTGAGGATTGAAGATTGAGGATTAGGTATTGAGGATTAAAGAATGAGGATTGGGTATTGGGGATTGAAGAATGAGGGTTGAGGATTGAGGATTGAGGATTGAGGATTGAAGACTGCGTATCGAGGATTGAATATTGAGGATTGAGTATTGAGGTTTGAGGATTGAGCATTGAGGATTGATTATTAAAGATTGAGTATTGAGGATTGAAGATTGAGGAATGAGGAATGAGGATTGAGGATTGAGGATTGAAGATTGAGGATCGGGGATTGAGGATTGACGATTGAGGATTGAGTATTGAGTTTTGAGAATTGAGGATTGATTATTGAAGATTGAGTATTGAGGATTGAAGATTGAGGATTGAGGATTGAGGATTGAGGATTGAGGATCGAAGATTGAGGATTGGGGATTGAGGATTGACGATTGAGGATTGAGTATTGAGTTTTGAGAATTGAGGATTGATTATTGAAGATTGAGTATTGAGGATTGAAGATTGAAGATTGAGGATTGAGGATTGTGGACTGAGGATGAGGGTCGACAGTTGAAGATTGAGGTTTGAGGACTGAGGACTGAGGATTGAGGATTGAGAATAGAGGATTGAGGATTGAGGATTGGGTATTGATGATCGAAGAATGAGGATTGAGCATTGAGGATTGAGAATTGAGGATTGAGGATTGAGCATTGAAGACTGGGTATTGAGGATTGTAGGTTGAGGATTGTGGATTGGGGATTGAGAATTGAGGATTGAATATTGAGGATTGGGGACTGAGTGTTGAGGGTTGAGTGATGAGAATTGATGTTTGTGTGTTGAGATTTGAAGATTGAAGAATGGGGATTGAGTATTGAAAACTGTGATTTGCGGATATCCTATTGAGGATTGAGGATTGACAACTGATTGTTGAAGACCGACGGCTGAAGATTGAGGATTCAGGCTGAGGATTCCGGATTGAGGTTTGAGGACTGAGGACTGAGGATTGAGGACTGAGAATTGAAGATTGAGTATTGAGGATTGAAGGTTGAGGATTGAGGATTGAGAATTGAGGATTGAGGATGAGGGCTGAGGGTTGAGGATTGAGGTTTGAGGACTGAGGACTGAGGATTGAGGATTGAGGATTGAGGATTGAGGATTGAGGATTGACGATTGAGGATTGAAGATTCAGTATTGAGGGTGGAAGATTGAGAATTGAGGATTGAGGATTGAACATTGAGGACTGAGTGTTGAGGGTTGAGTGATGAGAATTGATGTTTGTGGATAGAGATTTGAAGATTGCAGATTGAGTATTGAGTAATGAAAACTGTGAATTGATGATATTCTATTGAGGATTGAGGATTGACAACTGATGGTTGAGGATTGAGGATTGAAGACTGAGGATTGAGGATTGAGGGTTGTGGATTGAGCACGAGGTCTCAGGGATGAGTATTGACGTTTGATTTCTGAGGATTGAGGATTGAGGATTGAGAATTGAGGATTGAGGAATGAGGATTGAAGATTGAGGATTGGGAATTGAGGATTGAAGAATGAGGATTGAGGATTGAGGATTGAGTATTGAGGATTGAAGATTGAGTATTGAGGATTGAAGATTGAGGATTGAGGATTGGGTATTGAAGATTGAGTATTTGGGACTGAGGATTGAAGATTGAGGATTGATGATTGAGCATTGAGGATTGAGGATTGAGGATTGAGGATTGAAGATTGAGGATTGGGTATTGAGGATTGAAGAATGAGGATTGAGGATTGAGGATTAAGGATTGAGGACTGAAGATTGAGTATTGAGGATTGAAGGTTGACGGTTGAGGATTGAGGATTGGGGATTGAGGATTGAGGATTGAGGATTGAGGATAGAGGATTGAAGATTGGGTACTGGGTATTGAGGATTGAAGAATGAGGATTGAGGATTGAGGATTGAGGATTGAGGATTGAAGATTGAGTGTTGAGGATTAAAGATTGACGATTGAGGATTGAGAATTGAGGATTGAGGATTGAGGATTGAGGTTTGGGCATTGAAGACTGAGTATTGAGGATTGAAGGTTGAGGATTGTGGATTGAGGATTGAGGATTGAGGATTGAGGATTGAAGATTGAGGACTGAGTGTTGAGGGTAGAGTGATGAGAATTGATGCTTGTGGATAGAGATTTGAAGATTGCCGATTGAGTATTGAGTAATGAAAACTGTGAATTGATGATATTCTATTGAGGATTGAGGATTGACAACTGATGGTTGAGGAGTGAGGGCTGAAGATTGAGGATTCAGGGTTGAGGATTAAGTATTGAGGGTTGAGGATTGAAGATTGAGAATTGGGGATTGAGGATTGAGGATTGAGGATTGAGGATTGAAGATTGAGGATTTGGGATTGAGGATTGACGATTGAGGATTGAGTATTGATTATTGAGAATTGAGGATTGATTATTGAAGATTGAGTATTGAGGATTGAAGATTGAGGATTGAGGATTGAGGATTGAGGATTGAGGATCAGGGCTGAGGGTTGAGGATTGAGGTTTCAGGACTGAGGACTGAGGAATGAGGATTGAGAATTGAGGATTGTGGATTGAGGATTGAAGATTGAGGATTGGGTATTGAGGATTGAAGAATGAGGATTGAGGATTGAGGGTTGAGGATTTAGGGTTGAAGATTGAGGATTGAGGATTGAGTATTGAGGAGCGAATGTTGCGTGTTGAGGATTGAAGATAGAGGATTGAGGATTGAGGTCTGATGATTGAGGACGAGGACTGACGGTTGAGGATTGAGGTTTGAGGATTGAGGATTGAGGATTGAGGACTGAGTATTGAGAATTGAGAACTGAGGATGAGGACTGAGGGTTGAGGATTGAGGATGGAGGAACAAGAATTGAGGATTGAGGATTGAGGACTGAGGATTGACGATTGAGTATTGAAGATTGAGGATTGATTACTGAGGATTGAGGATTGAGGATTCAGGATTGAGGATTGAAGATTGAGGATTGAAGATTGAGTATTGAGGATTGAAGATTGAGGATTGAGGATTGCGGATTGAGGATTGAGGATTGAAGATTGAGGATTGGGGACTGAGTGTTGAGGGTTGATTGAGGAGAATTGATGTTTGTGGATAGAGACTTGAAGATTGCAGATTGAGTATTGAGTATTGAAAACTGCGAATTGAGGATATTCTATTGAGGATTGAGGATTGACATCGGATTGTTGAGGACTGAGGGCTGAAGATTGAGGATTCAGGTTTGAGGTTTCAGAATTGAGGTTTGAGGACTGAGGATTGAGTATTGAAGATTGAGTATTGAGGATTGAAGATTGAGGATTGAGGATTGAGAATTGAGTATTGGGAATGAGGGCTGAGGGTTGAGGATTGACGTTAGAGGACTTAGGACTGAGGGTTGAGGATTGAGAATTGAGGATTGAGGATTGAGGATTGAAGATTGAGGATTGGGTATTGAGGATTGAAGAATGAGGATTGAGGATTGAGGATTGAGGATTGTGGATTGAGGATTGATGATTGAGGACTGAAGATTGAGTATTGAGGATTGAAGAATGATGATTGGGGATTGAGGATTGAGGATTGAGGATTGAAGATTGAGGATTGAAGATTGAGTATTGAGGATTGAAGATTGAGGATTGAGGATTGCGGATTGAGGATTGAGGATTGAAGATTGAGGATTGGGGACTGAGTGTTGAGGGTTGATTGAGGAGAATTGATGTTTGTGGATAGAGACTTGAAGATTGCAGATTGAGTATTGAGTATTGAAAACTGCGAATTGAGGATATTCTATTGAGGATTGAGGATTGACACCTGATTGTTGAGGACTGCGAGCTGAAGTTTGAGGATTCAGGATTCAGGATTCAGGATTGAAGTTTGAGGACTGAGGATTAAAGGTTGAGGATTGAGGATTGAGGTTTGAGGATTGAGGATTGAAGATTGAGGATTGGGTATTCAGGATTGAACATTGAGGATTGAGGATTGAGGATAGAGGATTGAAGATTGAGTATTGAGGATTGAAGGTTGATGATTGAGGATTGAGGATTTAGGATTGAGGATTGAAGATTGAGGATTGAAGATTGAGTATTGAGGATTGAAGATTGAGTATTGAGGATTGAAGATTGAGGATTGAGGATTGAGGATTGAACATTGAGGACTGAGTGTTGAGGGTTGAGTGATGAGAATTGATGTTTGTGGATAGAGATTTGAAGATTGCAGATTGAGTATTGAGTAATGAAAACTGTGAATTGATGATATTCTATTGAGGATTGAGGATTGACAACTGATGGTTGAGGATTGCGGATTGAAGATTGAGGATTGAGGGTTGAGGGTTGTGGATTGAGCACGAGGTCTCAGGGATGAGTATTGACGTTTGATTTCTGAGGATTGAGGATTGAGGATTGAGAATTGAGGATTGAGGAATGAGGATTGAAGATTGAGGATTGGGAATTGAGGATTGAAGAATGAGGATTGAGGCTTGAGGATTGAGTATTGAGGATTGAAGATTGAGGACTTGGGATTGAGGATTGACGATTGAGGATTGAGTATTGATCATTGAGAATTGAGGATTGATTATTGAAGATAGAGTATTGAGGATTGAAGATTGAGGATTGAGGATTGAGGATTGAGGATTGAGGATCAGGGCTGAGGGTTGAGGATTGAGGTTTCAGGACTGAGGACTGAGGATTGAGGATTGAGAATTGAGGATTGTGGATTGAGGATTGAGGATTGAGAATTGAGGATTGGGGTTGAGGGCTGAGGGTTGAGGATTGACGTTAGAGGACTTAGGACTGAGGGTTGAGGATTGAGAATTGAGGATTGAGGATTGAGGATTGAAGATTGAGGATTGGGTATTGAGGATTGAAGAATGAGGATTGAGGATTGAGGATTGAGGATTGTGGGTTGAGGATTGATGATTGAGGACTGAAGATTGAGTATTGAGGATTGAAGAATGATGATTGGGGATTGAGGATTGAGGATTGAGGATTGAAGATTGAGGATTGAAGATTGAGTATTGAGGATTGAAGATTGAGGATTGAGGATTGCCTATTGAGGATTGAGGATTGAAGATTGAGGATTGGGGACTGAGTGTTGAGGGTTGATTGAGGAGAATTGATCTTTGTCGATAGAGACTTGAAGATTGCAGATTGAGTATTGAGTATTGAAAACTGCGAATTGAGGATATTCTATTGAGGATTGAGGATTGACATCGGATTGTTGAGGACTGAGGGCTGAAGATTGAGGATTCAGGTTTGAGGATTCAGAATTGAGGTTTGAGGACTGAGGATTGAGGATTGAAGATTGAGTATTGAGGATTGAAGATTGAGGATTGAGGATTGAGAATTGAGTATTGGGGATGAGGGCTGAGGGTTGAGGATTGACGTTAGAGGACTTAGGACTGAGGGTTGAGGATTGAGAATTGAGGATTGAGGATTGAGGATTGAAGATTGAGGATTGGGTATTGAGGATTGAAGAATGAGGATTGAGGATTGAGGATTGAGGATTGTGGATTGAGGATTGATGATTGAGGACTGAAGATTGAGTATTGAGGATTGAAGAATGATGATTGGGGATTGAGGATTGAGGATTGAGGATTGAAGATTGAGGATTGAAGATTGAGTATTGAGGATTGAAGATTGAGGATTGAGGATTGCGGATTGAGGATTGAGGATTGAAGATTGAGGATTGGGGACTGAGTGTTGAGGGTTGATTGAGGAGAATTGATGTTTGTGGATAGAGACTTGAAGATTGCAGATTGAGTATTGAGTATTGAAAACTGCGAATTGAGGATATTCTATTGAGGATTGAGGATTGACATCGGATTGTTGAGGACTGAGGGCTGAGGGTTGAGGATTCAGGTTTGAGGATTCAGAATTGAGGTTTGAGGACTGAGGATTGAGGATTGAAGATTGAGTATTGAGGATTGAAGATTGAGGATTGAGGATTGAGAATTGAGTATTGGGGATGAGGGCTGAGGGTTGAGGATTGACGTTAGAGGACTGTGGACTGAGGGTTGAGTATTGAGAATTGAGGATTGAGGATTGAGGATTGAAGATTGAGGATTGGGTATTGAGGATTGAAGAATGAGGATTGAGGATTGAGGATTGAGGATTGAGGATTGAGGATTGAGGATTGAGGACTGAAGATTGAGTATTGAGGATTGGAGATTGATGATTGGGGATTGAGGATTGAGGATTGAGGATTGAAGATTGAGGACTGAAGATTGAGTATTGAGTATTGAAGATTGAGTATTGAGGATTGCGGATTGAGGATTGAGGATTGAAGATTGAGGATTGGGGACTGAGTTTTGAGGGTTGATTGAGGAGCATTGATGTTTGTGGATAGAGACTTGAAGATTGCAGATTGAGTATTGAGTATTGAAAACTGTGAATTGATGATATTCTATTGAGGATTGAGGATTGACGCCTGATAGTTGAGGTCTGATGTCTGAAGATTGAGGATTCAGGGTTGAGGATTCAGGATTGAAGTTTGAGGACTGAGGATTTAGGATTGAGGATTGAGGCTTGAGGATTGAGGATTGAGGATTGAGAGTTGAGGATTGAGGATTGAGGATTGAAGATTGAGGATTAGGTATTGAGGAGTAAAGAATGAGGATTGGGTATTGGGGATTGAAGAATGAGGGTTGAGGATTGAGGATTGAGGATTGAGGATTGAAGACTGCGTATCGAGGATTGAATATTGAGGATTGAGTATTGAGGTTTGAGGATTGAGCATTGAGGATTGATTATTAAAGATTGAGGATTGAGGATTGAGGATTGAGGATTGAGGATCGAAGATTGAGGATTGGGGATTGAGGATTGAGGATTGAAGATTGAGGACTGAGTGTTGAGGGTAGAGTGATGAGAATTGATGCTTGTGGATAGAGATTTGAAGATTGCCGATTGAGTATTGAGTAATGAAAACTGTGAATTGATGATATTCTATTGAGGATTGAGGATTGACAACTGATTGTTGAGGAGTGAGGGCTGAAGATTGAGGATTCAGGGTTGAGGATTAAGTATTGAGGGTTGAGGATTGAAGATTGAGAATTGGGGATTGAGGATTGAGGATTGAGGATTGAGGATTGAAGATTGAGGATTCGGGATTGAGGATTGACGATTGAGAATTGGGGATTGAGGATTGAGGATTGAGGATTGAGGATTGAAGATTGAGGATTTGGGATTGAGGATTGACGATTGAGGATTGAGTATTGATTATTGAGAATTGAGGATTGATTATTGAAGATAGAGTATTGAGGATTGAAGATTGAGGATTGAGGATTGACGATTGAGGATTGAGGATCAGGGCTGAGGGTTGAGGATTGAGGTTTCAGGACTGAGGACTGAGGATTGAGGATTGAGAATGGAGGATTGTGGATTGAGGATTGAAGATTGAGGATTGGGTATTGAGGATTGAAGAATGAGGATTGAGGATTGAGGGTTGAGGATTTAGGGTTGAAGATTGAGGATTGAGGATAGAGTATTGAGGAGCGAATATTGCGTGTTGAGGATTGAAGATAGAGGATTGAGGATTGAGGTCTGATGATTGAGGACGAGGACTGACGGTTGAGGATTGAGGTTTGAGGATTGAGGATTGAGGATTGAGGACTGAGTATTGAGAATTGAGAACTGAGAATGAGGACTGAGGGTTGAGGATTGAGGTTTGAGGAACAAGAATTGAGGATTGAGGATTGAGGACTGAGGATTGACGATTGAGTATTGAAGATTGAGGATTGATTACTGAGGATTGAGGATTGAGGATTCAGGATTGAGGATTGAGGATTGAGAATTGAAGATTCAGTATTGAGGATTGAAGATTGAGAATTGAGGACTTTAGGATTGAACATTGAGAACTGAGAGTTCAGGGTTTAGTGATGAGAATTGATGTTTGTGGATAGAGATTTGAAGATTGCAGATTGAGTATTGAGTATTGAAAACTGTGAATTGAGGATATTCTATTGGGGATTGAGGATTGACAACTGATTGTTGAGGACTGAGGGCTGAAGGTTGAGGACGCAGGATTGAGGATTCAGAATTGAGGTTTGAGGACTGAGGGTTGAGGATTGAAGATTGAGTATTGAGGATTGAAGATTGAGGAATGAGGATTGAGGATTGAGTATTGAGGATGAGGGCTGAGGGTTGAGGATTGAGGTTTGAGGACTGAGGACTGAGGATTGAGGATTGAGGATTGAGGATTGAGGATTGAGGATTGACGATTGAGGATTGAAGATTCAGTATTGAGGGTGGAAGATTGAGAATTGAGGATTGAGGATTGAAGATTGAGGATTTGGGATTGAGGATTGACGATTGAGGATTGAGTATTGATTATTGAGAATTGAGGATTGATTATTGAAGATTGAGTATTGAGGATTGAAGATTGAGGATTGAGGATTGAGGATTGAGGATTGAGGATCAGGGCTGAGGGTTGAGGATTGAGGTTTCAGGACTGAGGACTGAGGAATGAGGATTGAGAATTGAGGATTGTGGATTGAGGATTGAAGATTGAGGATTGGGTATTGAGGATTGAAGAATGAGGATTGAGGATTGAGGGTTGAGGATTTAGGGTTGAAGATTGAGGATTGAGGATTGAGTATTGAGGAGCGAATGTTGCGTGTTGAGGATTGAAGATAGAGGATTGAGGATTGAGGTCTGATGATTGAGGACGAGGACTGACGGTTGAGGATTGAGGTTTGAGGATTGAGGATTGAGGATTGAGGACTGAGTATTGAGAATTGAGAACTGAGGATGAGGACTGAGGGTTGAGGATTGAGGATGGAGGAACAAGAATTGAGGATTGAGGATTGAGGACTGAGGATTGACGATTGAGTATTGAAGATTGAGGATTGATTACTGAGGATTGAGGATTGAGGATTCAGGATTGAGGATTGAAGATTGAGGATTGAAGATTGAGTATTGAGGATTGAAGATTGAGGATTGAGGATTGCGGATTGAGGATTGAGGATTGAAGATTGAGGATTGGGGACTGAGTGTTGAGGGTTGATTGAGGAGAATTGATGTTTGTGGATAGAGACTTGAAGATTGCAGATTGAGTATTGAGTATTGAAAACTGCGAATTGAGGATATTCTATTGAGGATTGAGGATTGACATCGGATTGTTGAGGACTGAGGGCTGAAGATTGAGGATTCAGGTTTGAGGATTCAGAATTGAGGTTTGAGGACTGAGGATTGAGTATTGAAGATTGAGTATTGAGGATTGAAGATTGAGGATTGAGGATTGAGAATTGAGTATTGGGAATGAGGGCTGAGGGTTGAGGATTGACGTTAGAGGACTTAGGACTGAGGGTTGAGGATTGAGAATTGAGGATTGAGGATTGAGGATTGAAGATTGAGGATTGGGTATTGAGGATTGAAGAATGAGGATTGAGGATTGAGGATTGAGGATTGTGGATTGAGGATTGATGATTGAGGACTGAAGATTGAGTATTGAGGATTGAAGAATGATGATTGGGGATTGAGGATTGAGGATTGAGGATTGAAGATTGAGGATTGAAGATTGAGTATTGAGGATTGAAGATTGAGGATTGAGGATTGCGGATTGAGGATTGAGGATTGAAGATTGAGGATTGGGGACTGAGTGTTGAGGGTTGATTGAGGAGAATTGATGTTTGTGGATAGAGACTTGAAGATTGCAGATTGAGTATTGAGTATTGAAAACTGCGAATTGAGGATATTCTATTGAGGATTGAGGATTGACACCTGATTGTTGAGGACTGCGAGCTGAAGTTTGAGGATTCAGGATTCAGGATTCAGGATTGAAGTTTGAGGACTGAGGATTAAAGGTTGAGGATTGAGGATTGAGGTTTGAGGATTGAGGATTGAAGATTGAGGATTGGGTATTCAGGATTGAACATTGAGGATTGAGGATTGAGGATAGAGGATTGAAGATTGAGTATTGAGGATTGAAGGTTGATGATTGAGGATTGAGGATTTAGGATTGAGGATTGAAGATTGAGGATTGAAGATTGAGTATTGAGGATTGAAGATTGAGTATTGAGGATTGAAGATTGAGGATTGAGGATTGAGGATTGAACATTGAGGACTGAGTGTTGAGGGTTGAGTGATGAGAATTGATGTTTGTGGATAGAGATTTGAAGATTGCAGATTGAGTATTGAGTAATGAAAACTGTGAATTGATGATATTCTATTGAGGATTGAGGATTGACAACTGATGGTTGAGGATTGCGGATTGAAGATTGAGGATTGAGGGTTGAGGGTTGTGGATTGAGCACGAGGTCTCAGGGATGAGTATTGACGTTTGATTTCTGAGGATTGAGGATTGAGGATTGAGAATTGAGGATTGAGGAATGAGGATTGAAGATTGAGGATTGGGAATTGAGGATTGAAGAATGAGGATTGAGGCTTGAGGATTGAGTATTGAGGATTGAAGATTGAGGACTTGGGATTGAGGATTGACGATTGAGGATTGAGTATTGATCATTGAGAATTGAGGATTGATTATTGAAGATAGAGTATTGAGGATTGAAGATTGAGGATTGAGGATTGAGGATTGAGGATTGAGGATCAGGGCTGAGGGTTGAGGATTGAGGTTTCAGGACTGAGGACTGAGGATTGAGGATTGAGAATTGAGGATTGTGGATTGAGGATTGAGGATTGAGAATTGAGGATTGGGGTTGAGGGCTGAGGGTTGAGGATTGACGTTAGAGGACTTAGGACTGAGGGTTGAGGATTGAGAATTGAGGATTGAGGATTGAGGATTGAAGATTGAGGATTGGGTATTGAGGATTGAAGAATGAGGATTGAGGATTGAGGATTGAGGATTGTGGGTTGAGGATTGATGATTGAGGACTGAAGATTGAGTATTGAGGATTGAAGAATGATGATTGGGGATTGAGGATTGAGGATTGAGGATTGAAGATTGAGGATTGAAGATTGAGTATTGAGGATTGAAGATTGAGGATTGAGGATTGCCTATTGAGGATTGAGGATTGAAGATTGAGGATTGGGGACTGAGTGTTGAGGGTTGATTGAGGAGAATTGATGTTTGTCGATAGAGACTTGAAGATTGCAGATTGAGTATTGAGTATTGAAAACTGCGAATTGAGGATATTCTATTGAGGATTGAGGATTGACATCGGATTGTTGAGGACTGAGGGCTGAAGATTGAGGATTCAGGTTTGAGGATTCAGAATTGAGGTTTGAGGACTGAGGATTGAGGATTGAAGATTGAGTATTGAGGATTGAAGATTGAGGATTGAGGATTGAGAATTGAGTATTGGGGATGAGGGCTGAGGGTTGAGGATTGACGTTAGAGGACTTAGGACTGAGGGTTGAGGATTGAGAATTGAGGATTGAGGATTGAGGATTGAAGATTGAGGATTGGGTATTGAGGATTGAAGAATGAGGATTGAGGATTGAGGATTGAGGATTGTGGATTGAGGATTGATGATTGAGGACTGAAGATTGAGTATTGAGGATTGAAGAATGATGATTGGGGATTGAGGATTGAGGATTGAGGATTGAAGATTGAGGATTGAAGATTGAGTATTGAGGATTGAAGATTGAGGATTGAGGATTGCGGATTGAGGATTGAGGATTGAAGATTGAGGATTGGGGACTGAGTGTTGAGGGTTGATTGAGGAGAATTGATGTTTGTGGATAGAGACTTGAAGATTGCAGATTGAGTATTGAGTATTGAAAACTGCGAATTGAGGATATTCTATTGAGGATTGAGGATTGACATCGGATTGTTGAGGACTGAGGGCTGAAGGTTGAGGATTCAGGTTTGAGGATTCAGAATTGAGGTTTGAGGACTGAGGATTGAGGATTGAAGATTGAGTATTGAGGATTGAAGATTGAGGATTGAGGATTGAGAATTGAGTATTGGGGATGAGGGCTGAGGGTTGAGGATTGACGTTAGAGGACTGTGGACTGAGGGTTGAGTATTGAGAATTGAGGATTGAGGATTGAGGATTGAAGATTGAGGATTGGGTATTGAGGATTGAAGAATGAGGATTGAGGATTGAGGATTGAGGATTGAGGATTGAGGATTGAGGATTGAGGACTGAAGATTGAGTATTGAGGATTGGAGATTGATGATTGGGGATTGAGGATTGAGGATTGAGGATTGAAGATTGAGGACTGAAGATTGAGTATTGAGTATTGAAGATTGAGTATTGAGGATTGCGGATTGAGGATTGAGGATTGAAGATTGAGGATTGGGGACTGAGTTTTGAGGGTTGATTGAGGAGCATTGATGTTTGTGGATAGAGACTTGAAGATTGCAGATTGAGTATTGAGTATTGAAAACTGTGAATTGATGATATTCTATTGAGGATTGAGGATTGACGCCTGATAGTTGAGGTCTGATGTCTGAAGATTGAGGATTCAGGGTTGAGGATTCAGGATTGAAGTTTGAGGACTGAGGATTTAGGATTGAGGATTGAGGCTTGAGGATTGAGGATTGAGGATTGAGAGTTGAGGATTGAGGATTGAGGATTGAAGATTGAGGATTAGGTATTGAGGAGTAAAGAATGAGGATTGGGTATTGGGGATTGAAGAATGAGGGTTGAGGATTGAGGATTGAGGATTGAGGATTGAAGACTGCGTATCGAGGATTGAATATTGAGGATTGAGTATTGAGGTTTGAGGATTGAGCATTGAGGATTGATTATTAAAGATTGAGGATTGAGGATTGAGGATTGAGGATTGAGGATCGAAGATTGAGGATTGGGGATTGAGGATTGAGGATTGAAGATTGAGGACTGAGTGTTGAGGGTAGAGTGATGAGAATTGATGCTTGTGGATAGAGATTTGAAGATTGCCGATTGAGTATTGAGTAATGAAAACTGTGAATTGATGATATTCTATTGAGGATTGAGGATTGACAACTGATTGTTGAGGAGTGAGGGCTGAAGATTGAGGATTCAGGGTTGAGGATTAAGTATTGAGGGTTGAGGATTGAAGATTGAGAATTGGGGATTGAGGATTGAGGATTGAGGATTGAGGATTGAAGATTGAGGATTCGGGATTGAGGATTGACGATTGAGAATTGGGGATTGAGGATTGAGGATTGAGGATTGAGGATTGAAGATTGAGGATTTGGGATTGAGGATTGACGATTGAGGATTGAGTATTGATTATTGAGAATTGAGGATTGATTATTGAAGATAGAGTATTGAGGATTGAAGATTGAGGATTGAGGATTGACGATTGAGGATTGAGGATCAGGGCTGAGGGTTGAGGATTGAGGTTTCAGGACTGAGGACTGAGGATTGAGGATTGAGAATTGAGGATTGTGGATTGAGGATTGAAGATTGAGGATTGGGTATTGAGGATTGAAGAATGAGGATTGAGGATTGAGGGTTGAGGATTTAGGGTTGAAGATTGAGGATTGAGGATAGAGTATTGAGGAGCGAATATTGCGTGTTGAGGATTGAAGATAGAGGATTGAGGATTGAAGTCTGATGATTGAGGACGAGGACTGACGGTTGAGGATTGAGGTTTGAGGATTGAGGATTGAGGATTGAGGACTGAGTATTGAGAATTGAGAACTGAGAATGAGGACTGAGGGTTGAGGATTGAGGTTTGAGGAACAAGAATTGAGGATTGAGGATTGAGGACTGAGGATTGACGATTGAGTATTGAAGATTGAGGATTGATTACTGAGGATTGAGGATTGAGGATTCAGGATTGAGGATTGAGGATTGAGAATTGAAGATTCAGTATTGAGGATTGAAGATTGAGAATTGAGGACTTTAGGATTGAACATTGAGAACTGAGAGTTCAGGGTTTAGTGATGAGAATTGATGTTTGTGGATAGAGATTTGAAGATTGCAGATTGAGTATTGAGTATTGAAAACTGTGAATTGAGGATATTCTATTGGGGATTGAGGATTGACAACTGATTGTTGAGGACTGAGGGCTGAAGGTTGAGGACGCAGGATTGAGGATTCAGAATTGAGGTTTGAGGACTGAGGGTTGAGGATTGAAGATTGAGTATTGAGGATGAGGGCTGAGGGTTGAGGATTGAGGTTTGAGGACTGAGGACTGAGGATTGAGGATTGAGGATTGAGGATTGAGGATTGAGGATTGACGATTGAGGATTGAAGATTCAGTATTGAGGGTGGAAGATTGAGAATTGAGGATTGAGGATTGAACATTGAGGACTGAGTGTTGAGGGTTGAGTGATGAGAATTGATGTTTGTGGATAGAGATTTGAAGATTGCAGATTGAGTATTGAGTAATGAAAACTGTGAATTGATGATATTCTATTGAGGATTGAGGATTGACAACTGATTGTTGCGGAGTGAGGGCTGAAGATTGAGGATTCAGGATTGAGGATTAAGGATTGAGGTTTGAGGACTGAGGATTGAAGATTGAGGCTTGAGGATTGAGGCTAAGAGGATTGAAGATTGAGGATTGAGGATTGAGGGTTGTGGATTGAGGACGAGGACTCAAGGTTGAGCATTGATGTTTGAGTTCTGAAGATTGAGGATTGAGGACTGAGGATTGAGAATTGATGATTGAGGATTGAGGATTGAGTATTGAGGATTGAAGATTGAGGATTGAGGATTGAGGATTGAAGATTGAGGATTTGGGATTGAGGATTGACGATTGAGGATTGAGTATTGAGGATTGAGGATTGAGGATTGATTATTGAAGATTGAGTATTGAGGAATGAAGGTTGAGGATTGAGGATTGAGAATTGAGGATTGAGGATGAGGGCTGAGGGTTGAGGATTGAGGTTAGAGGACTGAGGACTGAGGATTGAGGATTGAGAATTGAGGATTGAGGATTGAGGATTGAAGATTGAGGATTGGGTATCGAGGATTGAAGAATGAGGATTGAGGATTGAGGATTGAGCATTGAGGATTGAAGATTGAGTATTGAGAATTGAAGATTGACGATTGAGGATTGAGAACTGAGGATTGAGGATCGAGGATTGAGCATTGAAGACTGAGTATTGAGGATTGAATGTTGAGGATTGTGGACTGAGCATTGAGAATTGAGGATTGAATATTGAGGTTTGGGAACTGAGTGTTGAGGGTTGAGTGATGATAATTGATGTTTGTGGATAGAGATTTGAAGATTGCAGATTAAGTATTGAGTATAGAAAACTGCGAATTGAGGATATTCTATTGAGGATTGAGGATTGACATCGGATTGTTGAGGACTGAGGGCTGAAGATTGAGGATTCAGGTTTGAGGATTCAGAATTGAGGTTTGAGGACTGAGGATTGAGGATTGAAGATTGAGTATTGAGGATTGAAGATTGAGGATTGAGGATTGAGAATTGAGTATTGGGGATGAGGGCTGAGGGTTGAGGATTGACGTTAGAGGACTGAGGACTGAGGGTTGAGTATTGCGAATTGAGGATTGAGGATTGAGGATTGAAGATTGAGGATTGGGTATTGAGGATTGAAGAATGAGGATTGAGGATTGAGGATTGAGGATTGAGGATTGAGGATTGAGGATTGAGGACTGAAGATTGAGTATTGAGGATTTGAGATTGATGATTGGGGATTGAGGATTGAGGATTGAGGATTGAAGATTGAGGACTGAAGATTGAGTATTGAGGATTGAAGATTGAGTATTGAGGATTGCGGATTGAGGATTGAGGATTGAAGATTGAGGATTGGGGACTGAGTGTTGAGGGTTGATTGAGGAGAATTGATGTTTGTGGATAGAGACTTGAAGATTGCAGATTGAGTATTGAGTATTGAAAACTGTGAATTGATGATATTCTATTGTGGATTGAGGATTGACGCCTGATAGTTGAGGTCTGATGTCTGAAGATTGAGGATTCAGGGTTGAGGATTCAGGATTGAAGTTTGAGGACTGAGGATTTAGGATTGAGGATTGAGGCTTGAGGATTGAGGATTGAGGATTGAGGATTGAAGATTGAGGATTGAGGATTGAGGATGAGGGCTGAGGGTTGAAGATTGAGGTTTGAGGACTGAGGTCTGAGGATCGAGGATTGAGAGTTGAGGATTGAGGATTGAGGATTGAAGATTGAGGATTAGGTATTGAGGATTAAAGAATGAGGATTGGGTATTGGGGATTGAAGAATGAGGGTTGAGGATTGAGGATTGAGGATTGAGGATTGAAGACTGCGTATCGAGGATTGAATGTTGAGGATTGAGTATTGAGATTTGAGGATTGAGCATTGAGGATTGATTATTAAAGATTGAGTATTGAGGATTGAAGATTGAGGAATGAGGAATGAGGATTGAGGATTGAGGATTGAAGATTGAGGATCGGGGATTGAGGATTGACGATTGAGGATTGAGTATTGAGTTTTGAGAATTGAGGATTGATTATTGAAGATTGAGTATTGAGGATTGAAGATTGAGGATTGAGGATTGATGATTGAGGATTGAGGATCGAAGATTGAGGATTGGGGATTGAGGATTGACGATTGAGGATTGAGTATTGAGTTTTGAGAATTGAGGATTGATTATTAAAGATTGAGTATTGAGGATTGAAGATTGAAGATTGAGGATTGAGGATTGTGGACTGAGGATGAGGGCTGACAGTTGAAGATTGAGGTTTGAGGACTGAGGACTGAGGATTGAGGATTGAGAATAGAGGATTGAAGATTGAGGATTGGGTATTGATGATCGAAGAATGAGGATTGAGCATTGAGGATTGAGAATTGAGGATTGAGGATTGAGCATTGAAGACTGGGTATTGAGGATTGTAGGTTGAGGATTGTGGATTGGGGATTGAGAATTGAGGACTGATTATTGAAGATTGAGTATTGAGGAATGAAGATTGAGGATTGAGGATTGAGGATTGAGGATTGAGGATGAGGACTGAGGGTTGAGGATTGAGGTTTGAGGAACAGGAATTGAGGGTCGAGGATTGAGGACTGAGGATTGACGATTGAGTATTGAAGATTGAGGACTGATTACTGAGGATTGATGATTGATGACTGAGGATTGAGGATTGAGGATTGAGGATTGAAGATTCAGTATTGAGGATTGAAGATCGAGAATTGAGGATTGAGGATTCAACATTGAGGACTGAGCGTTCAGGGTTTAGTGATGAGAATTGATGTTTGTGTATAGAGATTTGAAGATTGCAGATTGAGTATTGAGTATTGAAAACTGTGAATTGAGGATATTCTATTGGGGATTGAGGATTGACAACTGATTGTTGAGGACTGAGGGCTGAAGGTTGAGGATGCAGGATTGAGGATTCAGAATTGAGGTTTGAGGACTGAGGGTTGAGGATTGAAGATTGAGTATTGAGGATTGAAGATTGAGGAATGAGGATTGAGGATTGAGTATTGAGGATGAGGACTGAGGTTTGAGGATTGAGGTTTGAGGTCTGAGGACTGAGGATTGAGGGTTGAGAATTGAGGATTGAGGATTGAGGATTGATGATTGAGGGTTGGGTATTGAGGATTGAAGGAAGAGGATTGAGGGTTGAGGATTGTGGGTTGAGGATTGAGGATTGAAGGTTGAGTATTCAGGATTGGAGATTGACTATTGAGGATTGAGGACCGAGGATTGAGGATTGAGGATTGAAGATTGAGTATTGAGGAATGAAGATTGAGGATTGGGGATTGTGGATTGAGGATTGAGGATTGAGGATTGAAGATTGAGTATTCAGGATTGAAGATCGTGGATTGAGGATTGAGGATTGAGGATTGAGGATTGAGTATTGAGGATAGAAGATTGAGGACTGGGGACTGAGGATTGAAGATTGAGGATTGAGGATTGAAGGTTGAGTATTGAGGATTGAAGGTTGACGGTTGAGGATTGAGGATTGAGGATTGAGGATTGAGGATTGAGGATTGAGGATTGAGGATTGAAGATTGAGTATTGAGGATTCAAGATTGATGATTGAGGATTGAGGATTGAGGATTGCGGATTGAAGATTGAGGATTGAAGATTGAGTATTGAGGATTGAAGATTGAGGATTGAGGATTGCGGATTGAGCTTTGAGGATCGAAGATTGAGGACTGGGGACTGAGTGTTGAGGGTTGAGTGATGAGAATTGATGTTTGTGGATAGAGATTTGAAGATTGCAAGTTGAGTATTGAGTAATGAAAACTGTGAATTGATGATATTCTATTGAGGATTGAGGATTGACAGCTGATTGTTGAGGAGTGAGGGCTGAAGGTTGAGGATTCAGGATTGAGGATTAAGGATTGATGTTTGAGGACTGAGGATTGAGGATTGAGGATTGAGGATTGAGGATTGAGGATCGAAGATTGAGGACTGAGGATTGAGGGTTGTGGATTGAGGACGAGGACTTAGAGTTGAGTATTGATGCTTGAGTTCTGAGGATTGAGGGTTGAGGATTGAGAATTGAGGATTGAGGATTGAGGATTGAAGATTGAGGATTGGGTATTGAGGATTGAGGATTGAGGATTGAAGATTGAGGATTGAGGATTGAGGATGAGGGCTGAGGGTTGAAGATTGAGTATTGAGGGTTGAAGACTGACGATTGAGGATTGAGGATTGAGGATTGAGGATTGAGGATTGAGGATTGAAGATTGAGAATTGAGGATTGGAAATTGAGGATTGAGGATTGAGGATTGAGGATTGAGGATTGAGGATTGAGGACTGAGGATTGAAGATTCAGTATTGAGTGTTGAAAGTTGAGAATTGAGGATTGAGGATTGAACATTGAGGACTGAGTGTTGAGGGTTGAGTGATGAGGATTGACGTTTGTGGATAGAGATTTGAAGATTGCAGATTGAGTATTGAGTATGGAAAACTGTGAATTGAGGATATTCTATTGAGGATTGAGGATTGACGTCGGGTTGTTGAGGACTGAGGTCTGAAGATTGAGGATTCAGGGTTGAGGATTCAGAATTGAGGTTTGAGGACTGAGGATTGAGGATTGGAGAATGAGGATTGAGGATTGAGGATTGAGGAATGAAGATTGCAGATTGAGTATTGAGGAATGAAGATTGCGGATTGAGGATTGAGGATTGAGGATTGAGGATTGAAGGTTGAGTATTGAGGATTGAAGACTGACGATTGAGGGTTGAGGATTGAGGATTGAGGATTGAAGATTGAGTATTGAGGATTGAAAATTGAGGATTGAGGATTGAGGATTGAGGATTGAGGATTGAAGAATGAGGATTGAGGATTGAGGATTGAGGATTGAAGATTGCAGATTGAGAAACGAGGATTGAAGATTGAGGATCGAGGATTGAGGATTGAGGATTGAGGATTGAAGATTGAGTATTGAGGATTGAAGGCTGACGATTGAGGATTGAGGATGGAGGATTGAATATTGAGTATTGAAGATTGAGTATTGAGGATTGAAGACTGACGATTGAGGTTTGAGGATTGAGGATTGAGGATTGAGGATTGAAGATAGAGGATTGAAGATTGAGGATTGAGTATTGAATATTGAGTATTGAGGATTGAAGATTGAGGATTGAGGATTGAGTGTTGACGATTGAGGACGAGGATTGACGGTTGAGGATTGAGGTTTGAGGGTTGAGGATTGAGGATTGAGGACTGAGGATTGAGGATTAAGGATTGAGCATTGAGGATTGAAGATTGAGGACTGGGGATTGAGGATTGAAGATTGAGGATTAAGGATTGAAGATTGGGGATTCAGGATCTAGGATTGGTGATTGATTATTGAGGATTGAATATTGAGGATTGAGGATTGAGGATTGAGGATTGAGAATTGAGGATGAGGACTGAGGGTTGAGAATTGAGGACGAGGACTGACGGTTGAGGATTGAGGTTTGAGGGTTGAGGATTGAGGATTGAGGACTGAGGATTGAGGATTGAGAATTGAGAATTGAGGATGAGGACTGAGGGTTGAGGATTGAGGTTTGAGGAACGAGGATTGAGGATTGAGGATTGAGGACTGAGGAATGACGATTGTGTATTGAAGATTGAGGATTGATTACTGAGGATTGAGGATTGAGGATTGAGGATTGAGGATTGAGGATTGAGGATTGGGGATTGAGGATTGAAGGTTCAGTATTGAGGATTGAAGATTGAGAATTGAGGATTGAGGATTGAACATTGAGGTCTGAGCGCTCAGGGTCGAGTGATGAGAATAGATGTTTGTGGATAGAGATTTGAAGATTGCAGATTGAGTATTGAGTATTGATAACTGTGAATTGAGGATATTCTATTGGGGATTGAGGATTGACAACTGATTGTTGAGGACTGAGGGCTGAAGATTGAGGATGCAGGATTGAGGATTCAGAATTGAGGTTTGAGGACTGAGGATTGAGGATTGGAGAATGAGGATTGAAGATTGAGGATTGAGGATTGAAGATTGCAGATTGAGTATTGAGGTTTGAAGATTGCGGATTGAGGATTGAGGATTGAGGATTGAGGATTGAAGATTGAATATTGAGGATTGAAGGCTGACGATTGAGGGTTGAGGATTGAGGATTGAGGATTGAGGATTGAAGATTGAGTATTGAGGATTGAAAATTGAGGATTGAGGACTGAGGGTTGAAGATTGAGTATTCAGGATTGAAGACTGACGATTGAGGGTTGAGGATTGAGGATTGAGGATTGAGGATTGAAGATTGAGTATTGAGGATTGAAGATTGAGAATTGAGGATTGAGGATTGAACATTGAGGTCTGAGCGCTCAGGGTTGAGTGATGAGAATTGATGTTTGTGGATAGAGATTTGAAGATTGCAGATTGAGTACTGAGTATTGAAAACTGTGAATTGAGGATATTCTATTGGGGATTGAGGATTGACAACTGATTGTAGAGGACTCAGGGCTGAAGATTGAGGATGCAGGATTCAGGATTCAGAATTGAGGTTTGAGGACTGAGGATTGAGGATTGGAGAATGAGGATTGAGGATTGAGGATTGAGGATTGAAGATTGCAGATTGAGTATTCAGGATTGAAGATTGCGGATTGAGGATTGAGGATTGAGGATTGAGGACTGAAGATTGAGTATTGAGGATTGAAGACAGACGATTGAGGGTTGAGGATTGAAGAATGTGGATTGAGGATTGAGGATTGAGGATTGAGGATTGAGGATTGAGGATTGCGGATTGAGGATTGAGGATTGAGGATTGAATATTGAGTATCGAGGATTGAATATCGAGGATTGAGGATTGAGGGTTGAGGATTCAGGGCGAGGGCTGACGGTTGAGGATTGAGGTTTGAGGATTGAGGATTGAGGATTGAGGACTGAGGATTGGGGATTGAGGATTGAACATTGAGGATTGAAGATTGAGGACGAGTACTGACGGTTGAGAGTTGAGGTTTGAGGGTTGAGGATTGAGGATTGAGGATGAGTGCTGAGGTTTGAGGATTGAGGTTTGAGGACTGAAGACTCAGGATTGAGGGTTGAGAATTGAGGATTGAGGATTGAGGATTGAAGATTGTGGATTGGGTATTGAGGATTGAAGAATGAGGATTGAGGATTGAAGAATGAGGATTGAGTATTGAGTATTGAGGATTGAGGATTGAAGATTGAGTATTGAGGATTGAAGATTGACGATTGAGGATTGAGGATTGAGGATTGAGGCTTGAGGATTGAGGATTGAGGATTGAAGATTGAGTATTGAGGATTGAAGGTTGAGGATTGAAGATTGAGGATTGCGTATTGAGGATTGAAGAATGAGGATTGAGGAATGAGGATTGAGGATTGAGGATTGAGGATTGAAGACTGAGGATTGGGTATTGAGGATTGAAGAATGAGGATTGAAGATTGAGGATTGAGGATTGAGTGTTGACGATTGAGGACGAGTACTGACGGTTGAGGGTTCAGGTTTGAGGGTTGAGGATTGAGGATTGAGGACTGAGGATTGAGGATTGGGGATTGAGCAATGAGGATTGAAGATTGAGGATTGAGGATTGAGAATTGATGATTGAGGATTGAGGAATGAAGATTGAGGATTAGGTATTGAGGATTGAAGAATGAGGATTGAGGATTGAGGATTGAGGATTGAGGATTGAAGATTGAGGATTGAGGATTGAGGAATGAAGATTGAGGATTGGGTATTGAGTATTGAAGAATGAGGATTGAGGATTGAGGATTGAGGATTGAGGATTGAAGATTGAGGATTGAGGATTGAGGATTGAGGATTGAGTATTGAGAATTGAGAATTGAGGATGAGGGCTGAGGGTTGAGGATTGAGGCTTGAGGAACGAGGATTGAGGGTTGAGGATTGAGGACTGAGGACTGACGATTGAGTATTGAGGATTGAGGATTGATTACTGAGGATTGAGGATTGAGGATTGAGGATTGAGGATTGGGGATTGAGTATTGAAGATTGAGGATTAAGGAT
Source organism: Calliopsis andreniformis (assembly GCF_051401765.1). Taxonomy (NCBI): domain Eukaryota; kingdom Metazoa; phylum Arthropoda; class Insecta; order Hymenoptera; family Andrenidae; genus Calliopsis; species Calliopsis andreniformis. Next base: position 3,311,071 of record NW_027480444.1, on the reverse strand, counting down.
TGAGGATTGGGGATTGAGGATCTAGGATTGGATATTGATTACTGAGGATTGAAGATTGAGGATTGAGGATTGAGTATTGAGAATTGAGAATTGAGGATGAGGGCTGAGGGTTGAGGATTGAGGTTTGAGGAACGAGGATTGAGGGTTGAGGATTGAGCACTGAGGACTGACGATTGAGGATTGAGGATTGAAGATTGAGTATTGAGGATTGAAGACTGACGATTGAGGGTTGAGGATTGAGGGTTGAGGATTGAAGATTGAGTATTGAGGATTGAAGATTGAGAATTGAGGATTGAGGATTGAACTTTGAGGTCTGAGCGCTCAGGGTTGAGTGATGAGAATTGATGTTTGTGGATAGAGATTTGAAGGTTGCAGATTGAGTATTGAGTATTGAAAACTGTGAATTGAGGATATTCTATTGGGGACTGAGGATTGACAACTGATTGTTGAGGACTGAGGGCTGAAGATTGAGGATGCAGGATTGAGGATTCAGAATTGAGGTTTGAGGACTGAGGATTGAGGATTGGATAATGAGGATTAAGGATTGAGGTTTGAGGATTGAAGATTGCAGATTGAGTATTGAGGATTGAAGATTGCGGATTGAGGATTGAGGATTGAGGACTGAGGGTTGAAGATTGAGTATTCAGGACTGAAGACTGACGATTGAGGGTTGAGGATTGAGGATTGAGGATTGAGGATTGAAGATTGAGTATAGAGGATTGAAGATTGAGAATTGAGGATTGAGGATTGAACATTGAGGTCTGAGCGCTCAGGGTTGAGTGATGAGAATTGATGTTTGTGGATAGAGATTTGAAGATTGCAGATTGAGTATTGAGTATTGAAAACTGTGAATTGAGGATATTCTATTGGGGATTGAGGATTCACAACTGATTGTAGAGGACTCAGGGCTGAAGATTGAGGATGCAGGATTGAGGATTCAGAATTGAGGTTTGAGGACTGAGGATTGAGGATTGGAGAATGAGGATTGAGGATTGAGGATTGAGGATTGAAGATTGCAGATTGAGTATTCAGGATTGAAGATTGCGGATTGAGGATTGAGGATTGAAGATTGAGTATTGAGGATTGAAGACAGACGATTGAGGGTTGAGGATTGAAGAATGTGGATTGAGGATTGAGGATTGAGGATTGAGGATTGAGGATTGAGGATTGCGGATTGAGGACTGAGGATTGAGGATTGAATATTGAGTATCGAGGATTGAATATCGAGGATTGAGGATTGAGGGTTGAGGATTCAGGGCGAGGACTGACGGTTGAGGATTGAGGTTTGAGGATTGAGGATTGAGGATTGAGGACTGAGGATTGGGGATTGAGGATTGAACATTGAGGATTGAAGATTGAGGACGAGTACTGACGGTTGAGGGTTGAGGTTTGAGGGTTGAGGATTGAGGATTGAGGATGAGTGCTGAGGTTTGAGGATTGAGGTTTGAGGACTGAAGACTCAGGGTTGAGGGTTGAGAATTGAGGATTGAGGATTGAGGATTGAAGATTGAGGATTGGGTATTGAGGATTGAAGAATGAGGATTGAGGGTTGAAGAATGAGGATTGAGTATTGGGTATTGAGGATTGAGGATTGAAGATTGAGTATTGAGGATTGAAGATTGACGATTGAGGATTGAGGATTGAGGATTGAGGCTTGAGGATTGAGGATTGAGGATTGAAGATTGAGTATTGAGGATTGAAGGTTGAGGATTGACGATTGAGGATTGCGTATTGAGGATTGAAGAATGAGGATTGAGGATTGAGGATTGAGGATTGAGGATTGAGGATTGAAGACTGAGGATCGGGTATTGAGGATTGAAGAATGAGGATTGAAGATTGAGGATTGAGGATTGAGTGTTGACGATTGAGGACCAGTACTGACGGTTGAGGGTTGAGGTTCGAGGGTTGAGGATTGAGGATTGAGGACTGAGGATTGAGGATTGGGGATTGAGCAATGAGGATTGAAGATTGAGGATTGAGGATTGAGAATTGATGATTGAGGATTGAGGAATGAAGATTGAGGATTGGGTATTGAGGATTGAAGAATGAGGATTGAGGCTTGAGGATTGAGGATTGAGGATTGAAGATTGAGGATTGAGGATTGAGGAATGAAGATTGAGGATTGGGTATTGAGTATTGAAGAATGAGGATTGAGGATTGAGGATTGAGGATTGAGGATTGAAGATTGAGGATTGAGGATTGAGGATTGAGGACTGAGTATTGAGAATTGAGAATTGAGGATGAGGGCTGAGGGTTGAGGATTGAGGCTTGAGGAACGAGGATTGAGGGTTGAGGATTGAGGACTGAGGACTGACGATTGAGTATTGAGGATTGAGGATTGATTACTGAGGATTGACGATTGAGGATTGAGGATTGAGGATTGGGGATTGAGTATTGAAGATTGAGGATTAAGGATTGAGGATTGGGGATTGAGGATCTAGGATTGGATATTGATTACTGAGGATTGAAGATTGAGGATTGAGGATTGAGTATTGAGAATTGAGAATTGAGGATGAGGGCTGAGGGTTGAGGATTGAGGTTTGAGGAACGAGGATTGAGGGTTGAGGATTGAGGACTGAGGACTGACGATTGAGTATTGAGGATTGAGGATTGAAGATTGAGTATAGAGGATTGAAGATTGAGAATTGAGGATTGAGGATTGAACATTGAGGTCTGAGCGCTCAGGGTTGAGTGATGAGAATTGATGTTTGTGGATAGAGATTTGAAGATTGCAGGTTGAGTATTGAGTATTGAAAACTGTGAATTGAGGATATTCTATTGTGGATTGAGGATTGACAACTGATTGTTGAGGACTGAGGGCTGAAGATTGAGGATGCAGGATTGAGGATTCAGAATTGAGGTTTGAGGACTGAGGATTGAGGATTGGAGAATGAGGATTGAGGATTGAGGATTGAGGATTGAAGATTGCAGATTGAGTATTGAGCAATCAAGATTGCGGATTGAGGATTGAGGATTGAGGATTGAGGATTGAAGATTGAGTATTGAGGATTGAAGACTGACGATTGAGGGTTGAGGATTGAGGATTGCGGATTGAGGATTGAGGATTGAGGATTGAGGATTGAAGATTGCAGATTGAGAAACGAGGATTGAAGATTGAGGATTGAGGATTGAGGATTGAGGATTGAGGATTGAAGATTGAGTATTGAGGATAGAAGACTGACGATTGAGGATTGAGGATGGAGGATTGAATATTGAGTATTGAAGATTGAGTATTGAGGATTGAAGACTGACGATTGAGGTTTGAGGATTGAGGATTGAGGATTGAGGATTGAAGATAGAGGATTGAAGATTGAGGATTGAGTATTGAATATTGAGTATTGAGGATTGAAGATTGAGGATTGAGGATTGAGTGTTGACGATTGAGGACGAGGACTGACGGTTGAGGATTGAGGTTTGAGGGTTGAGGATTGAGGATTGAGGACTGAGGATTGAGGATTAAGGATTGAGCATTGAGGATTGAAGATTGAGGACTGGGGATTGAGGATTGAAGATTGAGGATTAAGGATTGAAGATTGGGGATTGAGGATCTAGGATTGGAGATTGATTATTGAGGATTGAATATTGAGTATTGAGGATTGAGGATTGAGAATTGAGAATTGAGGATGAGGACTGAGGGTTGAGGATTGAGGTTTGAGGAACGAGGATTGAGGATTGAGGATTGAGGACTGAGGAATGACGATTGTGTATTGAAGATTGAGGATTGGTTACTGAGGATTGAGGATTGAGGATTGAGGATTGAGGATTGAGGATTGAGGATTGAGGATTGAAGGTTCAGTATTGAGGATTGAAGATTGAGAATTGAGGATTGAGGATTGAACATTGAGGTCTGAGCGCTCAGGGTCGAGTGATGAGAATAGATGTTTGTGGATAGAGATTTGAAGATTGCAGATTGAGTATTGAGTATTGAAAACAGTGAATTGAGGATATTCTATTGCGGATTGAGGATTGACAACTGATTGTTGAGGACTGAGGGCTGAAGATTGAGGATGCAGGATTGAGGATTCAGAATTGAGGTTTGAGGACTGAGGATTGAGGATTGGAGAATGAGGATTGAGGATTGAGGATTGAGGATTGAAGATTGCAGATTGAGTATTGAGCAATGAAGATTGCGGATTGAGGATTGAGGATTGAGGATTGAGGATTGAAGATTGAGTATTGAGGATTGAAGACTGACGATTGAGGGTTGAGGATTGAGGATTGAGGATTGAGGATTGAAGATTGAGTATTGAGGATTGAAGACTGACGATTGAGGGTTGAGGATTGAGGATTGAGGATTGAGGATTGAAGATTGAGTATTGAGGATTGAAAATTGAGGATTGAGGATTGAGGATTGAGGATTGAGGATTGAAGAATGAGGATTGAGGATTGAGGATTGAAGATTGAGTATTGAGGATTGAAGACTGACGATTGAGGATTGAGGATGGAGGATTGAATATTGAGTATTGAAGATTGAGTATTGAGGATTGAAGATTGAGAATTGAGGATTGAGGATTGAACATTGAGGTCTGAGCGCTCAGGGTTGAGTGATGAGAATTGATGTTTGTGGATAGAGATTTGAAGATTGCAGGTTGAGTATTGAGTATTGAAAACTGTGAATTGAGGATATTCTATTGTGGATTGAGGATTGACAACTGATTGTTGAGGACTGAGGGCTGAAGATTGAGGATGCAGGATTGAGGATTCAGAATTGAGGTTTGAGGACTGAGGATTGAGGATTGGAGAATGAGGATTGAGGATTGAGGATTGAGGATTGAAGATTGCAGATTGAGTATTGAGCAATCAAGATTGCGGATTGAGGATTGAGGATTGAGGATTGAGGACTGAAGATTGAGTATTGAGGATTGAAGACTGACGATTGAGGGTTGAGGATTGAGGATTGCGGATTGAGGATTGAGGATTGAGGATTGAGGATTGAAGATTGCAGATTGAGAAACGAGGATTGAAGATTGAGGATTGAGGATTGAGGATTGAGGATTGAGGATTGAGGATTGAAGATTGAGTATTGAGGATTGAAGACTGACGATTGAGGATTGAGGATGGAGGATTGAATATTGAGTATTGAAGATTGAGTATTGAGGATTGAAGACTGACGATTGAGGTTTGAGGATTGAGGATTGAGGATTGAGGATTGAAGATAGAGGATTGAAGATTGAGGATTGAGTATTGAATATTGAGTATTGAGGATTGAAGATTGAGGATTGAGGATTGAGTGTTGACGATTGAGGACGAGGACTGACGGTTGAGGATTGAGGTTTGAGGGTTGAGGATTGAGGATTGAGGACTGAGGATTGAGGATTAAGGATTGAGCATTGAGGATTGAAGATTGAGGACTGGGGATTGAGGATTGAAGATTGAGGATTAAGGATTGAAGATTGGGGATTCAGGATCTAGGATTGGAGATTGATTATTGAGGATTGAATATTGAGGATTGAGGATTGAGGATTGAGGATTGAGAATTGAGGATGAGGACTGAGGGTTGAGAATTGAGGACGAGGACTGACGGTTGAGGATTGAGGTTTGAGGGTTGAGGATTGAGGATTGAGGACTGAGGATTGAGGATTGAGAATTGAGAATTGAGGATGAGGACTGAGGGTTGAGGATTGAGGTTTGAGGAACGAGGATTGAGGATTGAGGATTGAGGACTGAGGAATGACGATTGTGTATTGAAGATTGAGGATTGATTACTGAGGATTGAGGATTGAGGATTGAGGATTGAGGATTGAGGATTGAGGATTGGGGATTGAGGATTGAAGGTTCAGTATTGAGGATTGAAGATTGAGAATTGAGGATTGAGGATTGAACATTGAGGTCTGAGCGCTCAGGGTCGAGTGATGAGAATAGATGTTTGTGGATAGAGATTTGAAGATTGCAGATTGAGTATTGAGTATTGATAACTGTGAATTGAGGATATTCTATTGGGGATTGAGGATTGACAACTGATTGTTGAGGACTGAGGGCTGAAGATTGAGGATGCAGGATTGAGGATTCAGAATTGAGGTTTGAGGACTGAGGATTGAGGATTGGAGAATGAGGATTGAAGATTGAGGATTGAGGATTGAAGATTGCAGATTGAGTATTGAGGTTTGAAGATTGCGGATTGAGGATTGAGGATTGAGGATTGAGGATTGAAGATTGAATATTGAGGATTGAAGGCTGACGATTGAGGGTTGAGGATTGAGGATTGAGGATTGAGGATTGAAGATTGAGTATTGAGGATTGAAAATTGAGGATTGAGGACTGAGGGTTGAAGATTGAGTATTCAGGATTGAAGACTGACGATTGAGGGTTGAGGATTGAGGATTGAGGATTGAGGATTGAAGATTGAGTATTGAGGATTGAAGATTGAGAATTGAGGATTGAGGATTGAACATTGAGGTCTGAGCGCTCAGGGTTGAGTGATGAGAATTGATGTTTGTGGATAGAGATTTGAAGATTGCAGATTGAGTACTGAGTATTGAAAACTGTGAATTGAGGATATTCTATTGGGGATTGAGGATTGACAACTGATTGTAGAGGACTCAGGGCTGAAGATTGAGGATGCAGGATTCAGGATTCAGAATTGAGGTTTGAGGACTGAGGATTGAGGATTGGAGAATGAGGATTGAGGATTGAGGATTGAGGATTGAAGATTGCAGATTGAGTATTCAGGATTGAAGATTGCGGATTGAGGATTGAGGATTGAGGATTGAGGACTGAAGATTGAGTATTGAGGATTGAAGACAGACGATTGAGGGTTGAGGATTGAAGAATGTGGATTGAGGATTGAGGATTGAGGATTGAGGATTGAGGATTGAGGATTGCGGATTGAGGATTGAGGATTGAGGATTGAATATTGAGTATCGAGGATTGAATATCGAGGATTGAGGATTGAGGGTTGAGGATTCAGGGCGAGGGCTGACGGTTGAGGATTGAGGTTTGAGGATTGAGGATTGAGGATTGAGGACTGAGGATTGGGGATTGAGGATTGAACATTGAGGATTGAAGATTGAGGACGAGTACTGACGGTTGAGAGTTGAGGTTTGAGGGTTGAGGATTGAGGATTGAGGATGAGTGCTGAGGTTTGAGGATTGAGGTTTGAGGACTGAAGACTCAGGATTGAGGGTTGAGAATTGAGGATTGAGGATTGAGGATTGAAGATTGTGGATTGGGTATTGAGGATTGAAGAATGAGGATTGAGGATTGAAGAATGAGGATTGAGTATTGAGTATTGAGGATTGAGGATTGAAGATTGAGTATTGAGGATTGAAGATTGACGATTGAGGATTGAGGATTGAGGATTGAGGCTTGAGGATTGAGGATTGAGGATTGAAGATTGAGTATTGAGGATTGAAGGTTGAGGATTGAAGATTGAGGATTGCGTATTGAGGATTGAAGAATGAGGATTGAGGAATGAGGATTGAGGATTGAGGATTGAGGATTGAAGACTGAGGATTGGGTATTGAGGATTGAAGAATGAGGATTGAAGATTGAGGATTGAGGATTGAGTGTTGACGATTGAGGACGAGTACTGACGGTTGAGGGTTCAGGTTTGAGGGTTGAGGATTGAGGATTGAGGACTGAGGATTGAGGATTGGGGATTGAGCAATGAGGATTGAAGATTGAGGATTGAGGATTGAGAATTGATGATTGAGGATTGAGGAATGAAGATTGAGGATTAGGTATTGAGGATTGAAGAATGAGGATTGAGGATTGAGGATTGAGGATTGAGGATTGAAGATTGAGGATTGAGGATTGAGGAATGAAGATTGAGGATTGGGTATTGAGTATTGAAGAATGAGGATTGAGGATTGAGGATTGAGGATTGAGGATTGAAGATTGAGGATTGAGGATTGAGGATTGAGGATTGAGTATTGAGAATTGAGAATTGAGGATGAGGGCTGAGGGTTGAGGATTGAGGCTTGAGGAACGAGGATTGAGGGTTGAGGATTGAGGACTGAGGACTGACGATTGAGTATTGAGGATTGAGGATTGATTACTGAGGATTGAGGATTGAGGATTGAGGATTGAGGATTGGGGATTGAGTATTGAAGATTGAGGATTAAGGATTGAGGATTGGGGATTGAGGATCTAGGATTGGATATTGATTACTGAGGATTGAAGATTGAGGATTGAGGATTGAGTATTGAGAATTGAGAATTGAGGATGAGGGCTGAGGGTTGAGGATTGAGGTTTGAGGAACGAGGATTGAGGGTTGAGGATTGAGCACTGAGGACTGACGATTGAGGATTGAGGATTGAAGATTGAGTATTGAGGATTGAAGACTGACGATTGAGGGTTGAGGATTGAGGGTTGAGGATTGAAGATTGAGTATTGAGGATTGAAGATTGAGAATTGAGGATTGAGGATTGAACTTTGAGGTCTGAGCGCTCAGGGTTGAGTGATGAGAATTGATGTTTGTGGATAGAGATTTGAAGGTTGCAGATTGAGTATTGAGTATTGAAAACTGTGAATTGAGGATATTCTATTGGGGACTGAGGATTGACAACTGATTGTTGAGGACTGAGGGCTGAAGATTGAGGATGCAGGATTGAGGATTCAGAATTGAGGTTTGAGGACTGAGGATTGAGGATTGGATAATGAGGATTAAGGATTGAGGTTTGAGGATTGAAGATTGCAGATTGAGTATTGAGGATTGAAGATTGCGGATTGAGGATTGAGGATTGAGGACTGAGGGTTGAAGATTGAGTATTCAGGACTGAAGACTGACGATTGAGGGTTGAGGATTGAGGATTGAGGATTGAGGATTGAAGATTGAGTATAGAGGATTGAAGATTGAGAATTGAGGATTGAGGATTGAACATTGAGGTCTGAGCGCTCAGGGTTGAGTGATGAGAATTGATGTTTGTGGATAGAGATTTGAAGATTGCAGATTGAGTATTGAGTATTGAAAACTGTGAATTGAGGATATTCTATTGGGGATTGAGGATTCACAACTGATTGTAGAGGACTCAGGGCTGAAGATTGAGGATGCAGGATTGAGGATTCAGAATTGAGGTTTGAGGACTGAGGATTGAGGATTGGAGAATGAGGATTGAGGATTGAGGATTGAGGATTGAAGATTGCAGATTGAGTATTCAGGATTGAAGATTGCGGATTGAGGATTGAGGATTGAAGATTGAGTATTGAGGATTGAAGACAGACGATTGAGGGTTGAGGATTGAAGAATGTGGATTGAGGATTGAGGATTGAGGATTGAGGATTGAGGATTGAGGATTGCGGATTGAGGACTGAGGATTGAGGATTGAATATTGAGTATCGAGGATTGAATATCGAGGATTGAGGATTGAGGGTTGAGGATTCAGGGCGAGGACTGACGGTTGAGGATTGAGGTTTGAGGATTGAGGATTGAGGATTGAGGACTGAGGATTGGGGATTGAGGATTGAACATTGAGGATTGAAGATTGAGGACGAGTACTGACGGTTGAGGGTTGAGGTTTGAGGGTTGAGGATTGAGGATTGAGGATGAGTGCTGAGGTTTGAGGATTGAGGTTTGAGGACTGAAGACTCAGGGTTGAGGGTTGAGAATTGAGGATTGAGGATTGAGGATTGAAGATTGAGGATTGGGTATTGAGGATTGAAGAATGAGGATTGAGGGTTGAAGAATGAGGATTGAGTATTGGGTATTGAGGATTGAGGATTGAAGATTGAGTATTGAGGATTGAAGATTGACGATTGAGGATTGAGGATTGAGGATTGAGGCTTGAGGATTGAGGATTGAGGATTGAAGATTGAGTATTGAGGATTGAAGGTTGAGGATTGACGATTGAGGATTGCGTATTGAGGATTGAAGAATGAGGATTGAGGATTGAGGATTGAGGATTGAGGATTGAGGATTGAAGACTGAGGATCGGGTATTGAGGATTGAAGAATGAGGATTGAAGATTGAGGATTGAGGATTGAGTGTTGACGATTGAGGACCAGTACTGACGGTTGAGGGTTGAGGTTCGAGGGTTGAGGATTGAGGATTGAGGACTGAGGATTGAGGATTGGGGATTGAGCAATGAGGATTGAAGATTGAGGATTGAGGATTGAGAATTGATGATTGAGGATTGAGGAATGAAGATTGAGGATTGGGTATTGAGGATTGAAGAATGAGGATTGAGGATTGAGGATTGAGGATTGAGGATTGAAGATTGAGGATTGAGGATTGAGGAATGAAGATTGAGGATTGGGTATTGAGTATTGAAGAATGAGGATTGAGGATTGAGGATTGAGGATTGAGGATTGAAGATTGAGGATTGAGGATTGAGGATTGAGGACTGAGTATTGAGAATTGAGAATTGAGGATGAGGGCTGAGGGTTGAGGATTGAGGCTTGAGGAACGAGGATTGAGGGTTGAGGATTGAGGACTGAGGACTGACGATTGAGTATTGAGGATTGAGGATTGATTACTGAGGATTGACGATTGAGGATTGAGGATTGAGGATTGGGGATTGAGTATTGAAGATTGAGGATTAAGGATTGAGGATTGGGGATTGAGGATCTAGGATTGGATATTGATTACTGAGGATTGAAGATTGAGGATTGAGGATTGAGTATTGAGAATTGAGAATTGAGGATGAGGGCTGAGGGTTGAGGATTGAGGTTTGAGGAACGAGGATTGAGGGTTGAGGATTGAGGACTGAGGACTGACGATTGAGTATTGAGGATTGAGGATTGAAGATTGAGTATAGAGGATTGAAGATTGAGAATTGAGGATTGAGGATTGAACATTGAGGTCTGAGCGCTCAGGGTTGAGTGATGAGAATTGATGTTTGTGGATAGAGATTTGAAGATTGCAGGTTGAGTATTGAGTATTGAAAACTGTGAATTGAGGATATTCTATTGTGGATTGAGGATTGACAACTGATTGTTGAGGACTGAGGGCTGAAGATTGAGGATGCAGGATTGAGGATTCAGAATTGAGGTTTGAGGACTGAGGATTGAGGATTGGAGAATGAGGATTGAGGATTGAGGATTGAGGATTGAAGATTGCAGATTGAGTATTGAGCAATCAAGATTGCGGATTGAGGATTGAGGATTGAGGATTGAGGATTGAAGATTGAGTATTGAGGATTGAAGACTGACGATTGAGGGTTGAGGATTGAGGATTGCGGATTGAGGATTGAGGATTGAGGATTGAGGATTGAAGATTGCAGATTGAGAAACGAGGATTGAAGATTGAGGATTGAGGATTGAGGATTGAGGATTGAGGATTGAAGATTGAGTATTGAGGATTGAAGACTGACGATTGAGGATTGAGGATGGAGGATTGAATATTGAGTATTGAAGATTGAGTATTGAGGATTGAAGACTGACGATTGAGGTTTGAGGATTGAGGATTGAGGATTGAGGATTGAAGATAGAGGATTGAAGATTGAGGATTGAGTATTGAATATTGAGTATTGAGGATTGAAGATTGAGGATTGAGGATTGAGTGTTGACGATTGAGGACGAGGACTGACGGTTGAGGATTGAGGTTTGAGGGTTGAGGATTGAGGATTGAGGACTGAGGATTGAGGATTAAGGATTGAGCATTGAGGATTGAAGATTGAGGACTGGGGATTGAGGATTGAAGATTGAGGATTAAGGATTGAAGATTGGGGATTGAGGATCTAGGATTGGAGATTGATTATTGAGGATTGAATATTGAGTATTGAGGATTGAGGATTGAGAATTGAGAATTGAGGATGAGGACTGAGGGTTGAGGATTGAGGTTTGAGGAACGAGGATTGAGGATTGAGGATTGAGGACTGAGGAATGACGATTGTGTATTGAAGATTGAGGATTGGTTACTGAGGATTGAGGATTGAGGATTGAGGATTGAGGATTGAGGATTGAGGATTGAGGATTGAAGGTTCAGTATTGAGGATTGAAGATTGAGAATTGAGGATTGAGGATTGAACATTGAGGTCTGAGCGCTCAGGGTCGAGTGATGAGAATAGATGTTTGTGGATAGAGATTTGAAGATTGCAGATTGAGTATTGAGTATTGAAAACAGTGAATTGAGGATATTCTATTGGGGATTGAGGATTGACAACTGATTGTTGAGGACTGAGGGCTGAAGATTGAGGATGCAGGATTGAGGATTCAGAATTGAGGTTTGAGGACTGAGGATTGAGGATTGGAGAATGAGGATTGAGGATTGAGGATTGAGGATTGAAGATTGCAGATTGAGTATTGAGCAATGAAGATTGCGGATTGAGGATTGAGGATTGAGGATTGAGGATTGAAGATTGAGTATTGAGGATTGAAGACTGACGATTGAGGGTTGAGGATTGAGGATTGAGGATTGAGGATTGAAGATTGAGTATTGAGGATTGAAGACTGACGATTGAGGGTTGAGGATTGAGGATTGAGGATTGAGGATTGAAGATTGAGTATTGAGGATTGAAAATTGAGGATTGAGGATTGAGGATTGAGGATTGAGGATTGAAGAATGAGGATTGAGGATTGAGGATTGAAGATTGAGTATTGAGGATTGAAGACTGACGATTGAGGATTGAGGATGGAGGATTGAATATTGAGTATTGAAGATTGAGTATTGAGGATTGAAGATTGAGAATTGAGGATTGAGGATTGAACATTGAGGTCTGAGCGCTCAGGGTTGAGTGATGAGAATTGATGTTTGTGGATAGAGATTTGAAGATTGCAGGTTGAGTATTGAGTATTGAAAACTGTGAATTGAGGATATTCTATTGTGGATTGAGGATTGACAACTGATTGTTGAGGACTGAGGGCTGAAGATTGAGGATGCAGGATTGAGGATTCAGAATTGAGGTTTGAGGACTGAGGATTGAGGATTGGAGAATGAGGATTGAGGATTGAGGATTGAGGATTGAAGATTGCAGATTGAGTATTGAGCAATCAAGATTGCGGATTGAGGATTGAGGATTGAGGATTGAGGACTGAAGATTGAGTATTGAGGATTGAAGACTGACGATTGAGGGTTGAGGATTGAGGATTGCGGATTGAGGATTGAGGATTGAGGATTGAGGATTGAAGATTGCAGATTGAGAAACGAGGATTGAAGATTGAGGATTGAGGATTGAGGATTGAGGATTGAGGATTGAGGATTGAAGATTGAGTATTGAGGATTGAAGACTGACGATTGAGGATTGAGGATGGAGGATTGAATATTGAGTATTGAAGATTGAGTATTGAGGATTGAAGACTGACGATTGAGGTTTGAGGATTGAGGATTGAGGATTGAGGATTGAAGATAGAGGATTGAAGATTGAGGATTGAGTATTGAATATTGAGTATTGAGGATTGAAGATTGAGGATTGAGGATTGAGTGTTGACGATTGAGGACGAGGACTGACGGTTGAGGATTGAGGTTTGAGGGTTGAGGATTGAGGATTGAGGACTGAGGATTGAGGATTAAGGATTGAGCATTGAGGATTGAAGATTGAGGACTGGGGATTGAGGATTGAAGATTGAGGATTAAGGATTGAAGATTGGGGATTGAGGATCTAGGATTGGAGATTGATTATTGAGGATTGAATATTGAGTATTGAGGAATGAGGATTGAGAATTGAGAATTGAGGATGAGGACTGAGGGTTGAGGATTGAGGTTTGAGGAACGAGGATTGAGGATTGAGGATTGAGGACTGAGGAATGACGATTGTGTATTGAAGATTGAGGATTGATTACTGAGGATTGAGGATTGAGGATTGAGGATTGAGGATTGAGGATTGAGGATTGAGGATTGAAGGTTCAGTATTGAGGATTGAAGATTGAGAATTGAGGATTGAGGATTGAACATTGAGGTCTGAGCGCTCAGGGTCGAGTGATGAGAATAGATGTTTGTGGATAGAGATTTGAAGATTGTAGATTGAGTATTGAGTATTGAAAACAGTGAATTGAGGATATTCTATTGGGGATTGAGGATTGACAACTGATTGTTGAGGTCTGAGGGCTGAAGATTGAGGATGCAGGATTGAGGATTCAGAATTGAGGTTTGAGGACTGAGGATTGAGGATTGGAGAATGAGGATTGAAGATTGAGGATTAAGGATTGAAGATTGCAGATTGAGTATTGAGGATTGAAGATTGCGGATTGAGGATTGAGGATTGAGGATTGAGGATTGAAGATTGAATATTGAGGATTGAAGGCTGACGATTGAGGGTTGAGGATTGAGGATTGAGGATTGAGGATTGAAGATTGAGTATTGAGGATTGAAAATTGAGGATTGAGGATTGAGGATTGAGGATTGAGGATTGAAGAATGAGGATTGAGGATTGAGGATTGAGGATTGAAGATTGCAGATTGAGTATTGAGGATTGAAGGTTGAGGATTGAGGATTGAGGATTGAGGACTGAGGATTGAAGATTGAGTATTGAGGATTGAAGACTGACGATTGAGGATTGAAGATGGAGGATTGAATATTGAGTATTGAGGATTGAAGATTGAGAATTGAAGATTGAGGATTGAGGATTGAGGATTGAGGATTGAGGATTGAGGATTGAGGATTGAGGATTGAAGATTGAGTATTCAGGATTGAAGATTGAGGATTGAGGATTGAGGATTGAGGATTGAGGATTGAGGATGAGGGCTGAGGGTTGAGGATTGAGGTTTGAGGACTGGGGACTGAGGATTGAGGATTGAGGATTGAGGATTGAGGACTGAATATTGAGTATTGAGGATTGAAGATTGTGGATTGAGGATTGAGGGTTGAGGATTGAGGACGAGGACTGACAGTTGAGGATTGAGGTTTGAGGATTGAGGATTGAGGATTGAGGACTGAGGATTGAAGATTGAGGATTGAGCATTGAGGATTGGAGATTGAGGACTGGGGATTGAGAATTGATGATTGAAGATTGAGGAATGAAGATTGTGGATTGGGTATTGAGGATTGAAGAATGAGGATTGAGGATTGAGGATTGAGGATTGAGGATTGAGTATTGAGAATTGAGAATTGAGGATGAGGGCTGAGGTTTGAGGATTGAGGTTTGAGGAACGAGGATTGAGGGTTGAGGATTGAGGACTGAGGACTGACGATTGAGTATTGAGGATTGAGGACTGATTACTGAGGATTGAGGATTGAGGATTGAGGATTGAGGATTGGGGATTGAGTATTGAAGATTCAGTATTGAGGATTGAAGATTGAGAATTGAAGATTGAGGATTGAACATTGAGGACTGAGCGTTCAGGGTTGAGTGATGAGAATTGATGTTTGTGGATAGAGATTTGAAGATTGCAGATTGTGTATTGAGTATTGAAAACTGTGAATTGAGGATATTCTATTGCGGATTGAGGGTTGACAACTGCTTGTTGAGGACTGAGGGCTGAAGATTGAGGATGCAGGATTGAGGATTCAGAATTGAGGTTTGAGGATTGAAGATTGAGGATTGAAGATTGACGATTGAGTATTGAATATTGAGTATTGAGGATTGAAGATTGAGCATTGAGGATTGAGTGTTGACGATTGAGGACGAGGACTGACGGTTGAGGATTGAGGTTTGAGGGTTGATGATTGAGGATTGAGGACTGAGGATTGAGGATTGAGGATTGATCATTGAGGATTGAAGATTGAGGACTGGGGATTGAGGATTGAACATTGAGGATTAAGGATTGAAGATTGGGGATTGAGGATCTAGGATTGGAGATTGATTATTGATGATTGAATATTGAGGATTGAGGATTGAGGATTGAGAATTGAGAATTGAGGATGAGGACTGAGGGATGAGGATTGAGGTTTGAGGAACGAGGATTCAGGTTTGAGGATTGAGGACTGAGGAATGACGTTTGGGTATTGAAGATTGAGTATTGATTACTGAGGATTGAGGATTGAGGATTGAGGATTGAGGATTGAGGATTGAAGGTTCAGTATTGTGGATTGAAGATTGAGAATTGAGGATTGAGGATTGAACATTGAGGTCTGAGCGCTCAGGGTCGAGTGATGGGAATTGATGTCTGTGGATAGAGACTTGAAGATTGCAGATTGAGTATTGAGTATTGAAAACTGTGAATTGAGGATATTCTATTGGGGACTGAGGATTGACAACTGATTGTTGAGGACTGAGGGCTGAAGATTGAGGATGCAGGATTGAGGATTCAGAATTGAGGTTTGAGGACTGAGGATTGAGGATTGGATAATGAGGATTAAGGATTGAGGGTTGAGGATTGAAGATTGCAGATTGAGTATTGAGGATTGAAGATTGCGGATTGAGGATTGAGGATTGAGGATTGAGGATTGAGGATTGAAGATTGAGTATTGAGGATTGAAGACTGACGATTGAGGGTTGAGGATTGAGGGTTGAGGATTGAAGGTTGAGTATTGAGGATTGAGAATTGATGATTGAGGATTGAGGAATGAAGATTGGGGATTGGGTATTGAGGATTGAATAATGAGGATTGAGGATTGAGGATTGAGGATTGAAGATTGAGGATTGAGGATTGAGGATTGAAAATTGCAGATTGAGTATTGAGGATTGAAGATTGAGGATAGAGGATTGAGGATTGAGGATTGAGGATTGAGGATTGAAGATTGAGGATTGAGTATTGAGGAATGAAGATTGAGGATTGAGAATTGAGGATTGAGGATTGAGGATTGAAGATTGAGGATTGGGTATTGAGGATTGAAGAATGAGGATTGAAGATTGAGGATTGAGGATTGAGTGTTGACGATTGAGGACGAGTACTGACGGTTGAGGGCTGAGGTTTGAGGGTTGAAGATTGAGGATTGAGGATGAGTGCTGAGGTTTGATGATTGAGGTTTGAGGACTGAGGACTCAGGATTGAGGGTTGGGAATTGAGGATTGAGGATTGAGGATTGAAGATTGAGGATTGGGTATTGAGGATTGAAGAATGAGGATTGAGGATTGAAGAATGAGGATTGAGTATTGAGTATTGAGGATTGAGGATTGAAGATTGAGTATTGAGGATTGAAGATTGACGATTGAGGATTGAGGACTGAGGATTGAGGATTGAGGATTGAGGATTGAGGATTGAAGATTGAGTATTGAGGATTGAAGGCTGAGGATGGAAGATTGAGGATTGCGTATTGAGGATTGAAGAATGAGGATTGAGGATTGAGGATTGAGGATTGAGGATTGAGGATTGAAGACTGAGGATTGGGTAGTGAGGATTGAAGAATGAGGATTGAAGATTGAGGATTGAGGATTGAGTTTTGACGATTGAGGACGAGTACTGACGGTTGAGGGTTGAGGTTTCAGGGTTGAGGATTGAGGATTGAGGACTGAGGATTGAGGATTGGGGATTGAGCATTGAGGATTGAAGATTGAGGATTGAGGATTGAGAATTGATGATTGAGGATTGGGGAATGAAGATTGAGGATTGGGTATTGAGGATTGAAGAATGAGGATTGAGGATTGAGGATTGAGGATTGAGGATTGAGGATTGAAGATTGAGTATTGAGGATTGAAGACTGACGATTGAGGGTTGAGGATTGAGGATTGCGGATTGAGGATTGAGGATTGAGGATTGAGGATTGAAGATTGCAGATTGAGAAACGAGGATTGAAGATTGAGGATTGAGGATTGAGGATTGAGGATTGAGGATTGAAGATTGAGTATTGAGCAATCAAGATTGCGGATTGAGGATTGAGGATTGAGGATTGAGGATTGAAGATTGAGTATTGAGGATTGAAGACTGACGATTGAGGGTTGAGGATTGAGGATTGCGGATTGAGGATTGAGGATTGAGGATTGAGGATTGAAGATTGCAGATTGAGAAACGAGGATTGAAGATTGAGGATTGAGGATTGAGGATTGAGGATTGAGGATTGAAGATTGAGTATTGAGGATTGAAGACTGACGATTGAGGATTGAGGATGGAGGATTGAATATTGAGTATTGAAGATTGAGTATTGAGGATTGAAGACTGACGATTGAGGTTTGAGGATTGAGGATTGAGGATTGAGGATTGAAGATAGAGGATTGAAGATTGAGGATTGAGTATTGAATATTGAGTATTGAGGATTGAAGATTGAGGATTGAGGATTGAGTGTTGACGATTGAGGACGAGGACTGACGGTTGAGGATTGAGGTTTGAGGGTTGAGGATTGAGGATTGAGGACTGAGGATTGAGGATTAAGGATTGAGCATTGAGGATTGAAGATTGAGGACTGGGGATTGAGGATTGAAGATTGAGGATTAAGGATTGAAGATTGGGGATTGAGGATCTAGGATTGGAGATTGATTATTGAGGATTGAATATTGAGTGTTGAGGATTGAGGATTGAGAATTGAGAATTGAGGATGAGGACTGAGGGTTGAGGATTGAGGTTTGAGGAACGAGGATTGAGGATTGAGGATTGATGACTGAGGAATGACGATTGTGTATTGAAGATTGAGGATTGGTTACTGAGGATTGAGGATTGAGGATTGAGGATTGAGGATTGAGGATTGAGGATTGAGGATTGAGGATTGAGGATTGAGGATTGAGGATTGAGGATTGAGGATTGAAGATTGAGTATTCAGGATTGAAGATTGAGGATTGAGGATTGAGGATTGAGGATTGAGGATTGAGGATGAGGGCTGAGGGTTGAGGATTGAGGTTTGAGGACTGGGGACTGAGGATTGAGGATTGAGGATTGAGGATTGAGGACTGAATATTGAGTATTGAGGATTGAAGATTGTGGATTGAGGATTGAGGGTTGAGGATTGAGGACGAGGACTGACAGTTGAGGATTGAGGTTTGAGGATTGAGGATTGAGGATTGAGGACTGAGGATTGAAGATTGAGGATTGAGCATTGAGGATTGGAGATTGAGGACTGGGGATTGAGAATTGATGATTGAAGATTGAGGAATGAAGATTGTGGATTGGGTATTGAGGATTGAAGAATGAGGATTGAGGATTGAGTATTGAGAATTGAGAATTGAGGATGAGGGCTGAGGTTTGAGGATTGAGGTTTGAGGAACGAGGATTGAGGGTTGAGGATTGAGGACTGAGGACTGACGATTGAGTATTGAGGATTGAGGACTGATTACTGAGGATTGAGGATTGAGGATTGAGGATTGAGGATTGGGGATTGAGTATTGAAGATTCAGTATTGAGGATTGAAGATTGAGAATTGAAGATTGAGGATTGAACATTGAGGACTGAGCGTTCAGGGTTGAGTGATGAGAATTGATGTTTGTGGATAGAGATTTGAAGATTGCAGATTGTGTATTGAGTATTGAAAACTGTGAATTGAGGATATTCTATTGCGGATTGAGGGTTGACAACTGCTTGTTGAGGACTGAGGGCTGAAGATTGAGGATGCAGGATTGAGGATTCAGAATTGAGGTTTGAGGATTGAAGATTGAGGATTGAAGATTGACGATTGAGTATTGAATATTGAGTATTGAGGATTGAAGATTGAGCATTGAGGATTGAGTGTTGACGATTGAGGACGAGGACTGACGGTTGAGGATTGAGGTTTGAGGGTTGATGATTGAGGATTGAGGACTGAGGATTGAGGATTGAGGATTGATCATTGAGGATTGAAGATTGAGGACTGGGGATTGAGGATTGAACATTGAGGATTAAGGATTGAAGATTGGGGATTGAGGATCTAGGATTGGAGATTGATTATTGATGATTGAATATTGAGGATTGAGGATTGAGGATTGAGAATTGAGAATTGAGGATGAGGACTGAGGGATGAGGATTGAGGTTTGAGGAACGAGGATTCAGGTTTGAGGATTGAGGACTGAGGAATGACGTTTGGGTATTGAAGATTGAGTATTGATTACTGAGGATTGAGGATTGAGGATTGAGGATTGAGGATTGAGGATTGAAGGTTCAGTATTGTGGATTGAAGATTGAGAATTGAGGATTGAGGATTGAACATTGAGGTCTGAGCGCTCAGGGTCGAGTGATGGGAATTGATGTCTGTGGATAGAGACTTGAAGATTGCAGATTGAGTATTGAGTATTGAAAACTGTGAATTGAGGATATTCTATTGGGGACTGAGGATTGACAACTGATTGTTGAGGACTGAGGGCTGAAGATTGAGGATGCAGGATTGAGGATTCAGAATTGAGGTTTGAGGACTGAGGATTGAGGATTGGATAATGAGGATTAAGGATTGAGGGTTGAGGATTGAAGATTGCAGATTGAGTATTGAGGATTGAAGATTGCGGATTGAGGATTGAGGATTGAGGATTGAGGATTGAGGATTGAAGATTGAGTATTGAGGATTGAAGACTGACGATTGAGGGTTGAGGATTGAGGGTTGAGGATTGAAGGTTGAGTATTGAGGATTGAGAATTGATGATTGAGGATTGAGGAATGAAGATTGGGGATTGGGTATTGAGGATTGAATAATGAGGATTGAGGATTGAGGATTGAGGATTGAAGATTGAGGATTGAGGATTGAGGATTGAAAATTGCAGATTGAGTATTGAGGATTGAAGATTGAGGATAGAGGATTGAGGATTGAGGATTGAGGATTGAGGATTGAAGATTGAGGATTGAGTATTGAGGAATGAAGATTGAGGATTGAGAATTGAGGATTGAGGATTGAGGATTGAAGATTGAGGATTGGGTATTGAGGATTGAAGAATGAGGATTGAAGATTGAGGATTGAGGATTGAGTGTTGACGATTGAGGACGAGTACTGACGGTTGAGGGCTGAGGTTTGAGGGTTGAAGATTGAGGATTGAGGATGAGTGCTGAGGTTTGATGATTGAGGTTTGAGGACTGAGGACTCAGGATTGAGGGTTGGGAATTGAGGATTGAGGATTGAGGATTGAAGATTGAGGATTGGGTATTGAGGATTGAAGAATGAGGATTGAGGATTGAAGAATGAGGATTGAGTATTGATGATTGAGGATTGAGGATTGAGGATTGAAGATTGAGTATTGAGGATTGAAGACTGACGATTGAGGGTTGAGGATTGAGGATTGCGGATTGAGGATTGAGGATTGAGGATTGAGGATTGAAGATTGCAGATTGAGAAACGAGGATTGAAGATTGAGGATTGAGGATTGAGGATTGAGGATTGAGGATTGAAGATTGAGTATTGAGCAATCAAGATTGCGGATTGAGGATTGAGGATTGAGGATTGAGGATTGAAGATTGAGTATTGAGGATTGAAGACTGACGATTGAGGGTTGAGGATTGAGGATTGCGGATTGAGGATTGAGGATTGAGGATTGAGGATTGAAGATTGCAGATTGAGAAACGAGGATTGAAGATTGAGGATTGAGGATTGAGGATTGAGGATTGAGGATTGAAGATTGAGTATTGAGGATTGAAGACTGACGATTGAGGATTGAGGATGGAGGATTGAATATTGAGTATTGAAGATTGAGTATTGAGGATTGAAGACTGACGATTGAGGTTTGAGGATTGAGGATTGAGGATTGAGGATTGAAGATAGAGGATTGAAGATTGAGGATTGAGTATTGAATATTGAGTATTGAGGATTGAAGATTGAGGATTGAGGATTGAGTGTTGACGATTGAGGACGAGGACTGACGGTTGAGGATTGAGGTTTGAGGGTTGAGGATTGAGGATTGAGGACTGAGGATTGAGGATTAAGGATTGAGCATTGAGGATTGAAGATTGAGGACTGGGGATTGAGGATTGAAGATTGAGGATTAAGGATTGAAGATTGGGGATTGAGGATCTAGGATTGGAGATTGATTATTGAGGATTGAATATTGAGTGTTGAGGATTGAGGATTGAGAATTGAGAATTGAGGATGAGGACTGAGGGTTGAGGATTGAGGTTTGAGGAACGAGGATTGAGGATTGAGGATTGAGGACTGAGGAATGACGATTGTGTATTGAAGATTGAGGATTGGTTACTGAGGATTGAGGATTGAGGATTGAGGATTGAGGATTGAGGATTGAGGATTGAGGATTGAAGGTTCAGTATTGAGGATTGAAGATTGAGAATTGAGGATTGAGGATTGAACATTGAGGTCTGAGCGCTCAGGGTCGAGTGATGAGAATAGATGTTTGTGGATAGAGATTTGAAGATTGCAGATTGAGTATTGAGTATTGAAAACAGTGAATTGAGGATATTCTATTGGGGATTGAGGATTGACAACTGATTGTTGAGGTCTGAGGGCTGAAGATTGAGGATGCAGGATTGAGGATTCAGAATTGAGGTTTGAGGACTGAGGATTGAGGATTGGAGAATGAGGATTGAAGATTGAGGATTTAGGATTGAAGATTGCAGATTGAGTATTGAGGATTGAAGATTGCGGATTGAGGATTGAGGATTGAGGATTGAGGATTGAGGATTGAAGACTGAGTATTGAGGATTGAAGACTGACGATTGAGGGTTGAGGATTGAGGGTTGAGGATTGAAGATTGAGTATTGAGGATTGAAGATTGAGAATTGAGGATTGAGGATTGAACATTGAGGTCTGAGCGCTCAGGGTTGAGTGATGAGAATTGATGTTTGTGGATAGAGATTTGAAGATTGCAGGTTGAGTATTGAGTATTGAAAACTGTGAATTGAGGATATTCTATTGGGGATTGAGGATTGACAACTGATTGTTGAGGACTGAGGGCTGAAGATTGAGGATGCAGGATTGAGGATTCAGAATTGAGGTTTGAGGACTGAGGATTGAGGATTGGAGAATGAGGATTGAGGATTGAGGATTGAGGATTGAAGATTGCAGATTGAGTATTGAGCAATGAAGATTGCGGATTGAGGATTGAGGATTGAGGATTGAGGATTGAAGATTGAGTATTGAGGATTGAAGACTGACGATTGAGGGTTGAGGATTGAGGATTGAGGATTGAGGATTGAAGATTGAGTATTGAGGATTGAAGACTGACGATTGAGGGTTGAGGATTGAGGATTGAGGATTGAGGATTGAAGATTGAGTATTGAGGATTGAAAATTGAGGATTGAGGATTGAGGATTGAGGATTGAGGATTGAAGAATGAGGATTGAGGATTGAGGATTGAAGATTGAGTATTGAGGATTGAAGACTGACGATTGAGGATTGAGGATGGAGGATTGAATATTGAGTATTGAAGATTGAGTATTGAGGATTGAAGATTGAGAATTGAGGATTGAGGATTGAACATTGAGGTCTGAGCGCTCAGGGTTGAGTGATGAGAATTGATGTTTGTGGATAGAGATTTGAAGATTGCAGGTTGAGTATTGAGTATTGAAAACTGTGAATTGAGGATATTCTATTGTGGATTGAGGATTGACAACTGATTGTTGAGGACTGAGGGCTGAAGATTGAGGATGCAGGATTGAGGATTCAGAATTGAGGTTTGAGGACTGAGGATTGAGGATTGGAGAATGAGGATTGAGGATTGAGGATTGAGGATTGAAGATTGCAGATTGAGTATTGAGCAATCAAGATTGCGGATTGAGGATTGAGGATTGAGGATTGAGGACTGAAGATTGAGTATTGAGGATTGAAGACTGACGATTGAGGGTTGAGGATTGAGGATTGCGGATTGAGGATTGAGGATTGAGGATTGAGGATTGAAGATTGCAGATTGAGAAACGAGGATTGAAGATTGAGGATTGAGGATTGAGGATTGAGGATTGAGGATTGAAGATTGAGTATTGAGGATTGAAGACTGACGATTGAGGATTGAGGATGGAGGATTGAATATTGAGTATTGAAGATTGAGTATTGAGGATTGAAGACTGACGATTGAGGTTTGAGGATTGAGGATTGAGGATTGAGGATTGAAGATAGAGGATTGAAGATTGAGGATTGAGTATTGAATATTGAGTATTGAGGATTGAAGATTGAGGATTGAGGATTGAGTGTTGACGATTGAGGACGAGGACTGACGGTTGAGGATTGAGGTTTGAGGGTTGAGGATTGAGGACTGAGGACTGAGGATTGAGGATTAAGGATTGAGCATTGAGGATTGAAGATTGAGGACTGGGGATTGAGGATTGAAGATTGAGGATTAAGGATTGAAGATTGGGGATTGAGGATCTAGGATTGGAGATTGATTATTGAGGATCTAGGATTGGAGATTGATTATTGAGGATTGAATATTGAGTATTGAGGAATGAGGATTGAGAATTGAGAATTGAGGATGAGGACTGAGGGTTGAGGATTGAGGTTTGAGGAACGAGGATTGAGGATTGAGGATTGAGGACTGAGGAATGACGATTGTGTATTGAAGATTGAGGATTGATTACTGAGGATTGAGGATTGAGGATTGAGGATTGAGGATTGAGGATTGAGGATTGAGGATTGAAGGTTCAGTATTGAGGATTGAAGATTGAGAATTGAGGATTGAGGATTGAACATTGAGGTCTGAGCGCTCAGGGTCGAGTGATGAGAATAGATGTTTGTGGATAGAGATTTCAAGATTGCAGATTGAGTATTGAGTATTGAAAACAGTGAATTGAGGATATTCTATTGGGGATTGAGGATTGACAACTGATTGTTGAGGTCTGAGGGCTGAAGATTGAGGATGCAGGATTGAGGATTCAGAATTGAGGTTTGAGGACTGAGGATTGAGGATTGGAGAATGAGGATTGAAGATTGAGGATTAAGGATTGAAGATTGCAGATTGAGTATTGAGGATTGAAGATTGCGGATTGAGGATTGAGGATTGAGGATTGAAGATTGAATATTGAGGATTGAAGGCTGACGATTGAGGGTTGAGGATTGAGGATTGAGGATTGAGGATTGAAGATTGAGTATTGAGGATTGAAAATTGAGGATTGAGGATTGAGGATTGAGGATTGAGGATTGAAGAATGAGGATTGAGGATTGAGGATTGAGGATTGAAGATTGCAGATTGAGTATTGAGGATTGAAGGTTGAGGATTGAGGATTGAGGATTGAGGACTGAGGATTGAAGATTGAGTATTGAGGATTGAAGACTGACGATTGAGGATTGAAGATGGAGGATTGAATATTGAGTATTGAGGATTGAAGATTGAGAATTGAAGATTGAGGATTGAGGATTGAGGATTGAGGATTGAGGATTGAGGATTGAGGATTGAGGATTGAGGATTGAAGATTGAGTATTGAGGATTGAAGATTGAGGATTGAGGATTGAGGATTGAGGATTGAGGATTGAGGATGAGGGCTGAGGGTTGAGGATTGAGGTTTGAGGACTGGGGACTGAGGATTGAGGATTGAGGATTGAGGATTGAGGACTGAATATTGAGTATTGACGATTGAAGATTGTGGATTGAGGATTGAGGGTTGAGGATTGAGGACGAGGACTGACAGTTGAGGATTGAGGTTTGAGGATTGAGGATTGAGGATTGAGGACTGAGGATTGAAGATTGAGGATTGAACATTGAGGATTGGAGATTGAGGACTGGGGATTGAGAATTGATGATTGAAGATTGAGGAATGAAGATTGTGGATTGGGTATTGAGGATTGAAGAATGAGGATTGAGGATTGAGGATTGAGGATTGAGGATTGAGTATTGAGAATTGAGAATTGAGGATGAGGGCTGAGGTTTGAGGATTGAGGTTTGAGGAACGAGGATTGAGGGTTGAGGATTGAGGACTGAGGACTGACGATTGAGTATTGAGGATTGAGGACTGATTACTGAGGATTGAGGATTGAGGATTGAGGATTGAGGATTGGGGATTGAGTATTGAAGATTCAGTATTGAGGATTGAAGATTGAGAATTGAAGATTGAGGATTGAACATTGAGGACTGAGCGTTCAGGGTTGAGTGATGAGAATTGATGTTTGTGGATAGAGATTTGAAGATTGCAGATTGTGTATTGAGTATTGAAAACTGTGAATTGAGGATATTCTATTGGGGATTGAGGATTGACAACTGATTGTTGAGGACTGAGGGCTGATGATTGAGGATGCAGGATTGAGGATTCAGAATTGAGGTTTGAGGACTGAGGATTGAGGATTGGAGAATGAGGATTGAGGATTGAGGATTGAGGATTGAAGATTGCAGATTGAGTATTGAGGATTGAAGATTGCGGATTGAGGATTGAGGATTGAGGATTGAGGATTGAAGATTGAGTATTGAGGATTGAAAATTGAGGATTGAGGATTGAGGATTGAGGATTGAGGATTGAAGAATGAGGATTGAGGATTGAGGATTGAGGATTGAAGATTGCAGATTGAGTATTGAGGATTGAAGATTCAGGATTGAGGATTGAGGATTGAGGATTGAGGATTGAAGATTGAGTATTGGGGATTGAAGACTGACGATTGAGGATTGAGGATGGAGGATTGAATATTGAGTATTGAGGATTGAAGATTGAGGATTGAAAATTGAGGATTGAGGATTGAGGATTGAGGATTGAGGATTGAGGATTGAGGATTGAGGATTGAAGATTGAGTATTGAGGATTGAAGATTGAGGATTGAGGATTGAGGATTGAGGATTGAGCATTGAAGATTCAGTATTGAGGATTGAAGATTGAGAATTGAAGATTGAGGATTAAACATTGAGGACTGAGAGTTCAGGGTTGAGTGATGAGAATTGATGTTTGTGGATAGAGATTTGAAGATTGCAGATTGAGTATTGAGTATTGAAAGCTGTGAATTGAGGATATTCTATTGCGGATTGAGGATTGACAACTGATTGTTGAGGACTGAGGGCTGAAGGTTGAGGATGCAGGATTGAGGATTCAGAATTGAGGTTTGAGGACTGAGGATGCAGGCTTGAAGATTGAGTCTTGAGGGTTGAAGATTGAGGATTGAGGATTGAGGATTGAGGTTTGGAGATTGACGATTGGGGACTGAGTGTTGAGGGTTGAGTGATGAGAATTGATGTTTGTGGATAGAGATTTGAAGATTGCAGGCTGAGTATTGAGTATTGAAACCTGTGAATTGAGGATATTCTATTGAGGATTGAGGATTCACAACTGATTGTTGAGGTCTGAGGGCTGAAGGTTGAGCGTTCAGGATTGTGGATTCAGGATTGAGGTTTGAGGACTGAGGATTGAGGATTCAGGATTGAGGATTGAGGATTGAGGATTCAGGATTGAAGGTTGAGGATTGCGTATTGAGGATAGAACATTGAGGATTGAGGATTGAGTATTGAGGATTGAGGATTGAGGATTGAAGGTTGAGGATTGCGTATTGAGGATAGAACATTGAGGATTGAGGATTGAGTATTGAGGATTGAGGATTGAGGATTGAAGATCGAATATAGATGATTGAAGATTGAGGATCGAGGATTGAGGGTTGTGGATTCTGGACGAGGACTGAGGGTTGAGTATTGATGTTTGAGGTCTGGGTGTTGAGGATTGAAGAATGAGGATTGAGGATTGAGGATTGAGGATTGAGGATTGAAGATTGAGTATTGAGGATTGAAGATTGAGGATTGAGGATTGAGGATTGATGATTGAGGATTGAAGATTGAGTACTGAGGATTGAAGATTAAGGTTGAGGATTGAGGATTGAGGATTGAGGATTGAGGATTGAGGATTGAGGATTGAGGATTGAGGATTGAAGATTGAGGATTGCGTATTGAGGATAGAACATTGAGGATTGAGGATAGAGTATTGAGGATTGAGGATTGAGGATTGAAGATTGAGTATTGAGGATTGAAGATAGAGGATTGAGGATTGAGTATTGAGGATTGAGGATTGAGGATTGAATATTGAGTACTGAGGTTTGAGGATTGAGGATTGAGGATTGAGGATTGAAGATTGCAGATTGAGTACTGAGGATTGAAGATTGCGGATTGAGGATTGAGGATTGAGGAGTGAGGATTGAAGATTGAGTATTGAGGATTGAAGACTGACGATTGAGGGTTGAGGATTGAGGATTGAGGATTGAGGATTGAAGATTGAGTATTGAGGATTGAAAATTGAGGATAGAGGATTGATGATTGAGGATTGAGGATTGAAGAATGAGGATTGAGGATTGAGGATTGAGGCATGAGGATTGCAGATTGAGAATTGAGGATTGAAGATTGAGGATTGAGGATTGAGGATTGAGGATTGAGGATTGAAGATTGAGTATTGAGGATTGAAGACTGACGATTGAGGGTTGAGGATTGAGGATTGAGGATTGAGGATTGAAGATTGAGTATTGAGGATTGAAAATTGAGGATAGAGGATTGATGATTGAGGATTGAGGATTGAAGAATGAGGATTGAGTATTGATGTTTGAGGTCTGAGGATTGAGGAATGAGGATTGAAAATTGAGGGTTGAGGATTGAGGATTGAAGATTGAGGATTGGGTGTTGAGGATTGTGGAATGAGGATTGAGGATTGGGGATTGAGTATTGAAGATTCAGTATTGAAGATTGAATATTGAGAATTGAAGATTGAGGATTGAGGATTGAGGATTGAGGATGAGTGCTGAGGTTTGAGGATTGAGGTTTGAGGACTGAGGACTGAGGATTGAGGGTTGAGAATTGAGAATTGAGGATTGAGGATTGAAGATTGAGGATTGGGTATTGAGGATTGAAGAATGAGGATTGAGGATTGAAGAATGAGGATTGAGTATTGAGTATTGAGGATTGAGGATTGAAGATTGAGGATTGAGGATTGAGGATTGAGGACTGAATATTGAGTATTGAGGATTGAAGATTGTGGATTGAGGATTGAGGGTTGAGGATTGAGGACGAGGACTGACGGTTGAGGATTGAGGTTTGACGATTGAGGGTTGAGGATTGAGGACTGAGGATTGAAGATTGAGGATTGAGCATTGAGGATTCGAGATTGAGGACTGGGGTTTGAGGATTGAAGGTTGAGGATTAAGGATTGAGAATTGGGGATTGATGATCTAGGATTGGAGATTGATTATTGAGGATTGAAGATTGAGGATTGAGGATTGAGTATTGAGAATTGAGAATTGAGGATGAGGGCTGAGGGTTGTGAATTGAGGTTTGAGGAACGAGGATTGAGGGTTGATGATTGAGGACTGAGGACTGACGATTGAGTATTGAGGATTGAGGATTGATTACTGAGGATTGAGGATTGAGGATTGAGGATTGAGGATTGGGGATTGAGTATTGAAGATTCTGTATTGAGGATTGAAGATTGAGAATTGAAGATTGAGGATTGAACATTGAGGACTGAGCGTTCAGGGTTGAGTGATGAGAATTGATGTTTGTGGATAGAGATTTGAATATTGCAGATTGAGTATTAAGTATTGAAAACTGTGAATTGAGGATATTCTATTGCGGATTGAGGATTGACAACTGATTGTTGAGGACTGAGGGCTGAAGATTGAGGATGCAGAATTGAGGATTCAGAATTGAGGTTTGAGGACTGAGGATTGAGGTTTGAAGATTGAGTATTGAGGATTGAAGATTGAGGATTGAGGATTGAGGATTGAGGATTGAGGATTGAGGATGAGTGCTGAGGTTTGTGGTATGAGGCTTGAGGACTGAGGACTGAGGATTGAGTGTTGAGAATTGAGGATTGAGGATTGAAGATTGAGGATTGGGTATTGAGGATTGAAGAATGAGGGTTGAGGATTGAAGAATGAGGATTGAGTATTGAGTATTGAGGATTGAGGATTGAAGATTGAGTATTGAGGATTGAAGATTGACGATTGAGGATTGAGAATTGAGGATCGAGTATTCAGGATTGAGGATTGAGGATTGAAGATTGAGTACTGAGGATTGAAGATTAAGATTGAGGATTGAGGATTGAAGATTGAGGATTGAGGATTGAGTGTTGACGATTGAGGACGAGGACTGACGGTTGAGGATTGATGTTTGAGGGTTGAGGATTGAGGATTGAGGACTGAGAATTGAGGATTAAGGATTGAGCATTGAGGATTGAAGATTGAGGACTGGGGATTGAGGATTGAAGATTGAGTACTGAGGATTGAAGACTAAGGTTGAGGATTGAGGATTGAGGATTGAGGATTGAGGATTGGGGATTGAGGATTGAGGATTGAGGATTGAAGATTGAGGATTGCGTATTGAGGATAGAACATTGAGGATTGAGGATAGAGTATTGAGGATTGAGGATTGACAATTGAAAACTGTGAATTGAGGATATTCTATTGAGGAATGAGGATTGACAACTGATTGTTGAGGACTTAGGGCTGAAGATT
The DNA here is from genome assembly GCF_051401765.1 of Calliopsis andreniformis. Lineage (NCBI taxonomy): Eukaryota > Metazoa > Arthropoda > Insecta > Hymenoptera > Andrenidae > Calliopsis > Calliopsis andreniformis. Next base: position 3,281,158 of record NW_027480444.1, on the reverse strand, counting down.
GAGGATTCAGGGTTGAGGATTCAGGATTGAGGTTTGAGGACTGAGGATTGAGGATTGAGGATTGAGGATTGAGGATTGAGGATTGAGGATAGAAGATTGAGTATTGAGGATTGAAGATTGAGGATTCAGGATTGAGGATTGAGGTTTGAGGATTGAAGATTGAGGATTGAGGATTGAGGATTGAGGATTGAGGATTGAAGATTGAGGATTGGGTATTGGGGACTGAAGAATGTGGATCGAGTATTGAGTATTGAGGATTGACTATTGACGATTGAGTATTGAGGATTGAAGATTGACGATTGAGGATTGAGGATTGAGGATTGAGGATTGAGGATTGAGGATTGAAGATTGAGTATTGAGTATTGAAGATTGAGGATTGAGGATTGAGGATTGACGGTTGAGGATTGAGGATTGAGGATTGAGGATTGAAGATTGAGTATTGAGGATTGAAAACTGACGAATGAGGATTGAGGATGGAGGATTGAATATTGAGTATTGAGGATTGAAGATTGAGGATTGAAAATTGAGGATTGAGGATTGAGGATTGAGGATTGAGGATTGAGGATTGAGGATTGAGGATTGAGGATTGAGTATTGAGGATTGAAGATTGAGGATTGAGGATTGAGGATTGAGGATTGAGGATTGAGGATTGAGGATTGGGTGTTGAGGATTGAAGAATGAGGACTGAGGATTGAGGATTGAGGATTGAGGATTGAAGATTGAGTATTGAGGATTGAAGATTGAGGATTGAGGATTGAAGATTGAGTACTGAGGATTGAAGATTAAGGTTTAGGATTGAGGATTGAGGATTGAGGATTGAGGATTGAGGATTGAGGATTGAAGATTGAGAATTGAAGATTGAGGATTGAACATTGAGGACTGAGCGTTCAGGGTTGAGTGATGAGAATTGATGTTTGTGGATAGAGATTTGAATATTGCAGATTGAGTATTAAGTATTGAAAACTGTGAATTGAGGATATTCTGTTGCGGATTGAGGATTGACAACTGATTGTTGAGGACTGAGGGCTGAAGATTGAGGATGCAGAATTGAGGATTCAGAATTGAGGTTTGAGGACTGAGGATTGAGGTTTGAAGATTGAGTATTGAGGATTGAAGATTGAGGATTGAGGATTGAGGATTGAGGATTGAGGATTGAGGATGAGTGCTGAGGTTTGTGGTATGAGGCTTGAGGACTGAGGACTGAGGATTGAGTGTTGAGAATTGAGGATTGAGGATTGAAGATTGAGGATTGGGTATTGAGGATTGAAGAATGAGGGTTGAGGATTGAAGAATGAGGATTGAGTATTGAGTATTGAGGATTGAGGATTGAAGATTGAGTATTGAGGATTGAAGATTGACGATTGAGGATTGAGAATTGAGGATCGAGTATTCAGGATTGAGGATTGAGGATTGAAGATTGAGTACTGAGGATTGAAGATTAAGATTGAGGATTGAGGATTGAAGATTGAGGATTGAGGATTGAGTGTTGACGATTGAGGACGAGGACTGACGTTTGAGGATTGATGTTTGAGGGTTGAGGATTGAGGATTGAGGACTGAGGATTGAGGATTAAGGATTGAGCATTGAGGATTGAAGATTGAGGACTGGGGATTGAGGATTGAAGATTGAGTACTGAGGATTGAAGACTAAGGTTGAGGATTGAGGATTGAGGATTGAGGATTGAGGATTGGGGATTGAGGATTGAGGATTGAGGATTGAAGATTGAGGATTGCGTATTGAGGATAGAACATTGAGGATTGAGGATAGAGTATTGAGGATTGAGGATTGACAATTGAAAACTGTGAATTGAGGATATTCTATTGAGGAATGAGGATTGACAACTGATTGTTGAGGACTTAGGGCTGAAGATTGAGGATTCAGGGTTGAGGATTCAGGATTGAGGTTTGAGGACTGAGGATTGAGGATTGAGGATTGAGGATTGAGGATTGAGGATTGAGGATAGAAGATTGAGTATTGAGGATTGAAGATTGAGGATTCAGGATTGAGGATTGAGGTTTGAGGATTGAAGATTGAGGATTGAGGATTGAGGATTGAGGATTGAGGATTGAAGATTGAGGATTGGGTATTGGGGACTGAAGAATGTGGATCGAGTATTGAGTATTGAGGATTGACTATTGACGATTGAGTATTGAGGATTGAAGATTGACGATTGAGGATTGAGGATTGAGGATTGAGGATTGTGGATTGAGGATTGAAGATTGAGTATTGAGTATTGAAGATTGAGGATTGAGGATTGAGGATTGACGGTTGAGGATTGAGGATTGAGGATTGAGGATTGAAGATTGAGTATTGAGGATTGAAAACTGACGAATGAGGATTGAGGATGGAGGATTGAATATTGAGTATTGAGGATTGAAGATTGAGGATTGAAAATTGAGGATTGAGGATTGAGGATTGAGGATTGAGGATTGAGGATTGAGGATTGAGGATTGAGGATTGAGTATTGAGGATTGAAGATTGAGGATTGAGGATTGAGGATTGAGGATTGAGGATTGAGGATTGAGGATTGGGTGTTGAGGATTGAAGAATGAGGATTGAGGATTGAGGATTGAGGATTGAGGATTGAAGATTGAGTATTGAGGATTGAAGATTGAGGATTGAGGATTGAAGATTGAGTACTGAGGATTGAAGATTAAGGTTTAGGATTGAGGATTGAGGATTGAGGATTGAGGATTGAGGATTGAGGATTGAAGATTGAGAATTGAAGATTGAGGATTGAACATTGAGGACTGAGCGTTCAGGGTTGAGTGATGAGAATTGATGTTTGTGGATAGAGATTTGAATATTGCAGATTGAGTATTAAGTATTGAAAACTGTGAATTGAGGATATTCTGTTGCGGATTGAGGATTGACAACTGATTGTTGAGGACTGAGGGCTGAAGATTGAGGATGCAGAATTGAGGATTCAGAATTGAGGTTTGAGGACTGAGGATTGAGGTTTGAAGATTGAGTATTGAGGATTGAAGATTGAGGATTGAGGATTGAGGATTGAGGATTGAGGATTGAGGATGAGTGCTGAGGTTTGTGGTATGAGGCTTGAGGACTGAGGACTGAGGATTGAGTGTTGAGAATTGAGGATTGAGGATTGAAGATTGAGGATTGGGTATTGAGGATTGAAGAATGAGGGTTGAGGATTGAAGAATGAGGATTGAGTATTGAGTATTGAGGATTGAGGATTGAAGATTGAGTATTGAGGATTGAAGATTGACGATTGAGGATTGAGAATTGAGGATCGAGTATTCAGGATTGAGGATTGAGGATTGAAGATTGAGTACTGAGGATTGAAGATTAAGATTGAGGATTGAGGATTGAAGATTGAGGATTGAGGATTGAGTGTTGACGATTGAGGACGAGGACTGACGTTTGAGGATTGATGTTTGAGGGTTGAGGATTGAGGATTGAGGACTGAGGATTGAGGATTAAGGATTGAGCATTGAGGATTGAAGATTGAGGACTGGGGATTGAGGATTGAAGATTGAGTACTGAGGATTGAAGACTAAGGTTGAGGATTGAGGATTGAGGATTGAGGATTGAGGATTGGGGATTGAGGATTGAGGATTGAGGATTGAAGATTGAGGATTGCGTATTGAGGATAGAACATTGAGGATTGAGGATAGAGTATTGAGGATTGAGGATTGACAATTGAAAACTGTGAATTGAGGATATTCTATTGAGGAATGAGGATTGACAACTGATTGTTGAGGACTTAGGGCTGAAGATTGAGGATTCAGGGTTGAGGATTCAGGATTGAGGTTTGAGGACTGAGGATTGAGGATTGAGGATTGAGGATTGAGGATTGAGGATAGAAGATTGAGTATTGAGGATTGAAGATTGAGGATTCAGGATTGAGGATTGAGGTTTGAGGATTGAAGATTGAGGATTGAGGATTGAGGATTGAGGATTGAGGATTGAAGATTGAGGATTGGGTATTGGGGACTGAAGAATGTGGATCGAGTATTGAGTATTGAGGATTGACTATTGACGATTGAGTATTGAGGATTGAAGATTGACGATTGAGGATTGAGGATTGAGGATTGAGGATTGAGGATTGAGGATTGAAGATTGAGTATTGAGTATTGAAGATTGAGGATTGAGGATTGAGGATTGACGGTTGAGGATTGAGGATTGAGGATTGAGGATTGAAGATTGAGTATTGAGGATTGAAAACTGACGATTGAGGATTGAGGATGGAGGATTGAATATTGAGTATTGAGGATTGAAGATTGAGGATTGAAAATTGAGGATTGAGGATTGAGGATTGAGGATTGAGGATTGAGGATTGAGGATTGAGGATTGAGGATTGAGTATTGAGGATTGAAGATTGAGGATTGAGGATTGAGGATTGAGGACGAGGACTGACGGTTGAGGATTGAGGTTTGAGGGTTGAGGATTCAGGATTGAGGACTGAGGATTGAGGATTAAGGATTGAGCATTGAGGATTGAAGATTGAGGACTGGGGATTGAGGATTGAAGATTGAGGATTAAGGATTGATGATTGGGGATTGAGGATCTAGAATTGGAGATTGACTATTGAGGATTGAAGACTGAGGACTGGTGATTGAGTATTGAAGATTGAGGATTAAGGATTGAGGATTGGATATTTAGGATCTAGGATTGCAGATTGATTATTGAGGATTGAAGATTGAGGATTGAGGATTGAGGATTGAGGATTGAGGTTTGAAGATTGAGGATTGGGGACTGAGTGTTGAGGGTTGAGTGATGAGAATTGATGTTTGTGGATAGAGATTTGAAGATTGCAGGCTGAGTATTGAGTATTGAAACCTGTGAATTGAGGATATTCTATTGAGGATTGAGGATTCACAACTGATTGTTGAGGTCTGAGGGCTGAAGGTTGAGCGTTCAGGATTGTGGATTCAGGATTGAGGTTTGAGGACTGAGGATTGAGGATTCAGGATTGAGGATTGAGGATTGAGGATTGGGTGTTGAGGATTGAAGAATGAGGATTGAGGATTCAGGATTGAAAACTGTGAATTGAGGATATTCTATCGAGGAATGAGGATTGACAACTGATTGTTGAGGACTTAGGGCTGAAGATTGAGGATTCAGGGTTGAGGATTCAGGATTGAGGATTGAGGATTGAGGTTTGAGGATTGAAGGTTGAGGGTTGAGGATTGAGGATTGAGGATTGAAGATTGAGGATTGGGTATTGGAGATTGAGGAATGTGGATTGAGTATTGAGTATTGAGGATTGAGTATTGACGATTGAGTATTGAGGATTGAAGATTGACGATTGAGGATTGAGGATTGAGGATTGAGGATTGAGGATTGAGGATTGAGGATTGAAGATTGAGTATTGAGTATTGAAGATTGAGGATTGAGGATTGAGGATTGACGGTTGAGGATTGACGGTTGAGGATTGAGGATTGAGGATTGAGCATTGAGGATTGAAGATTGAGGATTGAGGATTGAGAATTGATGATTGAGGATTGAGGAATGAAGATTGTGGATTGGGTATTGAGGATTGAAGAATGAGGATTGAGGATTGAGGATTGAGGATTGAGGATTGAAGATTGAGGATTGAGGATTGAGGATTGAGGACTGAATATTGAGTATTGAGGATTGAAGATTGTGGATTGAGGATTGAGGGTTGAGGATTGAGGACGAGGACTGACGGTTGAGGATTGAGGTTTGACGATTGAGGGTTGAGGATTGAGGACTGAGGATTCAAGATTGAGGGTTGAGCATTGAGGATTCGAGATTGAGGACTGGGGATTGAGGATTGAAGGTTGAGGATTAAGGATTGAGAATTGGGGATTGATGATCCAGGATTGGAGATTGATTATTGAGGCTTGAAGATTGAGGATTGAGGATTGAGTATTGAGAATTAAGAATTGAGGATGAGGGCTGAGGGTTGTGAATTGAGGTTTGAGGAACGAGGATTGAGGGTTGATGATTGAGGACTGAGGACTGACGATTGGGTATTGAGGATTGAGGATTGATTACTGAGGATTGAGGATTGAGGATTGAGGATTGAGGATTGAGGATTGGGGATTGAGTATTGAAGATTCAGTATTCAGGATTGAAGATTGAGAATTGAAGATTGAGGATTGGACATAGAGGACTGAGCGTTCAGGGTTGAGTGATGAGAATTGATGTTTGTGGATAGAGATTTGAAGATTGTAGATTGAGTATTGAGTATTGAAAACTGTGAATTGAGGATATTCTATTGCGGATTGAGGATTGACAACTGATTGGTTAGGACTGAGGGCTGAAGATCGAGGATGCAGGATTGAGGATTCAGAATTGAGGTTTGAGGTTTGAGGATTGAGGTTTGAGGAATGAGGACTGAGGATTGAGGGTTGAGAATTGAGGATTGAGGATTGAGGATGAAGATTGAGGATTGGGTACTGAGGATTGAAGAATGAGGAATGAGGTTTGAAGACTGAGTGTTGAGTATTGAGTATTGAGGATTGAGGATTGAAGATTGAGTATAGGGGATTGAAGATTGACGATTGAGGATTGAGGATTGAGGATTGAGGATTGAGGATTGAGGATTGAGGATTGAGGATTGATGATTGAGTATTGAGGATTGAGGATTGAGGATTGAGGATTGAGTATTGAGGATTGAGGATTGAGGATTGAGGATTGAAGATTGAGTACAGAGGATTGAAGATTAAGATTGAGGATTGAGGATTGAGGATTGAGGATTGAGGAATGAGGATTTAGAATTGAGGATTGAGGATTGAGGATTCAAGATTGAGGATTGGGTATTGCAGATTGAAGAATGAGGATTGAGGATTGAGGATTGAGGATTGAGGATTGAGGATTGAAGACTGAGTATTGAGGATTGAAGATTCAGGATTGAGGAGTGAGTATTGAAGATTGAGGATGTGTGACTGAGGATTGAATATTGAGGATTGAGGATTGAGGATTGAGGATTGAGGATTGAGTATTGAGGATTGAAGATTGAGGATTGGGTATTGAGGATTGAAGAATGAGGGTTGAGGATTGAGGATTGAGGATTGAGGATTGAGGATTGAGGATTGAGGATTGAGGATTGAGGATTGAAGATTGAGGATTGAAGATTGAGAATTGAGTATTGAATATTGAGTATTGAGGATTGAAGATTGAGGATTGAGGATTGAGTGTTGACGATTGAGGACGAGGACTGACGGTTGAGGATTGAGGTTTGAGGGATAAGGATTGAGGATTGAGGACTGAGGATTGAGGTTTGAAGATTGAGCATTGAGGATTGAAGATTGAGGACTGGGGATTGAGGATTGAAGATTGAGGATTAAGGATTGATGGTTGGGGATTGTGGATCTAGGATTGCAGATTGATTATTGAGGATTGAATATTGAGGATTGAGGATTGAGGATTGACAATTGAGAATTGAGTATGAGGACTGAGGGTTGGGGAATGAGGTTTGAGGAACGAGGATTGAGGATTGTGAATTGAGGACTGAGGAATGACGTTTGAGTATTGAAGATTGAGGATTGATTACTGAGGATTGAGGATTGAGGATTGAGGATTGAGGATTGAGGATTGAAGGTTCAGTATTGAGGATTGAAGGTTGAGAATTGAGGATTGAGGATTGAACACTGAGGTCTGAGCGCTCAGGGTCGAGTGATGAGAAGTGATGTTTGTGGATAGAGATGTGAAGATTGCAGATTGAGTATTGAGTGTCGAAAACTGTGAATTGAGGATATTCTATTGGCGATTGAGGGTTGACAACTGATTGTTGAGGACTGAGGGCTGAAGATTGAGGATGCAGGATTGAGGATTCAGAATTGAGGTTTGAGGTCTGAGGATTGAGGATTGGAGAATGAGGATTGAGGATTCAGGATTGAGGATTGAAGATTGCAGATTGAGTATTGAGGATTGAAGATTGCGGATTGAGGATTGAGGATTGAGGATTGAGGATTGAAGATTGAGTATTGAGGATTGAAGACTGACGATTGAGGGTTGAGGATTGAGGGTTGAGGATTGAAGATTGAGTATTGAGGATTGAAGATTGAGAATTGAGGATTGAGGATTGAACATTCAGGTCTGAGCGCTCAGGGTTGAGTGATGAGAATTGATGTTTGTGGATAGAGATTTGAATATTGCAGATTGAGTATTGAGTATTGAAAACTGTGAATTGAGGATATTCTATTGGGGATTGAGGATTGACAACTGATTGTTGAGGACTGAGGGCTGATGATTGAGGATGCAGGATTGAGGATTCAGAATTGAGGTTTGAGGACTGAGGATTGAGGATTGGAGAATGAGGATTGAGGATTGAGGATTGAGGATTGAAGATTGCAGATTGAGTATTGAGGATTGAAGATTGCGGATTGAGGATTGAGGATTGAGGATTGAGGATTGAAGATTGAGTATTGAGGATTGAAAATTGAGGATTGAGGATTGAGGATTGAGGATTGAGGATTGAAGAATGAGGATTGAGGATTGAGGATTGAGGATTGAAGATTGCAGATTGAGTATTGAGGATTGAAGATTCAGGATTGAGGATTGAGGATTGAGGATTGAGGATTGAAGATTGAGTATTGGGGATTGAAGACTGACGATTGAGGATTGAGGATGGAGGATTGAATATTGAGTATTGAGGATTGAAGATTGAGGATTGAAAATTGAGGATTGAGGATTGAGGATTGAGGATTGAGGATTGAGGATTGAGGATTGAGGATTGAAGATTGAGTATTGAGGATTGAAGATTGAGGATTGAGGATTGAGGATTGAGGATTGAGCATTGAGGATGAGGGCTGAGGGTTGAGGATTGAGGTTGGAGGACTGGGGTCTGAGGATTGAGGATTGAGAATTGAGGATTGAGGATTGAGGATTGAAGATTGAGGATTGGGAATTGAGGATTGAAGAATGAGGATTGAAGATTGAGGATTGAGGATTGAGTGTTGACGATTGAGGACGAGTACTGACGGTTGAGGGTTGAGGTTTGAGGGTTGAGGATTGAGGATTGAGGACTGAGGATTGAGGATTGAGGATTGAGCATTGAGGATTGAAGATTGGGGATTGAGGATTGAGAATTGATGTTTGAGGATTGAGGAATGAAGATTGTGGATTGGGTATTGAGGATTGAAGAATGAGGATTGAGAATTGAGAATTGAGGATGAGGGCTGAGGGTTGAGGATTGAGGTTTGAGGAACGAGGATTGAGGGTTGATGATTGAGGACTGAGGACTGACGATTGAGTATTGAGGATTGAGGATTGATTACTGAGGATTGAGGATTGAGGATAGAGGATTGAGGATTGGGGTTGAGTATTGAAGATTCAGTATTGAGGATTGAAGATTGAGAATTGAAGATTGAGGATTAAACATTGAGGACTGAGAGTTCAGGGTTGAGTGATGAGAATTGATGTTTGTGGATAGAGATTTGAAGATTGCAGATAGAGTATTGAGTATTGAAAGCTGTGAATTGAGGATATTCTATTGCGGATTGAGGATTGACAACTGATTGTTGAGGACTGAGGGCTGAAGGTTGAGGATGCAGGATTGAGGATTCAGAATTGAGGTTTGAGGACTGAGGATGCAGGCTTGAAGATTGAGTCTTGAGGGTTGAAGATTGAGGATTGAGGATTGAGGATTGCGGATTGAGGATTGAGAATGAGTGCTGAGGGTTGAGTATTGATGTTTGAGGTCTGGGGATTGAGAATTGAGGATTGAGAATTGAGGATTGAGGATTGAGGATTGAAGATTGAGGCTTGGGTGTTGAGGATTGAAGAATGAGGATTGAGGATTGAGGATTGAGGATTGAGGATTGAAGATTGAGTATTGAGGATTGAAGATTGAGGATTGAGGATTGAGGATTGATGATTGAGGATTGAAGATTGAGTACTGAGGATTGAAGATTAAGGTTGAGGATTGAGGATTGAGGATTGAGGATTGAGGATTGAGGATTGAGGATTGAGGATTGAGGATTGAAGATTGAGGATTGCGTATTGAGGATAGAACATTGAGGATTGAGGATAGAGTATTGAGGATTGAGGATTGAGGATTGAAAACTGTGATTTGAGGATATTCTATTGAGGAATGAGGATTGACAACTGATTGTTGAGGACTTAGGGCTGAAGATTGAGGATTCAGGGTTGAGGATTCAGGATTGAGGTCTGAGGACTGAGGATTGAGGATTGAGGATTGAGGATTGAGGATTGAGGATTGAAGATTGAGTATTGAGGATTGAAGATTGAGGATTGAGGATTGAGGATTGAGGTTTGAGGATTGAAGATTGAGGATTGAGGATTGAGGATTGAGGATTGAGGATTGAAGATTGAGGATTGGGTATTGGGGATTGAAGAATGTGGATTGAGTATTGAGTATTGAGGATTGAGTATTGACGATTGAGTATTGAGGATTGAAGATTGACGATTGAGGATTGAGGATTGAGGATTGAGGATAGAGGATTGAGGATTGAGGATTGAAGATTGAGTATTGAGTATTGAAGATTGGGGATTGAGGATTCAGGATTGAGGATTGAGGATTGAGGATTGAGGATTGAAGGTTGAGGATTGCGTATTGAGGATTGAACTTTGAGGATTGAGGATTGAGTATTGAGGATTGAGGATTGAGGATTGAAGATCGAATATTGATGATTGAAGATTGAGGATCGAGGATTGAGGGTTGTGGATTCAGGACGAGGACTGAGTGTTGAGTATTGATGTTTGAGGTCTGGGGATTGAGAATTGAGGATTGAGAATTGAGGATTGAGGATTGAGGATTGAAGATTGAGGATTGGGTGTTGAGGATTGAAGAATGAGGATTGAGGATTGAGGATTGAGGATTGAGGATTGAAGACTGAGTATTGAGGATTGAATATTGAGGATTGAGGATTGAGGATTGAGGATTGAAGATTGAGTATTGAGGATTGAAGATAGAGGATTGAGGATTGAGTATTGAGGATTGAGGATTGAGGATTGAATATTGAGTACTGAGGTTTGAGGATTGAGGATTGAGGATTGAGGATTGAAGATTGCAGATTGAGTACTGAGGATTGAAGATTGCGGATTGAGGATTGAGGATTGAGGATTGAGGATTGAAGATTGAGTATTGAGGATTGAAGACTGACGATTGAGGGTTGAGGATTGAGGATTGAGGATTGAGGATTGAAGATTGAGTATTGAGGATTGAAAATTGAGGATAGAGGATTGATGATTGAGGATTGAGGATTGAAGAATGAGGATTGAGGATTGAGGATTGAGGCATGAGGATTGCAGATTGAGAATTGAGGATTGAAGATTGAGGATTGAGGATTGAGGATTGAGGATTGAGGATTGAAGATTGAGTATTGAGGATTGAAGACTGACGATTGAGGGTTGAGGATTGAGGATTGAGGATTGAGGATTGAAGATTGAGTATTGAGGATTGAAAATTGAGGATAGAGGATTGATGATTGAGGATTGAGGATTGAAGAATGAGGATTGAGTATTGATGTTTGAGGTCTGAGGATTGAGGAATGAGGATTGAAAATTGAGGGTTGAGGATTGAGGATTGAAGATTGAGGATTGGGTGTTGAGGATTGTGGAATGAGGATTGAGGATTGGGGATTGAGTATTGAAGATTCAGTATTGAAGATTGAATATTGAGAATTGAAGATTGAGGATTGAGGATTGAGGATTGAGGATGAGTGCTGAGGTTTGAGGATTGAGGTTTGAGGACTGAGGATTGAGGATTGAGGATTGAGGATTGAGGATTGAGGATTGAAGATTGAGTATTGAGGATTGAAGATTGAGGATTCAGGATTGAGGATTGAGGTTTGAGGATTGAAGATTGAGGATTGAGGATTGAGGATTGAGGATTGAGGATTGAAGATTGAGGATTGGGTATTGGGGACTGAAGAATGTGGATCGAGTATTGAGTATTGAGGATTGACTATTGACGATTGAGTATTGAGGATTGAAGATTGACGATTGAGGATTGAGGATTGAGGATTGAGGATTGAGGATTGAGGATTGAAGATTGAGTATTGAGTATTGAAGATTGAGGATTGAGGATTGAGGATTGACGGTTGAGGATTGAGGATTGAGGATTGAGGATTGAAGATTGAGTATTGAGGATTGAAAACTGACGATTGAGGATTGAGGATGGAGGATTGAATATTGAGTATTGAGGATTGAAGATTGAGGATTGAAAATTGAGGATTGAGGATTGAGGATTGAGGATTGAGGATTGAGGATTGAGGATTGAGGATTGAGGATTGAGTATTGAGGATTGAAGATTGAGGATTGAGGATTGAGGATTGAGGACGAGGACTGACGGTTGAGGATTGAGGTTTGAGGGTTGAGGATTCAGGATTGAGGACTGAGGATTGAGGATTAAGGATTGAGCATTGAGGATTGAAGATTGAGGACTGGGGATTGAGGATTGAAGATTGAGTACTGAGGATTGAAGACTAAGGTTGAGGATTGAGGATTGAGGATTGAGGATTGAGGATTGGGGATTGAGGATTGAGGATTGAGGATTGAAGATTGAGGATTGCGTATTGAGGATAGAACATTGAGGATTGAGGATAGAGTATTGAGGATTGAGGATTGACAATTGAAAACTGTGAATTGAGGATATTCTATTGAGGAATGAGGATTGACAACTGATTGTTGAGGACTTAGGGCTGAAGATTGAGGATTCAGGGTTGAGGATTCAGGATTGAGGTTTGAGGACTGAGGATTGAGGATTGAGGATTGAGGATTGAGGATTGAGGATTGAAGATTGAGTATTGAGGATTGAAGATTGAGGATTCAGGTTGAGGATTGAGGTTTGAGGATTGAAGATTGAGGATTGAGGATTGAGGATTGAGGATTGAGGATTGAAGATTGAGGATTGGGTATTGGGGACTGAAGAATGTGGATCGAGTATTGAGTATTGAGGATTGACTATTGACGATTGAGTATTGAGGATTGAAGATTGACGATTGAGGATTGAGGATTGAGGATTGAGGATTGAGGATTGAGGATTGAAGATTGAGTATTGAGTATTGAAGATTGAGGATCGAGGATTGAGGATTGACGGTTGAGGATTGAGGATTGAGGATTGAGGATTGAAGATTGAGTATTGAGGATTGAAAACTGACGATTGAGGATTGAGGATGGAGGATTGAATATTGAGTATTGAGGATTGAAGATTGAGGATTGAAAATTCAGGATTGAGGATTGAGTATTGAGGATTGAGGATTGAGGATTGAGGATTGAGGATTGAGGATTGAGTATTGAGGATTGAAGATTGAGGATTGAGGATTGAGGTTTGAGGACGAGGACTGACGGTTGAGGATTGAGGTTTGAGGGTTGAGGATTCAGGATTGAGGACTGAGGATTGAGGATTAAGGATTGAGCATTGAGGATTGAAGATTGAGGATTGAGGATTGAGGATTGAGGCCTGAGGATTGAATATTGAGTATTGAGGATTGAAGATTGAGGATTGAAAATTGAGGATTGAGGATTGAGTATTGAGGATTGAAGATTGACGATTGAGGATTGAGGATTGAGGATTGAGGATTGAGGATTGAGGATTGAAGATTGAGTATTGAGTATTGAAGATTGAGGATTGAGGATTGAGGATTGACGGTTGAGGATTGAGGATTGAGGATTGAGGATTGAAGATTGAGTATTGAGGATTGAAAACTGACGATTGAGGATTGAGGATGGAGGATTGAATATTGAGTATTGAGGATTGAAGGTTGAGGATTGAAAATTGAGGATTGAGGATTGAGGATTGAGGATTGAGGATTGAGGATTGAGGATTGAGGATTGAGGATTGAGTATTGAGGATTGAAGATTGAGGATTGAGGATTGAGGATTGAGGACGAGGACTGACGGTTGAGGATTGAGGTTTGAGGGTTGAGGATTCAGGATTGAGGACTGAGGATTGAGGATTAAGGATTGAGCATTGAGGATTGAAGATTGAGGACTGGGGATTGAGGATTGAAGATTGAGTACTGAGGATTGAAGACTAAGGTTGAGGATTGAGGATTGAGGATTGAGGATTGAGGATTGGGGATTGAGGATTGAGGATTGAGGATTGAAGATTGAGGATTGCGTATTGAGGATAGAACATTGAGGATTGAGGATAGAGTATTGAGGATCGAGGATTGACAATTGAAAACTGTGAATTGAGGATATTCTATTGAGGAATGAGGATTGACAACTGATTGTTGAGGACTTAGGGCTGAAGATTGAGGATTCAGGATTGAGGTTTGAGGACTGAGGATTGAGGATTGAGGATTGAGGATTGAGGATTGAGGATTGAAGATTGAGTATTGAGGATTGAAGATTGAGGATTCAGGTTGAGGATTGAGGTTTGAGGATTGAAGATTGAGGATTGAGGATTGAGGATTGAGGATTGAGGATTGAAGATTGAGGATTGGGTATTGGGGACTGAAGAATGTGGATCGTGTATTGAGTATTGAGGATTGACTATTGACGATTGAGTATTGAGGATTGAAGATTGACGATTGAGGATTGAGGATTGAGGATTGAGGATTGAGGATTGAGGATTGAAGATTGAGTATTGAGTATTGAAGATTGAGGATTGAGGATTGAGGATTGACGGTTGAGGATTGAGGATTGAGGATTGAGGATTGAAGATTGAGTATTGAGGATTGAAAACTGACGATTGAGGATTGAGGATGGAGGATTGAATATTGAGTATTGAGGATTGAAGATTGAGGATTGAAAATTCAGGATTGAGGATTGAGGATTGAGGATTGAGGATTGAGGATTGAGGATTGAGGATTGAGGATTGAGTATTGAGGATTGAAGATTGAGGATTGAGGATTGAGGTTTGAGGACGAGGACTGACGGTTGAGGATTGAGGTTTGAGGGTTGAGGATTCAGGATTGAGGACTGAGGATTGAGGATTAAGGATTGAGCATTGAGGATTGAAGATTGAGGACTGGGGATTGAGGATTGAAAATTGAGGATTAAGGATTGATGATTGGGGATTGAGGATCTAGGATTGGAGATTGACTATTGAGGATTGAATATTGAGGATTGAGGATTGAGGATTGAGAATTGAGAATTGAGGATGAGGACTGAGGGTTGAGGATTGAGGTTTGAGGAACGAGGATTGAGGATTGAGGATTGAGGACTGAGGAATGACGATTGAGTATTGAGGATTGAAGATTGAGGATTGAGGATTGAGGATTGAAGTTTGAGTATTGAGTATTGAAGATTGAGGATTGAGGATTGAGGATTGACGGTTGAGGATTGAGGATTGAGGATTGAGGATTGAAGATTGAGTATTGAGGATTGAAAATTGAGGATTGAGGATTGAGGATTGAGGATTGAGGATTGAAGAAGGAGGATTGAGGATTGAGGATTGAGGATTGAAGATTGCAAATTGAGTATTGAGGATTGAAGATTGAGGATTGAGGATTGAGGATTGAGGCCTGAGGATTGAAGATTGAGTATGGAGGATTGAAGACTGACGATTGAGGATTGAGGATTGAGGCCTGAGGATTGAAGATTGAGTATGGAGGATTGAAGACTGACGATTGAGGATTGAGGATGGAGGATTGAATATTGAATATTGAGGTTTGAAGATTGAGGATTGAAAATTGAGGATTGAGGATTGAGGATTGAGGATTGAGGATTGAGGATTGAGGATTGAGGATTGAGGATTGAAGATTGAGGATTGAAAATTGAGGATTGAGGTTTGAGGATTGAGGATTGAGGATTGAGGATTGAGGATTGAGGATTGAGGATTGAGTATTGAGGATTGAAGATTGAGGATTGAGGATTGAGGATTGAGGATTGAGGATTGAGGATTGAGGATTGAGGATTGAGGATTGAGTATTGAGGATTGAAGATTGAGGATTGAGGATTGAGGATTGAGGATTGAGGATTGAGTGTTGAGGATTGAGGATTGAAGATTCAGTATTGAGGATTGAAGATTGACGATTGAGGATTGAGGATTGAGGATCGAGTATTGAGGATTGAGGATTGAGGATTGAAGATTGAGTACTGAGGATTGAAGATTAAGATTGAGGATTGAGGATTGAAGATTGAGGATTGAGGATTGAGTGTTGACGATTGAGGACGAGGACTGACTGTTGAGGATTGAGGTTTGAGGGTTGAGGATTGATGATTGAGGACTGAGGATTGAGGATTAAGGATTGAGAATTGAGGATTGAAGATTGAGGACTGGGGATTGAGGATTGAGGATTGAGGATTGAAGATTGAGTATTGAGTATTGAAGATTGAGGATTGAGGATTGAGGATTGACGGTTGAGGATTGAGGATTGAGGATTGAGGATTGAAGATTGAGTATTGAGGATTGAAAACTGACGATTGAGGATTGAGGATGGAGGATTGAATATTGAGTATTGAGGATTGAAGATTGAGGATTGAAAATTGAGGATTGAGGATTGAGGATTGAGGATTGAGGATTGAGGATTGAGGATTGAGGATTGAGGATTGAGTATTGAGGATTGAAGATTGAGGATTGAGGATTGAGGATTGAGGATTGAGGATTGAGTGTTGACGATTGAGGACGAGGACTGACGGTTGAGGATTGAGGTTTGAGGATTGAGGATTGAGGATTGGGGACTGAGGGTTGAGGATTGAGGATTGGGCATTGAGGATTGAAGATTGATGACTGGGGATTGAGGATTGAAGGTTGATGATTAAGGATTGAAGATTATTGAAGATTGATGATTAAGGATTGAAGATTGGGGATTGAGGATCTAGGATTGGAGATTGATTATTGAGGATTGAAGATTCAGGATTGAGGATTGTGTATTGAGGATGGAGGATGAGGGCTGAGGGCTGAGGATTGAGGTTTGAGGATTGCAGATTGAGTATTGAGGATTGAAGATTGAGGATTCAGGATTGAGGATTGAGGATCGAGGATTGAGGATTGAGGATTGAGGATTGAAGATTGAGTATTGAGGATTGACGGTTGAGGATTGAGTATTGAGGATTGAAGATTGAATATTGAGGATTGAAGATTGAGGGTTGAGGATTGAGGATTGAGAATTGAGAATTGAGGATGAGGACTGAGGGTTGAGGATTGAGGTTTGAGGAATGAGGATTGAGGACTGAAGATTGACGATTGAGTATTGAAGATTGAGGATTTATGACTGAGGTTTGAGGATTGAGGATTGAGGATTGAGGTCTGAGGATTGAAGATTGAGTACTGAGGATTGAATATTGAGGATTGAAGGTTGAGGATTGAGGATTGAGGATTGAGGATGGAGTATGAGGACTGACGGTTGAGGATTGAGGTTTGAGGATTGAGGATTGAGGATTGAGGACTGAGGATTCAGGATTGAGTATTGAGAATTGAGGATTGATGGTTGAGTATTGAGGATTGATGGCTGAGTGTTGTGTGTTGAGTATTGAGGATTGAGGATTGAGGATTGAGGATAGAGGATTGAGGATTGAAGATTGAGTTGTGATGATTGAATATTGAGGATTGAGGATTGACGTTTAAGAATTGAGGACGAGGACTGACGGTTGAGGATTGAGGTTTGAGGATTGAGGATTGAGGATTGAGGACTGAGGATTGAGGATTGGGGATTGGGCATTGAGGATTGAAGATTGATGACTGGGGATTGAGGATTGAAGGTTGATGATTAAGGATTGAAGATTATTGAAGATTGATGATTAAGGATTGAAGATTGGGGATTGAGGATCTAGGATTGGAGATTGATTATTGAGGATTGAAGATTGAGGATTGAGGATTGAGGATTGAGGATTGAGAATTGAGAATTGAGGATGAGGACTGAGTGTTGAGGATTGAGGTTTGCGGAATGAGGATTGTGGGTTGAGGATTGAGGATTGAGGATTGAGGGTTGAGGATTGAGTATTGAAGATTGAGTATTGATGCCTGAGGATTGAGGATTGAGGATTGAGGATTGAGGATTGAGGATTGAAGATTGAGTATTGGGGATTGAAGGTTGAGGATTGAGGATTGAGGATTGAGGATGGAGAATGAGGACTGACGGTTGAGGATTGAGGTTTGAGGATTGAGGATTGAGTATTGGGGACTGAGGATTGAGGATTGAGGATTGAGCATTGAGGATTGAAGATTGAGGACTGGGGATTGAGAATTGTAGATTGAGGATTAAGGATTGAAGATTGGGGATTGAGGATCTAGGATTGGAAGTTGATTATTGAGGATTGAAGATTGAGGATTGAGGATTGAGGATTGAGAATTGAGAATTGAGTATGAGGACTGAGGGTTGAGTATTGAGGCTTGAGGTATGAGGATTGAGGGTTGAGGATTGAGGATTGAGGATTGAGTATTGAGGATTGAGTATTGAAGATTGAGTATTGATGCCTGAGGATTGAGGATTGAGGATTGAGGATTGAAGATTGAGTATCGGGGATTGAAGGTTGAGGATTGAGGATTGAGGATTGAGGATGGAGAATGAGGACTGACGGTTGAGGATTGAGGTTTGAGGATTGAGGATTGAGGATTGAGGACTGAGGATTGAGGATTGAGTATTGAGAATTGAGGATTGATGGTCGAGTATTGAGGATTGATGGCTGAGTGTTGTGTGTTGAGTATTGAGGATTGAGGATTGAGGATTGAGGATAGAGGATTGAGGATTGAAGATTGAGTTGTGATGATTGAATATTGAGGATTGAGGATTGACGTTTAAGAATTGAGGACGAGGACTGACGGTTGAGGATTGAGGTTTGAGGATTGAGGATTGAGGATTGAGGACTGAGGATTGAGGATTGGGGATTGGGCATTGAGGATTGAAGATTGATGACTGGGGATTGAGGATTGAAGGTTGATGATTAAGGATTGAAGATTATTGAAGATTGATGATTAAGGATTGAAGATTGGGGATTGAGGATCTAGGATTGGAAGTTGATTATTGAGGATTGAAGATTGAGGATTGAGGATTGAGGATTGAGAATTGAGAATTGAGTATGAGGACTGAGGGTTGAGTATTGAGGCTTGAGGATTGAGGATTGAGGATTGAGAATTGAGAATTGAGGATGAGGACTGAGTGTTGAGGATTGAGGTTTGCGGAATGAGGATTGTGGGTTGAGGATTGAGGATTGAGGATTGAGGGTTGAGGATTGAGTATTGAAGATTGAGTATTGATGCCTGAGCATTGAGGCTTGAGGATTGAGGATTGAGGATCGAGGATTGAAGATTGAGTATTGGGGATTGAATATTGAGGATTGAGGATTGAGTGTTGAGGATGGAGGATGAGGGCTGAGTGTTGAGGATTGAGGTTTGAGGGCTGAGGACTGAGGATTGATGATTGAGAATTGGGGATTGAGGATTGAGGATTGAAGATTGAGGATTGCGTATTGAGGATTGAAGAATGAGGATTGAGTATTGAGGATTGAAGATTGAGTATTGAGGATTGAAGATTGAGGATTGAGGATTGAGGACTGAGGATTGAGGATTGAGCATTGAAGATTGAGGATTGGGGATTGAGGGTTGACTATTGAGGATTCAGTATTGAGGACGGAAGATTGAGTATTGAGGATTGAGGATTGAGGATTTAAGATTGAGGATTGAGGATAGAGGATGGGGGCTGACGGTTGAGGATTGAGGTTTGAGGACTGAGGACTGAGGATAGAGCATTGAGAAATGAGGATTGAGAATTGAGGATTGAAGATTGAGTATTGGGTACTGAGGATTCAAGAATGAGGATTGAGGATTGAGGATTGAGGATAGAAGATTGAGTATTGAGGATTGAAGACTGACGATTGAGGATTCAGAATTGAGGACTGAGGATTGAGGATTGAGGATTGAGGGTTGAGAATTGATGATTGAGGATTGAATATTGAGTATTGAGGATTGAAAGTTGAGGATTGAGGATTGAGGATTGAGGATTGACGATGAGGGCTGAGGGTTGAGGATTGAGGTTTGAGGACTGAGGACTGACGATTGAGGATTGAGAATTGGGGATTGTGGATTGAGGATTGAAGATTGAGGATTGGGTATTGAGGATTGAAGAATGAGGGTTGAGGATTAAGGATTGAGGATTGAGGATTGAGGATTGAAGATTGAGGTTTGGGTACTGAGGATTGAAGAATGAGGATTGAGGATTGAGGATTGAGGATTGAGGATTGAAGATTGAGTATTGAGGATTGAAGGTTGAAGATTGAGGATCGAGGATTGAGTGTTGTGGATTGAGGACGAGGGCTGAGGGTAGAGTATTGATGTTTGAGGTCTGAGGATTGAGGATTGAGGATTGAGAATTGAGGATTGAGGATTGAAGATTGAGTATTCAGGATTGGAGATTGACGATTGAGAATTGATCACTGAGGATTGAGGATTGAGGATTGAAGAATGAGTATTGAGGCTTGAAGACTGAGGATTGAGGATTGAGGATTGAGGATTGAGGTTTGAATATTGAGGATTGGGGACTGAGTGTTGAGGGTTGAGGATTGAGGCTTGACGATTGAAGGTTGAGGATTGCGTATTGAGGATAGAACATTGAGGATTGAGGATTGAGAGTTGAGGATTGAGGATTGAGGATTGAAGATCGAATATTGATGATTGAATATTGAGGATCGAGGTTTGAGGGTTGTGGATTGAGGACGAGGACTGAGGGTTGTGTATTGATGTTTGAGGTCTAAGGATTGAGGATTGAGGTTTGAGAATTGAGGATTGAGGATTGAGGATTGAAGATTGAGGATTGGGTGTTGAGGATTGAAGAATGAGGATTGAGGATTGAGGATTGAGGATTGAGGATTGAAGATTGAGTATTGAGGATTGAAGATTGAGGATTGAGGATTGAGGATTGAGGATTGAGGACTGAGGATTGCGGATAGAATATTGAGGATTGGGTATTGCGGATTGAACACTGGGGATTGAGGATTGAGGATTGAGGATTGAGGATTGAGGATTTAGAATTGAGGATTGAGGATGAGGATTGAAGATTGAGGATTGGGTATTGAGGATTGAAGAATGAGGATTGAGGATCGAGGATTGAGGATTGAGGATTGAGGATTGAAGACTGAATATTGAGGATTGAAGGTTGAGGATTGAGGAGTGAGTATTGAAGATTGAGGATTTGGGACTGAGGATTGAAGATTGAGGATTGAGGATTGAGGATTGAGGATTGAGGATTGAGGATTGAAGATTGAGGATTGGGTATTGAGGATTGAAGTATGAGGATTGTGGATTGAGGATTGAGGATTGAGGATTGAATATTGAAAACTGGGGACTGAGTGTTGAGGGTTGAATGATGAGAATTGATGTTTGTGGATAGAGATTTGAAGATTGCCGATTGAGTATTGAGTATTGAAAACTGTGAATTGATGATATTCTATTGAGGATTGAGGATTGACAACTGATTGTTGAGGACTGAGGGCTGAAGCTTGAGGATTCAGGATTGAGGATTCAGGATTGAGGTTTCAGGAGAGAGGACTGAAGATTGAGGATTGAGGATTGAGAATTGAGGATTGAGGGTTGAAGATTGAGGATTGAGGATTGAGGATTGAGGATTGAATATTGAGTATTGAGGATTGATGATTGTGGATTGAGGATTGAGGACTGAGGATTGAGGATTGAAGACTGAGTGTTGAGGGTTGAGTGATGAGAATTTATGTTTGTGGATAGAGATTTGAAGATTGCAGATTGAGTATTGAGTATTGAAAACTGTGAATTGATGATATTCTCTTGAGGATTGAGGATTGACATCTGATTGTTGAGGACTGAGGGCTGAAGGTTGAGGATTCAGGATTGAGGATTCAGGATTGTGGTTTGAGGACCGAGGATTGAAGATTGAGTATTGAGGATTGAGAATTGAAGATTGAGGATCGAGTATTGGTGGTTGTGGATTGAGGACGAGGACTGACGGTTGAGCAT
The DNA here is from genome assembly GCF_051401765.1 of Calliopsis andreniformis. NCBI lineage: Eukaryota > Metazoa > Arthropoda > Insecta > Hymenoptera > Andrenidae > Calliopsis > Calliopsis andreniformis. Next base: position 3,259,386 of record NW_027480444.1, on the reverse strand, counting down.
TGATGTTTCAGGTCTGAGGATTGAGGATTGAGGATTGAGAATTGAGGATTGAGGATTGAAGATTGAGGATTGGGTATTGCGGGTTGAAGAATGAGGATTGGGGATTGACGATTGAGGATTGAAGATTGAGTACTGAGGATTGAAGATTAAGATTGATGATTGAGGATTGAGGACTGAGGATTGAGGATTGAGGATTGAAGTTTCAGTATTGAGGATTGAAGTTTGAGAATTGAGGATTGAGGATTGAACATTGAGGACTGAGTGTTGAGGGTTGAGTGATGGGAATTGATGATTGTGGATAGAGATTTGAAGATTGCAGATTGAGTATTGAGTATTGAAAACTGTGAATTGAGTATATCCTATTGATGATTGAGGATTGACAACTGATTGTTGAGGACTGAGGTCTGAAGATTGAGGGTTCCGGATTGAGGATTCAGGATTGAAATTTGTGGACTGAGCATTGAGGAATGAAGATTGAGTACTGAAGATTGAGGATCGAGAATTGAGGATTGAGGATTGAGGATTGAGGATGAGGGCTGAGGGTTGAGGATTGAGGTTTGAGGACTGAGGACTGAGGATTGAGGATTGAGAATTGAGGATTGAGGATTGAGGGTTGAAGATTGAGGATTGGGTATTGAGTATTGAAGAATGAGGATTGAGGATTGAGGATTGAGGATTGAGGATTGAAGATTGAGTATTGAGGTTTGAAGATTGACGATCGAGGATTGAGAATTGAGGATTGAGTATTAAGGATTGAGGATTGAAGATTGAGTATTGAGGATTGAAAGTTGAGGATTGTGGATTGAGGATTGAGGATTGAGGATTGAATATTGACGCTTGGGGACTGAGTGTTGAGGGTTGAATGATGAGAATTGATGTTTGTGGATAGAGATTTGAAGATTGCAGATTGAGTATTGAGTATTGAAAACGGTGAATTGATGATATTCTATTGAGGATTGAGGATTGACAACTGATTGTTGAGGACTGAGGGCTGAAGCTTGAGGATTCAGGATTGAGGATTCAGGATTGAGGTTTCAGGAGAGAGGACTGAAGATTGTGGATTGAGGATTGAGAATTGAGGACTGAGGGTTGAAGATTGAGGATTGAGGATTGAGGATTGAGGATTGAATATTGAGTATTGAGGATTGAAGATTGTGGATTGAGGATTGAGTGTTGAGGATTGAGGACGAGGACTGACGGTTGAGGATTGAGGTTTGAGGATTGAGGATTGAGGACTGAGGATTGAGGATTGAGGATTGAGCATTGAGGATTGAAGATTGAGGACTGAGGATTGAGGACTGAAGGTTGAGGATTAAGGATTGAGAATTGGGGATTGAGGATCTAGGATTGGATATTGATTAAAGAGGATTGAGGTTTGAGGACTGGGGACTGAGGATTGAGGATTGAGAATTGAGGATTGAGGATTGAGGGTTGAAGATTGAGGGTTGAAGATTGAGGATTGGGTATTGAGGATTGAAGAATGAGGATCTAGGATTGGATATTGAGGATTGAGGATTGAGGATTGAGGATTTAATATTGAGTATTGAGAATTGAGAATTGAGGATGAGGCCTGAGGGTTGAGGATTGAGGTTTGAGGAACGAGGATTTTGGGTTGAGGATTGAGGATTGAGGATTGAGGATTGAGGATTGAAGATCGAATATTGATGATTGAATATTGAGGATCGAGGTTTGAGGGTTGTGGATTGAGGACGAGGACTGAGGGTTGTGTATTGATGTTTGAGGTCTGAGGATTGAGGATTGAGGATTGAGAATTGAGGATTGAGGATTGAGGATTGAAGATTGAGGATTGGGTGTTGAGGATTGAAGAATGAGGATTGAGGATTGAGGATTGAGGATTGAGGATTGAAGATTGAGTATTGAGGATTGAAGATTGAGGATTGAGGATTGAGGATTGAGGATTGAGGACTGAGGATTGCGGATAGAATATTGAGGATTGGGTATTGCGGATTGAACACTGGGGATTGAGGATTGAGGATTGAGGATTGAGGATTGAGGATTTAGAATTGAGGATTGAGGATGAGGATTGAAGATTGAGGATTGGGTATTGAGGATTGAAGAATGAGGATTGAGGATCGAGGATTGAGGATCGAGGATTGAGGATTGAAGACTGAATATGGAGGATTGAAGTTTGAGGTTTGAGGAGTGAGTATTGAAGATTGAGGATTTGGGACTGAGGATTGAAGATTGAGGATTGAGGATTGAGGATTGGGGATTGAGGATTGAGGATTGAAGATTGAGGATTGGGTATTGAGGATTGAAGTATGAGGATTGTGGATTGAGGATTGTGGATTGAGGATTGAATATTGACGATTGGGGACTGAGTGTTGAGGGTTGAATGATGAGAATTGATGTTTGTGGATAGAGATTTGAAGACTGCAGATTGAGTATTGAGTATTGAAAACTGTGAATTGATGATATTCTATTGAGGATTGAGGATTGACAACTGATTGTTGAGGACTGAGGGCTGAAGCTTGAGGATTCAGGATTGAGGATTCAGGATTGAGGTTTCAGGAGAGAGGACTGAAGATTGATGATTGAGGATTGAGAATTGAGGATTGAGGGTTGAAGATTGAGGATTGAGGATTGAGGATTGAGGATTGAATATTGAGTATTGAGGATTGAAGATTGTGGATTGAGGATTGAGTGTTGAAGATTGAGGACGAGGACTGACGGTTGAGGATTGAGGTTTGAGGATTGAGGATTGAGGACTGAGGATTGAGTATTGAGGATTGAGGATTGAGGATTGAGGTTTGAGGACTGAGGATTGAGGTTTGAAGATTGAGTATTGAGGATTGAAGGTTGAGGATTGAGGATTGAGGTTTGAGGACCGAGTACTGAGGATTGAGGGTTGAGAATTGAGGATTGAGGATTGATGCTTGAAGATTGAGGATTGGGTATTGAAGATTGAAGAATGAGGATTGAGGATTGAGGATTGAGGATCGAGGATTGAGGATTGAAGATTGAGTATTCAGGATTGGAGATTGACGATTGAGAATTGAGGACCGAGGATTGAGGATTGAGGATTGAAGAATGAGTATTGAGGCTTGAAGACTGAGGATTGAGGATTGAGGATTGAGGATTGAGGTTTGAATATTGAGGATTGGGGACTGAGTGTTGAGGGTTGAGGATTGAGGCTTGACGATTGAAGGTTGAGGATTGCGTATTGAGGATAGAACATTGAGGATTGAGGATTGAGTATTGATGATTGAGGATTGAGGATTGAAGATCGAATATTGATGATTGAATATTGAGGATCGAGGTTTGAGGGTTGTGGATTGAGGACGAGGACTGAGGGTTGTGTATTGATGTTTGAGGTCTGAGGATTGAGGATTGAGGATTGAGAATTGATGATTGAGGATTGAGGATTGAAGATTGAGGATTGAAGATTGAGGATTGCGTATTCAGGATAGAACATTGAGGATTGAGGATTGAGTATTCAGGATTGAGGATTGAGGATTGAAGATTGAATATTGATGATTGAAGATTGAGGATCGAGGATTGAGTGTTGTGGATTGAGGACGAGGACTGAGGGTAGAGTATTGATGTTTGAGGTCTGAGGATTGAGGATTGAGGATTGAGAATTGAGGATTGAAGATTGAGGATTGAAGATTGAGGATTGGGTGTTGAGGATTGAAGAATGAGGATTGAGGATTGAGGATTGAGGATTGAGGGTTGTGGATTGAGGACGAGGACAGGGGGTGGAGTATTGATGTTTGATGTCTGGGGATTCAGGATTGAGGATTGAGAATTGAGGATTGTGGGTTGAGGATTGAAGATTGAGGACTCGGTATTGAGGATTGAAGAGTGAGGATTGAGGAGTGAGGACTGAGGATTGAGGATTCAAGATTGGGTATTGAGGATTGAAGATTGACGATTGAGGATTGAGGATTGAATATTGAGGATTGAGTATTGACGATTGAGTATTTGAGGATTGAAGATTGACGATTGAGGATTGAGGATTGAGGATTGAGGATTGAGGATTGAAGATTGAGTATTGAGTATTGAAGATTGAGGATTGAGGATTGAGGATTGAGGATTGAGGATTGAAGATTGCGTACTGAGGATTGAAGATTAAGATTGAGGATTGAGGATTGAGGATTGGGGATTGAGGATTGAGGATTGAAGATAGAGGATTGCGTATTGAGGATTGAAGATTGAGGATTGAGGATTGAGGATTGAGGATTGAGGATTGAAGATTGAGTGCTGAGGATTGAAGATTAAGATTGAGGATTGAGGATTGAGGATTGAGGATTGAGGATTGAGGATTGAAGATTGAGTATTGAGGATTGAAGATTGAGGATTGAGGATTGAGGATTGAGGATTGAGTATTGAGGATTGAGGATTGAAGATTGAGGATTGGGTATTGAGGATTGAAGAATGAGGATTGAGGATTGAGGATTGAGGATTGAGGATTGAGGATTGAAGACTGAGTATTGAGGATTGAAGATTGAGGATTGAGGAGTGAGTATTGAAGATTGAGGATTTGGGACTGAGGATTGAAGATTGAGGATTGAGGATTGAGGATTGAGGATTGAGGATTGAGGATTGAGGATTGAAGGTTGAGGATTGGGTATTGAAGATTGAAGAATGAGGATTGAGGATTGAGGATTGAGGATTGAGGATAGAAGATTGAGTATTGATGATTGAAGATTGACGATTGAGGATTGAGGATTGAGGATTGAGGATTGAGGATTGATGATTGAGGATTGAAGATTGAGTATTGAGGATTGAAGATTGAGGATTGAGGATTGAGGATTGAGGTTTGAGGATTGAAGATTGAGGATTGAGGATTGAGGATTGAGGATTGAGGATTGAAGATTGAGGATTGGGTATTGAGGATTGAAGAATGAGGATTGAGCATTGAGTATTGAGGATTGAGTATTGACGATTGAGTATTGAGGATTGAAGATTGACGATTGAGGATTGAGGATTGAGGATTGAGGATTGAGGATTGAGGATTGAGGATTGAAGATTGAGTATTGAGTATTGAAGATTGAGGATTGAGGATTGAGGATTGAGGATTGAGGATTGAAGATTGCGTACTGAGGATTGAAGATTATGAATGAGGATTGAGGATTGAGGACTGAGGATTGAGGATTGAGGATTGAAGATTGAGGATTGCGTATTGAGGATAGAACATTGAGGATTGAGGATTGAGTATTGAGGATTGAGGATTGAGGATTGAAGATTGAATATTGATGATTGAGGATTGAGGATCGAGGATTGAGTGTTGTGGATTGAGGACGAGGACTGAGGGTAGAGTATTGATGTTTGAGGTCTGAGGATTGAGGATTGAGGATTGAGAATTGAGGATTGAGGATTGAGGATTGAAGATTGAGGATTGGGTGTTGAGGATTGAAGAATGAAGATTGAGGATTGAGGATTGAAGATTGAATATTGATGATTAAAGATTGAGGGTTGAGGAATCAGGGTTGAACATTGAGTACTGAGTGTTGAGGGTTCAGTGATGAGAATTTATTATTCTGGATAGAGATTTGAAGATTGCACATTGAGTATTGAGTATTGAAAACTGTAAATTGAGGATATTCTATTGAGGATTGAGGATTGACAACTGAATGTTGAGGACTGAGGGCTGAAGATTGAGGATTCAGTATTGAGGATTCAGAATTGAGGTTTGAGGACTGAGGATTGAAGATTGAGTATTGAGGATTGATGATTGAGGATTGAGGATTGAGGATTGAGGATTCAGGATGAGGGCTGAGGGTTGAGGATTGAGGCTTGAGGACTAAGGACAGAGGCTTGAGGATTGAGAATTGAGGATTGACGATTGAGGATTGAAGATTGAGGATTGGGTATTGAGGATCGAAGAATGAGGATTGAGGATTGAGGATTGAGGATTGAGGATTGAATATTGAGGATTGAGGATTGAGGATTGAAGATTGAGTATTGAGGATTGAGCATTGAGGATTGAAGATTGACGATTGACGATTGAGGATTGAGGATTGAGGATTGAGGATTGAGGATTGATGATGGAGGATTGAAGATTGAGTATTGGGTATTGAAGATTGAGGATTGTGGATTGAGGATTGAGGATTGAGGATTGAAGATTGAGGATTGACGGTTGTGGATTGAGGACGAGGACAGGGGGTGGAGTATTGATGTTTGATGTTTGGGGATTCAGGATTGAGGATTGAGAATTGAGGATTGTGGGTTGAGGATTGAAGATTGAGGACTCGGTATTGAGGATTGAAGAGTGAGTATTGAGGAGTGAGGACTGAGGATTGAGGATTGAAGATTGGGTATTGAGGATTGAAGATTGACGATTGAGGATTGAGGATTGAATATTGAGGATTGAGTATTGACGATTGAGTAATGAGGATTGAAGATTGACGATTGAGGATTGAGGATTGAGGATTGAGGATTGAGGATTGAAGATTGAGTATTGAGTATTGAAGATTGAGGATTGAGGATTGAGGATTGAGGATTGAGGATTGAAGATTGCGTACTGAGGATTGAAGATTAAGATTGAGGATTGAGGATTGAGGATTGAGGATTGAGGACTGAGGATTGAAGATAGAGGATTGCGTATTGAGGATTGAAGATTGAGGATTGAGGATTGAGGATTGAGGATTGAGGATTGAAGATTGAGTGCTGAGGATTGAAGATTAAGATTGAGGATTGAGGATTGAGGATTGAGGATTGAGGATTGAGGATTGAAGATTGAGTATTGAGGATTGAAGATTGAGGATTGAGGATTGAGGATTGAGGATTGAGTATTGAGGATTGAGGATTGAAGATTGAGGATTGGGTATTGAGGATTGAAGAATGAGGATTGAGGATTGAGGATTGAAGATTGAGGATTGAGGATTGAAGACTGAGTATTGAGGATTGAAGATTGAGGATTGAGGAGTGAGTATTGAAGATTGAGGATTTGGGACTGAGGATTGAAGATTGAGGATTGAGGATTGAGGATTGAGGATTGAGGATTGAGGATTGAGGATTGAAGGTTGAGGATTGGGTATTGAGGATTGAAGAATGAGGATTGAGGATTGAGGATTGAGGATTGAGGATAGAAGATTGAGTATTGATGATTGAAGATTGACGATTGAGGATTGAGGATTGAGGATTGAGGATTGAGGATTGATGATTGAGGATTGAAGATTGAGTATTGAGGATTGAAGATTGAGGATTGAGGATTGAGGATTGAGGTTTGAGGATTGAAGATTGAGGATTGAGGATTGAGGATTGAGGATTGAGGATTGAAGATTGAGGATTGGGTATTGAGGATTGAAGAATGAGGATTGAGTATTGAGTATTGAGGATTGAGTATTGACGATTGAGTATTGAGGATTGAAGATTGACGATTGAGGATTGAGGATTGAGGATTGAGGATTGAGGATTGAGGATTGAGGATTGAAGATTGAGTATTGAGTATTGAAGATTGAGGATTGAGGATTGAGGATTGAGGATTGAGGATTGAAGATTGCGTACTGAGAATTGAAGATTATGAATGAGGATTGAGGATTGAGGACTGAGGATTGAGGATTGAGGATTGAAGATTGAGGATTGCGTATTGAGGATAGAACATTGAGGATTGAGGATTGAGTATTGAGGATTGAGGATTGAGGATTGAAGATTGAATATTGATGATTGAGGATTGAGGATCGAGGATTGAGTGTTGTGGATTGAGGACGAGGACTGTGGGTAGAGTATTGATGTTTGAGGTCTGAGGATTGAGGATTGAGGATTGAGAATTGAGGATTGAGGATTGAGGATTGAAGATTGAGGACTCGGTATTGAGGATTGAAGAGTGAGTATTGAGGAGTGAGGACTGAGGATTGAGGATTGAAGATTGGGTATTGAGGATTGAAGATTGACGATTGAGGATTGAGGATTGAATATTGAGGATTGAGTATTGAGGATTGAGGATTGAAGATTGAGGATTGGGTATTGAGGATTGAAGAATGAGGATTGAAGATTGACGATTGACGATTGAGGATTGAGGATTGAGGATTGAGGATTGAGGATTGATGATGGAGGATTGAAGATTGAGTATTGGGTATTGAAGATTGAGGATTGTGGATTGAGGATTGAGGATTGAGGATTGAAGATTGAGGATTGACGGTTGTGGATTGAGGACGAGGACAGGGGGTGGAGTATTGATGTTTGATGTTTGGGGATTCAGGATTGAGGATTGAGAATTGAGGATTGTGGGTTGAGGATTGAAGATTGAGGACTCGGTATTGAGGATTGAAGAGTGAGTATTGAGGAGTGAGGACTGAGGATTGAGGATTGAAGATTGGGTATTGAGGATTGAAGATTGACGATTGAGGATTGAGGATTGAATATTGAGGATTGAGTATTGACGATTGAGTAATGAGGATTGAAGATTGACGATTGAGGATTGAGGATTGAGGATTGAGGATTGAGGATTGAAGATTGAGTATTGAGTATTGAAGATTGAGGATTGAGGATTGAGGATTGAGGATTGAGGATTGAAGATTGCGTACTGAGGATTGAAGATTAAGATTGAGGATTGAGGATTGAGGATTGAGGATTGAGGACTGAGGATTGAAGATAGAGGATTGCGTATTGAGGATTGAAGATTGAGGATTGAGGATTGAGGATTGAGGATTGAGGATTGAAGATTGAGTGCTGAGGATTGAAGATTAAGATTGAGGATTGAGGATTGAGGATTGAGGATTGAGGATTGAGGATTGAAGATTGAGTATTGAGGATTGAAGATTGAGGATTGAGGATTGAGGATTGAGGATTGAGTATTGAGGATTGAGGATTGAAGATTGAGGATTGGGTATTGAGGATTGAAGAATGAGGATTGAGGATTGAGGATTGAAGATTGAGGATTGAGGATTGAAGACTGAGTATTGAGGATTGAAGATTGAGGATTGAGGAGTGAGTATTGAAGATTGAGGATTTGGGACTGAGGATTGAAGATTGAGGATTGAGGATTGAGGATTGAGGATTGAGGATTGAGGATTGAGGATTGAAGGTTGAGGATTGGGTATTGAGGATTGAAGAATGAGGATTGAGGATTGAGGATTGAGGATTGAGGATAGAAGATTGAGTATTGATGATTGAAGATTGACGATTGAGGATTGAGGATTGAGGATTGAGGATTGAGGATTGATGATTGAGGATTGAAGATTGAGTATTGAGGATTGAAGATTGAGGATTGAGGATTGAGGATTGAGGTTTGAGGATTGAAGATTGAGGATTGAGGATTGAGGATTGAGGATTGAGGATTGAAGATTGAGGATTGGGTATTGAGGATTGAAGAATGAGGATTGAGTATTGAGTATTGAGGATTGAGTATTGACGATTGAGTATTGAGGATTGAAGATTGACGATTGAGGATTGAGGATTGAGGATTGAGGATTGAGGATTGAGGATTGAGGATTGAAGATTGAGTATTGAGTATTGAAGATTGAGGATTGAGGATTGAGGATTGAGGATTGAGGATTGAAGATTGCGTACTGAGAATTGAAGATTATGAATGAGGATTGAGGATTGAGGACTGAGGATTGAGGATTGAGGATTGAAGATTGAGGATTGCGTATTGAGGATAGAACATTGAGGATTGAGGATTGAGTATTGAGGATTGAGGATTGAGGATTGAAGATTGAATATTGATGATTGAGGATTGAGGATCGAGGATTGAGTGTTGTGGATTGAGGACGAGGACTGTGGGTAGAGTATTGATGTTTGAGGTCTGAGGATTGAGGATTGAGGATTGAGAATTGAGGATTGAGGATTGAGGATTGAAGATTGAGGATTGGGTGTTGAGGATTGAAGAATGAAGATTGAGGATTGAGGATTGAAGATTGAATATTGATGATTAAAGATTGAGGGTTGAGGAATCAGGGTTGAACATTGAGTACTGAGTGTTGAGGGTTCAGTGATGAGAATTTATTATTCTGGATAGAGATTTGAAGATTGCACATTGAGTATTGAGTATTGAAAACTGTAAATTGAGGATATTCTATTGAGGATTGAGGATTGACAACTGAATGTTGAGGACTGAGGGCTGAAGATTGAGGATTCAGTATTGAGGATTCAGAATTGAGGTTTGAGGACTGAGGATTGAAGATTGAGTATTGAGGATTGATGATTGAGGATTGAGGATTGAGGATTGAGGATTCAGGATGAGGGCTGAGGGTTGAGGATTGAGGCTTGAGGACTAAGGACAGAGGCTTGAGGATTGAGAATTGAGGATTGACGATTGAGGATTGAAGATTGAGGATTGGGTATTGAGGATCGAAGAATGAGGATTGAGGATTGAGGATTGAGGATTGAGGATTGAATATTGAGGATTGAGGATTGAGGATTGAAGATTGAGGATTGAGGATTGAGCATTGAGGATTGAAGATTGACGATTGACGATTGAGGATTGAGGATTGAGGATTGAGGATTGAGGATTGATGATGGAGGATTGAAGATTGAGTATTGGGTATTGAAGATTGAGGATTGTGGATTGAGGATTGAGGATTGAGGATTGAAGATTGCGTACTGAGTGTTAAAGATTAAGATTGAGGATTGAGGATTGAGGATTGAGGATTGAGGATTGAGGGTTGTGGATTGAGGACGAGGACTGGGGGTTGAGTATTGATGTTTGAAGTCTGAGGATTCAGGATTGAGGATTGAGAATTGAGGATTGTGGGTTGAGGATTGAAGATTGAGGATTCGGTATTGAGGATTGAAGAATGAGGATTGAGGAGTGAGGACTGAGGATTGAGGATAGCAGATTGAGTATTGAGGATTGAAGATTGAGGACTGAGGATTGAGGATAGAGGATTGACGATTGAGAATTGAGGGTTGAGGATTGAGGATTGAAGATTGAGTATTGGGTGTTGAGGATGGAAAAATGAGGATTGAGGATTGAGGATTGAGGATTGAGGATTGAAGATTGAGAATTGAGGATTGAAGATTGAGGATTGAGGATTGAGGATTGAGGATTGAGGATTGAGGATTGAGGATTGAGGATTGCGGATAGAAGATTGAGGATTGGGTATTGCGGATTGAACATTGAGGATTGAGGATTGAGGATTGAGGATTGAGGATTGAGGATTGAGAATTGAGGATTGAGGATTGAGGATTGAAGATTGAGGATTGAAGATTGAGGATTGCGTATTCAGGATAGAACATTGAGGATTGAGGATTGAGTATTCAGGATTGAGGATTGAGGATTGAAGATTGAATATTGATGATTGAAGATTGAGGATCGAGGATTGAGTGTTGTGGATTGAGGACGAGGACTGAGGGTAGAGTATTGATGTTTGAGGTCTGAGGATTGAGGATTGAGGATTGAGAATTGAGGATTGAAGATTGAGGATTGAAGATTGAGGATTGGGTGTTGAGGATTGAAGAATGAGGATTGAGGATTGAGGATTGAGGATTGAGGGTTGTGGATTGAGGACGAGGACAGGGGGTGGAGTATTGATGTTTGATGTCTGGGGATTCAGGATTGAGGATTGAGAATTGAGGATTGTGGGTTGAGGATTGAAGATTGAGGACTCGGTATTGAGGATTGAAGAGTGAGGATTGAGGAGTGAGGACTGAGGATTGAGGATTCAAGATTGGGTATTGAGGATTGAAGATTGACGATTGAGGATTGAGGATTGAATATTGAGGATTGAGTATTGACGATTGAGTATTTGAGGATTGAAGATTGACGATTGAGGATTGAGGATTGAGGATTGAGGATTGAGGATTGAAGATTGAGTATTGAGTATTGAAGATTGAGGATTGAGGATTGAGGATTGAGGATTGAAGATTGAGGATTGGGTATTGAGGATTGAAGAATGAGGACTGAGGATTGAGGATTGAGGATTGAGTATTGAAGATTGAGTATTGTGGATTGAAGATTGACGATTGAGTATTGTGGTTTGAGGATTGAGGATTGAGGATTGAGGATTGAGGATTGAAGATTGAGTATTGAGGATTGAAGATTGAGGATTGAGGATTGAGGATTGAGGATTGAGGATTGAGGATTGAAGATTGAGTATTGAGGATTGAAGATTGAGAATTGAGGACCGAGGATTGAGGATTGAGGATTGCGTATTGAGGATAGAACATTGAGGATTGAAGATTGAGGACTGAGGATTGAGTATTGAGGATTGACGATTGAGAATTGAGGATTGAGGATTGAGGATTGAAGATTGAGTATTGGATGTTGGGGATTGAAAAATGAGGATTGAGGATTGAGGATTGAGGACTGAGGATTGAAGATTGAGTATTGAGGATTGAAGATTGAGGATTGAAGATTGACGATTGAGGATTGAGGATTGAGGATTGAGGATTGCGGATAGAATATTGAGGATTGGGTATTGCGGATTGAACATTGAGGATTGAGGATTGAGGATTGAGGATTGAGGATTGAGGATTGAGTATTGAGGATTGAGGATTGAGGATTGAATATTGAGCATTGGGTATTAAGGATTGAAGAATGAGGATTGAGGATTGAGGATTAAGGATTGAGGATTGAGGATTGAAGACTGAGTATTGAGGATTGAAGATTGAGGATTGAGGAGTGAGTATTGAAGATTGAGGATTTGGGACTGAGGATTGAAGATTGAGGATTGAGGACTGAGGATTGAGGATTGAGGATTGAGGATTGAGGATTGAAGATTGAGGATTGGGTATTGAGGATTGAAGAATGAGGACTGAGGATTGAGGATTGAGGATTGAGTATTGAAGATTGAGTATTGTGGATTGAAGATTGACGATTGAGTATTGTGGTTTGAGGATTGAGGATTGAGGATTGAGGATTGAGGATTGAAGATTGAGTATTGAGGATTGAAGATTAAGGATTGAGGATTGAGGATTGAGGATTGAGGATTGAATATTGAGGATTGAGGATTGAGGATTGAGGATTGAGGATTGAAGATTGAGGATTGGGTATTGAGGATTGAAGATTGAGGATTGAGTATTGAGTATTGAGGATTGAGGATTGAAGATTGGGTATTGGGGATTGAAGATTGACGATTGAGGATTGAGGATTGAGTATTGAGGATTGAGGATTGAGGATTGAAGATCGAATATTGATGATTGAATATTGAGGATCGAGGTTTGAGGGTTGTGGATTGAGGACGAGGACTGAGGGTTGTGTATTGATGTTTGAGGTCTGAGGATTGAGGATTGAGGATTGAGAATTGAGGATTGAGGATTGAGGATTGAAGATTGAGTATTGAAGATTGAGGATTGGGTATTGAGGATTGAAGAATGAGGACTGAGGATTGAGGATTGAGGATTGAGTATTGAAGATTGAGTATTGTGGATTGAAGATTGACGATTGAGTATTGTGGTTTGAGGATTGAGGATTGAGGATTGAGGATTGAGGATTGAAGATTGAGTATTGAGGATTGAAGATTAAGGATTGAGGATTGAGGATTGAGGATTGAGAATTGAGGATTGAAGATTGAGGATTGAAGATTGAGGATTGGGTGTTGAGGATTGAAGAATGAGGATTGAGGATTGAGGATTGAGGATTGAGGGTTGTGGATTGAGGACGAGGACAGGGGGTGGAGTATTGATGTTTGATGTTTGGGGATTCAGGATTGAGGATTGAGAATTGAGGATTGTGGGTTGAGGATTGAAGATTGAGGACTCGGTATTGAGGATTGAAGAGTGAGGATTGAGGAGTGAGGACTGAGGATTGAGGATTGAAGATTGGGTATTGAGGATTGAAGATTGACGATTGAGGATTGAGGATTGAATATTGAGGATTGAGTATTGACGATTGAGTAATGAGGATTGAAGATTGACGATTGAGGATTGAGGATTGAGGATTGAGGATTGAGGATTGAAGATTGAGTATTGAGTATTGAAGATTGAGGATTGAGGATTGAGGATTGAGGATTGAGGATTGAAGATTGCGTACTGAGGATTGAAGATTAAGATTGAGGATTGAGGATTGAGGATTGAGGATTGAGGATTGAGGATTGAAGATAGAGGATTGCGTATTGAGGATTGAAGATTGAGGATTGAGGATTGAGGATTGAGGATTGAGGATTGAAGATTGAGTGCTGAGGATTGAAGATTAAGATTGAGGATTGAGGATTGAGGATTGAGGATTGAGGATTGAGGATTGAGGATTGAAGATTGAGTATTGAGGATTGAAGATTGAGGATTGAGGATTGAGGATTGAGGACTGAGGATTGAGGATTGAGGATTGAAGATTGAGGATTGCGTATTGAGGATAGAACATTGAGGATTGAGGATTGAGTATTGAGGATTGAGGATTGAGGATTGAAGATTGAATATTGATGATTGAGGATTGAGGATCGAGGATTGAGTGTTGTGGATTGAGGACGAGGACTGAGGGTAGAGTATTGATGTTTGAGGTCTGAGGATTGAGGATTGAGGATTGAGAATTGAGGATTGAGGATTGAGGATTGAAGATTGAGGATTGGGTGTTGAGGATTGAAGAATGAAGATTGAGGATTGAGGATTGAAGATTGAATATTGATGATTAAAGATTGAGGGTTGAGGAATCAGGGTTGAACATTGAGTACTGAGTGTTGAGGGTTCAGTGATGAGAATTTATTATTCTGGATAGAGATTTGAAGATTGCACATTGAGTATTGAGTATTGAAAACTGTAAATTGAGGATATTCTATTGAGGATTGAGGATTGACAACTGAATGTTGAGGACTGAGGGCTGAAGATTGAGGATTCAGTATTGAGGATTCAGAATTGAGGTTTGAGGACTGAGGATTGAAGATTGAGTATTGAGGATTGATGATTGAGGATTGAGGATTGAGGATTGAGGATTCAGGATGAGGGCTGAGGGTTGAGGATTGAGGCTTGAGGACTAAGGACAGAGGCTTGAGGATTGAGAATTGAGGATTGACGATTGAGGATTGAAGATTGAGGATTGGGTATTGAGGATCGAAGAATGAGGATTGAGGATTGGGTATTGAGGATTGAAGTATGAGGATTGTGGATTGAGGATTGAGGATTGAGGATTGAATATTGACGACTGGGGACTGAGTGTTGAGGGTTGAATGATGAGAATTGATGTTTGTGGATAGAGATTTGAAGATTGCCGATTGAGTATTGAGTATTGAAAACTGTGAATTGATGATATTCTATTGAGGATTGAGGATTGACAACTGATTGTTGAGGACTGAGGGCTGAAGCTTGAGGATTCAGGATTGAGGATTCAGGATTGAGGTTTCAGGAGAGAGGACTGAAGATTGAGGATTGAGGATTGAGAATTGAGGATTGAGGGTTGAAGATTGAGGATTGAGGATTGAGGATTGAGGATTGAATATTGAGTATTGAGGATTGATGATTGTGGATTGAGGATTGAGGACTGAGGATTGAGGATTGAAGACTGAGTGTTGAGGGTTGAGTGATGAGAATTTATGTTTGTGGATAGAGATTTGAAGATTGCAGATTGAGTATTGAGTATTGAAAACTGTGAATTGATGATATTCTCTTGAGGATTGAGGATTGACATCTGATTGTTGAGGACTGAGGGCTGAAGGTTGAGGATTCAGGATTGAGGATTCAGGATTGTGGTTTGAGGACCGAGGATTGAAGATTGAGTATTGAGGATTGAGAATTGAAGATTGAGGATCGAGTATTGGTGGTTGTGGATTGAGGACGAGGACTGACGGTTGAGCATTGATGTTTCAGGTCTGAGGATTGAGGATTGAGGATTGAGAATTGAGGATTGAGGATTGAAGATTGAGGATTGGGTATTGCGGGTTGAAGAATGAGGATTGGGGATTGACGATTGAGGATTGAAGATTGAGTACTGAGGATTGAAGATTAAGATTGATGATTGAGGATTGAGGACTGAGGATTGAGGATTGAGGATTGAAGTTTCAGTATTGAGGATTGAAGTTTGAGAATTGAGGATTGAGGATTGAACATTGAGGACTGAGTGTTGAGGGTTGAGTGATGGGAATTGATGATTGTGGATAGAGATTTGAAGATTGCAGATTGAGTATTGAGTATTGAAAACTGTGAATTGAGTATATCCTATTGATGATTGAGGATTGACAACTGATTGTTGAGGACTGAGGTCTGAAGATTGAGGGTTCCGGATTGAGGATTCAGGATTGAAATTTGTGGACTGAGCATTGAGGAATGAAGATTGAGTACTGAAGATTGAGGATCGAGAATTGAGGATTGAGGATTGAGGATTGAGGATGAGGGCTGAGGGTTGAGGATTGAGGTTTGAGGACTGAGGACTGAGGATTGAGGATTGAGAATTGAGGATTGAGGATTGAGGGTTGAAGATTGAGGATTGGGTATTGAGTATTGAAGAATGAGGATTGAGGATTGAGGATTGAGGATTGAGGATTGAAGATTGAGTATTGAGGTTTGAAGATTGACGATCGAGGATTGAGAATTGAGGATTGAGTATTAAGGATTGAGGATTGAAGATTGAGTATTGAGGATTGAAAGTTGAGGATTGTGGATTGAGGATTGAGGATTGAGGATTGAATATTGACGCTTGGGGACTGAGTGTTGAGGGTTGAATGATGAGAATTGATGTTTGTGGATAGAGATTTGAAGATTGCAGATTGAGTATTGAGTATTGAAAACGGTGAATTGATGATATTCTATTGAGGATTGAGGATTGACAACTGATTGTTGAGGACTGAGGGCTGAAGCTTGAGGATTCAGGATTGAGGATTCAGGATTGAGGTTTCAGGAGAGAGGACTGAAGATTGTGGATTGAGGATTGAGAATTGAGGACTGAGGGTTGAAGATTGAGGATTGAGGATTGAGGATTGAGGATTGAATATTGAGTATTGAGGATTGAAGATTGTGGATTGAGGATTGAGTGTTGAGGATTGAGGACGAGGACTGACGGTTGAGGATTGAGGTTTGAGGATTGAGGATTGAGGACTGAGGATTGAGGATTGAGGATTGAGCATTGAGGATTGAAGATTGAGGACTGAGGATTGAGGACTGAAGGTTGAGGATTAAGGATTGAGAATTGGGGATTGAGGATCTAGGATTGGATATTGATTAAAGAGGATTGAGGTTTGAGGACTGGGGACTGAGGATTGAGGATTGAGAATTGAGGATTGAGGATTGAGGGTTGAAGATTGAGGGTTGAAGATTGAGGATTGGGTATTGAGGATTGAAGAATGAGGATCTAGGATTGGATATTGAGGATTGAGGATTGAGGATTGAGGATTTAATATTGAGTATTGAGAATTGAGAATTGAGGATGAGGCCTGAGGGTTGAGGATTGAGGTTTGAGGAACGAGGATTTTGGGTTGAGGATTGAGGATTGAGGATTGAGGATTGAGGATTGAAGATCGAATATTGATGATTGAATATTGAGGATCGAGGTTTGAGGGTTGTGGATTGAGGACGAGGACTGAGGGTTGTGTATTGATGTTTGAGGTCTGAGGATTGAGGATTGAGGATTGAGAATTGAGGATTGAGGATTGAGGATTGAAGATTGAGGATTGGGTGTTGAGGATTGAAGAATGAGGATTGAGGATTGAGGATTGAGGATTGAGGATTGAAGATTGAGTATTGAGGATTGAAGATTGAGGATTGAGGATTGAGGATTGAGGATTGAGGACTGAGGATTGCGGATAGAATATTGAGGATTGGGTATTGCGGATTGAACACTGGGGATTGAGGATTGAGGATTGAGGATTGAGGATTGAGGATTTAGAATTGAGGGTTGAGGATGAGGATTGAAGATTGAGGATTGGGTATTGAGGATTGAAGAATGAGGATTGAGGATCGAGGATTGAGGATCGAGGATTGAGGATTGAAGACTGAATATGGAGGATTGAAGTTTGAGGTTTGAGGAGTGAGTATTGAAGATTGAGGATTTGGGACTGAGGATTGAAGATTGAGGATTGAGGATTGAGGATTGGGGATTGAGGATTGAGGATTGAAGATTGAGGATTGGGTATTGAGGATTGAAGTATGAGGATTGTGGATTGAGGATTGTGGATTGAGGATTGAATATTGACGATTGGGGACTGAGTGTTGAGGGTTGAATGATGAGAATTGATGTTTGTGGATAGAGATTTGAAGACTGCAGATTGAGTATTGAGTATTGAAAACTGTGAATTGATGATATTCTATTGAGGATTGAGGATTGACAACTGATTGTTGAGGACTGAGGGCTGAAGCTTGAGGATTCAGGATTGAGGATTCAGGATTGAGGTTTCAGGAGAGAGGACTGAAGATTGATGATTGAGGATTGAGAATTGAGGATTGAGGGTTGAAGATTGAGGATTGAGGATTGAGGATTGAGGATTGAATATTGAGTATTGAGGATTGAAGATTGTGGATTGAGGATTGAGTGTTGAAGATTGAGGACGAGGACTGACGGTTGAGGATTGAGGTTTGAGGATTGAGGATTGAGGACTGAGGATTGAGTATTGAGGATTGAGGATTGAGGATTGAGGTTTGAGGACTGAGGATTGAGGTTTGAAGATTGAGTATTGAGGATTGAAGGTTGAGGATTGAGGATTGAGGTTTGAGGACCGAGTACTGAGGATTGAGGGTTGAGAATTGAGGATTGAGGATTGATGCTTGAAGATTGAGGATTGGGTATTGAAGATTGAAGAATGAGGATTGAGGATTGAGGATTGAGGATCGAGGATTGAGGATTGAAGATTGAGTATTCAGGATTGGAGATTGACGATTGAGAATTGAGGACCGAGGATTGAGGATTGAGGATTGAAGAATGAGTATTGAGGCTTGAAGACTGAGGATTGAGGATTGAGGATTGAGGATTGAGGTTTGAATATTGAGGATTGGGGACTGAGTGTTGAGGGTTGAGGATTGAGGCTTGACGATTGAAGGTTGAGGATTGCGTATTGAGGATAGAACATTGAGGATTGAGGATTGAGTATTGAGGATTGAGGATTGAGGATTGAAGATCGAATATTGATGATTGAATATTGAGGATCGAGGTTTGAGGGTTGTGGATTGAGGACGAGGACTGAGGGTTGTGTATTGATGTTTGAGGTCTGAGGATTGAGGATTGAGGATTGAGAATTGATGATTGAGGATTGAGGATTGAAGATTGAGGATTGAAGATTGAGGATTGCGTATTCAGGATAGAACATTGAGGATTGAGGATTGAGTATTCAGGATTGAGGATTGAGGATTGAAGATTGAATATTGATGATTGAAGATTGAGGATCGAGGATTGAGTGTTGTGGATTGAGGACGAGGACTGAGGGTAGAGTATTGATGTTTGAGGTCTGAGGATTGAGGATTGAGGATTGAGAATTGAGGATTGAAGATTGAGGATTGAAGATTGAGGATTGGGTGTTGAGGATTGAAGAATGAGGATTGAGGATTGAGGATTGAGGATTGAGGGTTGTGGATTGAGGACGAGGACAGGGGGTGGAGTATTGATGTTTGATGTCTGGGGATTCAGGATTGAGGATTGAGAATTGAGGATTGTGGGTTGAGGATTGAAGATTGAGGACTCGGTATTGAGGATTGAAGAGTGAGGATTGAGGAGTGAGGACTGAGGATTGAGGATTCAAGATTGGGTATTGAGGATTGAAGATTGACGATTGAGGATTGAGGATTGAATATTGAGGATTGAGTATTGACGATTGAGTATTTGAGGATTGAAGATTGACGATTGAGGATTGAGGATTGAGGATTGAGGATTGAGGATTGAAGATTGAGTATTGAGTATTGAAGATTGAGGATTGAGGATTGAGGATTGAGGATTGAGGATTGAAGATTGCGTACTGAGGATTGAAGATTAAGATTGAGGATTGAGGATTGAGGATTGGGGATTGAGGATTGAGGATTGAAGATAGAGGATTGCGTATTGAGGATTGAAGATTGAGGATTGAGGATTGAGGATTGAGGATTGAGGATTGAAGATTGAGTGCTGAGGATTGAAGATTAAGATTGAGGATTGAGGATTGAGGATTGAGGATTGAGGATTGAGGATTGAAGATTGAGTATTGAGGATTGAAGATTGAGGATTGAGGATTGAGGATTGAGGATTGAGTATTGAGGATTGAGGATTGAAGATTGAGGATTGGGTATTGAGGATTGAAGAATGAGGATTGAGGATTGAGGATTGAGGATTGAGGATTGAGGATTGAAGACTGAGTATTGAGGATTGAAGATTGAGGATTGAGGAGTGAGTATTGAAGATTGAGGATTTGGGACTGAGGATTGAAGATTGAGGATTGAGGATTGAGGATTGAGGATTGAGGATTGAGGATTGAGGATTGAAGGTTGAGGATTGGGTATTGAAGATTGAAGAATGAGGATTGAGGATTGAGGATTGAGGATTGAGGATAGAAGATTGAGTATTGATGATTGAAGATTGACGATTGAGGATTGAGGATTGAGGATTGAGGATTGAGGATTGATGATTGAGGATTGAAGATTGAGTATTGAGGATTGAAGATTGAGGATTGAGGATTGAGGATTGAGGTTTGAGGATTGAAGATTGAGGATTGAGGATTGAGGATTGAGGATTGAGGATTGAAGATTGAGGATTGGGTATTGAGGATTGAAGAATGAGGATTGAGCATTGAGTATTGAGGATTGAGTATTGACGATTGAGTATTGAGGATTGAAGATTGACGATTGAGGATTGAGGATTGAGGATTGAGGATTGAGGATTGAGGATTGAGGATTGAAGATTGAGTATTGAGTATTGAAGATTGAGGATTGAGGATTGAGGATTGAGGATTGAGGATTGAAGATTGCGTACTGAGGATTGAAGATTATGAATGAGGATTGAGGATTGAGGACTGAGGATTGAGGATTGAGGATTGAAGATTGAGGATTGCGTATTGAGGATAGAACATTGAGGATTGAGGATTGAGTATTGAGGATTGAGGATTGAGGATTGAAGATTGAATATTGATGATTGAGGATTGAGGATCGAGGATTGAGTGTTGTGGATTGAGGACGAGGACTGAGGGTAGAGTATTGATGTTTGAGGTCTGAGGATTGAGGATTGAGGATTGAGAATTGAGGATTGAGGATTGAGGATTGAAGATTGAGGATTGGGTGTTGAGGATTGAAGAATGAAGATTGAGGATTGAGGATTGAAGATTGAATATTGATGATTAAAGATTGAGGGTTGAGGAATCAGGGTTGAACATTGAGTACTGAGTGTTGAGGGTTCAGTGATGAGAATTTATTATTCTGGATAGAGATTTGAAGATTGCACATTGAGTATTGAGTATTGAAAACTGTAAATTGAGGATATTCTATTGAGGATTGAGGATTGACAACTGAATGTTGAGGACTGAGGGCTGAAGATTGAGGATTCAGTATTGAGGATTCAGAATTGAGGTTTGAGGACTGAGGATTGAAGATTGAGTATTGAGGATTGATGATTGAGGATTGAGGATTGAGGATTGAGGATTCAGGATGAGGGCTGAGGGTTGAGGATTGAGGCTTGAGGACTAAGGACAGAGGCTTGAGGATTGAGAATTGAGGATTGACGATTGAGGATTGAAGATTGAGGATTGGGTATTGAGGATCGAAGAATGAGGATTGAGGATTGAGGATTGAGGATTGAGGATTGAATATTGAGGATTGAGGATTGAGGATTGAAGATTGAGGATTGAGGATTGAGCATTGAGGATTGAAGATTGACGATTGACGATTGAGGATTGAGGACTGAGGATTGAGGATTGAGGATTGATGATGGAGGATTGAAGATTGAGTATTGGGTATTGAAGATTGAGGATTGTGGATTGAGGATTGAGGATTGAGGATTGAAGATTGAGGATTGACGGTTGTGGATTGAGGACGAGGACAGGGGGTGGAGTATTGATGTTTGATGTTTGGGGATTCAGGATTGAGGATTGAGAATTGAGGATTGTGGGTTGAGGATTGAAGATTGAGGACTCGGTATTGAGGATTGAAGAGTGAGTATTGAGGAGTGAGGACTGAGGATTGAGGATTGAAGATTGGGTATTGAGGATTGAAGATTGACGATTGAGGATTGAGGATTGAATATTGAGGATTGAGTATTGACGATTGAGTAATGAGGATTGAAGATTGACGATTGAGGATTGAGGATTGAGGATTGAGGATTGAGGATTGAAGATTGAGTATTGAGTATTGAAGATTGAGGATTGAGGATTGAGGATTGAGGATTGAGGATTGAAGATTGCGTACTGAGGATTGAAGATTAAGATTGAGGATTGAGGATTGAGGATTGAGGATTGAGGATTGAGGATTGAAGATAGAGGATTGCGTATTGAGGATTGAAGATTGAGGATTGAGGATTGAGGATTGAGGATTGAGGATTGAAGATTGAGTGCTGAGGATTGAAGATTAAGATTGAGGATTGAGGATTGAGGATTGAGGATTGAGGATTGAGGATTGAAGATTGAGTATTGAGGATTGAAGATTGAGGATTGAGGATTGAGGATTGAGGATTGAGTATTGAGGATTGAGGATTGAAGATTGAGGATTGGGTATTGAGGATTGAAGAATGAGGATTGAGGATTGAGGATTGAGGATTGAGGATTGAGGATTGAAGACTGAGTATTGAGGATTGAAGATTGAGGATTGAGGAGTGAGTATTGAAGATTGAGGATTTGGGACTGAGGATTGAAGATTGAGGATTGAGGATTGAGGATTGAGGATTGAGGACTGAGGATTGCGGATAGAATATTGAGGATTGGGTATTGCGGATTGAACACTGGGGATTGAGGATTGAGGATTGAGGATTGAGGATTGAGGATTTAGAATTGAGGATTGAGGATGAGGATTGAAGATTGAGGATTGGGTATTGAGGATTGAAGAATGAGGATTGAGGATCGAGGATTGAGGATCGAGGATTGAGGATTGAAGACTGAATATGGAGGATTGAAGTTTGAGGTTTGAGGAGTGAGTATTGAAGATTGAGGATTTGGGACTGAGGATTGAAGATTGAGGATTGAGGATTGAGGATTGGGGATTGAGGATTGAGGATTGAAGATTGAGGATTGGGTATTGAGGATTGAAGTATGAGGATTGTGGATTGAGGATTGTGGATTGAGGATTGAATATTGACGATTGGGGACTGAGTGTTGAGGGTTGAATGATGAGAATTGATGTTTGTGGATAGAGATTTGAAGACTGCAGATTGAGTATTGAGTATTGAAAACTGTGAATTGATGATATTCTATTGAGGATTGAGGATTGACAACTGATTGTTGAGGACTGAGGGCTGAAGCTTGAGGATTCAGGATTGAGGATTCAGGATTGAGGTTTCAGGAGAGAGGACTGAAGATTGATGATTGAGGATTGAGAATTGAGGATTGAGGGTTGAAGATTGAGGATTGAGGATTGAGGATTGAGGATTGAATATTGAGTATTGAGGATTGAAGATTGTGGATTGAGGATTGAGTGTTGAAGATTGAGGACGAGGACTGACGGTTGAGGATTGAGGTTTGAGGATTGAGGATTGAGGACTGAGGATTGAGTATTGAGGATTGAGGATTGAGGATTGAGGTTTGAGGACTGAGGATTGAGGTTTGAAGATTGAGTATTGAGGATTGAAGGTTGAGGATTGAGGATTGAGGTTTGAGGACCGAGTACTGAGGATTGAGGGTTGAGAATTGAGGATTGAGGATTGATGCTTGAAGATTGAGGATTGGGTATTGAAGATTGAAGAATGAGGATTGAGGATTGAGGATTGAGGATCGAGGATTGAGGATTGAAGATTGAGTATTCAGGATTGGAGATTGACGATTGAGAATTGAGGACCGAGGATTGAGGATTGAGGATTGAAGAATGAGTATTGAGGCTTGAAGACTGAGGATTGAGGATTGAGGATTGAGGATTGAGGTTTGAATATTGAGGATTGGGGACTGAGTGTTGAGGGTTGAGGATTGAGGCTTGACGATTGAAGGTTGAGGATTGCGTATTGAGGATAGAACATTGAGGATTGAGGATTGAGTATTGAGGATTGAGGATTGAGGATTGAAGATCGAATATTGATGATTGAATATTGAGGATCGAGGTTTGAGGGTTGTGGATTGAGGACGAGGACTGAGGGTTGTGTATTGATGTTTGAGGTCTGAGGATTGAGGATTGAGGATTGAGAATTGATGATTGAGGATTGAGGATTGAAGATTGAGGATTGAAGATTGAGGATTGCGTATTCAGGATAGAACATTGAGGATTGAGGATTGAGTATTCAGGATTGAGGATTGAGGATTGAAGATTGAATATTGATGATTGAAGATTGAGGATCGAGGATTGAGTGTTGTGGATTGAGGACGAAGACTGAGGGTAGAGTATTGATGTTTGAGGTCTGAGGATTGAGGATTGAGGATTGAGAATTGAGGATTGAAGATTGAGGATTGAAGATTGAGGATTGGGTGTTGAGGATTGAAGAATGAGGATTGAGGATTGAGGATTGAGGATTGAGGGTTGTGGATTGAGGACGAGGACAGGGGGTGGAGTATTGATGTTTGATGTCTGGGGATTCAGGATTGAGGATTGAGAATTGAGGATTGTGGGTTGAGGATTGAAGATTGAGGACTCGGTATTGAGGATTGAAGAGTGAGGATTGAGGAGTGAGGACTGAGGATTGAGGATTCAAGATTGGGTATTGAGGATTGAAGATTGACGATTGAGGATTGAGGATTGAATATTGAGGATTGAGTATTGACGATTGAGTATTTGAGGATTGAAGATTGACGATTGAGGATTGAGGATTGAGGATTGAGGATTGAGGATTGAAGATTGAGTATTGAGTATTGAAGATTGAGGATTGAGGATTGAGGATTGAGGATTGAGGATTGAAGATTGCGTACTGAGGAATGAAGATTAAGATTGAGGATTGAGGATTGAGGATTGGGGATTGAGGATTGAGGACTGAAGATAGAGGATTGCGTATTGAGGATTGAAGATTGAGGATTGAGGATTGAGGATTGAGGATTGAGGATTGAAGATTGAGTGCTGAGGATTGAAGATTAAGATTGAGGATTGAGGATTGAGGATTGAGGATTGAGGATTGAGGATTGAAGATTGAGTATTGAGGATTGAAGATTGAGGATTGAGGATTGAGGATTGAGGATTGAGTATTGAGGATTGAGGATTGAAGATTGAGGATTGGGTATTGAGGATTGAAGAATGAGGATTGAGGATTGAGGATTGAGGATTGAGGATTGAGGATTGAAGACTGAGTATTGAGGATTGAAGATTGAGGATTGAGGAGTGAGTATTGAAGATTGAGGATTTGGGACTGAGGATTGAAGATTGAGGATTGAGGATTGAGGATTGAGGATTGAGGATTGAGGATTGAGGATTGAGGATTGAAGGTTGAGGATTGGGTATTGAAGATTGAAGAATGAGGATTGAGGATTGAGGATTGAGGATTGAGGATAGAAGATTGAGTATTGATGATTGAAGATTGACGATTGAGGATTGAGGATTGAGGATTGAGGATTGAGGATTGATGATTGAGGATTGAAGATTGAGTATTGAGGATTGAAGATTGAGGATTGAGGATTGAGGATTGAGGTTTGAGGATTGAAGATTGAGGATTGAGGATTGAGGATTGAGGATTGAGGATTGAAGATTGAGGATTGGGTATTGAGGATTGAAGAATGAGGATTGAGCATTGAGTATTGAGGATTGAGTATTGACGATTGAGTATTGAGGATTGAAGATTGACGATTGAGGATTGAGGATTGAGGATTGAGGATTGAGGATTGAGGATTGAGGATTGAAGATTGAGTATTGAGTATTGAAGATTGAGGATTGAGGATTGAGGATTGAGGATTGAGGATTGAAGATTGCGTACTGAGGATTGAAGATTATGAATGAGGATTGAGGATTGAGGACTGAGGATTGAGGATTGAGGATTGAAGATTGAGGATTGCGTATTGAGGATAGAACATTGAGGATTGAGGATTGAGTATTGAGGATTGAGGATTGAGGATTGAAGATTGAATATTGATGATTGAGGATTGAGGATCGAGGATTGAGTGTTGTGGATTGAGGACGAGGACTGAGGGTAGAGTATTGATGTTTGAGGTCTGAGGATTGAGGATTGAGGATTGAGAATTGAGGATTGAGGATTGAGGATTGAAGATTGAGGATTGGGTGTTGAGGATTGAAGAATGAAGATTGAGGATTGAGGATTGAAGATTGAATATTGATGATTAAAGATTGAGGGTTGAGGAATCAGGGTTGAACATTGAGTACTGAGTGTTGAGGGTTCAGTGATGAGAATTTATTATTCTGGATAGAGATTTGAAGATTGCACATTGAGTATTGAGTATTGAAAACTGTAAATTGAGGATATTCTATTGAGGATTGAGGATTGACAACTGAATGTTGAGGACTGAGGGCTGAAGATTGAGGATTCAGTATTGAGGATTCAGAATTGAGGTTTGAGGACTGAGGATTGAAGATTGAGTATTGAGGATTGATGATTGAGGATTGAGGATTGAGGATTGAGGATTCAGGATGAGGGCTGAGGGTTGAGGATTGAGGCTTGAGGACTAAGGACAGAGGCTTGAGGATTGAGAATTGAGGATTGACGATTGAGAATTGAAGATTGAGGATTGGGTATTGAGGATCGAAGAATGAGGATTGAGGATTGAGGATTGAGGATTGAGGATTGAATATTGAGGATTGAGGATTGAGGATTGAAGATTGAGAATTGAGGATTGAGCATTGAGGATTGAAGATTGACGATTGACGATTGAGGATTGAGGATTGAGGATTGAGGATTGAGGATTGATGATGGAGGATTGAAGATTGAGTATTGGGTATTGAAGATTGAGGATTGTGGATTGAGGATTGAGGATTGAGGATTGAAGATTGAGGATTGACGGTTGTGGATTGAGGACGAGGACAGGGGGTGGAGTATTGATGTTTGATGTTTGGGGATTCAGGATTGAGGATTGAGAATTGAGGATTGTGGGTTGAGGATTGAAGATTGAGGACTCGGTATTGAGGATTGAAGAGTGAGTATTGAGGAGTGAGGACTGAGGATTGAGGATTGAAGATTGGGTATTGAGGATTGAAGATTGACGATTGAGGATTGAGGATTGAATATTGAGGATTGAGTATTGACGATTGAGTAATGAGGATTGAAGATTGACGATTGAGGATTGAGGATTGAGGATTGAGGATTGAGGATTGAAGATTGAGTATTGAGTATTGAAGATTGAGGATTGAGGATTGAGGATTGAGGATTGAGGATTGAAGATTGCGTACTGAGGATTGAAGATTAAGATTGAGGATTGAGGATTGAGGATTGAGGATTGAGGATTGAGGATTGAAGATAGAGGATTGCGTATTGAGGATTGAAGATTGAGGATTGAGGATTGAGGATTGAGGATTGAGGATTGAAGATTGAGTGCTGAGGATTGAAGATTAAGATTGAGGATTGAGGATTGAGGATTGAGGATTGAGGATTGAGGATTGAAGATTGAGTATTGAGGATTGAAGATTGAGGATTGAGGATTGAGGATTGAGGATTGAGTATTGAGGATTGAGGATTGAAGATTGAGGATTGGGTATTGAGGATTGAAGAATGAGGATTGAGGATTGAGGATTGAGGATTGAGGATTGAGGATTGAAGACTGAGTATTGAGGATTGAAGATTGAGGATTGAGGAGTGAGTATTGAAGATTGAGGATTTGGGACTGAGGATTGAAGATTGAGGATTGAGGATTGAGGATTGAGGATTGAGGATTGAGGATTGAGGATTGAAGGTTGAGGATTGGGTATTGAGGATTGAAGAATGAGGATTGAGGATTGAGGATTGAGGATTGAGGGTAGAAGATTGAGTATTGATGATTGAAGATTGACGATTGAGGGTTGAGGATTGAGGATTGAGGATTGAGGATTGATGATTGAGGATTGAAGATTGAGTATTGAGGATTGAAGATTGAGGATTGAGGATTGAGGATTGAGGTTTGAGGATTGAAGATTGA
Organism: Calliopsis andreniformis; assembly: GCF_051401765.1. Lineage (NCBI taxonomy): Eukaryota > Metazoa > Arthropoda > Insecta > Hymenoptera > Andrenidae > Calliopsis > Calliopsis andreniformis. The sequence goes on along the minus strand of NW_027480444.1, from coordinate 3,231,496 downwards.
GGATTGAGGATTGAGGATTGAGGATTGAGGATTGAAGATTGAGGATTAGGTATTGAGGATTGAAGAATGAGGATTGAGTATTGAGTATTGAGGATTGAGTATTGACGATTGAGTATTGAGGATTGAAGATTGACGATTGAGGATTGAGGATTGAGGATTGAGGATTGAGGATTGAGGATTGAGGATTGAAGATTGAGTATTGAGTATTGAAGATTGAGGATTGAGGATTGAGGATTGAGGATTGAGGATTGAAGATTGCGTACTGAGAATTGAAGATTATGAATGAGGATTGAGGATTGAGGACTGAGGATTGAGGATTGAGGATTGAAGATTGAGGATTGCGTATTGAGGATAGAACATTGAGGATTGAGGATTGAGTATTGAGGATTGAGGATTGAGGATTGAAGATTGAATATTGATGATTGAGGATTGAGGATCGAGGATTGAGTGTTGTGGATTGAGGACGAGGACTGTGGGTAGAGTATTGATGTTTGAGGTCTGAGGATTGAGGATTGAGGATTGAGAATTGAGGATTGAGGATTGAGGATTGAAGATTGAGGATTGGGTGTTGAGGATTGAAGAATGAAGATTGAGGATTGAGGATTGAAGATTGAATATTGATGATTAAAGATTGAGGGTTGAGGAATCAGGGTTGAACATTGAGTACTGAGTGTTGAGGGTTCAGTGATGAGAATTTATTATTCTGGATAGAGATTTGAAGATTGCACATTGAGTATTGAGTATTGAAAACTGTAAATTGAGGATATTCTATTGAGGATTGAGGATTGACAACTGAATGTTGAGGACTGAGGGCTGAAGATTGAGGATTCAGTATTGAGGATTCAGAATTGAGGTTTGAGGACTGAGGATTGAAGATTGAGTATTGAGGATTGATGATTGAGGATTGAGGATTGAGGATTGAGGATTCAGGATGAGGGCTGAGGGTTGAGGATTGAGGCTTGAGGACTAAGGACAGAGGCTTGAGGATTGAGAATTGAGGATTGACGATTGAGGATTGAAGATTGAGGATTGGGTATTGAGGATCGAAGAATGAGGATTGAGGATTGAGGATTGAGGATTGAGGATTGAATATTGAGGATTGAGGATTGAGGATTGAAGATTGAGGATTGAGGATTGAGCATTGAGGATTGAAGATTGACGATTGACGATTGAGGATTGAGGATTGAGGATTGAGGATTGAGGATTGATGATCGAGGATTGAAGATTGAGTATTGGGTATTGAAGATTGAGGATTGTGGATTGAGGATTGAGGATTGAGGATTGAAGATTGCGTACTGAGTGTTAAAGATTAAGATTGAGGATTGAGGATTGAGGATTGAGGATTGAGGATTGAGGGTTGTGGATTGAGGACGAGGACTGGGGGTTGAGTATTGATGTTTGAAGTCTGAGGATTCAGGATTGAGGATTGAGAATTGAGGATTGTGGGTTGAGGATTGAAGATTGAGGATTCGGTATTGAGGATTGAAGAATGAGGATTGAGGAGTGAGGACTGAGGATTGAGGATAGCAGATTGAGTATTGAGGATTGAAGATTGAGGACTGAGGATTGAGGATAGAGGATTGACGATTGAGAATTGAGGGTTGAGGATTGAGGATTGAAGATTGAGTATTGGGTGTTGAGGATGGAAAAATGAGGATTGAGGATTGAGGATTGAGGATTGAGGATTGAAGATTGAGAATTGAGGATTGAAGATTGAGGATTGAGGATTGAGGATTGAGGATTGAGGATTGAGGATTGAGGATTGAGGATTGCGGATAGAAGATTGAGGATTGGGTATTGCGGATTGAACATTGAGGATTGAGGATTGAGGATTGAGGATTGAGGATTGAGGATTGAGAATTGAGGATTGAGGATTGAGGATTGAAGATTGAGGATTGAAGATTGAGGATTGCGTATTCAGGATAGAACATTGAGGATTGAGGATTGAGTATTCAGGATTGAGGATTGAGGATTGAAGATTGAATATTGATGATTGAAGATTGAGGATCGAGGATTGAGTGTTGTGGATTGAGGACGAGGACTGAGGGTAGAGTATTGATGTTTGAGGTCTGAGGATTGAGGATTGAGGATTGAGAATTGAGGATTGAAGATTGAGGATTGAAGATTGAGGATTGGGTGTTGAGGATTGAAGAATGAGGATTGAGGATTGAGGATTGAGGATTGAGGGTTGTGGATTGAGGACGAGGACAGGGGGTGGAGTATTGATGTTTGATGTCTGGGGATTCAGGATTGAGGATTGAGAATTGAGGATTGTGGGTTGAGGATTGAAGATTGAGGACTCGGTATTGAGGATTGAAGAGTGAGGATTGAGGAGTGAGGACTGAGGATTGAGGATTCAAGATTGGGTATTGAGGATTGAAGATTGACGATTGAGGATTGAGGATTGAATATTGAGGATTGAGTATTGACGATTGAGTATTTGAGGATTGAAGATTGACGATTGAGGATTGAGGATTGAGGATTGAGGATTGAGGATTGAAGATTGAGTATTGAGTATTGAAGATTGAGGATTGAGGATTGAGGATTGAGGATTGAAGATTGAGGATTGGGTATTGAGGATTGAAGAATGAGGACTGAGGATTGAGGATTGAGGATTGAGTATTGAAGATTGAGGATTGAGGATTGAAGATTGAGGATTGGGTGTTGAGGATTGAAGAATGAAGATTGAGGATTGAGGATTGAAGATTGAATATTGATGATTAAAGATTGAGGGTTGAGGAATCAGGGTTGAACATTGAGTACTGAGTGTTGAGGGTTCAGTGATGAGAATTTATTATTCTGGATAGAGATTTGAAGATTGCACATTGAGTATTGAGTATTGAAAACTGTAAATTGAGGATATTCTATTGAGGATTGAGGATTGACAACTGAATGTTGAGGACTGAGGGCTGAAGATTGAGGATTCAGTATTGAGGATTCAGAATTGAGGTTTGAGGACTGAGGATTGAAGATTGAGTATTGAGGATTGATGATTGAGGATTGAGGATTGAGGATTGAGGATTCAGGATGAGGGCTGAGGGTTGAGGATTGAGGCTTGAGGACTAAGGACAGAGGCTTGAGGATTGAGAATTGAGGATTGACGATTGAGGATTGAAGATTGAGGATTGGGTATTGAGGATCGAAGAATGAGGATTGAGGATTGAGGATTGAGGATTGAGGATTGAATATTGAGGATTGAGGATTGAGGATTGAAGATTGAGGATTGAGGATTGAGCATTGAGGATTGAAGATTGACGATTGACGATTGAGGATTGAGGATTGAGGATTGAGGATTGAGGATTGATGATGGAGGATTGACGATTGAGTATTGGGTATTGAAGATTGAGGATTGTGGATTGAGGATTGAGGATTGAGGATTGAAGATTGCGTACTGAGGGTTAAAGATTAAGATTGAGGATTGAGGATTGAGGATTGAGGATTGAGGGTTGTGGATTGAGGACGAGGACTGGGGGTTGAGTATTGATGTTTGAAGTCTGAGGATTCAGGATTGAGGATTGAGAATTGAGGATTGTGGGTTGAGGATTGAAGATTGAGGATTCGGTATTGAGGATTGAAGAATGAGGATTGAGGAGTGAGGACTGAGGATTGAGGATAGCAGATTGAGTATTGAGGATTGAAGATTGAGGACTGAGGATTGAGGATAGAGGATTGACGATTGAGAATTGAGGGTTGAGGATTGAGGATTGAAGATTGAGTATTGGGTGTTGAGGATTGAAAAATGAGGATTGAGGATTGAGGATTGAGGATTGAGGATTGAAGATTGAGAATTGAGGATTGAAGATTGAGGATTGAGGATTGAGGATTGAGGATTGAGGATTGAGGATTGAGGATTGAGGATTGAGGATTGCGGATAGAAGATTGAGGATTGGGTATTGCGGATTGAACATTGAGGATTGAGGATTGAGGATTGAGGATTGAGGATTGAGGATTGAGAATTGAGGATTGAGGATTGAGGATTGAAGATTGAGGATTGGGTATTGAGGATTGAAGAATGAGGATTGAGGATTGAGGATTGAGGATTGAGGATTGAGGATTGAAGACTGAGTATTGAGGATTGAAGATTGAGGATTAAGGAGTGAGTATTGAAGATTGAGGATTTGGGACTGAGGATTGAAGATTGAGGATTGAGGACTGAGGATTGAGGATTGAAGATTGAGGATTGAGGATTGAAGATTGAGGATTGGGTATTGAGGATTGAAGAATGAGGACTGAGGATTGAGGATTGAGGATTGAGTATTGAAGATTGAGTATTGTGGATTGAAGATTGACGATTGAGTATTGTGGTATGAGGATTGAGGATTGAGGATTGAGGATTGAGGATTGAAGATTGAGTATTGAGGATTGAAGATTGAGGATTGAGGATTGAGGATTGAGGATTGAGGATTGAGGATTGAAGATTGAGTATTGAGGATTGAAGATTGAGAATTGAGGACCGAGGATTGAGGATTGAGGATTGCGTATTGAGGATAGAACATTGAGGATTGAGGATTGAGTATTGAGGATTGAGGATTGAGGATTGAAGATTGAATATTGATGATTGAAGATTGAGGATCGAGGATTGAGTGTTGTGGATTGAGGACGAGGACTGAGGGTAGAGTATTGATGTTTGAGGTCTGAGGATTGAGGATTGAGGATTGAGAATTGAGGATTGAAGATTGAGGATTGAAGATTGAGGATTGGGTGTTGAGGATTGAAGAATGAGGATTGAGGATTGAGGATTGAGGATTGAGGGTTGTGGATTGAGGACGAGGACTGGGGGTTGAGTATTGATGTTTGATGTCTGAGGATTCAGGATTGAGGATTGAGAATTGAGGATTGTGGGTTCAGGATTGAAGATTGAGGATTCGGTATTGAGGATTGAAGAATGAGGATTGAGGAGTGAGGACTGAGGATTGAGGATTGCAGAATGAGTATTGAGGATTGAAGATTGAGGACTGAGGATTGAGTATTGAGGATTGACGATTGAGAGTTGAGGATTGAGGATTGAGGATTGAAGATTGAGTATTGGATGTTGAGGATTGAAAAATGAGGATTGAGGATTGAGGATTGAGGACTGAGGATTGAAGATTGAGTATTGAGGATTGAAGATTGAGGATTGAGGATTGAGGACTGAGGATTGAGGATTGAGGATTGAGGATTGCGGATAGAAGATTGAGGATTGGGTATTGCGGATTGAACATTGAGGATTGAGGATTGAGGATTGAGGATTGAGGATTGAGGATTGAAGACTGAGTATTGAGGATTGAAGATTGAGGATTGAGGAGTGAGTATTGAAGATTGAGGATTTGGGACTGAGGATTGAAGATTGAGGATTGAGGACTGAGGATTGAGGATTGAGGATTGAGGATTGAGGATTGAAGATTGAGGATTGGGTATTGAGGATTGAAGAATGAGGACTGAGGATTGAGGATTGAGGATTGAGTATTGAAGATTGAGTATTGTGGATTGAAGATTGACGATTGAGTATTGTGGTTTGAGGATTGAGGATTGAGGATTGAGGATTGAGGATTGAAGATTGAGTATTGAGGATTGAAGATTAAGGATTGAGGATTGAGGATTGAGGATTGAGGATTGAATATTGAGGATTGAGGATTGAGGATTGAGGATTGAGGATTGAAGATTGAGGATTGGGTATTGAGGATTGAAGATTGAGGATTGAGTATTGAGTATTGAGGATTGAGGATTGAAGATTGGGTATTGGGGATTGAAGATTGACGATTGAGGATTGAGGATTGAGTATTGAGGATTGAGTATTGACGATTGAGTATTGAGGATTGAAGATTGACGATTGAGGATTGAGGATTGAGGATTGAGGATTGAGGATTGAAGGTTGAGTATTGAGTATGGAAGGTTGAGGATTGAGGATTGGGGATTGAGGATTGAGGATTGAAGATTGCGTACTGAGGATTGAAGATTAAGATTGAGGATTGAGGATTGAGGATTGAGGATTGAGGATTGAGGATTGAAGATTGAGGATTGCGTATTGAGGATTGAAGATTGAGGATTGAGGATTGAGGATTGAGGATTGAGGATTGAAGATTGAGTACTGAGGATTGAAGATTAAGATTGAGGATTGGGGATTGAGGATTGAGGATTGAGGATTGAGAATTGAGAATTGAGTATGAGGACTGAGGGTTGAGTATTGAGGCTTGAGGTATGAGGATGGAGGATGAGGGCTGAGGGCTGAGGATTGAGGTTTGAGGATTGCAGATTGAGTATTGAGGATTGAAGATTGAGGATTCAGGATTGAGGATTGAGGATTGAGGTTTGAGGATTGAGGATTGAGGATTGAAGATTGAGTATTGAGGATCGAAGATTGAGGATTGAGGATTGAGGATTGAGGATTGAGGATTGAACATTGAAGATTGAGGATTGGGGATTGAGGATTGACGATTGACGATTGAGTATTGAGGATTGAAGATTGACTATTGATGACTGAAGATTGAGGATTGAGGATTGAGGGTTGAGGATTGAGGACGAGGACTGACGGTTGAGGATTGAGGTTTGAGGATTGAGGTTTGAGGACTGAGGACTGAGGCTTGAGGATTGAGGATTGAGCATTGAGTATTGAAGATTGAGGACTGGCGATTGAGGATTGAAGATTGAGGATTAAGGATGGAGGAATGGCGATTGAGGATGTAGGATTGGAGATTGATTATTGATGATTGAAGATTGAGAATTGATGATTGAGGATTGAGAATTGAGAATTGATGATGAGGACTGAGGGTTGAGGATTGAGGTTTGAGGAACGAGGATTGAGGATTGAGGATTGAGGACTAAGGATTGACGATTGAGAATTGAAGATTGAGGATTGATGACTGAGGATTGAGGACTGAGGATTGAGGATTGAGGATTGATGGTTGAAGATTGGGTATTGAGGATTGAATATTGAGGATTGAGGATTGAGGATTGAGGATTGAGGATTGAAGATTGATGACTGGGGATTGAGGATTGAAGGATGATGATTAAGGATTGAAGATTATTGAAGATTGATGATTAAGGATTGAAGATTGTGGATTGAGGATCTAGGATTGGAGATTGATTATTGAGGATTGAGGATTGAGGATTGAGGATTGAGGATTGAGGATTGAGTATTGAAGATTGAGGATTGATGATTGAGGATTGAGGATTGAGTATTGGAGATTGAGTATTGATCACTGATGATTGAAGATTGAGGATTGAGGATTGAGGATTGAGGATTGAAGATTGAATATTGAGGATTGAAGATTGAGGGTTGAGGATTGAGGATTGAGAATTGAGAATTGAGGATGAGGACTGAGGGTTGAGGATTGAGGTTTGAGGAATGAGGATTGAGGACTGAAGATTGACGATTGAGTATTGAAGATTGAGGATTTATGACTGAGGTTTGAGGATTGAGGATTGAGGATTGAGGTCTGAGGATTGAAGATAGAGTACTGAAGGATTGAATATTGTGGATTGAAGGTTGAGGATTGAGGATTGAGGATTGAGGATGGAGTATGAGGACTGACGGTTGAGGATTGAGGTTTGAGGATTGAGGATTGAGGACTGAGGATTGAGGATTGAGTATTGAGAATTGAGGATTGATGGTTGAGTATTGAGGATTGATGGCTGAGTGTTGTGCGTTGAGTATTGAGGATTGAGGATTGAGGATAGAGGATAGAGGATTGAGGATTGAAGATTGAGTTGTGATGATTGAATATTGAGGATTGAGGATTGATGTTTAAGGATTGAGGACGAGGACTGACGGTTGAGGATTGAGGTTTGAGGATTGAGGATTGAGGATTGGGGACTGAGGATTGAGGATTGAGGATTGGGCATTGAGGATTGAAGATTGATGACTGGGGATTGAGGATTGAAGGTTGGTGATTAAGGATTGAAGATTATTGAAGATTGATGATTAAGGATTGAAGATTGGGGATTGAGGATCTAGGATTGGAGATTGATTATTGAGGATTGAAGATTGAGGATTGAGGATTGAGGATTGAGAATTGAGAATTGAGGATGAGGACTGAGTGTTGAGGATTGAGGTTTGCGGAATGAGGATTGTGGGTTGAGGATTGAGGATTGAGGATTGAGGGTTGAGGATTGAGTATTGAAGATTGAGTATTGATGCCTGAGGATTGAGGATTGAGGATTGAGGATTGAGGATTGAGGATTGAAGATTGAGTATTGGGGATTGAAGGTTGAGGATTGAGGATTGAGGATTGAGGATGGAGAATGAGGACTGACGGTTGAGGATTGAGGTTTGAGGATTGAGGATTGAGTATTGGGGACTGAGGATTGAGGATTGAGGATTGAGCATTGAGGATTGAATATTGAGGACTGGGGATTGAGAATTGTAGATTGAGGATTAAGGATTGAAGATTGGGGATTCAGGATCTAGGTTTGGAGATTGACTATTGAGGGTTGAAGATTGAGGATTAAGGATTGAGGATTGAGAATTGAGAATTGAGTATGAGGACTGAGGGTTGAGTATTGAGGCATGAGGTATGAGGATTGAGGGTTGAGGATTGAGGATTGAGGATTGAGTACTGAGGATTGAGTATTGAAGATTGAGTATTGATGCCTGAGGATTGAGGCTTGAGGATTGAGGATTGAGGATCGAGGATTGAAGATTGAGTATTGGGGATTGAAGATTGAGGATTGAGGATTGAGTGTTGAGGATGGAGGATGAGGGCTGAGTGTTGAGGATTGAGGTTTGAGGACTGAGGACTGAGGATTGATGATTGAGAATTGAGGATTGAGGATTGAGGATTGAAGATTGAGGATTGCGTATTGTGGATTGAAGAATGAGGATTGAGGATTGAGGATTGAGGGTTGAGGATTGAGGATTGAAGATTGAGGATTGGGTATTGAGGATTGAAGAATGAGGATTGAGGATTGAGGATTGAGGATTGAGGATTGAAGATTGAGTATTGAGGATTGAAGATTGAGGATTGAGGATTGAGGATTGAGGATCGAGTATTGAAGATTGAGTATGGTGGATTGAAGATTGAAGATTGAGTATTGAGGGTTGAGGATTGAGGATTGAAGATTGAGTACTAAGGATGGAGGATTGGGGATTGAGGATGTAGGATTGGAGATTGATTATTGATGATTGAAGATTGAGAATTGATGATTGAGGATTGAGGATTGAGGATTGGGGATTGAGGATTGAGCATTGAGGTTTGAGGACTGAGGGCTGAGGATTGAGGATTGAGGATTGAGGATTGAGGATGAGGGCTGAGGGTTGAGGATTAAGGCTTGAGGACTGAGGACTGAGGATTGAGGATTGAGAATTGAGGATTTAGGATTGAGGATTGAAGATTGAGGATTGGGTATTGAGGATTGAAGAATGAGGATTGAGGATTGAGGATTCAGTATTGACGATTGAGTATTGATCACTGAGGATTGAGGATTGAGTATTGAGGATTGAAGATTGAATATATTGGATTGAAGATTCAGGATTGAGGATTGTGTATTGAGGATGGAGGATGAGGGCTGAGGGCTGAGGATTGAGGTTTGAGGATTGCAGATTGAGTATTGAGGGTTGAAGATTGAGGATTCAGGGTTGAGGATTGAGGATCGAGGATTGAGGATTGAGGATTGAGGATTGAAGATTGAGTATTGAGGATTGACGGTTGAGGATTGAGTATTGAGGATTGAAGATTGACTATTGATGGTTGAAGATTGAGGATTGAGGATTGAGGGTTGAGGATTGAGGACGAGGACTGAGGACTGAGGCTTGAGGATTGAGGATTGAGCATTGAGTATTGAAGATTGAGGACTGGCGATTGAGGATTGAAGATTGAGGATTAAGGATGGAGGAATGGCGATTGAGGATGTAGGATTGGAGATAGATTATTGATGATTGAAGATTGAGAATTGATGATTGAGGATTGAGAATTGAGAATTGATGATGAGGAATGAGGGTTGAGGATTGAGGTTTGAGGAACGAGGATTGAGGATTGAGGATTGAGGATTGAGGATCGAGGATTGAAGATTGAGTATTGAGGATTGAAGATTGAGGATTGAGGATTGAGGGTTGAGGATGCAGGATGAGGGCTGAGTGTTGAGGATTGAGGTTTGAGGACTGAGGACTGAGGATTGATGATTGAGAATTGAGGATTGAGGATTGAGGACTGAAGATTGAGTATTGGGTATTGAGGATTGAAGAATGAGGATTGAGGATTGAGGATTGAGGATTGAAGGTTGAGTATTGAGGATTGAATATTGAGGATTGAGGATTGAGGATTGAATATTGAGGATTGAGGATTGAGGATTGAGGATTGATGATTGAGGATTGAGTATTGAAGATTGAGGATTGATGATTGAGGATTGAGGATTGAGTATTGAAGATTGAGTATTGATCACTGAAGATTGAAGATTGAGGATTGAGGATTGAGGATTGAGGATTGAAGATTGAATATTGAGGATTGAAGATTGAGGGTTGAGGATTGAGGATTGAGAATTGAGAATTGAGGATGAGGACTGAGGGTTGAGGATTGAGGTTTGAGGAATGAGGATTGAGGACTGAAGATTGACGATTGAGTATTGAAGATTGAGGATTTATGACTGAGGTTTGAGGATTGAGGATTGAGGATTGAGGTCTGAGGATTGAAGATTGAGTACTGAGGATTGAATATTGAGGATTGAAGGTTGAGGATTGAGGATTGAGGATTGAGGATGGAGTATGAGGACTGACGGTTGAGGATTGAGGTTTGAGGATTGAGGATTGAGGATTGAGGACTGAGGATTGAGGATTGAGTATTGAGAATTGAGGATTGATGGTTGAGTATTGAGGATTGATGGCTGAGGGTTGTGTGTTGAGTATTGAGGATTGAGGATTGAGGATTGAGGATAGAGGATTGAGGATTGAAGATTGAGTTGTGATGATTGAATATTGAGGATTGAGGATTGACGTTTAAGAATTGAGGACGAGGACTGACGGTTGAGGATTGAGGTTTGAGGATTGAGGATTGAGGACTGAGGACTGAGGATTGAGGATTGAGGATTGGGCATTGAGGATTGAAGATTGATGACTGGGGATTGAGGATTGAGGTTTGCGGAATGAGGATTGTGGGTTGAGGATTGAGGATTGAGGATTGAGGGTTGAGGATTGAGTATTGAAGATTGAGTATTGATGCCTGAGGATTGAGGATTGAGGATTGAGGATTGAGGATTGAGGATTGAAGATTGAGTATTGGGGATTGAAGGTTGAGGATTGAGGATTGAGGATTGAGGATTGAGGATTGAAGATTGAGTATTGGGGATTGAAGGTTGAGGATTGAGGATTGAGGATTGAGGCTGGAGAATGAGGACTGACGGTTGAGGATTGAGGTTTGAGGATTGAGGATTGAGTATTGGGGACTGAGGATTGAGGATTGAGGATTGAGCATTGAGGATTGAAGATTGAGGACTGGGGATTGAGAATTGTAGATTGAGGATTAAGGATTGAAGATTGGGGATTGAGGATCTAGGATTGGATATTGATTATTGAGGATTGAAGATTGAGGATTGAGGATTGAGGATTGAGAATTGAGAATTGAGTATGAGGACTGAGGGTTGAGTATTGAGGCTTGAGGTATGAGGATTGAGGGTTGAGGATTGAGGATTGAGTATTGAGGATTGAGTATTGAAGGTTGAGTATTGATGCCTGAGGATTGAGGCTTGATGATTGAGGATTGAGGATCGAGGATTGAAGATGGAGTATTGGGGATTGAATATTGAGGATTGAGGATTGAGGGTTGAGGATGGAGGATGAGGGCTGAGTGTTGAGGATTGAGGTTTGAGGGCTGAGGACTGAGGATTGATGATTGAGAATTGAGGATTGAGGATTGAGGATTGAAGATTGAGGATTGCGTATTGAGGATTGAAGAATGAGGATTGAGGATTGAGGATTGAAGATTGAGTACTGAAGATTGAAGATTGAGAATTGAGGATTGAGGATTGAGGATTGAGGATGAGGGCTGAGGGTTCAGGATTGAGGTTTGAGGACTGAGGATTGAGGATTGAGGATTGAGGATTGAAGATTGAGGATTGGGTATTGAGGATTGAAGTATGAGGATTGTGGATTGAGGATTGAGGATTGAGGATTGAATATTGACGATTGGGGACTGAGTGTTGAGGGTTGAATGATGAGAATTGATGTTTGTGGATAGAGATTTGAAGATTGCAGATTGAGTATTGAGTATTGAAAACTGTGAATTGATGATATTCTATTGAGGATTGAGGATTGACAACTGATTGTTGAGGACTGAGGGCTGAAGCTTGAGGATTCAGGATTGAGGATTCAGGATTGTGGTTTCAGGAGAGAGGACTGAAGATTGAGGATTGAGGATTGAGAATTGAGGATTGAGGGTTGAAGATTGAGGATTGAGGATTGAGGATTGAGGATTGAATATTGAGTATTGAGGATTGAAGATTGTGGATTGAGGATTGAGGACTGAGGATTGAGGATTGAAGACTGAGTGTTGAGGGTTGAGTGATGAGAATTGATGTTTGTGGATAGAGATTTGAAGATTGCAGGTTGAGTATTGAGTATTGAAAACTGTGAATTGATGATATTCTCTTGAGGATTGAGGATTGACAACTGATTGTTGAGGACTGAGGGCTGAAGGTTGAGGATTCAGGATTGAGGATTCAGGATTGTGGTTTGAGGACCGAGGATTGAAGATTGAGTATTGAGGATTGAGAATTGAAGATTGAGGATTGAGTATTGGTGGTTGTGGATTGAGGACGAGGACTGACGGTTGAGCATTGATGTTTCAGGTCTGAGGATTGAGGATTGAGGATTGAGAATTGAGGATTGAGGATTGAAGATTGAGGATTGGGTATTGCGTATTGAAGAATGAGGATTGAGTATTGAGTATTGAGGATTGAGGGTTGAAGATTAAGTATTGTGGATTGAGGATTGACGATTGAGGATTGAGGATTGAGGATTGAGGATTGAGGATTGAGGATTGAGGATTCAAGATTGAGTATTGAGGATTGAAGATTGAGGATTGAGGATTGAGGATTGGGGATTGAGGATTGAAGATTGAGTACTGAGGATTGAAGATTAAGATTGAGGATTGAGGATTGAGGATTGAGGATTGAGGATTGAGGATTGAAGGTTGAGTATTGAGGATTGGAGATTGAGGATAGAGGATTGAGGATTGACGATTGAGGATTGACGATTGAGGATTGAAGATTGAGTACTGAGGATTAAAGATTATGATTGAGGATTGAGGGTTGAGGACTGAGGATAGAGGATTGAGGATTGACGATTGAGGATTGAAGATTGAGAACTGAGGATTGAAGATTAAGATTGAGGGTTGAGGATTGAGGACTGAGGATTGAGGATTGAGGATTGAAGTTTCAGTATTGAGGATTGAAGTTTGAGAATTGAGGATTGAGGATTGAACATTGAGGACTGAGTGTTGAGGGTTGTGTGATGGGAATTGATGATTGTGGATAGAGATTTGAAGATTGCAGATTGAGTATTGAGTATTGAAAACTGTGAATTGAGTATATCCTATTGATGATTGAGGATTGACAACTGATTGTTGAGGACTGAGGGCTGAAGATTGAGGGTTCCGGATTGAGGATTCAGAATTGAAATTTGAGGACTGAGCATTGAGGAATGAAGATTGAGTACTGAAGATTGAAGATTGAGAATTGAGGATTGAGGATTGAGGATTGAGGATGAGGGCTGAGGGTTGAGGATTGAGGTTTGAGGACTGAGGACTGAGGATTGAGGATTGAGAATTGAGGATAGAGGATTGAGGGTTGAAGATTGAGGATTGGGTATTGAGTATTGAAGAATGAGGATTGAGGATTGAGGATTGAGGATTGAGGATTGAAGATTGAGTATTGAGGTTTGAAGATTGACGATCGAGGATTGAGAATTGAGGATTGAGTATTAAGGATTGAGGATTGAAGATTGAGTATTGAGGATTGAAAGTTGAGGATTGTGGATTGAGGATTGAGGATTGAGGATTGAATATTGACGATTGGGGACTGAGTGTTGAGGGTTGAATGATGAGAATTGATGTTTGTGGATAGAGATTTGAAGATTGCAGATTGAGTATTGAGTATTGAAAACTGTGAATTGATGATATTCTATTGAGGATTGAGGATTGACAACTGATTGTTGAGGACTGAGGGCTGAAGCTTGAGGATTCAGGATTGAGGATTCAGGATTGAGGTTTCAGGAGAGAGGACTGAAGATTGAGGATTGAGGATTGAGAATTGAGGATTGAGGGTTGAAGATTGAGGATTGAGGATTGAGGATTGAGGATTGAATATTGAGTATTGAGGATTGAAGATTGTGGATTGAGGATTGAGTGTTGAGGATTGAGGACGAGGACTGACGGTTGAGGATTGAGGTTTGAGGATTGAGGATTGAGGACTGAGGATTGAGGATTGAGGATTGAGCATTGAGGATTGAAGATTGAGGACTGAGGATTGAGGACTGAAGGTTGAGGATTAAGGATTGAGAATTGGGGATTGAGGATCTACGATTGGATATTGATTAAAGAGGATTGAGGATTGAGGATTGAGGATTGTGGATTGAATATTGAGTACTGAGGATTGAAGATTAAGGTTGAGGGTTGAGGATTGAGGATTGAGGATTGAGGATTGAAGATTGAGTATTGAGGATTGAAGATTGAGGATTGAGGATTGAGGATTGAGGATTGAGGATTGAGGACTGCGGATTGATGATTGAGGATTGGGTATTGAGGATTGAAGAATGAGGATTGAGGATTGAGGATTGAGGATTGAGGATTGAGGATTGAAGACTGAGTATTGAGGATTGAAGATTGAGGATTGAGGAGTGAGTATTGAAGATTGAGGATTTGTGACTGAGGATTGATGATTGAGGATTGAGGATTGAGGATTGAAGATTGAGTATTGAGTATTGAAGATTGAGGTTTGAGGATTGAGGATTGAGGATTGAGGATTGAAGATTGCGTACTGAGGATTGAAGATTAAGATTGAGGATTGAGGATTGAGGATTGAGGATTGAGGATTGAGGATTGAAGATTGAGGATTGCGTATTGAGGATAGAACATTGAGGATTGAGGATTGAGTATTGAGGATTGAGGATAGAGGATTGAAGATTGAATATTGATGATTGAAGATTGAGGATCGAGGATTGAGTGTTGTGGATTGAGGACGAGGACTGAGGGTAGAGTATTGATGTTTGAGGTCTGAGGATTGAGGATTGAGGATTGAGAATTGAGGATTGAGGATTGGGGATTGAAGATTGAGGATTGGGTGTTGAGGATTGAAGAATGGGGATTGAGGATTGAGGATTGAGTATTGAGGATTGAAGACTGAATATTGAGGATTGAAGATTGAGGATTGAGGATTGAGGGCTGAGGATTGAGGATTGAGGATTGCGGATAGAAGATTGAGGATTGGGTATTGCGGATTGGACATTGAGGATTGAGGATTGAGGATTGAGGATTGAGGATTGACGACTGAAGATTGAATATTGATGATTGAAGATTGAGGATTGAGGATTGAGAATTGAGGATTGAGGATTGGGGATTGAAGATTGAGGATTGGGTGTTGAGGATTGAAGAATGGGGATTGAGGATTGAGGATTGAGTATTGAGGATTGAAGACTGAATATAGAGGATTGAAGATTGAGGATTGAGGATTGAGGGCTGAGGATTGAGGATTGAGGATTGCGGATAGAAGATTGAGGATTGGGTATTGCGGATTGGACATTGAGGATTGAGGATTGAGGATTGAGGATTGAGGATTGACGACTGAAGATTGAATATTGATGATTGAAGATTGAGGATTGAGGATTGATGGTTGTGGATTGAGGACGAGGACTGAGAGTTGACCATTGCTGTTTGAGGTCTGAGGATTGAGGATTGAGGATTGAGAATTGAGGATTGAGGATTGAGGATTGAAGATTGAGGATTGGGTATTGAGGATTGAAGTATGAGGATTGAGGATTGAGGATTGAGGATTGAGGATTGAAGATTGAGTGTTGAGGATTGCAGATTGACGGTTTCGGATTGAGGATTGAGGATTGAGGATTGAGGATTGAGGATTGAGTATTGAAGGTTGAGTATTGAGGATTGAAGATTGAGGATTGAGGATTGAGGATTGAGGATTGAGGATTGAATATTGAGTACTGAGGATTGAAGATTAAGGTTGAGGGTTGAGGATTGAGGATTGAGGATTGAGGATTGAAGATTGAGTATTGAGGATTGAAGATTGAGGATTGAGGATTGAGGATTGAGGATTGAGGATTGAGGACTGCGGATTGATGATTGAGGATTGGGTATTGAGGATTGAAGAATGAGGATTGAGGATTGAGGATTGAGGATTGAGGATTGAGGATTGAAGACTGAGTATTGAGGATTGAAGATTGAGGATTGAGGAGTGGGTATTGAAGATTGAGGATTTGGGACTGAGGATTGATGATTGAGGATTGAGGATTGAGGATTGAAGATTGAGTATTGAGTATTGAAGATTGAGGTTTGAGGATTGAGGATTGAGGATTGAGGATTGAAGATTGCGTACTGAGGATTGAAGATTAAGATTGAGGATTGAGGATTGAGGATTGAGGATTGAGGATTGAGGATTGAAGATTGAGGATTGCGTATTGAGGATAGAACATTGAGGATTGAGGATTGAGTATTGAGGATTGAGGATTGAGGATTGAAGATTGAATATTGATGATTGAAGATTGAGGATCGAGGATTGAGTGTTGTGGATTGAGGACGAGGACTGAGGGTAGAGTATTGATGTTTGAGGTCTGAGGATTGAGGATTGAGGATTGAGAATTGAGGATTGAGGATTGGGGATTGAAGATTGAGGATTGGGTGTTGAGGATTGAAGAATGGGGATTAAGGATTGAGGATTGAGTATTGAGGATTGAAGACTGAATATTGAGGATTGAAGATTGAGGATTGAGGATTGAGGGCTGAGGATTGAGGATTGAGGATTGCGGATAGAAGATTGAGGATTGGGTATTGCGGATTGGACATTGAGGATTGAGGATTGAGGATTGAGGATTGAGGATTGACGACTGAAGATTGAATATTGATGATTGAAGATTGAGGATTGAGGATTGATGGTTGTGGATTGAGGACGAGGACTGAGAGTTGACCATTGCTGCTTGAGGTCTGAGGATTGAGGATTGAGGATTGAGAATTGAGGATTGAGGATTGAGGATTGAAGATTGAGGATTGGGTATTGAGGATTGAAGAATGAGGATTGAGGATTGAGGACTGAGGATTGAGGATTGAAGACTGAGTGTTGAGGGTTGAGTGATGAGAATTGATGTTGGTGGATAGAGATTTGAAGATTGCAGATTGAATATTGAGTATTGAAAACTGTGAATTGATGATATTCTCTTGAGGATTGAGGTTTGACAACTGATTGTTGAGGACTGAGGGCTGAAGGTTGAGGATTCAGGATTGAGGATTCAGGATTGTGGTTTGAGGGCCGAGGATTGAGGATTGAGGATTGAGGATTGAGAATTGAAGATTGAGGATTGAGTATTGGGGGTTGTGGATTGAGGACGAGGACTGACGGTTGAGTATTGATGTTTGAGGTCTGAGGATTGAGGATTGAGGATTGAGAATTGAGGACTGAGGATTGAAGATTGAGGATTGGGTATTGAGGATTGAAGAATGAGGATTGAGTATCGAGTATTGAGGGTTGAGGATTGAAGATTGAGTATTGAGGATTGAAGACTGACGACTGAGGATTGAGGATTGAGGATTGAGGATTGAGGATTGAGGATTGAGGATTGAGGATTGAGGATTCAAGATTGAGTATTGAGGATTGAAGATTGAGGATTGAGGATTGAGGATTGAGGATTGAGGGTTGAAGATTGAGTACTGACGATTGAAGATTAAGATTGAGGATTGAGGATTGAGGATTGAGGATTGAGGATTGAGGATTGAGGATTGAGTATTGAGGATTGAAGATTGAGGATAGAGGATTGAGGATTGAGGGTTGAGGATTGAAGATTGAGTACTGAGGATTGAAGATTAAGATTGAGGATTGAGGATTGAGGATTGAGGATTGAAGATTGAGTATTGGGGATTGAAGGTTGAGGATTGAGGATTGAGGATTGAGGCTGGAGAATGAGGACTGACGGTTGAGGATTGAGGTTTGAGGTTTGAGGATTGAGTATTGGGGACTGAGGATTGAGGATTGAGGATTGAGCATTGAGGATTGAAGATTGAGGACTGGGGATTGAGAATTGTAGATTGAGGATTAAGGATTGAAGATTGGGGATTGAGGATCTAGGATTGGATATTGATTATTGAGGATTGAAGATTGAGGATTGAGGATTGAGGATTGAGAATTGAGAATTGAGTATGAGGACTGAGGGTTGAGTATTGAGGCTTGAGGTATGAGGATTGAGGGTTGAGGATTGAGGATTGAGTATTGAGGATTGAGTATTGAAGGTTGAGTATTGATGCCTGAGGATTGAGGCTTGATGATTGAGGATTGAGGATCGAGGATTGAAGATGGAGTATTGGGGATTGAATATTGAGGATTGAGGATTGAGGGTTGAGGATGGAGGATGAGGGCTGAGTGTTGAGGATTGAGGTTTGAGGGCTGAGGACTGAGGATTGATGATTGAGAATTGAGGATTGAGGATTGAGGATTGAAGATTGAGGATTGCGTATTGAGGATTGAAGAATGAGGATTGAGGATTGAGGATTGAAGATTGAGTACTGAAGATTGAAGATTGAGAATTGAGGATTGAGGATTGAGGATTGAGGATGAGGGCTGAGGGTTCAGGATTGAGGTTTGAGGACTGAGGATTGAGGATTGAGGATTGAGGATTGAAGATTGAGGATTGGGTATTGAGGATTGAAGTATGAGGATTGTGGATTGAGGATTGAGGATTGAGGATTGAATATTGACGATTGGGGACTGAGTGTTGAGGGTTGAATGATGAGAATTGATGTTTGTGGATAGAGATTTGAAGATTGCAGATTGAGTATTGAGTATTGAAAACTGTGAATTGATGATATTCTATTGAGGATTGAGGATTGACAACTGATTGTTGAGGACTGAGGGCTGAAGCTTGAGGATTCAGGATTGAGGATTCAGGATTGTGGTTTCAGGAGAGAGGACTGAAGATTGAGGATTGAGGAGTGAGAATTGAGGATTGAGGGTTGAAGATTGAGGATTGAGGATTGAGGATTGAGGATTGAATATTGAGTATTGAGGATTGAAGATTGTGGATTGAGGATTGAGGACTGAGGATTGAGGATTGAAGACTGAGTGTTGAGGGTTGAGTGATGAGAATTGATGTTTGTGGATAGAGATTTGAAGATTGCAGGTTGAGTATTGAGTATTGAAAACTGTGAATTGATGATATTCTCTTGAGGATTGAGGATTGACAACTGATTGTTGAGGACTGAGGGCTGAAGGTTGAGGATTCAGGATTGAGGATTCAGGATTGTGGTTTGAGGACCGAGGATTGAAGATTGAGTATTGACTATTGAGAATTGAAGATTGAGGATTGAGTATTGGTGGTTGTGGATTGAGGACGAGGACTGACGGTTGAGCATTGATGTTTCAGGTCTGAGGATTGAGGATTGAGGATTGAGAATTGAGGATTGAGGATTGAAGATTGAGGATTGGGTATTGCGGATTGAAGAATGAGGATTGAGTATTGAGTATTGAGGATTGAGGGTTGAAGATTAAGTATTGTGGATTGAGGATTGACGATTGAGGATTGAGGATTGAGGATTGAGGATTGAGGATTGAGGATTGAGGATTCAAGATTGAGTATTGAGGATTGAAGATTGAGGATTGAGGATTGAGGATTGGGGATTGAGGATTGAAGATTGAGTACTGAGGATTGAAGATTAAGATTGAGGATTGAGGATTGAGGATTGAGGATTGAGGATTGAGGATTGAAGGTTGAGTATTGAGGATTGGAGATTGAGGATAGAGGATTGAGGATTGACGATTGAGGATTGACGATTGAGGATTGAAGATTGAGTACTGAGGATTAAAGATTATGATTGAGGATTGAGGGTTGAGGACTGAGGATAGAGGATTGAGGATTGACGATAGAGGATTGAAGATTGAGAACTGAGGATTGAAGATTAAGATTGAGGGTTGAGGATTGAGGACTGAGGATTGAGGATTGAAGTTTCAGTATTGAGGATTGAAGTTTGAGAATTGAGGATTGAGGATTGAACATTGAGGACTGAGTGTTGAGGGTTGTGTGATGGGAATTGATGATTGTGGATAGAGATTTGAAGATTGCAGATTGAGTATTGAGTATTGAAAACTGTGAATTGAGTATATCCTATTGATGATTGAGGATTGACAACTGATTGTTGAGGACTGAGGGCTGAAGATTGAGGGTTCCGGATTGAGGATTCAGAATTGAAATTTGAGGACTGAGCATTGAGGAATGAAGATTGAGTACTGAAGATTGAAGATTGAGAATTGAGGATTGAGGATTGAGGATTGAGGGTGAGGGCTGAGGGTTGAGGATTGAGGTTTGAGGACTGAGGACTGAGGATTGAGGATTGAGAATTGAGGATAGAGGATTGAGGGTTGAAGATTGAGGATTGGGTATTGAGTATTGAAGAATGAGGATTGAGGATTGAGGATTGAGGATTGAGGATTGAAGATTGAGTATTGAGGTTTGAAGATTGACGATCGAGGATTGAGAATTGAGGATTGAGTATTAAGGATTGAGGATTGAAGATTGAGTATTGAGGATTGAAAGTTGAGGATTGTGGATTGAGGATTGAGGATTGAGGATTGAATATTGACGATTGGGGACTGAGTGTTGAGGGTTGAATGATGAGAATTGATGTTTGTGGATAGAGATTTGAAGATTGCAGATTGAGTATTGAGTATTGAAAACTGTGAATTGATGATATTCTATTGAGGATTGAGGATTGACAACTGATTGTTGAGGACTGAGGGCTGAAGCTTGAGGATTCAGGATTGAGGATTCAGGAGTGAGGTTTCAGGAGAGAGGACTGAAGATTGAGGATTGAGGATTGAGAATTGAGGATTGAGGGTTGAAGATTGAGGATTGAGGATTGAGGATTGAGGATTGAATATTGAGTATTGAGGATTGAAGATTGTGGATTGAGGATTGAGTGTTGAGGATTGAGGACGAGGACTGACGGTTGAGGATTGAGGTTTGAGGATTGAGGATTGAGGACTGAGGATTGAGGATTGAGGATTGAGCATTGAGGATTGAAGATTGAGGACTGAGGATTGAGGACTGAAGGTTGAGGATTAAGGATTGAGAATTGGGGATTGAGGATCTAGGATTGGATATTGATTAAAGAGGATTGAGGATTGAGGATTGAGGATTGAGGATTGAATATTGAGTACTGAGGATTGAAGATTAAGGTTGAGGGTTGAGGATTGAGGATTGAGGATTGAGGATTGAAGATTGAGTATTGAGGATTGAAGATTGAGGATTGAGGATTGAGGATTGAGGATTGAGGATTGAGGACTGCGGATTGATGATTGAGGATTGGGTATTGAGGATTGAAGAATGAGGATTGAGGATTGAGGATTGAGGATTGAGGATTGAGGATTGAAGACTGAGTATTGAGGATTGAAGATTGAGGATTGAGGAGTGAGTATTGAAGATTGAGGATTTGTGACTGAGGATTGATGATTGAGGATTGAGGATTGAGGATTGAAGATTGAGTATTGAGTATTGAAGATTGAGGTTTGAGGATTGAGGATTGAGGATTGAGGATTGAAGATTGCGTACTGAGGATTGAAGATTAAGATTGAGGATTGAGGATTGAGGATTGAGGATTGAGGATTGAGGATTGAAGATTGAGGATTGCGTATTGAGGATAGAACATTGAGGATTGAGGATTGAGTATTGAGGATTGAGGATTGAGGATTGAAGATTGAATATTGATGATTGAAGATTGAGGATCGAGGATTGAGTGTTGTGGATTGAGGACGAGGACTGAGGGTAGAGTATTGATGTTTGAGGTCTGAGGATTGAGGATTGAGGATTGAGAATTGAGGATTGAGGATTGGGGATTGAAGATTGAGGATTGGGTGTTGAGGATTGAAGAATGGGGATTGAGGATTGAGGATTGAGTATTGAGGATTGAAGACTGAATATTGAGGATTGAAGATTGAGGATTGAGGATTGAGGGCTGAGGATTGAGGATTGAGGATTGCGGATAGAAGATTGAGGATTGGGTATTGCGGATTGGACATTGAGGATTGAGGATTGAGGATTGAGGATTGAGGATTGACGACTGAAGATTGAATATTGATGATTGAAGATTGAGGATTGAGGATTGAGAATTGAGGATTGAGGATTGGGGATTGAAGATTGAGGATTGGGTGTTGAGGATTGAAGAATGGGGATTGAGGATTGAGGATTGAGTATTGAGGATTGAAGACTGAATATAGAGGATTGAAGATTGAGGATTGAGGATTGAGGGCTGAGGATTGAGGATTGAGGATTGCGGATAGAAGATTGAGGATTGGGTATTGCGGATTGGACATTGAGGATTGAGGATTGAGGATTGAGGATTGAGGATTGACGACTGAAGATTGAATATTGATGATTGAAGATTGAGGATTGAGGATTGATGGTTGTGGATTGAGGACGAGGACTGAGAGTTGACCATTGCTGTTTGAGGTCTGAGGATTGAGGATTGAGGATTGAGAATTGAGGATTGAGGATTGAGGATTGAAGATTGAGGATTGGGTATTGAGGATTGAAGTATGAGGATTGAGGATTGAGGATTGAGGATTGAGGATTGAAGATTGAGTGTTGAGGATTGCAGATTGACGGTTTCGGATTGAGGATTGAGGATTGAGGATTGAGGATTGAGGATTGAGTATTGAAGGTTGAGTATTGAGGATTGAAGATTGAGGATTGAGGATTGAGGATTGAGGATTGAGGATTGAATATTGAGTACTGAGGATTGAAGATTAAGGTTGAGGGTTGAGGATTGAGGATTGAGGATTGAGGATTGAAGATTGAGTATTGAGGATTGAAGATCGAGGATTGAGGATTGAGGATTGAGGATTGAGGATTGAGGACTGCGGATTGATGATTGAGGATTGGGTATTGAGGATTGAAGAATGAGGATTGAGGATTGAGGATTGAGGATTGAGGATTGAGGATTGAAGACTGAGTATTGAGGATTGAAGATTGAGGATTGAGGAGTGGGTATTGAAGATTGAGGATTTGGGACTGAGGATTGATGATTGAGGATTGAGGATTGAGGATTGAAGATTGAGTATTGAGTATTGAAGATTGAGGTTTGAGGATTGAGGATTGAGGATTGAGGATTGAAGATTGCGTACTGAGGATTGAAGATTAAGATTGAGGATTGAGGATTGAGGATTGAGGATTGAGGATTGAGGATTGAAGATTGAGGATTGCGTATTGAGGATAGAACATTGAGGATTGAGGATTGAGTATTGAGGATTGAGGATTGAGGATTGAAGATTGAATATTGATGATTGAAGATTGAGGATCGAGGATTGAGTGTTGTGGATTGAGGACGAGGACTGAGGGTAGAGTATTGATGTTTGAGGTCTGAGGATTGAGGATAGAGGATTGAGAATTGAGGATTGAGGATTGGGGATTGAAGATTGAGGATTGGGTGTTGAGGATTGAAGAATGGGGATTAAGGATTGAGGATTGAGTATTGAGGATTGAAGACTGAATATTGAGGATTGAAGATTGAGGATTGAGGATTGAGGGCTGAGGATTGAGGATTGAGGATTGCGGATAGAAGATTGAGGATTGGGTATTGCGGATTGGACATTGAGGATTGAGGATTGAGGATTGAGGATTGAGGATTGACGACTGAAGATTGAATATTGATGATTGAAGATTGAGGATTGAGGATTGATGGTTGTGGATTGAGGACGAGGACTGAGAGTTGACCATTGCTGTTTGAGGTCTGAGGATTGAGGATTGAGGATTGAGAATTGAGGATTGAGGATTGAGGATTGAAGATTGAGGATTGGGTATTGAGGATTGAAGAATGAGGATTGAGGATTGAGGACTGAGGATTGAGGATTGAAGACTGAG
Organism: Calliopsis andreniformis; assembly: GCF_051401765.1. Classification (NCBI taxonomy): domain Eukaryota; kingdom Metazoa; phylum Arthropoda; class Insecta; order Hymenoptera; family Andrenidae; genus Calliopsis; species Calliopsis andreniformis. Next base: position 3,207,465 of record NW_027480444.1, on the reverse strand, counting down.
TGTTGAGGGTTGAGTGATGAGAATTGATGTTGGTGGATAGAGATTTGAAGATTGCAGATTGAATATTGAGTATTGAAAACTGTGAATTGATGATATTCTCTTGAGGATTGAGGTTTGACAACTGATTGTTGAGGACTGAGGGCTGAAGGTTGAGGATTCAGGATTGAGGATTCAGGATTGTGGTTTGAGGGCCGAGGATTGAGGATTGAGGATTGAGGATTGAGAATTGAAGATTGAGGATTGAGTATTGGGGGTTGTGGATTGAGGACGAGGACTGACGGTTGAGTATTGATGTTTGAGGTCTGAGGATTGAGGATTGAGGATTGAGAATTGAGGACTGAGGATTGAAGATTGAGGATTGGGTATTGAGGATTGAAGAATGAGGATTGAGTATCGAGTATTGAGGGTTGAGGATTGAAGATTGAGTATTGAGGATTGAAGACTGACGACTGAGGATTGAGGATTGAGGATTGAGGATTGAGGATTGAGGATTGAGGATTGAGGATTGAGGATTCAAGATTGAGTATTGAGGATTGAAGATTGAGGATTGAGGATTGAGGATTGAGGATTGAGGGTTGAAGATTGAGTACTGACGATTGAAGATTAAGATTGAGGATTGAGGATTGAGGATTGAGGATTGAGGATTGAGGATTGAGGATTGAGTATTGAGGATTGAAGATTGAGGATAGAGGATTGAGGATTGAGGGTTGAGGATTGAAGATTGAGTACTGAGGATTGAAGATTAAGATTGAGGATTGAGGATTGAGGATTGAGGATTGAGGGTTCAGTATTGAGGATTGAAGATTGAGAATTGAGGATTGAGGATTGAACATTGAGGACTGAGTGTTGAGGGTTGAGTGATGAGAATTGATGTTTGTGGATAGAGATTTGAAGGTTGCAGATTGAGTATTGAGTATTGATAACTGTGAATTGAGTATATTCTATTGATGATTGAGGATTGACAACTGATTGTTGAGGACTGAGGGCTGAAGATTGAGGGTTCCGGATTGAGGATTCAGAATGGAAATTTGAGGACTGAGCATTGAGGATTGAAGATTGAGTATTGAATATTGAAGATTGAGAATTGAGGATTGAGGATTGAGGATTGAGGACGAGGGCTGATGGTTGAGGATTGAGGTTTGAGTTCTGAGGACTGAGGATTGAGGATTGAGAATTGAGGATTGAGGATTGAGGGTAGAAGATTGAGGATTGGGTATTGAGTGTTGAAGACTGAGGATTGAGGATTGAGGATTGAGGATTGAGGATTGAAGATTGAGTATTGAGGATTGAAGATTGACGATCGAGGATTGAGAATTGAGGATTGAGTATTGAGGATTGAGGACTGAAGATTGAGTATTGAGGATTGAAGGTTGAGGATTGTGGACTGATGATTGAGGATTGAGGATTGAATATTGAGGATTGGGGACTGAGTGTTGAGGGTTGAATGATGAGAATTGATGTTTGTGGATAGAGATTTGAAGATTGCAGATTGAGTATTGAGTATTGAAAACTGTGAATTGATGATATTCTATTGAGGATTGAGGATTGACAACTGATTGTTGAGGACTGAGAGCTGAAGCTTGAGGATTCAGGATTGAGGATTCAGGATTGAGGATCGAGGAGAGAGGACTGAGGATTGAGGATTGAGGATTGAGAATTGAGGATTGAGGATTGAGGATTGAAGATTGAGGATTGGCTGTTGAGGATTGAACATTGATGATTGAGGGTTGAGGATTGAGGATTGAGGATTGAAGGCTGACTATTGATGAATGAAGATTGAGGATTGAGGATTGAGGGTTGTGGATTGAGAGCGAGGACTGAGGGTTGAGTGTTGATGCCTGAGGTCTGAGGATTGAGGATTGAGGATTGCGAACTGAGGATTGAGGATTGAGGATTGAAGATTGAGGATTGGGTATTGAGGATTGGGGAATGAGGGTTGAAGAATGAGGATTGGGGATTGAGTATTGAGGATTGAGTATTGAATATTGAGTATTGAGGATTGAATATTGAGGATTGAGGATTGAGGATTGAAGATTGAGGATTGATGATTGAGTATTGAGGATTGAAGAAAGAGGATTGAGGATTGAGGATTGAGGATTGAGGATTGAGGATTGAGGATTGAGGATTGAAGATTGAGGATTGAGGATTGGGGTTTGAGGATTGAGGGTTGTGGATTGAGGACGAGGACTGAGGGTTGAATATTTATGTTTGAGGTCTGAGGATTGCGGATTGAGGATTGAGAATTGAGGATTGAGGATTGAGGATTGAAGATTGAGGATTGGGTATTGAGGATTGAGTATTGAGGATTGAAGATTGAGGATAGGGTATTGAGGATTGAAGAATGATGATTGAGGATTGAGGATTGAGGGTTTAGGATTGAATATTGAGTACTGAGGATTGAAGATTAAGATTGAGGATTGAGGATTGAGGACTGAGGATTAAGGATTGAGGATTGAAAGTTCAGTATTGAGGATTGAAGATTGAGAATTGAGGATTGACGATTGAACATTGAGGACTGAGTCTTGAGGATTGAAGATTGAGGATTGCGTATTGAGGAAAGAACATTGAGGATTGAGTATTGAGTATTGAGGATTGAGAATTGAGGATTGAAGATTGAATATTGATGATTGAAGATTGAGGATCGAGGATTGAGTTTTGTGGATTGAGGACGAGGACTGAGGGTAGAGTATTGATGTTTGAAGTCTGAGGATTCAGGATTGAGGATTGAGAGTTGAAGATTGAGGATTGAGGATTGAAGACTGAGGATTCGATATTGAGGAATGAAGAATGAGGATTGAGGTGTGAGGACTGAGGATTGAGGATTGCAGATTGAGTATTGAGGATTGAAGATTGAGGACTGAGGATTGAGGATTGAGGATTGACGATTAAGGATTGAGGATTGAGGATTGAGGATTGAGGAATGAAGGTTGAGGATTGCGTATTGAGGATAGAACATTGAGGATTGAGGATTGAGTATTGAGGATTGAGGGTTGAGGATTGAAGATTGAATATTGATGATTGAAGATTGAGGATCGAGGATTGAGAGTTGTGGATTGAGGACGAGGACTGACGGTTGAGTATTGAGTATTGAGGATTGAAGATTGAGTATTGAGGATTGAAGATTGAGGATTGAGGATTGAGGGTTGAGGATTGAGGATTGAAGATTGAGTACTGATGATTGAGGATTGAAGATTGCGGACTGGGTATTGAGGATTGAAGAATGAGGATTGATCATTGAGGATTGAGGATTGAGCATTGAGGATTGAAGACTGAGTATTGAGGATTGAAGATTGAGGATTGAGGAGTGAGTATTGAAGATTGAGGATTTGGGACTGAGGATTGAAGATTGAGGATTGAGGATTGAGGATTGAGGATTGAGGATTGAGGATTGAGGATTGAAGACTGAGGATTGAGGATTGCGGGTTGAAGATTGAGGATTGGGTATTGATGATTGAAGAATGAGGATCTAGGATTGGATATTGAGGATTGAGGATTGAGGATTGAGGATTGAATATTGAGTATTGAGAATTGAGAATTGAGGATGAGGGCTGAGGGTTGAGGATTGAAGTTTGAGGAACGAGGATTGAGGGTTGAGGATTGAGGACTGAGGACTGACGATTGAGTATTGAGGATTGAGGATTGATTACTGAGGATTGAGGATTGAGGATTGAGGATTGAGGATTGGGTTTGATTATTGAAGATTCAGTATTGAGGATTGAAGATTGAGAATTGAAGATTGAGGATTGAACATTGAGGACTGAGCGTTCAGGGTTGAGTGATGAGAATTGATGTTGGTGGATAGAGATTTGAAGATTGCAGATTGAGTATTGAGTATTGAAAACTGTGAATTGAGGATATTCTATTGCGGATTGAGGAGTGACAACTGATTGTTGAGGACTGAGGGCTGAAGATTGAGGATGCCGGATTGAGGATTCAGAATTGAGGTTTGAGGCCTGAGGATTGAGGTTTGAAGATTGAGTATTGAGGATTGAAGATTGAGGATTGAGGATTGAGGTTTGAGGACTGAGAACTGAGGATTGAGGGTTGAGAATTGAGGATTGAGGATTGAGGATTGAAGATTGAGGATTGGCTATTGAGGATTGAAGAATGAGGATTGAGGATTGAGGACTGAGGATCGAGGATTGAGGATTGAAGATTGAGTATTCAGGATTGGAGATTGACGATTGAGGATTGAGGATTGGGGATTGAGGATTGAGGATTGAAGATTGCGTACTGAGGATTGAAGGTTGAGGATTGTGGATTGAGGATTGAGGATTGAGACTTGAATATTGAGTATTGGGGACTGAGTGTTGAGGGTTGAGTGATGAGAATTGATGTTTGAGGATAGAGATTTGAAGATTGCAGATTGAGTATTCAGTATTGAAAACTGTGAATTGATGATATTCTCTTGAGGATTGACGATTGACAACTGATTGTTGAGGACTGAGGTCTGAAGGTTGAGGATTCAGGATTGCGGATTCAGGATTGTGGTTTGAGGACCGAGGATTGAGTATTGAGGATTGAAGAATGAGGATTGAGGATTGAGGATTGAGGATTGAGGGTTGTGGATTAAGGACGAGGACTGAGGGTTGAGTATTGATGTTTGAAGTCTGAGGATTCAGGATTGAGGATTGAGAATTGAGGATTGAGGATTGAGGATTGAAGATTGAGGATTCGGTATTGAGGATTGAAGAATGAGGATTGAGGAGTGAGGACTGAGGATTGAGGATTGCAGATTGAGTATTGAGGATTGAAGATTGAGGACTGAGGATTGAGGACTGAGGATTGACGATTGAGAACTGAGGATTGAGGATTGAGGATTGAGGATTGAGGATTGAAGGTTGAGGATTGCGTATTGAGGATAGAACATTGAGGATTGAGGATTGAGTATTGAGGATTGAGGATTGAGGATTGAAGGTTGAATATTGATGATTGAAGATTGAGGATCGAGGATTGAGCGTTGTGGATTGAGGACGAGGACTGACGGTTGAGTATTGAGTATTGCGGATTGAGGATTGAAGATTGAGTATTGAGGATTGCAGATTGACGGTTTCGGATTGAGGATTGAAGATTGAGGATTGAGGATTGAGGATTGAGGATTGAAGATTGAGTATTGAGGATTGAAGATTGAGGATTGAGGATTGAGAATTGAGGATTGAGGATTGAATATTGAGTACTGAGGATTGAAGATTAAGATTGAGGGTTGAGGATTGAGGATTGAGGATTGAGGATTGAAGATTGAGTATTGAGGATTGAAGATTGAGGATTGAGGATTGAGGATTGAGGTTTGAGGACTGAGGACTGAGGATTGAGGATTGAGAATTGAGGATTGAGGATTGAGGACTGAAGATTGAGGATTGGGTATTGAGGATTGGAGAATGAGAATTGAGGATTGAGGATTGAGGATTGAGTGTTGAGGTTTGAAGATTGTGTATTGAGGGTTGAAGACTGACGATTGAGGATTGAGGATTGAGGATTGAGGATCGAGGATTGAGGATTGAGGATTGAGTATTCAGGATTGGAGATTGACGATTGAGAATTGAGGACCGAGGATTGAGGACTGAGGATTGAAGAATGAGTATTGAGGATTGAAGACTGAGGATTGAGGATTGAGGATTGAGGATTGAGGTTTGAATATTGAGGATTGGGGACTGTGTGTTGAGGGTTGAGGATTGAGGCTTGACGATTGAAGGTTGAGGATTGCGTATTGAGGATAGAACATTGAGGATTGAGGATTGAGTATTGAGGATTGAGGATTGAGGATTGAAGATCGAATATTGATGATTGAATACTGAGGATCGAGGTTTGAGGGTTGTGGATTGAGGACGAGGACTGAGGGTTGTGTATTGATGTTTGAGGCCTGAGGATTGAAGGTTGAGGATTGAGAATTGAGGATTGAGGATTGAGGATTGAAGATTGAGGATTGGGTGTTGAGGATTGAAGAATGAGGATTGAGGATTGAGGATTGAGGATTGAGGATTGAGGATTGAAGATTGAGTATTGAGGATTGAAGATTGAGGATTGAGGATTGAGGATTGAGGATTGAGGATTGAGGATTGAGGATTGCGGATAGAATATTGAGGATTGGGTATTGCGGATTGAACACTGGGGTTTGAGGATTGAGGATTGAGGATTGAGGATTGAGGATTTAGAATTGAGGATTGAGGATGAGGATTGAAGATTGAGGATTGGGTATTGAGAATTGAAGAATGAGGATTGAGGATCGAGGATTGAGGACTGAGGATTGAGGATTGAAGACTGAGTATTGAGGATTGAAGGTTGAGGATTGAGGAGTGAGTATTGAAGATTGAGGATTTGGGACTGAGGATTGAAGATTGAGGATTGAGGATTGAGGATTGAGGATTGAGGATTGAGGATTGAAGATTGAGGATTGGGTATTGAGGATTGAAGTATGAGGATTGAGGATTGAGGATTGAGGATTGAGGACTGAAGATTGAGTGTTGAGGATTCAAGATTGACGATTGAGGATTGAGGATTGAGGATTGAGGATTGAGGATTGTGGATTGAGGGTTGAGGATTGAAGATTGAGTATCGAGGATTGAAGGTTGAGGATTGCGTATTGAGGGTAGAACATTGAGGATTGAGGATTGAGTATTGAGGATTGAGGATTGAGGATTGAAGGTTGAATATTGATGATTGAAGATTGAGGATCGAGGATTGAGCGTTGTGGATTGAGGACGAGGACTGACGGTTGACTATTGAGTATTGCGGATTGAGGATTGAAGATTGAGTATTGAGGATTGCAGATTGACGGTTTCGGATTGAGGATTGAGGATTGAGGATTGAGGATTGAGGATTGAGGATTGAAGATTGAGTATTGAGGATTGAAGATTGAGGATTGAGGATTGAGGATTGAGGATTGAGGATTGAATATTGAGTACTGAGGATCGAAGATTAAGATTGAGGGTTGAGGATTGAGGATTGAGGATTGAGGATTGAAGATTGACGGTTTCGGATTGGGGATTGAAGATTGAGGATTGAAGATTGAGTATTGAGGATTGAAGATTGAGGATTGAGGATTGAGAATTGAGGATTGAGGATTGAATATTGAGTACTGAGGATTGAAGATTAAGATTGAGGGTTGAGGATTGAGGATTGAGGATTGAGGATTGAAGATTGAGTATTGAGGATTGAAGATTGAGGATTGAGGATTGAGGATTGAGGTTTGAGGACTGAGGACTGAGGATTGAGGATTGAGAATTGAGGATTGAGGATTGAGGACTGAAGATTGAGGATTGGGTATTGAGGATTGGAGAATGAGAATTGAGGATTGAGGATTGAGGATTGAGTGTTGAGGTTTGAAGATTGTGTATTGAGGGTTGAAGACTGACGATTGAGGATTGAGGATTGAGGATTGAGGATCGAGGATTGAGGATTGAGGATTGAGTATTCAGGATTGGAGATTGACGATTGAGAATTGAGGACCGAGGATTGAGGACTGAGGATTGAAGAATGAGTATTGAGGATTGAAGACTGAGGATTGAGGATTGAGGATTGAGGATTGAGGTTTGAATATTGAGGATTGGGGACTGTGTGTTGAGGGTTGAGGATTGAGGCTTGACGATTGAAGGTTGAGGATTGCGTATTGAGGATAGAACATTGAGGATTGAGGATTGAGTATTGAGGATTGAGGATTGAGGATTGAAGATCGAATATTGATGATTGAATACTGAGGATCGAGGTTTGAGGGTTGTGGATTGAGGACGAGGACTGAGGGTTGTGTATTGATGTTTGAGGCCTGAGGATTGAAGGTTGAGGATTGAGAATTGAGGATTGAGGATTGAGGATTGAAGATTGAGGATTGGGTGTTGAGGATTGAAGAATGAGGATTGAGGATTGAGGATTGAGGATTGAGGATTGAGGATTGAAGATTGAGTATTGAGGATTGAAGATTGAGGATTGAGGATTGAGGATTGAGGATTGAGGATTGAGGATTGAGGATTGCGGATAGAATATTGAGGATTGGGTATTGCGGATTGAACACTGGGGTTTGAGGATTGAGGATTGAGGATTGAGGATTGAGGATTTAGAATTGAGGATTGAGGATGAGGATTGAAGATTGAGGATTGGGTATTGAGGATTGAAGAATGAGGATTGAGGATCGAGGATTGAGGACTGAGGATTGAGGATTGAAGACTGAGTATTGAGGATTGAAGGTTGAGGATTGAGGAGTGAGTATTGAAGATTGAGGATTTGGGACTGAGGATTGAAGATTGAGGATTGAGGATTGAGGATTGAGGATTGAGGATTGAGGATTGAAGATTGAGGATTGGGTATTGAGGATTGAAGTATGAGGATTGAGGATTGAGGATTGAGGATTGAGGACTGAAGATTGAGTGTTGAGGATTGAAGATTGACGATTGAGGATTGAGGATTGAGGATTGAGGATTGAGGATTGTGGATTGAGGGTTGAGGATTGAAGATTGAGTATCGAGGATTGAAGGTTGAGGATTGCGTATTGAGGGTAGAACATTGAGGATTGAGGATTGAGTATTGAGGATTGAGGATTGAGGATTGAAGGTTGAATATTGATGATTGAAGATTGAGGATCGAGGATTGAGCGTTGTGGATTGAGGACGAGGACTGACGGTTGACTATTGAGTATTGCGGATTGAGGATTGAAGATTGAGTATTGAGGATTGCAGATTGACGGTTTCGGATTGAGGATTGAGGATTGAGGATTGAGGATTGAGGATTGAAGATTGAGTATTGAGGATTGAAGATTGAGGATTGAGGATTGAGGATTGAGGATTGAGGATTGAATATTGAGTACTGAGGATCGAAGATTAAGATTGAGGGTTGAGGATTGAGGATTGAGGATTGAGGATTGAAGATTGAGTATTGAGGATTGAAGATTGAGGATTGAGGATTGAGGATTGAGGATTGAGGATTGAGGACTGAGGATTGAAGATTGAGGATTGGGTATAGAGGATTGAAGAATGAGGATTGAGGATTGAGGATTGAGGATTGAGGATTGAGGATTGAGGATTGAAGACTGAGTATTGAGGATTGAAGATTGAGGATTGAGGAGTGAGTATTGAAGATTGAGGATTTGGGACTGAGGATTGAGGATTGAGGATTGAGGATTGAGGATTGAAGATTGAGTATTGAGTATTGAAGATTGAGGTTTGAGGATTGAGGATTGAGGATTGAGGATTGAAGATTGCGTACTGAGGATTGAAGATTAAGATTGAGGATTGAGGATTGAGGATTGAGGATTGAGGATTGAGGATTGAAGATTGAGGATTGCGTATTGAGGATAGAACATTGAGGATTGAGGATTGAGTATTGAGGATTGAGGATTGAGGATTGAAGATTGAATATTGATGATTGAAGATTGTGGATCGAGGATTGAGTGTTGTGGATTGAGGACGAGGACTGAGGGTAGAGTATTGATGTTTGAGGTCTGAGGATTGAGGATTGAGGATTGAGAATTGAGGATTGAGGATTGGGGATTGAAGATTGAGGATTGGGTGTTGAGGATTGAAGAATGGGGATTGAGGATTGAGGATTGAGTATTGAGGATTGAAGACTGAGTATTGAGGATTGAAGATTGAGGATTGAGGACTGAGGATTGAGGATTGAGGATTGCGGATAAAAGATTGAGGATTGGGTATTGCGGATTGGACATTGAGGATTGAGGATTGAGGATTGAGGATTGAGGATTGACGACTGAAGATTGAATATTGATGATTGAAGATTGAGGATTGAGGATTGATGGTTGTGGATTGAGGACGAGGACTGAGGGTTGACCATTGCTGTTTGAGGTCTGAGGATTGAGGATTGAGGATTGAGAATTGAGGATTGAGGATTGAGGATTGAAGATTGAGGATTGGGTATTGAGGATTGGAGAATGAGGATTGAGGATTGAGGACTGACGATTGAGGATTGAAGACTGAGTGTTGAGGGTTGAGTGATGAGAATTGATGTTGGTGGATAGAGATTTGAAGATTGCAGATTGAATATTGAGTATTGAAAACTGTGAATTGATGATATTCTCTTGAGGATTGACGATTGACAACTGATTGTTGAGGACTGAGGGCTGACGGTTGAGGATTCAGGATTGAGGATTCAGGATTGTGGTTTGAGGACCGAGGATTGAGGATTGAGGATTGAGGATTGAGAATTGAAGATTGAGGATTGAGTATTGGGGGTTGTGGATTGAGGACGAGGACTGACGGTTGAGTATTGATGTTTGAGGTCTGAGGATTGAGGATTGAGGATTGAGAATTGAGGACTGAGGATTGAAGATTGAGGATTGGGTATTGAGGATTGAAGAATGAGGATTGAGTATTGAGTATTGAGGATTGAGGATTGAAGATTGAGTATTGAGGATTGAAGATTGACGATTGAGGATTGAGGATTGAGGATTGAGGATAGAGGATTGAGGATTGAGGATTGAGTATTGAGGATTGAGGATTGAAGATTGAGTATTGAGGATTGAACATTGATGATTGAGGGTTGAGGATTGAGGATTGAGGATTGAAGGCTGACTATTGATGAATGAAGATTGAGGATTGAGGATTGAGGGTTGTGGACTGAGAGCGAGGACTGAGGGTTGAGTGTTGATGCCTGAGGTCTGAGGATTGAGGATTGAGGATTGCGAACTGAGGATTGAGGATTGAGGATTGAAGATTGAGGATTGGGTATTGAGGATTGGGGAATGAGGGTTGAAGAATGAGGATTGGGGATTGAGTATTGAGGATTGAGTATTGAATATTGAGTATTGAGGATTGAATATTGAGGATTGAGGATTGAGGATTGAAGATTGAGGATTGATGATTGAGTATTGAGGATTGAAGAAAGAGGATTGAGGATTGAGGATTGAGGATTGAGGATTGAGGATTGAGGATTGAGGATTGAAGATTGAGGATTGAGGATTGGGGTTTGAGGATTGAGGGTTGTGGATTGAGGACGACGACTGAGGGTTGAATATTTATGTTTGAGGTCTGAGGATTGCGGATTGAGGATTGAGAATTGAGGATTGAGGATTGAGGATTGAAGATTGAGGATTGGGTATTGAGGATTGAGTATTGAGGATTGAAGATTGAGGATAGGGTATTGAGGATTGAAGAATGATGATTGAGGATTGAGGATTGAGGGTTTAGGATTGAATATTGAGTACTGAGGATTGAAGATTAAGATTGAGGATTGAGGATTGAGGACTGAGGATTAAGGATTGAGGATTTAAAGTTCAGTATTGAGGATTGAAGATTGAGAATTGAGGATTGAGGATTGAACATTGAGGACTGAGTCTTGAGGATTGAAGATTGAGGATTGCGTATTGAGGAAAGAACATTGAGGATTGAGTATTGAGTATTGAGGATTGAGAATTGAGGATTGAAGATTGAATATTGATGATTGAAGATTGAGGATCGAGGATTGAGTTTTGTGGATTGAGGACGAGGACTGAGGGTAGAGTATTGATGTTTGAAGTCTGAGGATTCAGGATTGAGGATTGAGAGTTGAAGATTGAGGATTGAGGATTGAAGACTGAGGATTCGATATTGAGGAATGAAGAATGAGGATTGAGGAGTGAGGACTGAGGATTGAGGATTGCAGATTGAGTATTGAGGATTGAAGATTGAGGACTGAGGATTGAGGATTGAGGATTGACGATTAAGGATTGAGGATTGAGGATTGAGGATTGAGGAATGAAGGTTGAGGATTGCGTATTGAGGATAGAACATTGAGGATTGAGGATTGAGTATTGAGGATTGAGGGTTGAGGATTGAAGATTGAATATTGATGATTGAAGATTGAGGATCGAGGATTGAGAGTTGTGGATTGAGGACGAGGACTGACGGTTGAGTATTGAGTATTGAGGATTGAAGATTGAGTATTGAGGATTGAAGATTGAGGATTGAGGATTGAGGGTTGAGGATTGAGGATTGAAGATTGAGTACTGAGGATTGAGGATTGAAGATTGCGGACTGGGTATTGAGGATTGAAGAATGAGGATTGATCATTGAGGATTGAGGATTGAGGATTGAGGATTGAAGACTGAGTATTGAGGATTGAAGATTGAGGATTGAGGAGTGAGGATTGAGGATTGCAGATTGAGTATTGAGGATTGAAGATTGAGGACTGAGGATTGAGGACTGAGGATTGACGATTGAGGACTGAGGATTGAGGATTGAGGATTGAGGATTGAGGATTGAAGGTTGAGGATTGCGTATTGAGGATAGAACATTGAGGATTGAGGATTGAGTATTGAGGATTGAGGATTGAGGATTGAAGGTTGAATATTGATGATTGAAGATTGAGGATCGAGGATTGAGCGTTGTGGATTGAGGACGAGGACTGACGGTTGAGTATTGAGTATTGCGGATTGAGGATTGAAGATTGAGTATTGAGGATTGCAGATTGACGGTTTCGGATTGAGGATTGAAGATTGAGGATTGAGGATTGAGGATTGAGGATTGAAGATTGAGTATTGAGGATTGAAGATTGAGGATTGAGGATTGAGAATTGAGGATTGAGGATTGAATATTGAGTACTGAGGATTGAAGATTAAGATTGAGGGTTGAGGATTGAGGATTGAGGATTGAGGATTGAAGATTGAGTATTGAGGATTGAAGATTGAGGATTGAGGATTGAGGATTGAGGTTTGAGGACTGAGGACTGAGGATTGAGGATTGAGAATTGAGGATTGAGGATTGAGGACTGAAGATTGAGGATTGGGTATTGAGGATTGGAGAATGAGAATTGAGGATTGAGGATTGAGGATTGAGTGTTGAGGTTTGAAGATTGTGTATTGAGGGTTGAAGACTGACGATTGAGGATTGAGGATTGAGGATTGAGGATCGAGGATTGAGGATTGAGGATTGAGTATTCAGGATTGGAGATTGACGATTGAGAATTGAGGACCGAGGATTGAGGACTGAGGATTGAAGAATGAGTATTGAGGATTGAAGACTGAGGATTGAGGATTGAGGATTGAGGATTGAGGTTTGAATATTGAGGATTGGGGACTGTGTGTTGAGGGTTGAGGATTGAGGCTTGACGATTGAAGGTTGAGGATTGCGTATTGAGGATAGAACATTGAGGATTGAGGATTGAGTATTGAGGATTGAGGATTGAGGATTGAAGATCGAATATTGATGATTGAATACTGAGGATCGAGGTTTGAGGGTTGTGGATTGAGGACGAGGACTGAGGGTTGTGTATTGATGTTTGAGGCCTGAGGATTGAAGGTTGAGGATTGAGAATTGAGGATTGAGGATTGAGGATTGAAGATTGAGGATTGGGTGTTGAGGATTGAAGAATGAGGATTGAGGATTGAGGATTGAGGATTGAGGATTGAGGATTGAAGATTGAGTATTGAGGATTGAAGATTGAGGATTGAGGATTGAGGATTGAGGATTGAGGATTGAGGATTGAGGATTGCGGATAGAATATTGAGGATTGGGTATTGCGGATTGAACACTGGGGTTTGAGGATTGAGGATTGAGGATTGAGGATTGAGGATTTAGAATTGAGGATTGAGGATGAGGATTGAAGATTGAGGATTGGGTATTGAGGATTGAAGAATGAGGATTGAGGATCGAGGATTGAGGACTGAGGATTGAGGATTGAAGACTGAGTATTGAGGATTGAAGGTTGAGGATTGAGGAGTGAGTATTGAAGATTGAGGATTTGGGACTGAGGATTGAAGATTGAGGATTGAGGATTGAGGATTGAGGATTGAGGATTGAGGATTGAAGATTGAGGATTGGGTATTGAGGATTGAAGTATGAGGATTGAGGATTGAGGATTGAGGATTGAGGACTGAAGATTGAGTGTTGAGGATTGAAGATTGACGATTGAGGATTGAGGATTGAGGATTGAGGATTGAGGATTGTGGATTGAGGGTTGAGGATTGAAGATTGAGTATCGAGGATTGAAGGTTGAGGATTGCGTATTGAGGGTAGAACATTGAGGATTGAGGATTGAGTATTGAGGATTGAGGATTGAGGATTGAAGGTTGAATATTGATGATTGAAGATTGAGGATCGAGGATTGAGCGTTGTGGATTGAGGACGAGGACTGACGGTTGACTATTGAGTATTGCGGATTGAGGATTGAAGATTGAGTATTGAGGATTGCAGATTGACGGTTTCGGATTGAGGATTGAGGATTGAGGATTGAGGATTGAGGATTGAGGATTGAAGATTGAGTATTGAGGATTGAAGATTGAGGATTGAGGATTGAGGATTGAGGATTGAGGATTGAATATTGAGTACTGAGGATCGAAGATTAAGATTGAGGGTTGAGGATTGAGGATTGAGGATTGAGGATTGAAGATTGAGTATTGAGGATTGAAGATTGAGGATTGAGGATTGAGGATTGAGGATTGAGGATTGAGGACTGAGGATTGAAAATTGAGGATTGGGTATAGAGGATTGAAGAATGAGGATTGAGGATTGAGGATTGAGGATTGAGGATTGAGGATTGAGGATTGAAGACTGAGTATTGAGGATTGAAGATTGAGGATTGAGGAGTGAGTATTGAAGATTGAGGATTTGGGACTGAGGCTTGAGGATTGAGGATTGAGGATTGAGGATTGAAGATTGAGTATTGAGTATTGAAGATTGAGGTTTGAGGATTGAGGATTGAGGATTGAGGATTGAAGATTGCGTACTGAGGATTGAAGATTAAGATTGAGGATTGAGGATTGAGGATTGAGGATTGAGGATTGAGGATTGAAGATTGAGGATTGCGTATTGAGGATAGAACATTGAGGATTGAGGATTGAGTATTGAGGATTGAGGATTGAGGATTGAAGATTGAATATTGATGATTGAAGATTGTGGATCGAGGATTGAGTGTTGTGGATTGAGGACGAGGACTGAGGGTAGAGTATTGATGTTTGAGGTCTGAGGATTGAGGATTGAGGATTGAGAATTGAGGATTGAGGATTGGGGATTGAAGATTGAGGATTGGGTGTTGAGGATTGAAGAATGGGGATTGAGGATTGAGGATTGAGTATTGAGGATTGAAGACTGAGTATTGAGGATTGAAGATTGAGGATTGAGGACTGAGGATTGAGGATTGAGGATTGCGGATAAAAGATTGAGGATTGGGTATTGCGGATTGGACATTGAGGATTGAGGATTGAGGATTGAGGATTGAGGATTGACGACTGAAGATTGAATATTGATGATTGAAGATTGAGGATTGAGGATTGATGGTTGTGGATTGAGGACGAGGACTGAGGGTTGACCATTGCTGTTTGAGGTCTGAGGATTGAGGATTGAGGATTGAGAATTGAGGATTGAGGATTGAGGATTGAAGATTGAGGATTGGGTATTGAGGATTGAAGAATGAGGATTGAGGATTGAGGACTGACGATTGAGGATTGAAGACTGAGTGTTGAGGGTTGAGTGATGAGAATTGATGTTGGTGGATAGAGATTTGAAGATTGCAGATTGAATATTGAGTATTGAAAACTGTGAATTGATGATATTCTCTTGAGGATTGACGATTGACAACTGATTGTTGAGGACTGAGGGCTGACGGTTGAGGATTCAGGATTGAGGATTCAGGATTGTGGTTTGAGGACCGAGGATTGAGGATTGAGGATTGAGGATTGAGAATTGAAGATTGAGGATTGAGTATTGGTGGTTGTGGATTGAGGACGAGGACTGACGGTTGAGTATTGATGTTTGAGGTCTGAGGATTGAGGATTGAGGATTGAGAATTGAGGACTGAGGATTGAAGATTGAGGATTGGGTATTGAGGATTGAAGAATGAGGATTGAGTATTGAGTATTGAGGATTGAGGATTGAAGATTGAGTATTGAGGATTGAAGATTGACGATTGAGGATTGAGGATTGAGGATTGAGGATAGAGGATTGAGGATTGAGGATTGAGGATTGAGGATTGAGGATTCAAGATTGAGTATTGAGGATTGAAGATTGAGGATTGAGGATTGAGGATTGAGGATTGAGGGTTGTGGATTGAGGACGAGCACTGACGGTTGAATATTTATGTTTGAGGTCTGAGGATTGCGGATTGAGGATTGAGAATTGAGGATTGAGGATTGAGGATTGAAGATTGAGGGTTGGGTATTGAGGATTGAGTATTGAGGATTGAAGATTGAGGATAGGGTATTGAGGATTGAAGAATGATGATTGAGGATTGAGGATTGAGAATTGAGGATTGAGGATTGAGGATTGAGGATTGAGGGTTGAGGGTTGTGGATTGAGGACGAGGACTGAGGGTTGAGTATTGATGTTTGAAGTCTGAGGATTCAGGATTGAGGATTGAGAGTTGAAGATTGAGGATTGAGGATTGAAGACTGAGGATTCGTTATTGAGGATTGAAGAATGAGGATTGAGGAGTGAGGACTGAGGATTGAGGATTGCAGATTGAGTATTGAGGATTGAAGATTGAAGATTGAGGATTGGGTATTGAGGATTGAAGAATGAGGATTGAGTATAGAGGATTGAGGATTGAGGATTGAAGACTGAGTATTGAGGATTGAAGATTGACGATTGAGGATTGAGGATTGAGGATTGAGGATTGAGGATTGAGGATTGAGGATTGAGGATTGAAGATTGAGGATTGAGGATTGAGGTTTGAGGACTGAGAACTGAGGATTGAGGGTTGAGAATTGAGGATTGAGGATTGAGGATTGAAGATTGAGTATTGGCTATTGAGGATTGAAGAATGAGGATTGAGGATTGAGGACCGAGGATTGAGGATTGAGTATTGAAGAATGAGTATTGAGCATTGAAGACTGAGGATTGAGGATTGAGGATTGAGGATTGAGGACCGAGGATTGAGGATTGAGTATTGAAGAATGAGTATTGAGCATTGAAGACTGAGGATTGAGGATTGAGGATTGAGGATTGAGGTTTGAAGATTGAGGATCGAGGATTGAGCGTTGTGGATTGAGGACGAGGACCGAGGGTTGAGTATTGCTGTTTGAGGTCTGAGGAATGAGGAATGAGGATTGAGAATTGAGGGTTGAGGATTGAGGATTGAAGATTGAGGATTGGGTGTTGAGGATTGAAGAATGAGGATTGAGGGTTGAGGATTGAGGATTGAGGATTGAAGATTGAGTATTGAGGATTGAAGATTGAGGATTGAGGATTGAGGATTGAGGATTGAGGATTGAGGATTGCGGGTAGAAGATTGAGGATTGGGTATTGAGGATTGAAGAGTGAGGATTGAGGATTGAGGATTGAGGATTGAGTATTGAGGATTGAAGGTTGAGTATTGAGGATTGAAGATTGAGGATTGAGGATTGAGGATTGAGGATTGAGTATTGAAGATTGAGGATTGAAGATTGAGGATTGCGTATTGAGGATAGAACGTTGAGGATTGAGGATTGAGTATTGAGGATTGAGGATTGAGGTTTGAAGATTGAATATTGATGATTGAAGATTGAGGATCGGGGATTGAGTGTTGTGTATTGAGGACGAGGACTGAGGGTAGAGTATTGGTGTTTGAGGTCTGAGGATTGAGGATTGAGGATTGAGAATTGAGGATTGAGGATTGAGGATTGAAGATTGAGGATTGGGTGTTGAGGATTGAAGAATGAGGATTGAGGATTGAGGATTGAGGATTGAGGGTTGTGGATTGAGGACGAGGACTGAGTGTTGAGTATTAATGTTTGAAGTCTGAGGATTCAGGATTGAGGATTGAGAATTGAGGATTGAGGATTGAGGATTGAAGGTTGAGAATTCGGTATTGAGGATTGAAGAATGAGGATTGAGGAGTGAGGACTGAGGATTGAGGATTGAGGATTGAGGATTGAGGATTGAGGATTGAAGATTGAGTATTGAGGATTGAAGATTGAGGATTGAGTATTGAGGATTGAGGATTGAGGATTGAGGATTGCGGATAGAAGATTGAGGATTGGGTATTGCGGATTGAACATTGAGGATTGAGGATTGAGGATTGAGGATTGAGGATTGAGAATTCAGGATTGAGGATTGAGGATTGAGGATTGAAGATTGAGGATTGGGTACTGGGGATTGAAGAATGAGGACTGAGGATTGAGGATTGAGGATTGAGGATTGAAGACTGAGTATTGAGGATTGAAGATTGAGGATTGAGGAGTGAGTATTGAAGATTGAGGATTTGGGACTGAGGATTGAAGATTGAGGATTGAGGATTGAGGATTGAGGATTGAGGATTGAGGATTGAGGATTGAAGATTGAGGATTGGGTATTGAGGATTGAAGAATGAGGATTGAGGATTGAGGATTGAGGATTGAGTATTGAAGATTGAGTATTCAGGATTGAAGATGGACGATTGAGGATTGAGGATTGAGGATTGAGAATTGAGGGTTGATGATTGAGGATTGAAGATTGAGTATTGATGATTGAAGATTGAGGATTGAGGATTGAGGATTGAGGTTTGAGTATTGAAGATTGAGGATTGAGGAACGAGGATTGAGGATTGAGGATTGAAGATTGAGGATTGGGTATTGAGGATTGAAGAATGAGGATTGAGTATTGAGTATTGAGGATTGAGCGTTGACGATTGAGTATTGAGGATTGAAGATTGACGATTGAGGATTGAGGATTGAGGATTGAGGATTGAGGATTGAGGATTGAGGATTGCTGGTTGAGTATTGAGTATTGAAGATTGAGGATTGAGGATTGGGGATTGAGGATTGAGGATTGAAGATTGCGTACTGAGGATTGAAGGTTGAGGATTGTGGATTGAGGATTGAGGATTGAGTATTGAGGCTTGAATATTGAGTATTGGGGACTGAGTGTTGAGGGTTGAGTGATGAGAATTGATGTTTGAGGATAGAGATTTGAAGATTGCAGATTGAGTATTGAGTATTGATAGCTGTGAATTGATGATATTCTCTTGAGGATTGAGGATAGACAACTGATTGTTGAGGACTGAGGTCTGAAGGTTGAGGATTCAGGATTGCGGATTCAGGATTGTGGTTTGAGGACCGAGGATTGAGTATTGAGGATTGAAGAATGAGGATTGAGGATTGAGGATTGAGGATTGAGGGTTGTGGATTAAGGACGAGGACTGAGGGTTGAGTATTGATGTTTGAAGTCTGAGGATTCAGGATTGAGGATTGAGAATTGAGGATTGAGGATTGAGGATTGAAGATTGAGGATTCGGTATTGAGGATTGAAGAATGAGGATTGAGGAGTAAGGACTGAGGATTGAGGATTGCAGATTGAGTATTGAGGATTGAAGATTGAGGACTGAGGATTGAGGACTGAGGATTGACGATTGAGGATTGAGGATTGAGGATTGAGGATTGAGGATTGAGGATTGAAGGTTGAGGATAGCGTATTGAGGATAGAACATTGAGGATTGAGGATTGAGTATTGAGGATTGAGGATTGAGGATTGAAGGTTGAATATTGATGGTTAAAGATTGAGGATCGAGGATTGAGCGTTGTGGATTGAGGACGAGGACTGACGGTTGAGTATTGAGTATTGCGGATTGAGGATTGAAGATTGAGTATTGAGGATTGCAGATTGACGGTTTCGGATTGAGGATTGAGGATTGAGGATTGAGGATTGAGGATTGAGGATTGAAGATTGAGTATTGAGGATTCAAGATTGAGGATTGAGGATTGAGAATTGAGGATTGAGGATTGAATATTGAGTACTGAGGATTGAAGATTAAGATTGAGGGTTGAGGATTGAGGATTGAGGATTGAGGATTGAAGATTGAGTATTGAGGATTGAAGATTGAGGATTGAGGATTGAGGATTGAGGATTGAGGATTGAGGACTGAGGATTGAAGATTGAGGGTTGGGTATTGAGGATTGAGGAATGAGGATTGAGGATTGAGGATTGAGGATTGAGGATTGAGGATTGAAGACTGAGTATTGAGGATTGAAGATTGAGGATTGAGGAGTGAGTATTGAAGATTGAGGATTTGGGACTGAGGATTGAGGATTGAGGATTGAGGATTGAGGATTGAAGATTGAGTATTGAGTATTGAAGATTGAGGTTTGAGGGGTGAGGATTGAGGATTGAGGATTGAAGATTGCGTACTGAGGATTGAAGATTAAGATTGAGGATTGAGGATTGAGGATTGAGGATTGAAGATTGAAGATTGAGGATTGCGTATTGAGGATAGAACATTGAGGATTGAGGACTGAGTATTGAGGATTGAGGATTGAGGATTGAAGATTGAATATTGATGATTGAAGATTGAGGATCGAGGATTGAGTGTTGTGGATTGAGGACGAGGACTGAGGGTAGAGTATTGATGTTTGAGGTCTGAGGATTGAGGATTGAGGATTGAGAATTGAGGATTGAGGATTGGGGATTGAAGATTGAGGATTGGGTGTTGAGGATTGAAGAATGGGGATTGAGGATTGAGGATTGAGTATTGAGGATTGAAGACTGAGTATTGAGGATTGAAGATTGAGGATTGAGGATTGAGGACTGAGGATTGAGGATTGAGGATTGCGGATAGAAGATTGAGGATTGGGTATTGCGGATTGGACATTGAGGATTGAGGATTGAGGATTGAGGATTGAGGATTGACGACTGAAGATTCAATATTGATGGTTGAAGATTGAGGATTGAGGATTGATGGTTGTGGATTGAGGACGAGGACTGAGGGTTGACCATTGCTGTTTGAGGCCTGAGGATTGAAGGTTGAGGATTGAGAATTGAGGATTGAGGATTGAGGATTGAAGATTGAGGATTGGGTGTTGAGGATTGAAGAATGAGGATTGAGGATTGAGGATTGAGGATTGAGGATTGAGGATTGAAGATTGAGTATTGAGGATTGAAGATTGAGGATTGAGGATTGAGGATTGAGGATTGAGGATTGAGGATTGAGGATTGCGGATAGAATATTGAGGATTGGGTATTGCGGATTGAACACTGGGGTTTGAGGATTGAGGATTGAGGATTGAGGATTGAGGATTTAGAATTGAGGATTGAGGATGAGGATTGAAGATTGAGGATTGGGTATTGAGGATTGAAGAATGAGGATTGAGGATCGAGGATTGAGGACTGAGGATTGAGGATTGAAGACTGAGTATTGAGGATTGAAGGTTGAGGATTGAGGAGTGAGTATTGAAGATTGAGGATTTGGGACTGAGGATTGAACATTGAGGATTGAGGATTGAGGATTGAGGATTGAGGATTGAGGATTGAAGATTGAGGATTGGGTATTGAGGATTGAAGTATGAGGATTGAGGATTGAGGATTGAGGATTGAGGATTGAAGATTGAGTGTTGAGGATTGAAGATTGACGATTGAGGATTGAGGATTGAGGATTGAGGATTGAGGATTGTGGATTGAGGGTTGAGGATTGAAGATTGAGTATCGAGGATTGAAGGTTGAGGATTGCGTATTGAGGGTAGAACATTGAGGATTGAGGATTGAGTATTGAGGATTGAGGATTGAGGATTGAAGGTTGAATATTGATGATTGAAGATTGAGGATCGAGGATTGAGCGTTGTGGATTGAGGACGAGGACTGACGGTTGACTATTGAGTATTGCGGATTGAGGATTGAAGATTGAGTATTGAGGATTGCAGATTGACGGTTTCGGATTGAGGATTGAGGATTGAGGATTGAGGATTGAGGATTGAGGATTGAAGATTGAGTATTGAGGATTGAAGATTGAGGATTGAGGATTGAGGATTGAGGATTGAGGATTGAATATTGAGTACTGAGGATCGAAGATTAAGATTGAGGATTGAGGATTGAGGATTGAGGATTGAGGATTGAAGATTGAGTATTGAGGATTGAAGATTGAGGATTGAGGATTGAGGGTTGTGGATTGAGGACGAGCACTGACGGTTGAATATTTATGTTTGAGGTCTGAGGATTGAGGATTGAGGATTGAGAATTGAGGATTGAGGATTGAGGATTGAAGATTGAGGGTTGGGTATTGAGGATTGAGTATTGAGGATTGAAGATTGAGGATAGGGTATTGAGGATTGAAGAATGATGATTGAGGATTGAGGATTGAGAATTGAGGATTGAGGATTGAGGATTGAGGATTGAGGGTTGAGGGTTGTGGATTGAGGACGAGGACTGAGGGTTGAGTATTGATGTTTGAAGTCTGAGGATTCAGGATTGAGGATTGAGAGTTGAAGATTGAGGATTGAGGATTGAAGACTGAGGATTCGTTATTGAGGATTGAAGAATGAGGATTGAGGAGTGAGGACTGAGGATTGAGGATTGCAGATTGAGTATTGAGGATTGAAGATTGAAGATTGAGGATTGGGTATTGAGGATTGAAGAATGAGGATTGAGTATAGAGGATTGAGGATTGAGGATTGAAGACTGAGTATTGAGGATTGAAGATTGACGATTGAGGATTGAGGATTGAGGATTGAGGATTGAGGATTGAGGATTGAGGATTGAGGATTGAAGATTGAGGATTGAGGACCGAGGATTGAGGATTGAGTATTGAAGAATGAGTATTGAGCATTGAAGACTGAGGATTGAGGATTGAGGATTGAGGATTGAGGACCGAGGATTGAGGATTGAGTATTGAAGAATGAGTATTGAGCATTGAAGACTGAGGATTGAGGATTGAGGATTGAGGATTGAGGTTTGAAGATTGAGGATCGAGGATTGAGCGTTGTGGATTGAGGACGAGGACTGAGGGTTGAGTATTGCTGTTTGAAGTCTGAGGATTGAGGAATGAGGATTGAGAATTGAGGGTTGAGGATTGAGGATTGAAGATTGAGGATTGGGTGTTGAGGATTGAAGAATGAGGATTGAGGGTTGAGGATTGAGGATTGAGGATTGAAGATTGAGTATTGAGGATTGAAGATTGAGGATTGAGGATTGAGGATTGAGGATTGAGGATTGAGGATTGCGGGTAGAAGATTGAGGATTGGGTATTGAGGATTGAAGAGTGAGGATTGAGGATTGAGGATTGAGGATTGAGTATTAAGGATTGAAGGTTGAGTATTGAGGATTGAAGATTGAGGATTGAGGATTGAGGATTGAGGATTGAGGATTGAGGATTGCGGATAGAAGATTGAGGATTGGGTATTGAGGATTGAACATTGAGGATTGAGGATTGAGGATTGAGGTTTGAGGATTGAAGATTGAGGTTTGAGGATTGAGGATTGAGGATTGAGGATTGAAGATTGAGGATTGAGTATTGACGATTGAGTATTGGGGATTGAAGACTGACTATTGAGGATTGAGGATTGAGTATTGAGGATTGAGGATAGCGGATAGAAGATTGAGGATTGGGTATTGCGGATTGAACATTGAGGATTGAGGATTGAGGATTGAGGATTGAGGATTGAGGATTGAGGATTGAGGATTGAGGATTGAGTATTGAAGATTCAGGACTGGGTATTGAGGATTGAAGAATGAGGATTGAGGATTGAGGATTGAGGATTGAGGATTGAAGACTGAGTATTGAGGATTGAAGATTGAGGATTGAGGAGTGAGTATTGAAGATTGAGGATTTGGGGCTGAGGATTGAAGATTGAGGATTGAGGATTGAGGATTGAGGATTGAGGGTTGAGGATTGAGGATTGAAGATTGAGGATTGGGTATTGAGGATTGAAGAATGAGGATTGAGTATAGAGGATTGAGGATTGAGGATTGAAGATTGAGTATTGAGGATTGAAGATTGACGATTGAGGATTGAGGATTGAGGATTGAGGATTGAGGATTGAGGATTGAGGATTGAAGATTGAGTATTGAGGATTGAATATTGAGGATTGAGGATTGAGGATTGAGGATTGAGTATTGAAGATTGAGGATTGAAGATTGAGGATTGCGTATTGAGGATAGAACGTTGAGGATTGAGGATTGAGTATTGAGGATTGAGGATTGAGGATTGAAGATTGAATATTGATGATTGAAGATTGAGGATCGAGGATTGAGCGTTGTGGATTGAGGACGAGGACTGACGGTTGACTATTGAGTATTGCGGATTGAGGATTGAAGATTGAGTATTGAGGATTGCAGATTGACGGTTTCGGATTGAGGATTGAGGATTGAGGATTGAGGATTGAGGATTGAGGATTGAAGATTGAGTATTGAGGATTGAAGATTGAGGATTGAGGATTGAGGATTGAGGATTGAGGATTGAATATTGAGTACTGAGGATCGAAGATTAAGATTGAGGGTTGAGGATTGAGGATTGAGGATTGAGGATTGAAGATTGAGTATTGAGGATTGAAGATTGAGGATTGAGGATTGAGGATTGAGGATTGAGGATTGAGGACTGAGGATTGAAGATTGAGGATTGGGTATAGAGGATTGAAGAATGAGGATTGAGGATTGAGGATTGAGGATTGAGGATTGAGGATTGAGGATTGAAGACTGAGTATTGAGGATTGAAGATTGAGGATTGAGGAGTGAGTATTGAAGATTGAGGATTTGGGACTGAGGATTGAGGATTGAGGATTGAGGATTGAGGATTGAAGATTGAGTATTGAGTATTGAAGATTGAGGTTTGAGGATTGAGGATTGAGGATTGAGGATTGAAGATTGCGTACTGAGGATTGAAGATTAAGATTGAGGATTGAGGATTGAGGATTGAGGATTGAGGATTGAGGATTGAAGATTGAGGATTGCGTATTGAGGATAGAACATTGAGGATTGAGGATTGAGTATTGAGGATTGAGGATTGAGGATTGAAGATTGAATATTGATGATTGAAGATTGTGGATCGAGGATTGAGTGTTGTGGATTGAGGACGAGGACTGAGGGTAGAGTATTGATGTTTGAGGTCTGAGGATTGAGGATTGAGGATTGAGAATTGAGGATTGAGGATTGGGGATTGAAGATTGAGGATTGGGTGTTGAGGATTGAAGAATGGGGATTGAGGATTGAGGATTGAGTATTGAGGATTGAAGACTGAGTATTGAGGATTGAAGATTGAGGATTGAGGACTGAGGATTGAGGATTGAGGATTGCGGATAAAAGATTGAGGATTGGGTATTGCGGATTGGACATTGAGGATTGAGGATTGATGATTGAGGATTGAGGATTGACGACTGAAGATTGAATATTGATGATTGAAGATTGAGGATTGAGGATTGATGGTTGTGGATTGAGGACGAGGACTGAGGGTTGACCATTGCTGTTTGAGGTCTGAGGATTGAGGATTGAGGATTGAGAATTGAGGATTGAGGATTGAGGATTGAAGATTGAGGATTGGGTATTGAGGATTGAAGAATGAGGATTGAGGATTGAGGACTGACGATTGAGGATTGAAGACTGAGTGTTGAGGGTTGAGTGATGAGAATTGATGTTGGTGGATAGAGATTTGAAGATTGCAGATTGAATATTGAGTATTGAAAACTGTGAATTGATGATATTCTCTTGAGGATTGACGATTGACAACTGATTGTTGAGGACTGAGGGCTGACGGTTGAGGATTCAGGATTGAGGATTCAGGATTGTGGTTTGAGGACCGAGGATTGAGGATTGAGGATTGAGGATTGAGAATTGAAGATTGAGGATTGAGTATTGGGGGTTGTGGATTGAGGACGAGGACTGACGGTTGAGTATTGATGTTTGAGGTCTGAGGATTGAGGATTGAGGATTGAGAATTGAGGACTGAGGATTGAAGATTGAGGATTGGGTATTGAGGATTGAAGAATGAGGATTGAGTATTGAGTATTGAGGATTGAGGATTGAAGATTGAGTATTGAGGATTGAAGATTGACGATTGAGGATTGAGGATTGAGGATTGAGGATAGAGGATTGAGGATTGAGGATTGAGGATTGAGGATTGAGGATTCAAGATTGAGTATTGAGGATTGAAGATTGAGGATTGAGGATTGAGGATTGAGGATTGAGGGTTGTGGATTGAGGACGAGCACTGACGGTTGAATATTTATGTTTGAGGTCTGAGGATTGCGGATTGAGGATTGAGAATTGAGGATTGAGGATTGAGGATTGAAGATTGAGGGTTGGGTATTGAGGATTGAGTATTGAGGATTGAAGATTGAGGATAGGGTATTGAGGATTGAAGAATGATGATTGAGGATTGAGGATTGAGAATTGAGGATTGAGGATTGAGGATTGAGGATTGAGGGTTGAGGGTTGTGGATTGAGGACGAGGACTGAGGGTTGAGTATTGATGTTTGAAGTCTGAGGATTCAGGATTGAGGATTGAGAGTTGAAGATTGAGGATTGAGGATTGAAGACTGAGGATTCGTTATTGAGGATTGAAGAATGAGGATTGAGGAGTGAGGACTGAGGATTGAGGATTGCAGATTGAGTATTGAGGATTGAAGATTGAAGATTGAGGATTGGGTATTGAGGATTGAAGAATGAGGATTGAGTATAGAGGATTGAGGATTGAGGATTGAAGACTGAGTATTGAGGATTGAAGATTGACGATTGAGGATTGAGGATTGAGGATTGAGGATTGAGGATTGAGGATTGAGGATTGAGGATTGAAGATTGAGGATTGAGGACCGAGGATTGAGGGTTGAGTATTGAAGAATGAGTATTGAGCATTGAAGACTGAGGATTGAGGATTGAGGATTGAGGATTGAGGACCGAGGATTGAGGATTGAGTATTGAAGAATGAGTATTGAGCATTGAATACTGAGGATTGAGGATTGAGGATTGAGTATTGAGGATTGAAGATTGAGGATTGAGGATTGAGGATTGAGGATTGAGGATTGAGGATTGCGGGTAGAAGATTGAGGATTGGGTATTGAGGATTGAAGAGTGAGGATTGAGGATTGAGGATTGAGGATTGAGTATTAAGGATTGAAGGTTGAGTATTGAGGATTGAAGATTGAGGATTGAGGATTGAGGATTGAGGATTGAGGATTGAGGATTGCGGATAGAAGATTGAGGATTGGGTATTGAGGATTGAACATTGAGGATTGAGGATTGAGGATTGAG
This sequence comes from Calliopsis andreniformis, assembly GCF_051401765.1. Lineage (NCBI taxonomy): Eukaryota > Metazoa > Arthropoda > Insecta > Hymenoptera > Andrenidae > Calliopsis > Calliopsis andreniformis. Next base: position 3,180,652 of record NW_027480444.1, on the reverse strand, counting down.
GTTTGAGGATTGAAGATTGAGGTTTGAGGATTGAGGATTGAGGATTGAGGATTGAAGATTGAGGATTGAGTATTGACGATTGAGTATTGGGGATTGAAGACTGACTATTGAGGATTGAGGATTGAGTATTGAGGATTGAGGATAGCGGATAGAAGATTGAGGATTGGGTATTGCGGATTGAACATTGAGGATTGAGGATTGAGGATTGAGGATTGAGGATTGAGGATTGAGGATTGAGGATTGAGGATTGAGTATTGAAGATTCAGGACTGGGTATTGAGGATTGAAGAATGAGGATTGAGGATTGAGGATTGAGGATTGAGGATTGAAGACTGAGTATTGAGGATTGAAGATTGAGGATTGAGGAGTGAGTATTGAAGATTGAGGATTTGGGGCTGAGGATTGAAGATTGAGGATTGAGGATTGAGGATTGAGGATTGAGGATTGAGGATTGAGGATTGAAGATTGAGGATTGGGTATTGAGGATTGAAGAATGAGGATTGAGTATAGAGGATTGAGGATTGAGGATTGAAGATTGAGTATTGAGGATTGAAGATTGACGATTGAGGATTGAGGATTGAGGATTGAGGATTGAGGATTGAGGATTGAGGATTGAAGATTGAGTATTGAGGATTGAATATTGAGGATTGAGGATTGAGGATTGAGGATTGAGTATTGAAGATTGAGGATTGAAGATTGAGGATTGCGTATTGAGGATAGAACGTTGAGGATTGAGGATTGAGTATTGAGGATTGAGGATTGAGGATTGAAGATTGAATATTGATGATTGAAGATTGAGGATCGGGGATTGAGTGTTGTGTATTGAGGACGAGGACTGAGGGTAGAGTATTGGTGTTTGAGGTCTGAGGATTGAGGATTGAGGATTGAGAATTGAGGATTGAGGATTGAGGATTGAAGATTGAGGATTGGGTGTTGAGGATTGAAGAATGAGGATTGAGGATTGAGGATTGAGGATTGAGGGTTGTGGATTGAGGACGAGGACTGAGTGTTGAGTATTAATGTTTGAAGTCTGAGGATTCAGGATTGAGGATTGAGAATTGAGGATTGAGGATTGAGGATTGAAGGTTGAGAATTCGGTATTGAGGATTGAAGAATGAGGATTGAGGAGTGAGGACTGAGGATTGAGGATTGAGGATTGAGGATTGAGGATTGAGGATTGAAGATTGAGTATTGAGGATTGAAGATTGAGGATTGAGTATTGAGGATTGAGGATTGAGGATTGAGGATTGCGGATAGAAGATTGAGGATTGGGTATTGCGGATTGAACATTGAGGATTGAGGATTGAGGATTGAGGATTGAGAATTCAGGATTGAGGATTGAGGATTGAGGATTGAAGATTGAGGATTGGGTACTGGGGATTGAAGAATGAGGACTGAGGATTGAGGATTGAGGATTGAGGATTGAAGACTGAGTATTGAGGATTGAAGATTGAGGATTGAGGAGTGAGTATTGAAGATTGAGGATTTGGGACTGAGGATTGAAGATTGAGGATTGAGGATTGAGGATTGAGGATTGAGGATTGAGGATTGAGGATTGAAGATTGAGGATTGGGTATTGAGGATTGAAGAATGAGGATTGAGGATTGAGGATTGAGGATTGAGTATTGAAGATTGAGTATTCAGGATTGAAGATGGACGATTGAGGATTGAGGATTGAGGATTGAGAATTGAGGGTTGATGATTGAGGATTGAAGATTGAGTATTGATGATTGAAGATTGAGGATTGAGGATTGAGGATTGAGGTTTGAGTATTGAAGATTGAGGATTGAGGAACGAGGATTGAGGATTGAGGATTGAAGATTGAGGATTGGGTATTGAGGATTGAAGAATGAGGATTGAGTATTGAGTATTGAGGATTGAGCGTTGACGATTGAGTATTGAGGATTGAAGATTGACGATTGAGGATTGAGGATTGAGGATTGAGGATTGAGGATTGAGGATTGAGGATTGATAGTTGAGTATTGAGTATTGAAGATTGAGGATTGAGGATTGGGGATTGAGGATTGAGGATTGAAGATTGCGTACTGAGGATTGAAGGTTGAGGATTGTGGATTGAGGATTGAGGATTGAGGATTGAGGCTTGAATATTGAGTATTGGGGACTGAGTGTTGAGGGTTGAGTGATGAGAATTGATGTTTGAGGATAGAGATTTGAAGATTGCAGATTGAGTATTGAGTATTGATAGCTGTGAATTGATGATATTCTCTTGAGGATTGAGGATAGACAACTGATTGTTGAGGACTGAGGTCTGAAGGTTGAGGATTCAGGATTGCGGATTCAGGATTGTGGTTTGAGGACCGAGGATTGAGTATTGAGGATTGAAGAATGAGGATTGAGGATTGAGGATTGAGGATTGAGGGTTGTGGATTAAGGACGAGGACTGAGGGTTGAGTATTGATGTTTGAAGTCTGAGGATTCAGGATTGAGGATTGAGAATTGAGGATTGAGGATTGAGGATTGAAGATTGAGGATTCGGTATTGAGGATTGAAGAATGAGGATTGAGGAGTAAGGACTGAGGATTGAGGATTGCAGATTGAGTATTGAGGATTGAAGATTGAGGACTGAGGATTGAGGACTGAGGATTGACGATTGAGGATTGAGGATTGAGGATTGAGGATTGAGGATTGAGGATTGAAGGTTGAGGATAGCGTATTGAGGATAGAACATTGAGGATTGAGGATTGAGTATTGAGGATTGAGGATTGAGGATTGAAGGTTGAATATTGATGGTTAAAGATTGAGGATCGAGGATTGAGCGTTGTGGATTGAGGACGAGGACTGACGGTTGAGTATTGAGTATTGCGGATTGAGGATTGAAGATTGAGTATTGAGGATTGCAGATTGACGGTTTCGGATTGAGGATTGAGGATTGAGGATTGAGGATTGAGGATTGAGGATTGAAGATTGAGTATTGAGGATTCAAGATTGAGGATTGAGGATTGAGAATTGAGGATTGAGGATTGAATATTGAGTACTGAGGATTGAAGATTAAGATTGAGGGTTGAGGATTGAGGATTGAGGATTGAGGATTGAAGATTGAGTATTGAGGATTGAAGATTGAGGATTGAGGATTGAGGATTGAGGATTGAGGATTGAGGACTGAGGATTGAAGATTGAGGGTTGGGTATTGAGGATTGAGGAATGAGGATTGAGGATTGAGGATTGAGGATTGAGGATTGAGGATTGAAGACTGAGTATTGAGGATTGAAGATTGAGGATTGAGGAGTGAGTATTGAAGATTGAGGATTTGGGACTGAGGATTGAGGATTGAGGATTGAGGATTGAGGATTGAAGATTGAGTATTGAGTATTGAAGATTGAGGTTTGAGGGGTGAGGATTGAGGATTGAGGATTGAAGATTGCGTACTGAGGATTGAAGATTAAGATTGAGGATTGAGGATTGAGGATTGAGGATTGAAGATTGAAGATTGAGGATTGCGTATTGAGGATAGAACATTGAGGATTGAGGACTGAGTATTGAGGATTGAGGATTGAGGATTGAAGATTGAATATTGATGATTGAAGATTGAGGATCGAGGATTGAGGGTTGTGGATTGAGGACGAGGACTGAGGGTAGAGTATTGATGTTGAGGTCTGAGGATTGAGGATTGAGGATTGAGAATTGAGGATTGAGGATTGGGGATTGAAGATTGAGGATTGGGTGTTGAGGATTGAAGAATGGGGATTGAGGATTGAGGATTGAGTATTGAGGATTGAAGACTGAGTATTGAGGATTGAAGATTGAGGATTGAGGATTGAGGACTGAGGATTGAGGATTGAGGATTGCGGATAGAAGATTGAGGATTGGGTATTGCGGATTGGACATTGAGGATTGAGGATTGAGGATTGAGGATTGAGGATTGACGACTGAAGATTCAATATTGATGGTTGAAGATTGAGGATTGAGGATTGATGGTTGTGGATTGAGGACGAGGACTGAGGGTTGACCATTGCTGTTTGAGGTCTGAGGATTGAGGATTGAGGATTGAGAATTGAGGATTGAGGATTGAGGATTGAAGATTGAGGATTGGGTATTGAGGATTGAAGAATGAGGATTGAGGATTGAGGACTGAGGATTGAGGATTGAAGACTGAGTGTTGAGGGTTGAGTGATGAGAATTGATGTTGGTGGATAGAGATTTGAAGATTGCAGATTGAATATTGAGTATTGAAAACTGTGAATTGATGATATTCTCTTGAGGATTGACGATTGACAACTGACTGTTGAGGACTGAGGGCCGAAGATTGAGGATTCAGGATTGCGGATTCAGGATTGTGGTTTGAGGACCGAGGATTGAGTATTGAGGATTGAAGAATGAGGATTGAGGATTGAGGATTGAGGATTGAGGGTTGTGGATTAAGGACGAGGACTGAGGGTTGAGTATTGATGTTTGAAGTCTGAGGATTCAGGATTGAGGATTGAGAATTGAGGATTGAGGATTGAGGATTGAAGATTGAGGATTCGGTATTGAGGATTGAAGAATGAGGATTGAGGAGTGAGGACTGAGGATTGAGGATTGCAGATTGAGTATTGAGGATTGAAGATTGAGGACTGAGGATTGAGGACTGAGGGTTGACCATTGAGGATTGAGGATTGAGGATTGAGGATTGAGGATTGAGGATTGAAGGTTGAGGATTGCGTATTGAGGATAGAACATTGAGGATTGAGGATTGAGTATTGAGTATTGAGGATTGAGGATTGAGGATTGAGGATTGAGGATTGAGGATTGAATATTGAGTACTGAGGATTGAAGATTAAGATTGAGGGTTGAGGATTGAGGATTGAGGATTGAAGATTGAGTATTGAGGATTGAAGATTGAGGATTGAGGATTGAGGATTGAGGATTGAGGATTGAGGACTGAGGATTGAAGATTGAGGATTGGGTATTGAGGATTGAAGAATGAGGATTGAGGATTGAGGATTGAGGATTGAGGATTGAGGATTGAAGACTGGGTATTGAGGATTGAAGATTGAGGATTGAGGAGTGAGTATTGAAGATTGAGGATTTGGGACTGAGGATTGAGGATTGAGGATTGAGGATTGAGGATTGAAGATTGAGTATTGAGTATTGAAGATTGAGGTTTGAGGATTAAGGATTGAGGATTGAGGATTGAAGATTGCGTACTGAGGATTGAAGATTAAGATTGAGGATTGAGGATTGAGGATTGAGGATTGAGGATTGAGGATTGAAGATTGAGGATTGGGTATTGAGGACTGAGGTTTGAGGATTGAGGATTGCGGATAAAAGATTGAGGATTGGGTATTGCGGATTGGACATTGAGGATTGAGGATTGAGGATTGAGGATTGAGGATTGACGACTGTAGATTGAATATTGATGATTGAAGATTGAGGATTGAGGATTGATGGTTGTGGATTGAGGACGAGGACTGAGGGTTGACCATTGCTGTTTGAGGTCTGAGGATAAAGGATTGAGGATTGAGAATTGAGGATTGAGGATTGAGGATTGAAGAGTGAGGATTGAGGTTTGAGGACTGAGAACTGAGGATTGAGGGTTGAGAATTGAGGAATGAGGATTGAGGATTGAAGATTGAGGATTGGCTATTGAGGATTGAAGAATGAGGATTGAGGATTGAGGACTGAGGATCGAGGATTGAGGATTGAAGATTGAGTATTCAGGATTGGAGATTGACGATTGAGGATTGAGGACCGAGGATTGAGGATTGAGTATTGAAGAATGAGTATTGAGCATTGAAGACTGAGGATTGAGGATTGAGGATTGAGGATTGAGGTTTGAAGATTGAGGATCGAGGATTGATCGTTGTGGATTGAGGACGAGGACTGAGGGTTGAGTATTGCTGTTTGAGGTCTGAGGATTGAGGAATGAGGATTGAGAATTGAGGGTTGAGGATTGAGGATTGAAGATTGAGGATTGGGTGTTGAGGATTGAAGAATGAGGATTGAGGGTTGAGGATTGAGGATTGAGGATTGAAGATTGAGTATTGAGGATAGAAGATTGAGGATTGAGGATTGAGGATTGAGGATTGAGGATTGAGGATTGCGGGTAGAAGATTGAGGATTGGGTATTGAGGATTGAAGAATGAGGATTGAGGATTGAGGATTGAGGATTGAGGATTGAGGATTGAAGACTGTGTATTGAGGATTGAAGATTGAGGATTGAGGAGTGAGTATTGAAGATTGAGGATTTGGGTCTGAGGATTGAAGATTGAGGGTTGAGGATTGAGGATTGAGGATTGAGGATTGAGGATTGAGGATTGAGGATTGAGGATTGAAGATTGAGTATTGAGTATTGAAGATTGAGGTTTGAGGATTGATGATTGAGGATTGAGTATTGAAGATTGCGTACTGAGGATTGAAGATTAAGGTTGTGGATTGAGGATTGAGGATTGAGTATTGAGGATTGAGGATTGAAGATTGAGGATTGCGTATTGAGGATAGAACATTGAGGATTGAGGATTGAGTATTGAGGATTGAGGATTGAGGATTGAAGATTGAATATTGATGATTGAAGATTGAGGATCGAGGATTGAGTATTGTGGATTGAGGACGAGAACTGAGGGTAGAGTATTGATGTTTGAGGTCTGAGGATTGAGGATTGAGGATTGAGAATTGAGGATTGAGGATTGAGGATTGAGGATTGAGGATTGGGTGTTGAGGATTGAAGAATGAGGATTGAGGATTGAGGATTGAGTATTGAGGATTGAAGGTTGAGTATTGAGGATTGAGGATTGAGGATTGAGGATTGAGGATTGAGGATAGAGGATTGAGGATTCAAGATTGAGTACTGAGGATTGAAGATTGAGGATTGAGGATTGAGGATTGAGGATTGAGGGTTGAAGATTGAGTACTGACGATTGAAGATTAAGATTGAGGATTGAGGATTGAGGATTGAGGATTGAGGATTGAGGATTGAAGATTGAGTATTGAGGATTGAAGATTGAGGATAGAGGATTGAGGATTGAGGTTTGAGGATTGAAGATTGCGTACTGAGGATTGAAGATTAAGATTGAGGATTGAGGATTGAGGATTGAAGATTGAGGATTGAGGATTGGGGATTGAGGATTGAGGGTTGTGGATTGAGGACGAGGACTGAGGGTTGAATATTTATGTTTGAGGTCTGAGGATTGCGGATTGAGGATTGAGAATTGAGGATTGAGGATTTAGGATTGAAGATTGAGGATTGGGTATTGAGGATTGAGTATTGAGGATTGAAGATTGAGGATAGGGTATTGAGGATTGAAGAATGATGATTGAGGATTGAGGATTGAGGGTTGAGGATTGAATATTGAGTATTGAGGATTGAAGATCGACTATTGAGGATTGCGAATTGAGGATTGAGGGTTGAGGACAGTGGATTGAAGGTTGAGTATTGAGGATTGAAGTTTGAGGATTGTGGATTGAGGATTGAGGATTGAGGATTGAGGATTGAAGACTGAGGATTGGGTATTGAGGATGGAACATTGAGGATTGAGGATTGAGGTTTGAGGATTGAGGATTGAAGATTGAGTACTGAGGATTGAAGATTAAGATTGGGGATTGAGGATTGAGGACTGAGGATTAAGGATTGAGGATTGAAAGTTCAGTATTGAGGATGGAAGATTGAGAATTGAGGATTGAGGATTGAACATTGAGGACTGAGTCTTGAGGATTGAAGATTGAGGATTGCGTATTGAGGATAGAACATTGAGGATTGAGTATTGAGTATTGAGGATTGAGGATAGAGGATTGAAGATTGAATATTGATGATTGAAGATTGAGGATCGAGGATTGAGTGTTGTGGATTGAGGACGAGGACTGAGGGTAGAGTATTGATGTTTGAGGTCCGAGGGTTGATGATTGAGGATTGAGAATTGAGGATTGAGGATTGAGGATTGAGGATTGAGGATTGAGGGTTGTGGATTGAGGACGAGGACTGAGGGTTGAGTATTGATGTTTGAAGTCTGAGGATTCAGGATTGAGGATTGAGAGTTGAAGATTGAGGATTGAGGATTGAAGACTGAGGATTCGTTATTGAGGATTGAAGAATGAGGATTGAGGATTGCAGATTGAGTATTGAGGATTGAAGATTGAGGACTGAGGATTGAGGATTGAGGATTGACGATTAAGGATTGAGGATTGAGGATTGAGGATGGAGGAATGAAGGTTGAGGGTTGCGTATTGAGGATAGAACATTGAGGATTGAGGATTGAGTATTGAGGATTGAGGATTGAGGATTGAAGATTGAATATTGATGATTGAAGATTGAGGATCGAGGATTGAGAGTTGTGGATTGAGGACGAGGACTGACGGTTGAGTATTGAGTATTGAGGATTGAGGATTGAAGATTGAGTATTGAGGATTGAAGATTGAGGACTGAGGATTGAGGATTGAGGATTGACGATTAAGGACTGAGGATTGAGTATTGAGGATCGAGGAATGAAGGTTGAGGATTGCGTATTGAGGATAGAACATTGAGGATTGAGGATTGAGTATTGAGGATTGAGGATTGAGGATTGAAGATTGAATATTGATGATTGAAGATTGAGGATCGAGGATTGAGAGTTGTGGATTGAGGACGAGAACTGACGGTTGAGTATTGAGTATTGAGGATTGAGGATTGAAGATTGAGTATTGAGGATTGAAGATTGACGATTGAGGATTGAGGATTGAGGATTGAGGATTGAGGATTGAGGATTGAGGATTGAAGATTGAGTATTGAGGATTGAAGATTGAGGATTGAGGATTGAGGGTTGAGGATTGAGGATTGAAGATTGAGTACTGAGGATTGAAGATTAAGATTGAGGATTGAGGGTTGAGGATTGAGGGTTGAGGATTGAGGATTGAAGATTGAGTATTGAGGATTGAAGATTGAGGATTGAGGATTGAGGATTGAGGATTGAGGATTGAGGATTGAGGATTGAAGATTGAGGACTGGGTATTGAGGATGGAAGAATGAGGATTGAGGATTGAGGATTGAGGATTGAGGATTGAGGATTGAAGACTGAGTATTGAGGATTGAAGATTGAGGATTGAGGAGTGAGTATTGAAGATTGAGGATTTGGGACTGAGGATTGAAGACTGAGGATTGAGGATTGAGGATTGAATACTGAGGATTGAGGATTGAGGGTTGAAGATTGAGGATTGGGTATTTGGGATTGAAGAATGAAGATCTAGGATTGGATATTGAGGATTGAGGATTGAGGATTGAGGATTGAATATTGAGTATTGAGAATTGAGAATTGAGGATGAGGGCTGAGGGTTGAGGATTGAGGTTTGAGGAACGAGGACTGAGGGTTGAGGATTGAGGACTGAGGACTGACGATTGAGTATTGAGGATTGAGGATTGATTACTGAGGATTGAGGATTGAGGATTGAGGATTGAGGATTGGGTTTGATTACTGAAGATTCAGTATTGAGGATTGAAGATTGAGAATTGAAGATTGAGGATTGAACATTGAGGACTGAGCGTTCAGGGTTGAATGATGAGAATTGATGTTGGTGGATAGAGATTTGAAGATTGCAGATTGAGTATTGAGTATTGAAAACTGTGAATTGAGGATATTCTATTGCGGATTGAGGATTGACAACTGATTGTTGAGGACTGAGGGCTGAAGATTGAGGATGCCGGATTGAGGATTCAGAATTGAGGTTTGAGGACTGAGGATTGAGGTTTGAAGATTGAGTATTGAGGATTGAAGATTGAGGATTGAGGATTGAGGTTTGAGGACTGAGAACTGAGGATTGAGGTTTGAGAATTGAGGATTGAGGATTGAGGATTGAATTTTGAGGATTGGCTATTGAGGATTGAAGAATGAGGATTGAGGATTGAGGACTGAGGATCGAGGATTGAGGATTGAATATTGAGTATTCAGGATTGGAGATTGACGATTGAGGATTGAGGACCGAGGATTGAGGATTGAGTATTGAAGAATGAGTATTGAGCATTGAAGACTGAGGATTGAGGATTGAGGATTGAGGATTGAGGTTTGAAGATTGAGGATCGAGGATTGAGCGTTGTGGATTGAGGACGAGGACTGAGGGTTGAGTATTGCTGTTTGAGGTCTGAGGATTGAGGAATGAGGATTGAGAATTGAGGGTTGAGGATTGAGGATTGAAGATTGAGGATTGGGTGTTGAGGATTGAAGAATGAGGATTGAGGGTTGAGGATTTAGGATTGAGGATTGAAGATTGAGTACTGAGGATTGAAGACTGAGGATTGAGGATTGAGGATTGAGGATTGAGGATTGAGGATTGCGGGTAGAAGATTAAGGATTGGGTATTGAGTATTGAAGAATGAGGATTGAGGATTGAGGATTGAGGATTGAGGATTGAGGATTGAAGACTGAGTATTGAGGATTGAAGATTGATGATTGAGGAGTGAGTATTGAAGATTGAGGATTTGGGACTGAGGATTGAAGATTGAGGATTGAGGATTGAGGATTGAGGATTGAGGATTTAGGATTGAGGATTGAAGATTGAGGATTGGGTATTGAGGATTGAAGAATGAGGATTGAGGATTGAGGATTGAGGATTGAGTATTGAAGATTGAGTATTCAGGATTGAAGATTGACGACTGAGGATTGAGGATTGAGGATTGAGAATTGAGGATTTACGATTGAGGATTGAAGATTGAGTATTGAGTATTGAAGATTAAGGATTGAGGATTGAGGATTGAGGTTTGAGGACTGAAGATTGAGGATTGAGAAATGAGGATTGAGGATTGAGGATTGAAGATTGAGGATTGGGTATTGTGGATTGAAGACTGAGGATTGAGTATTGAGTATTGAGGATTGAGCATTGACGATTGATTATTGAGGATTGAAGATTGACGATTGAGGATTGAGGATTGAGGATTGAGGATTGAGGATTGAGGATTGAGGATTGAAGATTGAGTATTGAGTATTGAAGATCGAGGATTGAGGATTGATGGTTGAGGATTGAGTATTGAAGATTGCGTACTGAGGATTGAAGATTAAGGTTGAGGATTGAGGATTGAGGATTGAGTATTGAGGATTGAGGATTGAAGATTGACGATTGCGTATTGAGGATAGAACATTGAGGATTGAGGATTGAGTATTGAGGATTGAGGATTGAGGATTGAAGATTGAATACTGATGATTGAAGATTGAGGATCGAGGATTGAGTATTGTGGATTGAGGACGAGGACTGAGGGTAGAGTATTGATGATTGAGGATTGAGGATAGAGGATTGAGGATTGAGGATTGAGTATTGAAGATTGAGGATTGATGACTGAGTATTGAGGATTGAGGATTGAGGATTGAGGATTGAGTATTGAAGATTGAGTATTGATGACTGAGGATTGAGGATTGAGGATTGAGGATTGAGGATTGAGGATTGAAAATTGAGTATCGGGGACTCAAGAATGAGGATTGAGGATTGAGGATTGAGGACGGAGGAAGAGCGCTGAGGGTTGAGGATTGAGGTTTGCGTATTGAATCCTGAGAATTCAGGATATTCCATTGAGTGTTGAGAACTGAGGATTGATGGTTGAGTATTGAGGATTGAGGATTGAGGATTGAGGAATGAGTATTGAAGGTTGAGGATTGATGATTGAGGATCGAGGATTGGGGATTGAGGATTGAGTATTGAGTATTGAAGATTGAGGATTGATGATTGAGGATTGAGGATTGAGGATTCAGGATTGAGGATTGAGGATTGAGGATTGAGGATTGAAGATTGAGGATTGGGGATTGAGGAGTGACGATTGAGGATTGAGGATTGAGGATTGAGAGTTGACGATTGATGATTCAAGATTGAGTATTGAGGATTGTAGAATGAGGATTGAGGATTGAGGATTGAGGATTGAGGATTGAGGATTGAAGATTTAGTATTTAGGATTGAAGATAGAGGATTGAGAATTGAGGATTGAGGATTGAGGATTGAAGATTGAGGATTGGGTAGTGAGGATTGAAGAATGAGTATTGAGGATTGAGGATTGAGGATTGACTGTTGAGGACTGAGGGCCGAAGATTGAGGACTCAGGATTGAGGATTCAGAATTGAGCTTTGAGGGCTGACGATTGTGGATTGAGGATTGAGTATTGAATATTCAGTATTGAGGATTGAAGATTGGGAATTGAGGATTGAGTATTGAACATTGAGGACTGAGTGTTGAGTGTTGAGAGATGAGAATTGATGTTTGTGGATAGAGGTTTGAAGACTGCAGATTGAGTATTGAGTATTGAAAACTTTGAATTGAGGATATTCTATTGAGGATTGAGGATTGACAACAGATTGTTGAGGACTGAGGTCTGAAGATTGAGGATTCAGGATTGAGGATTCAGAATTGAGGTTTGAGGACTAAGGATTGAGGATTGAAGAATGAGTATTCACGATTGAAGATTGAGGATTGAGGATTGAGTATCGAGGACTGAAGATTGACGATTGAGGATTGAGGATTGAGGATTGAAGATTGAGTATTGAGGATTGAAGATTGAGGATTGAGGATTGATCATTGAGGACTGAGGATTGAGGACTGAGGATTGAGGATTGAGAATTGAGAACTGATAATGATGACTGAGGGTTGAGGATTGAGGATAGAGGATTGAGGATTGAGGATTGAGTATTGAAGATTGAGGATTGATGACTGAGTATTGAGGATTGAGGATTGAGGATTGAGGATTGAGTATTGAAGATTGAGTATTGATGACTGAGGATTGAGGATTGAGAATTGAGGATTGAGGATTGAGGATTGAAAATTGAGTATCGAGTGTTGAGGATTGAGGTTTAAGTATTGAATCCTGAGAATTCAGGATATTCCATTGAGTGTTGAGAACTGAGGATTGATGGTTGAGTATTGAGGATTGAGGATTGAGGATTGAGGAATGAGTATTGAAGGTTGAGGATTGATGATTGAGGATTGAGGATTGGGCATTGAGGATTGAGTATTGAGTATTGAAGATTGAGGATTGATGATTGAGGATTGAGGATTGAGGATTGAGGATTGAGGATTGAGGATTGAGGATTGAGGATTGAAGATTGAGGATTGGGGATTGAGGAGTGACGATTGAGGATTGAGGATTGAGGATTGAGAGTTGACGATTGATGATTCAAGATTGAGTATTGAGGATTGTAGAATGAGGATTGAGGATTGGGGATTGAGGATGGAGGATTGAGGATTGAAGATTTAGTATTTAGGATTGAAGATAGAGGATTGAGAATTGAGGATTGAGGATTGAGGATTGAAGATTGAGGATTGGGTAGTGAGGATTGAAGAATGAGGATTGAGGATTGAGGATTGAGGATTGAGTGTTGAGGATTGAAGATTGAGTATTGAGGATAGAAGACGGACGATTGAGTATTGAGTATTGAAGATTGAGGATTGATGATTGAGGATTGAGGATTGAGGATTGAGGATTGAGGATTGAGGATTGAAGACTGACGATTGAGTATTCAGAATTGAGGACTGTGGATTGAGGATTGAGGATTGAGGGTTGAGAATTGATGATTGAGGATTGAAGATTGCGTATTGAGAATTGAAGGCTAAGGATTGAGGATTGAGGATTGAGGATTGACGATGAGGGCTGAGGGTTGAGGATTGAGGTTTGAGGACTGAGGACTGAGGTTTGAGGATTGAGAATTGGGGATTAAGGATTGAGGATTGAAGATTGAGGATTGGGTATTGAGGATTGAAGAATGAGGGTTGAGGATTGAGGATTGAGGATTGAGGATTGAGGATTGAAGATTCAGGTTTGGGTACTGAGGATTGAAGAATGAGGATTGTGGATTGAGGACTGAGGATTGAGGATTGGAGATTGAGTATTGAGGATTGAAGATTGACGATTGAGTATTGAGGATTGAGGATTGAGGGTTGAACGTTGAGGACTGAGTGTTGAGGGTTGAGTGATGAGTATTGATGTTTGTGGATAGAGGTTTGAAGATTGCAGTTTGAGTATTGAGTATTGAAATCTGTGAATTGAGGATATTCTATTGAGGATTGAGGATTGACAATTGACTGTTGAGGACTGAGGGCCGAAGATTGAGGACTCAGGATTGTGGATTCAGAATTGAGCTTTGAGGGCTGACGATTGTGGATTGAGGATTGAGTATTGAAGATTCAGTATTGAGGATTGAAGATTGGGAATTGAGGATTGAGGATTGAACATTGAGGACTGAGTGTTGAGTGTTGAGTGATGAGAATTGATGTTTGTGGATAGAGGTTTGAAGATTGCAGATTGAGTATTGAGTATTGAAAACATTGAATTGAGGATATTCTATTGAGGATTGAGGATTGACAACAGATTGTTGAGGACTGAGGGCCGAAGATTGAGGATTCAGGATTGAGGATTCAGAATTGAGGTTTGAGGACTGAGGATTGAGGATTGAAGATTGAGTATTGAGGATTGAGGATTGAGGATTGAAGATTGAGGATTGAGGATTGAGGATGGTGGCTGACGGTTCAGGATCGAGGTTTGAGGACTGATGACTGAGGATAGAGCATTGAGAAATGAGGATTGAGGATTGAGGATTGAAGATTGAGTATTGTGTATCGAGGATTGAAGAATGAGGATTGAGGATTGAGGTTTGAGGATTGAGGATTGAAGATTGAGTATTGATAATTGAAGACTGACGATTGAGGATTGAGGATTGAGGACTGAGGATTGAGGATTGAGGATTGAAGATTGAGGATTGGGCATTGAGGATTGAAGAATGAGGATTGAGGGTTGAGGATTGAGGATTGAGTGTTGAGGATTGAAGATTGAGTATTGAGGATAGAAGACTAACGATTGAGGATTGAGGATTGAGTGTTGAAGATTGAGGATTGATGATTGAGGAATGAGGATTGAGGATTGAGGATTGAGGATTGAGTATTGAAGATTGAGGATTGATGATTGAGGACTGAGGTTTGAGTGTTGAGTGATGAGAATTGATGTTTGTGGATAGAGGTTTGAAGATTGCAGATTGAGTATTGAGTATTGAAAACTTTGAATTCAGTATATTCTATTGAGGATTGAGGATTGACAACAGATTGTTGAGGACTGAGGTCTGAAGATTGAGGATTCAGGATTGAGGATTCAGAATTGAGGTTTGAGGACTATGGATTGAGGATTGAAGATTGAGTATTGAGGATTGAGGATTGAGGATTGAAGATTGAGGATTGAGGATTGAGGATGGGGGCTGACGGTTGAGGATTGAGGTTTGAGGACTGAGGACTGAGGATAGAGCATTGAGAAATGAGGATTGAGGACTGAGGATTGAGGATTGAAGATTGAGTATTGTGTATTGAGGATTGAAGAATGAGGATTGCGGATTGAGGTTTGAGGATTGAGGTTTGAAGATTGAGGATTGAAGATTGAGTATTGAGGATTGAAGACTGACGATAGAGGATTGAGGATTGAGGACTGAGGATTGAGGATTGAGGATTGAAGATTGAGGATTGGGTATTGAGGATTGAAGAATGAGGATTGAGGATTGAGGATTGAGGATTGAGTGTTGAGGATTGAAGATTGAGTATTGAGGATAGAAGACTGACGATTGAGGATTGAGGATTGAGTATTGAAGATTGAGGATTGATGATTGAGGAATGAGGATTGAGGATTGAGGATTGAGGATTGAGTATTGAAGATTGAGGATTGATGATTGAGGACTGAGGATTGAGGATTGGGGATTGAGTATTGAGGATTGAGGTTTGAGGACTGAGGACTGAGGATTGTGGATTGAGGATTGAGGATTGAAGATTCAGTATTGAGGATTGAAGATTGGGAATTGAGGATTGAACATTGAGGACCGAGTGTTGAGTGTTGAGTGATGAGAATTGATGTTTGTGGATAGAGGTTTGAAGATTGCAGATTGAGTATTGAGTATTGAAAACTTTGAATTGAGGATATTCTATTGAGGATTGAGGATTGACAGCAGATTGTTGAGGACTGAGGGCCGAAGATTGAGGATTCAGGATTGAGGATTCAGAATTGAGGTTTGAGGACTGAGGATTGAGGATTGAAGATTGAGTATTGAGGATTGAAGACTGACGAATGAGGACTGAGGACTGAGGATTGAGGATTGAGGATTGAGGATTGAAGTTTGAGGATTGAGTATTGAGGATTGAAGATTGAGGATTGAGGACTGAGGATTGAGGATTGAGGATTGAGGATTGAAGATTGTGGATTGAGTATTGAGGATTGAAGATTGAGGATTGAGGATTGAGGATTGGGGATTGACGGTGAGTGCTGAGGGTTGAGGACTGAGGTCTGAAGATTGAGGATTCAGGATTGAGGATTCAGAATTGAGGTTTGAGGACTAAGGATTGAGGATTGAAGAAAGAGTATTGACGATTGAAGATTGAGGATTGAGGATTGAGTATTGAGGACTGAAGATTGACGATTGAGGATTGAGGATTGAGGATTGAAGATTGAGTATTGAGGATTGAAGATTGAGGATTGAGGATTGATCATTGAGGACTGAGGATTGAGGACTGAGGATTGAGGATTGAGAATTGAGAACTGATAATGAGGACTGAGGGTTGAGGATTGAGGATAGAGGATTGAGGATTGAGGATTGAGTATTGAAGATTGAGGATTGATGACTGAGTATTGAGGATTGAGGATTGAGGATTGAGGATTGAGTATTGAAGATTGAGTATTGATGACTGAGGATTGAGGATTGAGGATTGAGGATTGAGGATTGAGGATTGAAAATTGAGTATCGGGGACTCAAGAATGAGGATTGAGGATTGAGGATTGAGGACGGAGGATGAGGGCTGAGGGTTGAGGATTGAGGTTTGAGTATTGAATCCTGAGATTTCAGGATATTCCATTGAGTGTTGAGAACTGAGGATTGATGGTTGAGTATTGAGGATTGAGGATTGAGGATTGAGGAATGAGTATTGAAGGTTGAGGATTGATGATTGAGGATCGAGGATTGGGGATTGAGGATTGAGTATTGAGTATTGAAGATTGAGGATTGATGATTGAGGATTGAGGATTGAGGATTGAGGATTGAGGATTGAGGATTGAGGATTGAGGATTGAAGATTGAGGATTGGGGATTGAGGAGTGACGATTGAGGATTGACGATTGAGGATTGAGAGTTGACGATTGATGATTCAAGGTTGAGTATTGAGTATTGTAGAATGAGGATTGAGGATTGAGGATTGAGGATTGAGGATTGAGGATTGAAGATTTAGTATTTAGGATTGAAGATAGAGGATTGAGAATTGAGGATTGAGGATTGAGGATTGAAGATTGAGGATTGGGTAGTGAGGATTGAAGAATGAGGCTTGAGGATTGAGGATTGAGTGTTTAGGATTGAAGATTGAGTATTGAGGATAGAAGACGGACGATTGAGTATTGAGTATTGAAGATTGAGGATTGATGATTGAGGATTGACGATTGAGGATTCAGGATTGAGAATTGAGGATTGAAGACTGACGATTGAGTGTTGAGAATTGAGGACTGAGGATTGAGGATTGAGGATTGAGGGTTCAGAATTGATGATTGAGGATTGAAGATTGAGTATTGAGGATTGAAGGCTAAGGATTGAGGATTGAGGATTGAGGATTGACGATGAGGGCTGAGGGTTGAGGATTGAGGTTTGAGGACTGAGGACTGAGGTTTGAGGATTGAGAATTGGGGATTGAGGATTGAGGATTGAAGATTGAGGATTGGGTATTGAGGATTGAAGAATGATGGTTGAGGATTGAGGATTGAGGATTGAGGATTGAGGATTGGGTAGTGAGGATTGAAGAATGAGTATTGAGGATTGAGGATTGAGGATTGACTGTTGAGGACTGAGGGCCGAAGATTGAGGACTCAGGATTGAGGATTCAGAATTGAGCTTTGAGGGCTGACTATTGTGGATTGAGGATTGAGTATTGAATATTCAGTATTGAGGATTGAAGATTGGGAATTGAGGATTGAGTATTGAACATTGAGGACTGAGTGTTGAGTGTTGAGAGATGAGAATTGATGTTTGTGGATAGAGGTTTGAAGACTGCAGATTGAGTATTGAGTATTGAAAACTTTGAATTGAGGATCCTCTATTGAGGATTGAGGATTGACAACAGATTGTTGAGGACTGAGGTCTGAAGATTGAGGATTCAGGATTGAGGATTCAGAATTGAGGTTTGAGGACTAAGGATTGAGGATTGAAGAATGAGTATTCACGATTGAAGATTGAGGATTGAGGATTGAGTATTGAGGACTGAAGATTGACGATTGAGGATTGAGGATTGAGGATTGAAGATTGAGTATTGAGGATTGAAGATTGAGGATTGAGGATTGATCAGTGAGGACTGAGGATTGAGGACTGAGGATTGAGGATTGAGAATTGAGAACTGATAATGATGACTGAGGGTTGAGGATTGAGGATAGAGGATTGAGGATTGAGGATTGAGTATTGAAGGTTGAGGATTGATGACTGAGTATTGAGGATTGTAGAATGAGGATTGAGGATTGGGGATTGAGGATGGAGGATTGAGGATTGAAGATTTAGTATTTAGGATTGAAGATAGAGGATTGAGAATTGAGGATTGAGGATTGAGGATTGAAGATTGAGGATTGGGTAGTGAGGATTGAAGAATGAGGATTGAGGATTGAGGATTGAGGATTGAGTGTTGAGGATTGAAGATTGAGTATTGAGGATAGAAGACGGACGATTGAGTATTGAGTATTGAAGATTGAGGATTGATGATTGAGGATTGAGGATTGAGGATTGAGGATTGAGGATTGAGGATTGAAGACTGACGATTGAGTATTCAGAATTGAGGACTGTGGATTGAGGATTGAGGATTGAGGGTTGAGAATTGATGATTGAGGATTGAAGATTGCGTATTGAGAATTGAAGGCTAAGGATTGAGGATTGAGGATTGAGGATTGACGATGAGGGCTGAGGGTTGAGGATTGAGGTTTGAGGACTGAGGACTGAGGTTTGAGGATTGAGAATTGGGGATTGAGGATTGAGGATTGAAGATTGAGGATTGGGTATTGAGGATTGAAGAATGAGGGTTGAGGATTGAGGATTGAGGATTGAGGATTGAGGATTGAAGATTCAGGTTTGGGTACTGAGGATTGAAGAATGAGGATTGTGGATTGAGGACTGAGGATTGAGGATTGGAGATTGAGTATTGAGGATTGAAGATTGACGATTGAGTATTGAGGATTGAGGATTGAGGGTTGAACGTTGAGGACTGAGTGTTGAGGGTTGAGTGATGAGTATTGATGTTTGTGGATAGAGGTTTGAAGATTGCAGTTTGAGTATTGAGTATTGAAATCTGTGAATTGAGGATATTCTATTGAGGATTGAGGATTGACAATTGACTGTTGAGGACTGAGGGCCGAAGATTGAGGACTCAGGATTGTGGATTCAGAATTGAGCTTTGAGGGCTGACGATTGTGGATTGAGGATTGAGTATTGAAGATTCAGTATTGAGGATTGAAGATTGGGAATTGAGGATTGAGGATTGAACATTGAGGACTGAGTGTTGAGTGTTGAGTGATGAGAATTGATGTTTGTGGATAGAGGTTTGAAGATTGCAGATTGAGTATTGAGTATTGAAAACATTGAATTGAGGATATTCTATTGAGGATTGAGGATTGACAACAGATTGTTGAGGACTGAGGGCCGAAGATTGAGGATTCAGGATTGAGGATTCAGAATTGAGGTTTGAGGACTGAGGATTGAGGATTGAAGATTGAGTATTGAGGATTGAGGATTGAGGATTGAAGATTGAGGATTGAGGATTGAGGATGGTGGCTGACGGTTCAGGATCGAGGTTTGAGGACTGATGACTGAGGATAGAGCATTGAGAAATGAGGATTGAGGATTGAGGATTGAAGATTGAGTATTGTGTATCGAGGATTGAAGAATGAGGATTGAGGATTGAGGTTTGAGGATTGAGGATTGAAGATTGAGTATTGATAATTGAAGACTGACGATTGAGGATTGAGGATTGAGGACTGAGGATTGAGGATTGAGGATTGAAGATTGAGGATTGGGTATTGAGGATTGAAGAATGAGGATTGAGGGTTGAGGATTGAGGATTGAGTGTTGAGGATTGAAGATTGAGTATTGAGGATAGAAGACTAACGATTGAGGATTGAGGATTGAGTGTTGAAGATTGAGGATTGATGATTGAGGAATGAGGATTGAGGATTGAGGATTGAGGATTGAGTATTGAAGATTGAGGATTGATGATTGAGGACTGAGGTTTGAGTGTTGAGTGATGAGAATTGATGTTTGTGGATAGAGGTTTGAAGATTGCAGATTGAGTATTGAGTATTGAAAACTTTGAATTCAGTATATTCTATTGAGGATTGAGGATTGACAACAGATTGTTGAGGACTGAGGTCTGAAGATTGAGGATTCAGGATTGAGGATTCAGAATTGAGGTTTGAGGACTATGGATTGAGGATTGAAGATTGAGTATTGAGGATTGAGGATTGAGGATTGAAGATTGAGGATTGAGGATTGAGGATGGGGGCTGACGGTTGAGGATTGAGGTTTGAGGACTGAGGACTGAGGATAGAGCATTGAGAAATGAGGATTGAGGACTGAGGATTGAGGATTGAAGATTGAGTATTGTGTATTGAGGATTGAAGAATGAGGATTGCGGATTGAGGTTTGAGGATTGAGGTTTGAAGATTGAGGATTGAAGATTGAGTATTGAGGATTGAAGACTGACGATAGAGGATTGAGGATTGAGGACTGAGGATTGAGGATTGAGGATTGAAGATTGAGGATTGGGTATTGAGGATTGAAGAATGAGGATTGAGGATTGAGGATTGAGGATTGAGTGTTGAGGATTGAAGATTGAGTATTGAGGATAGAAGACTGACGATTGAGGATTGAGGATTGAGTATTGAAGATTGAGGATTGATGATTGAGGAATGAGGATTGAGGATTGAGGATTGAGGATTGAGTATTGAAGATTGAGGATTGATGATTGAGGACTGAGGATTGAGGATTGGGGATTGAGTATTGAGGATTGAGGTTTGAGGACTGAGGACTGAGGATTGTGGATTGAGGATTGAGGATTGAAGATTCAGTATTGAGGATTGAAGATTGGGAATTGAGGATTGAACATTGAGGACCGAGTGTTGAGTGTTGAGTGATGAGAATTGATGTTTGTGGATAGAGGTTTGAAGATTGCAGATTGAGTATTGAGTATTGAAAACTTTGAATTGAGGATATTCTATTGAGGATTGAGGATTGACAGCAGATTGTTGAGGACTGAGGGCCGAAGATTGAGGATTCAGGATTGAGGATTCAGAATTGAGGTTTGAGGACTGAGGATTGAGGATTGAAGATTGAGTATTGAGGATTGAAGACTGACGAATGAGGACTGAGGACTGAGGATTGAGGATTGAGGATTGAGGATTGAAGTTTGAGGATTGAGTATTGAGGATTGAAGATTGAGGATTGAGGACTGAGGATTGAGGATTGAGGATTGAGGATTGAAGATTGTGGATTGAGTATTGAGGATTGAAGATTGAGGATTGAGGATTGAGGATTGGGGATTGACGGTGAGTGCTGAGGGTTGAGGACTGAGGTCTGAAGATTGAGGATTCAGGATTGAGGATTCAGAATTGAGGTTTGAGGACTAAGGATTGAGGATTGAAGAAAGAGTATTGACGATTGAAGATTGAGGATTGAGGATTGAGTATTGAGGACTGAAGATTGACGATTGAGGATTGAGGATTGAGGATTGAAGATTGAGTATTGAGGATTGAAGATTGAGGATTGAGGATTGATCATTGAGGACTGAGGATTGAGGACTGAGGATTGAGGATTGAGAATTGAGAACTGATAATGAGGACTGAGGGTTGAGGATTGAGGATAGAGGATTGAGGATTGAGGATTGAGTATTGAAGATTGAGGATTGATGACTGAGTATTGAGGATTGAGGATTGAGGATTGAGGATTGAGTATTGAAGATTGAGTATTGATGACTGAGGATTGAGGATTGAGGATTGAGGATTGAGGATTGAGGATTGAAAATTGAGTATCGGGGACTCAAGAATGAGGATTGAGGATTGAGGATTGAGGACGGAGGATGAGGGCTGAGGGTTGAGGATTGAGGTTTGAGTATTGAATCCTGAGATTTCAGGATATTCCATTGAGTGTTGAGAACTGAGGATTGATGGTTGAGTATTGAGGATTGAGGATTGAGGATTGAGGAATGAGTATTGAAGGTTGAGGATTGATGATTGAGGATCGAGGATTGGGGATTGAGGATTGAGTATTGAGTATTGAAGATTGAGGATTGATGATTGAGGATTGAGGATTGAGGATTGAGGATTGAGGATTGAGGATTGAGGATTGAGGATTGAAGATTGAGGATTGGGGATTGAGGAGTGACGATTGAGGATTGAGGATTGAGGATTGAGAGTTGACGATTGATGATTCAAGGTTGAGTATTGAGTATTGTAGAATGAGGATTGAGGATTGAGGATTGAGGATTGAGGATTGAGGATTGAAGATTTAGTATTTAGGATTGAAGATAGAGGATTGAGAATTGAGGATTGAGGATTGAGGATTGAAGATTGAGGATTGGGTAGTGAGGATTGAAGAATGAGGCTTGAGGATTGAGGATTGAGTGTTTAGGATTGAAGATTGAGTATTGAGGATAGAAGACGGACGATTGAGTATTGAGTATTGAAGATTGAGGATTGATGATTGAGGATTGACGATTGAGGATTCAGGATTGAGAATTGAGGATTGAAGACTGACGATTGAGTGTTGAGAATTGAGGACTGAGGATTGAGGATTGAGGATTGAGGGTTCAGAATTGATGATTGAGGATTGAAGATTGAGTATTGAGGATTGAAGGCTAAGGATTGAGGATTGAGGATTGAGGATTGACGATGAGGGCTGAGGGTTGAGGATTGAGGTTTGAGGACTGAGGACTGAGGTTTGAGGATTGAGAATTGGGGATTGAGGATTGAGGATTGAAGATTGAGGATTGGGTATTGAGGATTGAAGAATGATGGTTGAGGATTGAGGATTGAGGATTGAGGATTGAGGATTGGGTAGTGAGGATTGAAGAATGAGTATTGAGGATTGAGGATTGAGGATTGACTGTTGAGGACTGAGGGCCGAAGATTGAGGACTCAGGATTGAGGATTCAGAATTGAGCTTTGAGGGCTGACTATTGTGGATTGAGGATTGAGTATTGAATATTCAGTATTGAGGATTGAAGATTGGGAATTGAGGATTGAGTATTGAACATTGAGGACTGAGTGTTGAGTGTTGAGAGATGAGAATTGATGTTTGTGGATAGAGGTTTGAAGACTGCAGATTGAGTATTGAGTATTGAAAACTTTGAATTGAGGATCTTCTATTGAGGATTGAGGATTGACAACAGATTGTTGAGGACTGAGGTCTGAAGATTGAGGATTCAGGATTGAGGATTCAGAATTGAGGTTTGAGGACTAAGGATTGAGGATTGAAGAATGAGTATTCACGATTGAAGATTGAGGATTGAGGATTGAGTATTGAGGACTGAAGATTGACGATTGAGGATTGAGGATTGAGGATTGAAGATTGAGTATTGAGGATTGAAGATTGAGGATTGAGGATTGATCAGTGAGGACTGAGGATTGAGGACTGAGGATTGAGGATTGAGAATTGAGAACTGATAATGATGACTGAGGGTTGAGGATTGAGGATAGAGGATTGAGGATTGAGGATTGAGTATTGAAGGTTGAGGATTGATGACTGAGTATTGAGGATTGAGGATTGAGGATTGAGGATTGAGTATTGAAGATTGAGTATTGATGACTGAGGATTGAGGATTGAGAATTGAGGATTGAGAATTGAGGATTGAAAATTGAGTATCGGGGACTCAAGAATGAGGATTGAGGATTGAGGATTGAGGACGGAGGAAGAGCGCTGAGGGTTGAGGATTGAGGTTTGAGTATTGAATCCTGAGAATTCAGGATATTCCATTGAGTGTTGAGAACTGAGGATTGATGGTTGAGTATTGAGGATTGAGGATTGAGGATTGAGGAATGAGTATTGAAGGTTGAGGATTGATGATTGAGGATCGAGGATTGGGGATTGAGGATTGAGTATTGAGTATTGAAGATTGAGGATTGATGATTGAGGATTGAGGATTGAGGATTGAGGATTGAGGATTGAGGATTGAGGATTGAGGATTGAAGATTGAGGATTGGGGATTGAGGAGTGACGATTGAGGATTGAGGATTGAGGATTGAGAGTTGACGATTGATGATTCAAGATTGAGTATTGAGGATTGTAGAATGAGGATTGAGGATTGAGGATTGAGGATTGAGGATTGAGGATTGAAGATATAGTATTTAGGATTGAAGATAGAGGATTGAGAATTGAGGATTGAGGATTGAGGATTGAAGATTGAGGATTGGGTAGTGAGGATTGAAGAATGAGTATTGAGGATTGAGGATTGAGGATTGAGTGTTGAGGATTGAAGATTGAGTATTGAGGATAGAAGACGGACGATTGAGTATTGAGTATTGAAGATTGAGGATTGATGATTGAGGATTGAGGATTGAGGATTGAGGATTGAGGATTGAGGATTGAAGACTGACGATTGAGTATTGAGGATTGAGGACTGAGGATTGAGGATTGAGGATTGAGGGTTGAGAATTGATGATTGAGGATTGAAGATTGAGTATTGAGGATTGAAGGCTAAGGATTGAGGATTGAGGATTGAGGATTGACGATGAGGGCTGAGGGTTGAGGATTGAGGTTTGAGGACTGAGGACTGAGGTTTGAGGATTGAGAATTGTGGATTGAGGATTGAGGATTGAAGATTGAGGATTGGGTATTGAGGATTGAAGAATGAGGGTTGAGGATTGAGGATTGAGGATTGAGGATAGAGGATTGAAGATTCAGGTTTGGGTACTGAGGATCGAAGAATGAGGATTGTGGATTGAGGATTGAGTATTGAGAATTGAAGATTGAGTATTGAGGATTGAAGATTGACGATTGAGTATTGAGGATTGAGGATTGAGGGTTGAACGTTGTGGACTGAGTGTTGAGGGTTGAGTGATGAGTATTGATGTTTGTGGATAGAGGTTTGAAGATTGCAGTTTGAGTATTGAGTATTGAAAGCTGTGAATTGAGTATATTCTATTGAGGATTGAGGATTGACAATTGATTGTTGAGGACTGAGGGCCGAAGATTGAGGACTCAGGATTGAGGGTTCAGAATTGAGCTTTGAGGGCTGACGATTGTGGATTGAGGATTGAGGATTGAGGATTGAGGATTGAAGATTGAGGATTGGGGATTGAGGAGTGACGATTGAGGATTGAGGATTGAGGATTGAGAGTTGACGATTGATGATTCAAGGTTGAGTATTGAGTATTGTAGAATGAGGATTGAGGATTGAGGATTGAGGATTGAGGATTGAGGATTGAAGATTTAGTATTTAGGATTGAAGATAGAGGATTGAGAATTGAGGATTGAGGATTGAGGATTGAAGATTGAGGATTGGGTAGTGAGGATTGAAGAATGAGGCTTGAGGATTGAGGATTGAGTGTTTAGGATTGAAGATTGAGTATTGAGGATAGAAGACGGACGATTGAGTATTGAGTATTGAAGATTGAGGATTGATGATTGAGGATTGAGGATTGAGGATTCAGGATTGAGAATTGAGGATTGAAGACTGACGATTGAGTGTTGAGAATTGAGGACTGAGGATTGAGGATTGAGGATTGAGGGTTCAGAATTGATGATTGAGGATTGAAGATTGAGTATTGAGGATTGAAGGCTAAGGATTGAGGATTGAGGATTGAGGATTGACGATGAGGGCTGAGGGTTGAGGATTGAGGTTTGAGGACTGAGGACTGAGGTTTGAGGATTGAGAATTGGGGATTGAGGATTGAGGATTGAAGATTGAGGATTGGGTATTGAGGATTGAAGAATGATGGTTGAGGATTGAGGATTGATGATTGAGGATTGAGGATTGGGTAGTGAGGATTGAAGAATGAGTATTGAGGATTGAGGATTGAGGATTGACTGTTGAGGACTGAGGGCCGAAGATTGAGGACTCAGGATTGAGGATTCAGAATTGAGCTTTGAGGGCTGACTATTGTGGATTGAGGATTGAGTATTGAATATTCAGTATTGAGGATTGAAGATTGGGAATTGAGGATTGAGTATTGAACATTGAGGACTGAGTGTTGAGTGTTGAGAGATGAGAATTGATGTTTGTGGATAGAGGTTTGAAGACTGCAGATTGAGTATTGAGTATTGAAAACTTTGAATTGAGGATCTTCTATTGAGGATTGAGGATTGACAACAGATTGTTGAGGACTGAGGTCTGAAGATTGAGGATTCAGGATTGAGGATTCAGAATTGAGGTTTGAGGACTAAGGATTGAGGATTGAAGAATGAGTATTCACGATTGAAGATTGAGGATTGAGGATTGAGTATTGAGGACTGAAGATTGACGATTGAGGATTGAGGATTGAGGATTGAAGATTGAGTATTGAGGATTGAAGATTGAGGATTGAGGATTGATCAGTGAGGACTGAGGATTGAGGACTGAGGATTGAGGATTGAGAATTGAGAACTGATAATGATGACTGAGGGTTGAGGATTGAGGATAGAGGATTGAGGATTGAGGATTGAGTATTGAAGGTTGAGGATTGATGACTGAGTATTGAGGATTGAGGATTGAGGATTGAGGATTGAGTATTGAAGATTGAGTATTGATGACTGAGGATTGAGGATTGAGAATTGAGGATTGAGAATTGAGGATTGAAAATTGAGTATCGGGGACTCAAGAATGAGGATTGAGGATTGAGGATTGAGGACGGAGGAAGAGCGCTGAGGGTTGAGGATTGAGGTTTGAGTATTGAATCCTGAGAATTCAGGATATTCCATTGAGTGTTGAGAACTGAGGATTGATGGTTGAGTATTGAGGATTGAGGATTGAGGATTGAGGAATGAGTATTGAAGGTTGAGGATTGATGATTGAGGATCGAGGATTGGGGATTGAGGATTGAGTATTGAGTATTGAAGATTGAGGATTGATGATTGAGGATTGAGGATTGAGGATTGAGGATTGAGGATTGAGGATTGAGGATTGTGGATTGAAGATTGAGGATTGGGGATTGAGGAGTGACGATTGAGGATTGAGGATTGAGGATTGAGAGTTGACGATTGATGATTCAAGATTGAGTATTGAGGATTGTAGAATGAGGATTGAGGATTGAGGATTGAGGATTGAGGATTGAGGATTGAAGATATAGTATTTAGGATTGAAGATAGAGGATTGAGAATTGAGGATTGAGGATTGAGGATTGAAGATTGAGGATTGGGTAGTGAGGATTGAAGAATAAGTATTGAGGATTGAGGATTGAGGATTGAGTGTTGAGGATTGAAGATTGAGTATTGAGGATAGAAGACGGACGATTGAGTATTGAGTATTGAAGATTGAGGATTGATGATTGAGGATTGAGGATTGAGGATTGAGGATTGAGGATTGAGGATTGAAGACTGACGATTGAGTATTGAGGATTGAGGACTGAGGATTGAGGATTGAGGATTGAGGGTTGAGAATTGATGATTGAGGATTGAAGATTGAGTATTGAGGATTGAAGGCTAAGGATTGAGGATTGAGGATTGAGGATTGACGATGAGGGCTGAGGGTTGAGGATTGAGGTTTGAGGACTGAGGACTGAGGTTTGAGGATTGAGAATTGTGGATTGAGGATTGAGGATTGAAGATTGAGGATTGGGTATTGAGGATTGAAGAATGAGGGTTGAGGATTGAGGATTGAGGATTGAGGATAGAGGATTGAAGATTCAGGTTTGGGTACTGAGGATCGAAGAATGAGGATTGTGGATTGAGGATTGAGTATTGAGAATTGAAGATTGAGTATTGAGGATTGAAGATTGACGATTGAGTATTGAGGATTGAGGATTGAGGGTTGAACGTTGTGGACTGAGTGTTGAGGGTTGAGTGATGAGTATTGATGTTTGTGGATAGAGGTTTGAAGATTGCAGTTTGAGTATTGAGTATTGAAAGCTGTGAATTGAGTATATTCTATTGAGGATTGAGGATTGACAATTGATTGTTGAGGACTGAGGGCCGAAGATTGAGGACTCAGGATTGAGGGTTCAGAATTGAGCTTTGAGGGCTGACGATTGTGGATTGAGGATTGAGTATTGAAGATTCAGTATTGAGGATTGAAGATTGGGAATTGAGGATTGAGGATTGAACATTGAGGACTGAGTGTTGAGTGTGAGTGATGAGAATTGATGTTTGTGGATAGAGGTTTGAAAATTGCAGATTGAGTATTGAGTATTGAAAACTTTGAATTGAGGATATTCTATTGAGGATTGAGGATTGACAACAGATTGTTGAGGACTGAGGTCTGAAGATTGAGGATTCAGGATTGATGATTCAGAATTGAGGTTTGAGGACTAAGGATTGAAGATTGAGGATTGAGTATTGAGGATTGAAGATTGAGGATTAAGGATTGAGGATTGGGGATTGACGATGAGTGCTGAGGGTTGAGGATTGAGGTTTGAGGGCTGAGGACTGAGGATTGAGGATTGAGAATTGAGGATTGAGGATTGAGGATTGAAGATTGAGGATTGGGTATTGAGGATTGAAGAATGAGGATTGAGGATTGAGGATTGAGGAATGAAAATTGAGGGTTGAGGGTTGAGGATTGAGGATTGAAGAATGAGTATTGACGATTGAAGATTTAGGATTGAGGATTGAGTATTAAGGACTGAAGATTGACGATTGAGGATTGAGTATTGAGGATTGAAGATTGAGTATTGAGGATTGAAGATTGAGGATTGAGGATTGATCATTGAGGACTGAGGATTGAGGACTGAGGATTGAGGATTGAGAATTGAGAACTGATAATGAGGACTGAGGGTTGAGGATTGAGGATAGAGGATTGAGGATTGAGGATTGAGTATTGAAGATTGAGGATTGATGACTGAGTATTGAGGATTGAGTATTGAAAATTGATTATTAAGGATTGAAGATTGAGGATTGAGGATTGAGGATTGAGAATTGAGAATTGAGGATGAGGGCTGAGGGTTGAGGATTGAGGTTTGAGTATTGAATCCTGAGAATTCAGGATATTCTATTGAGTGTTGAGAACTGAGGATTGATGGTTGAGTATTGAGGACTGAAGATTGAGGATTGAGGAATGAGTATTGAAGGTTGAGGATTGATGATTGTGGATTGAGGATTGGGGATTGAGGATTGAGTATTGAGTATTGAAGATTGAGGATTGATGATTGAGGATTGAGGATTGAGGATTGAGGATTGAGGATTGAGGACTGAGGATTGAGGATTGAAGATTGAGGATTGGGGATTGAGGAGTGACGATTGAGGATTGAGGATTGAGGATTGAGAGTTGAGGATTGAGGATTGAAGATTCAGTATTGAGGATTGAAGATTGAGGATTGGGTATTGAGGTTTGAAGAATGAGGATTGAGGATTGAGGATTGAGGATTGAGGATTGAGGATCTAGGATTGGAGATTGATTATTGAGGATTGAAGATTGGGGATTGAGGATTGAGGATTGAGGATCTAGGACTGGAGATTGATTATTGAGGATGAAGATTGAGAATTGGGTATTGAGGTTTGAAGAATGAGGATTGAGGATTGAGGATTGAGGATTGAGGATTGAGGATCTAGGATTGGAGATTGAATATTGAGGATTGAAGATTGGGGATTGAGGATTGAGGATTGAGTATCTAGGATTGGAGATTGATTATTGAGGATGAAGGTTGAGAATTGAGGATTGAGGGTTGAGAATTGAGAATTGAGGATGAGGACTAAGGGTTGAGGATTGAGGGTTGTGAAATGAGGATTGGGGTTTGAGGATTGAGGATTGAGGATTGAGGATTGAGGATTGAGGATTGAGAATTGAGGATTTAGGATTGAGGATTGAAGATTGAGGATTGGGTATTGAGGATTGAGAATTGGGGATTGAGGATTGAGGATTGAGGATTGAGTATTGAAGATTGAGGATTGATGATTGAGGATTGAGTATTGAGGATTGAAGATTGAATATTGATGATTGAACATTGAGGACTGAGGATTGAGGGTTGTTTATTGAGGACGAGGACTGAAGGTTGAATATTGATGTTTGAGGTCTGAGGGTTAAGGATTGAGGATTGAGGATTGAGGATTGAGGATTGAGGGTTGAAGATTGAGTATCGAGGATTGAAGATTGAGGATTCAGGATTGAGTACTGAGGATTGAGGATTGAGGATTGAGGATTAAGGATTGAGGATTGAGGTTTGAGGATTGAAGATTCAGTATTGAGGATTGAAGGTTGAGGGTTGTGGATTGAGGATCTAGGATTGGAGATTGATTATTGAGGATTGAAGATTGAGAATTCAGGGTTGACGATTGAGAATTGAGAATTGAGGATGAGGACTGAGGGTTGAGGATTGAGGTTTGAGAAATGAGGATTGAGGATTGAGGATTGAGGATTGAAGATTGAGTATTGGGTATTGAGGATCGAAGAATGAGGATTGAGGATTGAGGTTTGAGGATTGAGGATTGAAGATTGAGTATTGAGGATTCAAGACTGACGATTGACGATTGAGGATTGAGGACTGAGGATTGAGGATTGAGGATTGAAGATTGAGGATTGGGTATTGAGGATTGAAGAATGAAGATTGAGGATTGAGGATAGAGGATTGAGTGTTGAGGATTGAAGATTGAGTATTGAGGATAGAAGACTGACGATTGAGGATTGAGGATTGATTGTTGAAGATTGTGGATTGATGATTGAGGAATGAGGATTGAGGATTGAGGATTGAGGTTTGAGTATTGAAGATTGAGGATTGATGATTGAGGACTGAGGATTGAGTGTTGAGTGATGAGGATTGAGGATTGAGGATTGAGTATCGGGGACTCAAGATTGAGGATTGAGGATTGAGGATTGAGGACGGAGGATGAGGGCTGAGGGTTGAGCATTGAGGTTTAGTATTGAATCCTGAGAATTCAGGATATTCTATTGAGTGTTGAGAACTGAGGATTGATGGTTGAGTATTGAGGATTGAAGATTGAGGATTGAGGAATGAGTATTGAAGGTTGAGGATTGATGATTTTGGATTGAGGATTGGGGATTGAGGATTGAGTATTGAGTATTGAAGATTGAGGATTGATGATTGAGGATTGAGTATTGAGGATTGAGGATTGAGGATTGAGGATTGAGGATTGAGGATTGAAGATTGAGGATTGGGGTCTGAGGAGTGACGATTGAGGATTGAGGATTGAGGACTGAGAGTTGAGGATTGATGATTCAAGATTGAGTATTGAGGATTGTAGAATGAGGATTGAGGATTGAGGATTGAGGATTGAGGATTGAGGATTGAAGATTTAGTATTGAGGATTGATGAAAGAGGATTGAGAATTGAGGATTGAGGATTGAGGATTGAAGATTGAGGATTGAGTGTTGAGGATTGTAGAATGAGGATTGAGGATTGAGTATTGAAGATTAAGGATTGATGATTGAGGAATGAGGATTGAGGATTGAGGATTGAGGACTGAGGATTGAGGATTGAAGATTGATGATTGAGGATTGGGTATTGAGGATTGAAGAATGAGGATTGAGGATTGAGGATTGAGGATTGAGGATTGAGGATTGAGAATTGAGAATTGAGGATGAGGACTAAGGGTTGAGGATTGAGGGTTGTGAAATGAGGATTGGGGATTGAGGATTGAGGATTGAGGATTGAGGATTGAGGATTGAGGATTGAGCATTGAAGATTGAGTATTGATCACTGAGGATTGAGGATTGAGGATTGAGGTTTGAGGATTGAGGATTGAAGATTGAATGTTGAGGATTGAATATTCAGGATTGAGGATTGGCGATTGAGGATGGAGGATGAGGGCTGAGGGTTGAGGATTGAGGTTTCAGTATTGAATCCTGAGAATTCAGGATATTCTATTGAGTATCGAGAATTGAGGATTGATGGTTAGTATTGAGGATTGAGGATTGAGGATTGAGTGTTGAAGATTGAGGATTGATGATTGAAGATTGATGATTGGGGATTGAGGATTGAGGAATGAGTATTGAAGATTGAGGATTGGTGACTGAGGATTTAGGATTGAGGATTAGGGATTGAGGATTGAGCATTGAGGTTAGAGGACTGAGTGCTGAGGACTGAGGATTGAGGATTGAGGATTGATAAAGAGGGCTGAGGGTTGAGGATTGAGGTTTGAGGACTGAGGACTGAGGATTGAGGATTGAGAATTGAGGATTTAGGATTGAGGATTGAAGATTGAGGATTGGGTATTGAGGATTGAAGAATGAGGATTGAGGATTGAGGATTGAGGATTGAGGATTGAGGATTGAAGGTTGAGGATTGGGTATTGAGGATTGAAGACTGAGGATTGAGGATTGAGGATCGAGGATTGAGGATTGAGGATTGAGGACTGAGGCTTGAGGATTGAGGATTGAGCATTGAGGATTGAAGATTGAGGATTGGGTATTGAGGTTTGAAGAATGAGGATTGAGGATTGAGGATTGAGGATTGAGGATTAAGGATCTAGGATTGGAGATTGATTACTGAGGATTGAGGATTGGGGATTGAGGATTGAGGATTGAGGATCTAGGACTGGAGATTGATTATTGAGGATGAAGATTGAGAATTGGGTATTGAGGTTTGAAGAATGAGGATTGAGGATTGAGGATTGAGGATTGAGGATTGAGGATCTAGGATTGGAGATTGAATATTGAGGATTGAAGATTGGGGATTGAGGATTGAGGATTGAGTATCTAGGATTGGAGATTGATTATTGAGGATGAAGGTTGAGAATTGAGGATTGAGGATTGAGAATTGAGAATTGAGGATGAGGACTAAGGGTTGAGGATTGAGGGTTGTGAAATGAGGATTGGGGATTGAGGATTGAGGATTGAGGATTGAGGATTGACGATTGAGGATTGAGTATTGAAGATTGAGTATTGATCACTGAGGATTGAGGATTGAGGATTTAGGTTTGAGGATTGAGGATTGAAGATTGAATGTTGAGGATTGAATATTCAGGATTGAGGATTGGCGATTGAGGATGGAGGATGAGGGCTGAGGGTTGAGGATTGAGGTTTCAGTATTGAATCCCGAGAATTCAGGATATTCTGTTGAGTATCGAGAATTGAGGATTGATGGTTAGTATTGAGGATTGAGGATTGAGGATTGAGTGTTGAAGATTGAGGATTGATGATTGAAGATTGATGATTGGGGATTGAGGATTGAGGAATGAGTATTGAAGATTGAGGATTTGTGATTGAGGATTTAGGATTGAGGATTAGGGATTGAGGATTGAGCATTGAGGTTAGAGGACTGAGTGCTGAGGACTGAGGATTGAGGATTGAGGATTGATAATGAGGGCTGAGGGTTGAGGATTGAGGTTTGAGGACTGAGGACTGAGGATTGAGGATTGAGAATTGAGGATTTAGGATTGAGGATTGACGATTGAGGATTGGGTATTGAGGATTGAAGAATGAGGATTGAGGATTGAGGATTGAGGATTGAGGATTGAGGATTGAGGATTGAAGGTTGAGGATTGGGTACTGAGGATTGAAGACTGAGGATTGAGGATTGAGGATTGAGGATTGAAGGTTGAGTATTGAGGATTGAAGATTCAGGATTGAGGATTGAGGATTGAGGATTGAGGATTGAAGATTGAGTTTTGAGGATTGAAGATTGAGGATTGAGTATTGGGGATTGAGGATTGCGGATTGAGGATGAGGATTGAGTATTGAAGATTGAGGATTGATGATTGAGGATTAAGGATTGAGAATTGAGGATTGAAGATTGAATATTGAAGATTGAATATTGATGATTGAATATTGAGGACTGAGGATTGAGGGTTATGTATGGAGGACGAGGACTGAGGGTTGAATATTGATGTTTGATGTCTGATGGTTAAGGATTGAGGATTGAGAATTGAGGATTGAGGATTGAGGATTGAAGATTGAGGATTGGGTATTGAGGATTGAGGATTGAAGATTCAGTATTGAGGATTGAAGATTGGGAATTGAGGATTGAGGATTGAACATTGAGGACTGAGTGTTGAGTGTTGAGAGATGAGAATTGATGTTTGTGGATAGAGGTTTGAAGATTGCAGATTGAGTATTGAGTATTGAAAACTTTGAATTGAGAATATTCTATTGAGGATTGAGGATTGACAACAGATTGTTGAGGACTGAGATCTGAAGATTGGGGATTCAGGATTTTGGATCCAGAATTGAGGTTTGAGGACTAAGGATTGAGGATTGAAGATTGGGTATTGAGGATTGAGGATTGAGGATTGAAGATTGAGGATTGAGGATTGAGGATGGGGGCTGACGGTTCAGGATTGAGGTTTGAGGACTGAGGATTGAGGATTGAGGATTGAAGATTGAGGATTGGGTATTGAGGATTGAAGAATGAGGATTGAGGATTGAGGATAGAGGATTGAGTGTTGAGGATTGAAGATTGAGTATTGAGGATAGAAGACTGACGATTGAGGATTGAGGATTGAGTGTTGAAGATTGAGGATTGATGATTGAGGAATGAGGATTGAGGATTGAGGATTGAGGATTCAGTATTGAAGATTGAGGATTGATGATTGAGGGTTGAAGACTGACGATTGGGGATTGAGGATTGAGGATTGAGGATTGAGGATTGAGGATTGAAGATTGAGTATTGAGGATTCAAGATTGAGGATTGAGGATTGAGGATTGGGGATTGAGGATTGAGGATTGAGGATTGAGGATTGAAGACTGAGGATTGAGGATTGAGGATGAGGGCTGAGGGTTGAGGATTGAGGTTTGAGGATTGAAGATTGAGGATTGGGTATTGGGGATTGAAGAATGAGGATTGAGTATTGTGGATTGAGGATTGAGGATTGAAGAGTGAGTATTGAGGATTGAAGGCTGACGAATGAGGACTGAGGACAGAGAATTGAGGATTGAGGTTTGAGGATTGAAGATTGGGGATTGAGTATTGAGGATTGAAGATTGAGGATTGAGGACTGAGGATTGAGGATTGAGGATTGAGGATTGAAGATTGAGGATTGAGTATTGAGGATTGAAGATTGAGGATTGAGGATTGAGGATTGGGGATTGACGATGAGTGCTGAGGGATGAGGATTGAGGTTTGAGGGCTGAGGACTGAGGATTGAGGATTGAGAATTGAGGATTGAGGATTGAGGATTGAAGATTGAGGATTGGGTATTGAGGATTGAAGAATGAGGATTGAGGATTGAGGATTGAGGATTGAGGAATGAAAATTGAGGGTTGAAGATTGAGGATTGGGTATTGGGGATTGAAGAATGAGGATTGAGTATTGTGGATTGAGGATTGAGGATTGAAGAGTGAGTATTGAGGATTGAAGGCTGACAAATGAGGACTGAGGACTGAGAATTCAGGATTGAGGTTTGAGGATTGAAGATTGGGGATTGAGTATTGACGATTGAAGATTTAGGATTGAGGATTGAGTATTAAGGACTGAATATTGACGATTGAGGATTGAGTATTGAGGATTGAAGATTGAGTATTGAGGATTGAAGATTGAGGATTGAGGATTGATCATTGAGGACTGAGGATTGAGGACTGAGGATTGAGGATTGAGAATTGAGAACTGATAATGAGGACTGAGGGTTGAGGATTGAGGATAGAGGATTGAGGATTGAGGATTGAGTATTGAAGATTGAGGATTGATGACTGAGTATTGAGGATTGAGGATTGAAAATTAATTATTAAGGATTGAAGATTGAGGATTGAGGATTGAGGATTGAGAGTTGAGAATTGTGGATGAGGACTGAGGGTTGTGGATTGAGGTTTGAGGAATGAGGATTGAGGATTGAGGATTGAGGATTGAGGATTGAGGATTGAGGATTGAGGATTGAGGATTGAGGATTGGGGATTGAGGATTGAGGATTGAGGTTTGAGGACTGAGGACTGAGGATTGTGGATTGATGATTGAGGAATGAGGATTGAGGATTGAGGATTGAGGATTGAGTATTGAAGATTGAGGATTGGTGATTGAGGACTGAGGATTGAGGATTGGGGATTGAGGATTGAAGATTCTGTATTGAGGATTGAAGATTGGGAATTGAGGATTGAGGATTGAACATTGAGGACTGAGTGTTGAGTGTTGAGTGATGAGAATTGATGTTTGTGGACAGAGGTTTGAAGATTGCAGATTGAGCATCGAGTATTGAAAACTTTGAATTGAGGATATTCTATTGAGGATTGAGGATTGACAACAGATTGTTGAGGACTGAGGCCCGAAGATTGAGGATTCAGGATTGAGGATTCAGAATTGAGGTTTGAGGACTGAGGATTGAGGATTGAAGATTGAGTATTGAGGATTGAAGATTGAGGATTGAGAATTGAGGATTCAGTATTGAGGATGAGGGCTGAGGGTTGAGGATTGAGGTTTGAGGACTGAGGTCTGAGGATTGAGGATTGAGAATTGAGAATTGAGGATTGAGGATCGAAGATTGAGGATTAGGTATTGAGGATTCGAGAATGAGAATTGAGGATTGAGGATTGAGGATTGAGTGTTGAGGTTTGAAGATTGAGTATTGAGGGTTGAAGACTGACGATTGGGGATTGAGGATTGAGGATTGAGGATTGAGGATTGAGGATTGAAGATTGAGTATTGAGGATTCAAGATTGAGGATTGAGGATTGAGGATTGGGGATTGAGGATTGAGGATTGAGGATTGAGGATTGAAGACTGAGGATTGAGGATTGAGGATGAGGGCTGAGGGTTGAGGATTGAGGTTTGAGGATTGAAGATTGAGGATTGGGTATTGGGGATTGAAGAATGAGGATTGAGTATTGTGGATTGAGGATTGAGGATTGAAGAGTGAGTATTGAGGATTGAAGGCTGACGAATGAGGACTGAGGACAGTGAATTGAGGATTGAGGTTTGAGGATTGAAGATTGGGGATTGAGTATTGAGGATTGAAGATTGAGGATTGAGGACTGAGGATTGAGGATTGAGGATTGAGGATTGAAGATTGAGGATTGAGTATTGAGGATTGAAGATTGAGGATTGAGGATTGAGGATTGGGGATTGACGATGAGTGCTGAGGGATGAGGATTGAGGTTTGAGGGCTGAGGACTGAGGATTGAGGATTGAGAATTGAGGATTGAGGATTGAGGATTGAAGATTGAGGATTGGGTATTGAGGATTGAAGAATGAGGATTGAGGATTGAGGATTGAGGATTGAGGAATGAAAATTGAGGGTTGAAGATTGAGGATTGGGTATTGGGGATTGAAGAATGAGGATTGAGTATTGTGGATTGAGGATTGAGGATTGAAGAGTGAGTATTGAGGATTGAAGGCTGACGAATGAGGACTGAGGACTGAGAATTCAGGATTGAGGTTTGAGGATTGAAGATTGGGGATTGAGTATTGACGATTGAAGATTTAGGATTGAGGATTGAGTATTAAGGACTGAATATTGACGATTGAGGATTGAGTATTGAGGATTGAAGATTGAGTATTGAGGATTGAAGATTGAGGATTGAGGATTGATCATTGAGGACTGAGGATTGAGGACTGAGGATTGAGGATTGAGAATTGAGAACTGATAATGAGGACTGAGGGTTGAGGATTGAGGATAGAGGATTGAGGATTGAGGATTGAGTATTGAAGATTGAGGATTGATGACTGAGTATTGAGGATTGAGGATTGAAAATTAATTATTAAGGATTGAAGATTGAGGATTGAGGATTGAGGATTGAGAGTTGAGAATTGTGGATGAGGACTGAGGGTTGTGGATTGAGGTTTGAGGAATGAGGATTGAGGATTGAGTATTGAAGATTGAGTATTGATGACTGAGGATTGAGGATTGAGGATTGAGGATTGAGGATTGAGGATTGAAAATTGAATATCGGGGACTCAAGATTGAGGATTGAGGATTGAGGATTGAGAACGGAGGATGAGGGCTAAGGGTTGAGGATTGAGGTTTGAGTATTGAATCCTGAGAATTCAAGATATTCTATTGAGTGTTGAGAACTGAGGATTGATGGTTGAGTATTGAGGATTGAAGATTGAGGATTGAGGAATGAGTATTGAAGGTTGAGGATTGATGATTGTGGATTGAGGATTGGGGATTGAGGATTGAGTATTGAGTATTGAAGATTGAGGATTGATGATTGAGGATTGAGGATTGAGGATTGAGGATTGAGGATCGAAGAATGAGGATTGAGGATTGAGGTTTGAGGATTGAGGATTGAAGATTGAGTATTGAGGATTCAAGACTGACGAATGAGGATTGAGGATTGAGGACTGAGGATTGAGGATTGAGGATTGAAGATTGAGGATTGGGTATTGAGGATTGAGGACTGAGGATTGAGGATTGAAGATTGATGATTGAGGATTGGGTATTGAGGATTGAAGAATGAGGATTGAGGATTGAGGATTGAGGATTGAGGATTGGGTATTGGGGATTGAAGAATGAGGATTGAGTATTGTGGATTGAGGATTGAGGATTGAAGAGTGAGTATTGAGGATTGAAGGCTGACGAATGAGGACTGAGGACAGAGAATTGAGGATTGAGGATTGAGGTTTGAGGATTGAGGATTGAAGATTGAGTATTGAGGATTCAAGACTGACGATTGAGGATTGAGGATTGAGGATTGAGGATTGAAGATTGAGTTTTGAAGATTGAAGATTGAGGATTGAGTATTGAGGATTGAGGATTGAGGATTGAGGATGAGGATTGAGTATTGAAGATTGAGGATTGATGATTGAGGATTGAGGATTGAGGATTGACGATTGAAGATTGAATATTGATGATTGAATATTGAGGACTGAGGATTGAGGGTTATGGATGGAGGACGAGGACTGATGGTTGAATATTGATGTTTGAGGTCTGATGGTTAAGGATTGAGGATTGAGAATTGAGGATTGAGGGTTGAGGATTGAAGATTGAGGATTGGGTATTGAGGATTGAAGAATGAGGATTGAGGATTGAGGTTTGAGGATTGAGGATTG
Source organism: Calliopsis andreniformis (assembly GCF_051401765.1). Classification (NCBI taxonomy): domain Eukaryota; kingdom Metazoa; phylum Arthropoda; class Insecta; order Hymenoptera; family Andrenidae; genus Calliopsis; species Calliopsis andreniformis. Next base: position 3,141,747 of record NW_027480444.1, on the reverse strand, counting down.
AGGTTTGAGGATTGAGGATTGAGGATTGAGGATTGAGGACTGAGGCTTGAGGATTGAGGATTGAGCATTGAGGATTGAAGATTGAGGATTGGGTATTGAGGTTTGAAGAATGAGGATTGAGGATTGAGGATTGAGGATTGAGGATTGAGGATCTAGGATTGGAGATTGATTACTGAGGATTGAAGATTGGGGATTGAGGATTGAGGATTGAGGATCTAGGACTGGAGATTGATTATTGAGGATGAAGATTGAGAATTGGGTATTGAGGTTTGAAGAATGAGGATTGAGGATTGAGGATTGAGGATTGAGGATTGAGGATCTAGGATTGGAGATTGAATATTGAGGATTGAAGATTGGGGATTGAGGATTGAGGATTGAGTATCTAGGATAGGAGATTGATTATTGAGGATGAAGGTTGAGAATTGAGGATTGAGGATTGAGAATTGAGAATTGAGGATGAGGACTAAGGGTTGAGGATTGAGGGTTGTGAAATGAGGATTGGGGATTGAGGATTGAGGATTGAGGATTGAGGATTGAGGATTGAGGATTGAGTATTGAAGATTCAGTATTGATCACTGAGGATTGAGGATTGAGGATTGAGGTTTGAGGATTGAGGATTGAAGATTGAATGTTGAGGATTGAATATGCAGGATTGAGGATTGGCGATTGAGGATGGAGGATGAGGGCTGAGGGTTGAGGATTGAGGTTTCAGTATTGAATCCTGAGAATTCAGGATATTCTATTGAGTATCGAGAATTGAGGATTGATGGTTAGTATTGAGGATTGAGGATTGAGGATTGAGTGTTGAAGATTGAGGATTGATGATTGAAGATTGATGATTGGGGATTGAGGATTGAGGAATGAGTATTGAAGATTAAGGATTGGTGATTGAGGATTCAGGATTGAGGATTAGGGATTGGGGATTGAGCATTGAGGTTAGAGGACTGAGTGCTGAGGACTGAGGGCTGAGGGTTGAGGATTGAGGTTTGAGGACTGAGGACTGAGGGTTTAGGATTGAGAATTGAGGATTTAGGATTGAGGATTGAAGATTGAGGATTGGGTATTGAGGATTGAAGAATGAGGATTGAGGATTGAGGATTGAGGATTGAGGATTGAGGATTGAAGGTTGAGGATTGGGTATTGGGGATTGAAGACTGAGGATTGAGGATTGAGGATTGAGGATTGAAGATTGAGTATTGAGGATTGAAGATTGAGGATTGAGGATTGAGGATTGAGGATTGAGGATTGAAGATTGAGTTTTGAGGATTGAAGATTGAGGATTGAGTATTGAGGACTGAGGATTGAGGATTGAGGATGAGGATTGAGTATTGAAGATTGAGGATTGATGATTGAGGATTGAGGATTGAGGATTGAGGATTGAAGATTGAATATTGATGATTGAATATTGAGGACTGAGGATTGAGGGTTATGTATGGAGGACGAGGACTGAGGGTTGAATATTGATGTTTGAGGTCTGATGGTTAAGGATTGAGGATTGAGAATTGAGGATTGAGGATTGAGGATTGAAGATTGAGGATTGGGTATTGAGGATTGAAGAATGAGGATTGAGGATTGAGGTTTGAGGATTGAGGATTGAGGATTGAGGATTGAGGATTGAGGATCGAGGATTGAGGATTGAAGATTGAGGATTGGGTATTGAGGATTGAAGAATGAGGATTGAGGATTGAGGATTGAGGATTGAGGATTGAGTATTGAAGGTTGACGATTGGGTATTGAGGATTGAAGACTGAGGATTGAGGATTGAGGATTGAGGATTGAAGATTGAGTATTGAGGATTGAAGATTGAGGATTGAGGATTGAGGATTGAGGATTGAGGATTGAAGATTGAGTTTTGAGGATTGAAGATTGAGGATTGAGTATTGGGGATTGAGGATTGAGGATTGAGGATGAGGATTGAGTATTGAAGATTGAGGATTGATGATTGAGGATTGAGGATTGAGGATTGAGGATTGAAGATTGAATATTGATGATTGAATATTGAGGACTGAGGATTGAGGGTTATGTATGGAGGACGAGGACTGAGGGTTGAATATTGATGTTTGATGTCTGATGGTTAAGGATTGAGGATTGAGAATTGAGGATTGAGGATTGAGGATTGAAGATTGAGGATTGGGTATTGAGGATTGAAGAATGAGGATTGAGGATTGAGGTTTGAGGATTGAGGATTGAGGATTGAGAATTGAGGATTGAGGGTTGAGGATTGAGGATTGAGTATTGAAGATTGAGGATTGATGATTGAGGATTGAGGATTGAGGATTGAAGATTGAATATTGGTGATTGAATATTGAGGACTGAGGATTGAGGGTTGTTTATTGAGGACGAGGACTGAAGGTTGAATATTGATGTTTGAGGTCTGAGGGTTAAGGATTGAGGATAGAGGATTGAGGATTGAGGATTGAGGGTTGAAGATTGAGTATCGAGGATTGCAGATTGAGGATTCAGGATTGAGTACTGAGGATTGAGGATTGAGGATTGAGGATTGAAGATTGAGAATTGAAGATTGAGTATTGAGGACTGAAGATTGACGATTGAGGATTAAGGATTGAGGACGGAGGATGAGGGCTGAGGGTTGAGCACTGAGGTTTGAGTATTGAATCCTGAGAATTCAGGATATTCTATTGAGTGTTGAGAACTGAGGATTGATGGTTGAGTATTGAGGATTGAAGATTGAGGATTGAGGAATGAGTATTGAAAGTTGAGGATTGATGATTGTGGATTGAGGATTGGGGATTGAGGATTGAGTATTGAGTATTGAAGATTGAGGATTGATGATTGAGGATTGAGTATTGAGGATTGAGTATTGAGGATTGAGGATTGAGGATTGAGGATTGAAGATTGAGGATTGGGGTCTGAGGAGTGACGATTGAGGATTGAGGATTGAGGACTGAGAGTTGAGGATTGATGATTCAAGATTGAGTATTGAGGATTGTAGAATGAGGATTGAGGATTGAGGATTGAGGATTGAGGATTGAGGATTGAAGATTTAGTATTGAGGATTGAAGATAGAGGATTGAGAATTGAGGATTGAGGATTGAGGATTGAAGATTGAGGATTGAGTGCTGAGGATTGTAGAATGAGGATTGAGGATTGAGTATTGAAGATTAAGGATTGATGATTGAGGAATGAGGATTGAGGATTGAGGATTGAGGTCTGAGGATTGAGGATTGAAGATTGATGATTGAGGATTGGGTATTGAGGATTGAAGAATGAGGATTGAGGATTGAGGATTGAGGATTGAGGATTGAGGATTGAGGATTGAGGATTGAGGATTGTGTATTGAAGATTGTGTATTGATGACTGAGGATTGAGGATTGAGGATTGAGGATTGAGGATTGAGGATTGAAAATTGAGTATCGGGGACTCAAGATTGAGGATTGAGGATTGAGGATTGAGGATTGAGGATGGGGGCTGACGGTTGAGTATTGAGGTTTGAGGACTGAGGACTGAGGATAGAGCATTGAGAAATGAGGATTGAGGATTGATGATTGAAGATTGAGTATTGGGTATTGAGGATTGAAGAATGAGGATTGAGGATTGAGGTTTGAGGATTGAGGATTGAGGATTGAGGATTGAGGATTGAGGATTGAGGATTGTAGATTGAGTTTTGAGGATTGAAGATTGAGGATTGAGTATTGAGGATTGAGGATTGAGGATTGAGGATTGAGGATTGAGGATTGAAGATTGAATATTGATAATTGAATATTGAGGACTGAGGATTGAGGGTTATGTATGGAGGACGAGGACTGAGGGTTGAATATTGATGTTTGAGGTCTGATGGTTAAGGATTGAGGATTGAGAATTGAGGATTGAGGATTGAGGATTGAAGATTGATGATTGGGTATTGAGGATTGAAGAATGAGGATTGAGGATTGAGGTTTGAGGATTGAGGATTGAGGATTGAGAATTGAGGATTGAGGATTGAGGATTGAGGATTGAGTATTGAAGATTGAGGATTGATGATTGAGGATTGAGGATTGAGGATTGAAGATTGAATATTGATGATTGAATATTGAGGACTGAGGATTGAGGGTTGTTTATTGAGGACGAGGACTGAAGGTTGAATATTGATGTTTGAGGTCTGAGGGTTAAGGATTGAGGATTGAGGATTGAGGATTGTGGATTGAGGGTTGAAGATTGAGTATCGAGGATTGAAGATTGAGGATTCAGGATTGAGTACTGAGGATTGAGGATTGAGGATTGAGGATTGAAGATTGAGAATTGAAGATTGAGTATTGAGGACTGAAGATTGACGATTGAGGATTAAGGATTGAGGACGGAGGATGAGGGCTGAGGGTTGAGCATTGAGGTTTGAGTATTGAATCCTGAGAATTCAGGATATTCTATTGAATGTTGAGAACTGAGGATTGATGGTTGAGTATTGAGGATTGAAGATTGAGGATTGAGGAATGAGTATTGAAGGTTGAGGATTGATGATTGTGGATTGAGGATTGGGGATTGAGGATTGAGTGTTGAGTATTGAAGATTGAGGATTGATGATTGAGGATTGAGTATTGAGGATTGAGGATTGAGGATTGAGGATTGAGGATTGAGGATTGAAGATTGAGGATTGGGGTCTGAGGAGTGACGATTGAGGATTGAGGATTGAGGACTGAGAGTTGAGGATTGATGATTCAAGATTGAGTATTGAGGATTGTAGAATGAGGATTGAGGATTGAGGATTGAGGATTGAGGATTGAGGATTGAAGATTTAGTATTGAGGATTGAAGATAGAGGATTGAGAATTGAGGATTGAGGATTGAGGATTGAAGATTAAGGATTGAGTGTTGAGGATTGTAGAATGAGGATTGAGGATTGAGTATTGAAGATTAAGGATTGATGATTGAGGAATGAGGATTGAGGATTGAGGATTGAGGACTGAGGATTGAGGATTGAAGATTGATGATTGAGGATTGGGTATTGAGTATTGAAGAATGAGGATTGAGGATTGAGGATTGAGGATTGAGGATTGAGGATTGAGGATTGAGGATTGAGGATTGAGTATTGAAGATTGAGTATTGATGACTGAGGATTGAGGATTGAGGATTGAGGATTGAGGATTGAGGATTGAAAATTGAGTATCGGGGACTCAAGATGGAGGATTGAGGATTGAGGATTGAGGATTGAGGATGGGGGCTGACGGTTGAGGATTGAGATTTGAGGACTGAGGACTGAGGATAGAGCATTGAGAAATGAGGACTGAGGATTGATGATTGAAGATTGAGTGTTGAGTATTGAGGATTGAAGAATGAGGATTGAGGATTGAGGTTTGAGGATTGAGGATTGAGGATTGAGGATTGAGGATTGAAGGTTGAGGATTGGGTATTGAGGATTGAAGACTGAGGATTGAGGTTTGAGGATTGAGGATTGAAGATTGAGTATTGAGGATTGAATATTGAGGATGGAGGATTGAGGATTGAGGATTGAGGATTGAAGATTGAGTTTTGAGGATTGAAGATTGAGGATTGAGTATTGAGGATTGAGGATTGAGGATTGAGGATGAGGATTGAGTATTGAAGATTGAGGATTGATGATTGAGGATTGAGGATTGAGGATTGAGGATTGAAGATTGAATATTGATGATTGAATATTGAGGACTGAGGATTGAGGGTTATGTATGGAGGACGAGGACTGAGGGTTGAATATTGATGTTTGAGGTCTGATGGTTAAGGATTGAGGATTGAGAATTGAGGATTGAGGATTGAGGATTGAAGATTGAGGATTGGGTATTGAGGATTGAAGAATGAGTATTGAGGATTGAAGAATGAGGATTGAGGATTGAGGATTGAGGATTGAGGAATGAAAATTGAGGGTTGAAGATTGAGGATTGGGTATTGGGGATTGAAGAATGAGGATTGAGTATTGTGGATTGAGGATTGAGGATTGAAGAGTGAGTATTGAGGATTGAAGGCTGACGAATGAGGACTGAGGACTGAGAATTCAGGATTGAGGTTTGAGGATTGAAGATTGGGGATTGAGTATTGACGATTGAAGATTTAGGATTGAGGATTGAGTATTAAGGACTGAATATTGACGATTGAGGATTGAGTATTGAGGATTGAAGATTGAGTATTGAGGATTGAAGATTGAGGATTGAGGATTGATCATTGAGGACTGAGGATTGAGGACTGAGGATTGAGGATTGAGAATTGAGAACTGATAATGAGGACTGAGGGTTGAGGATTGAGGATAGAGGATTGAGGATTGAGGATTGAGTATTGAAGATTGAGGATTGATGACTGAGTATTGAGGATTGAGGATTGAAAATTAATTATTAAGGATTGAAGATTGAGGATTGAGGATTGAGGATTGAGAGTTGAGAATTGTGGATGAGGACTGAGGGTTGTGGATTGAGGTTTGAGGAATGAGGATTGAGGATTGAGGATTGAGGATTGAGGATTGAGGATTGAGGATTGAGGATTGAGTATTGAAGATTGAGTATTGATGACTGAGGATTGAGGATTGAGGATTGAGGATTGAGGATTGAGGATTGAAAATTGAATATCGGGGACTCAAGATTGAGGATTGAGGATTGAGGATTGAGAACGGAGGATGAGGGCTAAGGGTTGAGGATTGAGGTTTGAGTATTGAATCCTGAGAATTCAAGATATTCTATTGAGTGTTGAGAACTGAGGATTGATGGTTGAGTATTGAGGATTGAAGATTGAGGATTGTGGAATGAGTATTGAAGGTTGAGGATTGATGATTGTGGATTGAGGATTGGGGATTGAGGATTGAGTATTGAGTATTGAAGATTGAGGATTGATGATTGAGGATTGAGGATTGAGGATTGAGGATTGAGGATCGAAGAATGAGGATTGAGGATTGAGGTTTGAGGATTGAGGATTGAAGATTGAGTATTGAGGATTCAAGACTGACGAATGAGGATTGAGGATTGAGGACTGAGGATTGAGGATTGAGGATTGAAGATTGAGGATTGGGTATTGAGGATTGAGGACCGAGGATTGAGGATTGAAGATTGATGATTGAGGATTGGGTATTGAGGATTGAAGAATGAGGATTGAGGATTGAGGATTGAGGATTGAGGATTGGGTATTGGGGATTGAAGAATGAGGATTGAGTATTGTGGATTGAGGATTGAGGATTGAAGAGTGAGTATTGAGGATTGAAGGCTGACGAATGAGGACTGAGGACAGAGAATTGAGGATTGAGGATTGAGGTTTGAGGATTGAGGATTGAAGATTGAGTATTGAGGATTCAAGACTGACGATTGAGGATTGAGGATTGAGGATTGAGGATTGAAGATTGAGTTTTGAAGATTGAAGATTGAGGATTGAGTATTGAGGATTGAGGATTGAGGATTGAGGATGAGGATTGAGTATTGAAGATTGAGGATTGATGATTGAGGATTGAGGATTGAGGATTGACGATTGAAGATTGAATATTGATGATTGAATATTGAGGACTGAGGATTGAGGGTTATGGATGGAGGACGAGGACTGATGGTTGAATATTGATGTTTGAGGTCTGATGGTTAAGGATTGAGGATTGAGAATTGAGGATTGAGGGTTGAGGATTGAAGATTGAGGATTGGGTATTGAGGATTGAAGAATGAGGATTGAGGATTGAGGTTTGAGGATTGAGGATTGAGGTTTGAGGATTGAGGATTGAGGATTGAGGATTGAGGACTGAGGCTTGAGGATTGAGGATTGAGCATTGAGGATTGAAGATTGAGGATTGGGTATTGAGGTTTGAAGAATGAGGATTGAGGATTGAGGATTGAGGATTGAGGATTGAGGATCTAGGATTGGAGATTGATTACTGAGGATTGAAGATTGGGGATTGAGGATTGAGGATTGAGGATCTAGGACTGGAGATTGATTATTGAGGATGAAGATTGAGAATTGGGTATTGAGGTTTGAAGAATGAGGATTGAGGATTGAGGATTGAGGATTGAGGATTGAGGATTGAGGATCTAGGATTGGAGATTGAATATTGAGGATTGAAGATTGGGGATTGAGGATTGAGGATTGAGTATCTAGGATAGGAGATTGATTATTGAGGATGAAGGTTGAGAATTGAGGATTGAGGATTGAGAATTGAGAATTGAGGATGAGGACTAAGGGTTGAGGATTGAGGGTTGTGAAATGAGGATTGGGGATTGAGGATTGAGGATTGAGGATTGAGGATTGAGGATTGAGGATTGAGGATTGAGGATTGAGGATTGAGGATTGAGTATTGAAGATTCAGTATTGATCACTGAGGATTGAGGATTGAGGATTGAGGTTTGAGGATTGAGGATTGAAGATTGAATGTTGAGGATTGAATATGCAGGATTGAGGATTGGCGATTGAGGATGGAGGATGAGGGCTGAGGGTTGAGGATTGAGGTTTCAGTATTGAATCCTGAGAATTCAGGATATTCTATTGAGTATCGAGAATTGAGGATTGATGGTTAGTATTGAGGATTGAGGATTGAGGATTGAGTGTTGAAGATTGAGGATTGATGATTGAAGATTGATGATTGGGGATTGAGGATTGAGGAATGAGTATTGAAGATTAAGGATTGGTGATTGAGGATTCAGGATTGAGGATTAGGGATTGGGGATTGAGCATTGAGGTTAGAGGACTGAGTGCTGAGGACTGAGGGCTGAGGGTTGAGGATTGAGGTTTCAGTATTGAATCCTGAGAATTCAGGATATTCTATTGAGTATCGAGAATTGAGGATTGATGGTTAGTATTGAGGATTGAGGATTGAGGATTGAGTGTTGAAGATTGAGGATTGATGATTGAAGATTGATGATTGGGGATTGAGGATTGAGGAATGAGTATTGAAGATTAAGGATTGGTGATTGAGGATTCAGGATTGAGGATTAGGGATTGGGGATTGAGCATTGAGGTTAGAGGACTGAGTGCTGAGGACTGAGGGCTGAGGGTTGAGGATTGAGGTTTGAGGACTGAGGACTGAGGGTTTAGGATTGAGAATTGAGGATTTAGGATTGAGGATTGAAGATTGAGGATTGGGTATTGAGGATTGAAGAATGAGGATTGAGGATTGAGGATTGAGGATTGAGGATTGAGGATTGAAGGTTGAGGATTGGGTATTGGGGATTGAAGACTGAGGATTGAGGATTGAGGATTGAGGATTGAAGATTGAGTATTGAGGATTGAAGATTGAGGATTGAGGATTGAGGATTGAGGATTGAGGATTGAAGATTGAGTTTTGAGGATTGAAGATTGAGGATTGAGTATTGAGGACTGAGGATTGAGGATTGAGGATGAGGATTGAGTATTGAAGATTGAGGATTGATGATTGAGGATTGAGGATTGAGGATTGAGGATTGAAGATTGAATATTGATGATTGAATATTGAGGACTGAGGATTGAGGGTTATGTATGGAGGACGAGGACTGAGGGTTGAATATTGATGTTTGAGGTCTGATGGTTAAGGATTGAGGATTGAGAATTGAGGATTGAGGATTGAGGATTGAAGATTGAGGATTGGGTATTGAGGATTGAAGAATGAGGATTGAGGATTGAGGTTTGAGGATTGAGGATTGAGGATTGAGGATTGAGGATTGAGGATCGAGGATTGAGGATTGAAGATTGAGGATTGGGTATTGAGGATTGAAGAATGAGGATTGAGGATTGAGGATTGAGGATTGAGGATTGAGTATTGAAGGTTGACGATTGGGTATTGAGGATTGAAGACTGAGGATTGAGGATTGAGGATTGAGGATTGAAGATTGAGTATTGAGGATTGAAGATTGAGGATTGAGGATTGAGGATTGAGGATTGAGGATTGAAGATTGAGTTTTGAGGATTGAAGATTGAGGATTGAGTATTGGGGATTGAGGATTGAGGATTGAGGATGAGGATTGAGTATTGAAGATTGAGGATTGATGATTGAGGATTGAGGATTGAGGATTGAGGATTGAAGATTGAATATTGATGATTGAATATTGAGGACTGAGGATTGAGGGTTATGTATGGAGGACGAGGACTGAGGGTTGAATATTGATGTTTGATGTCTGATGGTTAAGGATTGAGGATTGAGAATTGAGGATTGAGGATTGAGGATTGAAGATTGAGGATTGGGTATTGAGGATTGAAGAATGAGGATTGAGGATTGAGGTTTGAGGATTGAGGATTGAGGATTGAGAATTGAGGATTGAGGGTTGAGGATTGAGGATTGAGTATTGAAGATTGAGGATTGATGATTGAGGATTGAGGATTGAGGATTGAAGATTGAATATTGGTGATTGAATATTGAGGACTGAGGATTGAGGGTTGTTTATTGAGGACGAGGACTGAAGGTTGAATATTGATGTTTGAGGTCTGAGGGTTAAGGATTGAGGATAGAGGATTGAGGATTGAGGATTGAGGGTTGAAGATTGAGTATCGAGGATTGCAGATTGAGGATTCAGGATTGAGTACTGAGGATTGAGGATTGAGGATTGAGGATTGAAGATTGAGAATTGAAGATTGAGTATTGAGGACTGAAGATTGACGATTGAGGATTAAGGATTGAGGACGGAGGATGAGGGCTGAGGGTTGAGCACTGAGGTTTGAGTATTGAATCCTGAGAATTCAGGATATTCTATTGAGTGTTGAGAACTGAGGATTGATGGTTGAGTATTGAGGATTGAAGATTGAGGATTGAGGAATGAGTATTGAAAGTTGAGGATTGATGATTGTGGATTGAGGATTGGGGATTGAGGATTGAGTATTGAGTATTGAAGATTGAGGATTGATGATTGAGGATTGAGTATTGAGGATTGAGTATTGAGGATTGAGGATTGAGGATTGAGGATTGAAGATTGAGGATTGGGGTCTGAGGAGTGACGATTGAGGATTGAGGATTGAGGACTGAGAGTTGAGGATTGATGATTCAAGATTGAGTATTGAGGATTGTAGAATGAGGATTGAGGATTGAGGATTGAGGATTGAGGATTGAGGATTGAAGATTTAGTATTGAGGATTGAAGATAGAGGATTGAGAATTGAGGATTGAGGATTGAGGATTGAAGATTGAGGATTGAGTGCTGAGGATTGTAGAATGAGGATTGAGGATTGAGTATTGAAGATTAAGGATTGATGATTGAGGAATGAGGATTGAGGATTGAGGATTGAGGTCTGAGGATTGAGGATTGAAGATTGATGATTGAGGATTGGGTATTGAGGATTGAAGAATGAGGATTGAGGATTGAGGATTGAGGATTGAGGATTGAGGATTGAGGATTGAGGATTGAGGATTGTGTATTGAAGATTGTGTATTGATGACTGAGGATTGAGGATTGAGGATTGAGGATTGAGGATTGAGGATTGAAAATTGAGTATCGGGGACTCAAGATTGAGGATTGAGGATTGAGGATTGAGGATTGAGGATGGGGGCTGACGGTTGAGTATTGAGGTTTGAGGACTGAGGACTGAGGATAGAGCATTGAGAAATGAGGATTGAGGATTGATGATTGAAGATTGAGTATTGGGTATTGAGGATTGAAGAATGAGGATTGAGGATTGAGGTTTGAGGATTGAGGATTGAGGATTGAGGATTGAGGATTGAGGATTGAGGATTGTAGATTGAGTTTTGAGGATTGAAGATTGAGGATTGAGTATTGAGGATTGAGGATTGAGGATTGAGGATTGAGGATTGAGGATTGAAGATTGAATATTGATAATTGAATATTGAGGACTGAGGATTGAGGGTTATGTATGGAGGACGAGGACTGAGGGTTGAATATTGATGTTTGAGGTCTGATGGTTAAGGATTGAGGATTGAGAATTGAGGATTGAGGATTGAGGATTGAAGATTGATGATTGGGTATTGAGGATTGAAGAATGAGGATTGAGGATTGAGGTTTGAGGATTGAGGATTGAGGATTGAGAATTGAGGATTGAGGATTGAGGATTGAGGATTGAGTATTGAAGATTGAGGATTGATGATTGAGGATTGAGGATTGAGGATTGAAGATTGAATATTGATGATTGAATATTGAGGACTGAGGATTGAGGGTTGTTTATTGAGGACGAGGACTGAAGGTTGAATATTGATGTTTGAGGTCTGAGGGTTAAGGATTGAGGATTGAGGATTGAGGATTGTGGATTGAGGGTTGAAGATTGAGTATCGAGGATTGAAGATTGAGGATTCAGGATTGAGTACTGAGGATTGAGGATTGAGGATTGAGGATTGAAGATTGAGAATTGAAGATTGAGTATTGAGGACTGAAGATTGACGATTGAGGATTAAGGATTGAGGACGGAGGATGAGGGCTGAGGGTTGAGCATTGAGGTTTGAGTATTGAATCCTGAGAATTCAGGATATTCTATTGAATGTTGAGAACTGAGGATTGATGGTTGAGTATTGAGGATTGAAGATTGAGGATTGAGGAATGAGTATTGAAGGTTGAGGATTGATGATTGTGGATTGAGGATTGGGGATTGAGGATTGAGTGTTGAGTATTGAAGATTGAGGATTGATGATTGAGGATTGAGTATTGAGGATTGAGGATTGAGGATTGAGGATTGAGGATTGAGGATTGAAGATTGAGGATTGGGGTCTGAGGAGTGACGATTGAGGATTGAGGATTGAGGACTGAGAGTTGAGGATTGATGATTCAAGATTGAGTATTGAGGATTGTAGAATGAGGATTGAGGATTGAGGATTGAGGATTGAGGATTGAGGATTGAAGATTTAGTATTGAGGATTGAAGATAGAGGATTGAGAATTGAGGATTGAGGATTGAGGATTGAAGATTAAGGATTGAGTGTTGAGGATTGTAGAATGAGGATTGAGGATTGAGTATTGAAGATTAAGGATTGATGATTGAGGAATGAGGATTGAGGATTGAGGATTGAGGACTGAGGATTGAGGATTGAAGATTGATGATTGAGGATTGGGTATTGAGTATTGAAGAATGAGGATTGAGGATTGAGGATTGAGGATTGAGGATTGAGGATTGAGGATTGAGGATTGAGGATTGAGTATTGAAGATTGAGTATTGATGACTGAGGATTGAGGATTGAGGATTGAGGATTGAGGATTGAGGATTGAAAATTGAGTATCGGGGACTCAAGATGGAGGATTGAGGATTGAGGATTGAGGATTGAGGATGGGGGCTGACGGTTGAGGATTGAGATTTGAGGACTGAGGACTGAGGATAGAGCATTGAGAAATGAGGACTGAGGATTGATGATTGAAGATTGAGTGTTGAGTATTGAGGATTGAAGAATGAGGATTGAGGATTGAGGTTTGAGGATTGAGGATTGAGGATTGAGGATTGAGGATTGAAGGTTGAGGATTGGGTATTGAGGATTGAAGACTGAGGATTGAGGTTTGAGGATTGAGGATTGAAGATTGAGTATTGAGGATTGAATATTGAGGATGGAGGATTGAGGATTGAGGATTGAGGATTGAAGATTGAGTTTTGAGGATTGAAGATTGAGGATTGAGTATTGAGGATTGAGGATTGAGGATTGAGGATGAGGATTGAGTATTGAAGATTGAGGATTGATGATTGAGGATTGAGGATTGAGGATTGAGGATTGAAGATTGAATATTGATGATTGAATATTGAGGACTGAGGATTGAGGGTTATGTATGGAGGACGAGGACTGAGGGTTGAATATTGATGTTTGAGGTCTGATGGTTAAGGATTGAGGATTGAGAATTGAGGATTGAGGATTGAGGATTGAAGATTGAGGATTGGGTATTGAGGATTGAAGAATGAGTATTGAGGATTGAAGAATGAGGATTGAGGATTGAGGATTGAGGATTGAGGAATGAAAATTGAGGGTTGAAGATTGAGGATTGGGTATTGGGGATTGAAGAATGAGGATTGAGTATTGTGGATTGAGGATTGAGGATTGAAGAGTGAGTATTGAGGATTGAAGGCTGACGAATGAGGACTGAGGACTGAGAATTCAGGATTGAGGTTTGAGGATTGAAGATTGGGGATTGAGTATTGACGATTGAAGATTTAGGATTGAGGATTGAGTATTAAGGACTGAATATTGACGATTGAGGATTGAGTATTGAGGATTGAAGATTGAGTATTGAGGATTGAAGATTGAGGATTGAGGATTGATCATTGAGGACTGAGGATTGAGGACTGAGGATTGAGGATTGAGAATTGAGAACTGATAATGAGGACTGAGGGTTGAGGATTGAGGATAGAGGATTGAGGATTGAGGATTGAGTATTGAAGATTGAGGATTGATGACTGAGTATTGAGGATTGAGGATTGAAAATTAATTATTAAGGATTGAAGATTGAGGATTGAGGATTGAGGATTGAGAGTTGAGAATTGTGGATGAGGACTGAGGGTTGTGGATTGAGGTTTGAGGAATGAGGATTGAGGATTGAGGATTGAGGATTGAGGATTGAGGATTGAGGATTGAGGATTGAGTATTGAAGATTGAGTATTGATGACTGAGGATTGAGGATTGAGGATTGAGGATTGAGGATTGAGGATTGAAAATTGAATATCGGGGACTCAAGATTGAGGATTGAGGATTGAGGATTGAGAACGGAGGATGAGGGCTAAGGGTTGAGGATTGAGGTTTGAGTATTGAATCCTGAGAATTCAAGATATTCTATTGAGTGTTGAGAACTGAGGATTGATGGTTGAGTATTGAGGATTGAAGATTGAGGATTGTGGAATGAGTATTGAAGGTTGAGGATTGATGATTGTGGATTGAGGATTGGGGATTGAGGATTGAGTATTGAGTATTGAAGATTGAGGATTGATGATTGAGGATTGAGGATTGAGGATTGAGGATTGAGGATCGAAGAATGAGGATTGAGGATTGAGGTTTGAGGATTGAGGATTGAAGATTGAGTATTGAGGATTCAAGACTGACGAATGAGGATTGAGGATTGAGGACTGAGGATTGAGGATTGAGGATTGAAGATTGAGGATTGGGTATTGAGGATTGAGGACCGAGGATTGAGGATTGAAGATTGATGATTGAGGATTGGGTATTGAGGATTGAAGAATGAGGATTGAGGATTGAGGATTGAGGATTGAGGATTGGGTATTGGGGATTGAAGAATGAGGATTGAGTATTGTGGATTGAGGATTGAGGATTGAAGAGTGAGTATTGAGGATTGAAGGCTGACGAATGAGGACTGAGGACAGAGAATTGAGGATTGAGGATTGAGGTTTGAGGATTGAGGATTGAAGATTGAGTATTGAGGATTCAAGACTGACGATTGAGGATTGAGGATTGAGGATTGAGGATTGAAGATTGAGTTTTGAAGATTGAAGATTGAGGATTGAGTATTGAGGATTGAGGATTGAGGATTGAGGATGAGGATTGAGTATTGAAGATTGAGGATTGATGATTGAGGATTGAGGATTGAGGATTGACGATTGAAGATTGAATATTGATGATTGAATATTGAGGACTGAGGATTGAGGGTTATGGATGGAGGACGAGGACTGATGGTTGAATATTGATGTTTGAGGTCTGATGGTTAAGGATTGAGGATTGAGAATTGAGGATTGAGGGTTGAGGATTGAAGATTGAGGATTGGGTATTGAGGATTGAAGAATGAGGATTGAGGATTGAGGTTTGAGGATTGAGGATTGAGGTTTGAGGATTGAGGATTGAGGATTGAGGATTGAGGACTGAGGCTTGAGGATTGAGGATTGAGCATTGAGGATTGAAGATTGAGGATTGGGTATTGAGGTTTGAAGAATGAGGATTGAGGATTGAGGATTGAGGATTGAGGATTGAGGATCTAGGATTGGAGATTGATTACTGAGGATTGAAGATTGGGGATTGAGGATTGAGGATTGAGGATCTAGGACTGGAGATTGATTATTGAGGATGAAGATTGAGAATTGGGTATTGAGGTTTGAAGAATGAGGATTGAGGATTGAGGATTGAGGATTGAGGATTGAGGATTGAGGATCTAGGATTGGAGATTGAATATTGAGGATTGAAGATTGGGGATTGAGGATTGAGGATTGAGTATCTAGGATAGGAGATTGATTATTGAGGATGAAGGTTGAGAATTGAGGATTGAGGATTGAGAATTGAGAATTGAGGATGAGGACTAAGGGTTGAGGATTGAGGGTTGTGAAATGAGGATTGGGGATTGAGGATTGAGGATTGAGGATTGAGGATTGAGGATTGAGGATTGAGTATTGAAGATTCAGTATTGATCACTGAGGATTGAGGATTGAGGATTGAGGTTTGAGGATTGAGGATTGAAGATTGAATGTTGAGGATTGAATATGCAGGATTGAGGATTGGCGATTGAGGATGGAGGATGAGGGCTGAGGGTTGAGGATTGAGGTTTCAGTATTGAATCCTGAGAATTCAGGATATTCTATTGAGTATCGAGAATTGAGGATTGATGGTTAGTATTGAGGATTGAGGATTGAGGATTGAGTGTTGAAGATTGAGGATTGATGATTGAAGATTGATGATTGGGGATTGAGGATTGAGGAATGAGTATTGAAGATTAAGGATTGGTGATTGAGGATTCAGGATTGAGGATTAGGGATTGGGGATTGAGCATTGAGGTTAGAGGACTGAGTGCTGAGGACTGAGGGCTGAGGGTTGAGGATTGAGGTTTGAGGACTGAGGACTGAGGGTTTAGGATTGAGAATTGAGGATTTAGGATTGAGGATTGAAGATTGAGGATTGGGTATTGAGGATTGAAGAATGAGGATTGAGGATTGAGGATTGAGGATTGAGGATTGAGGATTGAAGGTTGAGGATTGGGTATTGGGGATTGAAGACTGAGGATTGAGGATTGAGGATTGAGGATTGAAGATTGAGTATTGAGGATTGAAGATTGAGGATTGAGGATTGAGGATTGAGGATTGAGGATTGAAGATTGAGTTTTGAGGATTGAAGATTGAGGATTGAGTATTGAGGACTGAGGATTGAGGATTGAGGATGAGGATTGAGTATTGAAGATTGAGGATTGATGATTGAGGATTGAGGATTGAGGATTGAGGATTGAAGATTGAATATTGATGATTGAATATTGAGGACTGAGGATTGAGGGTTATGTATGGAGGACGAGGACTGAGGGTTGAATATTGATGTTTGAGGTCTGATGGTTAAGGATTGAGGATTGAGAATTGAGGATTGAGGATTGAGGATTGAAGATTGAGGATTGGGTATTGAGGATTGAAGAATGAGGATTGAGGATTGAGGTTTGAGGATTGAGGATTGAGGATTGAGGATTGAGGATTGAGGATCGAGGATTGAGGATTGAAGATTGAGGATTGGGTATTGAGGATTGAAGAATGAGGGTTGAGGATTGAGGATTGAGGATTGAGGATTGAGTATTGAAGGTTGACGATTGGGTATTGAGGATTGAAGACTGAGGATTGAGGATTGAGGATTGAGGATTGAAGATTGAGTATTGAGGATTGAAGATTGAGGATTGAGTATTGAGGATTGAGGATTGAGGATTGAAGATTGAGTTTTGAGGATTGAAGATTGAGGATTGAGTATTGGGGATTGAGGATTGAGGATTGAGGATGAGGATTGAGTATTGAAGATTGAGGATTGATGATTGAGGATTGAGGATTGAGGATTGAGGATTGAAGATTGAATATTGATGATTGAATATTGAGGACTGAGGATTGAGGGTTATGTATGGAGGACGAGGACTGAGGGTTGAATATTGATGTTTGATGTCTGATGGTTAAGGATTGAGGATTGAGAATTGAGGATTGAGGATTGAGGATTGAAGATTGAGGATTGGGTATTGAGGATTGAAGAATGAGGATTGAGGATTGAGGTTTGAGGATTGAGGATTGAGGATTCAGAATTGAGGATTGAGGATTGAGGATTGAGGATTGAGTATTGAAGATTGAGGATTGATGATTGAGGATTGAGGATTGAGGATTGAAGATTGAATATTGGTGATTGAATATTGAGGACTGAGGATTGAGGGTTGTTTATTGAGGACGAGGACTGAAGGTTGAATATTGATGTTTGAGGTCTGAGGGTTAAGGATTGAGGATAGAGGATTGAGGATTGAGGATTGAGGGTTGAAGATTGAGTATCGAGGATTGCAGATTGAGGATTCAGGATTGAGTACTGAGGATTGAGGATTGAGGATTGAGGATTGAAGATTGAGAATTGAAGATTGAGTATTGAGGACTGAAGATTGACGATTGAGGATTAAGGATTGAGGACGGAGGATGAGGGCTGAGGGTTGAGCACTGAGGTTTGAGTATTGAATCCTGAGAATTCAGGATATTCTATTGAGTGTTGAGAACTGAGGATTGATGGTTGAGTATTGAGGATTGAAGATTGAGGATTGAGGAATGAGTATTGAAAGTTGAGGATTGATGATTGTGGATTGAGGATTGGGGATTGAGGATTGAGTATTGAGTATTGAAGATTGAGGATTGATGATTGAGGATTGAGTATTGAGGATTGAGTATTGAGGATTGAGGATTGAGGATTGAGGATTGAAGATTGAGGATTGGGGTCTGAGGAGTGACGATTGAGGATTGAGGATTGAGGACTGAGAGTTGAGGATTGATGATTCAAGATTGAGTATTGAGGATTGTAGAATGAGGATTGAGGATTGAGGATTGAGGATTGAGGATTGAGGATTGAAGATTTAGTATTGAGGATTGAAGATAGAGGATTGAGAATTGAGGATTGAGGATTGAGGATTGAAGATTGAGGATTGAGTGCTGAGGATTGTAGAATGAGGATTGAGGATTGAGTATTGAAGATTAAGGATTGATGATTGAGGAATGAGGATTGAGGATTGAGGATTGAGGTCTGAGGATTGAGGATTGAAGATTGATGATTGAGGATTGGGTATTGAGGATTGAAGAATGAGGATTGAGGATTGAGGATTGAGGATTGAGGATTGAGGATTGAGGATTGAGGATTGAGGATTGTGTATTGAAGATTGTGTATTGATGACTGAGGATTGAGGATTGAGGATTGAGGATTGAGGATTGAGGATTGAAAATTGAGTATCGGGGACTCAAGATTGAGGATTGAGGATTGAGGATTGAGGATTGAGGATGGGGGCTGACGGTTGAGTATTGAGGTTTGAGGACTGAGGACTGAGGATAGAGCATTGAGAAATGAGGATTGAGGATTGATGATTGAAGATTGAGTATTGGGTATTGAGGATTGAAGAATGAGGATTGAGGATTGAGGTTTGAGGATTGAGGATTGAGGATTGAGGATTGAGGATTGAGGATTGAGGATTGTAGATTGAGTTTTGAGGATTGAAGATTGAGGATTGAGTATTGAGGATTGAGGATTGAGGATTGAGGATTGAGGATTGAGGATTGAAGATTGAATATTGATAATTGAATATTGAGGACTGAGGATTGAGGGTTATGTATGGAGGACGAGGACTGAGGGTTGAATATTGATGTTTGAGGTCTGATGGTTAAGGATTGAGGATTGAGAATTGAGGATTGAGGATTGAGGATTGAAGATTGATGATTGGGTATTGAGGATTGAAGAATGAGGATTGAGGATTGAGGTTTGAGGATTGAGGATTGAGGATTGAGAATTGAGGATTGAGGATTGAGGATTGAGGATTGAGTATTGAAGATTGAGGATTGATGATTGAGGATTGAGGATTGAGGATTGAAGATTGAATATTGATGATTGAATATTGAGGACTGAGGATTGAGGGTTGTTTATTGAGGACGAGGACTGAAGGTTGAATATTGATGTTTGAGGTCTGAGGGTTAAGGATTGAGGATTGAGGATTGAGGATTGTGGATTGAGGGTTGAAGATTGAGTATCGAGGATTGAAGATTGAGGATTCAGGATTGAGTACTGAGGATTGAGGATTGAGGATTGAGGATTGAAGATTGAGAATTGAAGATTGAGTATTGAGGACTGAAGATTGACGATTGAGGATTAAGGATTGAGGACGGAGGATGAGGGCTGAGGGTTGAGCATTGAGGTTTGAGTATTGAATCCTGAGAATTCAGGATATTCTATTGAATGTTGAGAACTGAGGATTGATGGTTGAGTATTGAGGATTGAAGATTGAGGATTGAGGAATGAGTATTGAAGGTTGAGGATTGATGATTGTGGATTGAGGATTGGGGATTGAGGATTGAGTGTTGAGTATTGAAGATTGAGGATTGATGATTGAGGATTGAGTATTGAGGATTGAGGATTGAGGATTGAGGATTGAGGATTGAGGATTGAAGATTGAGGATTGGGGTCTGAGGAGTGACGATTGAGGATTGAGGATTGAGGACTGAGAGTTGAGGATTGATGATTCAAGATTGAGTATTGAGGATTGTAGAATGAGGATTGAGGATTGAGGATTGAGGATTGAGGATTGAGGATTGAAGATTTAGTATTGAGGATTGAAGATAGAGGATTGAGAATTGAGGATTGAGGATTGAGGATTGAAGATTAAGGATTGAGTGTTGAGGATTGTAGAATGAGGATTGAGGATTGAGTATTGAAGATTAAGGATTGATGATTGAGGAATGAGGATTGAGGATTGAGGATTGAGGACTGAGGATTGAGGATTGAAGATTGATGATTGAGGATTGGGTATTGAGTATTGAAGAATGAGGATTGAGGATTGAGGATTGAGGATTGAGGATTGAGGATTGAGGATTGAGGATTGAGGATTGAGGATTGAGGATTGAGGATTGAAGATTGAGTTTTGAGGATTGAAGATTGAGGATTGAGTATTGAGGACTGAGGATTGAGGATTGAGGATGAGGATTGAGTATTGAAGATTGAGGATTGATGATTGAGGATTGAGGATTGAGGATTGAGGATTGAAGATTGAATATTGATGATTGAATATTGAGGACTGAGGATTGAGGGTTATGTATGGAGGACGAGGACTGAGGGTTGAATATTGATGTTTGAGGTCTGATGGTTAAGGATTGAGGATTGAGAATTGAGGATTGAGGATTGAGGATTGAAGATTGAGGATTGGGTATTGAGGATTGAAGAATGAGGATTGAGGATTGAGGTTTGAGGATTGAGGATTGAGGATTGAGGATTGAGGATTGAGGATCGAGGATTGAGGATTGAAGATTGAGGATTGGGTATTGAGGATTGAAGAATGAGGATTGAGGATTGAGGATTGAGGATTGAGGATTGAGTATTGAAGGTTGACGATTGGGTATTGAGGATTGAAGACTGAGGATTGAGGATTGAGGATTGAGGATTGAAGATTGAGTATTGAGGATTGAAGATTGAGGATTGAGGATTGAGGATTGAGGATTGAGGATTGAAGATTGAGTTTTGAGGATTGAAGATTGAGGATTGAGTATTGGGGATTGAGGATTGAGGATTGAGGATGAGGATTGAGTATTGAAGATTGAGGATTGATGATTGAGGATTGAGGATTGAGGATTGAGGATTGAAGATTGAATATTGATGATTGAATATTGAGGACTGAGGATTGAGGGTTATGTATGGAGGACGAGGACTGAGGGTTGAATATTGATGTTTGATGTCTGATGGTTAAGGATTGAGGATTGAGAATTGAGGATTGAGGATTGAGGATTGAAGATTGAGGATTGGGTATTGAGGATTGAAGAATGAGGATTGAGGATTGAGGTTTGAGGATTGAGGATTGAGGATTGAGAATTGAGGATTGAGGATTGAGGATTGAGGATTGAGTATTGAAGATTGAGGATTGATGATTGAGGATTGAGGATTGAGGATTGAAGATTGAATATTGGTGATTGAATATTGAGGACTGAGGATTGAGGGTTGTTTATTGAGGACGAGGACTGAAGGTTGAATATTGATGTTTGAGGTCTGAGGGTTAAGGATTGAGGATAGAGGATTGAGGATTGAGGATTGAGGGTTGAAGATTGAGTATCGAGGATTGCAGATTGAGGATTCAGGATTGAGTACTGAGGATTGAGGATTGAGGATTGAGGATTGAAGATTGAGAATTGAAGATTGAGTATTGAGGACTGAAGATTGACGATTGAGGATTAAGGATTGAGGACGGAGGATGAGGGCTGAGGGTTGAGCACTGAGGTTTGAGTATTGAATCCTGAGAATTCAGGATATTCTATTGAGTGTTGAGAACTGAGGATTGATGGTTGAGTATTGAGGATTGAAGATTGAGGATTGAGGAATGAGTATTGAAAGTTGAGGATTGATGATTGTGGATTGAGGATTGGGGATTGAGGATTGAGTATTGAGTATTGAAGATTGAGGATTGATGATTGAGGATTGAGTATTGAGGATTGAGTATTGAGGATTGAGGATTGAGGATTGAGGATTGAAGATTGAGGATTGGGGTCTGAGGAGTGACGATTGAGGATTGAGGATTGAGGACTGAGAGTTGAGGATTGATGATTCAAGATTGAGTATTGAGGATTGTAGAATGAGGATTGAGGATTGAGGATTGAGGATTGAGGATTGAGGATTGAAGATTTAGTATTGAGGATTGAAGATAGAGGATTGAGAATTGAGGATTGAGGATTGAGGATTGAAGATTGAGGATTGAGTGCTGAGGATTGTAGAATGAGGATTGAGGATTGAGTATTGAAGATTAAGGATTGATGATTGAGGAATGAGGATTGAGGATTGAGGATTGAGGTCTGAGGATTGAGGATTGAAGATTGATGATTGAGGATTGGGTATTGAGGATTGAAGAATGAGGATTGAGGATTGAGGATTGAGGTTTGAGGATTGAGGATTGAGGATTGAGGATTGAGGATTGTGTATTGAAGATTGTGTATTGATGACTGAGGATTGAGGATTGAGGATTGAGGATTGAGGATTGAGGATTGAAAATTGAGTATCGGGGACTCAAGATTGAGGATTGAGGATTGAGGATTGAGGATTGAGGATGGGGGCTGACGGTTGAGTATTGAGGTTTGAGGACTGAGGACTGAGGATAGAGCATTGAGAAATGAGGATTGAGGATTGATGATTGAAGATTGAGTATTGGGTATTGAGGATTGAAGAATGAGGATTGAGGATTGAGGTTTGAGGATTGAGGATTGAGGATTGAGGATTGAGGATTGAGGATTGAGGATTGTAGATTGAGTTTTGAGGATTGAAGATTGAGGATTGAGTATTGAGGATTGAGGATTGAGGATTGAGGATTGAGGATTGAGGATTGAAGATTGAATATTGATAATTGAATATTGAGGACTGAGGATTGAGTGTTATGTATGGAGGACGAGGACTGAGGGTTGAATATTGATGTTTGAGGTCTGATGGTTAAGGATTGAGGATTGAGAATTGAGGATTGAGGATTGAGGATTGAAGATTGATGATTGGGTATTGAGGATTGAAGAATGAGGATTGAGGATTGAGGTTTGAGGATTGAGGATTGAGGATTGAGAATTGAGGATTGAGGATTGAGGATTGAGGATTGAGTATTGAAGATTGAGGATTGATGATTGAGGATTGAGGATTGAGGATTGAAGATTGAATATTGATGATTGAATATTGAGGACTGAGGATTGAGGGTTGTTTATTGAGGACGAGGACTGAAGGTTGAATATTGATGTTTGAGGTCTGAGGGTTAAGGATTGAGGATTGAGGATTGAGGATTGTGGATTGAGGGTTGAAGATTGAGTATCGAGGATTGAAGATTGAGGATTCAGGATTGAGTACTGAGGATTGAGGATTGAGGATTGAGGATTGAAGATTGAGAATTGAAGATTGAGTATTGAGGACTGAAGATTGACGATTGAGGATTAAGGATTGAGGACGGAGGATGAGGGCTGAGGGTTGAGCATTGAGGTTTGAGTATTGAATCCTGAGAATTCAGGATATTCTATTGAATGTTGAGAACTGAGGATTGATGGTTGAGTATTGAGGATTGAAGATTGAGGATTGAGGAATGAGTATTGAAGGTTGAGGATTGATGATTGTGGATTGAGGATTGGGGATTGAGGATTGAGTGTTGAGTATTGAAGATTGAGGATTGATGATTGAGGATTGAGTATTGAGGATTGAGGATTGAGGATTGAGGATTGAGGATTGAGGATTGAAGATTGAGGATTGGGGTCTGAGGAGTGACGATTGAGGATTGAGGATTGAGGACTGAGAGTTGAGGATTGATGATTCAAGATTGAGTATTGAGGATTGTAGAATGAGGATTGAGGATTGAGGATTGAGGATTGAGGATTGAGGATTGAAGATTTAGTATTGAGGATTGAAGATAGAGGATTGAGAATTGAGGATTGAGGATTGAGGATTGAAGATTAAGGATTGAGTGTTGAGGATTGTAGAATGAGGATTGAGGATTGAGTATTGAAGATTAAGGATTGATGATTGAGGAATGAGGATTGAGGATTGAGGATTGAGGACTGAGGATTGAGGATTGAAGATTGATGATTGAGGATTGGGTATTGAGTATTGAAGAATGAGGATTGAGGATTGAGGATTGAGGATTGAGGATTGAGGATTGAGGATTGAGGATTGAGGATTGAGTATTGAAGATTGAGTATTGATGACTGAGGATTGAGGATTGAGGATTGAGGATTGAGGATTGAGGATTGAGGATTGAAAATTGAGTATCGGGGACTCAAGATGGAGGATTGAGGATTGAGGATTGAGGATTGAGGATGGGGGCTGACGGTTGAGGATTGAGATTTGAGGACTGAGGACTGAGGATAGAGCATTGAGAAATGAGGACTGAGGATTGATGATTGAAGATTGAGTATTGGGTATTGAGGATTGAAGAATGAGGATTGAGGATTGAGGTTTGAGGATTGAGGATTGAGGATTGAGGATTGAGGATTGAAGGTTGAGGATTGGGTATTGAGGATTGAAGACTGAGGATTGAGGTTTGAGGATTGAGGATTGAAGATTGAGTATTGAGGATTGAATATTGAGGATGGAGGATTGAGGATTGAGGATTGAGGATTGAAGATTGAGTTTTGAGGATTGAAGATTGAGGATTGAGTATTGAGGATTGAGGATTGAGGATTGAGGATGAGGATTGAGTATTGAAGATTGAGGATTGATGATTGAGGATTGAGGATTGAGGATTGAGGATTGAAGATTGAATATTGATGATTGAATATTGAGGACTGAGGATTGAGGGTTATGTATGGAGGACGAGGACTGAGGGTTGAATATTGATGTTTGAGGTCTGATGGTTAAGGATTGAGGATCGAGAATTGAGGATTGAGGATTGAGGATTGAAGATTGAGGATTGGGTATTGAGGATTGAAGAATGAGTATTGAGGATTGAGGTTTGAGGATTGAGGATTGAGAATTGAGGATTGAGGATTGAGGATTGAGGATTGAGGACTGAGGCTTGAGGATTGAGGATTGAGCATTGAGGATTGAAGATTGAGGATTGGGTATTGAGGTTTGAAGTATGAGGATTGAGGATTGAGGATTGAGGATTGAGGTTTGAGGATTGAGGATTGGGTATTGAAGATTGAGTATTGATCACTGAGGATTGAGGATTGAGGATTGAGGTTTGAGGATTGAGGATTGAAGATTGAATGTTGAGGATTGAATATTCAGGATTGAGGATTGGCGATTGAGGATGGAGGATGAGGGCTGAGGGTTGAGGATTGAGGTTTCAGTATTGAATCCCGAGAATTCAGGATATTCTATTGAGTATCGAGAATTGAGGATTGATGGTTAGTATTGAGGATTGAGGATTGAGGATTGAGTGTTGAAGATTGAGGATTGATGATTGAAGATTGATGATTGGGGATTGAGGATTGAGGAATGAGTATTGAAGATTGAGGATTGGTGATTGAGGATTTAGGATTGAGGATTAGGGATTGAGGATTGAGCATTGAGGTTAGAGGACTGAGTGCTGAGGACTGAGGATTGAGG
The DNA here is from genome assembly GCF_051401765.1 of Calliopsis andreniformis. Classification (NCBI taxonomy): domain Eukaryota; kingdom Metazoa; phylum Arthropoda; class Insecta; order Hymenoptera; family Andrenidae; genus Calliopsis; species Calliopsis andreniformis. Next base: position 3,115,991 of record NW_027480444.1, on the reverse strand, counting down.
ATTGAGGATTGATAATGAGGGCTGAGGGTTGAGGATTGAGGTTTGAGGACTGAGGACTGAGGATTGAGGATTGAGAATTGAGGATTTAGGATTGAGGATTGAAGATTGAGGATTGGGTATTGAGGATTGAAGAATGAGGATTGAGGGTTGAGGATTGAGGATTGAGGATTGAGGATTGAAGGTTGAGGGTTGGGTGTTGAGGATTGAAGACTGAGGATTGAGGATTGAGGATTGAGGATTGAAGATTGAGTATTGAGGATTGAAGATTGAGGATTGAGGATTGAGGATTGAGGATTGAGGATTGAAGATTGAGTTTTGAGGATTGAAGATTGAGGATTGAGTATTGGGGATTGAGGATTGAGGATTGAGTATGAGGATTGAGTATTGAAGATTGAGGATTGATGATTGAGGATTGAGGATTGAGGATTGAGGATTGAAGATTGAATATTGATGATTGAATATTGAGGACTGAGGATTGAGGGTTATGTATGGAGGACGAGGACTGAGGGTTGAATATTGATGTTTGAGGTCTGATGGTTAAGGATTGAGGATTGAGAATTGAGGATTGAGGATTGAGGATTGAAGACTGAGGATTGGGTATTGAGGATTGAAGAATGAGGATTGAGGATTGAGGTTTGAGGATTGAGGATTGACGATTGAGGATTGAGTATTGAAGATTGAGGATTGATGATTGAGGATTGAGGATTGAGGATTGAAGATTGAATATTGATGATTGAATATTGAGGACTGAGGATTGAGGGTTGTTTATTGAGGACGAGGACTGAAGGTTGAATATTGATGTTTGAGGTCTGAGGGTTAAGGATTGAGGATTGAGGATTGAGGATTGAGGATTGAGGATGAGGGCTGAGGGTTGAGGATTGAGGTTTGAGGATTGAAGATTGAGTATTGAGGATTGAAGATCGAGGATTGAGGATTGAGGATTGAGGATTGAGAATTGAGGATTGAGGATTGAGGATTGAAGATTGAGGATTGGGTATTGAGGATTGAAGAATGAGGATTGAGGATTGAGGTTTGAGGATTGAGGATTGAGGATTGAGGATTGAGGATTGAGGATTGAGGATTGAGGACTGAGGCTTGAGGATTGAGGATTGAGCATTGAGGATTGAAGATTGAGGATTGGGTATTGAGGTTTGAAGAATGAGGATTGAGGATTGAGGATTGAGGATTGAGGTTCTAGGATTGGAGATTGATTACTGAGGATTGAGTACTGAGGATTGAGGGTTGAGGATTGAGGATTGAAGGTTGAGTATTGAGGACTGAAGATTGACGACTGAGGATTAAGGATTGAGGATTGAGAATTGAGAATTGAGGATGAGGACTAAGGGTTGATGATTGAGGGTTGAGAAATGAGGATTGGGGATTGAGGATTGAGGATTGAGGATTGAGGATTGAGGATTGAGGATTGAGTATTGAAGATTGAGTATTGATCACTGAGGATTGAGGATTGAGGATTGAGGTTTGAGGATTGAGGATTGAAGATTGAATGTTGAGGATTGAAGATTCAAGATTGAGGATTGGCGATTGAGGATGGAGGATGAGGGCTGAGGGTTGAGGATTGAGGTTTCAGTATTGAATCCTGAGAATTCAGGGTATTCTATTGAATATCGAGAATTGAGGATTGATAGTTAGTATTGTGGATTGAGGATTGAGGATTGAGGATTGAAGATTGGGAATTGAGGATTGAGGATTGAGGATTGAAGATTCAGTATTGAGGATTGAAGATTGGGAATTGAGGATTGAGGACTGAACATTGAGGACTGAGTGTTGAGTGTTGAGTGATGAGAATTGATTTTTGTGGATAGAGGTTTGAAGATTGCAGATTGAGTATTGAGTATTGAAAACTTTGAATTGAGGATGTTCTATTGAGGATTGAGGATTGACAACAGATTGTTGAGGACTGAGGTCTGAAGATTGAGGATTCAGGATTGAGGATTCAGAGTTGAGGTTTGAGGACCAAGGATTGAGGATTGAAGATTGAGTATTGAGGATTGAGGATTGAGGATTGAAGATCGAGGATTGAGGATTGAGGATGGGGGCTGTCGGTTGAGGATTGAGGTTCGAGGACTGAGGACTGAGGATAGAGCATTGAGAAATGAGGATTGAGGATTGAGGATTGAAGATTGAGTATTGGGTATTGAGGATTGAAGAATGAGGATTGAGGATTGAGGTTTGAGGATTGAGGATTGAAGATTGAGCATTGAGGATTGAAGACTGACGATTGAGGATTGAGGATTGAGGATTGAAGATTGAGTATTGAGGACTGAAGATTGAGGATTGAGGATTGAGGATTGAGGATTGAGGATTGAAGATTGAGTTTTGAGGATTGAAGATTGAGGATTGAGTATTGAGGATTGAGCATTGAGAATTGAGGATGAGGATTGAGTATTGAAGATTGAGGATTGATGATTGAGTATTGAGGATTGAGGATTGAAGATTGAATATTGATGATTGAATATTGAGGACTGAGGATTGAGAGTTGTGCATGGAGGACGAGGACTGAGGGTTGAATATTGATGTTTGAGGTCTGATGGTTAAGGATTGAGGATTGAGAATTGAGGATTGAGGATTGAGGATTGAAGATTGAGGATTGGGTATTGAGGATTGAAGAATGAGGATTGAGAATTGAGGATGAGGACTGAGGGTTGAGGATTGAGGTTTGAGAAATGAGGATTGAGGATAGAGGATTGAAGATTGAGGATTGGGTATTGAGGATTGAAGAATGAGGATTGAGGATTGAGGATTGAGGATTGAGGATTGAGGATTGAGGATTGAAGGTTGAGGATTGGGTATTGAGGATTGAAGACTGAGGATTGAGGATTGAGGATTGAGGATTGAAGATTGAGTATTGAGGATTGAAGATTGAGGATTGAGGATTGAGGATTGAGGATTGAGGATTGAAGATTGAGTTTTGAGGGTTGAAGATTGAGGATTGAGTATTGGGGATTGAGGATTGAGGATTGAGGATGAGGATTGAGTATTGAAGATTGAGGATTGATGATTGAGGATTGAGGATTGAGGATTGAGGATTGAAGATTGAATATTGATGATTGAATATTGAGGACTGAGGATTGAGGGTTATGTATGGAGGACGAGGACTGAGGGTTGAATATTGATGTTTGAGGTCTGATGGTTAAGGATTGAGGATTGAGAATTGAGGATTGAGGATTGAGGATTGAAGATTGAGGATTGGGTATTGAGGATTGAAGAATGAGGATTGAGGATTGAGGTTTGAGGATTGAGGATTGAGGATTGAGAATTGAGGATTGAGGATTGAGGATTGAGGATTGAGTATTGAAGATTGAGGATTGATGATTGAGGATTGAGGATTGAGGATTGAAGATTAAATATTGATGATTGAATATTGAGGACTGACGATTGAGGGTTGTTTATTGAGGACGAGGACTGAAGGTTGAATATTGATGTTTGAGGTCTGAGGGTTAAGGATTGAGCATTGAGGATTGAGGATTGAGGATTGAGGGTTGAAGATTGAGTATCGAGTATTGAAGATTGAGTATTCAGGATTGAGTACTGAGGATTGAGGATTGAGGATTGAGGATTGAAGATTGAGGATTGAAGATTGAGTATTGAGAACTGAAGATTGACGATTGAGGATTAAGGATTGAGGACGGAGAATGAGGGCTGAGGGTTGAGCATTGAGGTTTGAGTATTGAATCCTGAGAATTCAGGATATTCTATTGAGTGTTGAGAACTGAGGATTGGTGGTTGAGTATTGAGGATTGAAGATTGAGGATTGAGGAATGAGTATTCAAGGTTGAGGATTGATGATTGTGGATTGAGGATTGGGGATTGAGGATTGAGTATTGAGTATTGAAGATTGAGGATTGATGATTGAGTATTGAGTATTGAGGATTGAGGATTGAGGATTGAGGATTGAGGATTGAGGATTGAAGATTGAGGATTGGGGTCTGAGGAGTGACGATTGAGGATTGAGGATTGAGGACTGAGAGTTGAGGATTGATGATTCAAGATTGAGTATTGAGGATTGTAGAATGAGGATTGAGGATTGAGGATTGAGGATTGAGGATTGAGGATTGAAGATTTAGTATTGAGGATTGAAGATAGAGGATTGAGAATTGAGGATTGAGGATTGAGGATTGAAGATTAAGGATTGAGTGTTGAGGATTGTAGAATGAGGATTGAGGATTGAGTATTGAAGATTAAGGATTGATGATTGAGGAATGAGGATTGAGGATTGAGGATTGAGGACTGATGATTGAGGATTGAAGATTGATGATTGAGGATTGGGTATTGAGGATTGAAGAATGAGGATTGAGGATTGAGGATTGAGGATTGAGGATTGAGGATTGAGGATTGAGGATTGAGTATTGAAGATTGAGTATTGATGACTGAGGATTGAGGATTGAGGATTGTGGATTGAGGACTGAGGATTGAAGATTGAGTATCGGGGACTCAAGATTGAGGATTGAGGATTGAGGATTGAGGATTGAGGATGGGGGCTGACGGTTGAGGATTGAGATTTGAGGACTGAGGACTGAGGATAGAGCATTGAGAAATGAGGACTGACGATTCATGATTGAAGATTGAGTATTGGGTATTGAGGATTGAAGAATGAGGATTGAGGATTGAGGTTTGAGGATTGAGGATTGAGGATTGAGGATTGAGGATTGAAGGTTGAGGATTGGGTATTGAGGATTGAAGACTGAGGATTGAGGTTTGAGGATTGAGGATTGAAGATTGAGTATTGAGGATTGAAGATTGAGGATTGAGGATTGAGGTTTGAGGATTGAGGATTGCGGATTGAGGATTGAGGATTGAGGATTGAGGATTGAGGACTGAGGCTTGAGGATTGAGGATTGAGCATTGAGGATTGAAGATTGAGGATTGGGTATTGAGGTTTGAAGAATGAGGATTGAGGATTGAGGATTGAGGATTGAGGATTGAGGATCTAGGATTGGAGATTGATTACTGAGGATTGAAGATTGGGGATTGAGGATTGAGGATTGAGGATCTAGGACTGGAGATTGATTATTGAGGATGAAGATTGAGAATTGGGTATTGAGGTTTGAAGAATGAGAATTGAGGATTGAGGATTGAGGATTGAGGATTGAGGATCTAGGCTTGGGGATTGAATATTGAGGATTGAAGATTGGGGATTGAGGATTGAGGATTGAGTATCTAGGATTGGAGATTGATTATTGAGGATGAAGGTTGAGAATTGAGGATTGAGGTTTGAGAATTGAGAATTGAGGATGAGGACTAAGGGTTGAGGATTGAGGGTTGTGAAATGAGGATTGGGGATTGAGGATTGAGGATTGAGGATTGATGATTGAGGATTGAGGATTGGGTATTGAAGATTGAGTATTGATCACTGAGGATTGAGGATTGAGGATTGAGGTTTGAGGATTGAGGATTGAAGATTGAATGTTGAGGATTGAATATTCAGGATTGAGGATTGGCGATTGAGGATGGAGGATGAGGGCTGAGGGTTGAGGATTGAGGTTTCAGTATTGAATCCCGAGAATTCAGGATATTCTATTGAGTATCGAGAATTGAGGATTGATGGTTAGTATTGAGGATTGAGGATTGAGGATTGAGTGTTGAAGATTGAGAATTGATGATTGAAGATTGATGATTGGGGATTGAGGATTGAGGAATGAGTACTGAAGATTGAGGATTGGTGATTGAGGATTTAGGATTGAGGATTAGGGATTGAGGATTGAGCATTGAGGTTAGAGGACTGAGTGCTGAGGACTGAGGATTGAGGATTGAGGATTGATAATGAGGGCTGAGGGTTGAGGATTGAGGTTTGAGGACTGAGGACTGAGGATTGAGGATTGAGAATTGAGGATTTAGGATTGAGGATTGAAGATTGAGGATTGGGTATTGAGCATTGAAGATTGAGGATTGAGTATTGGGGATTGAGGATTGTGGATTGAGGATGAGGATTGAGTATTGAAGATTGAGGATTGATGATTGAGGATTGAGGATTGAAGATTGCGGATTGGGTATTGAGGATTGAAGAATGAGGATTGAGGATTGAGGTTTGAGGATTGAGGATTGAGGATTGAGGATTGAGGATTGAGGATTGAGGATTGAGGATTGAGTATTGAAGATTGAGGATTGATGATTGAGGATTGAGGATTGAGGATTGAAGATTGAATATTGATGATTGAATATTGAGGACTGAGGATTGAGGGTTGTTTATTGAGGACGAGGACTGAAGGTTGAATATTGATGTTTGAGGTCTGAGGGTTAAGGATTGAGGATTGAGGATTGAGGATTGAGGATTGAGGGTTGAAGATTGAGTATCGAGGATTGAAGATTGAGGATTCAGGATTGAGTACTGAGGATTGAGGATTGAGGATTGAGGATTGAAGATTGAGAATTGAAGATTGAGTATTGAGGACTGAAGATTGACGATTGAGGATTAAGGATTGAGGACGGAGGATGAGGGCTGAGGGTTGAGCATTGAGGTTTGAGTATTGAATCCTGTGAATTCAGGATATTCTATTGAGTGTTGAGAACTGAGGATTGATGGTTGAGTATTGAGGATTGAAGATTGAGGATTGAGGAATGAGTATTGAAGGTTGAGGATTGGGCCTTGAGGATTGAAGAATGAGTATTGAGGATTGAGGATTGAGGATTGGGGTCTGAGGAGTGACGATTGAGGATTGAGGATTGAGGACTGAGAGTTGAGGATTGATGATTCAAGATTGAGTATTGAGGATTGTAGAATGAGGATTGAGGATTGAGGATTGAGGATTGAGGATTGAGGATTGAAGATTTAGTATTGAGTATTGAAGATAGAGGATTGAGAATTGAGGATTGAGGATTGAGGATTGAAGATTGAGGATTGAGTGTTGAGGATTGTAGAATGAGGATTGAGGATTGAGTATTGAAGATTAAGGATTGATGATTGAGGAATGAGGATTGAGGATTGAGGATTGAGGACTGAGGATTGAGGATTGAAGATTGATGATTGAGGATTGGGTATTGAGGATTGAAGAATGAGGATTGAGGATTGAGGATTGAGGATTGAGGATTGAGGATTGAGGATTGAGGATTGAGGACTGAGGATTGAGTATTGAAGATTGAGTATTGATGACTGAGGATTGAGGATTGAGGATTGAGGATTGAGGATTGAGGATTGAAAATTGAGTATCGGGGACTCAAGATTGAGGATTGAGGATTGAGGATTGAGGATTGAGGATGGGGGCTGACGGTTGAGGATTGAGATTTGAGGACTGAGGACTGAGGATAGAGCATTGAGAAATGAGGACTGAGGATTGATGATTGAAGATTGAGTATTGGGTATTGAGGATTGAAGAATGAGGATTGAGGATTGAGGTTTGAGGATTGAGGATTGAGGATTGAGGATTGAGGATTGAAGGTTGAGGATTGGGTATTGAGGATTGAAGTCTGAGGATTGAGGTTTGAGGATTGAGGATTGAAGATTGAGTATTGAGGATTGAAGATTGAGGATTGAGGATTGAGGATTGAGGATTGAGGATTGCAGATTGAGTTTTGAGGATTGAAGATTGAGGATTGAGTATTGAGGATTGAGGATTGAGGATTGAGGATGAGGATTGAGTATTGAAGATTGAGGATTGATGATTGAGGATTGAGGATTGAGGATTGAGGATTGAGGATTGAGGATTGAGGATTGAAGATTTAGTATTGAGGATTGAAGATAGAGGATTGAGAATTGAGGATTGAGGATTGAGGATTGAAGATTAAGGATTGAGTGTTGAGGATTGTAGAATGAGGATTGAGGATTGAGTATTGAAGATTAAGGATTGATGATTGAGGAATGAGGATTGAGGATTGAGGATTGAGGACTGAGGATTGAGGATTGAAGATTGATGATTGAGGATTGGGTATTGAGTATTGAAGAATGAGGATTGAGGATTGAGGATTGAGGATTGAGGATTGAGGATTGAGGATTGAGGATTGAGGATTGAGTATTGAAGATTGAGTATTGATGACTGAGGATTGAGGATTGAGGATTGAGGATTGAGGATTGAGGATTGAGGATTGAAAATTGAGTATCGGGGACTCAAGATGGAGGATTGAGGATTGAGGATTGAGGATTGAGGATGGGGGCTGACGGTTGAGGATTGAGATTTGAGGACTGAGGACTGAGGATAGAGCATTGAGAAATGAGGACTGAGGATTGATGATTGAAGATTGAGTATTGGGTATTGAGGATTGAAGAATGAGGATTGAGGATTGAGGTTTGAGGATTGAGGATTGAGGATTGAGGATTGAGGATTGAAGGTTGAGGATTGGGTATTGAGGATTGAAGACTGAGGATTGAGGTTTGAGGATTGAGGATTGAAGATTGAGTATTGAGGATTGAATATTGAGGATGGAGGATTGAGGATTGAGGATTGAGGATTGAAGATTGAGTTTTGAGGATTGAAGATTGAGGATTGAGTATTGAGGATTGAGGATTGAGGATTGAGGATGAGGATTGAGTATTGAAGATTGAGGATTGATGATTGAGGATTGAGGATTGAGGATTGAGGATTGAAGATTGAATATTGATGATTGAATATTGAGGACTGAGGATTGAGGGTTATGTATGGAGGACGAGGACTGAGGGTTGAATATTGATGTTTGAGGTCTGATGGTTAAGGATTGAGGATCGAGAATTGAGGATTGAGGATTGAGGATTGAAGATTGAGGATTGGGTATTGAGGATTGAAGAATGAGTATTGAGGATTGAGGTTTGAGGATTGAGGATTGAGAATTGAGGATTGAGGATTGAGGATTGAGGATTGAGGACTGAGGCTTGAGGATTGAGGATTGAGCATTGAGGATTGAAGATTGAGGATTGGGTATTGAGGTTTGAAGTATGAGGATTGAGGATTGAGGATTGAGGATTGAGGTTTGAGGATTGAGGATTGGGTATTGAAGATTGAGTATTGATCACTGAGGATTGAGGATTGAGGATTGAGGTTTGAGGATTGAGGATTGAAGATTGAATGTTGAGGATTGAATATTCAGGATTGAGGATTGGCGATTGAGGATGGAGGATGAGGGCTGAGGGTTGAGGATTGAGGTTTCAGTATTGAATCCCGAGAATTCAGGATATTCTATTGAGTATCGAGAATTGAGGATTGATGGTTAGTATTGAGGATTGAGGATTGAGGATTGAGTGTTGAAGATTGAGGATTGATGATTGAAGATTGATGATTGGGGATTGAGGATTGAGGAATGAGTATTGAAGATTGAGGATTGGTGATTGAGGATTTAGGATTGAGGATTAGGGATTGAGGATTGAGCATTGAGGTTAGAGGACTGAGTGCTGAGGACTGAGGATTGAGGATTGAGGATTGATAATGAGGGCTGAGGGTTGAGGATTGAGGTTTGAGGACTGAGGACTGAGGATTGAGGATTGAGAATTGAGGATTTAGGATTGAGGATTGAAGATTGAGGATTGGGTATTGAGGATTGAAGAATGAGGATTGAGGGTTGAGGATTGAGGATTGAGGATTGAGGATTGAAGGTTGAGGGTTGGGTGTTGAGGATTGAAGACTGAGGATTGAGGATTGAGGATTGAGGATTGAAGATTGAGTATTGAGGATTGAAGATTGAGGATTGAGGATTGAGGATTGAGGATTGAGGATTGAAGATTGAGTTTTGAGGATTGAAGATTGAGGATTGAGTATTGGGGATTGAGGATTGAGGATTGAGTATGAGGATTGAGTATTGAAGATTGAGGATTGATGATTGAGGATTGAGGATTGAGGATTGAGGATTGAAGATTGAATATTGATGATTGAATATTGAGGACTGAGGATTGAGGGTTATGTATGGAGGACGAGGACTGAGGGTTGAATATTGATGTTTGAGGTCTGATGGTTAAGGATTGAGGATTGAGAATTGAGGATTGAGGATTGAGGATTGAAGACTGAGGATTGGGTATTGAGGATTGAAGAATGAGGATTGAGGATTGAGGTTTGAGGATTGAGGATTGAGGATTGAGAATTGAGGATTGAGGATTGAGGATTGAGGATTGAGTATTGAAGATTGAGGATTGATGATTGAGGATTGAGGATTGAGGATTGAAGATTAAATATTGATGATTGAATATTGAGGACTGACGATTGAGGGTTGTTTATTGAGGACGAGGACTGAAGGTTGAATATTGATGTTTGAGGTCTGAGGGTTAAGGATTGAGCATTGAGGATTGAGGATTGAGGATTGAGGGTTGAAGATTGAGTATCGAGTATTGAAGATTGAGTATTCAGGATTGAGTACTGAGGATTGAGGATTGAGGATTGAGGATTGAAGATTGAGGATTGAAGATTGAGTATTGAGAACTGAAGATTGACGATTGAGGATTAAGGATTGAGGACGGAGAATGAGGGCTGAGGGTTGAGCATTGAGGTTTGAGTATTGAATCCTGAGAATTCAGGATATTCTATTGAGTGTTGAGAACTGAGGATTGGTGGTTGAGTATTGAGGATTGAAGATTGAGGATTGAGGAATGAGTATTCAAGGTTGAGGATTGATGATTGTGGATTGAGGATTGGGGATTGAGGATTGAGTATTGAGTATTGAAGATTGAGGATTGATGATTGAGTATTGAGTATTGAGGATTGAGGATTGAGGATTGAGGATTGAGGATTGAGGATTGAAGATTGAGGATTGGGGTCTGAGGAGTGACGATTGAGGATTGAGGATTGAGGACTGAGAGTTGAGGATTGATGATTCAAGATTGAGTATTGAGGATTGTAGAATGAGGATTGAGGATTGAGGATTGAGGATTGAGGATTGAGGATTGAAGATTTAGTATTGAGGATTGAAGATAGAGGATTGAGAATTGAGGATTGAGGATTGAGGATTGAAGATTAAGGATTGAGTGTTGAGGATTGTAGAATGAGGATTGAGGATTGAGTATTGAAGATTAAGGATTGATGATTGAGGAATGAGGATTGAGGATTGAGGATTGAGGACTGATGATTGAGGATTGAAGATTGATGATTGAGGATTGGGTATTGAGGATTGAAGAATGAGGATTGAGGATTGAGGATTGAGGATTGAGGATTGAGGATTGAGGATTGAGGATTGAGTATTGAAGATTGAGTATTGATGACTGAGGATTGAGGATTGAGGATTGTGGATTGAGGACTGAGGATTGAAGATTGAGTATCGGGGACTCAAGATTGAGGATTGAGGATTGAGGATTGAGGATTGAGGATGGGGGCTGACGGTTGAGGATTGAGATTTGAGGACTGAGGACTGAGGATAGAGCATTGAGAAATGAGGACTGACGATTCATGATTGAAGATTGAGTATTGGGTATTGAGGATTGAAGAATGAGGATTGAGGATTGAGGTTTGAGGATTGAGGATTGAGGATTGAGGATTGAGGATTGAAGGTTGAGGATTGGGTATTGAGGATTGAAGACTGAGGATTGAGGTTTGAGGATTGAGGATTGAAGATTGAGTATTGAGGATTGAAGATTGAGGATTGAGGATTGAGGTTTGAGGATTGAGGATTGCGGATTGAGGATTGAGGATTGAGGATTGAGGATTGAGGACTGAGGCTTGAGGATTGAGGATTGAGCATTGAGGATTGAAGATTGAGGATTGGGTATTGAGGTTTGAAGAATGAGGATTGAGGATTGAGGATTGAGGATTGAGGATTGAGGATCTAGGATTGGAGATTGATTACTGAGGATTGAAGATTGGGGATTGAGGATTGAGGATTGAGGATCTAGGACTGGAGATTGATTATTGAGGATGAAGATTGAGAATTGGGTATTGAGGTTTGAAGAATGAGAATTGAGGATTGAGGATTGAGGATTGAGGATTGAGGATCTAGGCTTGGGGATTGAATATTGAGGATTGAAGATTGGGGATTGAGGATTGAGGATTGAGTATCTAGGATTGGAGATTGATTATTGAGGATGAAGGTTGAGAATTGAGGATTGAGGTTTGAGAATTGAGAATTGAGGATGAGGACTAAGGGTTGAGGATTGAGGGTTGTGAAATGAGGATTGGGGATTGAGGATTGAGGATTGAGGATTGATGATTGAGGATTGAGGATTGGGTATTGAAGATTGAGTATTGATCACTGAGGATTGAGGATTGAGGATTGAGGTTTGAGGATTGAGGATTGAAGATTGAATGTTGAGGATTGAATATTCAGGATTGAGGATTGGCGATTGAGGATGGAGGATGAGGGCTGAGGGTTGAGGATTGAGGTTTCAGTATTGAATCCCGAGAATTCAGGATATTCTATTGAGTATCGAGAATTGAGGATTGATGGTTAGTATTGAGGATTGAGGATTGAGGATTGAGTGTTGAAGATTGAGAATTGATGATTGAAGATTGATGATTGGGGATTGAGGATTGAGGAATGAGTACTGAAGATTGAGGATTGGTGATTGAGGATTTAGGATTGAGGATTAGGGATTGAGGATTGAGCATTGAGGTTAGAGGACTGAGTGCTGAGGACTGAGGATTGAGGATTGAGGATTGATAATGAGGGCTGAGGGTTGAGGATTGAGGTTTGAGGACTGAGGACTGAGGATTGAGGATTGAGAATTGAGGATTTAGGATTGAGGATTGAAGATTGAGGATTGGGTATTGAGCATTGAAGATTGAGGATTGAGTATTGGGGATTGAGGATTGTGGATTGAGGATGAGGATTGAGTATTGAAGATTGAGGATTGATGATTGAGGATTGAGGATTGAAGATTGCGGATTGGGTATTGAGGATTGAAGAATGAGGATTGAGGATTGAGGTTTGAGGATTGAGGATTGAGGATTGAGGATTGAGGATTGAGGATTGAGGATTGAGGATTGAGTATTGAAGATTGAGGATTGATGATTGAGGATTGAGGATTGAGGATTGAAGATTGAATATTGATGATTGAATATTGAGGACTGAGGATTGAGGGTTGTTTATTGAGGACGAGGACTGAAGGTTGAATATTGATGTTTGAGGTCTGAGGGTTAAGGATTGAGGATTGAGGATTGAGGATTGAGGATTGAGGGTTGAAGATTGAGTATCGAGGATTGAAGATTGAGGATTCAGGATTGAGTACTGAGGATTGAGGATTGAGGATTGAGGATTGAAGATTGAGAATTGAAGATTGAGTATTGAGGACTGAAGATTGACGATTGAGGATTAAGGATTGAGGACGGAGGATGAGGGCTGAGGGTTGAGCATTGAGGTTTGAGTATTGAATCCTGTGAATTCAGGATATTCTATTGAGTGTTGAGAACTGAGGATTGATGGTTGAGTATTGAGGATTGAAGATTGAGGATTGAGGAATGAGTATTGAAGGTTGAGGATTGGGCCTTGAGGATTGAAGAATGAGTATTGAGGATTGAGGATTGAGGATTGGGGTCTGAGGAGTGACGATTGAGGATTGAGGATTGAGGACTGAGAGTTGAGGATTGATGATTCAAGATTGAGTATTGAGGATTGTAGAATGAGGATTGAGGATTGAGGATTGAGGATTGAGGATTGAGGATTGAAGATTTAGTATTGAGGATTGAAGATAGAGGATTGAGAATTGAGGATTGAGGATTGAGGATTGAAGATTGAGGATTGAGTGTTGAGGATTGTAGAATGAGGATTGAGGATTGAGTATTGAAGATTAAGGATTGATGATTGAGGAATGAGGATTGAGGATTGAGGATTGAGGACTGAGGATTGAGGATTGAAGATTGATGATTGAGGATTGGGTATTGAGGATTGAAGAATGAGGATTGAGGATTGAGGATTGAGGATTGAGGATTGAGGATTGAGGATTGAGGATTGAGGACTGAGGATTGAGTATTGAAGATTGAGTATTGATGACTGAGGATTGAGGATTGAGGATTGAGGATTGAGGATTGAGGATTGAAAATTGAGTATCGGGGACTCAAGATTGAGGATTGAGGATTGAGGATTGAGGATTGAGGATGGGGGCTGACGGTTGAGGATTGAGATTTGAGGACTGAGGACTGAGGATAGAGCATTGAGAAATGAGGACTGAGGATTGATGATTGAAGATTGAGTATTGGGTATTGAGGATTGAAGAATGAGGATTGAGGATTGAGGTTTGAGGATTGAGGATTGAGGATTGAGGATTGAGGATTGAAGGTTGAGGATTGGGTATTGAGGATTGAAGACTGAGGATTGAGGTTTGAGGATTGAGGATTGAAGATTGAGTATTGAGGATTGAAGATTGAGGATTGAGGATTGAGGATTGAGGATTGAGGATTGCAGATTGAGTTTTGAGGATTGAAGATTGAGGATTGAGTATTGAGGATTGAGGATTGAGGATTGAGGATGAGGATTGAGTATTGAAGATTGAGGATTGATGATTGAGGATTGAGGATTGAGGATTGAGGATTGATAATTGAATATTGATGATTGAATATTGAGGACTGAGGATTGAGGGTTATGTATGGAGGACGAGGACTGAGGGTTGAATATTGATGTTTGAGGTCTGATGGTTAAGGATTGAGGATTGAGAATTGAGGATTGAGGATTGAGGATTGAAGATTGAGGATTGGGCATTGAGGATTGAAGAATGAGGATTGAGGATTGATGTTTGAGGATTGAGGATTGAGGATTGAGGATTGAGGATTGAGGATTGAGGATTGAGGACTGAGGCTTGAGGATTGAGGATTGAGCATTGAGGATTGAAGATTGAGGATTGGGTATTGAGGTTTGAAGAATGAGGATTGAGGATTGAGGATTGAGGATTGAGGATTGAGGATCTAGGATTGGAGATTGATTACTGAGGATTGAAGATTGGGGATTGAGGATTGAGGATTGAGGATCTAGGACTGGAGATTGATTATTGAGGATGAAGATTGAGAATTGGGTATTGAGGTTTGAAGAATGAGAATTGAGGATTGAGGATTGAGGATTGAGGATTGAGGATCTAGGCTTGGAGATTGAATATTGAGGATTGAAGATTGGGGATTGAGGATTGAGGATTGAGTATCTAGGATTGGAGATTGATTATTGAGGATGAAGGTTGAGAATTGAGGATTGAGGATTGAGAATTGAGAATTGAGGATGAGGACTAAGGGTTGAGGATTGAGGGTTGTGAAATGAGGATTGGGGATTGAGGATTGAGGATTGAGGATTGAGGATTGAGGATTGAGGATTGGGTGTTGAAGATTGAGTATTGATCACTGAGGATTGAGGATTGAGGATTGAGGTTTGAGGATTGAGGATTGAAGATTGAATGTTGAGGATTGAATATTCAGGATTGAGGATTGGCGATTGAGGATGGAGGATGAGGGCTGAGGGTTGAGGATTGAGGTTTCAGTATTGAATCCCGAGAATTCAGGATATTCTATTGAGTATCGAGAATTGAGAATTGATGGTTAGTATTGAGGATTGAGGATTAGGATTGAGTGTTGAAGATTGAGGATTGATGATTGAAGATTGATGATTGGGGATTGAGGATTGAGGAATGAGTATTGAAGATTGAGGATTGGTGATTGAGGATTTAGGATTGAGGATTAGGGATTGAGTATTGAGCATTGAGGTTAGAGGACTGAGTGCTGAGGACTGAGGATTGAGGATTGAGGATTGATAATGAGGGCTGAGGTTTGAGGATTGAGGTTTGAGGACTGAGGACAGAGGATTGAGGATTGAGAATTGAGGATTTAGGATTGAGGATTGACGATTGAGGATTGGGTATTGAGGATTGAGGATTGAGGATTGAGGATTGAGGATTGAGGATTGAGGATTGAAGGTTGAGGATTGGGTACTGAGGATTGAAGACTGAGGATTGAGGATTGAGGATTGAGGATTGAAGGTTGAGTATTGAGGATTGAAGATTCAGGATTGAGGATTGAGGATTGAGGATTGAGGATTGAAGATTGAGTTTTGAGGATTGAAGGTTGAGGATTGAGTATTGGGGTTTCAGGATTGAGGATTGAGGATGAGGATTGAGTATTGAAGATTGAGGATTGATGATTGAGGATTGAGGATTGAGGATTGAGGTTTGAGGATTGAGGATTGAGGATTGAGAATTGAGGATTGAGGATTGAGGATTGAGGATTGAGTATTGAAGATTGAGGATTGATGATTGAGGATTGAGGATTGAGGATTGGAGATTGAATATTGATGATTGAATATTGAGGACTGAGGATTGAGGGTTGTTTATTGAGGACGAGGACTGAAGGTTGAATATTGATGTTTGAGGTCTGAGGGTTAAGGATTGAGGATTGAGGGTTGAAGGTTGAGTATCGAGGATTGAAGATTGAGGATTCAGGATTGAGTACTGAGGATTGAGGGTTGAGGATTGAGGATTGAAGATTGAGAATTGAAGATTGAGTATTGAGGACTGAAGATTGACGATTGAGGATTAAGGATTGAGGACGGAGGATGAGGGCTGAGGGCTGAGCATTGAGGTTTGAGTATTGAATCCTGAGAATTCAGGATATTCTATTGAGTGTTGAGAACTGAGGATTGATGGTTGAGTATTGACGATTGAAGATTGAGGATTGAGGAATGAGTATTGAAGGTTGTGGATTGATGATTGTGGATTGAGGATTGGGGATTGAGGATTGAGTATTGAGTATTGAAGATTGAGGATTGATGATTGAGGATTGAGTATTGAGGATTGAGGATTGAGGATTGAGGATTTAGGATTGAGGGTTGAGGATGGGGGCTGACGGTTGAGGATTGAGGTTTGAGGACTGAGGACTGAGGATAGAGCATTGAGAAATGAGGACTGAGGATTGATGATTGAAGATTGAGTATTGGGTATTGAGGATTGAAGAATGAGGATTGAGGATTGAGGTTTGAGGATTGAGGATTGAGGATTGAGGATTGAGTATTGAAGGTTGAGGATTGGGTATTGAGGATTGAAGACTGAGGATTGAGGTTTGAGGATTGAGGATTGAAGATTGAGTATTGAGGATTGAAGATTGAGGATTGAGGATTGAGGATTGAGGATTGAGGATTGAAGATTGAGTTTTGAGGATTGAAAATTGAGGATTGAGTATTGAGGATTGAAGATTGAATATTGATGATTGAATATTGAGGACTGAGGATTGAGGGTTATGTATGGAGGACGAGGACTGAGGGTTGAATATTGATGTTTGAGGTCTGATGGTTAAGGATTGAGGATTGAGAATTGAGGATTGAGGATTGAGGATTGAGGTTTGAGGATTGAGGATTGAGGATTGAGGATTGAGGATTGAGGATTGAGGATTGAGGACTGAGGCTTGAGGATTGAGGATTGAGCATTGAGGATTGAAGATTGAGGATTGGGTATTGAGGTTTGAAGAATGAGGATTGAGGATTGAGGATTGAGGATTGAGGATTGAGGATCTAGGATTGGAGATTGATTACTGAGGATTGAAGATTGGGGATTGAGGATTGAGGATTGAGGATCTAGGACTGGAGATTGATTATTGAGGATGAAGACTGAGAATTGGGTATTGAGGTTTGAAGAATGAGAATTGAGGATTGAGGATTGAGGATTGGTTATTGAGGTTTGAAGAATGAGGATTGAGGATTGAGGATTGAGGATTGAGGATTGAGGATCTAGGATTGGAGATTGATTACTGAGGATTGAGTACTGAGTATTGAGGGTTGAGGATTGAGGATTGAAGATTGAGTATTGAGGACTGAAGATTGACGATTGAGGATTAAGGATTGAGGATTGAGAATTGAGAATTGAGGATGAGGACTAAGGGTTGATGATTGAGGGTTGAGAAATGAGGATTGGGGATTGAGGATTGAGGATTGAGGATTGAGGATTGAGGATTGAGGATTGAGTATTGAAGATTGAGTATTGATGATTGAATATTGAGGACTGAGGATTGAGGGTTGTGTATGGAGGACGAGGACTGAGGGTTGAATATTGATGTTTGAGGTCTGATGGTTAAGGATTGAGGATTGAGAATTGAGGATTGAGGATTGAGGATTGAAGATTGAGGATTGGGTATTGAGGATTGAAGAATGAGGATTGAGAATTGAGGATGAGGACTGAGGGTTGAGGATTGAGGTTTGAGAAATGAGGATTGAGGATAGAGGATTGAAGATTGAAGATTGGGTATTGAGGATTGAAGAATGAGGATTGAGGATTGAGGATTGTGGATTGAGGATTGAGGATTGAGGATTGAAGGTTGAGGATTGGGTATTGAGGATTGAAGACTGAGGATTGAGGATTGAGGATTGAGGATTGAAGATTGAGTATTGAGGATTGAAGATTGAGGATTGAGGATTGAGGATTGAGGATTGAGGATTGAAGATTGAGTTTTGAGGATTGAAGATTGAGGATTGAGTATTGGGGATTGAGGATTGAGGATTGAGGATGAGGATTGGGTATTGAAGATTGAGGATTGATGATTGAGGATTGAGGATTGAGGATTGAGGATTGAAGATTGAATATTGATGATTGAATATTGAGGACTGAGGATTGAGGGTTATGTATGGAGGACGAGGACTGAGGGTTGAATATTGATGTTTGAGGTCTGATGGTTAAGGATTGAGGATTGAGAATTGAGGATTGAGGATTGAGGATTGAAGATTGAGGATTGGGTATTGAGGATTGAAGAATGAGGATTGAGGATTGAGGTTTGAGGATTGAGGATTGAGGATTGAGGATTGAGGATTGAGGATTGAGGATTGAGGACTGAGGCTTGAGGATTGAGGATTGAGCATTGAGGATTGAGGATCTAGGCTTGGAGATTGAATATTGAGGATTGAAGATTGGGGATTGAGGATTGAGGATTGAGTATCTAGGATTGGAGATTGATTATTGAGGATGAAGGTTGAGAATTGAGGATTGAGGATTGAGAATTGAGAATTGAGGATGAGGACTAAGGGTTGAGGATTGAGGGTTGTGAAATGAGGATTGGGGATTGAGGATTGAGGATTGAGGATTGAGGATTGAAGATTGAGGATTGGGTATTGAAGATTGAGTATTGATCACTGAGGATTGAGGATTGAGGATTGAGGTTTGAGGATTGAGGATTGAAGATTGAATGTTGAGGATTGAATATTCAGGATTGAGGATTGGCGATTGAGGATGGAGGATGAGGGCTGAGGGTTGAGGATTGAGGTTTCAGTATTGAATCCCGAGAATTCAGGATATTCTATTGAGTATCGAGAATTGAGGATTGATGGTTAGTATTGAGGATTGAGGATTGAGGATTGAGTGTTGAAGATTGAGAATTGATGATTGAAGATTGATGACTGGGGATTGAGGATTGAGGAATGAGTATTGAAGATTGAGGATTGGTGATTGAGGATTTAGGATTGAGGATTAGGGATTGAGGATTGAGCATTGAGGTTAGAGGACTGAGTGCTGAGGACTGAGGATTGATAATGAGGGCTGAGGGTTGAGGATTGAGGTTTGAGGACTGAGGACTGAGGATTGAGGATTGAGAATTGAGGATTTAGGATTGAGGATTGAAGATTGAGGGTTGGGTATTGAGGATTGAAGAATGAGGATTGAGGATTGAGGATTGAGGATTGAGGATTGAGGATTGAAGGTTGAAGGTTGAGGGTTGGGTATTGAGGATTGAAGACAGAGGATTGAGGATTGAGGATTGAGGATTGAAGATTGAGTATTGAGGATTGAAGATTGAGGATTGAGGATTGAGGATTGAGGATTGAGGATTGAAGATTGAGTTTTGAGGATTGAAGATTGAGGATTGAGTATTGGGGATTGAGGATTGAGGATTGAGGATGAGGATTGAGTATTGAAGATTGAGGGTTGATGACTGAGGATTGAGGATTGAGGATTGAGGATTGAAGATTGAATATTGATGATTGAATATTGAGGACTGAGGATTGAGGGTTATGTATGGAGGACGAGGACTGAGGGTTGAATATTGATGTTTGAGGTCTGATGGTTAAGGATTGAGGATTGAGAATTGAGGATTGAGGATTGAGGATTGAAGATTGAGGATTGGGTATTGAGGATTGAAGAATGAGGATTGAGGATTGAGGTTTGAGGATTGAGGATTGAGGATTGAGGATTGAGGATTGAGGATTGAGTATTGAGGATTGAGGATTGAGGATTGAGGATTGAGGATTGAGGATTGAAGATTGAGGATTGGGGTCTGAGGAGTGACGATTGAGGATTGAAGATTGAGTATTGAGGATTGAAGATTGAGGATTGAAGATTGAGGATTGAGTGTTGAGGATTGTAGAATGAGAATTGAGGATTGAGTATTGAAGATTAAGGATTGATGATTGAGGAATGAGGATTGAGGATTGGGTATTGAGGATTGAAGAATGAGGATTGAGGATTGAGGATTGAGGATTAAGGATTGAGGATTGAGGATTGAGGATTGAGGATTGAGGATTGAGTATTGAAGATTGAGTATTGATGACTGAGGATTGAGGATTGAGGATTGAGGGTTGAGGATTGAGGATTGAGGATTGAGGATTGAGGATTGAGGATTGAGGACTGAGGATTGAGGATTGAAGATTGATGATTGAGGATTGGGTATTGAGGATTGAAGAATGAGGATTGAGGATTGAGGATTGAGGATTGAGGATTGAGGATTGAGGATTGAGGATTGAGGATTGAGGATTGAGTATTGAAGATTGAGTATTGATGACTGAGGATTGAGGATTGAGGATTGAGGATTGAGGATTGAGGATTGAAAATTGAGTATCGGGGACTCAAGATTGAGGATTGAGGATTGAGGATTGAGGATTGAGGATGGGGGCTGACGGTTGAGGATTGAGGTTTGAGGACTGAGGACTGAGGATAGAGCATTGAGAAATGAGGATTGAGGATTGATGATTGAAGATTGAGTATTGGGTATTGAGGATTGAAGAATGAGGATTGAGGATTGAGGTTTGAGGATTGAGGATTGGGGATTGAGGATTGAGGATTGAAGGTTGAGGATTGGGTATTGAGGATTGAAGACTGAGGATTGAGGATTGAGGATTGAGGATTGAAGATTGAGTATTGAGGATTGAAGATTGAGGATTGAGGATTGAGGATTGAGGATTGAGGATTGAAGATTGAGTTTTGAGGATTGAAGATTGAGGATTGAGTATTGAGGATTGAGGATTGAGGATTGAGGATTGAGTATTGAGGATTGAGGATTGAGGATTGAGGATGAGGATTGAGTATTGAAGATTGAGGATTGATGATTGAAGATTGAGGATTGAGGATTGAGGATTGAAGATTGAATATTGATGATTGAATATTGAGGACTGAGGATTGAGTGTTATGTATGGAGGGCGAGGACTGAGGGTTGAATATTGATGTTTGAGGTCTGATGGTTAAGGATTGAGGATTGAGAATTGAGGATTGAGGATTGAGGATTGAAGATTGAGGATTGGGTATTGAGGATTGAAGAATGAGGATTGAGGATTGAGGTTTGAGGATTGAAGATTGAGGATTGAGGATTGAGGATTGAGGATTGAGGATTGAGGACTGAGGCTTGAAGATTGAGGATTGAGCATTGAGGATTGAAGATTGAGGATTGGGTATTGAGGTTTGAAGAATGAGGATTGAGGATTGAGGACTGAACATTGAGGACTGAGTGTTGAGTGTTGAGTGATGAGAATTGATTTTTGTGGATAGAGGTTTGAAGATTGCAGATTGAGTATTGAGTATTGAAAACTTTGAATTGAGGATATTCTATTGAGGATTGAGGATTGACAACAGATTGTTGAGGACTGAGGTCTGAAGATTGAGGATTCAGGATTGAGGATTCAGAGTTGAGGTTTGAGGACCAAGGATTGAGGATTGAAGATTGAGTATTGAGGATTGAGGATTGAGGATTGAAGATCGAGGATTGGGGATTGAGGATGGGGGCTGTCGGTTGAGGATTGAGGTTCGAGGACTGAGGACTGAGGATAGAGCATTGAGAAATGAGGATTGAGGATTGAGGATTGAAGATTGAGTATTGGGTATTGAGGATTGAAGAATGAGGATTGAGGATTGAGGTTTGAGGATTGAGGATTGAAGATTGAGCATTGGGGATTGAAGACAGACGATTGAGGATTGAGGATTGAGGATTGAAGATTGAGTATTGAGGATTGAAGATTGAGGATTGAGGATTGAGGATTGAGGATTGAGGTTTGAAGATTGAGTTTTGAGGATTGAAGATTGAGGATTGAGTATTGAGGATTGAGGATTGAGGATTGAGGATGAGGATTGAGTATTGAAGATTGAGGATTGATGATTGAGGATTGAGGATTGAGGATTGAAGATTGAATATTGATGATTGAATATTGAGGACTGAGGATTGAGGGTTGTGTATGGAGGACGAGGACTGAGGGTTGAATATTGATGTTTGAGGTCTGATGGTTAAGGATTGAGGATTGAGAATTGAGGATTGAGGATTGAGGATTGAAGATTGAGGATTGGGTATTGAGGATTGAAGAATGAGGATTGAGAATTGAGGATGATGACTGAGGGTTGAGGATTGAGGTTTGAGAAATGAGGATTGAGGATAGAGGATTGAAGATTGAGGATTGGGTATTGAGGATTGAAGAATGAGGATTGAGGATTGTGGATTGAGGATTGAGGATTGAGGATTGAGGATTGAAGCTTGAGGATTGGGTATTGAGGATTGAAGACTGAGGATTGAGGATTGAGGATTGAGGATTGAAGATTGAGTATTGAGGATTGAAGATTGAGGATTGAGGATTGAGGATTGAGGATTGAGGATTGAAGATTGAGTTTTGAGGATTGAAGATTGAGGATTGAGTATTGGGGATTGAGGATTGAGGATTGAGGATGAGGATTGGGTATTGAAGATTGAGGATTGATGATTGAGGATTGAGGATTGAGGATTGAGGATTGAAGATTGAATATTGATGATTGAATATTGAGGACTGTGGATTGAGGGTTATGTATGGAGGACGAGGACTGAGGGTTGAATATTGATGTTTGAGGTCTGATGGTTAAGGATTGAGGATTGAGAATTGAGGATTGAGGATTGAGGATTGAAGATTGAGGATTGGGTATTGAGGATTGAAGAATGAGGATTGACGATTGAGGTTTGAGGATTGAGGATTGAGGATTGAGGATTGAGGATTGAGGATTGAGGATTGAGGATTGAGGACTGAGGCTTGAGGATTGAGGATTGAGCATTGAGGATTGAAGATTGAGGATTGGGTATTGAGGTTTGAAGAATGAGGATTGAGGATTGAGGATTGATGATTGAGGATTGAGGATTGAGGATTGAAGATTGAATATTGATGATTGAATATTGAGGACTGAGGATTGAGGGTTGTTTATTGAGGACGAGGACTGAAGGTTGAATATTGATGTTTGAGGTCTGAGGGTTAAGGATTGAGGATTGAGGATTGAGGATTGAGGATTGAGGGTTGAAGATTGAGTATCGAGGATTGAAGATTGAGGATTCACGATTGAGTACTGAGGATTGAGCATTGAGGATTGAGGATTGAAGATTGAGAATTGAAGATTGAGTATTGAGGACTGAAGATTGACGATTGAGGATTAAGGATTGAGGACGGAGGATGAGGGCTGAGCGCTGAGCATTGAGGTTTGAGTAATGAATCCTGAGAATTCAGGATATTCTATTGAGTGTTGAGAACTGAGGATTGATGGTTGAGTATTGAGGATTGAAGATTGAGGATTGAGGAATGAGTATTGAAGGTTGAGGATTGATGATTGTGGATTGAGGATTGATGATGCAAAATTGAGTATTGAGGATTGTAGAATGAGGATTGAGGATTGAGGATTGAGGATTGAGGATTGAGGATTGAAGATTTAGTATTGAGGATTGAAGATAGAGGATTGAGAACTGAGGATTGAGGATTGAGGATTGAAGATTAAGGATTGAGTGTTGAGGATTGTAGAATGAGGATTGAGGATTGAGTATTGAAGATTAAGGATTGATGATTGAGGAACGAGGATTTAGGATTGAGGATTGAGGACTGAGGATTGATGATTGAAGATTGAGTATTGGGTATTGAGGATTGAAGAATGAGGATTGAGGATTGAGGTTTGAGGATTGAGGATTGAGGATTGAGGATTGAGGATTGAAGGTTGAGGATTGGGTATTGAGGATTGAAGACTGAGGATTGAGGTTTGAGGATTGAGGATTGAAGGTTGAGTATTGAGGATTGAAGATTGAGGATTGAGGATTGAGGATTGAGGATTGAGGATTGAAGATTGAGTTTTGAGGATTGAAGATTGAGGATTGAGTATTGAGGATTGAGGATTGAGGATTGAGGGTGAGGATTGAGTATTGAAGATTGAGGATTGATGATTGGGGATTGAGGATTGAGGATTGAGGATTGAAGATTGAATATTGATGATTGAATATTGAGGACTGAGGATTGAGGGTTATGTATGGAGGACGAGGACTGAGGGTTGAATATTGATGTTTGAGGTCTGATGGTTAAGGATTGAGGATTGAGAATTGAGGATTGAGGATTGAGGATTGAAGATTGAGGATTGGGTATTGAGGATTGAAGAATGAGGATTGAGGATTGAGGTTTGAGGATTGAGGATTGAGGATTGAGGATTGAGGATTGAGGATTGAGGATTGAGGACTGAGGCTTGAGGATTGAGGATTGAGCATTGAGGATTGAAGATTGAGGATTGGGTATTGAGGTTTGAAGAATGAGGATTGAGGATTGAGGATTGAGGATTGAGGATTGAGGATTGAGGATCTAGGATTGGAGATTGATTACTGAGGATTGAAGATTGGGGATTGAGGATTGAGGATTGAGGATCTAGGACTGGAGATTGATTATTGAGGATGAAGATTGAGAATTGGGTATTGAGGTTTGAAGAATGAGAATTGAGGATTGAGGATTGAGGATTGAGGATTGAGGATCTAGGCTTGGAGATTGAATATTGAGGATTGAAGATTGGGGATTGAGGATTGAGGATTGAGTATCTAGGATTGGAGATTGATTATTGAGGATGAAGGTTGAGAATTGAGGATTGAGGATTGAGAATTGAG
Organism: Calliopsis andreniformis; assembly: GCF_051401765.1. Classification (NCBI taxonomy): domain Eukaryota; kingdom Metazoa; phylum Arthropoda; class Insecta; order Hymenoptera; family Andrenidae; genus Calliopsis; species Calliopsis andreniformis. Next base: position 3,091,086 of record NW_027480444.1, on the reverse strand, counting down.
AATTGAGGATGAGGACTAAGGGTTGAGGATTGAGGGTTGTGAAATGAGGATTGGGGATTGAGGATTGAGGATTGAGGATTCAGGATTGAGGATTGAGGATTGGGTATTGAAGATTGAGTATTGATCACTGAGGATTGAGGATTGAGGATTGAGGTTTGAGGATTGAGGATTGAAGATTGAATGTTGAGGATTGGATATTCAGGATTGAGGATTGGCGATTGAGGATGGAGGATGAGGGCTGAGGGTTGAGGATTGAGGTTTCAGTATTGAATCCCGAGAATTCAGGATATTCTATTGAGTATCGAGAATTGAGGATTGATGGTTAGCATTGAGGAATGAGGATTGAGGATTGAGTGTTGAAGATTGAGGATTGATGATTGAAGATTGATGATTGGGGATTGAGGATTGAGGCATGAGTATTGAAGATTGAGGATTGGTGATTGAGGATTTAGGATTGAGGATTAGGGATTGAGGATTGAGCATTGAGGTTAGAGGACTGAGTGCTGAGGACTGAGGATTGAGGATTGAGGATTGATAATGAGGGCTGAGGGTGGAGGATTGAGGTTTGAGGACTGAGGACTGAGGATTGAGGATTGATAATTGAGGATTTAGGATTGAGGATTGATGATTGAGAATTGGGTATTGAGGATTGAAGGATGAGGATTGAGGACTGAGGATTGAGGATTGAGGATTGAGGATTGAAGGTTGAGGATTGGGTATTGAGGATTGAAGAGAGAGGATTGAGGATTGAGGATTGAGGATTGAGTGTTGAAGATTGAGTATTGAGGATTGAAGATTGAGGATTGAGGATTGAGGATTGAGGATTGAGGATTGAAGGTTGTGTATTGAGGATTGAAGATTGAGGATTGAGTATTGAGGAATGAGGATTGAGGATTGAGGATTGAGGATTGAGTATTGAAGATTGAGGATTGATCATTGAGGACTGAGGATTGAGGATTGAAGATTGAATATTGATGATTGAATATTGAGGACTGAGGATTGAGGTTTGTCTATTGACGACGAGGACTGAGGGTTGAATATTGATGTTTGAGGTCTGAGGGTTAAGGATTGAGGATTGAGAATTGAGGATTGAGGATTGAGGATTGGAGATTGAGGATTGGGTATTGTGGATTGAAGAATGAGGATTGAGGATTGAGGTTTGAGGATTGAGGATTGCAGATTGAGTATTGAGGATTGAAGATTGAGGATTGAGGACTGAGGATTGAAGATTGAGGATTGAGGATTGAGGGTTGAGGATTGAGGGTTGAAGATTGAGTATTGAGGATTGAAGATTGAGGACTCAGGATTGAGTGCTGAGGATTGAGGTTTGAGGATTGAGGATTGAAGATTGAGAATTGAAGATTGAGTATTGAGGACTGAAGATTGACGATTGAGGATCAAGGATTGATGATTGATGATTGAGGATTGAAGATTCAGTATTGAGGATTGAAGGTTGAGGATTGTGGATTGAGGATCTAGGATTGGAGATTGATTATTGAGGATTGAAGATTGAGAATTCAGGATTGAGGATTGAGAATTGAGAATTGAGAATGAGGACTGAGGGTTGAGCAGTGAGGTTTGAGAAATGAGGATTGAGGATTGAGGATTGAGGATTGAGGATTGAGGATTGAGGATTCAGTATTGACGATTGAGTATTGATCACTGAGGATTGAGGATTGAGTATTGAGAATTGAAGATTGAATATAGAGGATCGAAGATTCAGCATTGAGGATTGAGTATTGAGGATGGAGGATGAGGGCTGAGGGCTGAGGATTGAGGTTTGGGTATTGAGTCCTGAGAATTCAGGATATTCTATTGAGTATTGAGAATTGAGCATTGATGGTTGAGTATTGAGGATTGAGGATTGAGGATTGAGGATACCATATTGAGTATTGTGGATTGAAGATTGAGGATTCAGGATTGAGGATTGAGGATTGAGGATTGAGGATTGAGGATTGAGGATTGAGGATTGAGCATTGAAAATTCAGGATTGGGAATTGAGGATTGAGGATTAAGGTTTGAGGATTGAGGATTGAAGATTGAATGTTGAGGATTGAATATTCAGGATTGAGGATTGGCGATTGAGGGTGGAGGATGAAGGCTGAGGGTTGAGGATTGAGGTTTCAGTATTGAATCCTGAGAATTCAGGATCTTCTATTGAGTATCGAGAATTGAGGATTGATGGTTAGCATTGAGGATTGAGGATTGAGGATTGAGTGTTGAAGATTGAGGATTGATGATTGAAGATTGAGGATTGGGGATTGAGGATTGAGGAATGAGTATTGAAGATTGAGGATTGGTGATTGAGGATTTAGGATTGAGGATTAAGGATTGAGGATTGAGCATTGAGGTTAGAGGACTGAGTGCTGAGGACTGAGGATTGAGGATTGAGGATTGATAATGAGGGCTGAGGGTTGAGGATTGACGTTTGAGGACTGAGGACTGAGGATTGAGGATTGAGAATTGAGGATTTAGGATTGAGGATTGAAGATTGAGGATTGGGTATTGAGGATTGAAGAATGAGGATTGAGGATTGAGGCTTGAGGATTGAGGATTGAGGATTGAAGGTTGAGGATTGGGTATTGAGGATTGAAGACTGAGGATTGAGGATTGAGGATTGAGGATTGAAGATTGAGTATTGAGGATTGAAGATTGAGGATTGAGGATTGAGGATTGAGGATTGAGGATTGAAGATTGAGTTTTGAGGATTGAAGATTGAGGATTGAGTATTGAGGATTGAGGATTGAGGATTGAGGATGAGGATTTAGTATTGAAGATTGAGGATTGATGATTGAGGATTGAGGATTCAGGATTGAAGATTGAATATTGATGATTGAATATTGAGTACTGAGGATTGAGGGTTGTGTATGGAGGACGAGGACTGAGGGTTGAATATTGATGTTTGAGGTCTGATGGTTAAGGATTGAGGATTGAGAATTGAGCATTGAGGATTGAGGATTGAAGATTGAGGATTGGGTATTGAGGATTGAAGAATGAGGATTGAGGATTGAGGTTTGAGGATTGAGGATTGAGGATTGAAGATTGAGGATTGAGTATTGAGGATTGAGGATTGAGGATTGAGGATTGAGGATTGAGGATTGAAGATTGAGGATTGGGGTCTGAGGAGTGACGATTGAAGATTGAGGATTGAGGACTGAGAGTTGAGGATTGATGATTCAAGATTGAGTATTGAGGATTGTAGAATGAGGATTGAGGATTGAGGATTGAGGATTGAGGATTGAGGATTGAAGATTTAGTATTGAGGATTGAAGATAGAGGATTGAGAATTGAGGATTGAGGATTGAGGATTGAAGATTGAGGATTGAGTGTTGAGGATTGTAGAATGAGGATTGAGGATTGAGTATTGAAGATTAAGAATTGATGATTGACGAATGAGGATTGAGGATTGAGGATTGAGGACTGAGGATTGAGGATTGAAGATTGATGATTGAGGATTGGGTATTGAGGATTGAAGAATGAGGATTGAGGATTGAGGATTGAGGATTGGGGATTGAGGATTGAGGATTGAGGATTGAGGATTGAGGATTGAGGATTGAAGATTGAGTTTTGATGACTGAGGATTGAGGATTGAGGATTGAGGATTGAGGATTGAGGATTGAGGATTGAGGATTGAGGATTGAAGATTGAATATTGATGATTGAATATTGAGGACTGAGGATTGAGGGTTATGTATGGAGGACGAGGACTGAGGGTTGAATATTGATGGTTGAGGTCTGATGGTTAAGGATTGAGGATTGAGAATTGAGGATTGAGGATTGAGGATTGAAGGTTGAGGATTGGGTATTGAGGATTGAAGAATGAGGATTGAGGATTGAGGTTTGAGGATTGAGGATTGAGGATTGAGGATTGAGGATTGAGGATTGAGGATTGAGGACTGAGGCTTGAGGATTGAGGATTGAGCATTGAGGATTGAAGATTGAGGATTGGGTATTGAGGTTTGAAGAATGAGGATTGAGGATTGGATATTCAGGATTGAGGATTGGCGATTGAGGATGGAGGATGAGGGCTGAGGGTTGAGGATTGAGGTTTCAGTATTGAATCCCGAGAATTCAGGATATTCTATTGAGTATCGAGAATTGAGGATTGATGGTTAGCATTGAGGAATGAGGATTGAGGATTGAGTGTTGAAGATTGAGGATTGATGATTGAAGATTGATGATTGGGGATTGAGGATTGAGGCATGAGTATTGAAGATTGAGGATTGGTGATTGAGGATTTAGGATTGAGGATTAGGGATTGAGGATTGAGCATTGAGGTTAGAGGACTGAGTGCTGAGGACTGAGGATTGAGGATTGAGGATTGATAATGAGGGCTGAGGGTGGAGGATTGAGGTTTGAGGACTGAGGACTGAGGATTGAGGATTGATAATTGAGGATTTAGGATTGAGGATTGATGATTGAGAATTGGGTATTGAGGATTGAAGGATGAGGATTGAGGACTGAGGATTGAGGATTGAGGATTGAGGATTGAAGGTTGAGGATTGGGTATTGAGGATTGAAGAGAGAGGATTGAGGATTGAGGATTGAGGATTGAGTGTTGAAGATTGAGTATTGAGGATTGAAGATTGAGGATTGAGGATTGAGGATTGAGGATTGAGGATTGAAGGTTGTGTATTGAGGATTGAAGATTGAGGATTGAGTATTGAGGAATGAGGATTGAGGATTGAGGATTGAGGATTGAGTATTGAAGATTGAGGATTGATCATTGAGGACTGAGGATTGAGGATTGAAGATTGAATATTGATGATTGAATATTGAGGACTGAGGATTGAGGTTTGTGTATTGACGACGAGGACTGAGGGTTGAATATTGATGTTTGAGGTCTGAGGGTTAAGGATTGAGGATTGAGAATTGAGGATTGAGGATTGAGGATTGAGGATTGGAGATTGAGGATTGGGTATTGTGGATTGAAGCATGAGGATTGAGGATTGAGGTTTGAGGATTGAGGATTGCAGATTGAGTATTGAGGATTGAAGATTGAGGATTGAGGACTGAGGATTGAAGATTGAGGATTGAGGATTGAGGGTTGAGGATTGAGGGTTGAAGATTGAGTATTGAGGATTGAAGATTGAGGACTCAGGATTGAGTGCTGAGGATTGAGGTTTGAGGATTGAGGATTGAAGATTGAGAATTGAAGATTGAGTATTGAGGACTGAAGATTGACGATTGAGGATCAAGGATTGATGATTGATGATTGAGGATTGAAGATTCAGTATTGAGGATTGAAGGTTGAGGATTGTGGATTGAGGATCTAGGATTGGAGATTGATTATTGAGGATTGAAGATTGAGAATTCAGGATTGAGGATTGAGAATTGAGAATTGAGAATGGGGACTGAGGGTTGAGGAGTGAGGTTTGAGAAATGAGGATTGAGGATTGAGGATTGAGGATTGAGGATTGAGGATTGAGGATTCAGTATTGACGATTGAGTATTGATCACTGAGGATTGAGGATTGAGTATTGAGAATTGAAGATTGAATATAGAGGATCGAAGATTCAGCATTGAGGATTGAGTATTGAGGATGGAGGATGAGTGCTGAGGGCTGAGGATTGAGGTTTGGGTATTGAGTCCTGAGAATTCAGGATATTCTATTGAGTATTGAGAATTGAGCATTGATGGTTGAGTATTGAGGATTGAGGATTGAGGATTGAGGATACCATATTGAGTATTGTGGATTGAAGATTGAGGATTCAGGATTGAGGATTGAGGATTGAGGATTGAGGATTGAGGATTGAGGATTGAGGATTGAGGATTGAGGATTGAGTATTGAAGATTGAGTATTGATGATTGAATATTGAGGACTGAGGATTGAGGGTTGTGTATGGAGGACGAGGACTGAGGGTTGAATATTGATGTTTGAGGTCTGATGGTTAAGGATTGAGGATTGAGAATTGAGGATTGAGGATTGAGGATTGAAGATTGAGGATTGGGTATTGAGGATTGAAGAATGAGGATTGAGAATTGAGGATGAGGACTGAGGGTTGAGGATTGAGGTTTGAGAAATGAGGATTGAGGATAGAGGATTGAAGATTGAAGATTGGGTATTGAGGATTGAAGAATGAGGATTGAGGATTGAGGATTGTGGATTGAGGATTGAGGATTGAGGATTGAAGGTTGAGGATTGGGTATTGAGGATTGAAGACTGAGGATTGAGGATTGAGGATTGAGGATTGAAGATTGAGTATTGAGGATTGAAGATTGAGGATTGAGGATTGAGGATTGAGGATTGAGGATTGAAGATTGAGTTTTGAGGATTGAAGATTGAGGATTGAGTATTGGGGATTGAGGATTGAGGATTGAGGATGAGGATTGGGTATTGAAGATTGAGGATTGATGATTGAGGATTGAGGATTGAGGATTGAGGATTGAAGATTGAATATTGATGATTGAATATTGAGGACTGAGGATTGAGGGTTATGTATGGAGGACGAGGACTGAGGGTTGAATATTGATGTTTGAGGTCTGATGGTTAAGGATTGAGGATTGAGAATTGAGGATTGAGGATTGAGGATTGAAGATTGAGGATTGGGTATTGAGGATTGAAGAATGAGGATTGAGGATTGAGGTTTGAGGATTGAGGATTGAGGATTGAGGATTGAGGATTGAGGATTGAGGATTGAGGACTGAGGCTTGAGGATTGAGGATTGAGCATTGAGGATTGAGGATCTAGGCTTGGAGATTGAATATTGAGGATTGAAGATTGGGGATTGAGGATTGAGGATTGAGTATCTAGGATTGGAGATTGATTATTGAGGATGAAGGTTGAGAATTGAGGATTGAGGATTGAGAATTGAGAATTGAGGATGAGGACTAAGGGTTGAGGATTGAGGGTTGTGAAATGAGGATTGGGGATTGAGGATTGAGGATTGAGGATTGAGGATTGAAGATTGAGGATTGGGTATTGAAGATTGAGTATTGATCACTGAGGATTGAGGATTGAGGATTGAGGTTTGAGGATTGAGGATTGAAGATTGAATGTTGAGGATTGAATATTCAGGATTGAGGATTGGCGATTGAGGATGGAGGATGAGGGCTGAGGGTTGAGGATTGAGGTTTCAGTATTGAATCCCGAGAATTCAGGATATTCTATTGAGTATCGAGAATTGAGGATTGATGGTTAGTATTGAGGATTGAGGATTGAGGATTGAGTGTTGAAGATTGAGAATTGATGATTGAAGATTGATGACTGGGGATTGAGGATTGAGGAATGAGTATTGAAGATTGAGGATTGGTGATTGAGGATTTAGGATTGAGGATTAGGGATTGAGGATTGAGCATTGAGGTTAGAGGACTGAGTGCTGAGGACTGAGGATTGATAATGAGGGCTGAGGGTTGAGGATTGAGGTTTGAGGACTGAGGACTGAGGATTGAGGATTGAGAATTGAGGATTTAGGATTGAGGATTGAAGATTGAGGGTTGGGTATTGAGGATTGAAGAATGAGGATTGAGGATTGAGGATTGTGGATTGAGGATTGAGGATTGAAGGTTGAGGGTTGGGTATTGAGGATTGAAGACTGAGGATTGAGGATTGAGGATTGAGGATTGAAGATTGAGTATTGAGGATTGAAGATTGAGGATTGAGGATTGAGGATTGAGGATTGAGGATTGAAGATTGAGTTTTGAGGATTGAAGATTGAGGATTGAGTATTGGGGATTGAGGATTGAGGATTGAGGATGAGGATTGAGTATTGAAGATTGAGGGTTGATGACTGAGGATTGAGGATTGAGGATTGAGGATTGAAGATTGAATATTGATGATTGAATATTGAGGACTGAGGATTGAGGGTTATGTATGGAGGACGAGGACTGAGGGTTGAATATTGATGTTTGAGGTCTGATGGTTAAGGATTGAGGATTGAGAATTGAGGATTGAGGATTGAGGATTGAAGATTGAGGATTGGGTATTGAGGATTGAAGAATGAGGATTGAGGATTGAGGTTTGAGGATTGAGGATTGAGGATTGAGGATTGAGGATTGAGGATTGAGTATTGAGGATTGAGGATTGAGGATTGAGGATTGAGGATTGAGGATTGAAGATTGAGGATTGGGGTCTGAGGAGTGACGATTGAGGATTGAGGATTGAGGACTGAGAGTTGAGGATTGATGATTCAAGATTGAGTATTGAGGATTGTAGAATGAGGATTGAGGATTGAGGATTGAGGATTGAGGATTGAGGATTGAAGATTTAGTATTGAGGATTGAAGATAGAGGATTGAGAATTGAGGATTGAGGATTTAGGATTGAAGATTGAGGATTGAGTGTTGAGGATTGTAGAATGAGAATTGAGGATTGAGTATTGAAGATTAAGGATTGATGATTGAGGAATGAGGATTGAGGATTGGGTATTGAGGATTGAAGAATGAGGATTGAGGATTGAGGATTGAGGATTAAGGATTGAGGATTGAGGATTGAGGATTGAGGATTGAGGATTGAGTATTGAAGATTGAGTATTGATGACTGAGGATTGAGGATTGAGGATTGAGGGTTGAGGATTGAGGATTGAGGATTGAGGATTGAGGATTGAGGATTGAGGACTGAGGATTGAGGATTGAAGATTGATGATTGAGGATTGGGTATTGAGGATTGAAGAATGAGGATTGAGGATTGAGGATTGAGGATTGAGGATTGAGGATTGAGGATTGAGGATTGAGGATTGAGGATTGAGTATTGAAGATTGAGTATTGATGACTGAGGATTGAGGATTGAGGATTGAGGATTGAGGATTGAGGATTGAAAATTGAGTATCGGGGACTCAAGATTGAGGATTGAGGATTGAGGATTGAGGATTGAGGATGGGGGCTGACGGTTGAGGATTGAGGTTTGAGGACTGAGGACTGAGGATAGAGCATTGAGAAATGAGGATTGAGGATTGATGATTGAAGATTGAGTATTGGGTATTGAGGATTGAAGAATGAGGATTGAGGATTGAGGTTTGAGGATTGAGGATTGGGGATTGAGGATTGAGGATTGAAGGTTGAGGATTGGGTATTGAGGATTGAAGACTGAGGATTGAGGATTGAGGATTGAGGATTGAAGATTGAGTATTGAGGATTGAAGATTGAGGATTGAGGATTGAGGATTGAGGATTGAGGATTGAAGATTGAGTTTTGAGGATTGAAGATTGAGGATTGAGTATTGAGGATTGAGGATTGAGGATTGAGGATTGAGTATTGAGGATTGAGGATTGAGGATTGAGGATGAGGATTGAGTATTGAAGATTGAGGATTGATGATTGAAGATTGAGGATTGAGGATTGAGGATTGAAGATTGAATATTGATGATTGAATATTGAGGACTGAGGATTGAGTGTTATGTATGGAGGGCGAGGACTGAGGGTTGAATATTGATGTTTGAGGTCTGATGGTTAAGGATTGAGGATTGAGAATTGAGGATTGAGGATTGAGGATTGAAGATTGAGGATTGGGTATTGAGGATTGAAGAATGAGGATTGAGGATTGAGGTTTGAGGATTGAAGATTGAGGATTGAGGATTGAGGATTGAGGATTGAGGATTGAGGACTGAGGCTTGAAGATTGAGGATTGAGCATTGAGGATTGAAGATTGAGGATTGGGTATTGAGGTTTGAAGAATGAGGATTGAGGATTGAGGACTGAACATTGAGGACTGAGTGTTGAGTGTTGAGTGATGAGAATTGATTTTTGTGGATAGAGGTTTGAAGATTGCAGATTGAGTATTGAGTATTGAAAACTTTGAATTGAGGATATTCTATTGAGGATTGAGGATTGACAACAGATTGTTGAGGACTGAGGTCTGAAGATTGAGGATTCAGGATTGAGGATTCAGAGTTGAGGTTTGAGGACCAAGGATTGAGGATTGAAGATTGAGTATTGAGGATTGAGGATTGAGGATTGAAGATCGAGGATTGGGGATTGAGGATGGGGGCTGTCGGTTGAGGATTGAGGTTCGAGGACTGAGGACTGAGGATAGAGCATTGAGAAATGAGGATTGAGGATTGAGGATTGAAGATTGAGTATTGGGTATTGAGGATTGAAGAATGAGGATTGAGGATTGAGGTTTGAGGATTGAGGATTGAAGATTGAGCATTGGGGATTGAAGACAGACGATTGAGGATTGAGGATTGAGGATTGAAGATTGAGTATTGAGGATTGAAGATTGAGGATTGAGGATTGAGGATTGAGGATTGAGGTTTGAAGATTGAGTTTTGAGGATTGAAGATTGAGGATTGAGTATTGAGGATTGAGGATTGAGGATTGAGGATGAGGATTGAGTATTGAAGATTGAGGATTGATGATTGAGGATTGAGGATTGAGGATTGAAGATTGAATATTGATGATTGAATATTGAGGACTGAGGATTGAGGGTTGTGTATGGAGGACGAGGACTGAGGGTTGAATATTGATGTTTGAGGTCTGATGGTTAAGGATTGAGGATTGAGAATTGAGGATTGAGGATTGAGGATTGAAGATTGAGGATTGGGTATTGAGGATTGAAGAATGAGGATTGAGAATTGAGGATGATGACTGAGGGTTGAGGATTGAGGTTTGAGAAATGAGGATTGAGGATAGAGGATTGAAGATTGAGGATTGGGTATTGAGGATTGAAGAATGAGGATTGAGGATTGTGGATTGAGGATTGAGGATTGAGGATTGAGGATTGAAGCTTGAGGATTGGGTATTGAGGATTGAAGACTGAGGATTGAGGATTGAGGATTGAGGATTGAAGATTGAGTATTGAGGATTGAAGATTGAGGATTGAGGATTGAGGATTGAGGATTGAGGATTGAAGATTGAGTTTTGAGGATTGAAGATTGAGGATTGAGTATTGGGGATTGAGGATTGAGGATTGAGGATGAGGATTGGGTATTGAAGATTGAGGATTGATGATTGAGGATTGAGGATTGAGGATTGAGGATTGAAGATTGAATATTGATGATTGAATATTGAGGACTGTGGATTGAGGGTTATGTATGGAGGACGAGGACTGAGGGTTGAATATTGATGTTTGAGGTCTGATGGTTAAGGATTGAGGATTGAGAATTGAGGATTGAGGATTGAGGATTGAAGATTGAGGATTGGGTATTGAGGATTGAAGAATGAGGATTGAGGATTGAGGTTTGAGGATTGAGGATTGAGGATTGAGGATTGAGGATTGAGGATTGAGGATTGAGGATTGAGGACTGAGGCTTGAGGATTGAGGATTGAGCATTGAGGATTGAAGATTGAGGATTGGGTATTGAGGTTTGAAGAATGAGGATTGAGGATTGAGGATTGATGATTGAGGATTGAGGATTGAGGATTGAAGATTGAATATTGATGATTGAATATTGAGGACTGAGGATTGAGGGTTGTTTATTGAGGACGAGGACTGAAGGTTGAATATTGATGTTTGAGGTCTGAGGGTTAAGGATTGAGGATTGAGGATTGAGGATTGAGGATTGAGGGTTGAAGATTGAGTATCGAGGATTGAAGATTGAGGATTCACGATTGAGTACTGAGGATTGAGCATTGAGGATTGAGGATTGAAGATTGAGAATTGAAGATTGAGTATTGAGGACTGAAGATTGACGATTGAGGATTAAGGATTGAGGACGGAGGATGAGGGCTGAGCGCTGAGCATTGAGGTTTGAGTAATGAATCCTGAGAATTCAGGATATTCTATTGAGTGTTGAGAACTGAGGATTGATGGTTGAGTATTGAGGATTGAAGATTGAGGATTGAGGAATGAGTATTGAAGGTTGAGGATTGATGATTGTGGATTGAGGATTGATGATGCAAAATTGAGTATTGAGGATTGTAGAATGAGGATTGAGGATTGAGGATTGAGGATTGAGGATTGAGGATTGAAGATTTAGTATTGAGGATTGAAGATAGAGGATTGAGAACTGAGGATTGAGGATTGAGGATTGAAGATTAAGGATTGAGTGTTGAGGATTGTAGAATGAGGATTGAGGATTGAGTATTGAAGATTAAGGATTGATGATTGAGGAACGAGGATTGAGGATTGAGGATTGAGGACTGAGGATTGATGATTGAAGATTGAGTATTGGGTATTGAGGATTGAAGAATGAGGATTGAGGATTGAGGTTTGAGGATTGAGGATTGAGGATTGAGGATTGAGGATTGAAGGTTGAGGATTGGGTATTGAGGATTGAAGACTGAGGATTGAGGTTTGAGGATTGAGGATTGAAGGTTGAGTATTGAGGATTGAAGATTGAGGATTGAGGATTGAGGATTGAGGATTGAGGATTGAAGATTGAGTTTTGAGGATTGAAGATTGAGGATTGAGTATTGAGGATTGAGGATTGAGGATTGAGGGTGAGGATTGAGTATTGAAGATTGAGGATTGATGATTGGGGATTGAGGATTGAGGATTGAGGATTGAAGATTGAATATTGATGATTGAATATTGAGGACTGAGGATTGAGGGTTATGTATGGAGGACGAGGACTGAGGGTTGAATATTGATGTTTGAGGTCTGATGGTTAAGGATTGAGGATTGAGAATTGAGGATTGAGGATTGAGGATTGAAGATTGAGGATTGGGTATTGAGGATTGAAGAATGAGGATTGAGGATTGAGGTTTGAGGATTGAGGATTGAGGATTGAGGATTGAGGATTGAGGATTGAGGATTGAGGACTGAGGCTTGAGGATTGAGGATTGAGCATTGAGGATTGAAGATTGAGGATTGGGTATTGAGGTTTGAAGAATGAGGATTGAGGATTGAGGATTGAGGATTGAGGATTGAGGATTGAGGATCTAGGATTGGAGATTGATTACTGAGGATTGAAGATTGGGGATTGAGGATTGAGGATTGAGGATCTAGGACTGGAGATTGATTATTGAGGATGAAGATTGAGAATTGGGTATTGAGGTTTGAAGAATGAGAATTGAGGATTGAGGATTGAGGATTGAGGATTGAGGATCTAGGCTTGGAGATTGAATATTGAGGATTGAAGATTGGGGATTGAGGATTGAGGATTGAGTATCTAGGATTGGAGATTGATTATTGAGGATGAAGGTTGAGAATTGAGGATTGAGGATTGAGAATTGAGAATTGAGGATGAGGACTAAGGGTTGAGGATTGAGGGTTGTGAAATGAGGATTGGGGATTGAGGATTGAGGATTGAGGATTCAGGATTGAGGATTGAGGATTGGGTATTGAAGATTGAGTATTGATCACTGAGGATTGAGGATTGAGGATTGAGGTTTGAGGATTGAGGATTGAAGATTGAATGTTGAGGATTGGATATTCAGGATTGAGGATTGGCGATTGAGGATGGAGGATGAGGGCTGAGGGTTGAGGATTGAGGTTTCAGTATTGAATCCCGAGAATTCAGGATATTCTATTGAGTATCGAGAATTGAGGATTGATGGTTAGCATTGAGGAATGAGGATTGAGGATTGAGTGTTGAAGATTGAGGATTGATGATTGAAGATTGATGATTGGGGATTGAGGATTGAGGCATGAGTATTGAAGATTGAGGATTGGTGATTGAGGATTTAGGATTGAGGATTAGGGATTGAGGATTGAGCATTGAGGTTAGAGGACTGAGTGCTGAGGACTGAGGATTGAGGATTGAGGATTGATAATGAGGGCTGAGGGTGGAGGATTGAGGTTTGAGGACTGAGGACTGAGGATTGAGGATTGATAATTGAGGATTTAGGATTGAGGATTGATGATTGAGAATTGGGTATTGAGGATTGAAGGATGAGGATTGAGGACTGAGGATTGAGGATTGAGGATTGAGGATTGAAGGTTGAGGATTGGGTATTGAGGATTGAAGAGAGAGGATTGAGGATTGAGGATTGAGGATTGAGTGTTGAAGATTGAGTATTGAGGATTGAAGATTGAGGATTGAGGATTGAGGATTGAGGATTGAGGATTGAAGGTTGTGTATTGAGGATTGAAGATTGAGGATTGAGTATTGAGGAATGAGGATTGAGGATTGAGGATTGAGGATTGAGTATTGAAGATTGAGGATTGATCATTGAGGACTGAGGATTGAGGATTGAAGATTGAATATTGATGATTGAATATTGAGGACTGAGGATTGAGGTTTGTCTATTGACGACGAGGACTGAGGGTTGAATATTGATGTTTGAGGTCTGAGGGTTAAGGATTGAGGATTGAGAATTGAGGATTGAGGATTGAGGATTGGAGATTGAGGATTGGGTATTGTGGATTGAAGAATGAGGATTGAGGATTGAGGTTTGAGGATTGAGGATTGCAGATTGAGTATTGAGGATTGAAGATTGAGGATTGAGGACTGAGGATTGAAGATTGAGGATTGAGGATTGAGGGTTGAGGATTGAGGGTTGAAGATTGAGTATTGAGGATTGAAGATTGAGGACTCAGGATTGAGTGCTGAGGATTGAGGTTTGAGGATTGAGGATTGAAGATTGAGAATTGAAGATTGAGTATTGAGGACTGAAGATTGACGATTGAGGATCAAGGATTGATGATTGATGATTGAGGATTGAAGATTCAGTATTGAGGATTGAAGGTTGAGGATTGTGGATTGAGGATCTAGGATTGGAGATTGATTATTGAGGATTGAAGATTGAGAATTCAGGATTGAGGATTGAGAATTGAGAATTGAGAATGAGGACTGAGGGTTGAGCAGTGAGGTTTGAGAAATGAGGATTGAGGATTGAGGATTGAGGATTGAGGATTGAGGATTGAGGATTCAGTATTGACGATTGAGTATTGATCACTGAGGATTGAGGATTGAGTATTGAGAATTGAAGATTGAATATAGAGGATCGAAGATTCAGCATTGAGGATTGAGTATTGAGGATGGAGGATGAGGGCTGAGGGCTGAGGATTGAGGTTTGGGTATTGAGTCCTGAGAATTCAGGATATTCTATTGAGTATTGAGAATTGAGCATTGATGGTTGAGTATTGAGGATTGAGGATTGAGGATTGAGGATACCATATTGAGTATTGTGGATTGAAGATTGAGGATTCAGGATTGAGGATTGAGGATTGAGGATTGAGGATTGAGGATTGAGGATTGAGGATTGAGCATTGAAAATTCAGGATTGGGAATTGAGGATTGAGGATTAAGGTTTGAGGATTGAGGATTGAAGATTGAATGTTGAGGATTGAATATTCAGGATTGAGGATTGGCGATTGAGGGTGGAGGATGAAGGCTGAGGGTTGAGGATTGAGGTTTCAGTATTGAATCCTGAGAATTCAGGATCTTCTATTGAGTATCGAGAATTGAGGATTGATGGTTAGCATTGAGGATTGAGGATTGAGGATTGAGTGTTGAAGATTGAGGATTGATGATTGAAGATTGAGGATTGGGGATTGAGGATTGAGGAATGAGTATTGAAGATTGAGGATTGGTGATTGAGGATTTAGGATTGAGGATTAAGGATTGAGGATTGAGCATTGAGGTTAGAGGACTGAGTGCTGAGGACTGAGGATTGAGGATTGAGGATTGATAATGAGGGCTGAGGGTTGAGGATTGACGTTTGAGGACTGAGGACTGAGGATTGAGGATTGAGAATTGAGGATTTAGGATTGAGGATTGAAGATTGAGGATTGGGTATTGAGGATTGAAGAATGAGGATTGAGGATTGAGGCTTGAGGATTGAGGATTGAGGATTGAAGGTTGAGGATTGGGTATTGAGGATTGAAGACTGAGGATTGAGGATTGAGGATTGAGGATTGAAGATTGAGTATTGAGGATTGAAGATTGAGGATTGAGGATTGAGGATTGAGGATTGAGGATTGAGGATTGAGTTTTGAGGATTGAAGATTGAGGATTGAGTATTGAGGATTGAGGATTGAGGATTGAGGATGAGGATTTAGTATTGAAGATTGAGGATTGATGATTGAGGATTGAGGATTCAGGATTGAAGATTGAATATTGATGATTGAATATTGAGTACTGAGGATTGAGGGTTGTGTATGGAGGACGAGGACTGAGGGTTGAATATTGATGTTTGAGGTCTGATGGTTAAGGATTGAGGATTGAGAATTGAGCATTGAGGATTGAGGATTGAAGATTGAGGATTGGGTATTGAGGATTGAAGAATGAGGATTGAGGATTGAGGTTTGAGGATTGAGGATTGAGGATTGAAGATTGAGGATTGAGTATTGAGGATTGAGGATTGAGGATTGAGGATTGAGGATTGAGGATTGAGGATTGAAGATTGAGGATTGGGGTCTGAGGAGTGACGATTGAGGATTGAGGATTGAGGACTGAGAGTTGAGGATTGATGATTCAAGATTGAGTATTGAGGATTGTAGAATGAGGATTGAGGATTGAGGATTGAGGATTGAGGATTGAGGATTGAAGATTTAGTATTGAGGATTGAAGATAGAGGATTGAGAATTGAGGATTGAGGATTGAGGATTGAAGATTGAGGATTGAGTGTTGAGGATTGTAGAATGAGGATTGAGGATTGAGTATTGAAGATTAAGAATTGATGATTGACGAATGAGGATTGAGGATTGAGGATTGAGGACTGAGGATTGAGGATTGAAGATTGATGATTGAGGATTGGGTATTGAGGATTGAAGAATGAGGATTGAGGATTGAGGATTGAGGATTGAGGATTGAGGATTGAGGATTGAGGATTGAGGATTGAGGATTGAGGATTGAAGATTGAGTTTTGATGACTGAGGATTGAGGATTGAGGATTGAGGATTGAGGATTGAGGATTGAGGATTGAGGATTGAGGATTGAAGATTGAATATTGATGATTGAATATTGAGGACTGAGGATTGAGGGTTATGTATGGAGGACGAGGACTGAGGGTTGAATATTGATGGTTGAGGTCTGATGGTTAAGGATTGAGGATTGAGAATTGAGGATTGAGGATTGAGGATTGAAGATTGAGGATTGGGTATTGAGGATTGAAGAATGAGGATTGAGGATTGAGGTTTGAGGATTGAGGATTGAGGATTGAGGATTGAGGATTGAGGATTGAGGATTGAGGACTGAGGCTTGAGGATTGAGGATTGAGCATTGAGGATTGAAGATTGAGGATTGGGTATTGAGGTTTGAAGAATGAGGATTGAGGATTGGATATTCAGGATTGAGGATTGGCGATTGAGGATGGAGGATGAGGGCTGAGGGTTGAGGATTGAGGTTTCAGTATTGAATCCCGAGAATTCAGGATATTCTATTGAGTATCGAGAATTGAGGATTGATGGTTAGCATTGAGGAATGAGGATTGAGGATTGAGTGTTGAAGATTGAGGATTGATGATTGAAGATTGATGATTGGGGATTGAGGATTGAGGCATGAGTATTGAAGATTGAGGATTGGTGATTGAGGATTTAGGATTGAGGATTAGGGATTGAGGATTGAGCATTGAGGTTAGAGGACTGAGTGCTGAGGACTGAGGATTGAGGATTGAGGATTGATAATGAGGGCTGAGGGTGGAGGATTGAGGTTTGAGGACTGAGGACTGAGGATTGAGGATTGATAATTGAGGATTTAGGATTGAGGATTGATGATTGAGAATTGGGTATTGAGGATTGAAGGATGAGGATTGAGGACTGAGGATTGAGGATTGAGGATTGAGGATTGAAGGTTGAGGATTGGGTATTGAGGATTGAAGAGAGAGGATTGAGGATTGAGGATTGAGGATTGAGTGTTGAAGATTGAGTATTGAGGATTGAAGATTGAGGATTGAGGATTGAGGATTGAGGATTGAGGATTGAAGGTTGTGTATTGAGGATTGAAGATTGAGGATTGAGTATTGAGGAATGAGGATTGAGGATTGAGGATTGAGGATTGAGTATTGAAGATTGAGGATTGATCATTGAGGACTGAGGATTGAGGATTGAAGATTGAATATTGATGATTGAATATTGAGGACTGAGGATTGAGGTTTGTGTATTGACGACGAGGACTGAGGGTTGAATATTGATGTTTGAGGTCTGAGGGTTAAGGATTGAGGATTGAGAATTGAGGATTGAGGATTGAGGATTGAGGATTGGAGATTGAGGATTGGGTATTGTGGATTGAAGCATGAGGATTGAGGATTGAGGTTTGAGGATTGAGGATTGCAGATTGAGTATTGAGGATTGAAGATTGAGGATTGAGGACTGAGGATTGAAGATTGAGGATTGAGGATTGAGGGTTGAGGATTGAGGGTTGAAGATTGAGTATTGAGGATTGAAGATTGAGGACTCAGGATCGAGTGCTGAGGATTGAGGTTTGAGGATTGAGGATTGAAGATTGAGAATTGAAGATTGAGTATTGAGGACTGAAGATTGACGATTGAGGATCAAGGATTGATGATTGATGATTGAGGATTGAAGATTCAGTATTGAGGATTGAAGGTTGAGGATTGTGGATTGAGGATCTAGGATTGGAGATTGATTATTGAGGATTGAAGATTGAGAATTCAGGATTGAGGATTGAGAATTGAGAATTGAGAATGGGGACTGAGGGTTGAGAAGTGAGGTTTGAGAAATGAGGATTGAGGATTGAGGATTGAGGATTGAGGATTGAGGATTGAGGATTCAGTATTGACGATTGAGTATTGATCACTGAGGATTGAGGATTGAGTATTGAGAATTGAAGATTGAATATAGAGGATCGAAGATTCAGCATTGAGGATTGAGTATTGAGGATGGAGGATGAGTGCTGAGGGCTGAGGATTGAGGTTTGGGTATTGAGTCCTGAGAATTCAGGATATTCTATTGAGTATTGAGAATTGAGCATTGATGGTTGAGTATTGAGGATTGAGGATTGAGGATTGAGGATACCATATTGAGTATTGTGGATTGAAGATTGAGGATTCAGGATTGAGGATTGAGGATTGAGGATTGAGGATTGAGGATTGAGGATTGAGGATTGAGCATTGAAAATTCAGGATTGGGAATTGAGGATTGAGGATTAAGGTTTGAGGATTGAGGATTGAAGATTGAATGTTGAGGATTGAATATTCAGGATTGAGGATTGGCGATTGAGGGTGGAGGATGAAGGCTGAGGGTTGAGGATTGAGGTTTCAGTATTGAATCCTGAGAATTCAGGATCTTCTATTGAGTATCGAGAATTGAGGATTGATGGTTAGCATTGAGGATTGAGGATTGAGGATTGAGTGTTGAAGATTGAGGATTGATGATTGAAGATTGAGGATTGGGGATTGAGGATTGAGGAATGAGTATTGAAGATTGAGGATTGGTGATTGAGGATTTAGGATTGAGGATTAAGGATTGAGGATTGAGCATTGAGGTTAGAGGACTGAGTGCTGAGGACTGAGGATTGAGGATTGAGGATTGATAATGAGGGCTGAGGGTTGAGGATTGAGGTTCGAGGACTGAGGACTGAGGATTGAGGATTGAGAATTGAGGATTTAGGATTGAGGATTGAAGATTGAGGATTGGGTGTTGAGGATTGAAGAATGAGGATTGAGGATTGAGGATTGAGGATTGAGGATTGAGTATTGAAGATTGAGGATTGATGATTGAGCATTGAGGATTGACTATTGAGGATTGACGCTTGAGGATTGAGGGTTGAGGATGTAGGATTGAAGAGAGAGGACTGAGTGTTGAGGATTGAGTGTTGAGAATTGATGCTTGAGGTTTGAGATTTGATTATTGAATATTCTGGATTGAGTATTGAACCATCAGAATTCAGGATGTTCTATAGAGTATTGAGAATTGAGGATTGATGGTTGAGTATTGAGGATTCATGGTTGAGGGTTGAGTGTTGAATATAGAGGATTGAGGATTGGAGATTGAGGATTGGGTATTGTGGATTGAAGAATGAGGATTGAGGATTGAGGTTTGAGGATTGACGATTGCAGATTGAGTATTGAGGATTGAAGATTGAGGATTGAGGATTGAGGATTGAAGATTGAGGATTGAGGATTGAGGGTTGAGGATTGAGGGTTGAAGATTGAGTATTGAGGATTGAAGATTGAGGACTCAGGATTGAGTGCTGCGGATTGAGGTTTGAGGATTGAGGATTGAAGATTGAGAATTGAAGATTGAGTATTGAGGACTGAAGATTGACGATTGAGGATCAAGGATTGATGATTGAGGATTGAGGATTGGAGATTCAGTATTGAGGATTGAAGGTTGAGGATTGTGGATTGAGGATCTAGGATTGGAGATTGATTATTGAGGATTGAAGATTGAGAATTCAGGATTGAGGATTGAGAATTGAGAATTGAGGATGAGGACTGAGGGTTGAGGAGTGAGGTTTGAGAAATGAGGATTGAGGATTGAGGATTGAGGATTGAGGATTGAGGATTCAGGATTCAGTATTGACGATTGAGTATTGATCACTGAGGATTGAGGATTGAGTATTGAGAATTGAAGATTGAATATAGAGGATCGAAGATTCAGCATTGAGGATTGAGTATTGAGGATGGAGGATGAGGGCTGAG
Source organism: Calliopsis andreniformis (assembly GCF_051401765.1). Lineage (NCBI taxonomy): Eukaryota > Metazoa > Arthropoda > Insecta > Hymenoptera > Andrenidae > Calliopsis > Calliopsis andreniformis. Next base: position 3,070,722 of record NW_027480444.1, on the reverse strand, counting down.
GGCTGAGGATTGAGGTTTGGGTATTGAATCCTGAGAATTCAGGATATTCTATTGAGTATTGAGAATTGAGCATTGATGGTTGAGTATTGAGGATTGAGGATTGAGGATTGAGGATAGCATATTGAGTATTGTGGATTGAAGATTGAGGATTCAGGATTGAGGATTGAGGATTGAGGATTGAGGATTGAGGATTGAGGATTGAGGATTGAGGATTGAGGATTGAGCATTGAAAATTCAGGATTGGGAATTGAGGATTGACGATTGAGGATTGAGTATTGAGGATTGAAGATTTAGTATTGATGATTGAAGATTGAGGATTGAGGATTGAGGGTTGAGGATTGAGGACGAGGACTGACGGTTGAGGATTGAGGTGTGAGGATTGAGGATTGAGGATTGAGGATCTAGGATTGGAGATTGATTAATGAGGATTGAAGATTGGGGATTGAGGATTGAGGATTGAGGATCTAGGATTGGAGATTGATTATTGAGGATTGAAAGTTGCGAATTGAGGATTGAGGATTGAGAATTGAGAATTGAGTATGAGGACTGAGGGTTGAGGATTGAGTGTTGAGAATTGATGCTTGAGGTTTGAGATTTGATTATTGAATATTCTGGATTGAGTATTGAACCATCAGAATTCAGGATGTTCTATAGAGTATTGAGAATTGAGGATTGATGGTTGAGTATTGAGGATTGATGGTTGAGGGTTGAGTGTTGAATATAGAGGATTGAGGATTGAGGATTGAGGATTGAGTATTGAAGATTGAGGTATGATGATTGAGGATTGAGGATTGAAGAATGTGGATTGAGGATTGAGGATTGAGGATTGAGTATTGAAGATTGAGGATTGATGATTGAGCATTGAGGATTGACTATTGAGGATTGACGCTTGAGGATTGAGGGTTGAGGATGTAGGATTGAAGAGAGAGGACTGAGTGTTGAGGATTGAGTGTTGAGAATTGATGCTTGAGGTTTGAGATTTGATTATTGAATATTCTGGATTGAGTATTGAACCATCAGAATTCAGGATGTTCTATAGAGTATTGAGAATTGAGGATTGATGGTTGAGTATTGAGGATTCATGGTTGAGGGTTGAGTGTTGAATATAGAGGATTGAGGATTGGAGATTGAGGATTGGGTATTGTGGATTGAAGAATGAGGATTGAGGATTGAGGTTTGAGGATTGACGATTGCAGATTGAGTATTGAGGATTGAAGATTGAGGATTGAGGATTGAGGATTGAAGATTGAGGATTGAGGATTGAGGGTTGAGGATTGAGGGTTGAAGATTGAGTATTGAGGATTGAAGATTGAGGACTCAGGATTGAGTGCTGAGGATTGAGGTTTGAGGATTGAGGATTGAAGATTGAGAATTGAAGATTGAGTATTGAGGACTGAAGATTGACGATTGAGGATCAAGGATTGATGATTGATGATTGAGGATTGAAGATTCAGTATTGAGGATTGAAGGTTGAGGATTGTGGATTGAGGATCTAGGATTGGAGATTGATTATTGAGGATTGAAGATTGAGAATTCAGGATTGAGGATTGAGAATTGAGAATTGAGGATGAGGACTGATGGTTGAGGAGTGAGGTTTGAGAAATGAGGATTGAGGATTGAGGATTGAGGATTGAGGATTGAGGATTGAGGATTCAGTATTGACGATTGAGTATTGATCACTGAGGATTGAGGATTGAGTATTGAGAATTGAAGATTGAATATAGAGGATCGAAGATTCAGCATTGAGGATTGAGTATTGAGGATGGAGGATGATGGCTGAGGGCTGAGGATTGAGGTTTGGGTATTGAGTCCTGAGAATTCAGGATATTCTATTGAATATTGAGAATTGAGCATTGATGGTTGAGTATTGAGGATTGAGGATTGAGGATTGAGGATACCATATTGAGTATTGTGGATTGAAGATTGAGGATTCAGGATTGAGGATTGAGGATTGAGGATTGAGGATTGAGGATTGAGGATTGAGGATTGAGCATTGAAAATTCAGGATTGGGAATTGAGGATTGAGGATTAAGGTTTGAGGATTGAGGATTGAAGATTGAATGTTGAGGATTGAATATTCAGGATTGAGGATTGGCGATTGAGGGTGGAGGATGAAGGCTGAGGGTTGAGGATTGAGGTTTCAGTATTGAATCCTGAGAATTCAGGATCTTCTATTGAGTATCGAGAATTGAGGATTGATGGTTAGCATTGAGGATTGAGGATTGAGGATTGAGTGTTGAAGATTGAGGATTGATGATTGAAGATTGAGGATTGGGGATTGAGGATTGAGGAATGAGTATTGAAGATTGAGGATTGGTGATTGAGGATTTAGGATTGAGGATTAAGGATTGAGGATTGAGCATTGAGGTTAGAGGACTGAGTGCTGAGGACTGAGGATTGAGGATTGAGGATTGATAATGAGGGCTGAGGGTTGAGGATTGAGGTTTGAGGACTGAGGACTGAGGATTGAGGATTGAGAATTGAGGTTTAGGATTGAGGATTGAAGATTGAGGATTGGGTATTGAGGATTGAAGAATGAGGATTGAGGATTGAGGCTTGAGGATTGAGGATTGAGGATTGAAGGTTGAGGATTGGGTATTGAGGATTGAAGACTGAGGATTGAGGATTGAGGATTGAGGATTGAAGATTGAGTATTGAGGATTGAAGATTGAGGATCAAGGATTGATGATTGATGATTGAGGATTGAAGATTCAGTATTGAGGATTGAAGGTTGAGGATTGTGGATTGAGGATCTAGGATTGGAGATTGATTATTGAGGATTGAAGATTGAGAATTCAGGATTGAGGATTGAGAATTGAGAATTGAGGATGAGGACTGATGGTTGAGGAGTGAGGTTTGAGAAATGAGGATTGAGGATTGAGGATTGAGGATTGAGGATTGAGGATTGAGGATTCAGTATTGACGATTGAGTATTGATCACTGAGGATTGAGGATTGAGTATTGAGAATTGAAGATTGAATATAGAGGATCGAAGATTCAGCATTGAGGATTGAGTATTGAGGATGGAGGATGATGGCTGAGGGCTGAGGATTGAGGTTTGGGTATTGAGTCCTGAGAATTCAGGATATTCTATTGAATATTGAGAATTGAGCATTGATGGTTGAGTATTGAGGATTGAGGATTGAGGATTGAGGATACCATATTGAGTATTGTGGATTGAAGATTGAGGATTCAGGATTGAGGATTGAGGATTGAGGATTGAGGATTGAGGATTGAGGATTGAGGATTGAGCATTGAAAATTCAGGATTGGGAATTGAGGATTGAGGATTAAGGTTTGAGGATTGAGGATTGAAGATTGAATGTTGAGGATTGAATATTCAGGATTGAGGATTGGCGATTGAGGGTGGAGGATGAAGGCTGAGGGTTGAGGATTGAGGTTTCAGTATTGAATCCTGAGAATTCAGGATCTTCTATTGAGTATCGAGAATTGAGGATTGATGGTTAGCATTGAGGATTGAGGATTGAGGATTGAGTGTTGAAGATTTAGGATTGATGATTGAAGATTGAGGATTGGGGATTGAGGATTGAGGAATGAGTATTGAAGATTGAGGATTGGTGATTGAGGATTTAGGATTGAGGATTAAGGATTGAGGATTGAGCATTGAGGTTAGAGGACTGAGTGCTGAGGACTGAGGATTGAGGATTGAGGATTGATAATGAGGGCTGAGGGTTGAGGATTGAGGTTTGAGGACTGAGGACTGAGGATTGAGGATTGAGAATTGAGGTTTAGGATTGAGGATTGAAGATTGAGGATTGGGTATTGAGGATTGAAGAATGAGGATTGAGGATTGAGGCTTGAGGATTGAGGATTGAGGATTGAAGGTTGAGGATTGGGTATTGAGGATTGAAGACTGAGGATTGAGGATTGAGGATTGAGGATTGAAGATTGAGTATTGAGGATTGAAGATTGAGGATTGAGGATTGAGGATTGAGGATTGAGGATTGAAGATTGAGTTTTGAGGATTGAAGATTGAGGATTGAGTATTGAGGATTGAGGATTGAGGATTGAGGATGAGGATTTAGTATTGAAGATTGAGGATTGATGATTGAGGATTGAGGATTCAGGATTGAAGATTGAATATTGATGATTGAATATTGAGTACTGAGGATTGAGGGTTGTGTATGGAGGACGAGGACTGAGGGTTGAATATTGATGTTTGAGGTCTGATGGTTAAGGATTGAGGATTGAGAATTGAGCATTGAGGATTGAGGATTGAAGATTGAGGATTGGGTATTGAGGATTGAAGAATGAGGATTGAGGATTGAGGTTTGAGGATTGAGGATTGAGGATTGAGGATTGAGGATTGAGGATTGAGGATTGAGGATTGAGTATTGAAGATTGAGGATTGATGATTGAGGATTGAGGATAGAGGATTGAAGATTGAATATTGATGATTGAATATTGAGGACTGAGGATTGAGGGTTGTGTATTGAGGACGAGGACTGAGGGTTGAATATTGATGTTTGAGGTCTGAGGGTTAAGGATTGAGGATTGAGGATTGAGGATTGAGGATTGAGGGTTGAAGATTGAGTATTGAGGATTGAAGATTGATGATTCAGTATTGAGTACTGAGGATTGAGGATTGAGGATTGAGGATTGAATATTGAGAATTGAAGATTGAGTATTGAGGACTGAAGATTGACGATTGAGGATTAAGGATTGAGGATTGAGGATTGAGGATTGAAGATTCAGTATTGTGGATTGAAGGTTGAGGATTGTGGATTGAGGATCTAGGATTGGAGATTGATTATTGAAGATTGAAGATTGAGAATTCAGGATTGAGGATTGAGCATTGAAAATTGAGGATTGGGAATTGAGGATTGACGATTGAGGATTGAGTATTGAGGATTGAAGATTGAGTATAGATGATTGAAGATTGAGGGTTGAGGATTGAGGATTGAGAATGAGGGCTGAGGGCTGAGGATTGAGGTTTGAGTATAGAATCCTGAGAATTCAGGATATTCTATTGAGCATTGAGAATTTAGGATTGATGGTTGAGTATTGAGGATTGAGAATTGAGGATTGAGTATTGAGTATTGAAGATTGAGGATTGATGATTGAGCATTGAGGATTGAGTATTGAGGATTGACGCTTGAGGATTGAGGGTTGAGGATGTAGGATTGAAGAGAGAGGACTGAGTGTTGAGGATTGAGTGCTGAGAATTGATGCTTGAGGTTTGAGATTTGATTATTGAATATTCTGGATTGAGTATTGAACCATCAGAATTCAGGATGTTCTATAGAGTATTGAGAATTGAGGATTGATGGTTGAGTATTGAGGATTGATGGTTGAGGGTTGAGTGTTGAATATAGAGGATTGAGGATTGAGGATTGAGGATTGAGTATTGAAGATTGAGGAATGATGATTGAGGATTGAGGATTGAAGAATGAGGATTGAGGATTGAGGATTGAGGATTGAGTATTGAAGATTGAGGATTGATGATTGAGCATTGAGGATTGACTATTGAGGATTGACGCTTGAGGATTGAGGGTTGAGGATGTAGGATTGAAGAGAGAGGACTGAGTGTTGAGGATTGAGTGTTGAGAATTGATGCTTGAGGTTTGAGATTTGATTATTGAATATTCTGGATTGAGTATTGAACCATCAGAATTCAGGATGTTCTATAGAGTATTGAGAATTGAGGATTGATGGTTGAGTATTGAGGATTCATCGTTGAGGGTTGAGTGTTGAATATAGAGGATTGAGGATTGGAGATTGAGGATTGGGTATTGTGGATTGAAGAATGAGGATTGAGGATTGAGGTTTGAGGATTGACGATTGCAGATTGAGTATTGAGGATTGAAGATTGAGGATTGAGGATTGAGGATTGAAGATTGAGGATTGAGGATTGAGGGTTGAGGATTGAGGGTTGAAGATTGAGTATTGAGGATTGAAGATTGAGGACTCAGGATTGAGTGCTGCGGATTGAGGTTTGAGGATTGAGGATTGAAGATTGAGAATTGAAGATTGAGTATTGAGGACTGAAGATTGACGATTGAGGATCAAGGATTGATGATTGAGGATTGAGGATTGAAGATTCAGTATTGAGGATTGAAGGTTGAGGATTGTGGATTGAGGATCTAGGATTGGAGATTGATTATTGAGGATTGAAGATTGAGAATTCAGGATTGAGGATTGAGAATTGAGAATTGAGGATGAGGACTGAGGGTTGAGGAGTGAGGTTTGAGAAATGAGGATTGAGGATTGAGGATTGAGGATTGAGGATTGAAGATTGAGGACTCAGGATTGAGTGCTGCGGATTGAGGTTTGAGGATTGAGGATTGAGTATTGAGAATTGAAGATTGAATATAGAGGATCGAAGATTCAGCATTGAGGATTGAGTATTGAGGATGGAGGATGAGGGCTGAGGGCTGAGGATTGAGGTTTGGGTATTGAATCCTGAGAATTCAGGATATTCTATTGAGTATTGAGAATTGAGCATTGATGGTTGAGTATTGAGGATTGAGGATTGAGGATTGAGGATAGCATATTGAGTATTGTGGATTGAAGATTGAGGATTCAGGATTGAGGATTGAGGATTGAGGATTGAGGATTGAGGATTGAGGATTGAGGATTGAGGATTGAGGATTGAGGATTGAGCATTGAAAATTCAGGATTGGGAATTGAGGATTGACGATTGAGGATTGAGTATTGAGGATTGAAGATTGAGTATTGATGATTGAAGATTGAGGATTGAGGATTGAGGGTTGAGGATTGAGGACGAGGACTGACGGTTGAGGATTGAGGTGTGAGGATTGAGGATTGAGGATTGAGGATCTAGGATTGGAGATTGATTAATGAGGATTGAAGATTGGGGATTGAGGATTGAGGATTGAGGATCTAGGATTGGAGATTGATTATTGAGGATTGAAAGTTGCGAATTGAGGATTGAGGATTGAGAATTGAGAATTGAGTATGAGGACTGAGGGTTGAGGATTGAGTTTTGAGAAATGAGGATTGAGGATTGAGGATTGAGGATTGAGGATTGAGGATTGAGGATTGAGGATTGAGTATTGAAGATTGAGTATTGATCACTGAGGATTGAGGATTGAGGATTGAGGATTGAGGATTGAGGACTGAATATTGAATATTGATGATTGAATATTGAGGATTGAGGATTGAGTGTTGTGGACTGAGGTCAAGGACTGAGGGTTCAGTATTGATGTTTGAGGTCTGAGGATTGAGGATTGAGGATTGAGAATTGAGGACTGAAGATTGAGTATCGAGGATTGAAGATTGAGGATTGAGGATTGAGGGTTGGGTATTGAGGATTGAGGATTGAGGATTGAGGATTGAGGATTGAGAATTGAGGATTGAGGTTTGAGGATTGAAGATTGAGGATTGGGTATTGAGGATTGAAGAATGAGGACTGAGGATTGAGGATAGAGGATTGAGGATTGAAGATTGAGTATTGAGGATTGAAGATTTAGGATTGAGGATTGAGGATTGAGGATTGAGGATTGAGTATTGAGGATTGAGGATTGAGGATTGAGGATTGAGGATTGAGGATTGAGGATTGAGAATTGAGGATTGAATATTGAGGATTGAGGATTGAGGACTAAAGATTGAGTATTGAGGATTGAAGATTGAGGATTGATGATTGGGGATTGAGGATTGAGGATTGAGGATTGGGGATTGAGGATTGAGTATTGAGGATTGAGGATTAAAAATTGAGTATTGAGGATTGAAGGTTGAGGATTGACGATTGAGGATTGGGTATTGGGGATTGAAGAATGTGGATTGAGGATTGAGGATTGAGGATTGAGGATTGAAGATTGAGTATTGAGGATTGAAGATTGAGGATTGAGGATTGAGGATTGAGGATTGAGGATTGAGGATTGAGGATTGAGGATTGAATATTGAATATTCATGATTGAAGGTTGAGGATTGAGGATTGAGTGTTGTGGATTGAGGTCAAGGACTGAGTGTTCAGTATTGATGTTTGAGGTCTGAGGATTGAGGATTGAGGATTGAGAATTGAGGACTGAAGGTTGAGTATTGAGGATTGAAGATTGAGGATTGAGGACTGAGGATTGGGTATTGAGGATTGAGGATTGAGGATTGAGGATTGAGGATTGAGAATTGAGGATTGAGGTTTGAGGATTGAAGATTGAGGATTGGGTATTGAGGATTGAAGAATGAGGACTGAGGTTTGAGGATAGAGGATTGAGGATTGAAGATTGAGTATTGAGGATTGAAGATTTAGGATTGAGGATTGAGGATTGAGGATTGCGTATTGCTGACTGAACATTGAGGATTGAGGATTGAGTGTTGAGGATTGAGGATTGACGACAGAAGATTGAATATTGATAATTGAAGATTGAGTATTGAGGATTGAGGGTTGTGGATTGAGGACGAGGACTGAGGGTTGAGTATTGATGTTTGAGGTCTGAGGATTGAGGATTGAGGATTGAGAGTTGAGGATTGAGTATTGAGGATTGAGGATTGAAGATTGAGGATTGAGGATTGAGGATTTAAGATTGAGTATTGAGGATTGAAAATTGAGAATTGAGGATTGAGGATTGAGGACTGAGGATTGAGGATTGAAGATTGAGGATTGGTTATTGAGGATTGAAGAATGAGGTCTGTGGGTTGAGGATTGAAGATTGAGGATTGGTTATTGAGGATTGAAGAATGGGGTCTGTGGGTTGAGGATTGAGGATTGAGGATTGAAGATTGAGTATTGAGGATTGAAGATTGAGGATTGAGGATTGAGTATTGAGAATTGAGGATTGAGGTTTGAGGATTGAAGATTGAGGATTGGGTATTGAGGATTGAAGAGCGAGGACTGAGGATTGAGGATAGAGGATTGAGGATTGAAGATTGAGTATTGAGGGTTGAAGATTTAGGATTGAGGATTGAGGATTGAGGATTGAGGATTGAGGATTGAGGATTGAGGATTGATGATTGAGGATTGAATATTGAGGATTGAGGATTGAGGATTAAAGATTGAGTATTGAGGATTGAAGGTGGAGTATTGATGATTAGGGATTGAGGATTGAGGATTGAGGATTGGGGATTGAGGATTGAGTCTTGAGGATTGAGGATTAAAAATTGAGTATTGAGGATTGAAGATTGAGGGTTGACGATTGAGGATTGCGTATTGAGGATTGTAGAATGTGGATTGAGGAATGAGGATTGAGGATTGAGGATTGAGGATTGAATATTGAGGATTGAGGATTGAGGATTAAAGATTGAGTATTGAGGATTGAAGGTTGAGTATTGATGATTAGGGATTGAGGATTGATGATTGAGTATTGGGGATTGAGGATTGAGTATTGAGGATTGAGGATTAAAAATTGAGTATTGAGGATTCAACATTGAGGGTTGACGATTGAGGATTGGGTATTGAGGGTTGAAGAATGTGGATTGAGGATTGAGGATTGAGGATTGAGGATTGAAGATTGAGTATTGAGGATTGAAGATTGAGGATTGAGGATTGAGAATTGAGGATTGAGGATTGATGATTGAGGATTGAAGATTGAGTATTGAGGATTGAAGATTGAGGATTGAGGATTGAGGATTGATGATTGAGGATTGAAGATTGAGTATTGAGGATTGAAGATTGAGGATTGAGGATTGAGGATTGAGGATTGACGATTGAATATTGATGATTGGTGACTGAGTGTTGAGGGTTGAGTGATGAGAATTGGTGTTTGTGGAAAGAGATATAAAGATTACAGATTCAGTATAGAGTATTGAAAACTGTGAATTGATGATATTCTATTGAGGATTGAGAATTTACAACTGATTGTTGAGGATTCAGGATTGAGGAATCAGGATTGAGGTTTGAGGACTGAGGATTGAGGATTGAGGATTGGGGATTGAGGATTGAGGATTGAGGATTGAAGATTGAGGATTGGGTATTGCGGATTGAACATTGAGGATTGAGGATTGAGGATTGAGGATTGAGGATTGAGGATTGAGGACTGAATATTGAATATTGATGATTGAAGATTGAGGATTGAGGATTGAGGATTGAGTGTTGTGGATTGAGGTCAAGGACTGAGGGTTCAGTATTGATGTTTGAGGTCTGAGGATTGAGGATTGAGGATTGAGAATTGAGGACTGAAGGTTGAGTATTGAGGATTGAAGATTGAGGATTGAGGATTGAGGATTGGGTATTGAGGATTGAGGTTTGAGGATTGAGGATTGAGGATTGAGTATTGAAGATTGAGTATTGAGGATTGAAGATTTAGGATTGAGTATTGAGGATTGAGGATTGAGGGTTGAGGATTTGAGGATTGAGTATTGAGGATAGACGATTGAATATTGAGGATTGAGGATTGAGGATTAAAGATTGAGTATTGAGGATTGAAGATTGAGGATTGATTATTGGGGATTGAGGATTGAGGATTGAGCATTGGGGATTGAGGATTGAGTATTGAGGATTGAGGATTAAAAATTGAGTATTGAGGATTGAAGATTGAGGATTGACGATTGAGGATTGGGTATTGAGGATTGAAGAATGTGGATTGAGGATTGAGGATTGAGGATTGAGGAATGAAGATTGAGGGTTCAGGATTGAGGATTGAGAATTGAAGACTGAGTATTGATGATTGAATATTGAGGATTGAGGATTGAGGGTTGAGGATTGAGGATTGAATATTGAGGATTTACGTCTGAGTGCTGAGGGTTGAGTGATGAGAATTGATGTTTGTGGATATAGATTTGAAGATTGCAGATTGAGCATCGCGTATGGAAAACTCTGAACTGAGGATATTCTAGTGAGGATTGAGGATTGACAACTGATTGCTGAAGACTGAGCGCTGAAGATTGAGGATTCAGGATTGAGGATTCAGGATTGTGGTTTGAGGACCGAGGATTGAGGATTGAGGATTGAGGATTGAGGATTGAGGATTGAGGATTGAGGATTGAGGATTGGGGATTGAGGATTGAGGATTGAGGATTGCAGATTGATGATTGGGTATTGCGGATTGAACATTGAGGATTGAGTATTGAGGATTGAGGATTGAGGATTGAGGATTGAGTATTGAGGATTGAAGATTGAGGATTGAGGATTGAGGATTGAAGATTGAGGATTGGGTATTGAGGATTGAAGGATGAGGATTGAGGATTGAGGATTGAGGATTGAGGATTGAAGATTGAGTATTGAGGTTTGAAGGCTGACGATTGAGGGTTGAGGATTGAGGATTGAGGATTGAGGACTGAGAATTGAGGATTCATGATTGAGTATTGAGGATTGAAGATTGAGAATTGAGGATTGAGGATTGAGGATTGAGGATTGAGGATTGAGGATTGAGGATTGTGGACTGAGTGTTGAGGTTTGATTGATGAGAATTGATGTTTGTGGATAGAGATTTAATGATTACAGATTCAGCATAGAGTATTGAAAACTGTGAATTGATGATATTCTATTGAGGATTGAGAATTGACAACTGATTGTTGAGGACTGAGGTCCGAAGGTTGAGGATTCAGGATTGAGGATTCAGGATTGAGGTTTGAGGACTGAGGATTGAGGATTGAGGAACGAGAATTGAGGACTGAAGGTTGAGTATTGAGGATTGAAGATTGAGGATTGAAGATTGAGGATTGGTTATTGAGGATTGAAGAATGAGGTCTGAGGGTTGAGGATTGAGGATTGAGGATTGAAGATTGAGTATTGAGGATTGAAGATTGAGGATTGAGGATTGAGGATTGGGTATTGAGGATTGAAGAATGTGGATTGAGGATTGAGGATTGAGGATTGAGGAATGAAGATTGAGGGTTGAGGATTGAGGATTGAGGATTGAAGACTGAGTATTGATGATTGAATATTGAGGATTGAGGATTGAGGGATGAGGATTGAGGATTGAATATTGAGGATTTGGGTCTGAGTGTTGAGGGTTGAGTGATGAGAATTGATGTTTGTGGATAGAGATTTGAAGATTGCAGATTGAGCATCGCGTATGGGAAACTCTGAACTGAGGATATTCTAGTGAGGATTGAGGATTGACAACTGATTGTTGAAGACTGAGGGCTGAAGATTGAGGATTCAGGATTGAGGATTCAGGATTGTGGTTTGAGGACCGAGGATTGAGGATTGAGGATTGAGGATTGAGGATCGAGAATTGAGGACTGAAGGTTGAGTATTGAGGATTGAAGATTGAGGATTGAAGATTTAGGATTGAGTATTGAGGATTGAGGATTGAGGGTTGAGGATTTGAGGATTGAGTATTGAGGATAGACGATTGAATATTGAGGATTGAGGATTGAGGATTAAAGATTGAGTATTGAGGATTGAAGATTGAGGATTGATGATTGGGGATTGAGGATTGAGGATTGAGCATTGGGGATTGAGGATTGAGTATTGAGGATTGAGGATTAAAAATTGAGTATTGAGGATTGAAGATTGAGGATTGACGATTGAGGATTGGGTATTGAGGATTGAAGAATGTGGATTGAGGATTGAGGATTGAGGATTGAGGAATGAAGATTGAGGGTTCAGGATTGAGGATTGAGAATTGAAGACTGAGTATTGATGATTGAATATTGAGGATTGAGGATTGAGGGTTGAGGATTGAGGATTGAATATTGAGGATTTGCGTCTGAGTGCTGAGGGTTGAGTGATGAGAATTGATGTTTGTGGATATAGATTTGAAGATTGCAGATTGAGCATCGCGTATGGAAAACTCTGAACTGAGGATATTCTAGTGAGGATTGAGGATTGACAACTGATTGTTGAAGACTGAGGGCTGAAGATTGAGGATTCAGGATTGAGGATTCAGGATTGTGGTTTGAGGACCGAGGATTGAGGATTGAGGATTGAGGATTGAGGATTGAGGATTGAGGATTGAGGATTGAGGATTGGGGATTGAGGATTGAGGATTGAGGATTGCAGATTGAGGATTGGGTATTGCGGATTGAACATTGAGGATTGAGTATTGAGGATTGAGGATTGAGGATTGAGGATTGAGTATTGAGGATTGAAGATTGAGGATTGAGGATTGAGGATTGAAGATTGAGGATTGGGTATTGAGGATTGAAGGATGAGGATTGAGGATTGAGGATTGAGGATTGAGGATTGAAGATTGAGTATTGAGGTTTGAAGGCTGACGATTGAGGGTTGAGGATTGAGGATTGAGGATTGAGGATTGAGGATTGAGGATTCATGATTGAGTATTGAGGATTGAAGATTGAGAATTGAGGATTGAGGATTGAGGATTGAGGATTGAGGATTGAGGATTGAGGATTGTGGACTGAGTGTTGAGGTTTGATTGATGAGAATTGATGTTTGTGGATAGAGATTTAATGATTACAGATTCAGCATAGAGTATTGAAAACTGTGAATTGATGATATTCTATTGAGGATTGAGAATTGACAACTGATTGTTGAGGACTGAGGTCCGGAGGTTGAGGATTCAGGATTGAGGATTCAGGATTGAGGTTTGAGGACTGAGGATTGAGGATTGAGGAACGAGAATTGAGGACTGAAGGTTGAGTATTGAGGATTGAAGATTGAGGATTGAAGATTGAGGATTGGTTATTGAGGATTGAAGAATGAGGTCTGAGGGTTGAGGATTGAGGATTGAGGATTGAAGATTGAGTATTGAGGATTGAAGATTGAGGATTGAGGATTGAGGATTGGGTATTGAGGATTGAAGAATGTGGATTGAGGATTGAGGATTGAGGATTGAGGAATGAAGATTGAGGGTCGAGGATTGAGGATTGAGGATTGAAGACTGAGTATTGATGATTGAATATTGAGGATTGAGGATTGAGGGATGAGGATTGAGGATTGAATATTGAGGATTTGGGTCTGAGTGTTGAGGGTTGAGTGATGAGAACTGATGTTTGTGGATAGAGATTTGAAGATTGCAGATTGAGCATCGCGTATGGGAAACTCTGAACTGAGGATATTCTAGTGAGGATTGAGGATTGACAACTGATTGTTGAAGACTGAGGGCTGAAGATTGAGGATTCAGGATTGAGGATTCAGGATTGTGGTTTGAGGACCGAGGATTGAGGATTGAGGATTGAGGATTGAGGATCGAGAATTGAGGACTGAAGGTTGAGTATTGAGGATTGAAGATTGAGGATTGAAGATTGAGAATTGGTTATTGAGGATTGAAGAATGAGGTCTGAGGGTTGAGGATTGAGGATTGAGGATTGAAGATTGAGTATTGAGGGTTGAAGATTGAGGATTGAGGATTGAGGATTGGGTATTGAGGATTGAAGAATATGGATTGAGGATTGAGGATTGAGGATTGAGGAATGAAGATTGAGGGTTGAGGATTGAGGATTGAGGATTGAAGACTGAGTATTGATGATTGAATATTGAGGATTGAGGATTGAGGGTTGAGGATTGAGGATTGAATATTGAGGATTTGGGTCTGAGTGTTGAGGGTTGAGTGATGAGAATTGATGTTTGTGGATAGAGATTTGAAGATTGCAGATTGAGCATCGCGTATGGAAAACTCTGAACTGAGGATATTCTAGTGAGGATTGAGGATTGACAACTGATTGTTGAAGACTGAGGGCTGAAGATTGAGGATTCAGGATTGAGGATTCAGGATTGTGGTTTGAGGACCGAGGATTGAGGATTGAGGATTGGGTATTGAGGATTGAAGAATGTGGATTGAGGATTGAGGATTGAGGATTGAGGAATGAAGATTGAGGGTTGAGGATTGAGGATTGAGGATTGAAGACTGAGTATTGATGATTGAATATTGAGGATTGAGGATTGAGGGATGAGGATTGAGGATTGAATATTGAGGATTTGGGTCTGAGTGTTGAGGGTTGAGTGATGAGAATTGATGTTTGTGGATAGAGATTTGAAGATTGCAGATTGAGCATCGCGTATGGGAAACTCTGAACTGAGGATATTCTAGTGAGGATTGAGGATTGACAACTGATTGTTGAAGACTGAGGGCTGAAGATTGAGGATTCAGGATTGAGGATTCAGGGTTGTGGTTTGAGGACCGAGGATTGAGGATTGAGGATTGAGGATTGAGGATCGAGAATTGAGGACTGAAGGTTGAGTATTGAGGATTGAAGATTGAGGATTGAAGATTGAGGATTGGTTATTGAGGATTGAAGAATGAGGTCTGAGGGTTGAGGATTGAGGATTGAGGATTGAAGATTGAGTATTGAGGGTTGAAGATTGAGGATTG
Source organism: Calliopsis andreniformis (assembly GCF_051401765.1). NCBI lineage: Eukaryota > Metazoa > Arthropoda > Insecta > Hymenoptera > Andrenidae > Calliopsis > Calliopsis andreniformis. The sequence continues at coordinate 3,055,586 of NW_027480444.1, read as the reverse complement.
AGGATTGAGGATTGGGTATTGAGGATTGAAGAATATGGATTGAGGATTGAGGATTGAGGATTGAGGAATGAAGATTGAGGGTTGAGGATTGAGGATTGAGGATTGAAGACAGAGTATTGATGATTGAATATTGAGGATTGAGGATTGAGGGTTGAGGATTGAGGATTGAATATTGAGGATTTGGGTCTGAGTGTTGAGGGTTGAGTGATGAGAATTGATGTTTGTGGATAGAGATTTGAAGATTGCAGATTGAGCATCGCGTATGGAAAACTCTGAACTGAGGATACTCTAGTGAGGATTGAGGATTGACAACTGATTGTTGAAGACTGAGGGCTGAAGATTGAGGATTCAGGATTGAGGATTCAGGATTGTGGTTTGAGGACCGAGGATTGAGGATTGAGGATTGAGGATTGAGGATTGAGGATTGAGGATTGAGGATTGGTGATTGAGGATTGAGGATTGAAGATTGAGGATTGCGTATTGCTGACTGAACATTGAGGATTGAGGATTGAGTGTTGAGGATTGAGGATTGACAACTGAAGATTGAATATTGATAATTGAAGATTGAGTATTGAGGATTGAGTGTTGTGGATTGAGGACGAGGACTGAGGGTTGAGTATTGATGTTTGAGGTCTGAGGATTGAGGAATGAGGATTGAGGGTTGAGGATTGAGTATTGAGGATTGAGGATTGAAGATTGAGGATTGAGTATTGAGGATTTAAGATTGAGTATTGAGAATTGAAAATTGAGAATTGAGGATTGAGGATTGAGGATTGAGGATTGAGGATTGAGGATTGAGGATTGAGGATTGAGGATTGGGGATTGAGGATTGAGGATTGAGGATTGCAGATTGAGGATTGGGTATTGCGGATTGAACATTGAGGATTGAGTATTGAGGATTGAGGATTGAGGATTGAGGATTGAGTATTGAGGATTGAAGATTGAGGATTGAGGATTGAGGATTGAAGATTGAGGATTGGGTATTGAGGATTGAAGGATGAGGATTGAGGATTGAGGATTGAGGATTGAGGATAGAAGATTGAGTATTGAGGTTTGAAGGCTGACGATTGAGGGTTGAGGATTGAGGATTGAGGATTGAGGATTGAGGATTGAGGATTCATGATTGAGTATTGAGGATTGAAGATTGAGAATTGAGGATTGAGGATTGAGGATTGAGGATTGAGGATTGAGGATTGAGGATTGTGGACTGAGTGTTGAGGTTTGATTGATGAGAATTGATGTTTGTGGATAGAGATTTAATGATTACAGATTCAGCATAGAGTATTGAAAACTGTGAATTGATGATATTCTATTGAGGATTGAGAATTGACAACTGATTGTTGAGGACTGAGGTCCGAAGGTTGAGGATTCAGGATTGAGGATTCAGGATTGAGGTTTGAGGACTGAGGATTGAGGATTGAGGAACGAGAATTGAGGACTGAAGGTTGAGTATTGAGGATTGAAGATTGAGGATTGAAGATTGAGGATTGGTTATTGAGGATTGAAGAATGAGGTCTGAGGGTTGAGGATTGAGGATTGAGGATTGAAGATTGAGTATTGAGGATTGAAGATTGAGGATTGAGGATTGAGGATTGGGTATTGAGGATTGAAGAATGTGGATTGAGGATTGAGGATTGAGGATTGAGGAATGAAGATTGAGGGTTGAGGATTGAGGATTGAGGATTGAAGACTGAGTATTGATGATTGAATATTGAGGATTGAGGATTGAGGGATGAGGATTGAGGATTGAATATTGAGGATTTGGGTCTGAGTGTTGAGGGTTGAGTGATGAGAACTGATGTTTGTGGATAGAGATTTGAAGATTGCAGATTGAGCATCGCGTATGGGAAACTCTGAACTGAGGATATTCTAGTGAGGATTGAGGATTGACAACTGATTGTTGAAGACTGAGGGCTGAAGATTGAGGATTCAGGATTGAGGATTCAGGATTGTGGTTTGAGGACCGAGGATTGAGGATTGAGGATTGAGGATTGAGGATCGAGAATTGAGGACTGAAGGTTGAGTATTGAGGATTGAAGATTGAGGATTGAAGATTGAGAATTGGTTATTGAGGATTGAAGAATGAGGTCTGAGGGTTGAGGATTGAGGATTGAGGATTGAAGATTGAGTATTGAGGGTTGAAGATTGAGGATTGAGGATTGAGGATTGGGTATTGAGGATTGAAGAATATGGATTGAGGATTGAGGATTGAGGATTGAGGAATGAAGATTGAGGGTTGAGGATTGAGGATTGAGGATTGAAGACAGAGTATTGATGATTGAATATTGAGGATTGAGGATTGAGGGTTGAGGATTGAGGATTGAATATTGAGGATTTGGGTCTGAGTGTTGAGGGTTGAGTGATGAGAATTGATGTTTGTGGATAGAGATTTGAAGATTGCAGATTGAGCATCGCGTATGGAAAACTCTGAACTGAGGATATTCTAGTGAGGATTGAGGATTGACAACTGATTGTTGAAGACTGAGGGCTGAAGATTGAGGATTCAGGATTGAGGATTCAGGATTGTGGTTTGAGGACCGAGGATTGAGGATTGAGGATTGGGTATTGAGGATTGAAGAATGTGGATTGAGGATTGAGGATTGAGGATTGAGGAATGAAGATTGAGGGTTGAGGATTGAGGATTGAGGATTGAAGACTGAGTATTGATGATTGAATATTGAGGATTGAGGATTGAGGGATGAGGATTGAGGATTGAATATTGAGGATTTGGGTCTGAGTGTTGAGGGTTGAGTGATGAGAATTGATGTTTGTGGATAGAGATTTGAAGATTGCAGATTGAGCATCGCGTATGGGAAACTCTGAACTGAGGATATTCTAGTGAGGATTGAGGATTGACAACTGATTGCTGAAGACTAAGGGCTGAAGATTGAGGATTCAGGATTGAGGATTCAGGATTGTGGTTTGAGGACCGAGGATTGAGGATTGAGGATTGAGGATTGAGGATCGAGAATTGAGGACTGAAGGTTGAGTATTGAGGATTGAAGATTGAGGATTGAAGATTGAGGATTGGTTATTGAGGATTGAAGAATGAGGTCTGAGGGTTGAGGATTGAGGATTGAGGATTGAAGATTGAGTATTGAGGGTTGAAGATTGAGGATTGAGGATTGAGGATTGGGTATTGAGGACTGAAGAATATGGATTGAGGATTGAGGATTGAGGATTGAGGAATGAAGATTGAGGGTTGAGGATTGAGGATTGAGGATTGAAGACTGAGTATTGATGATTGAATATTGAGGATTGAGGATTGAGGGTTGAGGATTGAGGATTGAATATTGAGGATTTGGGTCTGAGTGTTGAGGGTTGAGTGATGAGAATTGATGTTTGTGGATAGAGATTTGAAGATTGCAGATTGAGCATCGCGTATGGAAAACTCTGAACTGAGGATACTCTAGTGAGGATTGAGGATTGACAACTGATTGTTGAAGACTGAGGGCTGAAGATTGAGGATTCAGGATTGAGGATTCAGGATTGTGGTTTGAGGACCGAGGATTGAGGATTGAGGATTGAGGATTGAGGATTGAGGATTGAGGATTGGTGATTGAGGATTGAGGATTGAAGATTGAGGATTGCGTATTGCTGACTGAACATTGAGGATTGAGGATTGAGTGTTGAGGATTGAGGATTGACGACTGAAGATTGAATATTGATAATTGAAGATTGAGTATTGAGGATTGAGTGTTGTGGATTGAGGACGAGGACTGAGGGTTGAGTATTGATGTTTGAGGTCTGAGGATTGAGGAATGAGGATTGAGGGTTGAGGATTGAGTATTGAGGATTGAGGATTGAAGATTGAGGATTGAGTATTGAGGATTTAAGATTGAGTATTGAGAATTGAAAATTGAGAATTGAGGATTGAGGATTGAGGACTGAGGATTGAGGATTGAAGATTGAGGATTGGTTATTGAGGATTGAAGAATGAGGTCTGAGGGTTGAGGATTGAGGATTGAGGATTGAAGATTGAGTATTGAGGATTGAAGATTGAGGATTGAGGATTGAGGATTGAGGATTGAGGATTGAGAATTGCGGATTGAGGATTGAAGATTGAAGATTGAGGATTGAGGATTGAGGATTGAGGATTAAAGATTGAGTATTGAGGATTGAAGATTGAGGATTGATGATTGAGGATTGAGGATTGAGGATTGAGGATTGAGGATTGAGGATTGAGTATTGAAGATTGAGGATTGATTATTGAGGATTGAGGATTGAGGATTGACTATTGGGGATTGAGGATTGAAGATTGAGGATTGAGGATTGAGGATTAAAGATTGAGTATTGGGGATGGAAGATTGAGAATTGAGGATTGAGGATTGAGGATTGAGGATTGAGGACTGAATATTGAATATTGATGATTGAAGATTGAGGATTGAGGATTGAAGATTGAGGATTGGGTATTGAGGATTGAAGAATGAGGACTGAGGATTGAGGATAGAGGATTGAGGATTGAAGATTGAGTATTGAGGATTGAAGATTTAGGATTGAGGATTGAGGATTGAGGATTGAGGATTGAGGATTGAGGATTGAGGATTGAGGATTGAGGATTGAAGATTGAGGATTGAGGATTGAGGATTGAGGATTAAAGATTGAGTATTGAGGATTGAAGATTGAGGATTGATGATTGCAGATTGAGTATTGAGTATTCAAGACTGTGAATTGAGGATATTCTATTGAGGATTGAGGATTGTCACCTGATTGTTCAGGACTGTGAGCTGGAGATTGAGGATTCAGGATTGAGGATTCAGAATTGAGGTTTGAGGACTGAGGATTGAGGATTGAGGAATGAAGATTGAGTATTGGGTATTGAAGATTGAGGATTGAGGATTGAGGATTGAGGATTGAGGATTGAGGATGAGGGCTGAGGGTTGAGGACTGAGGATTGAGGATTGAGGATTGGGGATTGAGGATTGAGGATTGAGGATTGCAGATTGAGGATTGGGTATTGCGGATTGAACATTGAGGATTGAGGATTGAGGATTGAGGATTGAGGATTGAGGATTGAGGACTGAATATTGAATATTGATGATTGAAGATTGAGGATTGAGGATTGAGTGTTGTGGATTGAGGTCAAGGACTGATGGTTCAGTATTGATGTTTGAGGTCTGAGGATTGAGGATTGAGGATCGAGAATTGAGGACTGAAGATTGAGTATTGAGGATTGAAGATTGAGGATTGAGGATTGAGGATTGGGTATTGAGGATTGAGGATTGAGGATTGAGGATTGAGGATTGAGGATTGAGAATTGAGGACTGAGGTTTGGGGATTGAAGATTGAGGATTGGGTATTGAGGATTGAAGAATGAGGACTGAGGATTGAGGATTGAGGATTGAGGATTGAGGATTGAGGATTGAGGATTGAGGATTGAGTATTGAAGGTTGAGTATTGATGACTGAGGATAGAGGACTGAGGATTGAGGATTGAGGATTGAGGATTGAGGATGAGGGCTGAGAGTTGAGGATTGAGGTCTGAGAACTGAGGGCTGAGGATAGAGGATTGAGAATTGAGGATTGAGGATTGAGGATTGAGGATTGAGGATTGAGGATTGGGTATTGAGGATTGAGGATTGAGGACTGAGGATTGAGGATTGAGGATTGAGGATTGAGGATTGAGGATTGAGGATTGAGGATCGAGGATTGAAGATTCAGTATTGAAGATTGAAGATTGAAAATTGAGGATTGAGGATTGAACATTGAGGACTGAGTGTTGAGGGATGAGTGATGAGAATTGATGTCTGTGGATAGAGATTTGAAGATTGCAGATTGAGTATTGAGTATTGAAAACTGTGAATTGAGGATATTCTATTGTGGATTGAGGAGTGACAACTGATTGTTGAGGACTGAGGGCTGAAGATTGAGGATTCAGGATTGAGGATCCAGAATTGAGGTTTGAGGACTGAGGATTGAGGATTGACGATTGAGTATTGAGGATCGAAGATTGAGAATTGAGGATTGAGGAATGAGGATTGAGGATTGAGGATTGAGGATTGAGGATTGAGTGTCGAGGATTGAGGATTGAAGACTGACGATTGAGTATTGAGGATTGAGGACTGAGGATTGAGGATTGAGGTTTGAGGATTGATGATTGAGTATTGAGGATTGAAGATTGAGGATAGAGGATTGAGGATTGAGGACTGAATATTGAATATTGATGATTGAAGATTGAGGATTGAGGATTGAGGATTGAGTGTTGTGGATTGAGGTCAAGGACTGAGGGTTCAGTATTGATGTTTGAGGTCTGAGGATTGAAGATTGAGGATTGAGAATTGAGGACTGAAGGTTGAGTATTGAGGATTGAAGATTGAGGATTGAGGATTGAGGATTGGGTATTGAGGATTGAGGTTTGAGGATTGAGGATTGAGGATTGAGAATTGAAGATTGAGTATTGAGGATTGAAGATTTAGGATTGAGGATTGAGGATTGAGGATTGAGGGTTGAGGATTTGAGGATTGAGTATTGAGGATTGAGGACTGAATATTGAGGATTGAGGATTGAGGATTAAAGATTGAGTATTGAGGATTGAAGATTGAGGATTGATGATTGGGGATTGAGGATTGAGGATTGAGGATTGGGGATTGAGGATTGAGTATTGAGGATTGAGGATTAAAAATTGAGTATTGAGGATTGAAGATTGAGGATTGACGATTGAGGATTGGGTATTGAAAATTGAAGAATGTGGATTGAGGATTGAGGATTGAGGATTGAGGAATGAAGATTGAGGGTTGAGGATTGAGGATTGAGGATTGAAGACTGAGTATTGATGATTGAATATTGAGGATTGAGGATTGAGGGTTGAGGATTGAGGATTGAATATTGAGGATTTGGGTCTGAGTGTTGAGGGATGAGTGATGAGAATTGATGTTTGTGGATAGAGATTTGAAGATTGCAGATTGAGCATCGCGTATGGAAAACTCTGAACTGAGGATATTCTAGTGAGGATTGAGGATCGACAACTGATTGTTGAAGACTGAGGGCTGAAGATTGAGGATTCAGGATTGAGGATTCAGGATTGTGGTTTGAGAACCGAGGATTGAGGATTGAGGATTGAGGATTGAGGATTGAGGATTGAGGATTGGTGATTGAGGATTGAGGATTGAAGATTGAGGATTGCGTATTGCTGACTGAACATTGAGGATTGAGGATTGAGTGTTGAGGATTGAGGATTGACGACTGAAGATTGAATATTGATAACTGAAGATTGAGTATTGAGGATTGAGGGTTGTGGATTGAGGACGAGGACTGAGGGTTGAGTATTGATGTTTGAGGTCTGAGGATTGAGGAATGAGGATTGAGGGTTGAGGATTGAGTATTGAGGATTGAGGATTGAAGATTGAGGTTTGAGGATTGAGGATTTAAGATTGAGTATTGAGAATTGAAAATTGAGAATTGAGGATTGAGGATTGAGGAATGAGGATTGAGGATTGAAGATTGAGGATTGGTTATTGAGGATTGAAGAATGAGGTCTGAGGGTTGAGGATTGAGGATTGAGGATTGAAGATTGATTATTGAGGATTGAAGATTGAGGATTGAGGATTGAGGGTTCAGGGTTGAGGTTTGAGGACTGACGATTGAGGACTGAGGACTGAGGATTGAGGATTGAGGATTGAGTATTGAGGTTTGAGGACTGAGGTTTGAGGACTGAGGACTGAGGATTGAGGATTGAGAATTGAGGATTGAGGATTGAGGATTGAAGATTGAGGATAGGGTATTGAGGATTGAAGAATGATGATTGAGGATTGAGGACTGAGGATTGAGGATTGAAGAATGAGAATTGAGGATTGGGGATTGAGGATTGAGGATTGAGGTTGGAGGACTGAGGATTGAGAATTGAGGATTGAGGATTGAGAATTGAGGATTGAGGATTGAAGATTCAGGGTTGGGTATTGCGGATTGAGTATTGAGCATTGAGCATTGAAGGTTGAGGACTGGGAATTGAGGATTAAAGTTTGAGGATTAAGGATTGAAGATTGGGGATTGTGGTTCTAGGATTGGAGATTGATTATTGAGGATTGAAGATTGAGGATTGAGGATTGAGGATTGAGAATTGAGAATTGAGGATGAGGACTGAGGATTGAGGGTTGAGGGTTGAGGAATGAGGATTGAGGTTTGGGGATTGGGGATTGAGGATTAAGGATTGAGGATTGAGTATTGAAGATTGAGGTTTGAGGACTGAGGACTGAGGATTGAGGGCTGAGAATTGAGGATTGAGGATTGAGTATTGAAGATTGAGGATTGGGTATTGAGGATTGAAGAATGAGGATTGAGGATTGAGGATTGAGGATTGAGGATTGAAGATTGAGTATTGAGGTTTGACGTCTGACGATTGAGGGTTGAGGATTGAGGATTGAGGATTGAGGATTGAGGATTGAGGATTGAGGATTGATGATTGAGGATTGAAGATTGAGGATTGAGGATTGAGGATTGAGGATTGAGGATTGAAGATTGAAGATTGGGGACTGAGTGTTGAGGTTTGTGTGATGAGAATTGGTGTTCGTGGATAGAGATTTAAAGATTGCAGATTGAGTATTGAGTATTTAAAGCTGTGAATTGATGATATTCTATTGAGGATTGAGAATTGACAACTGATTGTTGAGGACTGAGGTCTGAAGGTTGAGGATTCAGGATTGAGGTTTCAGGATTGAGGTTTGAGGACTGAGGATTGAGGATTGAGGATTGAGGACTGAGGATTGAGGATTGAGGATTGAAGACTGAGGATTGGGTATTGCGGATTGAACATTGAGGATTGAGGATTGTGGATTGAGGATTGAGTATTGAGGATTGAGGACTGAAGACAGAATATTAATGATTGAAGATTGAGGATTGAGGATTGAGTGTTGTGGATTGAGGACGAGGACTGAGGGTTGAGTATTCATGTTTGAGGTCCGAGGATTGAGGATTGAGGATTGAGGATTGAGGATTGAAGATCGAATATTGATGATTGAAGATTGAGGATTGAGGGTGGAGGGTTGTGGATTGAGGACGAGGACTGAGGATTGAGTATTGATGTTTGAGGTCTGAGGATTGAGGATAGAGGATTGAGAATTGAGGATTGAGGATTGAGGATTGAAGATTGAGGATTGGTTATTGAGGATTGAAGAATGAGGACTGAGGGTTGAGGATTGAGGATTGAGGATTGAAGATTGAGTATTGAGGATTGAAGATTGAGGATTGAGAATTGAGGATTGAGGAATGAGGATTGAGGATTGCGGATTGAGGATTGAAGATTGAAGATTGAGGACTGAGGATTGAGGATTAAAGATTGAGTATTGAGGATTGAAGATTGAGGATTGATGATTGAGGATTGAGGATTGAGGATTGAGGATTGAGGATTGAGGATTGAGGATTGAGTATTCAAGATTGAAGATTGATGATTGAGGAATGAGGATTGAGGATTGAGTATTGGGGATTGAGGATTGAAGATTGAGGATTGAGGATTGAGGATTAAAGATTGAGTATTGAGGATTGAAGATTGAGAATTGAGGATTGAGGATTGAGGACTGAATATTGAATATTGATGATTTAAGATTGAGGATTGAGGATTGAGTGTTGTGGATTGAGGACAAGGACTGAGGGTTCAGTATTGATGTTTGAGGTCTGATTATTGAGAATTGAGGATTGAGAATTGAGGACTGAAGATTGAGTATTGAGGACTGAAGATTGAGGATTGATGATTGAGGATTGAGTATTGAGCATTGAGGATAGAGGATTGAAGATTGAGGATTGAGGATTGAGGATTGAGGATTAAAAATTGAGTATTGAGGATTGAAGATTGATGATTGACGATTGAGGATTGGGTATTGATGATTGAAGAATGAGGATTGAGGATTGAGGATTGAGGATTGAGGAATGAAGATTGAGGATTGAAGATTGATAATTGAGGATTGAAGTTTGAGTATTGAGGATTGAAGATTGTGGATTGAGGATTGAGTTTTGAGGATTGAGGGTTGAAGATTGAGGATTGGGGACTGAGTGTTGAGGGTTGAGTGATGAGAAATGATGTTTGTGGATAGAGATTTGAAGATTGCTGAGTATTGAAAACTCTGAATTGATGATATTTTATTGAGGATTGAGAATTGACAACTGATTGTTGAGGACTGAGGTCTGAAGGTTGAGGATTCAGGATTGAGGATTCAGGATTGAGGTATGAGGACAGAGGATTGAGGATTGAGGATTGAGGATTGAGGATTGAGGATTGAGGATTGAAGGTTGAGGATTGAGGATTGAGGATTGAAGATTGAATATTGATGATTGAAGATTGAGGATTGAGGATTGAGGATTGAGGATTGAGGATGATGGCTGAGGGTTGAGGATTGAGGTTTGAGGACTGAGGAATGAGGATTGAGGATTGAGAATTGAGGATTGGGGATTGAGTATTGAAGATTGAGGATTGGGTATTGAGGATTGAAGAATGAGGATTGAGGACTGAGGATTGAGGATTGAGGATTGAAGATTGAGTATTGAGGTGTGAAGACTGACGATTGAGGGTTGAGGATTGAGGATTGAGGATTGAGGATTGAGGATTGATGATTGAGTATTGAGGATTGAAGATTGAGGATTGAGGATTGAGGATTGAGGATTGAGGATTGAAGATTGAAGATTGGGGACTGAGTGTTGAGGGTTGAGTGATGAGAATTGGTGTTCGTGGATAGAGATTTAAAGATTGCAGATTGAGTATTGAGTATTGAAAACTGTGAATGGATGATATTCTATTGAGGATTGAGAATTGACAACTGATTCTTGAGGACTGAGGTCTTAAGATTGAGGATTCAGGATTGAGGTTTCAGGATTTGGGTTTGAGGACTGAGGATTGAGGATTGAGGATTGAGGACTGAGGATTGAGGATTGAGGACTGAGGATTGAGGATGATGGCTGAGGGTTTAGGATTGAGGTTTGAGGACTGAGGACTGAGGATTGAGGGCTGAGAATTGAGGATTGAGGATTGAGTATTGAAGATTGAGGATTGGGTATTGAGGATTGAAGAATGAGGATTGAGGATTGAGGATTGAAGATTGAGGATTGAAGATTGAGTATTGAGGTTTGACGTCTGACGATTGAGGGTTGAGGATTGAGGATTGAGGATTGAGGATTGAGGATTGAGGATTGAGGATTGATGATTGAGGATTGAAGATTGAGGATTGAGGATTGAGAATTGAGGATTGACGATTGAAGATTGAAGATTGGGGACTGAGTGTTGAGGGTTGTGTGATGAGAATTGGCGTTTGTGGATAGAGATTTAAAGATTGCAGATTGAGTATTGAGTATTTAAAGCTGTGAATTGATGATATTCTATTGAGGATTGAGAATTGACAACTGATTGTTGAGGACTGAGGTCTGAAGGTTGAGGATTCAGGATTGAGGTTTCAGGATTGAGGTTTGAGGACTGAGGATTGAGGATTGAGGATTCAGGACTGAGGATTGAGGATTGAGGATTGAAGATTGAGGATTGGGTATTGCGGATTGAACATTGAGGATTGAGAATTGTGGATTGAGGATTGAGTATTGAGGATTGAGGACTGAAGATAGAATATTAATGATTGAAGATTGAGGATTGAGGATTGAGTGTTGTGGATTGAGGACGAGGACTGAGGGTTGAGTATTCATGTTTGAGGACCGAGGATTGAGGATTGAGGATTGAGGATTGAGGATTGAAGATCGAATATTGATGATTGAAGATTGAGGATTGAGTGTGGAGGGTTGTGGTTTGAGGACGAGGACTGAGGATTGAGTATTGGTGTTTGAGGTCTGAGGATTGAGGATAGAGGATTGAGAATTGAGGATTGAGGATTGAGGATTGAAGACTGAGGATTGGTTATTGAGGATTGAAGAATGAGGACTGATGTTTGAGGATTGAGGATTGAGGATTGAAGATTGAGTATTGAGGATCGAAGATTGAGGATTGAGAATTGAGGATTGAGGATTGAGGAATGAGGATTGCGGATTGAGGATTGAAGATTGAAGATTGAGGACTGAGGATTGAGGATTAAAGATTGAGTATTGAGGATTGAAGATTGAGGATTGATGATTGAGGATTGAGTATTGAGGATTGAGGATTGAGGATTGAGGACTGAGGATTGAGGATTGAGTATTCAAGATTGAAGATTGATGATTGAGGAATGAGGATTGAGGATTGAGTATTGGGGATTGAGGATTGAAGATTGAGGATTGAGGATTGAGGATTGATGATTGAGGATTGAGTATTGAGCATTGAGGATTGAGGATTGAAGATTGAGTATTGAGGATTGAAAATTTAGGATTGAGGATTGAGGGTTGAGGATTGAGGGTTGAGCATTTGAGGATTGAGAATTGAGGACTGAAGATTGAGTATTGAGGATTGAAGATTGAGGATTGATGATTGAGGATTGAGTATTGAGCATTGAGGATTGAGGATTGAAGATTGAGTATTGAGGATTGAAAATTTAGGATTGAGGATTGAGGGTTGAGGATTGAGGGTTGAGCATTTGAGGATTGAGTATTGAGGATTGAGGATTGAATATTGAGGATTGAGGATTGAGGATTAAAGATTGAGTATTGAGGATTGAAGATTGAGGATTGATGATTGGGGATAGAGGATTGAGGATTGAGGATTGGGGATTGAGGATTAAAAATTGAGTATTGAGGATTGAAGATTGAGGATTGACGATTGAGGATTGGGTATTGAGGATTGAAGAATGTGGATTGAGGATTGAGGATTGAGGATTGAGGAATGAAGATTGAGGGTTGAGGATTGAGGATTGAGGATTGAAGACTGAGTATTGATGATTGAATATTGAGGATTGAGGATTGAGGGTTGAGGATTGAGGATTGAATATTGAGGATTTGGGTCTGAGTGTTGAGGGTTGAGTGATGAGAATTGATGTTTGTGGATAGAGATTTGAAGATTGCAGATTAAGCATCGCGTATGGAAAACTCTGAACTGAGGATATTCTAGTGAGGATTGAGGATTGACAACTGATTGTTGAAGACTGAGGGCTGAAGGTTGAGGATTCAGGATTGAGGATTCAGGATTGTGGTTTGAGGACCGAGGATTGAGGATTGAGGATTGAGGATTGAGGATTGAGGATTGAGGATTGGTGATTGAGGATTGAGGATTGAAGATTGAGGATTGCGTATTGCTGACTGAACATTGAGGATTGAGGATTGAGTGTTGAGGATTGAGGATTGACGACTGAAGATTGAATATTGATAATTGAAGATTGAGTATTGAGGATTGAGTGTTGTGGATTGAGGACGAGGACTGAGGGTTGAGTATTGATGTTTGAGGTCTGAGGATTGAGGAATGAAGATTGAGTTTTGAGGATTGAAGATTGAGGATTGAGTATTGGGGATTGAGGATTGAGGATTGAGGATGAGGATTGGGTATTGAAGATTGAGGATTGATGATTGAGGATTGAGGATTGAGGATTGAGGATTGAAGATTGAATATTGATGATTGAATATTGAGGACTGTGGATTGAGGGTTATGTATGGAGGACGAGGACTGAGGGTTGAATATTGATGTTTGAGGTCTGATGGTTAAGGATTGAGGATTGAGAATTGAGGATTGAGGATTGAGGATTGAAGATTGAGGATTGGGTATTGAGGATTGAAGAATGAGGATTGAGGATTGAGGTTTGAGGATTGAGGATTGAGGATTGAGGATTGAGGATTGAGGATTGAGGATTGAGGATTGAGGACTGAGGCTTGAGGATTGAGGATTGAGCATTGAGGATTGAAGATTGAGGATTGAGAACTGAGGATTGAGGATTGAGGATTGAAGATTAAGGATTGAGTGTTGAGGATTGTAGAATGAGGATTGAGGATTGAGTATTGAAGATTAAGGATTGATGATTGAGGAACGAGGATTGAGGATTGAGGATTGAGGACTGAGGATTGATGATTGAAGATTGAGTATTGGGTATTGAGGATTGAAGAATGAGGATTGAGGATTGAGGTTTGAGGATTGAGGATTGAGGATTGAGGATTGAGGATTGAAGGTTGAGGATTGGGTATTGAGGATTGAAGACTGAGGATTGAGGTTTGAGGATTGAGGATTGAAGGTTGAGTATTGAGGATTGAAGATTGAGGATTGAGGATTGAGGATTGAGGATTGAGGATTGAAGATTGAGTTTTGAGGATTGAAGATTGAGGATTGAGTATTGAGGATTGAGGATTGAGGATTGAGGGTGAGGATTGAGTATTGAAGATTGAGGATTGATGATTGGGGATTGAGGATTGAGGATTGAGGATTGAAGATTGAATATTGATGATTGAATATTGAGGACTGAGGATTGAGGGTTATGTATGGAGGACGAGGACTGAGGGTTGAATATTGATGTTTGAGGTCTGATGGTTAAGGATTGAGGATTGAGAATTGAGGATTGAGGATTGAGGATTGAAGATTGAGGATTGGGTATTGAGGATTGAAGAATGAGGATTGAGGATTGAGGTTTGAGGATTGAGGATTGAGGATTGAGGATTGAGGATTGAGGATTGAGGATTGAGGACTGAGGCTTGAGGATTGAGGATTGAGCATTGAGGATTGAAGATTGAGGATTGGGTATTGAGGTTTGAAGAATGAGGATTGAGGATTGAGGATTGAGGATTGAGGATTGAGGATTGAGGATCTAGGATTGGAGATTGATTACTGAGGATTGAAGATTGGGGATTGAGGATTGAGGATTGAGGATCTAGGACTGGAGATTGATTATTGAGGATGAAGATTGAGAATTGGGTATTGAGGTTTGAAGAATGAGAATTGAGGATTGAGGATTGAGGATTGAGGATTGAGGATCTAGGCTTGGAGATTGAATATTGAGGATTGAAGATTGGGGATTGAGGATTGAGGATTGAGTATCTAGGATTGGAGATTGATTATTGAGGATGAAGGTTGAGAATTGAGGATTGAGGATTGAGAATTGAGAATTGAGGATGAGGACTAAGGGTTGAGGATTGAGGGTTGTGAAATGAGGATTGGGGATTGAGGATTGAGGATTGAGGATTCAGGATTGAGGATTGAGGATTGGGTATTGAAGATTGAGTATTGATCACTGAGGATTGAGGATTGAGGATTGAGGTTTGAGGATTGAGGATTGAAGATTGAATGTTGAGGATTGGATATTCAGGATTGAGGATTGGCGATTGAGGATGGAGGATGAGGGCTGAGGGTTGAGGATTGAGGTTTCAGTATTGAATCCCGAGAATTCAGGATATTCTATTGAGTATCGAGAATTGAGGATTGATGGTTAGCATTGAGGAATGAGGATTGAGGATTGAGTGTTGAAGATTGAGGATTGATGATTGAAGATTGATGATTGGGGATTGAGGATTGAGGCATGAGTATTGAAGATTGAGGATTGGTGATTGAGGATTTAGGATTGAGGATTAGGGATTGAGGATTGAGCATTGAGGTTAGAGGACTGAGTGCTGAGGACTGAGGATTGAGGATTGAGGATTGATAATGAGGGCTGAGGGTGGAGGATTGAGGTTTGAGGACTGAGGACTGAGGATTGAGGATTGATAATTGAGGATTTAGGATTGAGGATTGATGATTGAGAATTGGGTATTGAGGATTGAAGGATGAGGATTGAGGACTGAGGATTGAGGATTGAGGATTGAGGATTGAAGGTTGAGGATTGGGTATTGAGGATTGAAGAGAGAGGATTGAGGATTGAGGATTGAGGATTGAAGATTGAGTATTGAGGATTGAAGATTGAGGATTGAGGATTGAGGATTGAGGATTGAGGATTGAAGATTGAGTTTTGAGGATTGAAGATTGAGGATTGAGTATTGAGGATTGAGGATTGAGGATTGAGGATGAGGATTTAGTATTGAAGATTGAGGATTGATGATTGAGGATTGAGGATTCAGGATTGAAGATTGAATATTGATGATTGAATATTGAGTACTGAGGATTGAGGGTTGTGTATGGAGGACGAGGACTGAGGGTTGAATATTGATGTTTGAGGTCTGATGGTTAAGGATTGAGGATTGAGAATTGAGCATTGAGGATTGAGGATTGAAGATTGAGGATTGGGTATTGAGGATTGAAGAATGAGGATTGAGGATTGAGGTTTGAGGATTGAGGATTGAGGATTGAAGATTGAGGATTGAGGATTGAGTATTGAGGATTGAGGATTGAGGATTGAGGATTGAGGATTGAGGATTGAAGATTGAGGATTGGGGTCTGAGGAGTGACGATTGAGGATTGAGGATTGAGGACTGAGAGTTGAGGATTGATGATTCAAGATTGAGTATTGAGGATTGTAGAATGAGGATTGAGGATTGAGGATTGAGGATTGAGGATTGAGGATTGAAGATTTAGTATTGAGGATTGAAGATAGAGGATTGAGAATTGAGGATTGAGGATTGAGGATTGAAGATTGAGGATTGAGTGTTGAGGATTGTAGAATGAGGATTGAGGATTGAGTATTGAAGATTAAGAATTGATGATTGACGAATGAGGATTGAGGATTGAGGATTGAGGATTGAGGATCTAGGATTGGAGATTGATTAATGAGGATTGAAGATTGGGGATTGAGGATTGAGGATTGAGGATCTAGGATTGGAGATTGATTATTGAGGATTGAAAGTTGCGAATTGAGGATTGAGGATTGAGAATTGAGAATTGAGTATGAGGACTGAGGGTTGAGGATTGAGTTTTGAGAAATGAGGATTGAGGATTGAGGATTGATGATTGAGGATTGAGGATTGAGGATTGAGGATTGAGTATTGAAGATTGAGTATTGATCACTGAGGATTGAGGATTGAGGATTGAGGATTGAGGATTGAGGGTTGAAGATTGAATATTGAGGATTGAAGATTCAGGATTGAGAATTGAGGATTGAGGATTGAGGATTGAAGATTGAGGATTGGGTATTGAGGATTGAAGAATGAGGATTGAGGATTGAGGATTGAGGATTAAGGATTGCAGACTGAGGATTGAGGTTTGAGGAATGAGGATTGAGGATTGAGGATTGAGGATTGAAGATTGAGTATTGAGGATTGAAGATTGAGGATTGAGGATTGAGGATTGAGGATTGAGGATTGAAGATTGAGTTTTGAGGATTGAAGATTGAGGATTGAGTATTGAGGATTGAGGATTGAGGATTGAGGATGAGGATTGAGTATTGAAGATTGAGGATTGATGATTGAGGATTGAGGATTGAGGATTGAAGATTGAATATTGATGATTGAATATTGAGGACTGAGGATTGAGGGTTGTGTATGGAGGACGAGGACTGAGGGTTGAATATTGATGTCTGAGGTCTGATGGTTAAGGATTGAGGATTGAGAATTGAGCATTGAGGATTGAGGATTGAAGATTGAGGATTGGGTATTGAGGATTGAAGAATGAGGATTGAGGATTGAGGTTTGAGGATTGAGGATTGAGGATTGAGGATTGAGGATTGAGGATTGAGGATTGAGGATTGAGTATTGAAGATTGAGGATTGATGATTGAGGATTGAGGATAGAGGATTGAAGATTGAATATTGATGATTGAATATTGAGGACTGAGGATTGAGGTTTGTGTATTGACGACGAGGACTGAGGGTTGAATATTGATGTTTGAGGTCTGAGGGTTAAGGATTGAGGATTGAGAATTGAGGATTGAGGATTGAGGATTGGAGATTGAGGATTGGGTATTGTGGATTGAAGAATGAGGATTGAGGATTGAGGTTTGAGGATTGAGGATTGCAGATTGAGTATTGAGGATTGAAGATTGAGGATTGAGGATTGAGGATTGAAGATTGAGGATTGAGGATTGAGGGTTGAGGATTGAGGGTTGAAGATTGAGTATTGAGGATTGAAGATTGAGGACTCAGGATTGAGTGCTGAGGATTGAGGTTTGAGGATTGAGGATTGAAGATTGAGAATTGAAGATTGAGTATTGAGGACTGAAGATTGACGATTGAGGATCAAGGATTGATGATTGATGATTGAGGATTGAAGATTCAGTATTGAGGATTGAAGGTTGAGGATTGTGGATTGAGGATCTAGGATTGAAGATTGATAATTGAGGATTGAAGATTGAGAATTCAGGATTGAGGATTGAGAATTGAGAATTGAGGATGAGGACTGAGGGTTGAGGAGTGAGGTTTGAGAAATGAGGATTGAGGATTGAGGATTGAGGATTGAGGATTGAGGATTGAGGATTCAGTATTGACGATTGAGTATTGATCACTGAGGATTGAGGATTGAGTATTGAGAATTGAAGATTGAATATAGAGGATCGAAGATTCAGCATTGAGGATTGAGTATTGAGGATGGAGGATGAGGGCTGAGGGCTGAGGATTGAGGTTTGGGTATTGAGTCCTGAGAATTCAGGATATTCTATTGAGTATTGAGAATTGAGCATTGATGGTTGAGTATTGAGGATTGAGGATTGAGGATTGAGGATACCATATTGAGTATTGTGGATTGAAGATTGAGGATTCAGGATTGAGGATTGAGGATTGAGGATTGAGGATTGAGGATTGAGGATTGAGGATTGAGCATTGAAAATTCAGGATTGGGAATTGAGGATTGAGGATTAAGGTTTGAGGATTGAGGATTGAAGATTGAATGTTGAGGATTGAATATTCAGGATTGAGGATTGGCGATTGAGGGTGGAGGATGAAGGCTGAGGGTTGAGGATTGAGGTTTCAGTATTGAATCCTGAGAATTCAGGATCTTCTATTGAGTATCGAGAATTGAGGATTGATGGTTAGCATTGAGGATTGAGGATTGAGGATTGAGTGTTGAAGATTGAGGATTGATGATTGAAGATTGAGGATTGGGGATTGAGGATTGAGGAATGAGTATTGAAGATTGAGGATTGGTGATTGAGGATTTAGGATTGAGGATTAAGGATTGAGGATTGAGCATTGAGGTTAGAGGACTGAGTGCTGAGGACTGAGGATTGAGGATTGAGGATTGATAATGAGGGCTGAGGGTTGAGGATTGAGGTTTGAGGACTGAGGACTGAGGATTGAGGATTGAGAATTGAGGATTTAGGATTGAGGATTGAAGATTGAGGATTGGGTATTGAGGATTGAAGAATGAGGATTGAGGATTGAGGCTTGAGGATTGAGGATTGAGGATAGAAGGTTGAGGATTGGGTATTGAGGATTGAAGACTGAGGATTGAGGATTGAGGATTGAGGATTGAAGATTGAGTATTGAGGATTGAAGATTGAGGATTGAGGATTGAGGATTGAGGATTGAGGATTGAAGATTGAGTTTTGAGGATTGAAGATTGAGGATTGAGTATTGAGGATTGAGGATTGAGGATTGAGGATGAGGATTTAGTATTGAAGATTGAGGATTGATGATTGAGGATTGAGGATTCAGGATTGAAGATTGAATATTGATGATTGAATATTGAGTACTGAGGATTGAGGGTTGTGTATGGAGGACGAGGACTGAGGGTTGAATATTGATGTTTGAGGTCTGATGGTTAAGGATTGAGGATTGAGAATTGAGCATTGAGGATTGAGGATTGAAGATTGAGGATTGGGTATTGAGGATTGAAGAATGAGGATTGAGGATTGAGGTTTGAGGATTGAGGATTGAGGATTGAGGATTGAGGATTGAGGATTGAGGATTGAGGATTGAGGATTGAGTATTGAAGATTGAGGATTGATGATTGAGGATTGAGGATAGAGGATTGAAGATTGAATATTGATGATTGAATATTGAGGACTGAGGATTGAGGGTTGTGTATTGAGGACGAGGACTGAGGGTTGAATATTGATGTTTGAGGTCTGAGGGTTAAGGATTGAGGATTGAGGATTGAGGATTGAGGATTGAGGGTTGAAGATTGAGTATTGAGGATTGAAGATTGATGATTCAGTATTGAGTACTGAGGATTGAGGATTGAGGATTGAGGATTGAATATTGAGAATTGAAGATTGAGTATTGAGGACTGAAGATTGACGATTGAGGATTAAGGATTGAGGATTGAGGATTGAGGATTGAAGATTCAGTATTGAGGATTGAAGGTTGAGGATTGTGGATTGAGGATCTAGGATTGGAGATTGATTATTGAAGATTGAAGATTGAGAATTCAGGATTGAGGATTGAGCATTGAAAATTGAGGATTGGGAATTGAGGATTGACGATTGAGGATTGAGTATTGAGGATTGAAGATTGAGTATAGATGATTGAAGATTGAGGGTTGAGGATTGAGGATTGAGAATGAGGGCTGAGGGCTGAGGATTGAGGTTTGAGTATAGAATCCTGAGAATTCAGGATATTCTATTGAGCATTGAGAATTTAGGATTGATGGTTGAGTATTGAGGATTGAGAATTGAGGATTGAGTATTGAGTATTGAAGATTGAGGATTGATGATTGAGCATTGAGGATTGAGTATTGAGGATTGACGCTTGAGGATTGAGTGTTGAGGATGTAGGATTGAAGAGAGAGGACTGAGTGTTGAGGATTGAGTGTTGAGAATTGATGCTTGAGGTTTGAGATTTGATTATTGAATATTCTGGATTGAGTATTGAACCATCAGAATTCAGGATGTTCTATAGAGTATTGAGAATTGAGGATTGATGGTTGAGTATTGAGGATTGATGGTTGAGGGTTGAGTGTTGAATATAGAGGATTGAGGATTGAGGATTGAGGATTGAGTATTGAAGATTGAGGAATGATGATTGAGGATTGAGGATTGAAGAATGAGGATTGAGGATTGAGGATTGAGGATTGAGTATTGAAGATTGAGGATTGATGATTGAGCATTGAGGATTGACTATTGAGGATTGACGCTTGAGGATTGAGGGTTGAGGATGTAGGATTGAAGAGAGAGGACTGAGTGTTGAGGATTGAGTGTTGAGAATTGATGCTTGAGGTTTGAGATTTGATTATTGAATATTCTGGATTGAGTATTGAACCATCAGAATTCAGGATGTTCTATAGAGTATTGAGAATTGAGGATTGATGGTTGAGTATTGAGGATTCATGGTTGAGGGTTGAGTGTTGAATATAGAGGATTGAGGATTGGAGATTGAGGATTGGGTATTGTGGATTGAAGAATGAGGATTGAGGATTGAGGTTTGAGGATTGACGATTGCAGATTGAGTATTGAGGATTGAAGATTGAGGATTGAGGATTGAGGATTGAAGATTGAGGATTGAGGATTGAGGGTTGAGGATTGAGGGTTGAAGATTGAGTATTGAGGATTGAAGATTGAGGACTCAGGATTGAGTGCTGCGGATTGAGGTTTGAGGATTGAGGATTGAAGATTGAGAATTGAAGATTGAGTATTGAGGACTGAAGATTGACGATTGAGGATCAAGGATTGATGATTGAGGATTGAGGATTGGAGATTCAGTATTGAGGATTGAAGGTTGAGGATTGTGGATTGAGGATCTAGGGTTGGAGATTGATTATTGAGGATTGAAGATTGAGAATTCAGGATTGAGGATTGAGAATTGAGAATTGAGGATGAGGACTGAGGGTTGAGGAGTGAGGTTTGAGAAATGAGGATTGAGGATTGAGGATTGAGGATTGAGGATTGAGGATTGAGGATTCAGTATTGACGATTGAGTATTGATCACTGAGGATTGAGGATTGAGTATTGAGAATTGAAGATTGAATATAGAGGATCGAAGATTCAGCATTGAGGATTGAGTATTGAGGATGGAGGATGAGGGCTGAGGGCTGAGGATTGAGGTTTGGGTATTGAATCCTGAGAATTCAGGATATTCTATTGAGTATTGAGAATTGAGCATTGATGGTTGAGTATTGAGGATTGAGGATTGAGGATTGAGGATAGCATATTGAGTATTGTGGATTGAAGATTGAGGATTCAGGATTGAGGATTGAGGATTGAGGATTGAGGATCGAGGATTGAGGATTGAGGATTGAGGATTGAGGATTGAGCATTGAAAATTCAGGATTGGGAATTGAGGATTGACGATTGAGGATTGAGTATTGAGGATTGAAGATTGAGTATTGATGATTGAAGATTGAGGATTGAGGATTGAGGGTTGAGGATTGAGGACGAGGACTGACGGTTGAGGATTGAGGTGTGAGGATTGAGGATTGAGGATTGAGGATCTAGGATTGGAGATTGATTAATGAGGATTGAAGATTGGGGATTGAGGATTGAGGATTGAGGATCTAGGATTGGAGATTGATTATTGAGGATTGAAAGTTGCGAATTGAGGATTGAGGATTGAGAATTGAGAATTGAGTATGAGGACTGAGGGTTGAGGATTGAGTTTTGAGAAATGAGGATTGAGGATTGAGGATTGATGATTGAGGATTGAGGATTGAGGATTGAGGATTGAGTATTGAAGATTGAGTATTGATCACTGAGGATTGAGGATTGAGGATTGAGGATTGAGGATTGAGGGTTGAAGATTGAATATTGAGGATTGAAGATTCAGGATTGAGAATTGAGGATTGAGGATTGAGGATTGAAGATTGAGGATTGGGTATTGAGGATTGAAGAATGAGGATTGAGGATTGAGGATTGAGGATTAAGGATTGCAGACTGAGGATTGAGGTTTGAGGAATGAGGATTGAGGATTGAGGATTGAGGATTGAAGATTGAGTATTGAGGATTGAAGATTGAGGATTGAGGATTGAGGATTGAGGATTGAGGATTGAAGATTGAGTTTTGAGGATTGAAGATTGAGGATTGAGTATTGAGGATTGAGGATTGAGGATTGAGGATGAGGATTGAGTATTGAAGATTGAGGATTGATGATTGAGGATTGAGGATTGAGGATTGAAGATTGAATATTGATGATTGAATATTGAGGACTGAGGATTGAGGGTTGTGTATGGAGGACGAGGACTGAGGGTTGAATATTGATGTTTGAGGTCTGATGGTTAAGGATTGAGGATTGAGAATTGAGCATTGAGGATTGAGGATTGAAGATTGAGGATTGGGTATTGAGGATTGAAGAATGAGGATTGAGGATTGAGGTTTGAGGATTGAGGATTGAGGATTGAGGATTGAGGATTGAGGATTGAGGATTGAGGATTGAGTATTGAAGATTGAGGATTGAGGATTGATGATTGAGGATTGAGGATAGAGGATTGAAGATTGAATATTGATGATTGAATATTGAGGACTGAGGATTGAGGGTTGTGTATTGAGGACGAGGACTGAGGGTTGAATATTGATGTTTGAGGTCTGAGGGTTAAGGATTGAGGATTGAGGATTGAGGATTGAGGATTGAGGGTTGAAGATTGAGTATTGAGGATTGAAGATTGATGATTCAGGATTGAGTACTGAGGATTGAGGATTGAGGATTGAGGATTGAGGATTGAGTGTTGAAGATTGAGTATTGAGGATTGAAGATTGAGGATTGAGGATTGAGGATTGAGGATTGAGGATTGAAGGTTGTGTATTGAGGATTGAAGATTGAGGATTGAGTATTGAGGAATGAGGATTGAGGATTGAGGATTGAGGATTGAGTATTGAAGATTGAGGATTGATCATTGAGGACTGAGGATTGAGGATTGAAGATTGAATATTGATGATTGAATATTGAGGACTGAGGATTGAGGTTTGTGTATTGACGACGAGGACTGAGGGTTGAATATTGATGTTTGAGGTCTGAGGGTTAAGGATTGAGGATTGAGAATTGAGGATTGAGGATTGAGGATTGGAGATTGAGGATTGGGTATTGTGGATTGAAGAATGAGGATTGAGGATTGAGGTTTGAGGATTGAGGATTGCAGATTGAGTATTGAGGATTGAAGATTGAGGATTGAGGATTGAGGATTGAAGATTGAGGATTGAGGATTGAGGGTTGAGGATTGAGGGTTGAAGATTGAGTATTGAGGATTGAAGATTGAGGACTCAGGATTGAGTGCTGAGGATTGAGGTTTGAGGATTGAGGATTGAAGATTGAGAATTGAAGATTGAGTATTGAGGACTGAAGATTGACGATTGAGGATCAAGGATTGATGATTGATGATTGAGGATTGAAGATTCAGTATTGAGGATTGAAGGTTGAGGATTGTGGATTGAGGATCTAGGATTGGAGATTGATTATTGAGGATTGAAGATTGAGAATTCAGGATTGAGGATTGAGAATTGAGAATTGAGGATGAGGACTGAGGGTTGAGGAGTGAGGTTTGAGAAATGAGGATTGAGGATTGAGGATTGAGGATTGAGGATTGAGGATTGAGGATTCAGTATTGACGATTGAGTATTGATCACTGAGGATTGAGGATTGAGTATTGAGAATTGAAGATTGAATATAGAGGATCGAAGATTCAGCATTGAGGATTGAGTATTGAGGATGGAGGATGATGGCTGAGGGCTGAGGATTGAGGTTTGGGTATTGAGTCCTGAGAATTCAGGATATTCTATTGAATATTGAGAATTGAGCATTGATGGTTGAGTATTGAGGATTGAGGATTGAGGATTGAGGATACCATATTGAGTATTGTGGATTGAAGATTGAGGATTCAGGATTGAGGATTGAGGATTGAGGATTGAGGATTGAGGATTGAGGATTGAGGATTGAGCATTGAAAATTCAGGATTGGGAATTGAGGATTGAGGATTAAGGTTTGAGGATTGAGGATTGAAGATTGAATGTTGAGGATTGAATATTCAGGATTGAGGATTGGCGATTGAGGGTGGAGGATGAAGGCTGAGGGTTGAGGATTGAGGTTTCAGTATTGAATCCTGAGAATTCAGGATCTTCTATTGAGTATCGAGAATTGAGGATTGATGGTTAGCATTGAGGATTGAGGATTGAGGATTGAGTGTTGAAGATTGAGGATTGATGATTGAAGATTGAGGATTGGGGATTGAGGATTGAGGAATGAGTATTGAAGATTGAGGATTGGTGATTGAGGATTTAGGATTGAGGATTAAGGATTGAGGATTGAGCATTGAGGTTAGAGGACTGAGTGCTGAGGACTGAGGATTGAGGATTGAGGATTGATAATGAGGGCTGAGGGTTGAGGATTGAGGTTTGAGGACTGAGGACTGAGGATTGAGGATTGAGAATTGAGGTTTAGGATTGAGGATTGAAGATTGAGGATTGGGTATTGAGGATTGAAGAATGAGGATTGAGGATTGAGGCTTGAGGATTGAGGATTGAGGATTGAAGGTTGAGGATTGGGTATTGAGGATTGAAGACTGAGGATTGAGGATTGAGGATTGAGGATTGAAGATTGAGTATTGAGGATTGAAGATTGAGGATTGAGGATTGAGGATTGAGGATTGAGGATTGAAGATTGAGTTTTGAGGATTGAAGATTGAGGATTGAGTATTGAGGATTGAGGATTGAGGATTGAGGATGAGGATTTAGTATTGAAGATTGAGGATTGATGATTGAGGATTGAGGATTCAGGATTGAAGATTGAATATTGATGATTGAATATTGAGTACTGAGGATTGAGGGTTGTGTATGGAGGACGAGGACTGAGGGTTGAATATTGATGTTTGAGGTCTGATGGTTAAGGATTGAGGATTGAGAATTGAGCATTGAGGATTGAGGATTGAAGATTGAGGATTGGGTATTGAGGATTGAAGAATGAGGATTGAGGATTGAGGTTTGAGGATTGAGGATTGAGGATTGAGGATTGAGGATTGAGGATTGAGGATTGAGGATTGAGTATTGAAGATTGAGGATTGATGATTGAGGATTGAGGATAGAGGATTGAAGATTGAATATTGATGATTGAATATTGAGGACTGAGGATTGAGGGTTGTGTATTGAGGACGAGGACTGAGGGTTGAATATTGATGTTTGAGGTCTGAGGGTTAAGGATTGAGGATTGAGGATTGAGGATTGAGGATTGAGGGTTGAAGATTGAGTATTGAGGATTGAAGATTGATGATTCAGTATTGAGTACTGAGGATTGAGGATTGAGGATTGAGGATTGAATATTGAGAATTGAAGATTGAGTATTGAGGACTGAAGATTGACGATTGAGGATTAAGGATTGAGGATTGAGGATTGAGGATTGAAGATTCAGTATTGTGGATTGAAGGTTGAGGATTGTGGATTGAGGATCTAGGATTGGAGATTGATTATTGAAGATTGAAGATTGAGAATTCAGGATTGAGGATTGAGCATTGAAAATTGAGGATTGGGAATTGAGGATTGACGATTGAGGATTGAGTATTGAGGATTGAAGATTGAGTATAGATGATTGAAGATTGAGGGTTGAGGATTGAGGATTGAGAATGAGGGCTGAGGGCTGAGGATTGAGGTTTGAGTATAGAATCCTGAGAATTCAGGATATTCTATTGAGCATTGAGAATTTAGGATTGATGGTTGAGTATTGAGGATTGAGAATTGAGGATTGAGTATTGAGTATTGAAGATTGAGGATTGATGATTGAGCATTGAGGATTGAGTATTGAGGATTGACGCTTGAGGATTGAGGGTTGAGGATGTAGGATTGAAGAGAGAGGACTGAGTGTTGAGGATTGAGTGTTGAGAATTGATGCTTGAGGTTTGAGATTTGATTATTGAATATTCTGGATTGAGTATTGAACCATCAGAATTCAGGATGTTCTATAGAGTATTGAGAATTGAGGATTGATGGTTGAGTATTGAGGATTGATGGTTGAGGGTTGAGTGTTGAATATAGAGGATTGAGGATTGAGGATTGAGGATTGAGTATTGAAGATTGAGGAATGATGATTGAGGATTGAGGATTGAAGAATGAGGATTGAGGATTGAGGATTGAGGATTGAGTATTGAAGATTGAGGATTGATGATTGAGCATTGAGGATTGACTATTGAGGATTGACGCTTGAGGATTGAGGGTTGAGGATGTAGGATTGAAGAGAGAGGACTGAGTGTTGAGGATTGAGTGTTGAGAATTGATGCTTGAGGTTTGAGATTTGATTACTGAATATTCTGGATTGAGTATTGAACCATCAGAATTCAGGATGTTCTATAGAGTATTGAGAATTGAGGATTGATGGTTGAGTATTGAGGATTCATGGTTGAGGGTTGAGTGTTGAATATAGAGGATTGAGGATTGGAGATTGAGGATTGGGTATTGTGGATTGAAGAATGAGGATTGAGGATTGAGGTTTGAGGATTGACGATTGCAGATTGAGTATTGAGGATTGAAGATTGAGGATTGAGGATTGAGGATTGAAGATTGAGGATTGAGGATTGAGGGTTGAGGATTGAGGGTTGAAGATTGAGTATTGAGGATTGAAGATTGAGGACTCAGGATTGAGTGCTGCGGATTGAGGTTTGAGGATTGAGGATTGAAGATTGAGAATTGAAGATTGAGTATTGAGGACTGAAGATTGACGATTGAGGATCAAGGATTGATGATTGAGGATTGAGGATTGAAGATTCAGTATTGAGGATTGAAGGTTGAGGATTGTGGATTGAGGATCTAGGATTGGAGATTGATTATTGAGGATTGAAGATTGAGAATTCAGGATTGAGGATTGAGAATTGAGAATTGAGGATGAGGACTGAGGGTTGAGGAGTGAGGTTTGAGAAATGAGGATTGAGGATTGAGGATTGAGGATTGAGGATTGAAGATTGAGGACTCAGGATTGAGTGCTGCGGATTGAGGTTTGAGGATTGAGGATTGAGTATTGAGAATTGAAGATTGAATATAGAGGATCGAAGATTCAGCATTGAGGATTGAGTATTGAGGATGGAGGATGAGGGCTGAGGGCTGAGGATTGAGGTTTGGGTATTGAATCCTGAGAATTCAGGATATTCTATTGAGTATTGAGAATTGAGCATTGATGGTTGAGTATTGAGGATTGAGGATTGAGGATTGAGGATTGAGGATAGCATATTGAGTATTGTGGATTGAAGATTGAGGATTCAGGATTGAGGATTGAGGATTGAGGATTGAGGATTGAGGATTGAGGATTGAGGATTGAGGATTGAGGATTGAGGATTGAGCATTGAAAATTCAGGATTGGGAATTGAGGATTGACGATTGAGGATTGAGTATTGAGGATTGAAGATTGAGTATTGATGATTGAAGATTGAGGATTGAGGATTGAGGGTTGAGGATTGAGGACGAGGACTGACGGTTGAGGATTGAGGTGTGAGGATTGAGGATTGAGGATTGAGGATCTAGGATTGGAGATTGATTAATGAGGATTGAAGATTGGGGATTGAGGATTGAGGATTGAGGATCTAGGATTGGAGATTGATTATTGAGGATTGAAAGTTGCGAATTGAGGATTGAGGATTGAGAATTGAGAATTGAGTATGAGGACTGAGGGTTGAGGATTGAGTTTTGAGAAATGAGGATTGAGGATTGAGGATTGAGGATTGAGGATTGAGGATTGAGGATTGAGGATTGAGTATTGAAGATTGAGTATTGATCACTGAGGATTGAGGATTGAGGATTGAGGATTGAGGATTGAGGACTGAATATTGAATATTGATGATTGAATATTGAGGATTGAGGATTGAGTGTTGTGGACTGAGGTCAAGGACTGAGGGTTCAGTATTGATGTTTGAGGTCTGAGGATTGAGGATTGAGGATTGAGAATTGAGGACTGAAGATTGAGTATCGAGGATTGAAGATTGAGGATTGAGGATTGAGGGTTGGGTATTGAGGATTGAGGATTGAGGATTGAGGATTGAGGATTGAGAATTGAGGATTGAGGTTTGAGGATTGAAGATTGAGGATTGGGTATTGAGGATTGAAGAATGAGGACTGAGGATTGAGGATAGAGGATTGAGGATTGAAGATTGAGTATTGAGGATTGAAGATTTAGGATTGAGGATTGAGGATTGAGGATTGAGGATTGAGTATTGAGGATTGAGGATTGAGGATTGAGGATTGAGGATTGAGGATTGAGGATTGAGAATTGAGGATTGAATATTGAGGATTGAGGATTGAGGACTAAAGATTGAGTATTGAGGATTGAAGATTGAGGATTGATGATTGGGGATTGAGGATTGAGGATTGAGGATTGGGGATTGAGGATTGAGTATTGAGGATTGAGGATTAAAAATTGAGTATTGAGGATTGAAGGTTGAGGATTGACGATTGAGGATTGGGTATTGGGGATTGAAGAATGTGGATTGAGGATTGAGGATTGAGGATTGAGGATTGAAGATTGAGTATTGAGGATTGAAGATTGAGGATTGAGGATTGAGGATTGAGGATTGAGGATTGAGGATTGAGGATTGAGGATTGAATATTGAATATTCATGATTGAAGGTTGAGGATTGAGGATTGAGTGTTGTGGATTGAGGTCAAGGACTGAGTGTTCAGTATTGATGTTTGAGGTCTGAGGATTGAGGATTGAGGATTGAGAATTGAGGACTGAAGGTTGAGTATTGAGGATTGAAGATTGAGGATTGAGGACTGAGGATTGGGTATTGAGGATTGAGGATTGAGGATTGAGGATTGAGGATTGAGAATTGAGGATTGAGGTTTGAGGATTGAAGATTGAGGATTGGGTATTGAGGATTGAAGAATGAGGACTGAGGTTTGAGGATAGAGGATTGAGGATTGAAGATTGAGTATTGAGGATTGAAGATTTAGGATTGAGGATTGAGGATTGAGGATTGCGTATTGCTGACTGAACATTGAGGATTGAGGATTGAGTGTTGAGGATTGAGGATTGACGACAGAAGATTGAATATTGATAATTGAAGATTGAGTATTGAGGATTGAGGGTTGTGGATTGAGGACGAGGACTGAGGGTTGAGTATTGATGTTTGAGGTCTGAGGATTGAGGATTGAGGATTGAGAGTTGAGGATTGAGTATTGAGGATTGAGGATTGAAGATTGAGGATTGAGGATTGAGGATTTAAGATTGAGTATTGAGGATTGAAAATTGAGAATTGAGGATTGAGGATTGAGGACTGAGGATTGAGGATTGAAGATTGAGGATTGGTTATTGAGGATTGAAGAATGAGGTCTGTGGGTTGAGGATTGAAGATTGAGGATTGGTTATTGAGGATTGAAGAATGGGGTCTGTGGGTTGAGGATTGAGGATTGAGGATTGAAGATTGAGTATTGAGGATTGAAGATTGAGGATTGAGGATTGAGTATTGAGAATTGAGGATTGAGGTTTGAGGATTGAAGATTGAGGATTGGGTATTGAGGATTGAAGAGCGAGGACTGAGGATTGAGGATAGAGGATTGAGGATTGAAGATTGAGTATTGAGGGTTGAAGATTTAGGATTGAGGATTGAGGATTGAGGATTGAGGATTGAGGATTGAGGATTGAGGATTGATGATTGAGGATTGAATATTGAGGATTGAGGATTGAGGATTAAAGATTGAGTATTGAGGATTGAAGGTTGAGTATTGATGATTAGGGATTGAGGATTGAGGATTGAGGATTGGGGATTGAGGATTGAGTCTTGAGGATTGAGGATTAAAAATTGAGTATTGAGGATTGAAGATTGAGGGTTGACGATTGAGGATTGCGTATTGAGGATTGTAGAATGTGGATTGAGGAATGAGGATTGAGGATTGAGGATTGAGGATTGAATATTGAGGATTGAGTATTGAGGATTAAAGATTGAGTATTGAGGATTGAAGGTTGAGTATTGATGATTAGGGATTGAGGATTGATGATTGAGTATTGGGGATTGAGGATTGAGTATTGAGGATTGAGGATTAAAAATTGAGTATTGAGGATTCAACATTGAGGGTTGACGATTGAGGATTGGGTATTGAGGGTTGAAGAATGTGGATTGAGGATTGAGGATTGAGGATTGAGGATTGAAGATTGAGTATTGAGGATTGAAGATTGAGGATTGAGGATTGAGAATTGAGGATTGAGGATTGATGATTGAGGATTGAAGATTGAGTATTGAGGATTGAAGATTGAGGATTGAGGATTGAGGATTGATGATTGAGGATTGAAGATTGAGTATTGAGGATTGAAGATTGAGGATTGAGGATTGAGGATTGAGGATTGACGATTGAATATTGATGATTGGTGACTGAGTGTTGAGGGTTGAGTGATGAGAATTGGTGTTTGTGGAAAGAGATATAAAGATTACAGATTCAGTATAGAGTATTGAAAACTGTGAATTGATGATATTCTATTGAGGATTGAGAATTTACAACTGATTGTTGAGGATTCAGGATTGAGGAATCAGGATTGAGGTTTGAGGACTGAGGATTGAGGATTGAGGATTGGGGATTGAGGATTGAGGATTGAGGATTGAAGATTGAGGATTGGGTATTGCGGATTGAACATTGAGGATTGAGGATTGAGGATTGAGGATTGAGGATTGAGGATTGAGGACTGAATATTGAATATTGATGATTGAAGATTGAGGATTGAGGATTGAGGATTGAGTGTTGTGGATTGAGGTCAAGGACTGAGGGTTCAGTATTGATGTTTGAGGTCTGAGGATTGAGGATTGAGGATTGAGAATTGAGGACTGAAGGTTGAGTATTGAGGATTGAAGATTGAGGATTGAGGATTGAGGATTGGGTATTGAGGATTGAGGTTTGAGGATTGAGGATTGAGGATTGAGTATTGAAGATTGAGTATTGAGGATTGAAGATTTAGGATTGAGTATTGAGGATTGAGGATTGAGGGTTGAGGATTTGAGGATTGAGTATTGAGGATAGACGATTGAATATTGAGGATTGAGGATTGAGGATTAAAGATTGAGTATTGAGGATTGAAGATTGAGGATTGATGATTGGGGATTGAGGATTGAGGATTGAGCATTGGGGATTGAGGATTGAGTATTGAGGATTGAGGATTAAAAATTGAGTATTGAGGATTGAAGATTGAGGATTGACGATTGAGGATTGGGTATTGAGGATTGAAGAATGTGGATTGAGGATTGAGGATTGAGGATTGAGGAATGAAGATTGAGGGTTCAGGATTGAGGATTGAGAATTGAAGACTGAGTATTGATGATTGAATATTGAGGATTGAGGATTGAGGGTTGAGGATTGAGGATTGAATATTGAGGATTTACGTCTGAGTGCTGAGGGTTGAGTGATGAGAATTGATGTTTGTGGATATAGATTTGAAGATTGCAGATTGAGCATCGCGTATGGAAAACTCTGAACTGAGGATATTCTAGTGAGGATTGAGGATTGACAACTGATTGTTGAAGACTGAGCGCTGAAGATTGAGGATTCAGGATTGAGGATTCAGGATTGTGGTTTGAGGACCGAGGATTGAGGATTGAGGATTGAGGATTGAGGATTGAGGATTGAGGATTGAGGATTGAGGATTGGGGATTGAGGATTGAGGATTGAGGATTGCAGATTGATGATTGGGTATTGCGGATTGAACATTGAGGATTGAGTATTGAGGATTGAGGATTGAGGATTGAGGATTGAGTATTGAGGATTGAAGATTGAGGATTGAGGATTGAGGATTGAAGATTGAGGATTGGGTATTGAGGATTGAAGGATGAGGATTGAGGATTGAGGATTGAGGATTGAGGATTGAAGATTGAGTATTGAGGTTTGAAGGCTGACGATTGAGGGTTGAGGATTGAGGATTGAGGATTGAGGACTGAGGATTGAGGATTCATGATTGAGTATTGAGGATTGAAGATTGAGAATTGAGGATTGAGGATTGAGGATTGAGGATTGAGGATTGAGGATTGAGGATTGTGGACTGAGTGTTGAGGTTTGATTGATGAGAATTGATGTTTGTGGATAGAGATTTAATGATTACAGATTCAGCATAGAGTATTGAAAACTGTGAATTGATGATATTCTATTGAGGATTGAGAATTGACAACTGATTGTTGAGGACTGAGGTCCGAAGGTTGAGGATTCAGGATTGAGGATTCAGGATTGAGGTTTGAGGACTGAGGATTGAGGATTGAGGAACGAGAATTGAGGACTGAAGGTTGAGTATTGAGGATTGAAGATTGAGGATTGAAGATTGAGGATTGGTTATTGAGGATTGAAGAATGAGGTCTGAGGGTTGAGGATTGAGGATTGAGGATTGAAGATTGAGTATTGAGTATTGAAGATTGAGGATTGAGGATTGAGGATTGGGTATTGAGGATTGAAGAATGTGGATTGAGGATTGAGGATTGAGGATTGAGGATTGATGATTGAGGATTGAAGATTGAGTATTGAGGATTGAAGATTGAGGATTGAGGATTGAGGATTGATGATTGAGGATTGAAGATTGAGTATTGAGGATTGAAGATTGAGGATTGAGGATTGAGGATTGAGGATTGACGATTGAATATTGATGATTGGTGACTGAGTGTTGAGGGTTGAGTGATGAGAATTGGTGTTTGTGGAAAGAGATATAAAGATTACAGATTCAGTATAGAGTATTGAAAACTGTGAATTGATGATATTCTATTGAGGATTGAGAATTTACAACTGATTGTTGAGGATTCAGGATTGAGGAATCAGGATTGAGGTTTGAGGACTGAGGATTGAGGATTGAGGATTGGGGATTGAGGATTGAGGATTGAGGATTGAAGATTGAGGATTGGGTATTGCGGATTGAACATTGAGGATTGAGGATTGAGGATTGAGGATTGAGGATTGAGGATTGAGGACTGAATATTGAATATTGATGATTGAAGATTGAGGATTGAGGATTGAGGATTGAGTGTTGTGGATTGAGGTCAAGGACTGAGGGTTCAGTATTGATGTTTGAGGTCTGAGGATTGAGGATTGAGGATTGAGAATTGAGGACTGAAGGTTGAGTATTGAGGATTGAAGATTGAGGATTGAGGATTGAGGATTGGGTATTGAGGATTGAGGTTTGAGGATTGAGGATTGAGGATTGAGTATTGAAGATTGAGTATTGAGGATTGAAGATTTAGGATTGAGTATTGAGGATTGAGGATTGAGGGTTGAGGATTTGAGGATTGAGTATTGAGGATAGACGATTGAATATTGAGGATTGAGGATTGAGGATTAAAGATTGAGTATTGAGGATTGAAGATTGAGGATTGATGATTGGGGATTGAGGATTGAGGATTGAGCATTGGGGATTGAGGATTGAGTATTGAGGATTGAGGATTAAAAATTGAGTATTGAGGATTGAAGATTGAGGATTGACGATTGAGGATTGGGTATTGAGGATTGAAGAATGTGGATTGAGGATTGAGGATTGAGGATTGAGGAATGAAGATTGAGGGTTCAGGATTGAGGATTGAGAATTGAAGACTGAGTATTGATGATTGAATATTGAGGATTGAGGATTGAGGGTTGAGGATTGAGGATTGAATATTGAGGATTTACGTCTGAGTGCTGAGGGTTGAGTGATGAGAATTGATGTTTGTGGATATAGATTTGAAGATTGCAGATTGAGCATCGCGTATGGAAAACTCTGAACTGAGGATATTCTAGTGAGGATTGAGGATTGACAACTGATTGTTGAAGACTGAGCGCTGAAGATTGAGGATTCAGGATTGAGGATTCAGGATTGTGGTTTGAGGACCGAGGATTGAGGATTGAGGATTGAGGATTGAGGATTGAGGATTGAGGATTGAGGATTGAGGATTGGGGATTGAGGATTGAGGATTGAGGATTGCAGATTGATGATTGGGTATTGCGGATTGAACATTGAGGATTGAGTATTGAGGATTGAGGATTGAGGATTGAGGATTGAGTATTGAGGATTGAAGATTGAGGATTGAGGATTGAGGATTGAAGATTGAGGATTGGGTATTGAGGATTGAAGGATGAGGATTGAGGATTGAGGATTGAGGATTGAGGATTGAAGATTGAGTATTGAGGTTTGAAGGCTGACGATTGAGGGTTGAGGATTGAGGATTGAGGATTGAGGACTGAGGATTGAGGATTCATGATTGAGTATTGAGGATTGAAGATTGAGAATTGAGGATTGAGGATTGAGGATTGAGGATTGAGGATTGAGGATTGAGGATTGTGGACTGAGTGTTGAGGTTTGATTGATGAGAATTGATGTTTGTGGATAGAGATTTAATGATTACAGATTCAGCATAGAGTATTGAAAACTGTGAATTGATGATATTCTATTGAGGATTGAGAATTGACAACTGATTGTTGAGGACTGAGGTCCGAAGGTTGAGGATTCAGGATTGAGGATTCAGGATTGAGGTTTGAGGACTGAGGATTGAGGATTGAGGAACGAGAATTGAGGACTGAAGGTTGAGTATTGAGGATTGAAGATTGAGGATTGAAGATTGAGGATTGGTTATTGAGGATTGAAGAATGAGGTCTGAGGGTTGAGGATTGAGGATTGAGGATTGAAGATTGAGTATTGAGTATTGAAGATTGAGGATTGAGGATTGAGGATTGGGTATTGAGGATTGAAGAATGTGGATTGAGGATTGAGGATTGAGGATTGAGGAATGAAGATTGAGGGTTGAGGATTGAGGATTGAGGATTGAAGACTGAGTATTGATGATTGAATATTGAGGATTGAGGATTGAGGGATGAGGATTGAGGATTGAATATTGAGGATTTGGGTCTGAGTGTTGAGGGTTGAGTGATGAGAATTGATGTTTGTGGATAGAGATTTGAAGATTGCAGATTCAGCATCGCGTATGGGAAACTCTGAACTGAGGATATTCTAGTGAGGATTGAGGATTGACAACTGATTGTTGAAGACTGAGGGCTGAAGATTGAGGATTCAGGATTGAGGATTCAGGATTGTGGTTTGAGGACCGAGGATTGAGGATTGAGGATTGAGGATTGAGGATCGAGAATTGAGGACTGAAGGTTGAGTATTGAGGATTGAAGATTGAGGATTGAAGATTTAGGATTGAGTATTGAGGATTGAGGATTGAGGGTTGAGGATTTGAGGATTGAGTATTGAGGATAGACGATTGAATATTGAGGATTGAGGATTGAGGATTAAAGATTGAGTATTGAGGATTGAAGATTGAGGATTGATGATTGGGGATTGAGGATTGAGGATTGAGCATTGGGGATTGAGGATTGAGTATTGAGGATTGAGGATTAAAAATTGAGTATTGAGAATTGAAAATTGAGAATTGAGGATTGAGGATTGAGGATTGAGGATTGAGGATTGAGGATTGAGGATTGAGGATTGAGGATTGGGGATTGAGGATTGAGGATTGAGGATTGCAGATTGAGGATTGGGTATTGCGGATTGAACATTGAGGATTGAGTATTGAGGATTGAGGATTGAGGATTGAGGATTGAGTATTGAGGATTGAAGATTGAGGATTGAGGATTGAGGATTGAAGATTGAGGATTGGGTATTGAGGATTGAAGGATGAGGATTGAGGATTGAGGATTGAGGATTGAGGATTGAAGATTGAGTATTGAGGTTTGAAGGCTGACGATTGAGGGTTGAGGATTGAGGATTGAGGATTGAGGATTGAGGATTGAGGATTCATGATTGAGTATTGAGGATTGAAGATTGAGAATTGAGGATTGAGGATTGAGGATTGAGGATTGAGGATTGAGGATTGAGGATTGTGGACTGAGTGTTGAGGTTTGATTGATGAGAATTGATGTTTGTGGATAGAGATTTAATGATTACAGATTCAGCATAGAGTATTGAAAACTGTGAATTGATGATATTCTATTGAGGATTGAGAATTGACAACTGATTGTTGAGGACTGAGGTCTGAAGGTTGAGGATTCAGGATTGAGGTTTCAGGATTGAGGTTTGAGGACTGAGGATTGAGGATTGAGGATTCAGGACTGAGGATTGAGGATTGAGGATTGAAGATTGAGGATTGGGTATTGCGGATTGAACATTGAGGATTGAGAATTGTGGATTGAGGATTGAGTATTGAGGATTGAGGACTGAAGATAGAATATTAATGATTGAAGATTGAGGATTGAGGATTGAGTGTTGTGGATTGAGGACGAGGACTGAGGGTTGAGTATTCATGTTTGAGGACCGAGGATTGAGGATTGAGGATTGAGGATTGAATATTGAGGATTGAGGATTGAGGATTAAAGATTGAGTATTGAGGATTGAAGATTGAGGATTGATGATTGGGGATTGAGGATTGAGGATTGAGGATTGGGGATTGAGGATTGAGTATTGAGGATTGAGGATTAAAAATTGAGTATTGAGGATTGAAGATTGAGGATTGACGATTGAGGATTGGGTATTGAAGATTGAAGAATGTGGATTGAGGATTGAGGATTGAGGATTGAGGAATGAAGATTGAGGGTTGAGGATTGAGGATTGAGGATTGAAGACTGAGTATTGATGATTGAATATTGAGGATTGAGGATTGAATATTGAGGATTTGGGTCTGAGTGTTGAGGGATGAGTGATGAGAATTGATGTTTGTGGATAGAGATTTGAAGATTGCAGATTGAGCATCGCGTATGGAAAACTCTGAACTGAGGATATTCTAGTGAGGATTGAGGATCGACAACTGATTGTTGAAGACTGAGGGCTGAAGATTGAGGATTCAGGATTGAGGATTCAGGATTGTGGTTTGAGGACCGAGGATTGAGGATTGAGGATTGAGGATTGAGGATTGAGGATTGAGGATTGGTGATTGAGGATTGAGGATTGAAGATTGAGGATTGCGTATTGCTGACTGAACATTGAGGATTGAGGATTGAGTGTTGAGGATTGAGGATTGACGACTGAAGATTGAATATTGATAATTGAAGATTGAGTATTGAGGATTGAGGGTTGTGGATTGAGGACGAGGACTGAGGGTTGAGTATTGATGCTTGAGGTCTGAGGATTGAGGAATGAGGATTGAGGGTTGAGGATTGAGTATTGAGGATTGAGGATTGAAGATTGAGGATTGAGGATTGAGGATTTAAGATTGAGTATTGAGAGTTGAAAATTGAGAATTGAGGATTGAGGATTGAGGAATGAGGATTGAGGATTGAAGATTGAGGATTGGTTATTGAGGATTGAAGAATGAGGTCTGAGGGTTGAGGATTGAGGATTGAGGATTGAAGATTGAGTATTGAGGATTGAAGATTGAGGTTTGAGGATTGAGGATTGAGGATTGAGGATTGAGTATTGCGGATTGAGGATTGAAGATTGAAGATTGAGGATTGAGGATTGAGGATTAAAGATTGAGTATTGAGGATTGAAGATTGAGGATTGATGATTGAGGATTGAGGATTGAGGATTGAGGATTGAGGATTGAGTATTGAAGATTGAGGATTGATGATTGAGGATTGAGGATAGAGGATTGACTATTGGGGATTGAGGATTGAAGATTGAGGATTGAGGATTGAGGATTAAAGATTGAGTATTGGGGATTGAAGATTGAGAATTGAGGATTGAGGATTGAGGATTGAGGATTGAAGATTGAGTTTTGAGGATTGAAGATTGAGGATTGATGATTGAGGATTGAGGATTGAGGATTGAGGATTGAGGATTGAGTATTGAAGATTGAGGATTGATGATTGAGGATTGAGGATAGAGGATTGACTATTGGGGATTGAGGATTGAAGATTGAGGATTGAGGATTGAGGATTAAAGATTGAGTATTGGGGATTGAAAATTGAGAATTGAGGATTGAGGATTGAGGAATGAGGATTGAGGATTGAAGGTTGAGGATTGGGTACTGAGGATTGAAGACTGAGGATTGAGGATTGAGGATTGAGGATTGAAGGTTGAGTATTGAGGATTGAAGATTCAGGATTGAGGATTGAGGATTGAGGATTGAGGATTGAAGATTGAGTTTTGAGGATTGAAGATTGAGGATTGAGTATTGGGGATTGAGGATTGCGGATTGAGGATGAGGATTGAGTATTGAAGATTGAGGATTGATGATTGAGGATTAAGGATTGAGAATTGAGGATTGAAGATTGAATATTGAAGATTGAATATTGATGATTGAATATTGAGGACTGAGGATTGAGGGTTATGTATGGAGGACGAGGACTGAGGGTTGAATATTGATGTTTGATGTCTGATGGTTAAGGATTGAGGATTGAGAATTGAGGATTGAGGATTGAGGATTGAAGATTGAGGATTGGGTATTGAGGATTGAGGATTGAAGATTCAGTATTGAGGATTGAAGATTGGGAATTGAGGATTGAGGATTGAACATTGAGGACTGAGTGTTGAGTGTTGAGAGATGAGAATTGATGTTTGTGGATAGAGGTTTGAAGATTGCAGATTGAGTATTGAGTATTGAAAACTTTGAATTGAGAATATTCTATTGAGGATTGAGGATTGACAACAGATTGTTGAGGACTGAGATCTGAAGATTGGGGATTCAGGATTTTGGATCCAGAATTGAGGTTTGAGGACTAAGGATTGAGGATTGAAGATTGGGTATTGAGGATTGAGGATTGAGGATTGAAGATTGAGGATTGAGGATTGAGGATGGGGGCTGACGGTTCAGGATTGAGGTTTGAGGACTGAGGATTGAGGATTGAGGATTGAAGATTGAGGATTGGGTATTGAGGATTGAAGAATGAGGATTGAGGATTGAGGATAGAGGATTGAGTGTTGAGGATTGAAGATTGAGTATTGAGGATAGAAGACTGACGATTGAGGATTGAGGATTGAGTGTTGAAGATTGAGGATTGATGATTGAGGAATGAGGATTGAGGATTGAGGATTGAGGATTCAGTATTGAAGATTGAGGATTGATGATTGAGGACTGAGGATTGAGGATTGGGGATTGAGGATTGAGGATTGAGGTTTGAGGACTGAGGACTGAGGATTGTGGATTGATGATTTAGGAATGAGGATTGAGGATTGAGGATTGAGGATTGAGTATTGAAGATTGAGGATTGGTGATTGAGGACTGAGGATTGAGGATTGGGGATTGAGGATTGAGGATTGAGGTTTGAGGACTGAGGACTGAGGATTGTGGATTGAGGATTGAGGATTGAAGATTCTGTATTGAGGATTGAAGATTGGGAATTGAGGATTGAGGATTGAACATTGAGGACTGAGTGTTGAGTGTTGAGTGATGAGAATTGATGTTTGTGGACAGAGGTTTGAAGATTGCAGATTGAGCATCGAGTATTGAAAACTTTGAATTGAGGATATTCTATTGAGGATTGAGGATTGACAACAGATTGTTGAGGACTGAGGCCCGAAGATTGAGGATTCAGGATTGAGGATTCAGAATTGAGGTTTGAGGACTGAGGATTGAGGATTGAAGATTGAGTATTGAGGATTGAAGATTGAGGATTGAGAATTGAGGATTCAGTATTGAGGATGAGGGCTGAGGGTTGAGGATTGAGGTTTGAGGACTGAGGTCTGAGGATTGAGGATTGAGAATTGAGAATTGAGGATTGAGGATCGAAGATTGAGGATTAGGTATTGAGGATTCGAGAATGAGAATTGAGGATTGAGGATTGAGGATTGAGTGTTGAGGTTTGAAGATTGAGTATTGAGGGTTGAAGACTGACGATTGGGGATTGAGGATTGAGGATTGAGGATTGAGGATTGAGGATTGAAGATTGAGTATTGAGGATTCAAGATTGAGGATTGAGGATTGAGGATTGGGGATTGAGGATTGAGGATTGAGGATTGAGGATTGAAGACTGAGGATTGAGGATTGAGGATGAGGGCTGAGGGTTGAGGATTGAGGTTTGAGGATTGAAGATTGAGGATTGGGTATTGGGGATTGAAGAATGAGGATTGAGTATTGTGGATTGAGGATTGAGGATTGAAGAGTGAGTATTGAGGATTGAAGGCTGACGAATGAGGACTGAGGACAGAGAATTGAGGATTGAGGTTTGAGGATTGAAGATTGGGGATTGAGTATTGAGGATTGAAGATTGAGGATTGAGGACTGAGGATTGAGGATTGAGGATTGAGGATTGAAGATTGAGGATTGAGTATTGGGGATTGAAGATTGAGGATTGAGGATTGAGGATTGGGGATTGACGATGAGTGCTGAGGGATGAGGATTGAGGTTTGAGGGCTGAGGACTGAGGATTGAGGATTGAGAATTGAGGATTGAGGATTGAGGATTGAAGATTGAGGATTGGGTATTGAGGATTGAAGAATGAGGATTGAGGATTGAGGATTGAGGATTGAGGAATGAAAATTGAGGGTTGAAGATTGAGGATTGGGTATTGGGGATTGAAGAATGAGGATTGAGTATTGTGGATTGAGGATTGAGGATTGAAGAGTGAGTATTGAGGATTGAAGGCTGACGAATGAGGACTGAGGACTGAGAATTCAGGATTGAGGTTTGAGGATTGAAGATTGGGGATTGAGTATTGACGATTGAAGATTTAGGATTGAGGATTGAGTATTAAGGACTGAATATTGACGATTGAGGATTGAGTATTGAGGATTGAAGATTGAGTATTGAGGATTGAAGATTGAGGATTGAGGATTGATCATTGAGGACTGAGGATTGAGGACTGAGGATTGAGGATTGAGAATTGAGAACTGATAATGAGGACTGAGGGTTGAGGATTGAGGATAGAGGATTGAGGATTGAGGATTGAGTATTGAAGATTGAGGATTGATGACTGAGTATTGAGGATTGAGGATTGAAAATTAATTATTAAGGATTGAAGATTGAGGATTGAGGATTGAGGATTGAGAGTTGAGAATTGTGGATGAGGACTGAGGGTTGTGGATTGAGGTTTGAGGAATGAGGATTGAGGATTGAGGATTGAGGATTGAGGATTGAGGATTGAGGATTGAGGATTGAGGATTGAGGATTGGGGATTGAGGATTGAGGATTGAGGTTTGAGGACTGAGGACTGAGGATTGTGGATTGATGATTGAGGAATGAGGATTGAGGATTGAGGATTGAGGATTGAGTATTGAAGATTGAGGATTGGTGATTGAGGACTGAGGATTGAGGATTGGGG
Organism: Calliopsis andreniformis; assembly: GCF_051401765.1. Classification (NCBI taxonomy): domain Eukaryota; kingdom Metazoa; phylum Arthropoda; class Insecta; order Hymenoptera; family Andrenidae; genus Calliopsis; species Calliopsis andreniformis. Next base: position 3,013,967 of record NW_027480444.1, on the reverse strand, counting down.
ATTGAGGATTGAGGATTGAGGTTTGAGGACTGAGGACTGAGGATTGTGGATTGAGGATTGAGGATTGAAGATTCTGTATTGAGGATTGAAGATTGGGAATTGAGGATTGAGGATTGAACATTGAGGACTGAGTGTTGAGTGTTGAGTGATGAGAATTGATGTTTGTTGACAGAGGTTTGAAGATTGCAGATTGAGCATCGAGTATTGAAAACTTTGAATTGAGGATATTCTATTGAGGATTGAGGATTGACAACAGATTGTTGAGGACTGAGGCCCGAAGATTGAGGATTCAGGATTGAGGATTCAGAATTGAGGTTTGAGGACTGAGGATTGAGGATTGAAGATTGAGTATTGAGGATTGAAGATTGAGGATTGAGAATTGAGGATTCAGTATTGAGGATGAGGGCTGAGGGTTGAGGATTGAGGTTTGAGGACTGAGGTCTGAGGATTGAGGATTGAGAATTGAGAATTGAGGATTGAGGATCGAAGATTGAGGATTAGGTATTGAGGATTCGAGAATGAGAATTGAGGATTGAGGATTGAGGATTGAGTGTTGAGGTTTGAAGATTGAGTATTGAGGGTTGAAGACTGACGATTGGGGATTGAGGATTGAGGATTGAGGATTGAGGATTGAGGATTGAAGATTGAGTATTGAGGATTCAAGATTGAGGATTGAGGATTGAGGATTGGGGATTGAGGATTGAGGATTGAGGATTGAGTATTGAAGACTGAGGATTGAGGATTGAGGATGAGGGCTGAGGGTTGAGGATTGAGGTTTGAGGATTGAAGATTGAGGATTGGGTATTGGGGATTGAAGAATGAGGATTGAGTATTGTGGATTGAGGATTGAGGATTGAAGAGTGAGTATTGAGGATTGAAGGCTGACGAATGAGGACTGAGGACAGAGAATTGAGGATTGAGGTTTGAGGATTGAAGATTGGGGATTGAGTATTGAGGATTGAAGATTGAGGATTGAGGACTGAGGATTGAGGATTGAGGATTGAGGATTGAAGATTGAGGATTGAGTATTGAGGATTGAAGATTGAGGATTGAGGATTGAGGATTGGGGATTGACGATGAGTGCTGAGGGATGAGGATTGAGGTTTGAGGGCTGAGGACTGAGGATTGAGGATTGAGAATTGAGGATTGAGGATTGAGGATTGAAGATTGAGGATTGGGTATTGAGGATTGAAGGATGAGGATTGAGGATTGAGGATTGAGGATTGAGGAATGAAAATTGAGGGTTGAAGATTGAGGATTGGGTATTGGGGATTGAAGAATGAGGATTGAGTATTGTGGATTGAGGATTGAGGATTGAAGAGTGAGTATTGAGGATTGAAGGCTGACGAATGAGGACTGAGGACTGAGAATTCAGGATTGAGGTTTGAGGATTGAAGATTGGGGATTGAGTATTGACGATTGAAGATTTAGGATTGAGGATTGAGTATTAAGGACTGAATATTGACGATTGAGGATTGAGTATTGAGGATTGAAGATTGAGTATTGAGGATTGAAGATTGAGGATTGAGGATTGATCATTGAGGACTGAGGATTGAGGACTGAGGATTGAGGATTGAGAATTGAGAACTGATGATGAGGACTGAGGGTTGAGGATTGAGGATAGAGGATTGAGGATTGAGGATTGAGTATTGAAGATTGAGGATTGATGACTGAGTATTGAGGATTGAGGATTGAAAATTAATTATTAAGGATTGAAGATTGAGGATTGAGGATTGAGGATTGAGAGTTGAGAATTGTGGATGAGGACTGAGGGTTGTGGATTGAGGTTTGAGGAATGAGGATTGAGGATTGAGGATTGAGGATTGAGGATTGAGGATTGAGGATTGAGGATTGAGTATTGAAGATTGAGTATTGATGACTGAGGATTGAGGATTGAGGATTGAGGATTGAGGATTGAGGATTGAAAATTGAATATCGGGGACTCAAGATTGAGGATTGAGGATTGAGGATTGAGAACGGAGGATGAGGGCTAAGGGTTGAGGATTGAGGTTTGAGTATTGAATCCTGAGAATTCAAGATATTCTATTGAGTGTTGAGAACTGAGGATTGATGGTTGAGTATTGAGGATTGAAGATTGAGGATTGAGGAATGAGTATTGAAGGTTGAGGATTGATGATTGTGGATTGAGGATTGGGGATTGAGGATTGAGTATTGAGTATTGAAGATTGAGGATTGATGATTGAGGATTGAGGATTGAGGATTGAGGATTGAGGATCGAAGAATGAGGATTGAGGATTGAGGTTTGAGGATTGAGGATTGAAGATTGAGTATTGAGGATTCAAGACTGACGAATGAGGATTGAGGATTGAGGACTGAGGATTGAGGATTGAGGATTGAAGATTGAGGATTGGGTATTGAGGATTGAGGACTGAGGATTGAGGATTGAAGATTGATGATTGAGGATTGGGTATTGAGGATTGAAGAATGAGGATTGAGGATTGAGGATTGAGGATTGAGGATTGGGTATTGGGGATTGAAGAATGAGGATTGAGTATTGTGGATTGAGGATTGAGGATTGAAGAGTGAGTATTGAGGATTGAAGGCTGACGAATGAGGACTGAGGACAGAGAATTGAGGATTGAGGATTGAGGTTTGAGGATTGAGGATTGAAGATTGAGTATTGAGGATTCAAGACTGACGATTGAGGATTGAGGATTGAGGATTGAGGATTGAAGATTGAGTTTTGAAGATTGAAGATTGAGGATTGAGTATTGAGGATTGAGGATTGAGGATTGAGGATGAGGATTGAGTATTGAAGATTGAGGATTGATGATTGAGGATTGAGGATTGAGGATTGACGATTGAAGATTGAATATTGATGATTGAATATTGAGGACTGAGGATTGAGGGTTATGGATGGAGGACGAGGACTGATGGTTGAATATTGATGTTTGAGGTCTGATGGTTAAGGATTGAGGATTGAGAATTGAGGATTGAGGGTTGAGGATTGAAGATTGAGGATTGGGTATTGAGGATTGAAGAATGAGGATTGAGGATTGAGGTTTGAGGATTGAGGATTGAGGTTTGAGGATTGAGGATTGAGGATTGAGGATTGAGGACTGAGGCTTGAGGATTGAGGATTGAGCATTGAGGATTGAAGATTGAGGATTGGGTATTGAGGTTTGAAGAATGAGGATTGAGGATTGAGGATTGAGGATTGAGGATTGAGGATCTAGGATTGGAGATTGATTACTGAGGATTGAAGATTGGGGATTGAGGATTGAGGATTGAGGATCTAGGACTGGAGATTGATTATTGAGGATGAAGATTGAGAATTGGGTATTGAGGTTTGAAGAATGAGGATTGAGGATTGAGGATTGAGGATTGAGGATTGAGGATCTAGGATTGGAGATTGAATATTGAGGATTGAAGATTGGGGATTGAGGATTGAGGATTGAGTATCTAGGATAGGAGATTGATTATTGAGGATGAAGGTTGAGAATTGAGGATTGAGGATTGAGAATTGAGAATTGAGGATGAGGACTAAGGGTTGAGGATTGAGGGTTGTGAAATGAGGATTGGGGATTGAGGATTGAGGATTGAGGATTGAGGATTGAGGATTGAGGATTGAGTATTGAAGATTGAGTATTGATCACTGAGGATTGAGGATTGAGGATTGAGGTTTGAGGATTGAGGATTGAAGATTGAATGTTGAGGATTGAATATGCAGGATTGAGGATTGGCGATTGAGGATGGAGGATGAGGGCTGAGGGTTGAGGATTGAGGTTTCAGTATTGAATCCTGAGAATTCAGGATATTCTATTGAGTATCGAGAATTGAGGATTGATGGTTAGTATTGAGGATTGAGGATTGAGGATTGAGTGTTGAAGATTGAGGATTGATGATTGAAGATTGATGATTGGGGATTGAGGATTGAGGAATGAGTATTGAAGATTAAGGATTGGTGATTGAGGATTCAGGATTGAGGATTAGGGATTGGGGATTGAGCATTGAGGTTAGAGGACTGAGTGCTGAGGACTGAGGGCTGAGGGTTGAGGATTGAGGTTTGAGGACTGAGGACTGAGGGTTTAGGATTGAGAATTGAGGATTTAGGATTGAGGATTGAAGATTGAGGATTGGGTATTGAGGATTGAAGAATGAGGATTCAGGATTGAGGATTGAGGATTGAGGATTGAGGATTGAAGGTTGAGGATTGGGTATTGGGGATTGAAGACTGAGGATTGAGGATTGAGGATTGAGGATTGAAGATTGAGTATTGAGGATTGAAGATTGAGGATTGAGGATTGAGGATTGAGGATTGAGGATTGAAGATTGAGTTTTGAGGATTGAAGATTGAGGATTGAGTATTGAGGACTGAGGATTGAGGATTGAGGATGAGGATTGAGTATTGAAGATTGAGGATTGATGATTGAGGATTGAGGATTGAGGATTGAGGATTGAAGATTGAATATTGATGATTGAATATTGAGGACTGAGGATTGAGGGTTATGTATGGAGGACGAGGACTGAGGGTTGAATATTGATGTTTGAGGTCTGATGGTTAAGGATTGAGGATTGAGAATTGAGGATTGAGGATTGAGGATTGAAGATTGAGGATTGGGTATTGAGGATTGAAGAATGAGGATTGAGGATTGAGGTTTGAGGATTGAGGATTGAGGATTGAGGATTGAGGATTGAGGATCGAGGATTGAGGATTGAAGATTGAGGATTGGGTATTGAGGATTGAAGAATGAGGATTGAGGATTGAGGATTGAGGATTGAGGATTGAGTATTGAAGGTTGACGATTGGGTATTGAGGATTGAAGAGTGAGGATTGAGGATTGAGGATTGAGGATTGAAGATTGAGTATTGAGGATTGAAGATTGAGGATTGAGGATTGAGGATTGAGGATTGAGGATTGAAGATTGAGTTTTGAGGATTGAAGATTGAGGATTGAGTATTGGGGATTGAGGATTGAGGATTGAGGATGAGGATTGAGTATTGAAGATTGAGGATTGATGATTGAGGATTGAGGATTGAGGATTGAGGATTGAAGATTGAATATTGATGATTGAATATTGAGGACTGAGGATTGAGGGTTATGTATGGAGGACGAGGACTGAGGGTTGAATATTGATGTTTGATGTCTGATGGTTAAGGATTGAGGATTGAGGGTATTGAGGATTGAAGAATGAGGATTGAGGATTGAGGTTTGAGGATTGAGGATTGAGGATTGAGAATTGAGGATTGAGGATTGAGGATTGAGGATTGAGTATTGAAGATTGAGGATTGATGATTGAGGATTGAGGATTGAGGATTGAAGATTGAATATTGGTGATTGAATATTGATCACTGAGGATTGAGGATTGAGGATTGAGGTTTGAGGATTGAGGATTGAAGATTGAATGTTGAGGATTGAATATGCAGGATTGAGGATTGGCGATTGAGGATGGAGGATGAGGGCTGAGGGTTGAGGATTGAGGTTTCAGTATTGAATCCTGAGAATTCAGGATATTCTATTGAGTATCGAGAATTGAGGATTGATGGTTAGTATTGAGGATTGAGGATTGAGGATTGAGTGTTGAAGATTGAGGATTGATGATTGAAGATTGATGATTGGGGATTGAGGATTGAGGAATGAGTATTGAAGATTAAGGATTGGTGATTGAGGATTCAGGATTGAGGATTAGGGATTGGGGATTGAGCATTGAGGTTAGAGGACTGAGTGCTGAGGACTGAGGGCTGAGGGTTGAGGATTGAGGTTTGAGGACTGAGGACTGAGGGTTTAGGATTGAGAATTGAGGATTTAGGATTGAGGATTGAAGATTGAGGATTGGGTATTGAGGATTGAAGAATGAGGATTGAGGATTGAGGATTGAGGATTGAGGATTGAAGATTGAAGGTTGAGGATTGGGTATTGGGGATTGAAGACTGAGGATTGAGGATTGAGGATTGAGGATTGAAGATTGAGTATTGAGGATTGAAGATTGAGGATTGAGGATTGAGGATTGAGGATTGAGGATTGAAGATTGAGTTTTGAGGATTGAAGATTGAGGATTGAGTATTGAGGACTGAGGATTGAGGATTGAGGATGAGGATTGAGTATTGAAGATTGAGGATTGATGATTGAGGATTGAGGATTGAGGATTGAGGATTGAAGATTGAATATTGATGATTGAATATTGAGGACTGAGGATTGAGGGTTATGTATGGAGGACGAGGACTGAGGGTTGAATATTGATGTTTGAGGTCTGATGGTTAAGGATTGAGGATTGAGAATTGAGGATTGAGGATTGAGGATTGAAGATTGAGGATTGGGTATTGAGGATTGAAGAATGAGGATTGAGGATTGAGGTTTGAGGATTGAGGATTGAGGATTGAGGATTGAGGATTGAGGATCGAGGATTGAGGATTGAAGATTGAGGATTGGGTATTGAGGATTGAAGAATGAGGATTGAGGATTGAGGATTGAGGATTGAGGATTGAGTATTGAAGGTTGACGATTGGGTATTGAGGATTGAAGACTGAGGATTGAGGATTGAGGATTGAGGATTGAAGATTGAGTATTGAGGATTGAAGATTGAGGATTGAGGATTGAGGATTGAGGATTGAGGATTGAAGATTGAGTTTTGAGGATTGAAGATTGAGGATTGAGTATTGGGGATTGAGGATTGAGGATTGAGGATGAGGATTGAGTATTGAAGATTGAGGATTGATGATTGAGGATTGAGGATTGAGGATTGAGGATTGAAGATTGAATATTGATGATTGAATATTGAGGACTGAGGATTGAGGGTTATGTATGGAGGACGAGGACTGAGGGTTGAATATTGATGTTTGATGTCTGATGGTTAAGGATTGAGGATTGAGAATTGAGGATTGAGGATTGAGGATTGAAGATTGAGGATTGGGTATTGAGGATTGAAGAATGAGGATTGAGGATTGAGGTTTGAGGATTGAGGATTGAGGATTGAGAATTGAGGATTGAGGATTGAGGATTGAGGATTGAGTATTGAAGATTGAGGATTGATGATTGAGGATTGAGGATTGAGGATTGAAGATTGAATATTGGTGATTGAATATTGAGGACTGAGGATTGAGGGTTGTTTATTGAGGACGAGGACTGAAGGTTGAATATTGATGTTTGAGGTCTGAGGGTTAAGGATTGAGGATAGAGGATTGAGGATTGAGGATTGAGGGTTGAAGATTGAGTATCGAGGATTGCAGATTGAGGATTCAGGATTGAGTACTGAGGACTGAGGATTGAGGATTGAGGATTGAAGATTGAGAATTGAAGATTGAGTATTGAGGACTGAAGATTGACGATTGAGGATTAAGGATTGAGGACGGAGGATGAGGGCTGAGGGTTGAGCACTGAGGTTTGAGTATTGAATCCTGAGAATTCAGGATATTCTATTGAGTGTTGAGAACTGAGGATTGATGGTTGAGTATTGAGGATTGAAGATTGAGGATTGAGGAATGAGTATTGAAAGTTGAGGATTGATGATTGTGGATTGAGGATTGGGGATTGAGGATTGAGTATTGAGTATTGAAGATTGAGGATTGATGATTGAGGATTGAGTATTGAGGATTGAGTATTGAGGATTGAGGATTGAGGATTGAGGATTGAAGATTGAGGATTGGGGTCTGAGGAGTGACGATTGAGGATTGAGGATTGAGGACTGAGAGTTGAGGATTGATGATTCAAGATTGAGTATTGAGGATTGTAGAATGAGGATTGAGGATTGAGGATTGAGGATTGAGGATTGAGGATTGAAGATTTAGTATTGAGGATTGAAGATAGAGGATTGAGAATTGAGGATTGAGGATTGAGGATTGAAGATTGAGGATTGAGTGCTGAGGATTGTAGAATGAGGATTGAGGATTGAGTATTGAAGATTAAGGATTGATGATTGAGGAATGAGGATTGAGGATTGAGGATTGAGGTCTGAGGATTGAGGATTGAAGATTGATGATTGAGGATTGGGTATTGAGGATTGAAGAATGAGGATTGAGGATTGAGGATTGAGGATTGAGGATTGAGGATTGAGGATTGAGGATTGAGGACTGAGGATTGAGTATTGAAGATTGAGTATTGATGACTGAGGATTGAGGATTGAGGATTGAGGATTGAGGATTGAGGATTGAGGATTGAGGATTGAAAATTGAGTATCGGGGACTCAAGATTGAGGATTGAGGATTGAGGATGAGGATTGAGTATTGAAGATTGAGGATTGATGATTGAGGATTGAGGATTGAGGATTGAGGATTGATAATTGAATATTGATGATTGAATATTGAGGACTGAGGATTGAGGGTTATGTATGGAGGACGAGGACTGAGGGTTGAATATTGATGTTTGAGGTCTGATGGTTAAGGATTGAGGATTGAGAATTGAGGATTGAGGATTGAGGATTGAAGATTGAGGATTGGGCATTGAGGATTGAAGAATGAGGATTGAGGATTGATGTTTGAGGATTGAGGATTGAGGATTGAGGATTGAGGATTGAGGATTGAGGATTGAGGACTGAGGCTTGAGGATTGAGGATTGAGCATTGAGGATTGAAGATTGAGGATTGGGTATTGAGGTTTGAAGAATGAGGATTGAGGATTGAGGATTGAGGATTGAGGATTGAGGATCTAGGATTGGAGATTGATTACTGAGGATTGAAGATTGGGGATTGAGGATTGAGGATTGAGGATCTAGGACTGGAGATTGATTATTGAGGATGAAGATTGAGAATTGGGTATTGAGGTTTGAAGAATGAGAATTGAGGATTGAGGATTGAGGATTGAGGATTGAGGATCTAGGCTTGGAGATTGAATATTGAGGATTGAAGATTGGGGATTGAGGATTGAGGATTGAGTATCTAGGATTGGAGATTGATTATTGAGGATGAAGGTTGAGAATTGAGGATTGAGGATTGAGAATTGAGAATTGAGGATGAGGACTAAGGGTTGAGGATTGAGGGTTGTGAAATGAGGATTGGGGATTGAGGATTGAGGATTGAGGATTGAGGATTGAGGATTGAGGATTGGGTATTGAAGATTGAGTATTGATCACTGAGGATTGAGGATTGAGGATTGAGGTTTGAGGATTGAGGATTGAAGATTGAATGTTGAGGATTGAATATTCAGGATTGAGGATTGGCGATTGAGGATGGAGGATGAGGGCTGAGGGTTGAGGATTGAGGTTTCAGTATTGAATCCCGAGAATTCAGGATATTCTATTGAGTATCGAGAATTGAGAATTGATGGTTAGTATTGAGGATTGAGGATTGAGGATTGAGTGTTGAAGATTGAGGATTGATGATTGAAGATTGATGATTGGGGATTGAGGATTGAGGAATGAGTATTGAAGATTGAGGATTGGTGATTGAGGATTTAGGATTGAGGATTAGGGATTGAGTATTGAGCATTGAGGTTAGAGGACTGAGTGCTGAGGACTGAGGATTGAGGATTGAGGATTGATAATGAGGGCTGAGGTTTGAGGATTGAGGTTTGAGGACTGAGGACTGAGGATTGAGGAATGTGAATTGAGGATTTAGGATTGAGGATTGAAGATTGAGGATTGGGTATTGAGGATTGAAGAATGAGGATTGAGGATTGAGGATTGAGTATTGAGGATTGAGGATTGAAGGTTGAGGGTTGGGTATTGAGGATTGAAGACTGAGGATTGAGGATTGAGGATTGAGGATGGAAGATTGAGTATTGAGGATTGAAGATTGAGGATTGAGGATAGAGGATTGAGGATTGAGGATTGAAGATTGAGTTTTGAGGATTGAAGATTGAGGATTGAGTATTGGGGATTGAGGATTGAGGATTGAGTATTGAAGATTGAGTATTGAGGATTGAAGATTGACGATTGAGGATTGGGGATTGTGGATTGAGGATTGAACGTTGAAGACTGAGTGTTGAGGGTTGAGTGATGAGAATTGATGTTTGTGGATAGAGGTTTGAAGATTGCAGTTTGAGTATTGAGTATTGAAAGCTGTGAATTGAGGATATTCTATTGAGGATTGAGGATTGACAATTGATTGTTGAGGACTGAGGGCCGAAGATTGAGGACTCAGGATTGAGGATTCAGAATTGAGGTTTGAAGACTGAGGATTGTGGATTGAGGATTGAGGATTGAAGATTCAGTATTGAGGATTGAAGATTGGGAATTGAGGTTTGAGGATTGAACATTGAGGACTGAGTGTTGAGTGTTGAGTGATGAGAATTGATGTTTGTGGATAGAGGTTTGAAGATTGCAGATTGAGTATTGAGTATTGAAAACTTTGAATTGAGAATATTCTATTGAGGATTGAGGATTGACAACAGATTGTTGAGGACTGAGGTCTGAAGATTGAGGATTCAGGATTTTGGATCCAGAATTGAGGTTTGAGGACTAAGGATTGAGGATTGAAGATTGGGTATTGAGGATTGAGGATTGAGGATTGAAGATTGAGGATTGAGGATTGAGGATGGGGGCTGTCGGTTCAGGATTGAGGTTTGAGGACTGAGGACTGAGGATAGAGCATTGAGAAATGAGGATTGAGGATTGAGGATTGAAGATTGAGTATTGGGTATTGAGGATCGAAGAATGAGGATTGAGGATTGAGGTTTGAGGATTGAGGATTGAAGATTGAGTATTGAGGATTCAAGATTGACGATTGAGGATTGAGGATTGAGGACTGAGGATTGAGGATTGAGGATTGAAGATTGAGGATTGGGTATTGAGGATTGAAGAATGATGATTGAGGATTGAGGATAGAGGATTGAGTGTTGAGGATTGAAGATTGAGTATTGAGGATAGAAGACTGACGATTGAGGATTGAGGATTGAGTGTTGAAGATTGAGGATTGATGATTGAGGAATGAGGATTGAGGATTGAGGATTGAGGATTGAGTATTGAAGATTGAGGATTGATGATTGAGGACTGAGGATTGAGTGTTGAGTGATGAGAATTGATGTTTGTGGATAGAGGTTTGAAGATAGCAGATTGAGTATTGACTATTGAAAACCTTGAATTGAGGATATTCTATTGAGGATTGAGGATTGACAACAGATTGTTGTGGACTGAGGTCTGAAGATTGAGGATTCAGGATTGAGGATTCAGAATTGAGGTTTGAGGACTAAGGATTGAGGATTGAAGATTGAGTATTGAGGATTGAGGATTGAGGATTGAAGATTGAGGATTGAGGATTGAGGATGGGGGCTGACGGTTGAGGATTGAGGTTTGAGGATTGAGGATTGAAGATTGAGTATTGAGGATTGAAGACTGACGATTGAGGATTGAGGATTGAGGATTGATCATTGAGGACTGAGGATTGACGACTGAGGATTGAGGATTGAGAATTGAGAACTGATAATGAGGACTGAGGGTTGAGGATTGAGGATAGAGGATTGAGGATTGAGGATTTAGGATTGAGGATTAGGGATTGAGGATTGAGCATTGAGGTTAGAGGACTGAGTGCTGAGGACTGAGGATTGAGGATTGAGGATTGAGGATTGGGTATTGAGGATTGAAGATTGAGGATTGAGTATTGGGGATTGAGGATTGAGGATTGAGGATGAGGATTGAGTATTGAAGATTGAGGATTGATGATTGAGTATTGATGACTGAGGATTGAGGATTGAGGATTGAGGATTGAGGATTGAGGATTGAAAATTGAGTATCGGGGACTCAAGATTGAGGATTGAGGATTGAGGATTGAGGATTGAGGATGGGGGCTGACGGTTGAGGATTGAGGTTTGAGGACTGAGGACTGAGGATAGAGCATTGAGAAATGAGGATTGAGGATTGATGACTGAAGATTGAGTATTGGGTATTGAGGATTGAAGAATGAGGATTGAGGATTGAGGATTGAGGATTGAAGAATGAGGATTGAGGATTGAGGTTTGAGGATTGAGGATTGAGGATTGAGGATCGAGGATTGAGGATTGAGGATTGAGGACTGAGGCTTGAGGATTGAGGATTGAGCATTGAGGATTGAAGATTGAGGATTGGGTATTGAGGTTTGAAGAATGAGGATTGAGGATTGAGGATTGAGGATTGAGGATTGAGGATCTAGGATTGGAGATTGATTACTGAGGATTGAAGATTGGGGATTGAGGATTGAGGATTGAGGATCTAGGACTGGAGATTGATTATTGAGGATGAAGATTGAGAATTGGGTATTGAGGTTTGAAGAATGAGGATTGAGGATTGAGGATTGAGGATTGAGGATTGAGGATCTAGGATTGGAGATTGAATATTGAGGATTGAAGATTGGGGATTGAGGATTGAGGATTGAGTATCTAGGATTGGAGATTGATTATTGAGGATGAAGGTTGAGAATTGAGGATTGAGGATTGAGAATTGAGAATTGAGGATGAGGACTAAGGGTTGAGGATTGAGGGTTGTGAAATGAGGATTGGGGATTGAGGATTGAGGATTGAGGATTGAGGATTGAGGATTGAGGATTGAGTATTGAAGATTGAGCATTGATCACTGAGGATTGAGGATTGAGGATTGAGGTTTGAGGATTGAGGATTGAAGATTGAATGTTGAGGATTGAATATTCAGGATTGAGGATTGGCGATTGAGGATGGAGGATGAGGGCTGAGGGTTGAGGATTGAGGTTTCAGTATTGAATCCCGAGAATTCAGGATATTCTATTGAGTATCGAGAATTGAGGATTGATGGTTAGTATTGAGGATTGAGGATTGAGGATTGAGTGTTGAAGATTGAGGATTGATGATTGAAGATTGATGATTGGGGATTGAGGATTGAGGAATGAGTATTGAAGATTGAGGATTGGTGATTGAGGATTTAGGATTGAGGATTAGGGATTGAGGATTGAGCATTGAGGTTAGAGGACTGAGTGCTGAGGACTGAGGATTGAGGATTGAGGATTGGTAATGAGGGCTGAGGGTTGAGGATTGAGGTTTGAGGACTGAGGACAGAGGATTGAGGATTGAGAATTGAGGATTTAGGATTGAGGATTGACGATTGAGGATTGGGTATTGAGGATTGAAGAATGAGGATTGAGGATTGAGGATTGAGGATTGAGGATTGAGGATTGAGGATTGAAGGTTGAGGATTGGGTACTGAGGATTGAAGACTGAGGATTGAGGATTGAGGATTGAGGATTGAAGGTTGAGTATTGAGGATTGAAGATTCAGGATTGAGGATTGAGGATTGAGGATTGAGGATTGAAGATTGAGTTTTGAGGATTGAAGATTGAGGATTGAGTATTCGGGTTTCAGGATTGAGGATTGAGGATGAGGATTGAGTATTGAAGATTGAGGATTGATGATTGAGGATTGAGGATTGAGGTTTGAGGATTGAGGATTGAGGATTGAGAATTGAGGATTGAGGATTGAGGATTGAGGATTGAGTATTGAAGATTGAGGATTGATGATTGAGGATTGAGGATTGAGGATTGAAGATTGAATATTGATGATTGAATATTGAGGACTGAGGATTGAGGGTTGTTTATTGAGGACGAGGACTGAAGGTTGAATATTGATGTTTGAGGTCTGAGGGTTAAGGATTGAGGATTGAGGATTGAGGATTGAGGATTGAGGGTTGAAGGTTGAGTATCGAGGATTGAAGATTGAGGATTCAGGATTGAGTACTGAGGATTGAGGGTTGAGGATTGAGGATTGAAGATTGAGAATTGAAGATTGAGTATTGAGGACTGAAGATTGACGATTGAGGATTAAGGATTGAGGACGGAGGATGAGGGCTGAGGGCTGAGCATTGAGGTTTGAGTATTGAATCCTGAGAATTCAGGATATTCTATTGAGTGTTGAGAACTGAGGATTGATGGTTGAGTATTGAGGATTGAAGATTGAGGATTGAGGAATGAGTATTGAAGGTTGTGGATTGATGATTGTGGATTGAGGATTGGGGATTGAGGATTGAGTATTGAGTATTGAAGATTGAGGATTGATGATTGAGGATTGAGTATTGAGGATTGAGGATTGAGGATTGAGGATTGAGGATTGAGGGTTGAGGATGGGGGCTGACGGTTGAGGATTGAGGTTTGAGGACTGAGGACTGAGGATAGAGCATTGAGAAATGAGGACTGAGGATTGATGATTGAAGATTGAGTATTGGGTATTGAGGATTGAAGAATGAGGATTGAGGATTGAGGTTTGAGGATTGAGGATTGAGGATTGAGGATTGAGGATTGAAGGTTGAGGATTGGGTATTGAGGATTGAAGACTGAGGATTGAGGTTTGAGGATTGAGGATTGAAGATTGAGTATTGAGGATTGAAGATTGAGGATTGATGATTGAGGATTGAGGATTGATGATTGAAGATTGAGTTTTGAGGATTGAAGATTGAGGATTGAGTATTGAGGATTGAGGATTGAGGATTGAGGATGAGGATTGAGTATTGAAGATTGAGGATTGATGATTGAGGATTGAGGATTGAGGATTGAGGATTGAAGATTGAATATTGATGATTGAATATTGAGGACTGAGGATTGAGGGTTATGTATGGATGGCGAGGACTGAGGGTTGAATATTGATGTTTGAGGTCTGATGGTTAAGGATTGAGGATTGAGAATTGAGGATTGAGGATTGAGGATTGAAGATTGAGGATTGGGTATTGAGGATTGAAGAATGAGGATTGAGGATTGAGGTTTGAGGATTGAGGATTGAGGATTGAGGATTGAGGATTGAGGATTGAGGATTGAGGACTGAGGCTTGAAGATTGAGGATTGAGCATTGAGGATTGAAGATTGAGGATTGGGTATTGAGGTTTGAAGAATGAGGATTGAGGATTGAGGATTGAGGATTGAGGATTGAGGATCTAGGATTGGAGATTGATTACTGAGGATTGAAGATTGGGGATTGAGGATTGAGGATTGAGGATCTAGGACTGGAGATTGATTATTGAGGATGAAGATTGAGAATTGGGTATTGAGGTTTGAAGAATGAGGATTGAGGATTGAGGATTGAGGATTGAGGATTGAGGATCTAGGATTGGAGATTGAATATTGAGGATTGAAGATTGGGGATTGAGGATTGAGGATTGAGTATCTAGGATTGGAGATTGATTATTGAGGATGAAGGTTGAGAATTGAGGATTGAGGATTGAGAATTGAGAATTGAGGATGAGGACTAAGGGTTGAGGATTGAGGGTTGTGAAATGAGGATTGGGGATTGAGGATTGAGGATTGAGGATTGAGGATTGAGGATTGAGGATTGAGTATTGAAGATTGAGCATTGATCACTGAGGATTGAGGATTGAGGATTGAGGTTTGAGGATTGAGGATTGAAGATTGAATGTTGAGGATTGAATATTCAGGATTGAGGATTGGCGATTGAGGATGGAGGATGAGGGCTGAGGGTTGAGGATTGAGGTTTCAGTATTGAATCCCGAGAATTCAGGATATTCTATTGAGTATCGAGAATTGAGGATTGATGGTTAGTATTGAGGATTGAGGATTGAGGATTGAGTGTTGAAGATTGAGGATTGATGATTGAAGATTGATGATTGGGGATTGAGGATTGAGGAATGAGTATTGAAGATTGAGGATTGGTGATTGAGGATTTAGGATTGAGGATTAGGGATTGAGGATTGAGCATTGAGGTTAGAGGACTGAGTGCTGAGGACTGAGGATTGAGGATTGAGGATTGGTAATGAGGGCTGAGGGTTGAGGATTGAGGTTTGAGGACTGAGGACAGAGGATTGAGGATTGAGAATTGAGGATTTAGGATTGAGGATTGACGATTGAGGATTGGGTATTGAGGATTGAAGAATGAGGATTGAGGATTGAGGATTGAGGATTGAGGATTGAGGATTGAGGATTGAAGGTTGAGGATTGGGTACTGAGGATTGAAGACTGAGGATTGAGGATTGAGGATTGAGGATTGAAGGTTGAGTATTGAGGATTGAAGATTCAGGATTGAGGATTGAGGATTGAGGATTGAGGATTGAAGATTGAGTTTTGAGGATTGAAGATTGAGGATTGAGTATTCGGGTTTCAGGATTGAGGATTGAGGATGAGGATTGAGTATTGAAGATTGAGGATTGATGATTGAGGATTGAGGATTGAGGTTTGAGGATTGAGGATTGAGGATTGAGAATTGAGGATTGAGGATTGAGGATTGAGGATTGAGTATTGAAGATTGAGGATTGATGATTGAGGATTGAGGATTGAGGATTGAAGATTGAATATTGATGATTGAATATTGAGGACTGAGGATTGAGGGTTGTTTATTGAGGACGAGGACTGAAGGTTGAATATTGATGTTTGAGGTCTGAGGGTTAAGGATTGAGGATTGAGGATTGAGGATTGAGGATTGAGGGTTGAAGGTTGAGTATCGAGGATTGAAGATTGAGGATTCAGGATTGAGTACTGAGGATTGAGGGTTGAGGATTGAGGATTGAAGATTGAGAATTGAAGATTGAGTATTGAGGACTGAAGATTGACGATTGAGGATTAAGGATTGAGGACGGAGGATGAGGGCTGAGGGCTGAGCATTGAGGTTTGAGTATTGAATCCTGAGAATTCAGGATATTCTATTGAGTGTTGAGAACTGAGGATTGATGGTTGAGTATTGAGGATTGAAGATTGAGGATTGAGGAATGAGTATTGAAGGTTGTGGATTGATGATTGTGGATTGAGGATTGGGGATTGAGGATTGAGTATTGAGTATTGAAGATTGAGGATTGATGATTGAGGATTGAGTATTGAGGATTGAGGATTGAGGATTGAGGATTGAGGATTGAGGGTTGAGGATGGGGGCTGACGGTTGAGGATTGAGGTTTGAGGACTGAGGACTGAGGATAGAGCATTGAGAAATGAGGACTGAGGATTGATGATTGAAGATTGAGTATTGGGTATTGAGGATTGAAGAATGAGGATTGAGGATTGAGGTTTGAGGATTGAGGATTGAGGATTGAGGATTGAGGATTGAAGGTTGAGGATTGGGTATTGAGGATTGAAGACTGAGGATTGAGGTTTGAGGATTGAGGATTGAAGATTGAGTATTGAGGATTGAAGATTGAGGATTGATGATTGAGGATTGAGGATTGATGATTGAAGATTGAGTTTTGAGGATTGAAGATTGAGGATTGAGTATTGAGGATTGAGGATTGAGGATTGAGGATGAGGATTGAGTATTGAAGATTGAGGATTGATGATTGAGGATTGAGGATTGAGGATTGAGGATTGAAGATTGAATATTGATGATTGAATATTGAGGACTGAGGATTGAGGGTTATGTATGGATGGCGAGGACTGAGGGTTGAATATTGATGTTTGAGGTCTGATGGTTAAGGATTGAGGATTGAGAATTGAGGATTGAGGATTGAGGATTGAAGATTGAGGATTGGGTATTGAGGATTGAAGAATGAGGATTGAGGATTGAGGTTTGAGGATTGAGGATTGAGGATTGAGGATTGAGGATTGAGGATTGAGGATTGAGGACTGAGGCTTGAAGATTGAGGATTGAGCATTGAGGATTGAAGATTGAGGATTGGGTATTGAGGTTTGAAGAATGAGGATTGAGGATTGAGGATTGAGGATTGAGGATTGAGGATTGAGGATTGGGTATTGAAGATTGAGTATTGATCACTGAGGATTGAGGATTGAGGATTGAGGTTTGAGGATTGAGGATTGAAGATTGAATGTTGAGGATTGAATATTCAGGATTGAGGATTGGCGATTGAGGATGGAGGATGAGGGCTGAGGGTTGAGGATTGAGGTTTCAGTATTGAATCCCGAGAATTCAGGATATTCTATTGAGTATCGAGAATTGAGGATTGATGGTTAGTATTGAGGATTGAGGATTGAGGATTGAGTGTTGAAGATTGAGGATTGATGATTGAAGATTGATGATTGGGGATTGAGGATTGAGGAATGAGTATTGAAGATTGAGGATTGGTGATTGAGGATTTAGGAGTGAGGATTAGGGATTGAGGATTGAGCATTGAGGTTAGAGGACTGAGTGCTGAGGACTGAGGATTGAGGATCGAGGATTGATAATGAGGGCTGAGGGTTGAGGATTGAGGTTTGAGGACTGAGGACTGAGGATTGAGGATTGAGAATTGAGGATTTAGGATTGAGGATTGAAGATTGAGGATTGGGTATTGAGGATTGAAGAATGAGGATTGGGTATTGAGGATTGAAGAATGAGGATTGAGGATTGAGGTTTGAGGATTGAGGATTGAGTATTGAGGATTGAAGATTGAGGATTGGGTATTGAGGATTGAAGAATGAGGATTGAGGATTGAGGTTTGAGGATTGAGGATTGAGGATTGAGAATTGAGGATTGAGGATTGAGGATTGAGGATTGAGTATTGAAGATTGAGGATTGATGATTGAGGATTGAGGATTGAGGATCGAAGATTGAATATTGATGATTGAATATTGAGGACTGAGGATTGAGGGTTGTTTATTGAGGACGAGGACTGAAGGTTGAATATTGATGTTTGAGGTCTGAGGGTTAAGGATTGAGGATTGAGGATTGAGGATTGAGGATTGAGGATGAGGGCTGAGGGTTGAGGATTGAGGTTTGAGGATTGAAGATTGAGTATTGAGGATTGAAGATTGAGGACTGAGGATTGAGGATTGAGGATTGAGGATTGTAGATTGAGTTTTGAGGATTGAAGATTGAGGATTGAGTATTGAGGATTGAGGATTGAGGATTGAGGATTGAGGATTGAGGATGAGGATTGAGTATTGAAGATTGAGGATTGATGATTGAGGATTGAGGATTGAGGATTGAGGATTGAAGATTGAATATTGATGATTGAATATTGAGGACTGAGGATTGAGGGTTATGTATGGAGGACGAGGACTGAGGGTTGAATATTGATGTTTGAGGTCTGATGGTTAAGGATTGAGGATTGAGAATTGAGGATTGAAGATTGAGGATTGAAGATTGAGGATTGGGTATTGAGGATTGAAGAATGAGGATTGAGGATTGAGGTTTGAGGATTGAGTATTGAGTATTGAGGATTGAGGATTGAGGATTGAGGATTGAGGACTGAGGCTTGAGGATTGAGGATTCAGCATTGAGGATTGAAGATTGAGGATTGGTTATTGAGGTTTGAAGAATGAGGATTGAGGATTGAGGATTGAGGATTGAGGATTGAGGATCTAGGATTGGAGATTGATTACTGAGGATTGAGTACTGAGTATTGAGGGTTGAGGATTGAGGATTGAAGATTGAGTATTGAGGACTGAAGATTGACGATTGAGGATTAAGGATTGAGGATTGAGAATTGAGAATTGAGGATGAGGACTAAGGGTTGATGATTGAGGGTTGAGAAATGAGGATTGGGGATTGAGGATTGAGGATTGAGGATTGAGGATTGAGGATTGAGGATTGAGTATTGAAGATTGAGTATTGATCACTGAGGATTGAGGATTGAGGATTGAGGTTTGAGGATTGAGGATTGAAGATTGGGAATTGGGGATTGAGGACTGAACATTGAGGACTGAGTGTTGAGTGTTGAGTGATGAGAATTGATTTTTGTGGATAGAGGTTTGAAGATTGCAGATTGAGTATTGAGTATTGAAAACTTTGAATTGAGGATATTCTATTGAGGATTGAGGATTGACAACAGATTGTTGAGGACTGAGGTCTGAAGATAGAGGATTCAGGATTGAGGATTCAGAGTTGAGGTTTGAGGACCAAGGATTGAGGATTGAAGATTGAGTATTGATGATTGAATATTGAGGACTGAGGATTGAGGGTTGTGTATGGAGGACGAGGACTGAGGGTTGAATATTGATGTTTGAGGTCTGATGGTTAAGGATTGAGGATTGAGAATTGAGGATTGAGGATTGAGGATTGAAGATTGAGGATTGGGTATTGAGGATTGAAGAATGAGGATTGAGAATTGAGGATGAGGACTGAGGGTTGAGGATTGAGGTTTGAGAAATGAGGATTGAGGATAGAGGATTGAAGATTGAAGATTGGGTATTGAGGATTGAAGAATGAGGATTGAGGATTGAGGATTGTGGATTGAGGATTGAGGATTGAGGATTGAAGGTTGAGGATTGGGTATTGAGGATTGAAGACTGAGGATTGAGGATTGAGGATTGAGGATTGAAGATTGAGTATTGAGGATTGAAGATTGAGAATTGAAGATTGAGTATTGAGGACTGAAGATTGACGATTGAGGATTAAGGATTGAGGACGGAGGATGAGGGCTGAGGGTTGAGCATTGAGGTTTGAGTATTGAATCCTGAGAATTCAGGATATTCTATTGAGTGTTGAGAACTGAGGATTGATGGTTGAGTATTGAGGATTGAAGATTGAGGATTGAGGAGTGAGTATTGAAGGTTGAGGATTGATGATTGTGGATTGAGGATTGATGATTCAAGATTGAGTATTGAGGATTGTAGAATGAGGATTGAGGATTGAGGATTGGGGATTGAGGATTGAGGATTGAAGATTTAGTATTGAGGATTGAAGATAGAGGATTGAGAATTGAGGATTGAGGATTGAGGATTGAAGATTAAGGATTGAGTGTTGAGGATTGTAGAATGAGGATTGAGGATTGAGTATTGAAGATTAAGGATTGATGATTGAGGAACGAGGATTGAGGATTGAGGATTGAGGACTGAGGATTGAGGATTGAAGATTGATGATTGAGGATTGGGTATTGAGGATTGAAGAATGAGGATTGAGGATTGAGGATTGAGGATTGAGGATTGAGGATTGAGGATTGAGGATTGAGGATTGAGTATTGAAGATTGAGTATTGATGACTGAGGATTGAGGATTGAGGATTGAGGATTGAGGACTGAGGATTGAAAATTGAGTATCGGGGACTCAAGATTGAGGATTGAGGATTGAGGATTGAGGATTGAGGATGGGGGCTGACGGTTGAGGATTGAGATTTGAGGACTGAGGACTGAGGATAGAGCATTGAGAAATGAGGACTGAGGATTGATGATTGAAGATTGAGTATTGGGTATTGAGGATTGAAGAATGAGGATTGAGGATTGAGGTTTGAGGATTGAGGATTGAGGATTGAGGATTGAGTATTGAAGGTTGAGGATTGGGTATTGAGGATTGAAGACTGAGGATTGAGGTTTGAGGATTGAGGATTGAAGATTGAGTATTGAGGATTGAAGATTGAGGATTGAGGATTGAGGATTGAGGATTGGGGATTGAAGATTGAGTTTTGAGGATTGAAAATTGAGGATTGAGTATTGAGGATTGAAGATTGAATATTGATGATTGAATATTGAGGACTGAGGATTGAGGGTTATGTATGGAGGACGAGGACTGAGGGTTGAATATTGATGTTTGAGGTCTGATGGTTAAGGATTGAGGATTGAGAATTGAGGATTGAGGATTGAGGATTGAGGTTTGAGGATTGAGGATTGAGGATTGAGGATTGAGGATTGAGGATTGAGGATTGAGGACTGAGGCTTGAGGATTGAGGATTGAGCATTGAGGATTGAAGATTGAGGATTGGGTATTGAGGTTTGAAGAATGAGGATTGAGGATTGAGGATTGAGGATTGAGGATTGAGGATCTAGGATTGGAGATTGATTACTGAGGATTGAAGATTGGGGATTGAGGATTGAGGATTGAGGATCTAGGACTGGAGATTGATTATTGAGGATGAAGACTGAGAATTGGGTATTGAGGTTTGAAGAATGAGAATTGAGGATTGAGGATTGAGGATTGGTTATTGAGGTTTGAAGAATGAGGATTGAGGATTGAGGATTGAGGATTGAGGATTGAGGATCTAGGATTGGAGATTGATTACTGAGGATTGAGTACTGAGTATTGAGGGTTGAGGATTGAGGATTGAAGATTGAGTATTGAGGACTGAAGATTGACGATTGAGGATTAAGGATTGAGGATTGAGAATTGAGAATTGAGGATGAGGACTAAGGGTTGATGATTGAGGGTTGAGAAATGAGGATTGGGGATTGAGGATTGAGGATTGAGGATTGAGGATTGAGGATTGAGGATTGAGTATTGAAGATTGAGTATTGATCACTGAGGATTGAGGATTGAGGATTGAGGTTTGAGGATTGAGGATTGAAGATTGGGAATTGAGGATTGAGGACTGAACATTGAGGACTGAGTGTTGAGTGTTGAGTGATGAGAATTGATTTTTGTGGATAGAGGTTTGAAGATTGCAGATTGAGTATTGAGTATTGAAAACTTTGAATTGAGGATATTCTATTGAGGATTGAGGATTGACAACAGATTGTTGAGGACTGAGGTCTGAAGATTGAGGATTCAGGATTGAGCATTCAGAGTTGAGGTTTGAGGACCAAGGATTGAGGATTGAAGATTGAGTATTGATGATTGAATATTGAGGACTGAGGATTGAGGGTTGTGTATGGAGGACGAGGACTGAGGGTTGAATATTGATGTTTGAGGTCTGATGGTTAAGGATTGAGGATTGAGAATTGAGGATTGAGGTTTGAGGATTGAAGATTGAGGATTGGGTATTGAGGATTGAAGAATGAGGATTGAGAATTGAGGATGAGGACTGAGGGTTGAGGATTGAGGTTTGAGAAATGAGGATTGAGGATAGAGGATTGAAGATTGAAGATTGGGTATTGAGGATTGAAGAATGAGGATTGAGGATTGAGGATTGTGGATTGAGGATTGAGGATTGAGGATTGAAGGTTGAGGATTGGGTATTGAGGATTGAAGACTGAGGATTGAGGATTGAGGATTGAGGATTGAAGATTGAGTATTGACGATTGAAGATTGAGGATTGAGGATTGAGGATTGAGGATTGAGGATTGAAGATTGAGTTTTGAGGATTGAAGATTGAGGATTGAGTATTGGGGATTGAGGATTGAGGATTGAGGATGAGGATTGGGTATTGAAGATTGAGGATTGATGATTGAGGATTGAGGATTGAGGATTGAGGATTGAAGATTGAATATTGATGATTGAATATTGAGGACTGAGGATTGAGGGTTATGTATGGAGGACGAGGACTGAGGGTTGAATATTGATGTTTGAGGTCTGATGGTTAAGGATTGAGGATTGAGAATTGAGGATTGAGGATTGAGGATTGAAGATTGAGGATTGGGTATTGAGGATTGAAGAATGAGGATTGAGGATTGAGGTTTGAGGATTGAGGATTGAGGATTGAGGATTGAGGATTGAGGATTGAGGATTGAGGACTGAGGCTTGAGGATTGAGGATTGAGCATTGAGGATTGAAGATTGAGGATTGGGTATTGAGGTTTGAAGAATGAGGATTGAGGATTGAGGATTGATGATTGAGGATTGAGGATTGAGGATTGAAGATTGAATATTGATGATTGCATATTGAAGACTGAGGATTGAGGGTTGTTTATTGAGGACGAGGACTGAAGGTTGAATATTGATGGTTGAGGTCTGAGGGTTAAGGATTGAGGATTGAGGATTGAGGATTGAGGATTGAGTGTTGAAGATTGAGTATCGAGGATTAAAGATTGAGGATTCAGGATTGAGTACTGAGGATTGAGCATTGAGGATTGAGGATTGAAGATTGAGAATTGAAGATTGAGTATTGAGGACTGAAGATTGACGATTGAGGATTAAGGATTGAGGACGGAGGATGAGGGCTGAGGGTTGAGCATTGAGGTTTGAGTATTGAATCCTGAGAATTCAGGATATTCTATTGAGTGTTGAGAACTGAGGATTGATGGTTGAGTATTGAGGATTGAAGATTGAGGATTGAGGAGTGAGTATTGAAGGTTGAGGATTGATGATTGTGGATTGAGGATTGATGATTCAAGATTGAGTATTGAGGATTGTAGAATGAGGATTGAGGATTGAGGATTGGGGATTGAGGATTGAGGATTGAAGATTTAGTATTGAGGATTGAAGATAGAGGATTGAGAATTGAGGATTGAGTATTGAGGATTGAAGATTAAGGATTGAGTGTTGAGGATTGTAGAATGAGGATTGAGGATTGAGTATTGAAGATTAAGGATTGATGATTGAGGAACGAGGATTGAGGATTGAGGATTGAGGACTGAGGATTGAGGATTGAAGATT
Source organism: Calliopsis andreniformis (assembly GCF_051401765.1). NCBI lineage: Eukaryota > Metazoa > Arthropoda > Insecta > Hymenoptera > Andrenidae > Calliopsis > Calliopsis andreniformis. Next base: position 2,990,035 of record NW_027480444.1, on the reverse strand, counting down.
GATGATTGAGGATTGGGTATTGAGGATTGAAGAATGAGGATTGAGGATTGAGGATTGAGGATTGAGGATTGAGGATTGAGGATTGAGGATTGAGGATTGAGTATTGAAGATTGAGTATTGATGACTGAGGATTGAGGATTGAGGATTGAGGATTGAGGACTGAGGATTGAAAATTGAGTATCGGGGACTCAAGATTGAGGATTGAGGATTGAGGATTGAGGATTGAGGATGGGGGCTGACGGTTGAGGATTGAGATTTGAGGACTGAGGACTGAGGATAGAGCATTGAGAAATGAGGACTGAGGATTGATGATTGAAGATTGAGTATTGGGTATTGAGGATTGAAGAATGAGGATTGAGGATTGAGGTTTGAGGATTGAGGATTGAGGATTGAGGATTGAATATTGAGGATTGAAGATTGAGGATTGAAGATTGAGGATTGGGTATTGAGGATTGAAGAATGAGGATTGAGGATTGAGGTTTGAGGATTGAGTATTGAGTATTGAGGATTGAGGATTGAGGATTGAGGATTGAGGACTGAGGCTTGAGGATTGAGGATTCAGCATTGAGGATTGAAGATTGAGGATTGGTTATTGAGGTTTGAAGAATGAGGATTGAGGATTGAGGATTGAGGATTGAGGATTGAGGATCTAGGATTGGAGATTGATTACTGAGGATTGAGGATTGAGGATTGAAGATTGAGTTTTGAGGATTGAAAATTGAGGATTGAGTATTGAGGATTGAAGATTGAATATTGATGATTGAATATTGAGGACTGAGGATTGAGGGTTATGTATGGAGGACGAGGACTGAGGGTTGAATATTGATGTTTGAGGTCTGATGGTTAAGGATTGAGGATTGAGAATTGAGGATTGAGGATTGAGGATTGAAGATTGAGGATTGGGTATTGAGGATTGAAGAATGAGGATTGAGGATTGAGGTTTGAGGATTGAGGATTGAGGATTGAGGATTGAGGATCTAGGCTTGGAGATTGAATATTGAGTATTGAAGATTGGGGATTGAGGATTGAGGATTGAGTATCTAGGATTGGAGATTGATTATTGAGGATGAAGGTTGAGAATTGAGGATTGAGGATTGAGAATTGAGAATTGAGGATGAGGACTAAGGGTTGAGGATTGAGGGTTGTGAAATGAGGATTGGGGATTGAGGATTGAGGATTGAGGATTGAGGATTGAAGATTGAGGATTGGGTATTGAAGATTGAGTATTGATCACTGAGGATTGAGGATTGAGGATTGAGGTTTGAGGATTGAGGATTGAAGATTGAATGTTGAGGATTGAATATTCAGGATTGAGGATTGGCGATTGAGGATGGAGGATGAGGGCTGAGGGTTGAGGATTGAGGTTTCAGTATTGAATCCCGAGAATTCAGGATATTCTATTGAGTATCGAGAATTGAGGATTGATGGTTAGTATTGAGGATTGAGGATTGAGGATTGAGTGTTGAAGATTGAGAATTGATGATTGAAGATTGATGACTGGGGATTGAGGATTGAGGAATGAGTATTGAAGATTGAGGATTGGTGATTGAGGATTTAGGATTGAGGATTAGGGATTGAGGATTGAGCATTGAGGTTAGAGGACTGAGTGCTGAGGACTGAGGATTGATAATGAGGGCTGAGGGTTGAGGATTGAGGTTTGAGGACTGAGGACTGAGGATTGAGGATTGAGAATTGAGGATTTAGGATTGAGGATTGAAGATTGAGGGTTGGGTATTGAGGATTGAAGAATGAGTATTGAGGATTGAGGATTGAGGATTGAGGATTGAGGATTGAAGGTTGAGGGTTGGGTATTGAGGATTGAAGACTGAGGATTGAGGATTGAGGATTGAGGATTGAAGATTGAGTATTGAGGATTGAAGATTGAGGATTGAGGATTGAGGATTGAGGATTGAGGATTGAAGATTGAGTTTTGAGGATTGAAGATTGAGGATTGAGTATTGGGGATTGAGGATTGAGGATTGAGGATGAGGATTGAGTATTGAAGATTGAGGGTTGATGACTGAGGATTGAGGATTGAGGATTGAGGATTGAAGATTGAATATTGATGATTGAATATTGAGGACTGAGGATTGAGGGTTATGTATGGAGGACGAGGACTGAGGGTTGAATATTGATGTTTGAGGTCTGATGGTTAAGGATTGAGGATTGAGAATTGAGGATTGAGGATTGAGGATTGAAGATTGAGGATTGGGTATTGAGGATTGAAGAATGAGGATTGAGGATTGAGGTTTGAGGATTGAGGATTGAGGATTGAGGATTGAGGATTGAGGATTGAGTATTGAGGATTGAGGATTGAGGATTGAGGATTGAGGATTGAGGATTGAAGATTGAGGATTGGGGTCTGAGGAGTGACGATTGAGGATTGAGGATTGAGGACTGAGAGTTGAGGATTGATGATTCAAGATTGAGTATTGAGGATTGTAGAATGAGGATTGAGGATTGAGGATTGAGGATTGAGGATTGAGGATTGAAGATTTAGTATTGAGGATTGAAGATAGAGGATTGAGAATTGAGGATTGAGGATTTAGGATTGAAGATTGAGGATTGAGTGTTGAGGATTGTAGAATGAGAATTGAGGATTGAGTATTGAAGATTAAGGATTGATGATTGAGGAATGAGGATTGAGGATTGGGTATTGAGGATTGAAGAATGAGGATTGAGGATTGAGGATTGAGGATTAAGGATTGAGGATTGAGGATTGAGGATTGAGGATTGAGGATTGAGTATTGAAGATTGAGTATTGATGACTGAGGATTGAGGATTGAGGATTGAGGGTTGAGGATTGAGGATTGAGGATTGAGGATTGAGGATTGAGGATTGAGGACTGAGGATTGAGGATTGAAGATTGATGATTGAGGATTGGGTATTGAGGATTGAAGAATGAGGATTGAGGATTGAGGATTGAGGATTGAGGATTGAGGATTGAGGATTGAGGATTGAGGATTGAGGATTGAGTATTGAAGATTGAGTATTGATGACTGAGGATTGAGGATTGAGGATTGAGGATTGAGGATTGAGGATTGAAAATTGAGTATCGGGGACTCAAGATTGAGGATTGAGGATTGAGGATTGAGGATTGAGGATGGGGGCTGACGGTTGAGGATTGAGGTTTGAGGACTGAGGACTGAGGATAGAGCATTGAGAAATGAGGATTGAGGATTGATGATTGAAGATTGAGTATTGGGTATTGAGGATTGAAGAATGAGGATTGAGGATTGAGGTTTGAGGATTGAGGATTGGGGATTGAGGATTGAGGATTGAAGGTTGAGGATTGGGTATTGAGGATTGAAGACTGAGGATTGAGGATTGAGGATTGAGGATTGAAGATTGAGTATTGAGGATTGAAGATTGAGGATTGAGGATTGAGGATTGAGGATTGAGGATTGAAGATTGAGTTTTGAGGATTGAAGATTGAGGATTGAGTATTGAGGATTGAGGATTGAGGATTGAGGATTGAGTATTGAGGATTGAGGATTGAGGATTGAGGATGAGGATTGAGTATTGAAGATTGAGGATTGATGATTGAAGATTGAGGATTGAGGATTGAGGATTGAAGATTGAATATTGATGATTGAATATTGAGGACTGAGGATTGAGGGTTATGTATGGAGGGCGAGGACTGAGGGTTGAATATTGATGTTTGAGGTCTGATGGTTAAGGATTGAGGATTGAGAATTGAGGATTGAGGATTGAGGATTGAAGATTGAGGATTGGGTATTGAGGATTGAAGAATGAGGATTGAGGATTGAGGTTTGAGGATTGAGGATTGAGGATTGAGGATTGAGGATTGAGGATTGAGGATTGAGGACTGAGGCTTGAAGATTGAGGATTGAGCATTGAGGATTGAAGATTGAGGATTGGGTATTGAGGTTTGAAGAATGAGGATTGAGGATTGAGGACTGAACATTGAGGACTGAGTGTTGAGTGTTGAGTGATGAGAATTGATTTTTGTGGATAGAGGTTTGAAGATTGCAGATTGAGTATTGAGTATTGAAAACTTTGAATTGAGGATATTCTATTGAGGATTGAGGATTGACAACAGATTGTTGAGGACTGAGGTCTGAAGATTGAGGATTCAGGATTGAGGATTCAGAGTTGAGGTTTGAGGACCAAGGATTGAGGATTGAAGATTGAGTATTGAGGATTGAGGATTGAGGATTGAAGATCGAGGATTGGGGATTGAGGATGGGGGCTGTCGGTTGAGGATTGAGGTTCGAGGACTGAGGACTGAGGATAGAGTATTGAGAAATGAGGATTGAGGATTGAGGATTGAAGATTGAGTATTGGGTATTGAGGATTGAAGAATGAGGATTGAGGATTGAGGTTTGAGGATTGAGGATTGAAGATTGAGCATTGGGGATTGAAGACAGACGATTGAGGATTGAGGATTGAGGATTGAAGATTGAGTATTGAGGATTGAAGATTGAGGATTGAGGATTGAGGATTGAGGATTGAGGTTTGAAGATTGAGTTTTGAGGATTGAAGATTGAGGATTGAGTATTGAGGATTGAGGATTGAGGATTGAGGATGAGGATTGAGTATTGAAGATTGAGGATTGATGATTGAGTATTGAGGACTGAAGATTGACGATTGAGGATTAAGGATTGAGGACGGAGGATGAGGGCTGAGGGTTGAGCATTGAGGTTTGAGTATTGAATCCTGAGAATTCAGGATATTCTATTGAGTGTTGAGAACTGAGGATTGATGGTTGAGTATTGAGGATTGAAGATTGAGGATTGAGGAGTGAGTATTGAAGGTTGAGGATTGATGATTGTGGATTGAGGATTGATGATTCAAGATTGAGTATTGAGGATTGTAGAATGAGGATTGAGGATTGAGGATTGGGGATTGAGGATTGAGGATTGAAGATTTAGTATTGAGGATTGAAGATAGAGGATTGAGAATTGAGGATTGAGGATTGAGGATTGAAGATTAAGGATTGAGTGTTGAGGATTGTAGAATGAGGATTGAGGATTGAGTATTGAAGATTAAGGATTGATGATTGAGGAACGAGGATTGAGGATTGAGGATTGAGGACTGAGGATTGAGGATTGAAGATTGATGATTGAGGATTGGGTATTGAGGATTGAAGAATGAGGATTGAGGATTGAGGATTGAGGATTGAGGATTGAGGATTGAGGATTGAGGATTGAGGATTGAGTATTGAAGATTGAGTATTGATGACTGAGGATTGAGGATTGAGGATTGAGGATTGAGGACTGAGGATTGAAAATTGAGTATCGGGGACTCAAGATTGAGGATTGAGGATTGAGGATTGAGGATTGAGGATGGGGGCTGACGGTTGAGGATTGAGATTTGAGGACTGAGGACTGAGGATAGAGCATTGAGAAATGAGGACTGAGGATTGATGATTGAAGATTGAGTATTGGGTATTGAGGATTGAAGAATGAGGATTGAGGATTGAGGCTTGAGGATTGAGGATTGAGGATTGAGGATTGAGTATTGAAGGTTGAGGATTGGGTATTGAGGATTGAAGACTGAGGATTGAGGTTTGAGGATTGAGGATTGAAGATTGAGTATTGAGGATTGAAGATTGAGGATTGAGGATTGAGGATTGAGGATTGGGGATTGAAGATTGAGTTTTGAGGATTGAAAATTGAGGATTGAGTATTGAGGATTGAAGATTGAATATTGATGATTGAATATTGAGGACTGAGGATTGAGGGTTATGTATGGAGGACGAGGACTGAGGGTTGAATATTGATGTTTGAGGTCTGATGGTTAAGGATTGAGGATTGAGAATTGAGGATTGAGGATTGAGGATTGAGGTTTGAGGATTGAGGATTGAGGATTGAGGATTGAGGATTGAGGATTGAGGATTGAGGACTGAGGCTTGAGGATTGAGGATTGAGCATTGAGGATTGAAGATTGAGGATTGGGTATTGAGGTTTGAAGAATGAGGATTGAGGATTGAGGATTGAGGATTGAGGATTGAGGATCTAGGATTGGAGATTGATTACTGAGGATTGAAGATTGGGGATTGAGGATTGAGGATTGAGGATCTAGGACTGGAGATTGATTATTGAGGATGAAGACTGAGAATTGGGTATTGAGGTTTGAAGAATGAGAATTGAGGATTGAGGATTGAGGATTGGTTATTGAGGTTTGAAGAATGAGGATTGAGGATTGAGGATTGAGGATTGAGGATTGAGGATCTAGGATTGGAGATTGATTACTGAGGATTGAGTACTGAGTATTGAGGGTTGAGGATTGAGGATTGAAGATTGAGTATTGAGGACTGAAGATTGACGATTGAGGATTAAGGATTGAGGATTGAGAATTGAGAATTGAGGATGAGGACTAAGGGTTGATGATTGAGGGTTGAGAAATGAGGATTGGGGATTGAGGATTGAGGATTGAGGATTGAGGATTGAGGATTGAGGATTGAGTATTGAAGATTGAGTATTGATCACTGAGGATTGAGGATTGAGGATTGAGGTTTGAGGATTGAGGATTGAAGATTGGGAATTGAGGATTGAGGACTGAACATTGAGGACTGAGTGTTGAGTGTTGAATGATGAGAATTGATTTTTGTGGATAGAGGTTTGAAGATTGCAGATTGAGTATTGAGTATTGAAAACTTTGAATTGAGGATATTCTATTGAGGATTGAGGATTGACAACAGATTGTTGAGGACTGAGGTCTGAAGATTGAGGATTCAGGATTGAGGATTCAGAGTTGAGGTTTGAGGACCAAGGATTGAGGATTGAAGATTGAGTATTGATGATTGAATATTGAGGACTGAGGATTGAGGGTTGTGTATGGAGGACGAGGACTGAGGGTTGAATATTGATGTTTGAGGTCTGATGGTTAAGGATTGAGGATTGAGAATTGAGGATTGAGGTTTGAGGATTGAAGATTGAGGATTGGGTATTGAGGATTGAAGAATGAGGATTGAGAATTGAGGATGAGGACTGAGGGTTGGGGATTGAGGTTTGAGAAATGAGGATTGAGGATAGAGGATTGAAGATTGAAGATTGGGTATTGAGGATTGAAGAATGAGGATTGAGGATTGAGGATTGTGGATTGAGGATTGAGGATTGAGGATTGAAGGTTGAGGATTGGGTATTGAGGATTGAAGACTGAGGATTGAGGATTGAGGATTGAGGATTGAAGATTGAGTATTGACGATTGAAGATTGAGGATTGAGGATTGAGGATTGAGGATTGAGGATTGAAGATTGAGTTTTGAGGATTGAAGATTGAGGATTGAGTATTGGGGATTGAGGATTGAGGATTGAGGATGAGGATTGGGTATTGAAGATTGAGGATTGATGATTGAGGATTGAGGATTGAGGATTGAGGATTGAAGATTGAATATTGATGATTGAATATTGAGGACTGAGGATTGAGGGTTATGTATGGAGGACGAGGACTGAGGGTTGAATATTGATGTTTGAGGTCTGATGGTTAAGGATTGAGGATTGAGAATTGAGGATTGAGGATTGAGGATTGAAGATTGAGGATTGGGTATTGAGGATTGAAGAATGAGGATTGAGGATTGAGGTTTGAGGATTGAGGATTGAGGATTGAGGATTGAGGATTGAGGATTGAGGATTGAGGACTGAGGCTTGAGGATTGAGGATTGAGCATTGAGGATTGAAGATTGAGGATTGGGTATTGAGGTTTGAAGAATGAGGATTGAGGATTGAGGATTGATGATTGAGGATTGAGGATTGAGGATTGAAGATTGAATATTGATGATTGCATATTGAAGACTGAGGATTGAGGGTTGTTTATTGAGGACGAGGACTGAAGGTTGAATATTGATGGTTGAGGTCTGAGGGTTAAGGATTGAGGATTGAGGATTGAGGATTGAGGATTGAGTGTTGAAGATTGAGTATCGAGGATTAAAGATTGAGGATTCAGGATTGAGTACTGAGGATTGAGCATTGAGGATTGAGGATTGAAGATTGAGAATTGAAGATTGAGTATTGAGGACTGAAGATTGACGATTGAGGATTAAGGATTGAGGACGGAGGATGAGGGCTGAGGGTTGAGCATTGAGGTTTGAGTATTGAATCCTGAGAATTCAGGATATTCTATTGAGTGTTGTGAACTGAGGATTGATGGTTGAGTATTGAGGATTGAAGATTGAGGATTGAGGAGTGAGTATTGAAGGTTGAGGATTGATGATTGTGGATTGAGGATTGATGATTCAAGATTGAGTATTGAGGATTGTAGAATGAGGATTGAGGATTGAGGATTGGGGATTGAGGATTGAGGATTGAAGATTTAGTATTGAGGATTGAAGATAGAGGATTGAGAATTGAGGATTGAGGATTGAGGATTGAAGATTAAGGATTGAGTGTTGAGGATTGTAGAATGAGGATTGAGGATTGAGTATTGAAGATTAAGGATTGATGATTGAGGAACGAGGATTGAGGATTGAGGATTGAGGACTGAGGATTGAGGATTGAAGATTGATGATTGAGGATTGGGTATTGAGGATTGAAGAATGAGGATTGAGGATTGAGGATTGAGGATTGAGGATTGAGGATTGAGGATTGAGGATTGAGGATTGAGTATTGAAGATTGAGTATTGATGACTGAGGATTGAGGATTGAGGATTGAGGATTGAGGACTGAGGATTGAAAATTGAGTATCGGGGACTCAAGATTGAGGATTGAGGATTGAGGATTGAGGATTGAGGATGGGGGCTGACGGTTGAGGATTGAGATTTGAGGACTGAGGACTGAGGATAGAGCATTGAGAAATGAGGACTGAGGATTGATGATTGAAGATTGAGTATTGGGTATTGAGGATTGAAGAATGAGGATTGAGGATTGAGGTTTGAGGATTGAGGATTGAGGATTGAGGATTGAGTATTGAAGGTTGAGGATTGGGTATTGAGGATTGAAGACTGAGGATTGAGGTTTGAGGATTGAGGATTGAGGATTGAAGATTGAGTATTGAGGATTGAAGATTGAGGATTGAGGATTGAGGAATGAGGATTGAGGATTGGGTATTGAGGATTGAAGAATGAGGATTGAGGATTGAGGATTGAGGATTAAGGATTGAGGATTGAGGATTGAGGATTGATGATTGAGGATTGAGTATTGAAGATTGAGTATTGATGACTGAGGATTGAGGATTGAGGATTGAGGGTTGAGGATTGAGGATTGAGGATTGAGGATTGAGGATTGAGGATTGAGGACTGAGGATTGAGGATTGAAGATTGATGATTGAGGATTGGGTATTGAGGATTGAAGAATGAGGATTGAGGATTGAGGATTGAGGATTGAGGATTGAGGATTGAGGATTGAGGATTGAGGATTGAGGATTGAGTATTGAAGATTGAGTATTGATGACTGAGGATTGAGGATTGAGGATTGAGGATTGAGGATTGAGGATTGAAAATTGAGTATCGGGGACTCAAGATTGAGGATTGAGGATTGAGGATTGAGGATTGAGGATGGGGGCTGACGGTTGAGGATTGAGGTTTGGGGACTGAGGACTGAGGATAGAGCATTGAGAAATGAGGATTGAGGATTGATGATTGAAGATTGAGTATTGGGTATTGAGGATTGAAGAATGAGGATTGAGGATTGAGGTTTGAGGATTGAGGATTGGGGATTGAGGATTGAGGATTGAAGGTTGAGGATTGGGTATTGAGGATTGAAGACTGAGGATTGAGGATTGAGGATTGAGGATTGAAGATTGAGTATTGAGGATTGAAGATTGAGGATTGAGGATTGAGGATTGAGGATTGAGGATTGAAGATTGAGTTTTGAGGATTGAAGATTGAGGATTGAGTATTGAGGATTGAGGATTGAGGATTGAGGATTGAGTATTGAGGATTGAGGATTGAGGATTGAGGATGAGGATTGAGTATTGAAGATTGAGGATTGATGATTGAAGATTGAGGATTGAGGATTGAGGATTGAAGATTGAATATTGATGATTGAATATTGAGGACTGAGGATTGAGGGTTATGTATGGAGGGCGAGGACTGAGGGTTGAATATAGATGTTTGAGGTCTGATGGTTAAGGATTGAGGATTGAGAATTGAGGATTGAGGATTGAGGATTGAAGATTGAGGATTGGGTATTGAGGATTGAAGAATGAGGATTGAGGATTGAGGTTTGAGGATTGAGGATTGAGGATTGAGGATTGAGGATTGAGGATTGAGGATTGAGGACTGAGGCTTGAAGATTGAGGATTGAGCATTGAGGATTGAAGATTGAGGATTGGGTATTGAGGTTTGAAGAATGAGGATTGAGGATTGAGGACTGAACATTGAGGACTGAGTGTTGAGTGTTGAGTGATGAGAATTGATTTTTGTGGATAGAGGTTTGAAGATTGCAGATTGAGTATTGAGTATTGAAAACTTTGAATTGAGGATATTCTATTGAGGATTGAGGATTGACAACAGATTGTTGAGGACTGAGGTCTGAAGATTGAGGATTCAGGATTGAGGATTCAGAGTTGAGGTTTGAGGACCAAGGATTGAGGATTGAAGATTGAGTATTGAGGATTGAGGATTGAGGATTGAAGATCGAGGATTGGGGATTGAGGATGGGGGCTGTCGGTTGAGGATTGAGGTTCGAGGACTGAGGACTGAGGATAGAGTATTGAGAAATGAGGATTGAGGATTGAGGATTGAAGATTGAGTATTGGGTATTGAGGATTGAAGAATGAGGATTGAGTATTGAGGTTTGAGGATTGAGGATTGAAGATTGAGCATTGGGGATTGAAGACAGACGATTGAGGATTGAGGATTGAGGATTGAAGATTGAGTATTGAGGATTGAAGATTGAGGATTGAGGATTGAGGATTGAGGATTGAGGTTTGAAGATTGAGTTTTGAGGATTGAAGATTGAGGATTGGGTATTGAGGATTGAAGACTGAGGATTGAGGTTTGAGGATTGAGGATTGAGGATTGAAGATTGAGTATTGAGGATTGAAGATTGAGGATTGAGGATTGAGGATTGAGGATTGAGGATTGAAGATTGAGTTTTGAGGATTGAAAATTGAGGATTGAGTATTGAGTATTGAAGATTGAATATTGATGATTGAATATTGAGGACTGAGGATTGAGGGTTATGTATGGAGGACGAGGACTGAGGGTTGAATATTGATGTTTGAGGTCTGATGGTTAAGGATTGAGGATTGAGAATTGAGGATTGAGGATTGAGGATTGAAGATTGAGGATTGGGTATTGAGGATTGAAGAATGAGGATTGAGGATTGAGGTTTGAGGATTGAGGATTGAGGATTGAGGATTGAGGATCTAGGCTTGGAGATTGAATATTGAGGATTGAAGATTGGGGATTGAGGATTGAGGATTGAGTATCTAGGATTGGAGATTGATTATTGAGGATGAAGGTTGAGAATTGAGGATTGAGGATTGAGAATTGAGAATTGAGGATGAGGACTAAGGGTTGAGGATTGAGGGTTGTGAAATGAGGATTGGGGATTGAGGATTGAGGATTGAGGATTGAGGATTGAAGATTGAGGATTGGGTATTGAAGATTGAGTATTGATCACTGAGGATTGAGGATTGAGGATTGAGGTTTGAGGATTGAGGATTGAAGATTGAATGTTGAGGATTGAATATTCAGGATTGAGGATTGGCGATTGAGGATGGAGGATGAGGGCTGAGGGTTGAGGATTGAGGTTTCAGTATTGAATCCCGAGAATTCAGGATATTCTATTGAGTATCGAGAATTGAGGATTGATGGTTAGTATTGAGGATTGAGGATTGAGGATTGAGTGTTGAAGATTGAGAATTGATGATTGAAGATTGATGACTGGGGATTGAGGATTGAGGAATGAGTATTGAAGATTGAGGATTGGTGATTGAGGATTTAGGATTGAGGATTAGGGATTGAGGATTGAGCATTGAGGTTAGAGGACTGAGTGCTGAGGACTGAGGATTGATAATGAGGGCTGAGGGTTGAGGATTGAGGTTTGAGGACTGAGGACTGAGGATTGAGGATTGAGAATTGAGGATTTAGGATTGAGGATTGAAGATTGAGGGTTGGGTATTGAGGATTGAAGAATGAGGATTGAGGCTGGAGGATTGAGGATTGAGGATTGAGGATTGAAGGTTGAGGGTTGGGTATTGAGGATTGAAGACTGAGGATTGAGGATTGAGGATTGAGGATTGAAGATTGAGTATTGAGGATTGAAGATTGAGGATTGAGGATTGAGGATTGAGGATTGAGGATTGAAGATTGAGTTTTGAGGATTGAAGATTGAGGATTGAGTATTGGGGATTGAGGATTGAGGATTGAGGATGAGGATTGAGTATTGAAGATTGAGGGTTGATGACTGAGGATTGAGGATTGAGGATTGAGGATTGAAGATTGAATATTGATGATTGAATATTGAGGACTGAGGATTGAGGGTTATGTATGGAGGACGAGGACTGAGGGTTGAATATTGATGTTTGAGGTCTGATGGTTAAGGATTGAGGATTGAGAATTGAGGATTGAGGATTGAGGATTGAAGATTGAGGATTGGGTATTGAGGATTGAAGAATGAGGATTGAGGATTGAGGTTTGAGGATTGAGGATTGAGGATTGAGGATTGAGGATTGAGGATTGAGTATTGAGGATTGAGGATTGAGGATTGAGGATTGAGGATTGAGGATTGAAGATTGAGGATTGGGGTCTGAGGAGTGACGATTGAGGATTGAGGATTGAGGACTGAGAGTTGAGGATTGATGATTCAAGATTGAGTATTGAGGATTGTAGAATGAGGATTGAGGATTGAGGATTTAGGATTGAAGATTGAGGATTGAGTGTTGAGGATTGTAGAATGAGAATTGAGGATTGAGTATTGAAGATTAAGGATTGATGATTGAGGAATGAGGATTGAGGATTGGGTATTGAGGATTGAAGAATGAGGATTGAGGATTGAGGATTGAGGATTAAGGATTGAGGATTGAGGATTGAGGATTGAGGATTGAGGATTGAGTATTGAAGATTGAGTATTGATGACTGAGGATTGAGGATTGAGGATTGAGGGTTGAGGATTGAGGATTGAGGATTGAGGATTGAGGATTGAGGATTGAGGACTGAGGATTGAGGATTGAAGATTGATGATTGAGGATTGGGTATTGAGGATTGAAGAATGAGGATTGAGGATTGAGGATTGAGGATTGAGGATTGAGGATTGAGGATTGAGGATTGAGGATTGAGGATTGAGTATTGAAGATTGAGTATTGATGACTGAGGATTGAGGATTGAGGATTGAGGATTGAGGATTGAGGATTGAAAATTGAGTATCGGGGACTCAAGATTGAGGATTGAGGATTGAGGATTGAGGATTGAGGATGGGGGCTGACGGTTGAGGATTGAGGTTTGAGGACTGAGGACTGAGGATAGAGCATTGAGAAATGAGGATTGAGGATTGATGATTGAAGATTGAGTATTGGGTATTGAGGATTGAAGAATGAGGATTGAGGATTGAGGTTTGAGGATTGAGGATTGGGGATTGAGGATTGAGGATTGAAGGTTGAGGATTGGGTATTGAGGATTGAAGACTGAGGATTGAGGATTGAGGATTGAGGATTGAAGATTGAGTATTGAGGATTGAAGATTGAGGATTGAGGATTGAGGATTGAGGATTGAGGATTGAAGATTGAGTTTTGAGGATTGAAGATTGAGGATTGAGTATTGAGGATTGAGGATTGAGGATTGAGGATTGAGTATTGAGGATTGAGGATTGAGGATTGAGGATGAGGATTGAGTATTGAAGATTGAGGATTGATGATTGAAGATTGAGGATTGAGGATTGAGGATTGAAGATTGAATATTGATGATTGAATATTGAGGACTGAGGATTGAGGGTTATGTATGGAGGGCGAGGACTGAGGGTTGAATATAGATGTTTGAGGTCTGATGGTTAAGGATTGAGGATTGAGAATTGAGGATTGAGGATTGAGGATTGAAGATTGAGGATTGGGTATTGAGGATTGAAGAATGAGGATTGAGGATTGAGGTTTGAGGATTGAGGATTGAGGATTGAGGATTGAGGATTGAGGATTGAGGATTGAGGACTGAGGCTTGAAGATTGAGGATTGAGCATTGAGGATTGAAGATTGAGGATTGGGTATTGAGGTTTGAAGAATGAGGATTGAGGATTGAGGACTGAACATTGAGGACTGAGTGTTGAGTGTTGAGTGATGAGAATTGATTTTTGTGGATAGAGGTTTGAAGATTGCAGATTGAGTATTGAGTATTGAAAACTTTGAATTGAGGATATTCTATTGAGGATTGAGGATTGACAACAGATTGTTGAGGACTGAGGTCTGAAGATTGAGGATTCAGGATTGAGGATTCAGAGTTGAGGTTTGAGGACCAAGGATTGAGGATTGAAGATTGAGTATTGAGGATTGAGGATTGAGGATTGAAGATCGAGGATTGGGGATTGAGGATGGGGGCTGTCGGTTGAGGATTGAGGTTCGAGGACTGAGGACTGAGGATAGAGTATTGAGAAATGAGGATTGAGGATTGAGGATTGAAGATTGAGTATTGGGTATTGAGGATTGAAGAATGAGGATTGTGGATTGAGGTTTGAGGATTGAGGATTGAAGATTGAGCATTGGGGATTGAAGACAGACGATTGAGGATTGAGGATTGAGGATTGAAGATTGAGTATTGAGGATTGAAGATTGAGGATTGAGGATTGAGGATTGAGGATTGAGGTTTGAAGATTGAGTTTTGAGGATTGAAGATTGAGGATTGAGTATTGAGGATTGAGGATTGAGGATTGAGGATGAGGATTGAGTATTGAAGATTGAGGATTGATGATAGAGGATTGAGGATTGAGGATTGAAGATTGAATATTGATGATTGAATATTGAGGACTGAGGATTGAGGGTTGTGTATGGAGGACGAGGACTGAGGGTTGAATATTGATGTTTGAGGTCTGATGGTTAAGGATTGAGGATTGAGAATTGAGGATTGAGGATTGAGGATTGAAGATTGAGGATTGGGTATTGAGGATTGAAGAATGAGGATTGAGAATTGAGGATGATGACTGAGGGTTGAGGATTGAGGTTTGAGAAATGAGGATTGAGGATAGAGGATTGAAGATTGAGGATTGGGTATTGAGGATTGAAGAATGAGGATTGAGGATTGTGGATTGAGGATTGAGGATTGAGGATTGAGGATTGAAGCTTGAGGATTGGGTATTGAGGATTGAAGACTGAGGATTGAGGATTGAGGATTGAGGATTGAAGATTGAGTATTGAGGATTGAAGATTGAGGATTGAGGATTGAGGATTGAGGATTGAGGATTGAAGATTGAGTTTTGAGGATTGAAGATTGAGGATTGAGTATTGGGGATTGAGGATTGAGGATTGAGGATGAGGATTGGGTATTGAAGATTGAGGATTGATGATTGAGGATTGAGGATTGAGGATTGAGGATTGAAGATTGAATATTGATGATTGAATATTGAGGACTGAGGATTGAGGGTTATGTATGGAGGACGAGGACTGAGGGTTGAATATTGATGTTTGAGGTCTGATGGTTAAGGATTGAGGATTGAGAATTGAGGATTGAGGATTGAGGATTGAAGATTGAGGATTGGGTATTGAGGATTGAAGAATGAGGATTGAGGATTGAGGTTTGAGGATTGAGGATTGAGGATTGAGGATTGAGGATTGAGGATTGAGGATTGAGGATTGAGGACTGAGGCTTGAGGATTGAGGATTGAGCATTGAGGATTGAAGATTGAGGATTGGGTATTGAGGTTTGAAGAATGAGGATTGAGGATTGAGGATTGATGATTGAGGATTGAGGATTGAGGATTGAAGATTGAATATTGATGATTGAATATTGAGGACTGAGGATTGAGGGTTGTTTATTGAGGACGAGGACTGAAGGTTGAATATTGATGTTTGAGGTCTGAGGGTTAAGGATTGAGGATTGAGGATTGAGGATTGAGGATTGAGGGTTGAAGATTGAGTATCGAGGATTGAAGATTGAGGATTCACGATTGAGTACTGAGGATTGAGCATTGAGGATTGAGGATTGAAGATTGAGAATTGAAGATTGAGTATTGAGGACTGAAGATTGACGATTGAGGATTAAGGATTGAGGACGGAGGATGAGGGCTGAGGGCTGAGCATTGAGGTTTGAGTATTGAATCCTGAGAATTCAGGATATTCTATTGAGTGTTGAGAACTGAGGATTGATGGTTGAGTATTGAGGATTGAAGATTGAGGATTGAGGAATGAGTATTGAAGGTTGAGGATTGATGATTGTGGATTGAGGATTGATGATGCAAAATTGAGTATTGAGGATTGTAGAATGAGGATTGAGGATTGAGGATTGAGGATTGAGGATTGAGGATTGAAGATTTAGTATTGAGGATTGAAGATAGAGGATTGAGAACTGAGGATTGAGGATTGAGGATTGAAGATTAAGGATTGAGTGTTGAGGATTGTAGAATGAGGATTGAGGATTGAGTATTGAAGATTAAGGATTGATGATTGAGGAACGAGGATTGAGGATTGAGGATTGAGGACTGAGGATTGATGATTGAAGATTGAGTATTGGGTATTGAGGATTGAAGAATGAGGATTGAGGATTGAGGTTTGAGGATTGAGGATTGAGGATTGAGGATTGAGGATTGAAGGTTGAGGATTGGGTATTGAGGATTGAAGACTGAGGATTGAGGTTTGAGGATTGAGGATTGAAGGTTGAGTATTGAGGATTGAAGATTGAGGATTGAGGATTGAGGATTGAGGATTGAGGATTGAAGATTGAGTTTTGAGGATTGAAGATTGAGGATTGAGTATTGAGGATTGAGGATTGAGGATTGAGGGTGAGGATTGAGTATTGAAGATTGAGGATTGATGATTGGGGATTGAGGATTGAGGATTGAGGATTGAAGATTGAATATTGATGATTGAACATTGAGGACTGAGGATTGAGGGTTATGTATGGAGGACGAGGACTGAGGGTTGAATATTGATGTTTGAGGTCTGATGGTTAAGGATTGAGGATTGAGAATTGAGGATTGAGGATTGAGGATTGAAGATTGAGGATTGGGTATTGAGGATTGAAGAATGAGGATTGAGGATTGAGGTTTGAGGATTGAGGATTGAGGATTGAGGATTGAGGATTGAGGATTGAGGATTGAGGACTGAGGCTTGAGGATTGAGGATTGAGCATTGAGGATTGAAGATTGAGGATTGGGTATTGAGGTTTGAAGAATGAGGATTGAGGATTGAGGATTGAGGATTGAGGATTGAGGATTGAGGATCTAGGATTGGAGATTGATTACTGAGGATTGAAGATTGGGGATTGAGGATTGAGGATTGAGGATCTAGGACTGGAGATTGATTATTGAGGATGAAGATTGAGAATTGGGTATTGAGGTTTGAAGAATGAGAATTGAGGATTGAGGATTGAGGATTGAGGATTGAGGATCTAGGCTTGGAGATTGAATATTGAGGATTGAAGATTGGGGATTGAGGATTGAGGATTGAGTATCTAGGATTGGAGATTGATTATTGAGGATGAAGGTTGAGAATTGAGGATTGAGGATTGAGAATTGAGAATTGAGGATGAGGACTAAGGGTTGAGGATTGAGGGTTGTGAAATGAGGATTGGGGATTGAGGATTGAGGATTGAGGATTCAGGATTGAGGATTGAGGATTGGGTATTGAAGATTGAGTATTGATCACTGAGGATTGAGGATTGAGGATTGAGGTTTGAGGATTGAGGATTGAAGATTGAATGTTGAGGATTGGATATTCAGGATTGAGGATTGGCGATTGAGGATGGAGGATGAGGGCTGAGGGTTGAGGATTGAGGTTTCAGTATTGAATCCCGAGAATTCAGGATATTCTATTGAGTATCGAGAATTGAGGATTGATGGTTAGCATTGAGGAATGAGGATTGAGGATTGAGTGTTGAAGATTGAGGATTGATGATTGAAGATTGATGATTGGGGATTGAGGATTGAGGCATGAGTATTGAAGATTGAGGATTGGTGATTGAGGATTTAGGATTGAGGATTAGGGATTGAGGATTGAGCATTGAGGTTAGAGGACTGAGTGCTGAGGACTGAGGATTGAGGATTGAGGATTGATAATGAGGGCTGAGGGTGGAGGATTGAGGTTTGAGGACTGAGGACTGAGGATTGAGGATTGATAATTGAGGATTTAGGATTGAGGATTGATGATTGAGAATTGGGTATTGAGGATTGAAGGATGAGGATTGAGGACTGAGGATTGAGGATTGAGGATTGAGGATTGAAGGTTGAGGATTGGGTATTGAGGATTGAAGAGAGAGGATTGAGGATTGAGGATTGAGGATTGAGTGTTGAAGATTGAGTATTGAGGATTGAAGATTGAGGATTGAGGATTGAGGATTGAGGATTGAGGATTGAAGGTTGTGTATTGAGGATTGAAGATTGAGGATTGAGTATTGAGGAATGAGGATTGAGGATTGAGGATTGAGGATTGAGTATTGAAGATTGAGGATTGATCATTGAGGACTGAGGATTGAGGATTGAAGATTGAATATTGATGATTGAATATTGAGGACTGAGGATTGAGGTTTGTCTATTGACGACGAGGACTGAGGGTTGAATATTGATGTTTGAGGTCTGAGGGTTAAGGATTGAGGATTGAGAATTGAGGATTGAGGATTGAGGATTGGAGATTGAGGATTGGGTATTGTGGATTGAAGAATGAGGATTGAGGATTGAGGTTTGAGGATTGAGGATTGCAGATTGAGTATTGAGGATTGAAGATTGAGGATTGAGGACTGAGGATTGAAGATTGAGGATTGAGGATTGAGGGTTGAGGATTGAGGGTTGAAGATTGAGTATTGAGGATTGAAGATTGAGGACTCAGGATTGAGTGCTGAGGATTGAGGTTTGAGGATTGAGGATTGAAGATTGAGAATTGAAGATTGAGTATTGAGGACTGAAGATTGACGATTGAGGATCAAGGATTGATGATTGATGATTGAGGATTGAAGATTCAGTATTGAGGATTGAAGGTTGAGGATTGTGGATTGAGGATCTAGGATTGGAGATTGATTATTGAGGATTGAAGATTGAGAATTCAGGATTGAGGATTGAGAATTGAGAATTGAGAATGAGGACTGAGGGTTGAGGAGTGAGGTTTGAGAAATGAGGATTGAGGATTGAGGATTGAGGATTGAGGATTGAGGATTGAGGATTCAGTATTGACGATTGAGTATTGATCACTGAGGATTGAGGATTGAGTATTGAGAATTGAAGATTGATTATAGAGGATCGAAGATTCAGCATTGAGGATTGAGTATTGAGGATGGAGGATGAGGGCTGAGGGCTGAGGATTGAGGTTTGGGTATTGAGTCCTGAGAATTCAGGATATTCTATTGAGTATTGAGAATTGAGCATTGATGGTTGAGTATTGAGGATTGAGGATTGAGGATTGAGGATACCATATTGAGTATTGTGGATTGAAGATTGAGGATTCAGGATTGAGGATTGAGGATTGAGGATTGAGGATTGAGGATTGAGGATTGAGGATTGAGCATTGAAAATTCAGGATTGGGAATTGAGGATTGAGGATTAAGGTTTGAGGATTGAGGATTGAAGATTGAATGTTGAGGATTGAATATTCAGGATTGAGGATTGGCGATTGAGGGTGGAGGATGAAGGCTGAGGGTTGAGGATTGAGGTTTCAGTATTGAATCCTGAGAATTCAGGATCTTCTATTGAGTATCGAGAATTGAGGATTGATGGTTAGCATTGAGGATTGAGGATTGAGGATTGAGTGTTGAAGATTGAGGATTGATGATTGAAGATTGAGGATTGGGGATTGAGGATTGAGGAATGAGTATTGAAGATTGAGGATTGGTGATTGAGGATTTAGGATTGAGGATTAAGGATTGAGGATTGAGCATTGAGGTTAGAGGACTGAGTGCTGAGGACTGAGGATTGAGGATTGAGGATTGATAATGAGGGCTGAGGGTTGAGGATTGAGGTTTGAGGACTGAGGACTGAGGATTGAGGATTGAGAATTGAGGATTTAGGATTGAGGATTGAAGATTGAGGATTGGGTATTGAGGATTGAAGAATGAGGATTGAGGATTGAGGCTTGAGGATTGAGGATTGAGGATTGAAGGTTGAGGATTGGGTATTGAGGATTGAAGACTGAGGATTGAGGATTGAGGATTGAGGATTGAAGATTGAGTATTGAGGATTGAAGATTGAGGATTGAGGATTGAGGATTGAGGATTGAGGATTGAAGATTGAGTTTTGAGGATTGAAGATTGAGGATTGAGTATTGAGGATTGAGGATTGAGGATTGAGGATGAGGATTTAGTATTGAAGATTGAGGATTGATGATTGAGGATTGAGGATTCAGGATTGAAGATTGAATATTGATGATTGAATATTGAGTACTGAGGATTGAGGGTTGTGTATGGAGGACGAGGACTGAGGGTTGAATATTGATGTTTGAGGTCTCATGGTTAAGGATTGAGGATTGAGAATTGAGCATTGAGGATTGAGGATTGAAGATTGAGGATTGGGTATTGAGGATTGAAGAATGAGGATTGAGGATTGAGGTTTGAGGATTGAGGATTGAGGATTGAAGATTGAGGATTGAGGATTGAGTATTGAGGATTGAGGATTGAGGATTGAGGATTGAGGATTGAGGATTGAAGATTGAGGATTGGGGTCTGAGGAGTGACGATTGAGGATTGAGGATTGAGGACTGAGAGTTGAGGATTGATGATTCAAGATTGAGTATTGAGGATTGTAGAATGAGGATTGAGGATTGAGGATTGAGGATTGAGGATTGAGGATTGAAGATTTAGTATTGAGGATTGAAGATAGAGGATTGAGAATTGAGGATTGAGGATTGAGGATTGAAGATTGAGGATTGAGTGTTGAGGATTGTAGAATGAGGATTGAGGATTGAGTATTGAAGATTAAGAATTGATGATTGACGAATGAGGATTGAGGATTGAGGATTGAGGACTGAGGATTGAGGATTGAAGATTGATGATTGAGGATTGGGTATTGAGGATTGAAGAATGAGGATTGAGGATTGAGGATTGAGGATTGAGGATTGAGGATTGAGGATTGAGGATTGAGGATTGAGGATTGAGGATTGAAGATTGAGTTTTGATGACTGAGGATTGAGGATTGAGGATTGAGGATTGAGGATTGAGGATTGAGGATTGAGGATTGAAGATTGAATATTGATGATTGAATATTGAGGACTGAGGATTGAGGGTTATGTATGGAGGACGAGGACTGAGGGTTGAATATTGATGGTTGAGGTCTGATGGTTAAGGATTGAGGATTGAGAATTGAGGATTGAGGATTGAGGATTGAAGATTGAGGATTGGGTATTGAGGATTGAAGAATGAGGATTGAGGATTGAGGTTTGAGGATTGAGGATTGAGGATTGAGGATTGAGGATTGAGGATTGAGGATTGAGGACTGAGGCTTGAGGATTGAGGATTGAGCATTGAGGATTGAAGATTGAGGATTGGGTATTGAGGTTTGAAGAATGAGGATTGAGGATTGAGGATTGAGGATTGAGGATTGAGGATCTAGGATTGGAGATTGATTACTGAGGATTGAAGATTGGGGATTGAGGATTGAGGATTGAGGATCTAGGACTGGAGATTGATTATTGAGGATGAAGATTGAGAATTGGGTATTGAGGTTTGAAGAATGAGAATTGAGGATTGAGGATTGAGGATTGAGGATTGAGGACCTAGGCTTGGAGATTGAATATTGAGGATTGAAGATTGGGGATTGAGGATTGAGGATTGAGTATCTAGGATTGGAGATTGATTATTGAGGATGAAGGTTGAGAATTGAGGATTGAGGATTGAGAATTGAGAATTGAGGATGAGGACTAAGGGTTGAGGATTGAGGGTTGTGAAATGAGGATTGGGGATTGAGGATTGAGGATTGAGGATTCAGGATTGAGGATTGAGGATTGGGTATTGAAGATTGAGTATTGATCACTGAGGATTGAGGATTGAGGATTGAGGTTTGAGGATTGAGGATTGAAGATTGAATGTTGAGGATTGGATATTCAGGATTGAGGATTGGCGATTGAGGATGGAGGATGAGGGCTGAGGGTTGAGGATTGAGGTTTCAGTATTGAATCCCGAGAATTCAGGATATTCTATTGAGTATCGAGAATTGAGGATTGATGGTTAGCATTGAGGAATGAGGATTGAGGATTGAGTGTCGAAGATTGAGGATTGATGATTGAAGATTGATGATTGGGGATTGAGGATTGAGGCATGAGTATTGAAGATTGAGGATTGGTGATTGAGGATTTAGGATTGAGGATTAGGGATTGAGGATTGAGCATTGAGGTTAGAGGACTGAGTGCTGAGGACTGAGGATTGAGGATTGAGGATTGATAATGAGGGCTGAGGGTGGAGGATTGAGGTTTGAGGACTGAGGACTGAGGATTGAGGATTGATAATTGAGGATTTAGGATTGAGGATTGATGATTGAGAATTGGGTATTGAGGATTGAAGGATGAGGATTGAGGACTGAGGATTGAGGATTGAGGATTGAGGATTGAAGGTTGAGGATTGGGTATTGAGGATTGAAGAGAGAGGATTGAGGATTGAGGATTGAGGATTGAGTGTTGAAGATTGAGTATTGAGGATTGAAGATTGAGGATTGAGGATTGAGGATTGAGGATTGAGGATTGAAGGTTGTGTATTGAGGATTGAAGATTGAGGATTGAGTATTGAGGAATGAGGATTGAGGATTGAGGATTGAGGATTGAGTATTGAAGATTGAGGATTGATCATTGAGGACTGAGGATTGAGGATTGAAGATTGAATATTGATGATTGAATATTGAGGACTGAGGATTGAGGTTTGTGTATTGACGACGAGGACTGAGGGTTGAATATTGATGTTTGAGGTCTGAGGGTTAAGGATTGAGGATTGAGAATTGAGGATTGAGGATTGAGGATTGGAGATTGAGGATTGGGTATTGTGGATTGAAGAATGAGGATTGAGGATTGAGGTTTGAGGATTGAGGATTGCAGATTGAGTATTGAGGATTGAAGATTGAGGATTGAGGACTGAGGATTGAAGATTGAGGATTGAGGATTGAGGGTTGAGGATTGAGGGTTGAAGATTGAGTATTGAGGATTGAAGATTGAGGACTCAGGATTGAGTGCTGAGGATTGAGGTTTGAGGATTGAGGATTGAAGATTGAGAATTGAAGATTGAGTATTGAGGACTGAAGATTGACGATTGAGGATCAAGGATTGATGATTGATGATTGAGGATTGAAGATTCAGTATTGAGGATTGAAGGTTGAGGATTGTGGATTGAGGATCTAGGATTGGAGATTGATTATTGAGGATTGAAGATTGAGAATTCAGGATTGAGGATTGAGAATTGAGAATTGAGAATGGGGACTGAGGGTTGAGGAGTGAGGTTTGAGAAATGAGGATTGAGGATTGAGGATTGAGGATTGAGGATTGAGGATTGAGGATTCAGTATTGACGATTGAGTATTGATCACTGAGGATTGAGGATTGAGTATTGAGAATTGAAGATTGAATATAGAGGATCGAAGATTCAGCATTGAGGATTGAGTATTGAGGATGGAGGATGAGGGCTGAGGGCTGAGGATTGAGGTTTGGGTATTGAGTCCTGAGAATTCAGGATATTCTATTGAGTATTGAGAATTGAGCATTGATGGTTGAGTATTGAGGATTGAGGATTGAGGATTGAGGATACCATATTGAGTATTGTGGATTGAAGATTGAGGATTCAGGATTGAGGATTGAGGATTGAGGATTGAGGATTGAGGATTGAGGATTGAGGATTGAGCATTGAAAATTCAGGATTGGGAATTGAGGATTGAGGATTAAGGTTTGAGGATTGAGGATTGAAGATTGAATGTTGAGGATTGAATATTCAGGATTGAGGATTGGCGATTGAGGGTGGAGGATGAAGGCTGAGGGTTGAGGATTGAGGTTTCAGTATTGAATCCTGAGAATTCAGGATCTTCTATTGAGTATCGAGAATTGAGGATTGATGGTTAGCATTGAGGATTGAGGATTGAGGATTGAGTGTTGAAGATTGAGGATTGATGATTGAAGATTGAGGATTGGGGATTGAGGATTGAGGAATGAGTATTGAAGATTGAGGATTGGTGATTGAGGATTTAGGATTGAGGATTAAGGATTGAGGATTGAGCATTGAGGTTAGAGGACTGAGTGCTGAGGACTGAGGATTGAGGATTGAGGATTGATAATGAGGGCTGAGGGTTGAGGATTGAGGTTTGAGGACTGAGGACTGAGGATTGAGGATTGAGAATTGAGGATTTAGGATTGAGGATTGAAGATTGAGGATTGGGTATTGAGGATTGAAGAATGAGGATTGAGGATTGAGGCTTGAGGATTGAGGATTGAGGATTGAAGGTTGAGGATTGGGTATTGAGGATTGAAGACTGAGGATTGAGGATTGAGGATTGAGGATTGAAGATTGAGTATTGAGGATTGAAGATTGAGGATTGAGGATTGAGGATTGAGGATTGAGGATTGAAGATTGAGTTTTGAGGATTGAAGATTGAGGATTGAGTATTGAGGATTGAGGATTGAGGATTGAGGATGAGGATTTAGTATTGAAGATTGAGGATTGATGATTGAGGATTGAGGATTCAGGATTGAAGATTGAATATTGATGATTGAATATTGAGTACTGAGGATTGAGGGTTGTGTATGGAGGACGAGGACTGAGGGTTGAATATTGATGTTTGAGGTCTGATGGTTAAGGATTGAGGATTGAGAATTGAGCATTGAGGATTGAGGATTGAAGATTGAGGATTGGGTATTGAGGATTGAAGAATGAGGATTGAGGATTGAGGTTTGAGGATTGAGGATTGAGGATTGAGGATTGAGGATTGAGGATTGAGGATTGAGGATTGAGGATTGAGTATTGAAGATTGAGGATTGATGATTGAGGATTGAGGATAGAGGATTGAAGATTGAATATTGATGATTGAATATTGAGGACTGAGGATTGAGGGTTGTGTATTGAGGACGAGGACTGAGGGTTGAATATTGATGTTTGAGGTCTGAGGGTTAAGGATTGAGGATTGAGGATTGAGGATTGAGGATTGAGGGTTGAAGATTGAGTATTGAGGATTGAAGATTGATGATTCAGTATTGAGTACTGAGGATTGAGGATTGAGGATTGAGGATTGAATATTGAGAATTGAAGATTGAGTATTGAGGACTGAAGATTGACGATTGAGGATTAAGGATTGAGGATTGGAGATTGATTATTGAAGATTGAAGATTGAGAATTCAGGATTGAGGATTGAGCATTGAAAATTGAGGATTGGGAATTGAGGATTGACGATTGAGGATTGAGTATTGAGGATTGAAGATTGAGTATAGATGATTGAAGATTGAGGGTTGAGGATTGAGGATTGAGAATGAGGGCTGAGGGCTGAGGATTGAGGTTTGAGTATAGAATCCTGAGAATTCAGGATATTCTATTGAGCATTGAGAATTTAGGATTGATGATTGAGTATTGAGGATTGAGAATTGAGGATTGAGTATTGAGTATTGAAGATTGAGGATTGATGATTGAGCATTGAGGATTGAGTATTGAGGATTGACGCTTGAGGATTGAGGGTTGAGGATGTAGGATTGAAGAGAGAGGACTGAGTGTTGAGGATTGAGTGTTGAGAATTGATGCTTGAGGTTTGAGATTTGATTATTGAATATTCTGGATTGAGTATTGAACCATCAGAATTCAGGATGTTCTATAGAGTATTGAGAATTGAGGATTGATGGTTGAGTATTGAGGATTGATGGTTGAGGGTTGAGTGTTGAATATAGAGGATTGAGGATTGAGGATTGAGGATTGAGTATTGAAGATTGAGGAATGATGATTGAGGATTGAGGATTGAAGAATGAGGATTGAGGATTGAGGATTGAGGATTGAGTATTGAAGATTGAGGATTGATGATTGAGCATTGAGGATTGACTATTGAGGATTGACGCTTGAGGATTGAGGGTTGAGGATGTAGGATTGAAGAGAGAGGACTGAGTGTTGAGGATTGAGTGTTGAGAATTGATGCTTGAGGTTTGAGATTTGATTATTGAATATTCTGGATTGAGTATTGAACCATCAGAATTCAGGATGTTCTATAGAGTATTGAGAATTGAGGATTGATGGTTGAGTATTGAGGATTCATGGTTGAGGGTTGAGTGTTGAATATAGAGGATTGAGGATTGGAGATTGAGGATTGGGTATTGTGGATTGAAGAATGAGGATTGAGGATTGAGGTTTGAGGATTGACGATTGCAGATTGAGTATTGAGGATTGAAGATTGAGTATTGAAGATTGAGGATTGATGATTGAGGATTGAGGATTGAGGATTGAAGATTGAATATTGATGATTGAATATTGAGGACTGAGGATTGAGGGTTGTGTATGGAGGACGAGGACTGAGGGTTGAATATTGATGTTTGAGGTCTGATGGTTAAGGATTGAGGATTGAGAATTGAGGATTGAGGATTGAGGATTGAAGATTGAGGATTGGGTATTGAGGATTGAAGAATGAGGATTGAGAATTGAGGATGATGACTGAGGGTTGAGGATTGAGGTTTGAGAAATGAGGATTGAGGATAGAGGATTGAAGATTGAGGATTGGGTATTGAGGATTGAAGAATGAGGATTGAGGATTGTGGATTGAGGATTGAGGATTGAGGATTGAGGATTGAAGCTTGAGGATTGGGTATTGAGGATTGAAGACTGAGGATTGAGGATTGAGGATTGAGGATTGAAGATTGAGTATTGAGGATTGAAGATTGAGGATTGAGGATTGAGGATTGAGGATTGAGGATTGAAGATTGAGTTTTGAGGATTGAAGATTGAGGATTGAGTATTGGGGATTGAGGATTGAGGATTGAGGATGAGGATTGGGTATTGAAGATTGAGGATTGATGATTGAGGATTGAGGATTGAGGATTGAGGATTGAAGATTGAATATTGATGATTGAATATTGAGGACTGAGGATTGAGGGTTATGTATGGAGGACGAGGACTGAGGGTTGAATATTGATGTTTGAGGTCTGATGGTTAAGGATTGAGGATTGAGAATTGAGGATTGAGGATTGAGGATTGAAGATTGAGGATTGGGTATTGAGGATTGAAGAATGAGGATTGAGGATTGAGGTTTGAGGATTGAGGATTGAGGATTGAGGATTGAGGATTGAGGATTGAGGATTGAGGATTGAGGACTGAGGCTTGAGGATTGAGGATTGAGCATTGAGGATTGAAGATTGAGGATTGGGTATTGAGGTTTGAAGAATGAGGATTGAGGATTGAGGATTGATGATTGAGGATTGAGGATTGAGGATTGAAGATTGAATATTGATGATTGAATATTGAGGACTGAGGATTGAGGGTTGTTTATTGAGGACGAGGACTGAAGGTTGAATATTGATGTTTGAGGTCTGAGGGTTAAGGATTGAGGATTGAGGATTGAGGATTGAGGATTGAGGGTTGAAGATTGAGTATCGAGGATTGAAGATTGAGGATTCACGATTGAGTACTGAGGATTGAGCATTGAGGATTGAGGATTGAAGATTGAGAATTGAAGATTGAGTATTGAGGACTGAAGATTGACGATTGAGGATTAAGGATTGAGGACGGAGGATGAGGGCTGAGGGCTGAGCATTGAGGTTTGAGTATTGAATCCTGAGAATTCAGGATATTCTATTGAGTGTTGAGAACTGAGGATTGATGGTTGAGTATTGAGGATTGAAGATTGAGGATTGAGGAATGAGTATTGAAGGTTGAGGATTGATGATTGTGGATTGAGGATTGATGATGCAAAATTGAGTATTGAGGATTGTAGAATGAGGATTGAGGATTGAGGATTGAGGATTGAGGATTGAGGATTGAAGATTTAGTATTGAGGATTGAAGATAGAGGATTGAGAACTGAGGATTGAGGATTGAGGATTGAAGATTAAGGATTGAGTGTTGAGGATTGTAGAATGAGGATTGAGGATTGAGTATTGAAGATTAAGGATTGATGATTGAGGAACGAGGATTGAGGATTGAGGATTGAGGACTGAGGATTGATGATTGAAGATTGAGTATTGGGTATTGAGGATTGAAGAATGAGGATTGAGGATTGAGGTTTGAGGATTGAGGATTGAGGATTGAGGATTGAGGATTGAAGGTTGAGGATTGGGTATTGAGGATTGAAGACTGAGGATTGAGGTTTGAGGATTGAGGATTGAAGGTTGAGTATTGAGGATTGAAGATTGAGGATTGAGGATTGAGGATTGAGGATTGAGGATTGAAGATTGAGTTTTGAGGATTGAAGATTGAGGATTGAGTATTGAGGATTGAGGATTGAGGATTGAGGGTGAGGATTGAGTATTGAAGATTGAGGATTGATGATTGGGGATTGAGGATTGAGGATTGAGGATTGAAGATTGAATATTGATGATTGAATATTGAGGACTGAGGATTGAGGGTTATGTATGGAGGACGAGGACTGAGGGTTGAATATTGATGTTTGAGGTCTGATGGTTAAGGATTGAGGATTGAGAATTGAGGATTGAGGATTGAGGATTGAAGATTGAGGATTGGGTATTGAGGATTGAAGAATGAGGATTGAGGATTGAGGTTTGAGGATTGAGGATTGAGGATT
The DNA here is from genome assembly GCF_051401765.1 of Calliopsis andreniformis. Taxonomy (NCBI): domain Eukaryota; kingdom Metazoa; phylum Arthropoda; class Insecta; order Hymenoptera; family Andrenidae; genus Calliopsis; species Calliopsis andreniformis. The sequence goes on along the minus strand of NW_027480444.1, from coordinate 2,961,341 downwards.
GAGGATTGAGGATTGAGGATTGAGGATTGAGGACTGAGGCTTGAGGATTGAGGATTGAGCATTGAGGATTGAAGATTGAGGATTGGGTATTGAGGTTTGAAGAATGAGGATTGAGGATTGAGGATTGAGGATTGAGGATTGAGGATTGAGGATCTAGGATTGGAGATTGATTACTGAGGATTGAAGATTGGGGATTGAGGATTGAGGATTGAGGATCTAGGACTGGAGATTGATTATTGAGGATGAAGATTGAGAATTGGGTATTGAGGTTTGAAGAATGAGAATTGAGGATTGAGGATTGAGGATTGAGGATTGAGGATCTAGGCTTGGAGATTGAATATTGAGGATTGAAGATTGGGGATTGAGGATTGAGGATTGAGTATCTAGGATTGGAGATTGATTATTGAGGATGAAGGTTGAGAATTGAGGATTGAGGATTGAGAATTGAGAATTGAGGATGAGGACTAAGGGTTGAGGATTGAGGGTTGTGAAATGAGGATTGGGGATTGAGGATTGAGGATTGAGGATTCAGGATTGAGGATTGAGGATTGGGTATTGAAGATTGAGTATTGATCACTGAGGATTGAGGATTGAGGATTGAGGTTTGAGGATTGAGGATTGAAGATTGAATGTTGAGGATTGGATATTCAGGATTGAGGATTGGCGATTGAGGATGGAGGATGAGGGCTGAGGGTTGAGGATTGAGGTTTCAGTATTGAATCCCGAGAATTCAGGATATTCTATTGAGTATCGAGAATTGAGGATTGATGGTTAGCATTGAGGAATGAGGATTGAGGATTGAGTGTTGAAGATTGAGGATTGATGATTGAAGATTGATGATTGGGGATTGAGGATTGAGGCATGAGTATTGAAGATTGAGGATTGGTGATTGAGGATTTAGGATTGAGGATTAGGGATTGAGGATTGAGCATTGAGGTTAGAGGACTGAGTGCTGAGGACTGAGGATTGAGGATTGAGGATTGATAATGAGGGCTGAGGGTGGAGGATTGAGGTTTGAGGACTGAGGACTGAGGATTGAGGATTGATAATTGAGGATTTAGGATTGAGGATTGATGATTGAGAATTGGGTATTGAGGATTGAAGGATGAGGATTGAGGACTGAGGATTGAGGATTGAGGATTGAGGATTGAAGGTTGAGGATTGGGTATTGAGGATTGAAGAGAGAGGATTGAGGATTGAGGATTGAGGATTGAGTGTTGAAGATTGAGTATTGAGGATTGAAGATTGAGGATTGAGGATTGAGGATTGAGGATTGAGGATTGAAGGTTGTGTATTGAGGATTGAAGATTGAGGATTGAGTATTGAGGAATGAGGATTGAGGATTGAGGATTGAGGATTGAGTATTGAAGATTGAGGATTGATCATTGAGGACTGAGGATTGAGGATTGAAGATTGAATATTGATGATTGAATATTGAGGACTGAGGATTGAGGTTTGTCTATTGACGACGAGGACTGAGGGTTGAATATTGATGTTTGAGGTCTGAGGGTTAAGGATTGAGGATTGAGAATTGAGGATTGAGGATTGAGGATTGGAGATTGAGGATTGGGTATTGTGGATTGAAGAATGAGGATTGAGGATTGAGGTTTGAGGATTGAGGATTGCAGATTGAGTATTGAGGATTGAAGATTGAGGATTGAGGACTGAGGATTGAAGATTGAGGATTGAGGATTGAGGGTTGAGGATTGAGGGTTGAAGATTGAGTATTGAGGATTGAAGATTGAGGACTCAGGATTGAGTGCTGAGGATTGAGGTTTGAGGATTGAGGATTGAAGATTGAGAATTGAAGATTGAGTATTGAGGACTGAAGATTGACGATTGAGGATCAAGGATTGATGATTGATGATTGAGGATTGAAGATTCAGTATTGAGGATTGAAGGTTGAGGATTGTGGATTGAGGATCTAGGATTGGAGATTGATTATTGAGGATTGAAGATTGAGAATTCAGGATTGAGGATTGAGAATTGAGAATTGAGAATGAGGACTGAGGGTTGAGGAGTGAGGTTTGAGAAATGAGGATTGAGGATTGAGGATTGAGGATTGAGGATTGAGGATTGAGGATTCAGTATTGACGATTGAGTATTGATCACTGAGGATTGAGGATTGAGTATTGAGAATTGAAGATTGATTATAGAGGATCGAAGATTCAGCATTGAGGATTGAGTATTGAGGATGGAGGATGAGGGCTGAGGGCTGAGGATTGAGGTTTGGGTATTGAGTCCTGAGAATTCAGGATATTCTATTGAGTATTGAGAATTGAGCATTGATGGTTGAGTATTGAGGATTGAGGATTGAGGATTGAGGATACCATATTGAGTATTGTGGATTGAAGATTGAGGATTCAGGATTGAGGATTGAGGATTGAGGATTGAGGATTGAGGATTGAGGATTGAGGATTGAGCATTGAAAATTCAGGATTGGGAATTGAGGATTGAGGATTAAGGTTTGAGGATTGAGGATTGAAGATTGAATGTTGAGGATTGAATATTCAGGATTGAGGATTGGCGATTGAGGGTGGAGGATGAAGGCTGAGGGTTGAGGATTGAGGTTTCAGTATTGAATCCTGAGAATTCAGGATCTTCTATTGAGTATCGAGAATTGAGGATTGATGGTTAGCATTGAGGATTGAGGATTGAGGATTGAGTGTTGAAGATTGAGGATTGATGATTGAAGATTGAGGATTGGGGATTGAGGATTGAGGAATGAGTATTGAAGATTGAGGATTGGTGATTGAGGATTTAGGATTGAGGATTAAGGATTGAGGATTGAGCATTGAGGTTAGAGGACTGAGTGCTGAGGACTGAGGATTGAGGATTGAGGATTGATAATGAGGGCTGAGGGTTGAGGATTGAGGTTTGAGGACTGAGGACTGAGGATTGAGGATTGAGAATTGAGGATTTAGGATTGAGGATTGAAGATTGAGGATTGGGTATTGAGGATTGAAGAATGAGGATTGAGGATTGAGGCTTGAGGATTGAGGATTGAGGATTGAAGGTTGAGGATTGGGTATTGAGGATTGAAGACTGAGGATTGAGGATTGAGGATTGAGGATTGAAGATTGAGTATTGAGGATTGAAGATTGAGGATTGAGGATTGAGGATTGAGGATTGAGGATTGAAGATTGAGTTTTGAGGATTGAAGATTGAGGATTGAGTATTGAGGATTGAGGATTGAGGATTGAGGATGAGGATTTAGTATTGAAGATTGAGGATTGATGATTGAGGATTGAGGATTCAGGATTGAAGATTGAATATTGATGATTGAATATTGAGTACTGAGGATTGAGGGTTGTGTATGGAGGACGAGGACTGAGGGTTGAATATTGATGTTTGAGGTCTCATGGTTAAGGATTGAGGATTGAGAATTGAGCATTGAGGATTGAGGATTGAAGATTGAGGATTGGGTATTGAGGATTGAAGAATGAGGATTGAGGATTGAGGTTTGAGGATTGAGGATTGAGGATTGAAGATTGAGGATTGAGGATTGAGTATTGAGGATTGAGGATTGAGGATTGAGGATTGAGGATTGAGGATTGAAGATTGAGGATTGGGGTCTGAGGAGTGACGATTGAGGATTGAGGATTGAGGACTGAGAGTTGAGGATTGATGATTCAAGATTGAGTATTGAGGATTGTAGAATGAGGATTGAGGATTGAGGATTGAGGATTGAGGATTGAGGATTGAAGATTTAGTATTGAGGATTGAAGATAGAGGATTGAGAATTGAGGATTGAGGATTGAGGATTGAAGATTGAGGATTGAGTGTTGAGGATTGTAGAATGAGGATTGAGGATTGAGTATTGAAGATTAAGAATTGATGATTGACGAATGAGGATTGAGGATTGAGGATTGAGGACTGAGGATTGAGGATTGAAGATTGATGATTGAGGATTGGGTATTGAGGATTGAAGAATGAGGATTGAGGATTGAGGATTGAGGATTGAGGATTGAGGATTGAGGATTGAGGATTGAGGATTGAGGATTGAGGATTGAAGATTGAGTTTTGATGACTGAGGATTGAGGATTGAGGATTGAGGATTGAGGATTGAGGATTGAGGATTGAGGATTGAAGATTGAATATTGATGATTGAATATTGAGGACTGAGGATTGAGGGTTATGTATGGAGGACGAGGACTGAGGGTTGAATATTGATGGTTGAGGTCTGATGGTTAAGGATTGAGGATTGAGAATTGAGGATTGAGGATTGAGGATTGAAGATTGAGGATTGGGTATTGAGGATTGAAGAATGAGGATTGAGGATTGAGGTTTGAGGATTGAGGATTGAGGATTGAGGATTGAGGATTGAGGATTGAGGATTGAGGACTGAGGCTTGAGGATTGAGGATTGAGCATTGAGGATTGAAGATTGAGGATTGGGTATTGAGGTTTGAAGAATGAGGATTGAGGATTGAGGATTGAGGATTGAGGATTGAGGATCTAGGATTGGAGATTGATTACTGAGGATTGAAGATTGGGGATTGAGGATTGAGGATTGAGGATCTAGGACTGGAGATTGATTATTGAGGATGAAGATTGAGAATTGGGTATTGAGGTTTGAAGAATGAGAATTGAGGATTGAGGATTGAGGATTGAGGATTGAGGACCTAGGCTTGGAGATTGAATATTGAGGATTGAAGATTGGGGATTGAGGATTGAGGATTGAGTATCTAGGATTGGAGATTGATTATTGAGGATGAAGGTTGAGAATTGAGGATTGAGGATTGAGAATTGAGAATTGAGGATGAGGACTAAGGGTTGAGGATTGAGGGTTGTGAAATGAGGATTGGGGATTGAGGATTGAGGATTGAGGATTCAGGATTGAGGATTGAGGATTGGGTATTGAAGATTGAGTATTGATCACTGAGGATTGAGGATTGAGGATTGAGGTTTGAGGATTGAGGATTGAAGATTGAATGTTGAGGATTGGATATTCAGGATTGAGGATTGGCGATTGAGGATGGAGGATGAGGGCTGAGGGTTGAGGATTGAGGTTTCAGTATTGAATCCCGAGAATTCAGGATATTCTATTGAGTATCGAGAATTGAGGATTGATGGTTAGCATTGAGGAATGAGGATTGAGGATTGAGTGTCGAAGATTGAGGATTGATGATTGAAGATTGATGATTGGGGATTGAGGATTGAGGCATGAGTATTGAAGATTGAGGATTGGTGATTGAGGATTTAGGATTGAGGATTAGGGATTGAGGATTGAGCATTGAGGTTAGAGGACTGAGTGCTGAGGACTGAGGATTGAGGATTGAGGATTGATAATGAGGGCTGAGGGTGGAGGATTGAGGTTTGAGGACTGAGGACTGAGGATTGAGGATTGATAATTGAGGATTTAGGATTGAGGATTGATGATTGAGAATTGGGTATTGAGGATTGAAGGATGAGGATTGAGGACTGAGGATTGAGGATTGAGGATTGAGGATTGAAGGTTGAGGATTGGGTATTGAGGATTGAAGAGAGAGGATTGAGGATTGAGGATTGAGGATTGAGTGTTGAAGATTGAGTATTGAGGATTGAAGATTGAGGATTGAGGATTGAGGATTGAGGATTGAGGATTGAAGGTTGTGTATTGAGGATTGAAGATTGAGGATTGAGTATTGAGGAATGAGGATTGAGGATTGAGGATTGAGGATTGAGTATTGAAGATTGAGGATTGATCATTGAGGACTGAGGATTGAGGATTGAAGATTGAATATTGATGATTGAATATTGAGGACTGAGGATTGAGGTTTGTGTATTGACGACGAGGACTGAGGGTTGAATATTGATGTTTGAGGTCTGAGGGTTAAGGATTGAGGATTGAGAATTGAGGATTGAGGATTGAGGATTGGAGATTGAGGATTGGGTATTGTGGATTGAAGAATGAGGATTGAGGATTGAGGTTTGAGGATTGAGGATTGCAGATTGAGTATTGAGGATTGAAGATTGAGGATTGAGGACTGAGGATTGAAGATTGAGGATTGAGGATTGAGGGTTGAGGATTGAGGGTTGAAGATTGAGTATTGAGGATTGAAGATTGAGGACTCAGGATTGAGTGCTGAGGATTGAGGTTTGAGGATTGAGGATTGAAGATTGAGAATTGAAGATTGAGTATTGAGGACTGAAGATTGACGATTGAGGATCAAGGATTGATGATTGATGATTGAGGATTGAAGATTCAGTATTGAGGATTGAAGGTTGAGGATTGTGGATTGAGGATCTAGGATTGGAGATTGATTATTGAGGATTGAAGATTGAGAATTCAGGATTGAGGATTGAGAATTGAGAATTGAGAATGGGGACTGAGGGTTGAGGAGTGAGGTTTGAGAAATGAGGATTGAGGATTGAGGATTGAGGATTGAGGATTGAGGATTGAGGATTCAGTATTGACGATTGAGTATTGATCACTGAGGATTGAGGATTGAGTATTGAGAATTGAAGATTGAATATAGAGGATCGAAGATTCAGCATTGAGGATTGAGTATTGAGGATGGAGGATGAGGGCTGAGGGCTGAGGATTGAGGTTTGGGTATTGAGTCCTGAGAATTCAGGATATTCTATTGAGTATTGAGAATTGAGCATTGATGGTTGAGTATTGAGGATTGAGGATTGAGGATTGAGGATACCATATTGAGTATTGTGGATTGAAGATTGAGGATTCAGGATTGAGGATTGAGGATTGAGGATTGAGGATTGAGGATTGAGGATTGAGGATTGAGCATTGAAAATTCAGGATTGGGAATTGAGGATTGAGGATTAAGGTTTGAGGATTGAGGATTGAAGATTGAATGTTGAGGATTGAATATTCAGGATTGAGGATTGGCGATTGAGGGTGGAGGATGAAGGCTGAGGGTTGAGGATTGAGGTTTCAGTATTGAATCCTGAGAATTCAGGATCTTCTATTGAGTATCGAGAATTGAGGATTGATGGTTAGCATTGAGGATTGAGGATTGAGGATTGAGTGTTGAAGATTGAGGATTGATGATTGAAGATTGAGGATTGGGGATTGAGGATTGAGGAATGAGTATTGAAGATTGAGGATTGGTGATTGAGGATTTAGGATTGAGGATTAAGGATTGAGGATTGAGCATTGAGGTTAGAGGACTGAGTGCTGAGGACTGAGGATTGAGGATTGAGGATTGATAATGAGGGCTGAGGGTTGAGGATTGAGGTTTGAGGACTGAGGACTGAGGATTGAGGATTGAGAATTGAGGATTTAGGATTGAGGATTGAAGATTGAGGATTGGGTATTGAGGATTGAAGAATGAGGATTGAGGATTGAGGCTTGAGGATTGAGGATTGAGGATTGAAGGTTGAGGATTGGGTATTGAGGATTGAAGACTGAGGATTGAGGATTGAGGATTGAGGATTGAAGATTGAGTATTGAGGATTGAAGATTGAGGATTGAGGATTGAGGATTGAGGATTGAGGATTGAAGATTGAGTTTTGAGGATTGAAGATTGAGGATTGAGTATTGAGGATTGAGGATTGAGGATTGAGGATGAGGATTTAGTATTGAAGATTGAGGATTGATGATTGAGGATTGAGGATTCAGGATTGAAGATTGAATATTGATGATTGAATATTGAGTACTGAGGATTGAGGGTTGTGTATGGAGGACGAGGACTGAGGGTTGAATATTGATGTTTGAGGTCTGATGGTTAAGGATTGAGGATTGAGAATTGAGCATTGAGGATTGAGGATTGAAGATTGAGGATTGGGTATTGAGGATTGAAGAATGAGGATTGAGGATTGAGGTTTGAGGATTGAGGATTGAGGATTGAGGATTGAGGATTGAGGATTGAGGATTGAGGATTGAGGATTGAGTATTGAAGATTGAGGATTGATGATTGAGGATTGAGGATAGAGGATTGAAGATTGAATATTGATGATTGAATATTGAGGACTGAGGATTGAGGGTTGTGTATTGAGGACGAGGACTGAGGGTTGAATATTGATGTTTGAGGTCTGAGGGTTAAGGATTGAGGATTGAGGATTGAGGATTGAGGATTGAGGGTTGAAGATTGAGTATTGAGGATTGAAGATTGATGATTCAGTATTGAGTACTGAGGATTGAGGATTGAGGATTGAGGATTGAATATTGAGAATTGAAGATTGAGTATTGAGGACTGAAGATTGACGATTGAGGATTAAGGATTGAGGATTGGAGATTGATTATTGAAGATTGAAGATTGAGAATTCAGGATTGAGGATTGAGCATTGAAAATTGAGGATTGGGAATTGAGGATTGACGATTGAGGATTGAGTATTGAGGATTGAAGATTGAGTATAGATGATTGAAGATTGAGGGTTGAGGATTGAGGATTGAGAATGAGGGCTGAGGGCTGAGGATTGAGGTTTGAGTATAGAATCCTGAGAATTCAGGATATTCTATTGAGCATTGAGAATTTAGGATTGATGATTGAGTATTGAGGATTGAGAATTGAGGATTGAGTATTGAGTATTGAAGATTGAGGATTGATGATTGAGCATTGAGGATTGAGTATTGAGGATTGACGCTTGAGGATTGAGGGTTGAGGATGTAGGATTGAAGAGAGAGGACTGAGTGTTGAGGATTGAGTGTTGAGAATTGATGCTTGAGGTTTGAGATTTGATTATTGAAAATTCTGGATTGAGTATTGAACCATCAGAATTCAGGATGTTCTATAGAGTATTGAGAATTGAGGATTGATGGTTGAGTATTGAGGATTGATGGTTGAGGGTTGAGTGTTGAATATAGAGGATTGAGGATTGAGGATTGAGGATTGAGTATTGAAGATTGAGGAATGATGATTGAGGATTGAGGATTGAAGAATGAGGATTGAGGATTGAGGATTGAGGATTGAGTATTGAAGATTGAGGATTGATGATTGAGCATTGAGGATTGACTATTGAGGATTGACGCTTGAGGATTGAGGGTTGAGGATGTAGGATTGAAGAGAGAGGACTGAGTGTTGAGGATTGAGTGTTGAGAATTGATGCTTGAGGTTTGAGATTTGATTATTGAATATTCTGGATTGAGTATTGAACCATCAGAATTCAGGATGTTCTATAGAGTATTGAGAATTGAGGATTGATGGTTGAGTATTGAGGATTCATGGTTGAGGGTTGAGTGTTGAATATAGAGGATTGAGGATTGGAGATTGAGGATTGGGTATTGTGGATTGAAGAATGAGGATTGAGGATTGAGGTTTGAGGATTGACGATTGCAGATTGAGTATTGAGGATTGAAGATTGAGGATTGAGGATTGAGGATTGAAGATTGAGGATTGAGGATTGAGGGTTGAGGATTGAGGGTTGAAGATTGAGTATTGAGGATTGAAGATTGAGGACTCAGGATTGAGTGCTGCGGATTGAGGTTTGAGGATTGAGGATAGCATATTGAGTATTGTGGATTGAAGATTGAGGATTCAGGATTGAGGATTGAGGATTGAGGATTGAGGATTGAGGATTGAGGATTGAGGATTGAGGATTGAGGATTGAGCATTGAAAATTCAGGATTGGGAATTGAGGATTGACGATTGAGGATTGAGTATTGAGGATTGAAGATTGAGTATTGATGATTGAAGATTGAGGATTGAGGATTGAGGGTTGAGGATTGAGGACGAGGACTGACGGTTGAGGATTGAGGTGTGAGGATTGAGGATTGAGGATTGAGGATCTAGGATTGGAGATTGATTAATGAGGATTGAAGATTGGGGATATTGGATTGAGGATTGAGGATCTAGGATTGGAGATTGATTATTGAGGATTGAAAGTTGCGAATTGAGGATTGAGGATTGAGAATTGAGAATTGAGTATGAGGACTGAGGGTTGAGGATTGAGTTTTGAGAAATGAGGATTGAGGATTGAGGATTGATGATTGAGGATTGAGGATTGAGGATTGAGGATTGAGTATTGAAGATTGAGTATTGATCACTGAGGATTGAGGATTGAGGATTGAGGATTGAGGATTGAGGGTTGAAGATTGAATATTGAGGATTGAAGATTCAGGATTGAGAATTGAGGATTGAGGATTGAGGATTGAAGATTGAGGATTGGGTATTGAGGATTGAAGAATGAGGATTGAGGATTGAGGATTGAGGATTAAGGATTGCAGACTGAGGATTGAGGTTTGAGGAATGAGGATTGAGGATTGAGGATTGAGGATTGAAGATTGAGTATTGAGGATTGAAGATTGAGGATTGAGGATTGAGGATTGAGGATTGAGGATTGAAGATTGAGTTTTGAGGATTGAAGATTGAGGATTGAGTATTGAGGATTGAGGATTGAGGATTGAGGATGAGGATTGAGTATTGAAGATTGAGGATTGATGATTGAGGATTGAGGATTGAGGATTGAAGATTGAATATTGATGATTGAATATTGAGGACTGAGGATTGAGGGTTGTGTATGGAGGACGAGGACTGAGGGTTGAATATTGATGTTTGAGGTCTGATGGTTAAGGATTGAGGATTGAGAATTGAGCATTGAGGATTGAGGATTGAAGATTGAGGATTGGGTATTGAGGATTGAAGAATGAGGATTGAGGATTGAGGTTTGAGGATTGAGGATTGAGGATTGAGGATTGAGGATTGAGGATTGAGGATTGAGGATTGAGTATTGAAGATTGAGGATTGATGATTGAGGATTGAGGATAGAGGATTGAAGATTGAATATTGATGATTGAATATTGAGGACTGAGGATTGAGGGTTGTGTATTGAGGACGAGGACTGAGGGTTGAATATTGATGTTTGAGGTCTGAGGGTTAAGGATTGAGGATTGAGGATTGAGGATTGAGGATTGAGGGTTGAAGATTGAGTATTGAGGATTGAAGATTGATGATTCAGGATTGAGTACTGAGGATTGAGGATTGAGGATTGAGGATTGAGGATTGAGTGTTGAAGATTGAGTATTGAGGATTGAAGATTGAGGATTGAGGATTGAGGATTGAGGATTGAGGATTGAAGGTTGTGTATTGAGGATTGAAGACTGAGGATTGAGTATTGAGGAATGAGGATTGAGGATTGAGGATTGAGGATTGAGTATTGAAGATTGAGGATTGATCATTGAGGACTGAGGATTGAGGATTGAAGATTGAATATTGATGATTGAATATTGAGGACTGAGGATTGAGGTTTGTGTATTGACGACGAGGACTGAGGGTTGAATATTGATGTTTGAGGTCTGAGGGTTAAGGATTGAGGATTGAGAATTGAGGATTGAGGATTGAGGATTGGAGATTGAGGATTGGGTATTGTGGATTGAAGAATGAGGATTGAGGATTGAGGTTTGAGGATTGAGGATTGCAGATTGAGTATTGAGGATTGAAGATTGAGGATTGAGGATTGAGGATTGAAGATTGAGGATTGAGGATTGAGGGTTGAGGATTGAGGGTTGAAGATTGAGTATTGAGGATTGAAGATTGAGGACTCAGGATTGAGTGCTGAGGATTGAGGTTTGAGGATTGAGGATTGAAGATTGAGAATTGAAGATTGAGTATTGAGGACTGAAGATTGACGATTGAGGATCAAGGATTGATGATTGATGATTGAGGATTGAAGATTCAGTATTGAGGATTGAAGGTTGAGGATTGTGGATTGAGGATCTAGGATTGGAGATTGATTATTGAGGATTGAAGATTGAGAATTCAGGATTGAGGATTGAGAATTGAGAATTGAGGATGAGGACTGAGGGTTGAGGAGTGAGGTTTGAGAAATGAGGATTGAGGATTGAGGATTGAGGATTGAGGATTGAGGATTGAGGATTCAGTATTGACGATTGAGTATTGATCACTGAGGATTGAGGATTGAGTATTGAGAATTGAAGATTGAATATAGAGGATCGAAGATTCAGCATTGAGGATTGAGTATTGAGGATGGAGGATGAGGGCTGAGGGCTGAGGATTGAGGTTTGGGTATTGAGTCCTGAGAATTCAGGATATTCTATTGAGTATTGAGAATTGAGCATTGATGGTTGAGTATTGAGGATTGAGGATTGAGGATTGAGGATACCATATTGAGTATTGTGGATTGAAGATTGAGGATTCAGGATTGAGGATTGAGGATTGAGGATTGAGGATTGAGGATTGAGGATTGAGGATTGAGCATTGAAAATTCAGGATTGGGAATTGAGGATTGAGGATTAAGGTTTGAGGATTGAGGATTGAAGATTGAATGTTGAGGATTGAATATTCAGGATTGAGGATTGGCGATTGAGGGTGGAGGATGAAGGCTGAGGGTTGAGGATTGAGGTTTCAGTATTGAATCCTGAGAATTCAGGATCTTCTATTGAGTATCGAGAATTGAGGATTGATGGTTAGCATTGAGGATTGAGGATTGAGGATTGAGTGTTGAAGATTGAGGATTGATGATTGAAGATTGAGGATTGGGGATTGAGGATTGAGGAATGAGTATTGAAGATTGAGGATTGGTGATTGAGGATTTAGGATTGAGGATTAAGGATTGAGGATTGAGCATTGAGGTTAGAGGACTGAGTGCTGAGGACTGAGGATTGAGGATTGAGGATTGATAATGAGGGCTGAGGGTTGAGGTTTGAGGTTTGAGGACTGAGGACTGAGGATTGAGGATTGAGAATTGAGGTTTAGGATTGAGGATTGAAGATTGAGGATTGGGTATTGAGGATTGAAGAATGAGGATTGAGGATTGAGGCTTGAGGATTGAGGATTGAGGATTGAAGGTTGAGGATTGGGTATTGAGGATTGAAGACTGAGGATTGAGGATTGAGGATTGAGGATTGAAGATTGAGTATTGAGGATTGAAGATTGAGGATTGAGGATTGAGGATTGAGGATTGAGGATTGAAGATTGAGTTTTGAGGATTGAAGATTGAGGATTGAGTATTGAGGATTGAGGATTGAGGATTGAGGATGAGGATTTAGTATTGAAGATTGAGGATTGATGATTGAGGATTGAGGATTCAGGATTGAAGATTGAATATTGATGATTGAATATTGAGTACTGAGGATTGAGGGTTGTGTATGGAGGACGAGGACTGAGGGTTGAATATTGATGTTTGAGGTCTGATGGTTAAGGATTGAGGATTGAGAATTGAGCATTGAGGATTGAGGATTGAAGATTGAGGATTGGGTATTGAGGATTGAAGAATGAGGATTGAGGATTGAGGTTTGAGGATTGAGGATTGAGGATTGAGGATTGAGGATTGAGGATTGAGGATTGAGGATTGAGTATTGAAGATTGAGGATTGATGATTGAGGATTGAGGATAGAGGATTGAAGATTGAATATTGATGATTGAATATTGAGGACTGAGGATTGAGGGTTGTGTATTGAGGACGAGGACTGAGGGTTGAATATTGATGTTTGAGGTCTGAGGGTTAAGGATTGAGGATTGAGGATTGAGGATTGAGGATTGAGGGTTGAAGATTGAGTATTGAGGATTGAAGATTGATGATTCAGTATTGAGTACTGAGGATTGAGGATTGAGGATTGAGGATTGAATATTGAGAATTGAAGATTGAGTATTGAGGACTGAAGATTGACGATTGAGGATTAAGGATTGAGGATTGAGGATTGAGGATTGAAGATTCAGTATTGTGGATTGAAGGTTGAGGATTGTGGATTGAGGATCTAGGATTGGAGATTGATTATTGAAGATTGAAGATTGAGAATTCAGGATTGAGGATTGAGCATTGAAAATTGAGGATTGGGAATTGAGGATTGACGATTGAGGATTGAGTATTGAGGATTGAAGATTGAGTATAGATGATTGAAGATTGAGGGTTGAGGATTGAGGATTGAGAATGAGGGCTGAGGGCTGAGGATTGAGGTTTGAGTATAGAATCCTGAGAATTCAGGATATTCTATTGAGCATTGAGAATTTAGAATTGATGGTTGAGTATTGAGGATTGAGAATTGAGGATTGAGTATTGAGTATTGAAGATTGAGGATTGATGATTGAGCATTGAGGATTGAGTATTGAGGATTGACGCTTGAGGATTGAGGGTTGAGGATGTAGGATTGAAGAGAGAGGACTGAGTGTTGAGGATTGAGTGTTGAGAATTGATGCTTGAGGTTTGAGATTTGATTATTGAATATTCTGGATTGAGTATTGAACCATCAGAATTCAGGATGTTCTATAGAGTATTGAGAATTGAGGATTGATGGTTGAGTATTGAGGATTGATGGTTGAGGGTTGAGTGTTGAATATAGAGGATTGAGGATTGAGGATTGAGGATTGAGTATTGAAGATTGAGGAATGATGATTGAGGATTGAGGATTGAAGAATGAGGATTGAGGATTGAGGATTGAGGATTGAGTATTGAAGATTGAGGATTGATGATTGAGCATTGAGGATTGACTATTGAGGATTGACGCTTGAGGATTGAGGGTTGAGGATGTAGGATTGAAGAGAGAGGACTGAGTGTTGAGGATTGAGTGTTGAGAATTGATGCTTGAGGTTTGAGATTTGATTATTGAATATTCTGGATTGAGTATTGAACCATCAGAATTCAGGATGTTCTATAGAGTATTGAGAATTGAGGATTGATGGTTGAGTATTGAGGATTCATGGTTGAGGGTTGAGTGTTGAATATAGAGGATTGAGGATTGGAGATTGAGGATTGGGTATTGTGGATTGAAGAATGAGGATTGAGGATTGAGGTTTGAGGATTGACGATTGCAGATTGAGTATTGAGGATTGAAGATTGAGGATTGAGGATTGAGGATTGAAGATTGAGGATTGAGGATTGAGGGTTGAGGATTGAGGGTTGAAGATTGAGTATTGAGGATTGAAGATTGAGGACTCAGGATTGAGTGCTGCGGATTGAGGTTTGAGGATTGAGGATTGAAGATTGAGAATTGAAGATTGAGTATTGAGGACTGAAGATTGACGATTGAGGATCAAGGATTGATGATTGAGGATTGAGGATTGAAGATTCAGTATTGAGGATTGAAGGTTGAGGATTGTGGATTGAGGATCTAGGATTGGAGATTGATTATTGAGGATTGAAGATTGAGAATTCAGGATTGAGGATTGAGAATTGAGAATTGAGGATGAGGACTGAGGGTTGAGGAGTGAGGTTTGAGAAATGAGGATTGAGGATTGAGGATTGAGGATTGAGGATTGAGGATTGAGGATTCAGTATTGACGATTGAGTATTGATCACTGAGGATTGAGGATTGAGTATTGAGAATTGAAGATTGAATATAGAGGATCGAAGATTCAGCATTGAGGATTGAGTATTGAGGATGGAGGATGAGGGCTGAGGGCTGAGGATTGAGGTTTGGGTTTTGAATCCTGAGAATTCAGGATATTCTATTGAGTATTGAGAATTGAGCATTGATGGTTGAGTATTGAGGATTGAGGATTGAGGATTGAGGATAGCATATTGAGTATTGTGGATTGAAGATTGAGGATTCAGGATTGAGGATTGAGGATTGAGGATTGAGGATTGAGGATTGAGGATTGAGGATTGAGGATTGAGGATTGAGCATTGAAAATTCAGGATTGGGAATTGAGGATTGACGATTGAGGATTGAGTATTGAGGATTGAAGATTGAGTATTGATGATTGAAGATTGAGGATTGAGGATTGAGGGTTGAGGATTGAGGACGAGGACTGACGGTTGAGGATTGAGGTGTGAGGATTGAGGATTGAGGATTGAGGATCTAGGATTGGAGATTGATTAATGAGGATTGAAGATTGGGGATTGAGGATTGAGGATTGAGGATCTAGGATTGGAGATTGATTATTGAGGATTGAAAGTTGCGAATTGAGGATTGAGGATTGAGAATTGAGAATTGAGTATGAGGACTGAGGGTTGAGGATTGAGTTTTGAGAAATGAGGATTGAGGATTGAGGATTGATGATTGAGGATTGAGGATTGAGGATTGAGGATTGAGTATTGAAGATTGAGTATTGATCACTGAGGATTGAGGATTGAGGATTGAGGATTGAGGATTGAGGGTTGAAGATTGAATATTGAGGATTGAAGATTCAGGATTGAGAATTGAGGATTGAGGATTGAGGATTGAAGATTGAGGATTGGGTATTGAGGATTGAAGAATGAGGATTGAGGATTGAGGATTGAGGATTAAGGATTGCAGACTGAGGATTGAGGTTTGAGGAATGAGGATTGAGGATTGAGGATTGAGGATTGAAGATTGAGTATTGAGGATTGAAGATTGAGGATTGAGGATTGAGGATTGAGGATTGAGGATTGAAGATTGAGTTTTGAGGATTGAAGATTGAGGATTGAGTATTGAGGATTGAGGATTGAGGATTGAGGATGAGGATTGAGTATTGAAGATTGAGGATTGATGATTCAGGATTGAGGATTGAGGATTGAAGATTGAATATTGATGATTGAATATTGAGGACTGAGGATTGAGGGTTGTGTATGGAGGACGAGGACTGAGGGTTGAATATTGATGTTTGAGGTCTGATGGTTAAGGATTGAGGATTGAGAATTGAGCATTGAGGATTGAGGATTGAAGATTGAGGATTGGGTATTGAGGATTGAAGAATGAGGATTGAGGATTGAGGTTTGAGGATTGAGGATTGAGGATTGAGGATTGAGGATTGAGGATTGAGGATTGAGGATTGAGTATTGAAGATTGAGGATTGATGATTGAGGATTGAGGATAGAGGATTGAAGATTGAATATTGATGATTGAATATTGAGGACTGAGGATTGAGGGTTGTGTATTGAGGACGAGGACTGAGGGTTGAATATTGATGTTTGAGGTCTGAGGGTTAAGGATTGAGGATTGAGGATTGAGGATTGAGGATTGAGGGTTGAAGATTGAGTATTGAGGATTGAAGATTGATGATTCAGTATTGAGTACTGAGGATTGAGGATTGAGGATTGAGGATTGAATATTGAGAATTGAAGATTGAGTATTGAGGACTGAAGATTGACGATTGAGGATTAAGGATTGAGGATTGAGGATTGAGGATTGAAGATTCAGTATTGTGGATTGAAGGTTGAGGATTGTGGATTGAGGATCTAGGATTGGAGATTGATTATTGAAGATTGAAGATTGAGAATTCAGGATTGAGGATTGAGCATTGAAAATTGAGGATTGGGAATTGAGGATTGACGATTGAGGATTGAGTATTGAGGATTGAAGATTGAGTATAGATGATTGAAGATTGAGGGTTGAGGATTGAGGATTGAGAATGAGGGCTGAGGGCTGAGGATTGAGGTTTGAGTATAGAATCCTGAGAATTCAGGATATTCTATTGAGCATTGAGAATTTAGAATTGATGGTTGAGTATTGAGGATTGAGAATTGAGGATTGAGTATTGAGTATTGAAGATTGAGGATTGATGATTGAGCATTGAGGATTGAGTATTGAGGATTGACGCTTGAGGATTGAGGGTTGAGGATGTAGGATTGAAGAGAGAGGACTGAGTGTTGAGGATTGAGTGTTGAGAATTGATGCTTGAGGTTTGAGATTTGATTATTGAATATTCTGGATTGAGTATTGAACCATCAGAATTCAGGATGTTCTATAGAGTATTGAGAATTGAGGATTGATGGTTGAGTATTGAGGATTGATGGTTGAGGGTTGAGTGTTGAATATAGAGGATTGAGGATTGAGGATTGAGGATTGAGTATTGAAGATTGAGGAATGATGATTGAGGATTGAGGATTGAAGAATGAGGATTGAGGATTGAGGATTGAGGATTGAGTATTGAAGATTGAGGATTGATGATTGAGCATTGAGGATTGACTATTGAGGATTGACGCTTGAGGATTGAGGGTTGAGGATGTAGGATTGAAGAGAGAGGACTGAGTGTTGAGGATTGAGTGTTGAGAATTGATGCTTGAGGTTTGAGATTTGATTATTGAATATTCTGGATTGAGTATTGAACCATCAGAATTCAGGATGTTCTATAGAGTATTGAGAATTGAGGATTGATGGTTGAGTATTGAGGATTCATGGTTGAGGGTTGAGTGTTGAATATAGAGGATTGAGGATTGGAGATTGAGGATTGGGTATTGTGGATTGAAGAATGAGGATTGAGGATTGAGGTTTGAGGATTGACGATTGCAGATTGAGTATTGAGGATTGAAGATTGAGGATTGAGGATTGAGGATTGAAGATTGAGGATTGAGGATTGAGGGTTGAGGATTGAGGGTTGAAGATTGAGTATTGAGGATTGAAGATTGAGGACTCAGGATTGAGTGCTGCGGATTGAGGTTTGAGGATTGAGGATTGAAGATTGAGAATTGAAGATTGAGTATTGAGGACTGAAGATTGACGATTGAGGATCAAGGATTGATGATTGAGGATTGAGGATTGAAGATTCAGTATTGAGGATTGAAGGTTGAGGATTGTGGATTGAGGATCTAGGATTGGAGATTGATTATTGAGGATTGAAGATTGAGAATTCAGGATTGAGGATTGAGAATTGAGAATTGAGGATGAGGACTGAGGGTTGAGGAGTGAGGTTTGAGAAATGAGGATTGAGGATTGAGGATTGAGGATTGAGGATTGAGGATTGAGGATTCAGTATTGACGATTGAGTATTGATCACTGAGGATTGAGGATTGAGTATTGAGAATTGAAGATTGAATATAGAGGATCGAAGATTCAGCATTGAGGATTGAGTATTGAGGATGGAGGATGAGGGCTGAGGGCTGAGGATTGAGGTTTGGGTTTTGAATCCTGAGAATTCAGGATATTCTATTGAGTATTGAGAATTGAGCATTGATGGTTGAGTATTGAGGATTGAGGATTGAGGATTGAGGATAGCATATTGAGTATTGTGGATTGAAGATTGAGGATTCAGGATTGAGGATTGAGGATTGAGGATTGAGGATTGAGGATTGAGGATTGAGGATTGAGGATTGAGGATTGAGCATTGAAAATTCAGGATTGGGAATTGAGGATTGACGATTGAGGATTGAGTATTGAGGATTGAAGATTGAGTATTGATGATTGAAGATTGAGGATTGAGGATTGAGGGTTGAGGATTGAGGACGAGGACTGACGGTTGAGGATTGAGGTGTGAGGATTGAGGATTGAGGATTGAGGATCTAGGATTGGAGATTGATTAATGAGGATTGAAGATTGGGGATTGAGGATTGAGGATTGAGGATCTAGGATTGGAGATTGATTATTGAGGATTGAAAGTTGCGAATTGAGGATTGAGGATTGAGAATTGAGAATTGAGTATGAGGACTGAGGGTTGAGGATTGAGTTTTGAGAAATGAGGATTGAGGATTGAGGATTGATGATTGAGGATTGAGGATTGAGGATTGAGGATTGAGTATTGAAGATTGAGTATTGATCACTGAGGATTGAGGATTGAGGATTGAGGATTGAGGATTGAGGGTTGAAGATTGAATATTGAGGATTGAAGATTCAGGATTGAGAATTGAGGATTGAGGATTGAGGATTGAAGATTGAGGATTGGGTATTGAGGATTGAAGAATGAGGATTGAGGATTGAGGATTGAGGATTAAGGATTGCAGACTGAGGATTGAGGTTTGAGGAATGAGGATTGAGGATTGAGGATTGAGGATTGAAGATTGAGTATTGAGGATTGAAGATTGAGGATTGAGGATTGAGGATTGAGGATTGAGGATTGAAGATTGAGTTTTGAGGATTGAAGATTGAGGATTGAGTATTGAGGATTGAGGATTGAGGATTGAGGATGAGGATTGAGTATTGAAGATTGAGGATTGATGATTCAGGATTGAGGATTGAGGATTGAAGATTGAATATTGATGATTGAATATTGAGGACTGAGGATTGAGGGTTGTGTATGGAGGACGAGGACTGAGGGTTGAATATTGATGTTTGAGGTCTGATGGTTAAGGATTGAGGATTGAGAATTGAGCATTGAGGATTGAGGATTGAAGATTGAGGATTGGGTATTGAGGATTGAAGAATGAGGATTGAGGATTGAGGTTTGAGGATTGAGGATTGAGGATTGAGGATTGAGGATTGAGGATTGAGGATTGAGGATTGAGTATTGAAGATTGAGGATTGATGATTGAGGATTGAGGATAGAGGATTGGAGATTGAATATTGATGATTGAATATTGAGGACTGAGGATTGAGGGTTGTGTATTGAGGACGAGGACTGAGGGTTGAATATTGATGTTTGAGGTCTGAGGGTTAAGGATTGAGGATTGAGGATTGAGGATTGAGGATTGAGGGTTGAAGATTGAGTATTGAGGATTGAAGATTGATGATTCAGTATTGAGTACTGAGGATTGAGGATTGAGGATTGAGGATTGAATATTGAGAATTGAAGATTGAGTATTGAGGACTGAAGATTGACGATTGAGGATTAAGGATTGAGGATTGAGGATTGAGGATTGAAGATTCAGTATTGTGGATTGAAGGTTGAGGATTGTGGATTGAGGATCTAGGATTGGAGATTGATTATTGAAGATTGAAGATTGAGAATTCAGGATTGAGGATTGAGCATTGAAAATTGAGGATTGGGAATTGAGGATTGACGATTGAGGATTGAGTATTGAGGATTGAAGATTGAGTATAGATGATTGAAGATTGAGGGTTGAGGATTGAGGATTGAGAATGAGGGCTGAGGGCTGAGGATTGAGGTTTGAGTATAGAATCCTGAGAATTCAGGATATTCTATTGAGCATTGAGAATTTAGAATTGATGGTTGAGTATTGAGGATTGAGAATTGAGGATTGAGTATTGAGTATTGAAGATTGAGGATTGATGATTGAGCATTGAGGATTGAGTATTGAGGATTGACGCTTGAGGATTGAGGGTTGAGGATGTAGGATTGAAGAGAGAGGACTGAGTGTTGAGGATTGAGTGTTGAGAATTGATGCTTGAGGTTTGAGATTTGATTATTGAATATTCTGGATTGAGTATTGAACCATCAGAATTCAGGATGTTCTATAGAGTATTGAGAATTGAGGATTGATGGTTGAGTATTGAGGATTGATGGTTGAGGGTTGAGTGTTGAATATAGAGGATTGAGGATTGAGGATTGAGGATTGAGTATTGAAGATTGAGGAATGATGATTGAGGATTGAGGATTGAAGAATGAGGATTGAGGATTGAGGATTGAGGATTGAGTATTGAAGATTGAGGATTGATGATTGAGCATTGAGGATTGACTATTGAGGATTGACGCTTGAGGATTGAGGGTTGAGGATGTAGGATTGAAGAGAGAGGACTGAGTGTTGAGGATTGAGTGTTGAGAATTGATGCTTGAGGTTTGAGATTTGATTATTGAATATTCTGGATTGAGTATTGAACCATCAGAATTCAGGATGTTCTATAGAGTATTGAGAATTGAGGATTGATGGTTGAGTATTGAGGATTCATGGTTGAGGGTTGAGTGTTGAATATAGAGGATTGAGGATTGGAGATTGAGGATTGGGTATTGTGGATTGAAGAATGAGGATTGAGGATTGAGGTTTGAGGATTGACGATTGCAGATTGAGTATTGAGGATTGAAGATTGAGGATTGAGGATTGAGGATTGAAGATTGAGGATTGAGGATTGAGGGTTGAGGATTGAGGGTTGAAGATTGAGTATTGAGGATTGAAGATTGAGGACTCAGGATTGAGTGCTGCGGATTGAGGTTTGAGGACTGAGGACTGAGGATTGAGGATTGAGAATTGAGGTTTAGGATTGAGGATTGAAGATTGAGGATTGGGTATTGAGGATTGAAGAATGAGGATTGAGGATTGAGGCTTGAGGATTGAGGATTGAGGATTGAAGGTTGAGGATTGGGTATTGAGGATTGAAGACTGAGGATTGAGGATTGAGGATTGAGGATTGAAGATTGAGTATTGAGGATTGAAGATTGAGGATTGAGGATTGAGGATTGAGGATTGAGGATTGAAGATTGAGTTTTGAGGATTGAAGATTGAGGATTGAGTATTGAGGATTGAGGATTGAGGATTGAGGATGAGGATTTAGTATTGAAGATTGAGGATTGATGATTGAGGATTGAGGATTCAGGATTGAAGATTGAATATTGATGATTGAATATTGAGTACTGAGGATTGAGGGTTGTGTATGGAGGACGAGGACTGAGGGTTGAATATTGATGTTTGAGGTCTGATGGTTAAGGATTGAGGATTGAGAATTGAGCATTGAGGATTGAGGATTGAAGATTGAGGATTGGGTATTGAGGATTGAAGAATGAGGATTGAGGATTGAGGTTTGAGGATTGAGGATTGAGGATTGAGGATTGAGGATTGAGGATTGAGGATTGAGGATTGAGTATTGAAGATTGAGGATTGATGATTGAGGATTGAGGATAGAGGATTGAAGATTGAATATTGATGATTGAATATTGAGGACTGAGGATTGAGGGTTGTGTATTGAGGACGAGGACTGAGGGTTGAATATTGATGTTTGAGGTCTGAGGGTTAAGGATTGAGGATTGAGGATTGAGGATTGAGGATTGAGGGTTGAAGATTGAGTATTGAGGATTGAAGATTGATGATTCAGTATTGAGTACTGAGGATTGAGGATTGAGGATTGAGGATTGAATATTGAGAATTGAAGATTGAGTATTGAGGACTGAAGATTGACGATTGAGGATTAAGGATTGAGGATTGAGGATTGAGGATTGAAGATTCAGTATTGTGGATTGAAGGTTGAGGATTGTGGATTGAGGATCTAGGATTGGAGATTGATTATTGAAGATTGAAGATTGAGAATTCAGGATTGAGGATTGAGCATTGAAAATTGAGGATTGGGAATTGAGGATTGACGATTGAGGATTGAGTATTGAGGATTGAAGATTGAGTATAGATGATTGAAGATTGAGGGTTGAGGATTGAGGATTGAGAATGAGGGCTGAGGGCTGAGGATTGAGGTTTGAGTATAGAATCCTGAGAATTCAGGATATTCTATTGAGCATTGAGAATTTAGAATTGATGGTTGAGTATTGAGGATTGAGAATTGAGGATTGAGTATTGAGTATTGAAGATTGAGGATTGATGATTGAGCATTGAGGATTGAGTATTGAGGATTGACGCTTGAGGATTGAGGGTTGAGGATGTAGGATTGAAGAGAGAGGACTGAGTGTTGAGGATTGAGTGTTGAGAATTGATGCTTGAGGTTTGAGATTTGATTATTGAATATTCTGGATTGAGTATTGAACCATCAGAATTCAGGATGTTCTATAGAGTATTGAGAATTGAGGATTGATGGTTGAGTATTGAGGATTGATGGTTGAGGGTTGAGTGTTGAATATAGAGGATTGAGGATTGAGGATTGAGGATTGAGTATTGAAGATTGAGGAATGATGATTGAGGATTGAGGATTGAAGAATGAGGATTGAGGATTGAGGATTGAGGATTGAGTATTGAAGATTGAGGATTGATGATTGAGCATTGAGGATTGACTATTGAGGATTGACGCTTGAGGATTGAGGGTTGAGGATGTAGGATTGAAGAGAGAGGACTGAGTGTTGAGGATTGAGTGTTGAGAATTGATGCTTGAGGTTTGAGATTTGATTATTGAATATTCTGGATTGAGTATTGAACCATCAGAATTCAGGATGTTCTATAGAGTATTGAGAATTGAGGATTGATGGTTGAGTATTGAGGATTCATGGTTGAGGGTTGAGTGTTGAATATAGAGGATTGAGGATTGGAGATTGAGGATTGGGTATTGTGGATTGAAGAATGAGGATTGAGGATTGAGGTTTGAGGATTGACGATTGCAGATTGAGTATTGAGGATTGAAGATTGAGGATTGAGGATTGAGGATTGAAGATTGAGGATTGAGGATTGAGGGTTGAGGATTGAGGGTTGAAGATTGAGTATTGAGGATTGAAGATTGAGGACTCAGGATTGAGTGCTGCGGATTGAGGTTTGAGGATTGAGGATTGAAGATTGAGAATTGAAGATTGAGTATTGAGGACTGAAGATTGACGATTGAGGATCAAGGATTGATGATTGAGGATTGAGGATTGAAGATTCAGTATTGAGGATTGAAGGTTGAGGATTGTGGATTGAGGATCTAGGATTGGAGATTGATTATTGAGGATTGAAGATTGAGAATTCAGGATTGAGGATTGAGAATTGAGAATTGAGGATGAGGACTGAGGGTTGAGGAGTGAGGTTTGAGAAATGAGGATTGAGGATTGAGGATTGAGGATTGAGGATTGAGGATTGAGGATTCAGTATTGACGATTGAGTATTGATCACTGAGGATTGAGGATTGAGTATTGAGAATTGAAGATTGAATATAGAGGATCGAAGATTCAGCATTGAGGATTGAGTATTGAGGATGGAGGATGAGGGCTGAGGGCTGAGGATTGAGGTTTGGGTTTTGAATCCTGAGAATTCAGGATATTCTATTGAGTATTGAGAATTGAGCATTGATGGTTGAGTATTGAGGATTGAGGATTGAGGATTGAGGATAGCATATTGAGTATTGTGGATTGAAGATTGAGGATTCAGGATTGAGGATTGAGGATTGAGGATTGAGGATTGAGGATTGAGGATTGAGGATTGAGGATTGAGGATTGAGCATTGAAAATTCAGGATTGGGAATTGAGGATTGACGATTGAGGATTGAGTATTGAGGATTGAAGATTGAGTATTGATGATTGAAGATTGAGGATTGAGGATTGAGGGTTGAGGATTGAGGACGAGGACTGACGGTTGAGGATTGAGGTGTGAGGATTGAGGATTGAGGATTGAGGATCTAGGATTGGAGATTGATTAATGAGGATTGAAGATTGGGGATTGAGGATTGAGGATTGAGGATCTAGGATTGGAGATTGATTATTGAGGATTGAAAGTTGCGAATTGAGGATTGAGGATTGAGAATTGAGAATTGAGTATGAGGACTGAGGGTTGAGGATTGAGTTTTGAGAAATGAGGATTGAGGATTGAGGATTGATGATTGAGGATTGAGGATTGAGGATTGAGGATTGAGTATTGAAGATTGAGTATTGATCACTGAGGATTGAGGATTGAGGATTGAGGATTGAGGATTGAGGGTTGAAGATTGAATATTGAGGATTGAAGATTCAGGATTGAGAATTGAGGATTGAGGATTGAGGATTGAAGATTGAGGATTGGGTATTGAGGATTGAAGAATGAGGATTGAGGATTGAGGATTGAGGATTAAGGATTGCAGACTGAGGATTGAGGTTTGAGGAATGAGGATTGAGGATTGAGGATTGAGGATTGAAGATTGAGTATTGAGGATTGAAGATTGAGGATTGAGGATTGAGGATTGAGGATTGAGGATTGAAGATTGAGTTTTGAGGATTGAAGATTGAGGATTGAGTATTGAGGATTGAGGATTGAGGATTGAGGATGAGGATTGAGTATTGAAGATTGAGGATTGATGATTCAGGATTGAGGATTGAGGATTGAAGATTGAATATTGATGATTGAATATTGAGGACTGAGGATTGAGGGTTGTGTATGGAGGACGAGGACTGAGGGTTGAATATTGATGTTTGAGGTCTGATGGTTAAGGATTGAGGATTGAGAATTGAGCATTGAGGATTGAGGATTGAAGATTGAGGATTGGGTATTGAGGATTGAAGAATGAGGATTGAGGATTGAGGTTTGAGGATTGAGGATTGAGGATTGAGGATTGAGGATTGAGGATTGAGGATTGAGGATTGAGTATTGAAGATTGAGGATTGATGATTGAGGATTGAGGATAGAGGATTGAAGATTGAATATTGATGATTGAATATTGAGGACTGAGGATTGAGGGTTGTGTATTGAGGACGAGGACTGAGGGTTGAATATTGATGTTTGAGGTCTGAGGGTTAAGGATTGAGGATTGAGGATTGAGGATTGAGGATTGAGGGTTGAAGATTGAGTATTGAGGATTGAAGATTGATGATTCAGTATTGAGTACTGAGGATTGAGGATTGAGGATTGAGGATTGAATATTGAGAATTGAAGATTGAGTATTGAGGACTGAAGATTGACGATTGAGGATTAAGGATTGAGGATTGAGGATTGAGGATTGAAGATTCAGTATTGTGGATTGAAGGTTGAGGATTGTGGATTGAGGATCTAGGATTGGAGATTGATTATTGAAGATTGAAGATTGAGAATTCAGGATTGAGGATTGAGCATTGAAAATTGAGGATTGGGAATTGAGGATTGACGATTGAGGATTGAGTATTGAGGATTGAAGATTGAGTATAGATGATTGAAGATTGAGGGTTGAGGATTGAGGATTGAGAATGAGGGCTGAGGGCTGAGGATTGAGGTTTGAGTATAGAATCCTGAGAATTCAGGATATTCTATTGAGCATTGAGAATTTAGAATTGATGGTTGAGTATTGAGGATTGAGAATTGAGGATTGAGTATTGAGTATTGAAGATTGAGGATTGATGATTGAGCATTGAGGATTGAGTATTGAGGATTGACGCTTGAGGATTGAGGGTTGAGGATGTAGGATTGAAGAGAGAGGACTGAGTGTTGAGGATTGAGTGTTGAGAATTGATGCTTGAGGTTTGAGATTTGATTATTGAATATTCTGGATTGAGTATTGAACCATCAGAATTCAGGATGTTCTATAGAGTATTGAGAATTGAGGATTGATGGTTGAGTATTGAGGATTGATGGTTGAGGGTTGAGTGTTGAATATAGAGGATTGAGGATTGAGGATTGAGGATTGAGTATTGAAGATTGAGGAATGATGATTGAGGATTGAGGATTGAAGAATGAGGATTGAGGATTGAGGATTGAGGATTGAGTATTGAAGATTGAGGATTGATGATTGAGCATTGAGGATTGACTATTGAGGATTGACGCTTGAGGATTGAGGGTTGAGGATGTAGGATTGAAGAGAGAGGACTGAGTGTTGAGGATTGAGTGTTGAGAATTGATGCTTGAGGTTTGAGATTTGATTATTGAATATTCTGGATTGAGTATTGAACCATCAGAATTCAGGATGTTCTATAGAGTATTGAGAATTGAGGATTGATGGTTGAGTATTGAGGATTCATGGTTGAGGGTTGAGTGTTGAATATAGAGGATTGAGGATTGGAGATTGAGGATTGGGTATTGTGGATTGAAGAATGAGGATTGAGGATTGAGGTTTGAGGATTGACGATTGCAGATTGAGTATTGAGGATTGAAGATTGAGGATTGAGGATTGAGGATTGAAGATTGAGGATTGAGGATTGAGGGTTGAGGATTGAGGGTTGAAGATTGAGTATTGAGGATTGAAGATTGAGGACTCAGGATTGAGTGCTGCGGATTGAGGTTTGAGGATTGAGGATTGAAGATTGAGAATTGAAGATTGAGTATTGAGGACTGAAGATTGACGATTGAGGATCAAGGATTGATGATTGAGGATTGAGGATTGAAGATTCAGTATTGAGGATTGAAGGTTGAGGATTGTGGATTGAGGATCTAGGATTGGAGATTGATTATTGAGGATTGAAGATTGAGAATTCAGGATTGAGGATTGAGAATTGAGAATTGAGGATGAGGACTGAGGGTTGAGGAGTGAGGTTTGAGAAATGAGGATTGAGGATTGAGGATTGAGGATTGAGGATTGAGGATTGAGGATTCAGTATTGACGATTGAGTATTGATCACTGAGGATTGAGGATTGAGTATTGAGAATTGAAGATTGAATATAGAGGATCGAAGATTCAGCATTGAGGATTGAGTATTGAGGATGGAGGATGAGGGCTGAGGGCTGAGGATTGAGGTTTGGGTTTTGAATCCTGAGAATTCAGGATATTCTATTGAGTATTGAGAATTGAGCATTGATGGTTGAGTATTGAGGATTGAGGATTGAGGATTGAGGATAGCATATTGAGTATTGTGGATTGAAGATTGAGGATTCAGGATTGAGGATTGAGGATTGAGGATTGAGGATTGTGGATTGAGGATTGAGGATTGAGGATTGAGGATTGAGCATTGAAAATTCAGGATTGGGAATTGAGGATTGACGATTGAGGATTGAGTATTGAGGATTGAAGATTGAGTATTGATGATTGAAGATTGAGGATTGAGGATTGAGGGTTGAGGATTGAGGACGAGGACTGACGGTTGAGGATTGAGGTGTGAGGATTGAGGATTGAGGATTGAGGATCTAGGATTGGAGATTGATTAATGAGGATTGAAGATTGGGGATTGAGGATTGAGGATTGAGGATCTAGGATTGGAGATTGATTATTGAGGATTGAAAGTTGCGAATTGAGGATTGAGGATTGAGAATTGAGAATTGAGTATGAGGACTGAGGGTTGAGGATTGAGTTTTGAGAAATGAGGATTGAGGATTGAGGATTGATGATTGAGGATTGAGGATTGAGGATTGAGGATTGAGTATTGAAGATTGAGTATTGATCACTGAGGATTGAGGATTGAGGATTGAGGATTGAGGATTGAGGGTTGAAGATTGAATATTGAGGATTGAAGATTCAGGATTGAGAATTGAGGATTGAGGATTGAGGATTGAAGATTGAGGATTGGGTATTGAGGATTGAAGAATGAGGATTGAGGATTGAGGATTGAGGATTAAGGATTGCAGACTGAGGATTGAGGTTTGAGGAATGAGGATTGAGGATTGAGGATTGAGGATTGAAGATTGAGTATTGAGGATTGAAGATTGAGGATTGAGGATTGAGGATTGAGGATTGAGGATTGAAGATTGAGTTTTGAGGATTGAAGATTGAGGATTGAGTATTGAGGATTGAGGATTGAGGATTGAGGATGAGGATTGAGTATTGAAGATTGAGGATTGATGATTCAGGATTGAGGATTGAGGATTGAAGATTGAATATTGATGATTGAATATTGAGGACTGAGGATTGAGGGTTGTGTATGGAGGACGAGGACTGAGGGTTGAATATTGATGTTTGAGGTCTGATGGTTAAGGATTGAGGATTGAGAATTGAGCATTGAGGATTGAGGATTGAAGATTGAGGATTGGGTATTGAGGATTGAAGAATGAGGATTGAGGATTGAGGTTTGAGGATTGAGGATTGAGGATTGAGGATTGAGGATTGAGGATTGAGGATTGAGGATTGAGTATTGAAGATTGAGGATTGATGATTGAGGATTGAGGATAGAGGATTGAAGATTGAATATTGATGATTGAATATTGAGGACTGAGGATTGAGGGTTGTGTATTGAGGACGAGGACTGAGGGTTGAATATTGATGTTTGAGGTCTGAGGGTTAAGGATTGAGGATTGAGGATTGAGGATTGAGGATTGAGGGTTGAAGATTGAGTATTGAGGATTGAAGATTGATGATTCAGTATTGAGTACTGAGGATTGAGGATTGAGGATTGAGGATTGAATATTGAGAATTGAAGATTGAGTATTGAGGACTGAAGATTGACGATTGAGGATTAAGGATTGAGGATTGAGGATTGAGGATTGAAGATTCAGTATTGTGGATTGAAGGTTGAGGATTGTGGATTGAGGATCTAGGATTGGAGATTGATTATTGAAGATTGAAGATTGAGAATTCAGGATTGAGGATTGAGCATTGAAAATTGAGGATTGGGAATTGAGGATTGACGATTGAGGATTGAGTATTGAGGATTGAAGATTGAGTATAGATGATTGAAGATTGAGGGTTGAGGATTGAGGATTGAGAATGAGGGCTGAGGGCTGAGGATTGAGGTTTGAGTATAGAATCCTGAGAATTCAGGATATTCTATTGAGCATTGAGAATTTAGAATTGATGGTTGAGTATTGAGGATTGAAGATTGAGTATTGAGGATTGAAGATTGAGGATTGAGGATTGAGGATTGAGGATTGAGGATTGAAGATTGAGTTTTGAGGATTGAAGATTGAGGATTGAGGATTGAGGGTTGAGGATTGAGGGTTGAAGATTGAGTATTGAGGATTGAAGATTGAGGACTCAGGATTGAGTGCTGCGGATTGAGGTTTGAGGATTGAGGATTGAAGATTGAGAATTGAAGATTGAGTATTGAGGACTGAAGATTGACGATTGAGGATCAAGGATTGATGATTGAGGATTGAGGATTGAAGATTCAGTATTGAGGATTGAAGGTTGAGGATTGTGGATTGAGGATCTAGGATTGGAGATTGATTATTGAGGATTGAAGATTGAGAATTCAGGATTGAGGATTGAGAATTGAGAATTGAGGATGAGGACTGAGGGTTGAGGAGTGAGGTTTGAGAAATGAGGATTGAGGATTGAGGATTGAGGATTGAGGATTGAAGATTGAGGACTCAGGATTGAGTGCTGCGGATTGAGGTTTGAGGATTGAGGATTGAGTATTGAGAATTGAAGATTGAATATAGAGGATCGAAGATTCAGCATTGAGGATTGAGTATTGAGGATGGAGGATTAGGGCTGAGGGCTGAGGATTGAGGTTTGGGTATTGAATCCTGAGAATTCAGGATATTCTATTGAGTATTGAGAATTGAGCATTGATGGTTGAGTATTGAGGATTGAGGATTGAGGATTGAGGATAGCATATTGAGTATTGTGGATTGAAGATTGAGGATTCAGGATTGAGGATTGAGGATTGAGGATTGAGGATTGAGGATTGAGGATTGAGGATTGAGGATTGAGGATTGAGGATTGAGCATTGAAAATTCAGGATTGGGAATTGAGGATTGACGATTGAGGATTGAGTATTGAGGATTGAAGATTGAGTATTGATGATTGAAGATTGAGGATTGAGGATTGAGGGTTGAGGATTGAGGACGAGGACTGACGGTTGAGGATTGAGGTGTGAGGATTGAGGATTGAGGATTGAGGATCTAGGATTGGAGATTGATTAATGAGGATTGAAGATTGGGGATTGAGGATTGAGGATTGAGGATCTAGGATTGGAGATTGATTATTGAGGATTGAAAGTTGCGAATTGAGGATTGAGGATTGAGAATTGAGAATTGAGTATGAGGACTGAGTGTTGAGGATTGAGTTTTGAGAAATGAGGATTGAGGATTGAGGATTGAGGATTGAGGATTGAGGATTGAGGATTGAGGATTGAGTATTGAAGATTGAGTATTGATCACTGAGGATTGAGGATTGAGGATTGAGGATTGAGGATTGAGGACTGAATATTGAATATTGATGATTGAATATTGAGGATTGAGGATTGAGTGTTGTGGACTGAGGTCAAGGACTGAGGGTTCAGTATTGATGTTTGAGGTCTGAGGATTGAGGATTGAGGATTGAGAATTGAGGACTGAAGATTGAGTATCGAGGATTGAAGATTGAGGATTGAGGATTGAGGGTTGGGTATTGAGGATTGAGGATTGAGGATTGAGGATTGAGGATTGAGAATTGAGGATTGAGGTTTGAGGATTGAAGATTGAGGATTGGGTATTGAGGATTGAAGAATGAGGACTGAGGATTGAGGATAGAGGATTGAGGATTGAAGATTGAGTATTGAGGATTGAAGATTTAGGATTGAGGATTGAGGATTGAGGATTGAGGATTGAGTATTGAGGATTGAGGATTGAGGATTGAGGATTGAGGATTGAGGATTGAGGATTGAGAATTGAGGATTGAATATTGAGGATTGAGGATTGAGGACTAAAGATTGAGTATTGAGGATTGAAGATTGAGGATTGATGATTGGGGATTGAGGATTGAGGATTGAGGATTGGGGATTGAGGATTGAGTATTGAGGATTGAGGATTAAAAATTGAGTATTGAGGATTGAAGATTGAGGATTGACGATTGAGGATTGGGTATTGGGGATTGAAGAATGTGGATTGAGGATTGAGGATTGAGGATTGAGGATTGAAGATTGAGTATTGAGGATTGAAGATTGAGGATTGAGGATTGAGGATTGAGGATTGAGGATTGATGATTGAGGATTGAAGATTGAGTATTGAGGATTGAAGATTGAGGATTGAGGATTGAGGATTGAGGATTGAGGATTGAGGATTGAATATTGAGGATTAGGGACTGAGTGTTGAGGGTTGAGTGATGAGAATTGGTGTTTGTGTATAGAGATTTAAAGATTGCAGATTGAGTATTGAGTATTGGAAACTGTGAACTGATGATAATCTATTGAGGATTGAGGATTGACAACTGATTGTTGAGGACTGAGGTCTGAAGATTGAGGATTCAGGATTGAGGTTTGAGAACTGAGGATTGAGGATTGAGGATTGGGGATTGAGGATTGAGGATTGAGGATTGAAGATTGAGGATTGGGTATTGCCGATTGAACATTGAGGATTGAGGATTGAGGATTGTGGATTGAGGATTAAAGATTGTGTATTGAGGATTGAAGATTAAGGATTGATGATTGAGGATTGAGGATTGAAGAATGAGGACTGAGGATTGAGGATTGAGGATTGAGGATTTATGATTGAGTATTGAGGATTGAATATTTAGGATTGAGGATTGAGGATTGAGGATTGAGGATTGAGGATTGAGGATTGAGGATTGAGGATTGAAGATTGATGATTGAAGAATGAGGAATGAAGATTGAGGATTGAGGATTGAGGATTAAAGATTGAGTATTGAGGGTTGAAGATTGAGAATTGAGGATTGAGTATTGAACATTGAGGACTGAGTGTTGATGGTTGAGTGATGAGAATTGATGTTTGTGGATAGAGGTTTGAAGATTGCAGATTGAGTATTGAGTATTGAGAACTGTGAATTGAGGATATTCTATTGAGGATTGAGGATTGTCACCTGATTGTTCAGGACTGAGGGCTGAAGGTTGAGGATTCAGGATTGAGGATTCAGAATTGAGGTTTGAGGACTGAGGATTGAGGATTGAGGACTGAAGATTGAGTATTGAGGATTGAAGATTGAGGATTGAGGATTGAGTATTCAGGATTGAGGATGAGGGCTGAGGGTTGAGAATTGAGGTTTAAGGACTGAGGACTGAGGATTGAGGATTGAGAATTGACGATTGAGGGCTGAGGATTGAAGATTGAGGATTGGGTATTGAGGGTTGAAGAATAAGGACTGAGGATTGAGGATAGAGGATTGAGGATTGAAGATTGAGTATTGAGGATTGAATATTTAGGATTGAGGATTGAGGATTGAGGATTGAGGATTGAGGATTGAGGATTGAGAATTGAGGATTGATGATTGAAGAATGAGGATTGAAGATTGAGGATTGAGGCTTGAGGATTAAAGATTGAGTATTGAGGGTTGAAGATTGAGAATTGAGGATTGAGGATTGAACATTGAGGACTGAGTGTTGAGGGTTGAGTGATGAGAATTGATGTTTGTGGATAGAGATTTGAAGATTGCAGATTGAGTATTGAGTATTGAAAACTGTGAATTGAGGATATTCTATTGAGGATTGAGGATTGTCACCTGATTGTTCAGGACTGAGGGCTGAAGGTTGAGCATTCAGGATTGAGGATTCAGAATGGAGGTTTGAGGACTGAGGATTCAGGATTGAGGATTGAAGATTGAGTATTGAGGATTGAAGATTGAGGATTGAGGATTGAGTATTGAGGATTGAGGATGAGGGCTGAGGGTTGAGGATTGAGGTTTAAGGACTGAGGACTGAGGATTGAGGATTGAGAACTGACGATTGAGGGCTGAGGATTGAAGATTGAGGATTGGGTATTGAGTATTGAAGAATAAGGACTGAGGATTGAGGATTGAGGATTGAGAATTGACAACTGATTGTTGAGGACTGAGGTCTGAAGATTGAGGATTCAGGATTGAGGATTCAGGATTGAGGTTTGAGGACTGAGGATTGAGGACTGAGGATTGGGGATTGAGGATTGAGGATTGAGGATTGAAGATTGAGGATTGGGTATTGAGGATTTAAGATTGAGTATTGAGGATTGAAGATTGAGAATTGAGGATTGAGGATTGAACATTGAGGACTGAGTGTTGAGTGTTGAGGATTGGTGGTTGAGGGTTGTGGTTTGAATATTGAGGATTGAGGATTGAGGATTGAGGATTGAGTGTTGAGGATTGAGGACGAGGACTGACGGTTGAGGATTGAGGTTTGAGGATTGAGGATTGAGGATTGAGGACTGAGGATTGAGGATTGAGGATTGGGCATTGAGGATTGAAGATTGAGGTCTGTGGATTGAGGATTGAAAGTTGACGATTGAGGATTGTGGATTGAGGATTGAGGATTGAGCATTGAAGACTGAGTGTTGAGGGTCAAGTGATGAGAATTGATGTTTGTGGATAGAGTCTTGAAGGTTGCAGATTGTGTATTGAGTATTGAAAACTGTGAATTGAGGATATTCTATTGAGGATTCAGGACTGACGACTGATTGTTGAGGACTCAGGGCTGAAGATTGAGTATTCAGGATTGAGGATTCAGAATTGAGGTTTGAGGACTGAGGATTGAGGATTGAAGATTGAGTATTGAGGATTGAAGATTGAGGATTGAGGATTGAGGATTGAGGACTGAGGATGATGGCTGAGTGTTGAGGACTGAGGTTTGAGGACTGAGGACTGAGGATTGAGGATTGAGAATTGAGGATTGAGGATTGAGTATTGAAGATTGAGGATTGGGTATTGAGGATTGAAGAATGAGGATTCATGATTGAGGATTGAGGATTGAGTATTGAAGATTGAGTATTGAGGTTTGAAGACTGACGATTGAGGGTTGAGGATTGAGGATTGAGGATTGAGGATTGAGGATTGATGATTGAGTATTGAGGATTGAAGATTGAGGATTGAGGATTGAGGATTGAGGATTGAGGATTGAAGATTGAAGATTGGGGACTGAGTGTTGAGGGTTGAGTGATGAGAATTGTTGTTTGTGGATAGAAATTTAGAGATTGCAGATTGAGCACTGAGTATTGAAAGCTGTGAATTGACGATATTCTATTGAGGATTGAGAATTGACAACTGATTGTTGAGGACTGAGGTCTGAAGATTGAGGGTTCAGGATTGAGGTTTCAGGATTGAGGTTTGAGGACTGAGGATTGAGGATTGAGGATTGGGGATTGAGGATTGAGGATTGAGGATTGAAGATTGAGGATTGGGTATTGCGGATTGAACATTGAGGATTGAGGATTGAGGATTGAGGATTGAGGATTGAGGATTGAATATTCAATATTCATGATTGAAGGTTGAGGATTGAGGATTGAGTGTTGTGGATTGAGGTCAAGGACTGAGTGTTCAGTATTGATGTTTGAGGTCTGAGGATTGAGGATTGAGGATTGAGAATTGAGGACTGAAGGTTGAGTATTGAGGATTGAAGATTGAGGATAGAGGACTGAGGATTGGGTATTGAGGATTGAGGATTGAGGATTGAGGATTGAGGATTGAGAATTGAGGATTGAGGTTTGAGGATTGAAGATTGAGGATTGGGTATTGAGGATTGAAGAATGAGGACTGAGGTTTGAGGATAGAGGATTGAGGATTGAAGATTGAGTATTGAGGATTGAAGATTTAGGATTGAGGATTGAGGATTGAGGATTGCGTATTGCTGACTGAACATTGAGGATTGAGGATTGAGTGTTGAGGATTGAGGATTGACGACAGAAGATTGAATATTGATAATTGAAGATTGAGTATTGAGGATTGAGGGTTGTGGATTGAGGACGAGGACTGAGGGTTGAGTATTGATGTTTGAGGTCTGAGGATTGAGGATTGAGGATTGAGAGTTGAGGATTGAGTATTGAGGATTGAGGATTGAAGATTGAGGATTGAGGATTGAGCATTTAAGATTGAGTATTGAGGATTGAAAATTGAGAATTGAGGATTGAGGATTGAGGACTGAGGATTGAGGATTGAAGATTGAGGATTGGTTATTGAGGATTGAAGAATGAGGTCTGTGGGTTGAGGATTGAAGATTGAGGATTGGTTATTGAGGATTGAAGAATGAGGTCTGTGGGTTGAGGATTGAGGATTGAGGATTGAAGATTGAGTATTGAGGATTGAAGATTGAGGATTGAGGATTGAGTATTGAGAATTGAGGATTGAGGTTTGAGGATTGAAGATTGAGGATTGGGTATTGAGGATTGAAGAGCGAGGACTGAGGATTGAGGATAGAGGATTGAGGATTGAAGATTGAGTATTGAGGGTTGAAGATTTAGGATTGAGGATTGAGGATTGAGGATTGAGGATTGAGGATTGAGGATTGAGGATTGATGATTGAGGATTGAATATTGAGGATTGAGGATTGAGGATTAAAGATTGAGTATTGAGGATTGAAGGTTGAGTATTGATGATTAGGGATTGAGGATTGAGGATTGAGGATTGGGGATTGAGGATTGAGTCTTGAGGATTGAGGATTAAAAATTGAGTATTGAGGATTGAAGATTGAGGGTTGACGATTGAGGATTGCGTATTGAGGATTGTAGAATGTGGATTGAGGAATGAGGATTGAGGATTGAGGATTGAGGATTGAATATTGAGGATTGAGGATTGAGGATTAAAGATTGAGTATTGAGGATTGAAGGTTGAGTATTGATGATTAGGGATTGAGGATTGATGATTGAGTATTGGGGATTGAGGATTGAGTATTGAGGATTGAGGATTAAAAATTGAGTATTGAGGATTCAACATTGAGGGTTGACGATTGAGGATTGGGTATTGAGGGTTGAAGAATGTGGATTGAGGATTGAGGATTGAGGATTGAGGATTGAAGATTGAGTATTGAGGATTGAAGATTGAGGATTGAGGATTGAGAATTGAGGATTGAGGATTGATGATTGAGGATTGAAGATTGAGTATTGAGGATTGAAGATTGAGGATTGAGGATTGAGGATTGATGATTGAGGATTGAAGATTGAGTATTGAGGATTGAAGATTGAGGATTGAGGATTGAGGATTGAGGATTGACGATTGAATATTGATGATTGGTGACTGAGTGTTGAGGGTTGAGTGATGAGAATTGGTGTTTGTGGAAAGAGATATAAAGATTACAGATTCAGTATAGAGTATTGACAACTGTGAATTGATGATATTCTATTGAGGATTGAGAATTTACAACTGATTGTTGAGGATTCAGGATTGAGGAATCAGGATTGAGGTTTGAGGACTGAGGATTGAGGATTGAGGATTGGGGATTGAGGATTGAGGATTGAGGATTGAAGATTGAGGATTGGGTATTGCGGATTGAACATTGAGGATTGAGGATTGAGGATTGAGGATTGAGGATTGAGGATTGAGGACTGAATATTGAATATTGATGATTGAAGATTGAGGATTGAGGATTGAGGATTGAGTGTTGTGGATTGAGGTCAAGGACTGAGGGTTCAGTATTGATGTTTGAGGTCTGAGGATTGAGGATTGAGGATTGAGAATTGAGGACTGAAGGTTGAGTATTGAGGATTGAAGATTGAGGATTGAGGATTGAGGATTGGGTATTGAGGATTGAGGTTTGAGGATTGAGGATTGAGGATTGAGTATTGAAGATTGAGTATTGAGGATTGAAGATTTAGGATTGAGTATTGAGGATTGAGGATTGAGGGTTGAGGATTTGAGGATTGAGTATTGAGGATAGACGATTGAATATTGAGGATTGAGGATTGAGGATTAAAGATTGAGTATTGAGGATTGAAGATTGAGGATTGATGATTGGGGATTGAGGATTGAGGATTGAGCATTGGGGATTGAGGATTGAGTATTGAGGATTGAGGATTAAAAATTGAGTATTGAGGATTGAAGATTGAGGATTGACGATTGAGGATTGGGTATTGAGGATTGAAGAATGTGGATTGAGGATTGAGGATTGAGGATTGAGGAATGAAGATTGAGGGTTCAGGATTGAGGATTGAGAATTGAAGACTGAGTATTGATGATTGAATATTGAGGATTGAGGATTGAGGGTTGAGGATTGAGGATTGAATATTGAGGATTTGCGTCTGAGTGCTGAGGGTTGAGTGATGAGAATTGATGTTTGTGGATATAGATTTGAAGATTGCAGATTGAGCATCGCGTATGGAAAACTCTGAACTGAGGATATTCTAGTGAGGATTGAGGATTGACAACTGATTGTTGAAGACTGAGGGCTGAAGATTGAGGATTCAGGATTGAGGATTCAGGATTGTGGTTTGAGGACCGAGGATTGAGGATTGAGGATTGAGGATTGAGGATTGAGGATTGAGGATTGAGGATTGAGGATTGGGGATTGAGGATTGAGGATTGAGGATTGCAGATTGATGATTGGGTATTGCGGATTGAACATTGAGGATTGAGTATTGAGGATTGAGGATTGAGGATTGAGGATTGAGTATTGAGGATTGAAGATTGAGGATTGAGGATTGAGGATTGAAGATTGAGGATTGGGTATTGAGGATTGAAGGATGAGGATTGAGGATTGAGGATTGAGGATTGAGGATTGAAGATTGAGTATTGAGGTTTGAAGGCTGACGATTGAGGGTTGAGGATTGAGGATTGAGGATTGAGGACTGAGGATTGAGGATTCATGATTGAGTATTGAGGATTGAAGATTGAGAATTGAGGATTGAGGATTGAGGATTGAGGATTGAGGATTGATGATTGAATATTGAGGATTGAGGATTGAGGGTTGAGGATTGAGGATTGAATATTGAGGATTTGCGTCTGAGTGCTGAGGGTTGAGTGATGAGAATTGATGTTTGTGGATATACATTTGAAGATTGCAGATTGAGCATCGCGTATGGAAAACTCTGAACTGAGGATACTCTAGTGAGGATTGAGGATTGACAACTGATTGTTGAAGACTGAGGGCTGAAGATTGAGGATTCAGGATTGAGGATTCAGGATTGTGGTTTGAGGACCGAGGATTGAGGATTGAGGATTGAGGATTGAGGATTGAGGATTGAGGATTGAGGATTGAGGATTGGGGATTGAGGATTGAGGATTGAGGATTGCAGATTGAGGATTGGGTATTGCGGATTGAACATTGAGGATTGAGTATTGAGGATTGAGGATTGAGGATTGAGGATTGAGTATTGAGGATTGAAGATTGAGGATTGAGGATTGAGGATTGAAGATTGAGGATTGGGTATTGAGGATTGAAGGATGAGGATTGAGGATTGAGGATTGAGGATTGAGGATTGAAGATTGAGTATTGAGGTTTGAAGGCTGACGATTGAGGGTTGAGGATTGAGGATTGAGGATTGAGGATTCATGATTGAGTATTGAG
The DNA here is from genome assembly GCF_051401765.1 of Calliopsis andreniformis. Lineage (NCBI taxonomy): Eukaryota > Metazoa > Arthropoda > Insecta > Hymenoptera > Andrenidae > Calliopsis > Calliopsis andreniformis. The sequence goes on along the minus strand of NW_027480444.1, from coordinate 2,922,394 downwards.
GATTGAAGATTGAGAATTGAGGATTGAGGATTGAGGATTGAGGATTGAGGATTGAGGATTGAGGATTGTGGACTGAGTGTTGAGGTTTGATTGATGAGAATTGATGTTTGTGGATAGAGATTTAATGATTACAGATTCAGCATAGAGTATTGAAAACTGTGAATTGATGATATTCTATTGAGGATTGAGAATTGACAACTGATTGTTGAGGACTGAGGTCCGAAGGTTGAGGATTCAGGATTGAGGATTCAGGATTGAGGTTTGAGGACTGAGGATTGAGGATTGAGGAACGAGAATTGAGGACTGAAGGTTGAGTATTGAGGATTGAAGATTGAGGATTGAAGATTGAGGATTGGTTATTGAGGATTGAAGAATGAGGTCTGAGGGTTGAGGATTGAGGATTGAGGATTGAAGATTGAGTATTGAGGATTGAAGATTGAGGATTGAGGATTGAGGATTGGGTATTGAGGATTGAAGAATGTGGATTGAGGATTGAGGATTGAGGATTGAGGAATGAAGATTGAGGGTTGAGGATTGAGGATTGAGGATTGAAGACTGAGTATTGATGATTGAATATTGAGGATTGAGGATTGAGGGATGAGGATTGAGGATTGAATATTGAGGATTTGGGTCTGAGTGTTGAGGGTTGAGTGATGAGAACTGATGTTTGTGGATAGAGATTTGAAGATTGCAGATTGAGCATCGCGTATGGGAAACTCTGAACTGAGGATATTCTAGTGAGGATTGAGGATTGACAACTGATTGTTGAAGACTGAGGGCTGAAGATTGAGGATTCAGGATTGAGGATTCAGGATTGTGGTTTGAGGACCGAGGATTGAGGATTGAGGATTGAGGATTGAGGATCGAGAATTGAGGACTGAAGGTTGAGTATTGAGGATTGAAGATTGAGGATTGAAGATTGAGAATTGGTTATTGAGGATTTAAGAATGAGGTCTGAGGGTTGAGGATTGAGGATTGAGGATTGAAGATTGAGTATTGAGGGTTGAAGATTGAGGATTGAGGATTGAGGATTGGGTATTGAGGATTGAAGAATATGGATTGAGGATTGAGGATTGAGGATTGAGGAATGAAGATTGAGGGTTGAGGATTGAGGATTGAGGATTGAAGACTGAGTATTGATGATTGAATATTGAGGATTGAGGATTGAGGGTTGAGGATTGAGGATTGAATATTGAGGATTTGGGTCTGAGTGTTGAGGGTTGAGTGATGAGAATTGATGTTTGTGGATAGAGATTTGAAGATTGCAGATTGAGCATCGCGTATGGAAAACTCTGAACTGAGGATATTCTAGTGAGGATTGAGGATTGACAACTGATTGTTGAAGACTGAGGGCTGAAGATTGAGGATTCAGGATTGAGGATTCAGGATTGTGGTTTGAGGACCGAGGATTGAGGATTGAGGATTGGGTATTGAGGATTGAAGAATGTGGATTGAGGATTGAGGATTGAGGATTGAGGAATGAAGATTGAGGGTTGAGGATTGAGGATTGAGGATTGAAGACTGAGTATTGATGATTGAATATTGAGGATTGAGGATTGAGGGATGAGGATTGAGGATTGAATATTGAGGATTTGGGTCTGAGTGTTGAGGGTTGAGTGATGAGAATTGATGTTTGTGGATAGAGATTTGAAGATTGCAGATTGAGCATCGCGTATGGGAAACTCTGAACTGAGGATATTCTAGTGAGGATTGAGGATTGACAACTGATTGTTGAAGACTGAGGGCTGAAGATTGAGGATTCAGGATTGAGGATTCAGGGTTGTGGTTTGAGGACCGAGGATTGAGGATTGAGGATTGAGGATTGAGGATCGAGAATTGAGGACTGAAGGTTGAGTATTGAGGATTGAAGATTGAGGATTGAAGATTGAGGATTGGTTATTGAGGATTGAAGAATGAGGTCTGAGGGTTGAGGATTGAGGATTGAGGATTGAAGATTGAGTATTGAGGGTTGAAGATTGAGGATTGAGGATTGAGGATTGGGTATTGAGGATTGAAGAATATGGATTGAGGATTGAGGATTGAGGATTGAGGAATGAAGATTGAGGGTTGAGGATTGAGGATTGAGGATTGAAGACTGAGTATTGATGATTGAATATTGAGGATTGAGGATTGAGGGTTGAGGATTGAGGATTGAATATTGAGGATTTGGGTCTGAGTGTTGAGGGTTGAGTGATGAGAATTGATGTTTGTGGATAGAGATTTGAAGATTGCAGATTGAGCATCGCGTATGGAAAACTCTGAACTGAGGATACTCTAGTGAGGATTGAGGATTGACAACTGATTGTTGAAGACTGAGGGCTGAAGATTGAGGATTCAGGATTGAGGATTCAGGATTGTGGTTTGAGGACCGAGGATTGAGGATTGAGGATTGAGGATTGAGGATTGAGGATTGAGGATTGGTGATTGAGGATTGAGGATTGAAGATTGAGGATTGCGTATTGCTGACTGAACATTGAGGATTGAGGATTGAGTGTTGAGGATTGAGGATTGACGACTGAAGATTGAATATTGATAATTGAAGATTGAGTATTGAGGATTGAGTGTTGTGGATTGAGGACGAGGACTGAGGGTTGAGTATTGATGTTTGAGGTCTGAGGATTGAGGAATGAGGATTGAGGGTTGAGGATTGAGTATTGAGGATTGAGGATTGAAGATTGATCATTGAGTATTGAGGATTTAAGATTGAGTATTGAGAATTGAAAATTGAGAATTGAGGATTGAGGATTGAGGATTGAGGATTGAGGATTGAGGATTGAGGATTGAGGATTGAGGATTGGGGATTGAGGATTGAGGATTGAGGATTGCAGATTGAGGATTGGGTATTGCGGATTGAACATTGAGGATTGAGTATTGAGGATTGAGGATTGAGGATTGAGGATTGAGTATTGAGGATTGAAGATTGAGGATTGAGGATTGAGGATTGAAGATTGAGGATTGGGTATTGAGGATTGAAGGATGAGGATTGAGGATTGAGGATTGAGGATTGAGGATTGAAGATTGAGTATTGAGGTTTGAAGGCTGACGATTGAGGGTTGAGGATTGAGGATTGAGGATTGAGGATTGAGGATTGAGGATTCATGATTGAGTATTGAGGATTGAAGATTGAGAATTGAGGATTGAGGATTGAGGATTGAGGATTGAGGATTGAGGATTGAGGATTGTGGACTGAGTGTTGAGGTTTGATTGATGAGAATTGATGTTTGTGGATAGAGATTTAATGATTACAGATTCAGCATAGAGTATTGAAAACTGTGAATTGATGATATTCTATTGAGGATTGAGAATTGACAACTGATTGTTGAGGACTGAGGTCCGAAGGTTGAGGATTCAGAATTGAGGATTCAGGATTGAGGTTTGAGGACTGAGGATTGAGGATTGAGGAACGAGAATTGAGGACTGAAGGTTGAGTATTGAGGATTGAAGATTGAGGATTGAAGATTGAGGATTGGTTATTGAGGATTGAAGAATGAGGTCTGAGGGTTGAGGATTGAGGATTGAGGATTGAAGATTGAGTATTGAGGATTGAAGATTGAGGATTGAGGATTGAGGATTGGGTATTGAGGATTGAAGAATGTGGATTGAGGATTGAGGATTGAGGATTGAGGAATGAAGATTGAGGGTTGAGGATTGAGGATTGAGGATTGAAGACTGAGTATTGATGATTGAATATTGAGGATTGAGGATTGAGGGATGAGGATTGAGGATTGAATATTGAGGATTTGTGTCTGAGTGTTGAGGGTTGAGTGATGGGAACTGATGTTTGTGGATAGAGATTTGAAGATTGCAGATTGAGCATCGCGTATGGGAAACTCTGAACTGAGGATATTCTAGTGAGGATTGAGGATTGACAACTGATTGTTGAAGACTGAGGGCTGAAGATTGAGGATTCAGGATTGAGGATTCAGGATTGTGGTTTGAGGACCGAGGATTGAGGATTGAGGATTGAGGATTGAGGATCGAGAATTGAGGACTGAAGGTTGAGTATTGAGGATTGAAGATTGAGGATTGAAGATTGAGAATTGGTTATTGAGGATTGAAGAATGAGGTCTGAGGGTTGAGGATTGAGGATTGAGGATTGAAGATTGAGTATTGAGGGTTGAAGATTGAGGATTGAGGATTGAGGATTGGGTATTGAGGATTGAAGAATATGGATTGAGGATTGAGGATTGAGGATTGAGGAATGAAGATTGAGGGTTGAGGATTGAGGATTGAGGATTGAAGACTGAGTATTGATGATTGAATATTGAGGATTGAGGATTGAGGGTTGAGGATTGAGGATTGAATATTGAGGATTTGGGTCTGAGTGTTGAGGGTTGAGTGATGAGAATTGATGTTTGTGGATAGAGATTTGAAGATTGCAGATTGAGCATCGCGTATGGAAAACTCTGAACTGAGGATATTCTAGTGAGGATTGAGGATTGACAACTGATTGTTGAAGACTGAGGGCTGAAGATTGAGGATTCAGGATTGAGGATTCAGGATTGAGGATTCAGGATTGTGGTTTGAGGACCGAGGATTGAGGATTGAGGATTGGGTATTGAGGATTGAAGAATGTGGATTGAGGATTGAGGATTGAGGATTGAAGATTTAGTATTGAGGATTGAAGATAGAGGATTGAGAATTGAGGATTGAGGATTGAGGATTGAGTATTGAGGATTGAGGATTGAGGATTGAGGATGAGGATTTAGTATTGAAGATTGAGGATTGATGATTGAGGATTGAGGATTCAGGATTGAAGATTGAATATTGATGATTGAATATTGAGTACTGAGGATTGAGGGTTGTGTATGGAGGACGAGGACTGAGGGTTGAATATTGATGTTTGAGGTCTCATGGTTAAGGATTGAGGATTGAGAATTGAGCATTGAGGATTGAGGATTGAAGATTGAGGATTGGGTATTGAGGATTGAAGAATGAGGATTGAGGATTGAGGTTTGAGGATTGAGGATTGAGGATTGAAGATTGAGGATTGAGGATTGAGTATTGAGGATTGAGGATTGAGGATTGAGGATTGAGGATTGAGGATTGAAGATTGAGGATTGGGGTCTGAGGAGTGACGATTGAGGATTGAGGATTGAGGACTGAGAGTTGAGGATTGATGATTCAAGATTGAGTATTGAGGATTGTAGAATGAGGATTGAGGATTGAGGATTGAGGATTGAGGATTGAGGATTGAAGATTTAGTATTGAGGATTGAAGATAGAGGATTGAGAATTGAGGATTGAGGATTGAGGATTGAAGATTGAGGATTGAGTGTTGAGGATTGTAGAATGAGGATTGAGGATTGAGTATTGAAGATTAAGAATTGATGATTGACGAATGAGGATTGAGGATTGAGGATTGAGGACTGAGGATTGAGGATTGAAGATTGATGATTGAGGATTGGGTATTGAGGATTGAAGAATGAGGATTGAGGATTGAGGATTGAGGATTGAGGATTGAGGATTGAGGATTGAGGATTGAGGATTGAGGATTGAGGATTGAAGATTGAGTTTTGATGACTGAGGATTGAGGATTGAGGATTGAGGATTGAGGATTGAGGATTGAGGATTGAGGATTGAGGATTGAAGATTGAATATTGATGATTGAATATTGAGGACTGAGGATTGAGGGTTATGTATGGAGGACGAGGACTGAGGGTTGAATATTGATGGTTGAGGTCTGATGGTTAAGGATTGAGGATTGAGAATTGAGGATTGAGGATTGAGGATTGAAGATTGAGGATTGGGTATTGAGGATTGAAGAATGAGGATTGAGGATTGAGGTTTGAGGATTGAGGATTGAGGATTGAGGATTGAGGATTGAGGATTGAGGATTGAGGACTGAGGCTTGAGGATTGAGGATTGAGCATTGAGGATTGAAGATTGAGGATTGGGTATTGAGGTTTGAAGAATGAGGATTGAGGATTGAGGATTGAGGATTGAGGATTGAGGATCTAGGATTGGAGATTGATTACTGAGGATTGAAGATTGGGGATTGAGGATTGAGGATTGAGGATCTAGGACTGGAGATTGATTATTGAGGATGAAGATTGAGAATTGGGTATTGAGGTTTGAAGAATGAGAATTGAGGATTGAGGATTGAGGATTGAGGATTGAGGACCTAGGCTTGGAGATTGAATATTGAGGATTGAAGATTGGGGATTGAGGATTGAGGATTGAGTATCTAGGATTGGAGATTGATTATTGAGGATGAAGGTTGAGAATTGAGGATTGAGGATTGAGAATTGAGAATTGAGGATGAGGACTAAGGGTTGAGGATTGAGGGTTGTGAAATGAGGATTGGGGATTGAGGATTGAGGATTGAGGATTCAGGATTGAGGATTGAGGATTGGGTATTGAAGATTGAGTATTGATCACTGAGGATTGAGGATTGAGGATTGAGGTTTGAGGATTGAGGATTGAAGATTGAATGTTGAGGATTGGATATTCAGGATTGAGGATTGGCGATTGAGGATGGAGGATGAGGGCTGAGGGTTGAGGATTGAGGTTTCAGTATTGAATCCCGAGAATTCAGGATATTCTATTGAGTATCGAGAATTGAGGATTGATGGTTAGCATTGAGGAATGAGGATTGAGGATTGAGTGTTGAAGATTGAGGATTGATGATTGAAGATTGATGATTGGGGATTGAGGATTGAGGCATGAGTATTGAAGATTGAGGATTGGTGATTGAGGATTTAGGATTGAGGATTAGGGATTGAGGATTGAGCATTGAGGTTAGAGGACTGAGTGCTGAGGACTGAGGATTGAGGATTGAGGATTGATAATGAGGGCTGAGGGTGGAGGATTGAGGTTTGAGGACTGAGGACTGAGGATTGAGGATTGATAATTGAGGATTTAGGATTGAGGATTGATGATTGAGAATTGGGTATTGAGGATTGAAGGATGAGGATTGAGGACTGAGGATTGAGGATTGAGGATTGAGGATTGAAGGTTGAGGATTGGGTATTGAGGATTCAAGAGAGAGGATTGAGGATTGAGGATTGAGGATTGAGTGTTGAAGATTGAGTATTGAGGATTGAAGATTGAGGATTGAGGATTGAGGATTGAGGATTGAGGATTGAAGGTTGTGTATTGAGGATTGAAGATTGAGGATTGAGTATTGAGGAATGAGGATTGAGGATTGAGGATTGAGGATTGAGTATTGAAGATTGAGGATTGATCATTGAGGACTGAGGATTGAGGATTGAAGATTGAATATTGATGATTGAATATTGAGGACTGAGGATTGAGGTTTGTGTATTGACGACGAGGACTGAGGGTTGAATATTGATGTTTGAGGTCTGAGGGTTAAGGATTGAGGATTGAGAATTGAGGATTGAGGATTGAGGATTGGAGATTGAGGATTGGGTATTGTGGATTGAAGAATGAGGATTGAGGATTGAGGTTTGAGGATTGAGGATTGCAGATTGAGTATTGAGGATTGAAGATTGAGGATTGAGGACTGAGGATTGAAGATTGAGGATTGAGGATTGAGGGTTGAGGATTGAGGGTTGAAGATTGAGTATTGAGGATTGAAGATTGAGGACTCAGGATTGAGTGCTGAGGATTGAGGTTTGAGGATTGAGGATTGAAGATTGAGAATTGAAGATTGAGTATTGAGGACTGAAGATTGACGATTGAGGATCAAGGATTGATGATTGATGATTGAGGATTGAAGATTCAGTATTGAGGATTGAAGGTTGAGGATTGTGGATTGAGGATCTAGGATTGGAGATTGATTATTGAGGATTGAAGATTGAGAATTCAGGATTGAGGATTGAGAATTGAGAATTGAGAATGGGGACTGAGGGTTGAGGAGTGAGGTTTGAGAAATGAGGATTGAGGATTGAGGATTGAGGATTGAGGATTGAGGATTGAGGATTCAGTATTGACGATTGAGTATTGATCACTGAGGATTGAGGATTGAGTATTGAGAATTGAAGATTGAATATAGAGGATCGAAGATTCAGCATTGAGGATTGAGTATTGAGGATGGAGGATGAGGGCTGAGGGCTGAGGATTGAGGTTTGGGTATTGAGTCCTGAGAATTCAGGATATTCTATTGAGTATTGAGAATTGAGCATTGATGGTTGAGTATTGAGGATTGAGGATTGAGGATTGAGGATACCATATTGAGTATTGTGGATTGAAGATTGAGGATTCAGGATTGAGGATTGAGGATTGAGGATTGAGGATTGAGGATTGAGGATTGAGGATTGAGCATTGAAAATTCAGGATTGGGAATTGAGGATTGAGGATTAAGGTTTGAGGATTGAGGATTGAAGATTGAATGTTGAGGATTGAATATTCAGGATTGAGGATTGGCGATTGAGGGTGGAGGATGAAGGCTGAGGGTTGAGGATTGAGGTTTCAGTATTGAATCCTGAGAATTCAGGATCTTCTATTGAGTATCGAGAATTGAGGATTGATGGTTAGCATTGAGGATTGAGGATTGAGGATTGAGTGTTGAAGATTGAGGATTGATGATTGAAGATTGAGGATTGGGGATTGAGGATTGAGGAATGAGTATTGAAGATTGAGGATTGGTGATTGAGGATTTAGGATTGAGGATTAAGGATTGAGGATTGAGCATTGAGGTTAGAGGACTGAGTGCTGAGGACTGAGGATTGAGGATTGAGGATTGATAATGAGGGCTGAGGGTTGAGGATTGAGGTTTGAGGACTGAGGACTGAGGATTGAGGATTGAGAATTGAGGATTTAGGATTGAGGATTGAAGATTGAGGATTGGGTATTGAGGATTGAAGAATGAGGATTGAGGATTGAGGCTTGAGGATTGAGGATTGAGGATTGAAGGTTGAGGATTGGGTATTGAGGATTGAAGACTGAGGATTGAGGATTGAGGATTGAGGATTGAAGATTGAGTATTGAGGATTGAAGATTGAGGATTGAGGATTGAGGATTGAGGATTGAGGATTGAAGATTGAGTTTTGAGGATTGAAGATTGAGGATTGAGTATTGAGGATTGAGGATTGAGGATTGAGGATGAGGATTTAGTATTGAAGATTGAGGATTGATGATTGAGGATTGAGGATTCAGGATTGAAGATTGAATATTGATGATTGAATATTGAGTACTGAGGATTGAGGGTTGTGTATGGAGGACGAGGACTGAGGGTTGAATATTGATGTTTGAGGTCTGATGGTTAAGGATTGAGGATTGAGAATTGAGCATTGAGGATTGAGGATTGAAGATTGAGGATTGGGTATTGAGGATTGAAGAATGAGGATTGAGGATTGAGGTTTGAGGATTGAGGATTGAGGATTGAGGATTGAGGATTGAGGATTGAGGATTGAGGATTGAGGATTGAGGATTGAGTATTGAAGATTGAGGATTGATGATTGAGGATTGAGGATAGAGGATTGAAGATTGAATATTGATGATTGAATATTGAGGACTGAGGATTGAGGGTTGTGTATTGAGGACGAGGACTGAGGGTTGAATATTGATGTTTGAGGTCTGAGGGTTAAGGATTGAGGATTGAGGATTGAGGATTGAGGATTGAGGGTTGAAGATTGAGTATTGAGGATTGAAGATTGATGATTCAGTATTGAGTACTGAGGATTGAGGATTGAGGATTGAGGATTGAATATTGAGAATTGAAGATTGAGTATTGAGGACTGAAGATTGACGATTGAGGATTAAGGATTGAGGATTGAGGATTGAGGATTGAAGATTCAGTATTGAGGATTGAAGGTTGAGGATTGTGGATTGAGGATCTAGGATTGGAGATTGATTATTGAAGATTGAAGATTGAGAATTCAGGATTGAGGATTGAGCATTGAAAATTGAGGATTGGGAATTGAGGATTGACGATTGAGGATTGAGTATTGAGGATTGAAGATTGAGTATAGATGATTGAAGATTGAGGGTTGAGGATTGAGGATTGAGAATGAGGGCTGAGGGCTGAGGATTGAGGTTTGAGTATAGAATCCTGAGAATTCAGGATATTCTATTGAGCATTGAGAATTTAGGATTGATGGTTGAGTATTGAGGATTGAGAATTGAGGATTGAGTATTGAGTATTGAAGATTGAGGATTGATGATTGAGCATTGAGGATTGAGTATTGAGGATTGACGCTTGAGGATTGAGGGTTGAGGATGTAGGATTGAAGAGAGAGGACTGAGTGTTGAGGATTGAGTGTTGAGAATTGATGCTTGAGGTTTGAGATTTGATTATTGAATATTCTGGATTGAGTATTGAACCATCAGAATTCAGGATGTTCTATAGAGTATTGAGAATTGAGGATTGATGGTTGAGTATTGAGGATTGATGGTTGAGGGTTGAGTGTTGAATATAGAGGATTGAGGATTGAGGATTGAGGATTGAGTATTGAAGATTGAGGAATGATGATTGAGGATTGAGGATTGAAGAATGAGGATTGAGGATTGAGGATTGAGGATTGAGTATTGAAGATTGAGGATTGATGATTGAGCATTGAGGATTGACTATTGAGGATTGACGCTTGAGGATTGAGGGTTGAGGATGTAGGATTGAAGAGAGAGGACTGAGTGTTGAGGATTGAGTGTTGAGAATTGATGCTTGAGGTTTGAGATTTGATTATTGAATATTCTGGATTGAGTATTGAACCATCAGAATTCAGGATGTTCTATAGAGTATTGAGAATTGAGGATTGATGGTTGAGTATTGAGGATTCATGGTTGAGGGTTGAGTGTTGAATATAGAGGATTGAGGATTGGAGATTGAGGATTGGGTATTGTGGATTGAAGAATGAGGATTGAGGATTGAGGTTTGAGGATTGACGATTGCAGATTGAGTATTGAGGATTGAAGATTGAGGATTGAGGATTGAGGATTGAAGATTGAGGATTGAAGATTGAGGATTGAGGATTGAGGGTTGAGGATTGAGGGTTGAAGATTGAGTATTGAGGATTGAAGATTGAGGACTCAGGATTGAGTGCTGCGGATTGAGGTTTGAGGATTGAGGATTGAAGATTGAGAATTGAAGATTGAGTATTGAGGACTGAAGATTGACGATTGAGGATCAAGGATTGATGATTGAGGATTGAGGATTGAAGATTCAGTATTGAGGATTGAAGGTTGAGGATTGTGGATTGAGGATCTAGGATTGGAGATTGATTATTGAGGATTGAAGATTGAGAATTCAGGATTGAGGATTGAGAATTGAGAATTGAGGATGAGGACTGAGGGTTGAGGAGTGAGGTTTGAGAAATGAGGATTGAGGATTGAGGATTGAGGATTGAGGATTGAAGATTGAGGACTCAGGATTGAGTGCTGCGGATTGAGGTTTGAGGATTGAGGATTGAGTATTGAGAATTGAAGATTGAATATAGAGGATCGAAGATTCAGCATTGAGGATTGAGTATTGAGGATGGAGAATGAGGGCTGAGGGCTGAGGATTGAGGTTTGGGTATTGAATCCTGAGAATTCAGGATATTCTATTGAGTATTGAGAATTGAGCATTGATGGTTGAGTATTGAGGATTGAGGATTGAGGATTGAGGATAGCATATTGAGTATTGTGGATTGAAGATTGAGGATTCAGGATTGAGGATTGAGGATTGAGGATTGAGGATTGAGGATTGAGGATTGAGGATTGAGGATTGAGGATTGAGGATTGAGCATTGAAAATTCAGGATTGGGAATTGAGGATTGACGATTGAGGATTGAGTATTGAGGATTGAAGATTGAGTATTGATGATTGAAGATTGAGGATTGAGGATTGAGGGTTGAGGATTGAGGACGAGGACTGACGGTTGAGGATTGAGGTGTGAGGATTGAGGATTGAGGATTGAGGATCTAGGATTGGAGATTGATTAATGAGGATTGAAGATTGGGGATTGAGGATTGAGGATTGAGGATCTAGGATTGGAGATTGATTATTGAGGATTGAAAGTTGCGAATTGAGGATTGAGGATTGAGAATTGAGAATTGAGTATGAGGACTGAGTGTTGAGGATTGAGTTTTGAGAAATGAGGATTGAGGATTGAGGATTGAGGATTGAGGATTGAGGATTGAGGATTGAGGATTGAGTATTGAAGATTGAGTATTGATCACTGAGGATTGAGGATTGAGGATTGAGGATTGAGGATTGAGGACTGAATATTGAATATTGATGATTGAATATTGAGGATTGAGGATTGAGTGTTGTGGACTGAGGTCAAGGACTGAGGGTTCAGTATTGATGTTTGAGGTCTGAGGATTGAGGATTGAGGATTGAGAATTGAGGACTGAAGATTGAGTATCGAGGATTGAAGATTGAGGATTGAGGATTGAGGGTTGGGTATTGAGGATTGAGGATTGAGGATTGAGGATTGAGGATTGAGAATTGAGGATTGAGGTTTGAGGATTGAAGATTGAGGATTGGGTATTGAGGATTGAAGAATGAGGACTGAGGATTGAGGATAGAGGATTGAGGATTGAAGATTGAGTATTGAGGATTGAAGATTTAGGATTGAGGATTGAGGATTGAGGATTGAGGATTGAGTATTGAGGATTGAGGATTGAGGATTGAGGATTGAGGATTGAGGATTGAGGATTGAGAATTGAGGATTGAATATTGAGGATTGAGGATTGAGGACTAAAGATTGAGTATTGAGGATTGAAGATTGAGGATTGATGATTGGGGATTGAGGATTGAGGATTGAGGATTGGGGATTGAGGATTGAGTATTGAGGATTGAGGATTAAAAATTGAGTATTGAGGATTGAAGATTGAGGATTGACGATTGAGGATTGGGTATTGGGGATTGAAGAATGTGGATTGAGGATTGAGGATTGAGGATTGAGGATTGAAGATTGAGTATTGAGGATTGAAGATTGAGGATTGAGGATTGAGGATTGAGGATTGAGGATTGATGATTGAGGATTGAAGATTGAGTATTGAGGATTGAAGATTGAGGATTGAGGATTGAGGATTGAGGATTGAGGATTGAGGATTGAATATTGAGGATTAGGGACTGAGTGTTGAGGGTTGAGTGATGAGAATTGGTGTTTGTGTATAGAGATTTAAAGATTGCAGATTGAGTATTGAGTATTGGAAACTGTGAACTGATGATAATCTATTGAGGATTGAGGATTGACAACTGATTGTTGAGGACTGAGGTCTGAAGATTGAGGATTCAGGATTGAGGTTTGAGAACTGAGGATTGAGGATTGAGGATTGGGGATTGAGGATTGAGGATTGAGGATTGAAGATTGAGGATTGGGTATTGCCGATTGAACATTGAGGATTGAGGATTGAGGATTGTGGATTGAGGATTAAAGATTGTGTATTGAGGATTGAAGATTAAGGATTGATGATTGAGGATTGAGGATTGAAGAATGAGGACTGAGGATTGAGGATTGAGGATTGAGGATTTATGATTGAGTATTGAGGATTGAATATTTAGGATTGAGGATTGAGGATTGAGGATTGAGGATTGAGGATTGAGGATTGAGGATTGAAGATTGATGATTGAAGAATGAGGAATGAAGATTGAGGATTGAGGATTGAGGATTAAAGATTGAGTATTGAGGGTTGAAGATTGAGAATTGAGGATTGAGTATTGAACATTGAGGACTGAGTGTTGATGGTTGAGTGATGAGAATTGATGTTTGTGGATAGAGGTTTGAAGATTGCAGATTGAGTATTGAGTATTGAGAACTGTGAATTGAGGATATTCTATTGAGGATTGAGGATTGTCACCTGATTGTTCAGGACTGAGGGCTGAAGGTTGAGGATTCAGGATTGAGGATTCAGAATTGAGGTTTGAGGACTGAGGATTGAGGATTGAGGACTGAAGATTGAGTATTGAGGATTGAAGATTGAGGATTGAGGATTGAGTATTCAGGATTGAGGATGAGGGCTGAGGGTTGAGAATTGAGGTTTAAGGACTGAGGACTGAGGATTGAGGATTGAGAATTGACGATTGAGGGCTGAGGATTGAAGATTGAGGATTGGGTATTGAGGGTTGAAGAATAAGGACTGAGGATTGAGGATAGAGGATTGAGGATTGAAGATTGAGTATTGAGGATTGAATATTTAGGATTGAGGATTGAGGATTGAGGATTGAGGATTGAGGATTGAGGATTGAGAATTGAGGATTGATGATTGAAGAATGAGGATTGAAGATTGAGGATTGAGGCTTGAGGATTAAAGATTGAGTATTGAGGGTTGAAGATTGAGAATTGAGGATTGAGGATTGAACATTGAGGACTGAGTGTTGAGGGTTGAGTGATGAGAATTGATGTTTGTGGCTAGAGATTTGAAGATTGCAGATTGAGTATTGAGTATTGAAAACTGTGAATTGAGGATATTCTATTGAGGATTGAGGATTGTCACCTGATTGTTCAGGACTGAGGGCTGAAGGTTGAGCATTCAGGATTGAGGATTCAGAATGGAGGTTTGAGGACTGAGGATTCAGGATTGAGGATTGAAGATTGAGTATTGAGGATTGAAGATTGAGGATTGAGGATTGAGTATTGAGGATTGAGGATGAGGGCTGAGGGTTGAGGATTGAGGTTTAAGGACTGAGGACTGAGGATTGAGGATTGAGAACTGACGATTGAGGGCTGAGGATTGAAGATTGAGGATTGGGTATTGAGTATTGAAGAATAAGGACTGAGGATTGAGGATTGAGGATTGAGGATTGAGAATTGACAACTGATTGTTGAGGACTGAGGTCTGAAGATTGAGGATTCAGGATTGAGGATTCAGGATTGAGGTTTGAGGACTGAGGATTGAGGACTGAGGATTGGGGATTGAGGATTGAGGATTGAGGATTGAAGATTGAGGATTGGGTATTGAGGATTTAAGATTGAGTATTGAGGATTGAAGATTGAGAATTGAGGATTGAGGATTGAACATTGAGGACTGAGTGTTGAGTGTTGAGGATTGGTGGTTGAGGGTTGTGGTTTGAATATTGAGGATTGAGGATTGAGGATTGAGGATTGAGTGTTGAGGATTGAGGACGAGGACTGACGGTTGAGGATTGAGGTTTGAGGATTGAGGATTGAGGATTGAGGACTGAGGATTGAGGATTGAGGATTGGGCATTGAGGATTGAAGATTGAGGTCTGTGGATTGAGGATTGAAAGTTGACGATTGAGGATTGTGGATTGAGGATTGAGGATTGAGCATTGAAGACTGAGTGTTGAGGGTCAAGTGATGAGAATTGATGTTTGTGGATAGAGTCTTGAAGGTTGCAGATTGTGTATTGAGTATTGAAAACTGTGAATTGAGGATATTCTATTGAGGATTCAGGACTGACGACTGATTGTTGAGGACTCAGGGCTGAAGATTGAGTATTCAGGATTGAGGATTCAGAATTGAGGTTTGAGGACTGAGGATTGAGGATTGAAGATTGAGTATTGAGGATTGAAGATTGAGGATTGAGGATTGAGGATTGAGGACTGAGGATGATGGCTGAGTGTTGAGGACTGAGGTTTGAGGACTGAGGACTGAGGATTGAGGATTGAGAATTGAGGATTGAGGATTGAGTATTGAAGATTGAGGATTGGGTATTGAGGATTGAAGAATGAGGATTCATGATTGAGGATTGAGGATTGAGTATTGAAGATTGAGTATTGAGGTTTGAAGACTGACGATTGAGGGTTGAGGATTGAGGATTGAGGATTGAGGATTGAGGATTGATGATTGAGTATTGAGGATTGAAGATTGAGGATTGAGGATTGAGGATTGAGGATTGAGGATTGAAGATTGAAGATTGGGGACTGAGTGTTGAGGGTTGAGTGATGAGAATTGTTGTTTGTGGATAGAAATTTAGAGATTGCAGATTGAGCACTGAGTATTGAAAGCTGTGAATTGACGATATTCTATTGAGGATTGAGAATTGACAACTGATTGTTGAGGACTGAGGTCTGAAGATTGAGGGTTCAGGATTGAGGTTTCAGGATTGAGGTTTGAGGACTGAGGATTGAGGATTGAGGATTGGGGATTGAGGATTGAGGTTTGAGGATTGAAGATTGAGGATTGGGTATTGCGGATTGAACATTGAGGATTGAGGATTGAGGATTGAGGATTGAGGATTGAGGATTGAATATTCAATATTCATGATTGAAGGTTGAGGATTGAGGATTGAGTGTTGTGGATTGAGGTCAAGGACTGAGTGTTCAGTATTGATGTTTGAGGTCTGAGGATTGAGGATTGAGGATTGAGAATTGAGGACTGAAGGTTGAGTATTGAGGATTGAAGATTGAGGATTGAGGACTGAGGATTGGGTATTGAGGATTGAGGATTGAGGATTGAGGATTGAGGATTGAGAATTGAGGATTGAGGTTTGAGGATTGAAGATTGAGGATTGGGTATTGAGGATTGAAGAATGAGGACTGAGGTTTGAGGATAGAGGATTGAGGATTGAAGATTGAGTATTGAGGATTGAAGATTTAGGATTGAGGATTGAGGATTGAGGATTCCGTATTGCTGACTGAACATTGAGGATTGAGGATTGAGTGTTGAGGATTGAGGATTGACGACAGAAGATTGAATATTGATAATTGAAGATTGAGTATTGAGGATTGAGGGTTGTGGATTGAGGACGAGGACTGAGGGTTGAGTATTGATGTTTGAGGTCTGAGGATTGAGGATTGAGGATTGAGAGTTGAGGATTGAGTATTGAGGATTGAGGATTGAAGATTGAGGATTGAGGATTGAGGATTTAAGATTGAGTATTGAGGATTGAAAATTGAGAATTGAGGATTGAGGATTGAGGACTGAGGATTGAGGATTGAAGATTGAGGATTCGTTATTGAGGATTGAAGAATGAGGTCTGTGGGTTGAGGATTGAAGATTGAGGATTGGTTATTGAGGATTGAAGAATGAGGTCTGTGGGTTGAGGATTGAGGATTGAGGATTGAAGATTGAGTATTGAGGATTGAAGATTGAGGATTGAGGATTGAGTATTGAGAATTGAGGATTGAGGTTTGAGGATTGAAGATTGAGGATTGGGTATTGAGGATTGAAGAGCGAGGACTGAGGATTGAGGATAGAGGATTGAGGATTGAAGATTGAGTATTGAGGGTTGAAGATTTAGGATTGAGGATTGAGGATTGAGGATTGAGGATTGAGGATTGAGGATTGAGGATTGATGATTGAGGATTGAATATTGAGGATTGAGGATTGAGGATTAAAGATTGAGTATTGAGGATTGAAGGTTGAGTATTGATGATTAGGGATTGAGGATTGAGGATTGAGGATTGGGGATTGAGGATTGAGTCTTGAGGATTGAGGATTAAAAATTGAGTATTGAGGATTGAAGATTGAGGGTTGACGATTGAGGATTGCGTATTGAGGATTGTAGAATGTGGATTGAGGAATGAGGATTGAGGATTGAGGATTGAGGATTGAATATTGAGGATTGAGGATTGAGGATTAAAGATTGAGTATTGAGGATTGAAGGTTGAGTATTGATGATTAGGGATTGAGGATTGATGATTGAGTATTGGGGATTGAGGATTGAGTATTGAGGATTGAGGATTAAAAATTGAGTATTGAGGATTCAACATTGAGGGTTGACGATTGAGGATTGGGTATTGAGGGTTGAAGAATGTGGATTGAGGATTGAGGATTGAGGATTGAGGATTGAAGATTGAGTATTGAGGATTGAAGATTGAGGATTGAGGATTGAGAATTGAGGATTGAGGATTGATGATTGAGGATTGAAGATTGAGTATTGAGGATTGAAGATTGAGGATTGAGGATTGAGGATTGATGATTGAGGATTGAAGATTGAGTATTGAGGATTGAAGATTGAGGATTGAGGATTGAGGATTGAGGATTGACGATTGAATATTGATGATTGGTGACTGAGTGTTGAGGGTTGAGTGATGAGAATTGGTGTTTGTGGAAAGAGATATAAAGATTACAGATTCAGTATAGAGTATTGACAACTGTGAATTGATGATATTCTATTGAGGATTGAGAATTTACAACTGATTGTTGAGGATTCAGGATTGAGGAATCAGGATTGAGGTTTGAGGACTGAGGATTGAGGATTGAGGATTGGGGATTGAGGATTGAGGATTGAGGATTGAAGATTGAGGATTGGGTATTGCGGATTGAACATTGAGGATTGAGGATTGAGGATTGAGGATTGAGGATTGAGGATTGAGGACTGAATATTGAATATTGATGATTGAAGATTGAGGATTGAGGATTGAGGATTGAGTGTTGTGGATTGAGGTCAAGGACTGAGGGTTCAGTATTGATGTTTGAGGTCTGAGGATTGAGGATTGAGGATTGAGAATTGAGGACTGAAGGTTGAGTATTGAGGATTGAAGATTGAGGATTGAGGATTGAGGATTGGGTATTGAGGATTGAGGTTTGAGGATTGAGGATTGAGGATTGAGTATTGAAGATTGAGTATTGAGGATTGAAGATTTAGGATTGAGTATTGAGGATTGAGGATTGAGGGTTGAGGATTTGAGGATTGAGTATTGAGGATAGACGATTGAATATTGAGGATTGAGGATTGAGGATTAAAGATTGAGTATTGAGGATTGAAGATTGAGGATTGATGATTGGGGATTGAGGATTGAGGATTGAGCATTGGGGATTGAGGATTGAGTATTGAGGATTGAGGATTAAAAATTGAGTATTGAGGATTGAAGATTGAGGATTGACGATTGAGGATTGGGTATTGAGGATTGAAGAATGTGGATTGAGGATTGAGGATTGAGGATTGAGGAATGAAGATTGAGGGTTCAGGATTGAGGATTGAGAATTGAAGACTGAGTATTGATGATTGAATATTGAGGATTGAGGATTGAGGGTTGAGGATTGAGGATTGAATATTGAGGATTTGCGTCTGAGTGCTGAGGGTTGAGTGATGAGAATTGATGTTTGTGGATATAGATTTGAAGATTGCAGATTGAGCATCGCGTATGGAAAACTCTGAACTGAGGATATTCTAGTGAGGATTGAGGATTGACAACTGATTGTTGAAGACTGAGGGCTGAAGATTGAGGATTCAGGATTGAGGATTCAGGATTGTGGTTTGAGGACCGAGGATTGAGGATTGAGGATTGAGGATTGAGGATTGAGGATTGAGGATTGAGGATTGAGGATTGGGGATTGAGGATTGAGGATTGAGGATTGCAGATTGATGATTGGGTATTGCGGATTGAACATTGAGGATTGAGTATTGAGGATTGAGGATTGAGGATTGAGGATTGAGTATTGAGGATTGAAGATTGAGGATTGAGGATTGAGGATTGAAGATTGAGGATTGGGTATTGAGGATTGAAGGATGAGGATTGAGGATTGAGGATTGAGGATTGAGGATTGAAGATTGAGTATTGAGGTTTGAAGGCTGACGATTGAGGGTTGAGGATTGAGGATTGAGGATTGAGGACTGAGGATTGAGGATTCATGATTGAGTATTGAGGATTGAAGATTGAGAATTGAGGATTGAGGATTGAGGATTGAGGATTGAGGATTGAGGATTGAGGATTGTGGACTGAGTGTTGAGGTTTGATTGATGAGAATTGATGTTTGTGGATAGAGATTTAATGATTACAGATTCAGCATAGAGTATTGAAAACTGTGAATTGATGATATTCTATTGAGGATTGAGAATTGACAACTGATTGTTGAGGACTGAGGTCCGAAGGTTGAGGATTCAGGATTGAGGATTCAGGATTGAGGTTTGAGGACTGAGGATTGAGGATTGAGGAACGAGAATTGAGGACTGAAGGTTGAGTATTGAGGATTGAAGATTGAGGATTGAAGATTGAGGATTGGTTATTGAGGATTGAAGAATGAGGTCTGAGGGTTGAGGATTGAGGATTGAGGATTGAAGATTGAGTATTGAGGATTGAAGATTGAGGATTGAGGATTGAGGATTGGGTATTGAGGATTGAAGAATGTGGATTGAGGATTGAGGATTGAGGATTGAGGAATGAAGATTGAGGGTTGAGGATTGAGGATTGAGGATTGAAGACTGAGTATTGATGATTGAATATTGAGGATTGAGGATTGAGGGATGAGGATTGAGGATTGAATATTGAGGATTTGGGTCTGAGTGTTGAGGGTTGAGTGATGAGAATTGATGTTTGTGGATAGAGATTTGAAGATTGCAGATTGAGCATCGCGTATGGGAAACTCTGAACTGAGGATATTCTAGTGAGGATTGAGGATTGACAACTGATTGTTGAAGACTGAGGGCTGAAGATTGAGGATTCAGGATTGAGGATTCAGGATTGTGGTTTGAGGACCGAGGATTGAGGATTGAGGATTGAGGATTGAGGATCGAGAATTGAGGACTGAAGGTTGAGTATTGAGGATTGAAGATTGAGGATTGAAGATTTAGGATTGAGTATTGAGGATTGAGGATTGAGGGTTGAGGATTTGAGGATTGAGTATTGAGGATAGACGATTGAATATTGAGGATTGAGGATTGAGGATTAAAGATTGAGTATTGAGGATTGAAGATTGAGGATTGATGATTGGGGATTGAGGATTGAGGATTGAGCATTGGGGATTGAGGATTGAGTATTGAGGATTGAGGATTAAAAATTGAGTATTGAGGATTGAAGATTGAGGATTGACGATTGAGGATTGGGTATTGAGGATTGAAGAATGTGGATTGAGGATTGAGGATTGAGGATTGAGGAATGAAGATTGAGGGTTCAGGATTGAGGATTGAGAATTGAAGACTGAGTATTGATGATTGAATATTGAGGATTGAGGATTGAGGGTTGAGGATTGAGGATTGAATATTGAGGATTTGCGTCTGAGTGCTGAGGGTTGAGTGATGAGAATTGATGTTTGTGGATATAGATTTGAAGATTGCAGATTGAGCATCGCGTATGGAAAACTCTGAACTGAGGATATTCTAGTGAGGATTGAGGATTGACAACTGATTGTTGAAGACTGAGGGCTGAAGATTGAGGATTCAGGATTGAGGATTCAGGATTGTGGTTTGAGGACCGAGGATTGAGGATTGAGGATTGAGGATTGAGGATTGAGGATTGAGGATTGAGGATTGAGGATTGGGGATTGAGGATTGAGGATTGAGGATTGCAGATTGAGGATTGGGTATTGCGGATTGAACATTGAGGATTGAGTATTGAGGATTGAGGATTGAGGATTGAGGATTGAGTATTGAGGATTGAAGATTGAGGATTGAGGATTGAGGATTGAAGATTGAGGATTGGGTATTGAGGATTGAAGGATGAGGATTGAGGATTGAGGATTGAGGATTGAGGATTGAAGATTGAGTATTGAGGTTTGAAGGCTGACGATTGAGGGTTGAGGATTGAGGATTGAGGATTGAGGATTGAGGATTGAGGATTCATGATTGAGTATTGAGGATTGAAGATTGAGAATTGAGGATTGAGGATTGAGGATTGAGGATTGAGGATTGAGGATTGAGGATTGTGGACTGAGTGTTGAGGTTTGATTGATGAGAATTGATGTTTGTGGATAGAGATTTAATGATTACAGATTCAGCATAGAGTATTGAAAACTGTGAATTGATGATATTCTATTGAGGATTGAGAATTGACAACTGATTGTTGAGGACTGAGGTCCGAAGGTTGAGGATTCAGGATTGAGGATTCAGGATTGAGGTTTGAGGACTGAGGATTGAGGATTGAGGAACGAGAATTGAGGACTGAAGGTTGAGTATTGAGGATTGAAGATTGAGGATTGAAGATTGAGGATTGGTTATTGAGGATTGAAGAATGAGGTCTGAGGGTTGAGGATTGAGGATTGAGGATTGAAGATTGAGTATTGAGGATTGAAGATTGAGGATTGAGGATTGAGGATTGGGTATTGAGGATTGAAGAATGTGGATTGAGGATTGAGGATTGAGGATTGAGGAATGAAGATTGAGGGTTGAGGATTGAGGATTGAGGATTGAAGACTGAGTATTGATGATTGAATATTGAGGATTGAGGATTGAGGGATGAGGATTGAGGATTGAATATTGAGGATTTGGGTCTGAGTGTTGAGGGTTGAGTGATGAGAACTGATGTTTGTGGATAGAGATTTGAAGATTGCAGATTGAGCATCGCGTATGGGAAACTCTGAACTGAGGATATTCTAGTGAGGATTGAGGATTGACAACTGATTGTTGAAGACTGAGGGCTGAAGATTGAGGATTCAGGATTGAGGATTCAGGATTGTGGTTTGAGGACCGAGGATTGAGGATTGAGGATTGAGGATTGAGGATCGAGAATTGAGGACTGAAGGTTGAGTATTGAGGATTGAAGATTGAGGATTGAAGATTGAGAATTGGTTATTGAGGATTTAAGAATGAGGTCTGAGGGTTGAGGATTGAGGATTGAGGATTGAAGATTGAGTATTGAGGGTTGAAGATTGAGGATTGAGGATTGAGGATTGGGTATTGAGGATTGAAGAATATGGATTGAGGATTGAGGATTGAGGATTGAGGAATGAAGATTGAGGGTTGAGGATTGAGGATTGAGGATTGAAGACTGAGTATTGATGATTGAATATTGAGGATTGAGGATTGAGGGTTGAGGATTGAGGATTGAATATTGAGGATTTGGGTCTGAGTGTTGAGGGTTGAGTGATGAGAATTGATGTTTGTGGATAGAGATTTGAAGATTGCAGATTGAGCATCGCGTATGGAAAACTCTGAACTGAGGATATTCTAGTGAGGATTGAGGATTGACAACTGATTGTTGAAGACTGAGGGCTGAAGATTGAGGATTCAGGATTGAGGATTCAGGATTGTGGTTTGAGGACCGAGGATTGAGGATTGAGGATTGGGTATTGAGGATTGAAGAATGTGGATTGAGGATTGAGGATTGAGGATTGAGGAATGAAGATTGAGGGTTGAGGATTGAGGATTGAGGATTGAAGACTGAGTATTGATGATTGCATATTGAGGATTGAGGATTGAGGGATGAGGATTGAGGATTGAATATTGAGGATTTGGGTCTGAGTGTTGAGGGTTGAGTGATGAGAATTGATGTTTGTGGATAGAGATTTGAAGATTGCAGATTGAGCATCGCGTATGGGAAACTCTGAACTGAGGATATTCTAGTGAGGATTGAGGATTGACAACTGATTGTTGAAGACTGAGGGCTGAAGACTGAGGATTCAGGATTGAGGATTCAGGGTTGTGGTTTGAGGACCGAGGATTGAGGATTGAGGATTGAGGATTGAGGATCGAGAATTGAGGACTGAAGGTTGAGTATTGAGGATTGAAGATTGAGGATTGAAGATTGAGGATTGGTTATTGAGGATTGAAGAATGAGGTCTGAGGGTTGAGGATTGAGGATTGAGGATTGAAGATTGAGTATTGAGGGTTGAAGATTGAGGATTGAGGATTGAGGATTGGGTATTGAGGATTGAAGAATATGGATTGAGGATTGCGGATTGAGGATTGAGGAATGAAGATTGAGGGTTGAGGATTGAGGATTGAGGATTGAAGACTGAGTATTGATGATTGAATATTGAGGATTGAGGATTGAGGGTTGAGGATTGAGGATTGAATATTGAGGATTTGGGTCTGAGTGTTGAGGGTTGAGTGATGAGAATTGATGTTTGTGGATAGAGATTTGAAGATTGCAGATTGAGCATCGCGTATGGAAAACTCTGAACTGAGGATACTCTAGTGAGGATTGAGGATTGACAACTGATTGTTGAAGACTGAGGGCTGAAGATTGAGGATTCAGGATTGAGGATTCAGGATTGTGGTTTGAGGACCGAGGATTGAGGATTGAGGATTGAGGATTGAGGATTGAGGATTGAGGATTGGTGATTGAGGATTGAGGATTGAAGATTGAGGATTGCGTATTGCTGACTGAACATTGAGGATTGAGGATTGAGTGTTGAGGATTGAGGATTGACGACTGAAGATTGAATATTGATAATTGAAGATTGAGTATTGAGGATTGAGTGTTGTGGATTGAGGACGAGGACTGAGGGTTGAGTATTGATGTTTGAGGTCTGAGGATTGAGGAATGAGGATTGAGGGTTGAGGATTGAGTATTGAGGATTGAGGATTGAAGATTGAGGATTGAGTATTGAGGATTTAAGATTGAGTATTGAGAATTGAAAATTGAGAATTGAGGATTGAGGATTGAGGATTGAGGATTGAGGATTGAGGATTGAGGATTGAGGATTGAGGATTGGGGATTGAGGATTGAGGATTGAGGATTGCAGATTGAGGATTGGGTATTGCGGATTGAACATTGAGGATTGAGTATTGAGGATTGAGGATTGAGGATTGAGGATTGAGTATTGAGGATTGAAGATTGAGGATTGAGGATTGAGGATTGAAGATTGAGGATTGGGTATTGAGGATTGAAGGATGAGGATTGAGGATTGAGGATTGAGGATTGAGGATTGAAGATTGAGTATTGAGGTTTGAAGGCTGACGATTGAGGGTTGAGGATTGAGGATTGAGGATTGAGGATTGAGGATTGAGGATTCATGATTGAGTATTGAGGATTGAAGATTGAGAATTGAGGATTGAGGATTGAGGATTGAGGATTGAGGATTGAGGATTGAGGATTGTGGACTGAGTGTTGAGGTTTGATTGATGAGTATTGATGTTTGTGGATAGAGATTTAATGATTACAGATTCAGCATAGAGTATTGAAAACTGTGAATTGATGATATTCTATTGAGGATTGAGAATTGACAACTGATTGTTGAGGACTGAGGTCCGAAGGTTGAGGATTCAGGATTGAGGATTCAGGATTGAGGTTTGAGGACTGAGGATTGAGGATTGAGGAACGAGAATTGAGGACTGAAGGTTGAGTATTGAGGATTGAAGATTGAGGATTGAAGATTGAGGATTGGTTATTGAGGATTGAAGAATGAGGTCTGAGGGTTGAGGATTGAGGATTGAGGATTGAAGATTGAGTATTGAGGATTGAAGATTGAGGATTGAGGATTGAGGATTGGGTATTGAGGATTGAAGAATGTGGATTGAGGATTGAGGATTGAGGATTGAGGAATGAAGATTGAGGGTTGAGGATTGAGGATTGAGGATTGAAGACTGAGTATTGATGATTGAATATTGAGGATTGAGGATTGAGGGATGAGGATTGAGGATTGAATATTGAGGATTTGGGTCTGAGTGTTGAGGGTTGAGTGATGAGAACTGATGTTTGTGGATAGAGATTTGATGATTGCAGATTGAGCATCGCGTATGGGAAACTCTGAACTGAGGATATTCTAGTGAGGATTGAGGATTGACAACTGATTGTTGAAGACTGAGGGCTGAAGATTGAGGATTCAGGATTGAGGATTCAGGATTGTGGTTTGAGGACCGAGGATTGAGGATTGAGGATTGAGGATTGAGGATCGAGAATTGAGGACTGAAGGTTGAGTATTGAGGATTGAAGATTGAGGATTGAAGATTGAGAATTGGTTATTGAGGATTGAAGAATGAGGTCTGAGGGTTGAGGATTGAGGATTGAGGATTGAAGATTGAGTATTGAGGGTTGAAGATTGAGGATTGAGGATTGAGGATTGGGTATTGAGGATTGAAGAATATGGATTGAGGATTGAGGATTGAGGATTGAGGAATGAAGATTGAGGGTTGAGGATTGAGGATTGAGGATTGAAGACTGAGTATTGATGATTGAATATTGAGGATTGAGGATTGAGGGTTGAGGATTGAGGATTGAATATTGAGGATTTGGGTCTGAGTGTTGAGGGTTGAGTGATGAGAATTGATGTTTGTGGATAGAGATTTGAAGATTGCAGATTGAGCATCGCGTATGGAAAACTCTGAACTGAGGATATTCTAGTGAGGATTGAGGATTGACAACTGATTGTTGAAGACTGAGGGCTGAAGATTGAGGATTCAGGATTGAGGATTCAGGATTGTGGTTTGAGGACCGAGGATTGAGGATTGAGGATTGGGTATTGAGGATTGAAGAATGTGGATTGAGGATTGAGGATTGAGGATTGAGGAATGAAGATTGAGGGTTGAGGATTGAGGATTGAGGATTGAAGACTGAGTATTGATGATTGAATATTGAGGATTGAGGATTGAGGGATGAGGATTGAGGATTGAATATTGAGGATTTGGGTCTGAGTGTTGAGGGTTGAGTGATGAGAATTGATGTTTGTGGATAGAGATTTGAAGATTGCAGATTGAGCATCGCGTATGGGAAACTCTGAACTGAGGATATTCTAGTGAGGATTGAGGATTGACAACTGATTGTTGAAGACTGAGGGCTGAAGATTGAGGATTCAGGATTGAGGATTCAGGATTGTGGTTTGAGGACCGAGGATTGAGGATTGAGGATTGAGGATTGAGGATCGAGAATTGAGGACTGAAGGTTGAGTATTGAGGATTGAAGATTGAGGATTGAAGATTGAGGATTGGTTATTGAGGATTGAAGAATGAGGTCTGAGGGTTGAGGATTGAGGATTGAGGATTGAAGATTGAGTATTGAGGGTTGAAGATTGAGGATTGAGGATTGAGGATTGGGTATTGAGGATTGAAGAATATGGATTGAGGATTGAGGATTGAGGATTGAGGAATGAAGATTGAGGGTTGAGGATTGAGGATTGAGGATTGAAGACTGAGTATTGATGATTGAATATTGAGGATTGAGGATTGAGGGTTGAGGATTGAGGATTGAATATTGAGGATTTGGGTCTGAGTGTTGAGGGTTGAGTGATGAGAATTGATGTTTGTGGATAGAGATTTGAAGATTGCAGATTGAGCATCGCGTATGGAAAACTCTGAACTGAGGATACTCTAGTGAGGATTGAGGATTGACAACTGATTGTTGAAGACTGAGGGCTGAAGATTGAGGATTCAGGATTGAGGATTCAGGATTGTGGTTTGAGGACCGAGGATTGAGGATTGAGGATTGAGGATTGAGGATTGAGGATTGAGGATTGGTGATTGAGGATTGAGGATTGAAGATTGAGGATTGCGTATTGCTGACTGAACATTGAGGATTGAGGATTGAGTGTTGAGGATTGAGGATTGACGACTGAAGATTGAATATTGATAATTGAAGATTGAGTATTGAGGATTGAGTGTTGTGGATTGAGGACGAGGACTGAGGGTTGAGTATTGATGTTTGAGGTCTGAGGATTGAGGAATGAGGATTGAGGGTTGAGGATTGAGTATTGAGGATTGAGGATTGAAGATTGAGGATTGAGTATTGAGGATTTAAGATTGAGTATTGAGAATTGAAAATTGAGAATTGAGGATTGAGGATTGAGGACTGAGGATTGAGGATTGAAGATTGAGGATTGGTTATTGAGGATTGAAGAATGAGGTCTGAGGGTTGAGGATTGAGGATTGAGGATTGAAGATTGAGTATTGAGGATTGAAGATTGAGGATTGAGGATTGAGGATTGAGGATTGAGGATTGAGAATTGCGGATTGAGGATTGAAGATTGAAGATTGAGGATTGAGGATTGAGGATTGAGGATTAAAGATTGAGTATTGAGGATTGAAGATTGAGGATTGATGATTGAGGATTGAGGATTGAGGATTGAGGATTGAGGATTGAGGATTGAGTATTGAAGATTGAGGATTGATGATTGAGGATTGAGGATTGAGGATTGACTATTGGGGATTGAGGATTGAGGATTGAGGATTGAGGATTGAGGATTAAAGATTGAGTATTGGGGATGGAAGATTGAGAATTGAGGATTGAGGATTGAGGATTGAGGATTGAGGACTGAATATTGAATATTGATGATTGAATATTGAGGATTGAGGATTGAAGATTGAGGATTGGGTATTGAGGATTGAAGAATGAGGACTGAGGATTGAGGATAGAGGATTGAGGATTGAAGATTGAGTATTGAGGATTGAAGATTTAGGATTGAGGATTGAGGATTGAGTATTGAGGATTGAGGATTGAGGATTGAGGATTGAGGATTGAGGATTGAAGATTGAGGATTGAGGATTGAGGATTGAGGATTAAAGATTGAGTATTGAGGATTGAAGATTGAGGATTGATGATTGCAGATTGAGTATTGAGTATTCAAGACTGTGAATTGAGGATATTCTATTGAGGATTGAGGATTGTCACCTGATTGTTCAGGACTGTGGGCTGGAGATTGAGGATTCAGGATTGAGGATTCAGAATTGAGGTTTGAGGACTGAGGATTGAGGATTGAGGAATGAAGATTGAGTATTGGGTATTGAAGATTGAGGATTGAGGATTGAGGATTGAGGATTGAGGATTGAGGATGAGGGCTGAGGGTTGAGGACTGAGGATTGAGGATTGAGGATTGGGGATTGAGGATTGAGGATTGAGGATTGCAGATTGAGGATTGGGTATTGCGGATTGAACATTGAGGATTGAGGATTGAGGATTGAGGATTGAGGATTGAGGATTGAGGGCTGAATATTGAATATTGATGATTGAAGATTGAGGATTGAGGATTGAGTGTTGTGGATTGAGGTCAAGGACTGATGGTTCAGTATTGATGTTTGAGGTCTGAGGATTGAGGATTGAGGATCGAGAATTGAGGACTGAAGATTGAGTATTGAGGATTGAAGATTGAGGATTGAGGATTGAGGATTGGGTATTGAGGATTGAGGATTGAGGATTGAGGATTGAGGATTGAGGATTGAGAATTGAGGACTGAGGTTTGGGGATTGAAGATTGAGGATTGGGTATTGAGGATTGAAGAATGAGGACTGAGGATTGAGGATTGAGGATTGAGGATTGAGGATTGAGGATTGAGGATTGAGTATTGAAGGTTGAGTATTGATGACTGAGGATAGAGGACTGAGGATTGAGGATTGAGGATTGAGGATTGAGGATGAGGGCTGAGAGTTGAGGATTGAGGTCTGAGAACTGAGGGCTGAGGATAGAGGATTGAGAATTGAGGATTGAGGATTGAGGATTGAGGATTGAGGATTGAGGATTGGGTATTGAGGATTGAGGATTGAGGACTGAGGATTGAGGATTGAGGATTGAGGATTGAGGATTGAGGATTGAGGATTGAGGATCGAGGATTGAAGATTCAGTATTGAAGATTGAAGATTGAAAATTGAGGATTGAGGATTGAACATTGAGGACTGAGTGTTGAGGGATGAGTGATGAGAATTGATGTTTGTGGATAGAGATTTGAAGATTGCAGATTGAGTATTGAGTATTGAAAACTGTGAATTGAGGATATTCTATTGTGGATTGAGGAGTGACAACTGATTGTTGAGGACTGAGGGCTGAAGATTGAGGATTCAGGATTGAGGATCCAGAATTGAGGTTTGAGGACTGAGGATTGAGGATTGACGATTGAGTATTGAGGATCGAAGATTGAGGATTGAGGATTGAGGAATGAGGATTGAGGATTGAGGATTGAGGATTGAGGATTAAGTGTCGAGGATTGAGGATTGAAGACTGACGATTGAGTATTGAGGATTGAGGACTGAGGATTGAGGATTGAGGTTTGAGGATTGATGATTGAGTATTGAGGATTGAAGATTGAGGATAGAGGATTGAGGATTGAGGACTGAATATTGAATATTGATGATTGAAGATTGAGGATTGAGGATTGAGGATTGAGTGTTGTGGATTGAGGTCAAGGACTGAGGGTTCAGTATTGATGTTTGAGGTCTGAGGATTGAAGATTGAGGATTGAGAATTGAGGACTGAAGGTTGAGTATTGAGGATTGAAGATTGAGGATTGAGGATTGAGGATTGGGTATTGAGGATTGAGGTTTGAGGATTGAGGATTGAGGATTGAGAATTGAAGATTGAGTATTGAGGATTGAAGATTTAGGATGGAGGATTGAGGATTGAGGATTGAGGGTTGAGGATTTGAGGATTGAGTATTGAGGATTGAGGACTGAATATTGAGGATTGAGGATTGAGGATTAAAGATTGAGTATTGAGGATTGAAGATTGAGGATTGATGATTGGGGATTGAGGATTGAGGATTGAGGATTGGGGATTGAGGATTGAGTATTGAGGATTGAGGATTAAAAATTGAGTATTGAGGATTGAAGATTGAGGATTGACGATTGAGGATTGGGTATTGAAAATTGAAGAATGTGGATTGAGGATTGAGGATTGAGGATTGAGGAATGAAGATTGAGGGTTGAGGATTGAGGATTGAGGATTGAAGACTGAGTATTGATGATTGAATATTGAGGATTGAGGATTGAGGGTTGAGGATTGAGGATTGAATATTGAGGATTTGGGTCTGAGTGTTGAGGGATGAGTGATGAGAATTGATGTTTGTGGATAGAGATTTGAAGATTGCAGATTGAGCATCGCGTATGGAAAACTCTGAACTGAGGATATTCTAGTGAGGATTGAGGATCGACAACTGATTGTTGAAGACTGAGGGCTGAAGATTGAGGATTCAGGATTGAGGATTCAGGATTGTGGTTTGAGGACCGAGGATTGAGGATTGAGGATTGAGGATTGAGGATTGAGGATTGAGGATTGGTGATTGAGGATTGAGGATTGAAGATTGAGGATTGCGTATTGCTGACTGAACATTGAGGATTGAGGATTGAGTGTTGAGGATTGAGGATTGACGACTGAAGATTGAATATTGATAATTGAAGATTGAGTATTGAGGATTGAGGGTTGTGGATTGAGGACGAGGACTGAGGGTTGAGTATTGATGTTTGAGGTCTGAGGATTGAGGAATGAGGATTGAGGGTTGAGGATTGAGTATTGAGGATTGAGGATTGAAGATTGAGGTTTGAGGATTGAGGATTTAAGATTGAGTATTGAGAATTGAAAATTGAGAATTGAGGATTGAGGATTGAGGAATGAGGATTGAGGATTGAAGATTGAGGATTGGTTATTGAGGATTGAAGAATGAGGTCTGAGGGTTGAGGATTGAGGATTGAGGATTGAAGATTGATTATTGAGGATTGAAGATTGAGGATTGAGGATTGAGGGTTCAGGGTTGAGGTTTGAGGACTGACGATTGAGGACTGAGGTCTGAGGATTGAGGATTGAGGATTGAGTATTGAGGTTTGAGGACTGAGGTTTGAGGACTGAGGACTGAGGATTGAGGATTGAGAATTGAGGATTGAGGATTGAGGATTGAAGATTGAGGATAGGGTATTGAGGATTGAAGAATGATGATTGAGGATTGAGGACTGAGGATTGAGGATTGAAGAATGAGAATTGAGGATTGGGGATTGAGGATTGAGGATTGAGGTTGGAGGACTGAGGATTGAGAATTGAGGATTGAGGATTGAGAATTGAGGATTGAGGATTGAAGATTCAGGGTTGGGTATTGCGGATTGAGTATTGAGCATTGAGCATTGAAGGTTGAGGACTGGGAATTGAGGATTAAAGTTTGAGGATTAAGGATTGAAGATTGGGGATTGAGGTTCTAGGATTGGAGATTGATTATTGAGGATTGAAGATTGAGGATTGAGGATTGAGGATTGAGAATTGAGAATTGAGGATGAGGACTGAGGATTGAGGGTTGAGGGTTGAGGAATGAGGATTGAGGTTTGGGGATTGGGGATTGAGGATTAAGGATTGAGGATTGAGTATTGAAGATTGAGGTTTGAGGACTGAGGACTGAGGATTGAGGGCTGAGAATTGAGGATTGAGGATTGAGTATTGAAGATTGAGGATTGGGTATTGAGGATTGAAGAATGAGGATTGAGGATTGAGGATTGAGGATTGAGGATTGAAGATTGAGTATTGAGGTTTGACGTCTGACGATTGAGGGTTGAGGATTGAGGATTGAGGATTGAGGATTGAGGATTGAGGATTGAGGATTGATGATTGAGGATTGATGATTGAGGATTGAGGATTGAGGATTGAGGATTGAGGATTGAGGATTGAGTATTGAAGATTGAGGATTGATGATTGAGGATTGAGGATTGAGGATTGACTATTGGGGATTGAGGATTGAGGATTGAGGATTGAGGATTGAGGATTAAAGATTGAGTATTGGGGATGGAAGATTGAGAATTGAGGATTGAGGATTGAGGATTGAGGATTGAGGACTGAATATTGAATATTGATGATTGAAGATTGAGGATTGAGGATTGAAGATTGAGGATTGGGTATTGAGGATTGAAGAATGAGGACTGAGGATTGAGGATAGAGGATTGAGGATTGAAGATTGAGTATTGAGGATTGAAGATTTAGGATTGAGGATTGAGGATTGAGGATTGAGGATTGAGGATTGAGGATTGAGGATTGAGGATTGAGGATTGAAGATTGAGGATTGAGGATTGAGGATTGAGGATTAAAGATTGAGTATTGAGGATTGAAGATTGAGGATTGATGATTGCAGATTGAGTATTGAGTATTCAAGACTGTGAATTGAGGATATTCTATTGAGGATTGAGGATTGTCACCTGATTGTTCAGGACTGTGGGCTGGAGATTGAGGATTCAGGATTGAGGATTCAGAATTGAGGTTTGAGGACTGAGGATTGAGGATTGAGGAATGAAGATTGAGTATTGGGTATTGAAGATTGAGGATTGAGGATTGAGGATTGAGGATTGAGGATTGAGGATGAGGGCTGAGGGTTGAGGACTGAGGATTGAGGATTGAGGATTGGGGATTGAGGATTGAGGATTGAGGATTGCAGATTGAGGATTGGGTATTGCGGATTGAACATTGAGGATTGAGGATTGAGGATTGAGGATTGAGGATTGAGGATTGAGGGCTGAATATTGAATATTGATGATTGAAGTTTGAGGATTGAGGATTGAGTGTTGTGGATTGAGGTCAAGGACTGATGGTTCAGTATTGATGTTTGAGGTCTGAGGATTGAGGATTGAGGATCGAGAATTGAGGACTGAAGATTGAGTATTGAGGATTGAAGATTGAGGATTGAGGATTGAGGATTGGGTATTGAGGATTGAGGATTGAGGATTGAGGATTGAGGATTGAGGATTGAGAATTGAGGACTGAGGTTTGGGGATTGAAGATTGAGGATTGGGTATTGAGGATTGAAGAATGAGGACTGAGGATTGAGGATTGAGGATTGAGGATTGAGGATTGAGGATTGAGGATTGAGTATTGAAGGTTGAGTATTGATGACTGAGGATAGAGGACTGAGGATTGAGGATTGAGGATTGAGGATTGAGGATGAGGGCTGAGAGTTGAGGATTGAGGTCTGAGAACTGAGGGCTGAGGATAGAGGATTGAGAATTGAGGATTGAGGATTGAGGATTGAGGATTGAGGATTGAGGATTGGGTATTGAGGATTGAGGATTGAGGACTGAGGATTGAGGATTGAGGATTGAGGATTGAGGATTGAGGATTGAGGATTGAGGATCGAGGATTGAAGATTCAGTATTGAAGATTGAAGATTGAAAATTGAGGATTGAGGATTGAACATTGAGGACTGAGTGTTGAGGGATGAGTGATGAGAATTGATGTTTGTGGATAGAGATTTGAAGATTGCAGATTGAGTATTGAGTATTGAAAACTGTGAATTGAGGATATTCTATTGTGGATTGAGGAGTGACAACTGATTGTTGAGGACTGAGGGCTGAAGATTGAGGATTCAGGATTGAGGATCCAGAATTGAGGTTTGAGGACTGAGGATTGAGGATTGACGATTGAGTATTGAGGATCGAAGATTGAGGATTGAGGATTGAGGAATGAGGATTGAGGATTGAGGATTGAGGATTGAGGATTGAGTGTCGAGGATTGAGGATTGAAGACTGACGATTGAGTATTGAGGATTGAGGACTGAGGATTGAGGATTGAGGTTTGAGGATTGATGATTGAGTATTGAGGATTGAAGATTGAGGATAGAGGATTGAGGATTGAGGACTGAATATTGAATATTGATGATTGAAGATTGAGGATTGAGGATTGAGGATTGAGTGTTGTGGATTGAGGTCAAGGACTGAGGGTTCAGTATTGATGTTTGAGGTCTGAGGATTGAAGATTGAGGATTGAGAATTGAGGACTGAAGGTTGAGTATTGAGGATTGAAGATTGAGGATTGAGGATTGAGGATTGGGTATTGAGGATTGAGGTTTGAGGATTGAGGACTGAGGATTGAGAATTGAAGATTGAGTATTGAGGATTGAAGATTTAGGATTGAGGATTGAGGATTGAGGATTGAGGGTTGAGGATTTGAGGATTGAGTATTGAGGATTGAGGACTGAATATTGAGGATTGAGGATTGAGGATTAAAGATTGAGTATTGAGGATTGAAGATTGAGGATTGATGATTGGGGATTGAGGATTGAGGATTGAGGATTGGGGATTGAGGATTGAGTATTGAGGATTGAGGATTAAAAATTGAGTATTGAGGATTGAAGATTGAGGATTGACGATTGAGGATTGGGTATTGAAAATTGAAGAATGTGGATTGAGGATTGAGGATTGAGGATTGAGGAATGAAGATTGAGGGTTGAGGATTGAGGATTGAGGATTGAAGACTGAGTATTGATGATTGAATATTGAGGATTGAGGATTGAGGGTTGAGGATTGAGGATTGAATATTGAGGATTTGGGTCTGAGTGTTGAGGGATGAGTGATGAGAATTGATGTTTGTGGATAGAGATTTGAAGATTGCAGATTGAGCATCGCGTATGGAAAACTCTGAACTGAGGATATTCTAGTGAGGATTGAGGATCGACAACTGATTGTTGAAGACTGAGGGCTGAAGATTGAGGATTCAGGATTGAGGATTCAGGATTGTGGTTTGAGGACCGAGGATTGAGGATTGAGGATTGAGGATTGAGGATTGAGGATTGAGGATTGGTGATTGAGGATTGAGGATTGAAGATTGAGGATTGCGTATTGCTGACTGAACATTGAGGATTGAGGATTGAGTGTTGAGGATTGAGGATTGACGACTGAAGATTGAATATTGATAATTGAAGATGGAGTATTGAGGATTGAGGGTTGTGGATTGAGGACGAGGACTGAGGGTTGAGTATTGATGTTTGAGGTCTGAGGATTGAGGAATGAGGATTGAGGGTTGAGGATTGAGTATTGAGGATTGAGGATTGAAGATTGAGGTTTGAGGATTGAGGATTTAAGATTGAGTATTGAGAATTGAAAATTGAGAATTGAGGATTGAGGATTGAGGAATGAGGATTGAGGATTGAAGATTGAGGATTGGTTATTGAGGATTGAAGAATGAGGTCTGAGGGTTGAGGATTGAGGATTGAGGATTGAAGATTGATTATTGAGGATTGAAGATTGAGGATTGAGGATTGAGGGTTCAGGGTTGAGGTTTGAGGACTGACGATTGAGGACTGAGGACTGAGGATTGAGGA
The DNA here is from genome assembly GCF_051401765.1 of Calliopsis andreniformis. NCBI lineage: Eukaryota > Metazoa > Arthropoda > Insecta > Hymenoptera > Andrenidae > Calliopsis > Calliopsis andreniformis. Next base: position 2,887,237 of record NW_027480444.1, on the reverse strand, counting down.
TTGAGGATTGAGTATTGAGGTTTGAGGACTGAGGTTTGAGGACTGAGGACTGAGGATTGAGGATTGAGAATTGAGGATTGAGGATTGAGGATTGAAGATTGAGGATAGGGTATTGAGGATTGAAGAATGATGATTGAGGATTGAGGACTGAGGATTGAGGATTGAAGAATGAGAATTGAGGATTGGGGATTGAGGATTGAGGATTGAGGTTGGAGGACTGAGGATTGAGAATTGAGGATTGAGGATTGAGAATTGAGGATTGAGGATTGAAGATTCAGGGTTGGGTATTGCGGATTGAGTATTGAGCATTGAGCATTGAAGGTTGAGGACTGGGAATTGAGGATTAAAGTTTGAGGATTAAGGATTGAAGATTGGGGATTGAGGTTCTAGGATTGGAGATTGATTATTGAGGATTGAAGATTGAGGATTGAGGATTGAGGATTGAGAATTGAGAATTGAGGATGAGGACTGAGGATTGAGGGTTGAGGGTTGAGGAATGAGGATTGAGGTTTGGGGATTGGGGATTGAGGATTAAGGATTGAGGATTGAGTATTGAAGATTGAGGTTTGAGGACTGAGGACTGAGGATTGAGGGCTGAGAATTGAGGATTGAGGATTGAGTATTGAAGATTGAGGATTGGGTATTGAGGATTGAAGAATGAGGATTGAGGATTGAGGATTGAGGATTGAGGATTGAAGATTGAGTATTGAGGTTTGACGTCTGACGATTGAGGGTTGAGGATTGAGGATTGAGGATTGAGGATTGAGGATTGAGGATTGAGGATTGATGATTGAGGATTGAAGATTGAGGATTGAGGATTGAGGATTGAGGATTGAGGATTGAAGATTGAAGATTGGGGACTGAGTGTTGAGGTTTGTGTGATGAGAATTGGGGTTTGTGGATAGAGATTTAAAGATTGCAGATTGAGTATTGAGTATTTAAAGCTGTGAATTGATGATATTCTATTGAGGATTGAGAATTGACAACTGATTGTTGAGGACTGAGGTCTGAAGGTTGAGGATTCAGGATTGAGGTTTCAGGATTGAGGTTTGAGGACTGAGGATTGAGGATTGAGGATTGAGGACTGAGGATTGAGGATTGAGGATTGAAGATTGAGGATTGGGTATTGCGGATTGAACATTGAGGATTGAGGATTGTGGATTGAGGATTGAGTATTGAGGATTGAGGACTGAAGACAGAATATTAATGATTGAAGATTGAGGATTGAGGATTGAGTGTTGTGGATTGAGGACGAGGACTGAGGGTTGAGTATTCATGTTTGAGGTCCGAGGATTGAGGATTGAGGATTGAGGATTGAGGATTGAAGATCGAATATTGATGATTGAAGATTGAGGATTGAGGGTGGAGGGTTGTGGATTGAGGACGAGGACTGAGGATTGAGTATTGATGTTTGAGGTCTGAGGATTGAGGATAGAGGATTGAGAATTGAGGATTGAGGATTGAGGATTGAAGATTGAGGATTGGTTATTGAGGATTGAAGAATGAGGACTGAGGGTTGAGGATTGAGGATTGAGGATTGAAGATTGAGTATTGAGGATTGAAGATTGAGGATTGAGAATTGAGGATTGAGGAATGAGGATTGAGGATTGCGGATTGAGGATTGAAGATTGAAGATTGAGGACTGAGGATTGAGGATTAAAGATTGAGTATTGAGGATTGAAGATTGAGGATTGATGATTGAGGATTGAGGATTGAGGATTGAGGATTGAGGATTGAGGATTGAGGATTGAGTATTCAAGATTGAAGATTGATGATTGAGGAATGAGGATTGAGGATTGAGTATTGGGGATTGAGGATTGAAGATTGAGGATTGAGGATTGAGGATTAAAGATTGAGTATTGAGGATTGAAGATTGAGAATTGAGGATTGAGGATTGAGGACTGAATATTGAATATTGATGATTTAAGATTGAGGATTGAGGATTGAGTGTTGTGGATTGAGGACAAGGACTGAGGGTTCAGTATTGATGTTTGAGGTCTGATTATTGAGAATTGAGGATTGAGAATTGAGGACTGAAGATTGAGTATTGAGGACTGAAGATTGAGGATTGATGATTGAGGATTGAGTATTGAGCATTGAGGATAGAGGATTGAAGATTGAGGATTGAGGATTGAGGATTGAGGATTAAAAATTGAGTATTGAGGATTGAAGATTGATGATTGACGATTGAGGATTGGGTATTGATGATTGAAGAATGAGGATTGAGGATTGAGGATTGAGGATTGAGGAATGAAGATTGAGGATTGAAGATTGATAGTTGAGGATTGAAGATTGAGTATTGAGGATTGAAGATTGTGGATTGAGGATTGAGTTTTGAGGATTGAGGGTTGAAGATTGAGGATTGGGGACTGAGTGTTGAGGGTTGAGTGATGAGAAATGATGTTTGTGGATAGAGATTTGAAGATTGCTGATTGAGTATTGAGTATTGAAAACTCTGAATTGATGATATTTTATTGAGGATTGAGAATTGACAACTGATTGTTGAGGACTGAGGTCTGAAGGTTGAGGATTCAGGATTGAGGATTCAGGATTGAGGTATGAGGACAGAGGATTGAGGATTGAGGATTGAGGATTGAGGATTGAGGATTGAGGATTGAAGGTTGAGGATTGAGGATTGAGGATTGAAGATTGAATATTGATGATTGAAGATTGAGGATTGAGGATTGAGGATTGAGGATTGAGGATGATGGCTGAGGGTTGAGGATTGAGGTTTGAGGACTGAGGACTGAGGATTGAGGATTGAGAATTGAGGATTGGGGATTGAGTATTGAAGATTGAGGATTGGGTATTGAGGATTGAAGAATGAGGATTGAGGACTGAGGATTGAGGATTGAGGATTGAAGATTGAGTATTGAGGTGTGAAGTCTGACGATTGAGGGTTGAGGATTGAGGATTGAGGATTGAGGATTGAGGATTGATGATTGAGTATTGAGGATTGAAGATTGAGGATTGAGGATTGAGGATTGAGGATTGAGGATTGAAGATTGAAGATTGGGGACTGAGTGTTGAGGGTTGAGTGATGAGAATTGGTGTTCGTGGATAGAGATTTAAAGATTGCAGATTGAGTATTGAGTATTGAAAACTGTGAATGGATGATATTCTATTGAGGATTGAGAATTGACAACTGATTCTTGAGGACTGAGGTCTTAAGATTGAGGATTCAGGATTGAGGTTTCAGGATTTGGGTTTGAGGACTGAGGATTGAGGATTGAGGATTGAGGACTGAGGATTGAGGATTGAGGACTGAGGATTGAGGATGATGGCTGAGGGTTTAGGATTGAGGTTTGAGGACTGAGGACTGAGGATTGAGGGCTGAGAATTGAGGATTGAGGATTGAGTATTGAAGATTGAGGATTGGGTATTGAGGATTGAAGAATGAGGATTGAGGATTGAGGATTGAAGATTGAGGATTGAAGATTGAGTATTGAGGTTTGACGTCTGACGATTGAGGGTTGAGGATTGAGGATTGAGGATTGAGGATTGAGGATTGAGGATTGAGGATTGATGATTGAGGATTGAAGATTGAGGATTGAGGATTGAGAATTGAGGATTGACGATTGACGATTGAAGATTGAAGATTGGGGACTGAGTGTTGAGGGTTGTGTGATGAGAATTGGCGTTTGTGGATAGAGATTTAAAGATTGCAGATTGAGTATTGAGTATTTAAAGCTGTGAATTGATGATATTCTATTGAGGATTGAGAATTGACAACTGATTGTTGAGGACTGAGGTCTGAAGGTTGAGGATTCAGGATTGAGGTTTCAGGATTGAGGTTTGAGGACTGAGGATTGAGGATTGAGGATTCAGGACTGAGGATTGAGGATTGAGGATTGAAGATTGAGGATTGGGTATTGCGGATTGAACATTGAGGATTGAGAATTGTGGATTGAGGATTGAGTATTGAGGATTGAGGACTGAAGATAGAATATTAATGATTGAAGATTGAGGATTGAGGATTGAGTGTTGTGGATTGAGGACGAGGACTGAGGGTTGAGTATTCATGTTTGAGGTCCGAGGATTGAGGATTGAGGATTGAGGATTGAGGATTGAAGATCGAATATTGATGATTGAAGATTGAGGATTGAGTGTGGAGGGTTGTGGTTTGAGGACGAGGACTGAGGATTGAGTATTGGTGTTTGAGGTCTGAGGATTGAGGATAGAGGATTGAGAATTGAGGATTGAGGATTGAGGATTGAAGATTGAGGATTGGTTATTGAGGATTGAAGAATGAGGACTGATGTTTGAGGATTGAGGATTGAGGATTGAAGATTGAGTATTGAGGATCGAAGATTGAGGATTGAGAATTGAGGATTGAGGATTGAGGAATGAGGATTGCGGATTGAGGATTGAAGATTGAAGATTGAGGACTGAGGATTGAGGATTAAAGATTGAGTATTGAGGATTGAAGATTGAGGATTGATGATTGAGGATTGAGTATTGAGGATTGAGGATTGAGGATTGAGGATTGAGGATTGAGGATTGAGTATTCAAGATTGAAGATTGATGATTGAGGAATGAGGATTGAGGATTGAGTATTGGGGATTGAGGATTGAAGATTGAGGATTGAGGATTGAGGATTGATGATTGAGGATTGAGTATTGAGCATTGAGGATTGAGGATTGAAGATTGAGTATTGAGGATTGAAAATTTAGGATTGAGGATTGAGGGTTGAGGATTGAGGGTTGAGCATTTGAGGATTGAGAATTGAGGACTGAAGATTGAGTATTGAGGATTGAAGATTGAGGATTGATGATTGAGGATTGAGTATTGAGCATTGAGGATTGAGGATTGAACATTGAGTATTGAGGATTGAAAATTTAGGATTGAGGATTGAGGGTTGAGGATTGAGGGTTGAGCATTTGAGGATTGAGTATTGAGGATTGAGGATTGAATATTGAGGATTGAGGATTGAGGATTAAAGATTGAGTATTGAGGATTGAAGATTGAGGATTGATGATTGGGGATAGAGGATTGAGGATTGAGGATTGGGGATTGAGGATTAAAAATTGAGTATTGAGGATTGAAGATTGAGGATTGACGATTGAGGATTGGGTATTGAGGATTGAAGAATGTGGATTGAGGATTGAGTATTGAGGATTGAGGAATGAAGATTGAGGGTTGAGGATTGAGGATTGAGGATTGAAGACTGAGTATTGATGATTGAATATTGAGGATTGAGGATTGAGGGTTGGGGATTGAGGGTTGAGGATTGAGGATTGCAGATTGAGGATTGGGTATTGCGGATTGAACATTGAGGATTGAGGATTGAGGATTGAGGATTGAGGATTGAGGATTGAGGACTGAATATTGAATATTGATGATTGAAGATTGAGGATTGAGGATTGAGTGTTGTGGATTGAGGTCAAGGACTGAGGGTTCAGTATTGATGTTTGAGGTCTGAGGATTGAGGATTGAGGATCGAGAATTGAGGACTGAAGATTGAGTATTGAGGATTGAAGATTGAGGATTGAGGATTGAGGATTGGGTATTGAGGATTGAGGATTGAGGATTGAGGATTGAGGATTGAGAATTGAGGACTGAGGTTTGGGGATTGAAGATTGAGGATTGGGTATTGAGGATTGAAGAATGAGGACTGAGGATTGAGGATTGAGGATTGAGGATTGAGGATTGAGGATTGAGGATTGAGTATTGAAGATTGAGTATTGATGACTGAGGATAGAGGATTGAGGATTGAGGATTGAGGATTGAGGATTGAGGATGTGGGCTGAGAGTTGAGGATTGAGGTCTGAGAACTGAGGGCTGAGGATAGAGGATTGAGAATTGAGGATTGAGGATTGAGGATTGAGGATTGAGGATTGAGGATTGGGTATTGAGGATTGAGGATTGAGGACTGAGGATTGAGGATTGAGTATTGAGGATTGAGGATTGAGGATTGAGGATTGAGGATCGAGGATTGAAGATTCAGTATTGAAGATTGAAGATTGAAAATTGAGGATTGAGGATTGAACATTGAGGACTGAGTGTTGAGGGACGAGTGATGAGAATTGATGTTTGTGGATAGAGATTTGAAGATTGCAGATTGAGTATTGAGTATTGAAAACTGTGAATTGAGGATATTCTATTGTGGATTGAGGAGTGACAACTGATTGTTGAGGAATGAGGGCTGAAGATTGAGGATTCAGGATTGAGGATCCAGAATTGAGGTTTGAGGACTGAGGATTGAGGATTGACGATTGAGTATTGAGGATCGAAGATTGAGGATTGAGGATTGAGGAATGAGGATTGAGGATTGAGGATTGAGGATTGAGGATTGAGTGTCGAGGATTGAGGATTGAAGACTGACGATTGAGTATTGAGGATTGAGGACTGAGGATTGAGGATTGAGGTTTGAGGATTGATGATTGAGTATTGAGGATTGAAGATTGAGGATAGAGGATTGAGCATTGAGGACTGAATATTGAATATTGATGATTGAAGATTGAGGACTGAGGATTGAGGATTGAGTGTTGTGGATTGAGGTCAAGGACTGAGGGTTCAGTATTGATGTTTGAGGTCTGAGGACTGAAGATTGAGGATTGAGAATTGAGGACTGAAGGTTGAGTATTGAGGATTGAAGATTGAGGATTGAGGATTGAGGATTGGGTAACGAGGATTGAGGTTTGAGGATTGAGGATTGAGTATTGAGAATTGAAGATTGAGTATTGAGGATTGAAGGTTTAGGATTGAGGATTGATAATTGAGGATTGAGGGTTGAGGATTTGAGGATTGAGTATTGAGGATTGAGGATTGAATATTGAGGATTGAGGATTGAGGATTAAAGATTGAGTATTGAGGATTGAAGATTGAGGATTGATGATTGGGGATTGAGGATTGAGGATTGAGGATTGGGGATTGAGGATTGAGTATTGAGGATTGAGGATTAAAAATTGAGTATTGAGGATTGAAGATTGAGGATTGACGATTGAGGATTGGGTATTGAAGATTGAAGAATGTGGATTGAGGATTGAGGATTGAGGATTGAGGAATGAAGATTGAGGGTTGAGGATTGAGGATTGAGGATTGAAGACTGAGTATTGATGATTGAATATTGAGGATTGAGGATTGAATATTGAGGATTTGGGTCTGAGTGTTGAGGGATGAGTGATGAGAATTGATGTTTGTGGATAGAGATTTGAAGATTGCAGATTGAGCATCGCGTATGGAAAACTCTGAACTGAGGATATTCTAGTGAGGATTGAGGATCGACAACTGATTGTTGAAGACTGAGGGCTGAAGATTGAGGATTCAGGATTGAGGATTCAGGATTGTGGTTTGAGGACCGAGGATTGAGGATTGAGGATTGAGGATTGAGGATTGAGGATTGAGGATTGGTGATTGAGGATTGAGGATTGAAGATTGAGGATTGCGTATTGCTGACTGAACATTGAGGATTGAGGATTGAGTGTTGAGGATTGAGGATTGACGACTGAAGATTGAATATTGATAATTGAAGATTGAGTATTGAGGATTGAGGGTTGTGGATTGAGGACGAGGACTGAGGGTTGAGTATTGATGCTTGAGGTCTGAGGATTGAGGAATGAGGATTGAGGGTTGAGGATTGAGTATTGAGGATTGAGGATTGAAGATTGAGGATTGAGGATTGAGGATTTAAGATTGAGTATTGAGAGTTGAAAATTGAGAATTGAGGATTGAGGATTGAGGAATGAGGATTGAGGATTGAAGATTGAGGATTGGTTATTGAGGATTGAAGAATGAGGTCTGAGGGTTGAGGATTGAGGATTGAGGATTGAAGATTGAGTATTGAGGATTGAAGATTGTGGTTTGAGGATTGAGGATTGAGGATTGAGGATTGAGGATTGCGGATTGAGGATTGAAGATTGAAGATTGAGGATTGAGGATTGAGGATTAAAGATTGAGTATTGAGGATTGAAGATTGAGGATTGATGATTGAGGATTGAGGATTGAGGATTGAGGATTGAGGATTGAGTATTGAAGATTGAGGATTGATGATTGAGGATTGAGGATAGAGGATTGACTATTGGGGATTGAGGATTGAAGATTGAGGATTGAGGATTGAGGATTAAAGATTGAGTATTGGGGATTGAAGATTGAGAATTGAGGATTGAGGATTGAGGATTGAGGATTGAGGACTGAATATTGAATATTGATGATTGAAGATTGAGGATTGAGGATTGAGTGTTGTGGATTGAGGTCAAGGACTGAGGGTTCAGTATTGATGTTTGAGGTCTGAGGATTGAGGATTGAGAATTGAGAATTGAGGACTGAAGATTGAGTATTGAGGATTGAAGATTGAGGATTGAGGACTGAGGATTGGGTATTGAGGATTGAGGATTGAGGATTGAGGATTGAGAATTGAGGATTGAGGTTTGAGGATTGAAGATTGAGGATTCGGTATTGAGGATTGAAGAATGAGGACTGAGGATTGAGGATAGAGGATTGAGGATTGAGGATTGAAGATTGAGGATTGAGGATTGAGGATTAAAGATTGAGTATTGAGGATTGAGGATTGAGGATTGGGGATTGAGGATTGAGTATTGAGGATTGAGGATTAAAAATTGAGTATTGAGGATTGAAGATTGAGGATTGACGATTGAGGATTGGGTATTGAAAATTGAAGAATGTGGATTGAGGATTGAGGATTGAGGATTGAGGAATGAAGATTGAGGGTTGAGGATTGAGGATTGAGGATTGAAGACTGAGTATTGATGATTGAATATTGAGGATTGAGGATTGAGGGTTGAGGATTGAGGATTGATGATTGAGGATTGAGGATTGAGGATTGACTATTGGGGATTGAGGATTGAAGATTGAGGATTGAGGATTGAGGATTAAAGATTGAGTATTGGGGATTGAAGATTGAGAATTGAGGATTGAGGATTGAGGACTGAATATTGAATATTGATGATTGAAGATTGAGGATTGAGGATTGAGGATTGAGTGTTGTGGATTGAGGTCAAGGACTGAGGGTTCAGTATTGATGTTTGAGGTCTGAGGATTGAAGATTGAGGATTGAGAATTGAGGATTGAGGATTGAGGGTTGAGGATTTGAGGATTGAGTATTGAGGATTGAGGATTGAATATTGAGGATTGAGGATTGAGGATTAAAGATTGAGTATTGAGGATTGAAGATTGAGGATTGATGATTGGGGATTGAGGATTGAGGATTGAGGATTGGGGATTGAGGATTGAGTATTGAGGATTGAGGATTAAAAATTGAGTATTGAGGATTGAAGATTGAGGATTGAGGACTGAGGATTGGGTATTGAGGATTGAGGATTGATGATTGAGTATTGAGGATTGAAGATTGAGGATAGAGGATTGAGGATTGAGGACTGAATATTGAATATTGATGATTGAAGATTGAGGATTGAGGATTGAGGATTGAGTGTTGTGGATTGAGGTCAAGGACTGAGGGTTCAGTATTGATGTTTGAGGTCTGAGGATTGAAGATTGAGGATTGAGAATTGAGGACTGAAGGTTGAGTATTGAGGATTGAAGATTGAGGATTGAGGATTGAGGATTGGGTATTGAGGATTGAGGTTTGAGGATTGAGGATTGAGGATTGAGAATTGAAGATTGAGTATTGAGGATTGAAGATTTAGGATTGAGGATTGAGGATTGAGGATTGAGGGTTGAGGATTTGAGGATTGAGTATTGAGGATTGAGGATTGAATATTGAGGATTGAGGATTGAGGATTAAAGATTGGGTATTGAGGATTGAAGATTGAGGATTGATGATTGGGGATTGAGGATTGAGGATTGAGGATTGGGGATTGAGGATTGAGTATTGAGGATTGAGGATTAAAAATTGAGTATTGAGGATTGAAGATTGAGGATTGACGATTGAGGATTGGGTATTGAAAATTGAAGAATGTGGATTGAGGATTGAGGATTGAGGATTGAGGAATGAAGATTGAGGGTTGAGGATTGAGGATTGAGGATTGAAGACTGAGTATTGATGATTGAATATTGAGGATTGAGGATTGAGGGTTGAGGATTGAGGATTGAATATTGAGGATTTGGGTCTGAGTGTTGAGGGATGAGTGATGAGAATTGATGTTTGTGGATAGAGATTTGAAGATTGCAGATTGAGCATCGCGTATGGAAAACTCTGAACTGAGGATATTCTAGTGAGGATTGAGGATCGACAACTGATTGTTGAAGACTGAGGGCTGAAGATTGAGGATTCAGGATTGAGGATTCAGGATTGTGATTTGAGGACCGAGGATTGAGGATTGAGGATTGAGGATTGAGGATTGAGGATTGAGGATTGGTGATTGAGGATTGAGGATTGAAGATTGAGGATTGCGTATTGCTGACTGAACATTGAGGATTGAGGATTGAGTGTTGAGGATTGAGGATTGACGACTGAAGATTGAATATTGATAATTGAAGATTGAGTATTGAGGATTGAGGGTTGTGGATTGAGGACGAGGACTGAGGGTTGAGTATTGATGTTTGAGGTCTGAGGATTGAGGAATGAGGATTGAGGGTTGAGGATTGAGTATTGAGGATTGAGGATTGAAGATTGAGGTTTGAGGATTGAGGATTTAAGATTGAGTATTGAGGATTGAAAATTGAGAATTGAGGATTGAGGATTGAGGAATGAGGATTGAGGATTGAAGATTGAGGATTGGTTATTGAGGATTGAAGAATGAGGTCTGAGGGTTGAGGATTGAGGATTGAGGATTGAAGATTGATTATTGAGGATTGAAGATTGAGGATTGAGGATTGAGGGTTCAGGGTTGAGGTTTGAGGACTGACGATTGAGGACTGAGGACTGAGGATTGAGGATTGAGGATTGAGTATTGAGGTTTGAGGACTGAGGTTTGAGGACTGAGGACTGAGGATTGAGGATTGAGAATTGAGGATTGAGGATTGAGGATTGAAGATTGAGGATAGGGTATTGAGGATTGAAGAATGATGATTGAGGATTGAGGACTGAGGATTGAGGATTGAAGAATGAGAATTGAGGATTGGGGATTGAGGATTGAGGATTGAGGTTGGAGGACTGAGGATTGAGAATTGAGGATTGAGGATTGAGAATTGAGGATTGAGGATTGAAGATTCAGGGTTGGGTATTGCGGATTGAGTATTGAGCATTGAGCATTGAAGGTTGAGGACTGGGAATTGAGGATAAAAGTTTGAGGATTAAGGATTGAAGATTGGGGATTGAGGTTCTAGGATTGGTGATTGATTATTGAGGATTGAAGATTGAGGATTGAGGATTGAGTATTGAGAATTGAGAATTGAGGATGAGGACTGAGGATTGAGGGTTGAGGGTTGAGGAATGAGGATTGAGGTTTGGGGATTGGGGATTGAGGATTAAGGATTGAGGATTGAGTATTGAAGATTGAGTATTGATGACTGAGGATTGAGGATTGAGAATTGAGTATTGTGGATTGAGGATTGAAGATTGAGGATTGGGTATTGCGAATTGAACATTGAGGATTGAGGATTGAGTATTGAGGATTGAGGATTGAAGATTGAGTATTGAGGTGTGAAGACTGACGATAGAGGGTTGAGGATTGAGGATTGAGGATTGAGGATTGAGGGTTGATGATTGAGTATTGAGGATTGAAGATTGAGGATTGAGGATTGAGGGTTGAGGATTGAGGATTGAAGATTGAAGATTGGGGACTGAGTGTTGAGGGTTGAGTGATGAGAATTGGTGTTCGTGGATAGAGATTTAAAGATTGCAGATTGAGTATTGAGTATTGAAAACTGTGAATTGATGATATTCTATTGAGGATTGAGAATTGACAACTGATTCTTGAGGACTCAGGTCTGAAGATTGAGGATTCAGGATTGAGGTTTCAGGATTTGGGTTTGAGGACTGAGGATTGAGGATTGAGGATTGAGGACTGAGGATTGAGGATTGAGGACTGAGGATTGAGGATGATGGCTGAGGGTTAGGATTGAGGTTTGAGGACTGAGGACTGAGGATTGAGGGCTGAGAATTGAGGATTGAGGATTGAGTATTGAAGATTGAGGATTGGGTATTGAGGATTGAAGAATGAGGATTGAGGATTGAGGATTGAGGATTGAGGATTGAAGATTGAGTATTGAGGTTTGACGTCTGACGATTGAGGGTTGAGGATTGAGGATTGAAGATTGAGGATTGAGGATTGAGGATTGAGGATTGATGATTGAGGATTGAAGATTGAGGATTGAGGATTGAGGATTGAGGATTGAGGATTGAAGATTGAAGATTGGGGACTGAGTGTTGAGGTTTGTGTGATGAGAATTGGTGTTTGTGGATAGAGATTTAAAGATTGCAGATTGAGTATTGAGTATTTAAAGCTGTGAATTGATGATATTCTATTGAGGATTGAGAATTGACAACTGATTGTTGAGGACTGAGGTCTGAAGGTTGAGGATTCAGGATTGAGGTTTCAGGATTGAGGTTTGAGGACTGAGGATTGAGGATTGAGGATTGAGGACTGAGGATTGAGGATTGAGGATTGAAGATTGAGGATTGGGTATTGCGGATTGAACATTGAGGATTGAGGATTGTGGATTGAGGATTGAGTATTGAGGATTGAGGACTGAAGACAGAATATTAATGATTGAAGATTGAGGATTGAGGATTGAGTGTTGTGGATTGAGGACGAGGACTGAGGGTTGAGTATTCATGTTTGAGGTCCGAGGATTGAGGATTGAGGATTGAGGATTGAGGATTGAAGATCGAATATTGATGATTGAAGATTGAGGATTGAGGGTGGAGGGTTGTGGATTGAGGACGAGGACTGAGGATTGAGTATTGATGTTTGAGGTCTGAGGATTGAGGATAGAGGATTGAGAATTGAGGATTGAGGATTGAGGATTGAAGATTGAGGATTGGTTATTGAGGATTGAAGAATGAGGACTGAGGGTTGAGGATTGAGGATTGAGGATTGAAGATTGAGTATTGAGGATTGAAGATTGAGGATTGAGAATTGAGGCTTGAGGAATGAGGATTGAGGATTGCGGATTGAGGATTGAAGATTGAAGATTGAGGACTGAGGATTGAGGATTAAAGATTGAGTATTGAGGATTGAAGATTGAGGATTGATGATTGAGGATTGAGGATTGAGGATTGAGGATTGAGGATTGAGGATTGAGGATTGAGTATTCAAGATTGAAGATGGATGATTGAGGAATGAGGATTGAGGATTGAGTATTGGGGATTGAGGATTGAAGATTGAGGATTGAGGATTGAGGATTAAAGATTGAGTATTGAGGATTGAAGATTGAGAATTGAGGATTGAGGATTGAGGACTGAATATTGAATATTGATGATTTAAAATTGAGGATTGAGGATTGAGTGTTGTGGATTGAGGACAAGGACTGAGGGTTCAGTATTGATGTTTGAGGTCTGATTATTGAGAATTGAGGATTGAGAATTGAGGACTGAAGATTGAGTATTGAGGACTGAAGATTGAGGATTGATGATTGAGGATTGAGTATTGAGCATTGAGGATAGAGGATTGAAGATTGAGGATTGAGGATTGAGGATTGAGGATTAAAAATTGAGTATTGAGGATTGAAGATTGATGATTGACGATTGAGGATTGGGTATTGATGATTGAAGAATGAGGATTGAGGATTGAGGATTGAGGATTGAGGAATGAAGATTGAGGATTGAAGATTGATAATTGAGGATTGAAGATTGAGTATTGAGGATTGAAGATTGTGGATTGAGGATTGAGTTTTGAGGATTGAGGGTTGAAGATTGAGGATTGGGGACTGAGTGTTGAGGGTTGAGTGATGAGAAATGATGTTTGTGGATAGAGATTTGAAGATTGCTGATTGAGTATTGAGTATTGAAAACTCTGAATTGATGATATTTTATTGAGGATTGAGAATTGACAACTGATTGTTGAGGACTGAGGTCTGAAGGTTGAGGATTCAGGATTGAGGATTCAGGATTGAGGTATGAGGACAGAGGATTGAGGATTGAGGATTGAGGATTGAGGATTGAGGATTGAGGATTGAAGGTTGAGGATTGAGGATTGAGGATTGAAGATTGAATATTGATGATTGAAGATTGAGGATTGAGGATTGAGGATTGAGGATTGAGGATGATGGCTGAGGGTTGAGGATTGAGGTTTGAGGACTGAGGACTGAGGATTGAGGATTGAGAATTGAGGATTGAGGATTGAGTATTGAAGATTGAGGATTGGGTATTGAGGATTGAAGAATGAGGATTGAGGATTGAGGATTGAGGATTGAGGATTGAAGATTGAGTATTGAGGTGTGAAGACTGACGATTGAGGGTTGAGGATTGAGGATTGAGGATTGAGGATTGAGGATTGATGATTGAGTATTGAGGATTGAAGATTGAGGATTGAGGATTGAGGATTGAGGATTGAGGATTGAAGATTGAAGATTGGGGACTGAGTGTTGAGGGTTGAGTGATGAGAATTGGTGTTCGTGGATAGAGATTTAAAGATTGCAGATTGAGTATTGAGTATTGAAAACTGTGAATGGATGATATTCTATTGAGGATTGAGAATTGACAACTGATTCTTGAGGACTGAGGTCTTAAGATTGAGGATTCAGGATTGAGGTTTCAGGATTTGGGTTTGAGGACTGAGGATTGAGGATTGAGGATTGAGGACTGAGGATTGAGGATTGAGGACTGAGGATTGAGGATGATGGCTGAGGGTTTAGGATTGAGGTTTGAGGACTGAGGACTGAGGATTGAGGGCTGAGAATTGAGGATTGAGGATTGAGTATTGAAGATTGAGGATTGGGTATTGAGGATTGAAGAATGAGGATTGAGGATTGAGGATTGAGGATTGAGGATTGAAGATTGAGTATTGAGGTTTGACGTCTGACGATTGAGGGTTGAGGATTGAGGATTGAGGATTGAGGATTGAGGATTGAGGATTGAGGATTGATGATTGAGGATTGAAGATTGAGGATTGAGGATTGAGAATTGAGGATTGAGGATTGAAGATTGAAGATTGGGGACTGAGTGTTGAGGGTTGTGTGATGAGAATTGGCGTTTGTGGATAGAGATTTAAAGATTGCAGATTGAGTATTGAGTATTTAAAGCTGTGAATTGATGATATTCTATTGAGGATTGAGAATTGACAACTGATTGTTGAGGACTGAGGTCTGAAGGTTGAGGATTCAGGATTGAGGTTTGAGGACTGAGGATTGAGGATTGAGGATTCAGGACTGAGGATTGAGGATTGAGGATTGAAGATTGAGGATTGGGTATTGCGGATTGAACATTGAGGATTGAGAATTGTGGATTGAGGATTGAGTATTGAGGATTGAGGACTGAAGATAGAATATTAATGATTGAAGATTGAGGATTGAGGATTGAGTGTTGTGGATTGAGGACGAGGACTGAGGGTTGAGTATTCATGTTTGAGGTCCGAGGATTGAGGATTGAGGATTGAGGATTGAGGATTGAAGATCGAATATTGATGATTGAAGATTGAGGATTGAGTGTGGAGGGTTGTGGTTTGAGGACGAGGACTGAGGATTGAGTATTGGTGTTTGAGGTCTGAGGATTGAGGATAGAGGATTGAGAATTGAGGATTGAGGATTGAGGATTGAAGATTGAGGATTGGTTATTGAGGATTGAAGAATGAGGACTGATGTTTGAGGATTGAGGATTGAGGATTGAAGATTGAGTATTGAGGATCGAAGATTGAGGATTGAGAATTGAGGATTGAGGATTGAGGATTGAGGATTGCGGATTGAGGATTGAAGATTGAAGATTGAAGACTGAGGATTGAGGATTAAAGATTGAGTATTGAGGATTGAAGATTGAGGATTGATGATTGAGGATTGAGTATTGAGGATTGAGGATTGAGGATTGAGGATTGAGGATTGAGGATTGAGGATTGAGGATTGAGTATTCAAGATTGAAGATTGATGATTGAGGAATGAGGATTGAGGATTGAGTATTGGGGATTGAGGATTGAAGATTGAGGATTGAGGATTGAGGATTGATGATTGAGGATTGAGTATTGAGCATTGAGGATTGAGGATTGAAGATTGAGTATTGAGGATTGAAAATTTAGGATTGAGGATTGAGGGTTGAGGATTGAGGGTTGAGCATTTGAGAATTGAGAATTGAGGACTGAAGATTGAGTATTGAGGATTGAAGATTGAGGATTGATGATTGAGGATTGAGTATTGAGCATTGAGGATTGAGGATTGAAGATTGAGTATTGAGGATTGAAAATTTAGGATTGAGGATTGAGGGTTGAGGATTGAGGGTTGAGCATGTGAGGATTGAGTATTGAGGATTGAGGATTGAATATTGAGGGTTGAGGATTGAGGATTGAGGATTGAAGACTGAGTATTGATGATTGAATATTGAGGATTGAGGATTGAGGGTTGAGGATTGAGGATTGAATATTGAGGATTTGGGTCTGAGTGTTGAGGGTTGAGTGATGAGAATTGATGTTTGTGGATAGAGATTTGAAGATTGCAGATTGAGCATCGCGTATGGAAAACTCTGAACTGAGGATATTCTAGTGAGGATTGAGGATTGACAACTGATTGTTGAAGACTGAGGGCTGAAGGTTGAGGATTCAGGATTGAGGATTCAGGATTGTGGTTTGAGGACCGAGGATTGAGGATTGAGGATTGAGTATTGAGGATTGAGGATTGAGGATTGGTGATTGAGGATTGAGGATTGAAGATTGAGGATTGCGTATTGCTGACTGAACATTGAGGATTGAGGATTGAGTGTTGAGGATTGAGGATTGACGACTGAAGATTGAATATTGATAATTGAAGATTGAGTATTGAGGATTGAGTGTTGTGGATTGAGGACGAGGACTGAGGGTTGAGTATTGATGTTTGAGGTCTGAGGATTGAGGAATGAGGATTGAGGGTTGAGGATTGAGTATTGAGGATTGAGGATTGAAGATTGAGGATTGAGGATTGAGGATTTAAGATTGAGTATTGAGAATTGAAAATTGAGAATTGAGGATTGAGGATTGAGGACTGAGGATTGAGGATTGAAGATTGAGGATTGGTTATTGAGGATTGAAGAATGAGGTCTGAGGGTTGAGGATTGAGGATTGAGGATTGAAGATTGAGTATTGAGGATTGAAGATTGAGGATTGAGGATTGAGGATTGAGGATTGAGGATTGAGAATTGCGGATTGAGGATTGAAGATTGAAGATTGAGGATTGACGATTGAGGATTGAGGATTAAAGATTGAGTATTGAGGATTGAAGATTGAGGATTGATGATTGAGGATTGAGGATTGAGGATTGAGGAATGAAGATTGAGTATTGGGCATTGAAGATTGAGGATTGAGGATTGAGGATTGAGGATTGAGGATTGAGGATGAGGGCTGAGGGTTGAGGACTGAGGATTGAGGATTGAGGATTGGGGATTGAGGATTGAGGATTGAGGATTGCAGATTGAGGATTGGGTATTGCGGATTGAACATTGAGGATTGAGGATTGAGGATTGAGGATTGAGGATTGAGGATTGAGGACTGAATATTGAATATTGATGATTGAAGATTGAGGATTGAGGATTGAGTGTTGTGGATTGAGGTCAAGGACTGAGGGTTCAGTATTGATGTTTGAGGTCTGAGGATTGAGGATTGAGGATCGAGAATTGAGGACTGAAGATTGAGTATTGAGGATTGAAGATTGAGGATTGAGGATTGAGGATTGGGTATTGAGGATTGAGGATTGAGGATTGAGGATTGAGGATTGAGAATTGAGGACTGAGGTTTGGGGATTGAAGATTGAGGATTGGGTATTGAGGATTGAAGAATGAGGACTGAGGATTGAGGATTGAGGATTGAGGATTGAGGATTGAGGATTGAGGATTGAGTATTGAAGATTGAGTATTGATGACTGAGGATAGAGGATTGAGGATTGAGGATTGAGGATTGAGGATTGAGGATGTGGGCTGAGAGTTGAGGATTGAGGTCTGAGAACTGAGGGCTGAGGATAGAGGATTGAGAATTGTGGATTGAGGATTGAGGATTGAGGATTGAGGATTGAGGATTGGGTATTGAGGATTGAGGATTGAGGATTGAGGAATGAGGATTGAGGATTGAGGATTGAGGATTGAGGATTGAGTGTCGAGGATTGAGGATTGAAGACTGACGATTGAGTATTGAGGATTGAGGACTGAGGATTGAGGATTGAGGTTTGAGGATTGATGATTGAGTATTGAGGATTGAAGATTGAGGATAGAGGATTGAGGATTGAGGACTGAATATTGAATATTGATGATTGAAGATTGAGGATTGAGGATTGAGGATTGAGTGTTGTGGATTGAGGTCAAGGACTGAGGGTTCAGTATTGCTGTTTGAGGTCTGAGGACTGAAGATTGAGGATTGAGAATTGAGGACTGAAGGTTGAGTATTGAGGATTGAAGATTGAGGATTGAGGATTGAGGATTGGGTAACGAGGATTGAGGTTTGAGGATTGAGGATTGAGGATTGAGAATTGAAGATTGAGTATTGAGGATTGAAGATTTAGGATTGAGGATTGAGGATTGAGGATTGAGGGTTGAGGATTTGAGGATTGAGTATTGAGGATTGAGGATTGAATATTGAGGATTGAGGATTGAGGATTAAAGATTGAGTATTGAGGATTGAAGATTGAGGATTGATGATTGGGGATTGAGGATTGAGGATTGAGGATTGGGGATTGAGGATTGAGTATTGAGGATTGAGGATTAAAAATTGAGTATTGAGGATTGAAGATTGAGGATTGACGATTGAGGATTGGGTATTGAAGATTGAAGAATGTGGATTGAGGATTGAGGATTGAGGATTGAGGAATGAAGATTGAGGGTTGAGGATTGAGGATTGAGGATTGAAGACTGAGTATTGATGATTGAATATTGAGGATTGAGGATTGAATATTGAGGATTTGGGTCTGAGTGTTGAGGGATGAGTGATGAGAATTGATGTTTGTGGATAGAGATTTGAAGATTGCAGATTGAGCATCGCGTATGGAAAACTCTGAACTGAGGATATTCTAGTGAGGATTGAGGATCGACAACTGATTGTTGAAGACTGAGGGCTGAAGATTGAGGATTCAGGATTGAGGATTCAGGATTGTGGTTTGAGGACCGAGGATTGAGGATTGAGGAATGAGGATTGAGGATTGAGGATTGAGGATTGGTGATTGAGGATTGAGGATTGAAGATTGAGGATTGCGTATTGCTGACTGAACATTGAGGATTGAGGATTGAGTGTTGAGGATTGAGGATTGACGACTGAAGATTGAATATTGATAATTGAAGATTGAGTATTGAGGATTGAGGGTTGTGGATTGAGGACGAGGACTGAGGGTTGAGTATTGATGCTTGAGGTCTGAGGATTGAGGAATGAGGATTGAGGGTTGAGGATTGAGTATTGAGGATTGAGGATTGAAGATTGAGGATTGAGGATTGAGGATTTAAGATTGAGTATTGAGAGTTGAAAATTGAGAATTGAGGATTGAGGATTGAGGAATGAGGATTGAGGATTGAAGATTGAGGATTGAAGATTGAGGATTGGTTATTGAGGATTGAAGAATGAGGTCTGAGGGTTGAGGATTGAGGATTGAGGATTGAAGATTGAGTATTGAGGATTGAAGATTGAGGTTTGAGGATTGAGGATTGAGGATTGAGGATTGAGGATTGCGGATTGAGGATTGAAGATTGAAGATTGAGGATTGAGGATTGAGGATTAAAGATTGAGTATTGAGGATTGAAGATTGAGGATTGATGATTGAGGATTGAGGATTGAGGATTGAGGATTGAGGATTGAGTATTGAAGATTGAGGATTGATGATTGAGGATTGAGGATTGAGGATTGACTATTGGGGATTGAGGATTGAAGATTGAGGATTGAGGATTGAGGATTAAAGATTGAGTATTGGGGATTGAAGATTGAGAATTGAGGATTGAGGATTGAGGATTGAGGATTGAGGACTGAATATTGAATATTGATGATTGAAGATTGAGGATTGAGGATTGAGTGTTGTGGATTGAGGTCAAGGACTGAGGGTTCAGTATTGATGTTTGAGGTCTGAGGATTGAGGATTGAGAATTGAGAATTGAGGACTGAAGATTGAGTATTGAGGATTGAAGATTGAGGATTGAGGACTGAGGATTGGGTATTGAGGATTGAGGATTGAGGATTGAGGATTGAGAATTGAGGATTGAGGTTTGAGGATTGAAGATTGAGGATTCGGTATTGAGGATTGAAGAATGAGGACTGAGGATTGAGGATAGAGGATTGAGGATTGAGGATTGAAGATTGAGGATTGAGGATTGAGGATTAAAGATTGAGTATTGGGGATTGAAGATTGAGGATTGATGATTGCAGATTGAGTATTGAGTATTCAAAACTGTGAATTGAGGATATTCTATTGAGGATTGAGGATTGTCACCTGATTGTTCAGGACTGTGGGCTGGAGATTGAGGATTCAGGATTGAGGATTCAGAATTGAGGTTTGAGGACTGAGGATTGAGGATTGAGGAATGAAGATTGAGTATTGAGTATTGAAGATTTAGAATTGAGGATTGAGGATTGAGGATTGAGGATTGAGGATGAGGGCTGAGGGTTGAGGACTGAGGATTGAGGATTGAGGATTGGAGATTGAGGATTGAGGATTGAGGATTGCAGATTGAGGATTGGGTATTGCGGATTGAACATTGACGATTGAGGATTGAGGATTGAGGATTGGGGATTGAGGATTGAGGACTGAATATTGAATATTGATGATTGAAGATTGAGGATTGAGGATTGAGTGTTGTGGATTGAGGTCAAGGACTGAGGGTTCAGTATTGATGTTTGAGGTCTGAGGATTGAGGATTGAGGATCGAGAATTGAGGACTGAAGATTGAGTATTGAGGATTGAAGATTGAGGATTGAGGATTGAGGATTGGGTATTGAGGATTGAGGATTGAGGATTGAGGATTGAGAATTGAGGATTGAGGTTTGGGGATTGAAGATTGAGGATTGGGTATTGAGGATTGAAGAATGAGGACTGAGGATTGAGGATAGAGGATTGAGGATTGAAGATTGAGTATTGAAGATTGAAGATTTAGGATTGAGGATTGATGATTGAGGATTGAGGATTGAGGATTGAGGATTGAGGATTGAGGATTGAGGATTGAGTATTGAAGATTGAGTATTGATGACTGAGGATAGAGGATTGAGGATTGAGGATTGAGGATTGAGGATTGAGGATGAGGGCTGAGAGTTGAGGATTGAGGTCTGAGAACTGAGGGCTGAGGATAGAGGATTGAGAATTGATGATTGAGGATTGAGGATTGAAGATTGAGGATTGGGTATTGAGGATTGAAGAATGATGATTGAGGGTTGAGGATTGAGGATTGAGGGTTGAGGATTGAGTATTGAAGATTGAGGATTGATGATTGAGGATTGAGGATTGAGGATTGACTATTGGGGATTGAGGATTGAAGATTGAGGATTGAGGATTGAGGATTAAAGATTGAGTATTGGGGATTGAAGATTGAGAATTGAGGATTGAGGATTGAGGATTGAGGATTGAGGACTGAATATTGAATATTGATGATTGAAGATTGAGGATTGAGGATTGAGTGTTGTGGATTGAGGATTGAGGATTGAGGATTGAGGATTGAGAATTGAGGATTGAGGTTTGAGGTTTGAGGATTGAAGATTGAGGATTCGGTATTGAGGATTGAAGAATGAGGACTGAGGATTGAGGATAGAGGATTGAGGATTGAGGATTGAAGATTGAGGATTGAGGATTGAGGATTAAAGATTGAGTATTGAGGATTGAAGATTGAGGATTGATGATTGCAGATTGAGTATTGAGTATTCAAAACTGTGAATTGAGGATATTCTATTGAGGATTAAGGATTGTCACCTGATTGTTCAGGACTGTGGGCTGGAGATTGAGGATTCAGGATTGAGGATTCAGAATTGAGGTTTGAGGACTGAGGATTGAGGATTGAGGAATGAAGATTGAGTATTGAGTATTGAAGATTTAGAATTGAGGATTGAGGATTGAGGATTGAGGATTGAGGATGAGGGCTGAGGGTTGAGGACTGAGGATTGAGGATTGAGGATTGGAGATTGAGGATTGAGGATTGAGGATTGCAGATTGAGGATTGGGTATTGCGGATTGAACATTGACGATTGAGGATTGGGGATTGAGGATTGAGGACTGAATATTGAATATTGATGATTGAAGATTGAGGATTGAGGATTGAGTGTTGTGGATTGAGGTCAAGGACTGAGGGTTCAGTATTGATGTTTGAGGTCTGAGGATTGAGGATTGAGGATCGAGAATTGAGGACTGAAGATTGAGTATTGAGGATTGAAGATTGAGGATTGAGGATTGAGGATTGGGTATTGAGGATTGAGGATTGAGGATTGAGGATTGAGAATTGAGGATTGAGGTTTGGGGATTGAAGATTGAGGATTGGGTATTGAGGATTGAAGAATGAGGACTGAGGATTGAGGATAGAGGATTGAGGATTGAAGATTGAGTATTGAAGATTGAAGATTTAGGATTGAGGATTGATGATTGAGGATTGAGGATTGAGGATTGAGGATTGAGGATTGAGGATTGAGGATTGAGGATTGAGGATTGAGGATTGAGGATTGAAGATTCAGTATTGAAGATTGAAGATTGAAAATTGAGGATTGAGGATTGAACATTGAGGACTGAGTGTTGAGGGATGAGTGATGAGAATTGATGTTTGTGGATAGAGATATGAAGATTGCAGATTGAGTATTGAGTACTGAAAACTGTGAATTGAGGATATTCTATTGTGGATTGAGGAGTGACAACTGATTGTTGAGGACTGAGGGCTGAAGATTGAGGATTCAGGATTGAGGATCCAGAATTGAGGTTTGAGGACTGAGGATTGAGGATAGACGATTGAGTATTGAGGATTGAAGATTGAGGATTGAGGATTGAGGAATGAGGATTGAGGATTGAGGATTGAGGATTGAGGATTGATGATTGAGTATTGAGGATTGAAGATTGAGGATTGAGGATTGAGGATTGAGGACTGACGATTGAGGATACAGGATTGAGGACTGAGGATTGAGGATTGAGGATTGAAGATTGAAGATTGGGGACTGTGTGTTGAGGGTTGAGTGATGAGAATTGGTGTTCGTGGATAGAGATTTAAAGATTGCAGATTGAGTATTGAGTATTGAAAACTGTGAATTGATGATATTCTATTGAGGATTGAGAATTGACAACTGATTCTTGAGGACTCAGGTCTGAAGATTGAGGATTCAGGATTGAGGTTTCAGGACTTGGGTTTGAGGACTGAGGATTGAGGATTGAGGATTGAGGACTGAGGATTGAGGATTGAGGACTGAGGATTGAGGATGATGGCTGAGGGTTAGGATTGAGGTTTGAGGACTGAGGACTGAGGATTGAGGGCTGAGAATTGAGGATTGAGGATTGAGTATTGAAGATTGAGGATTGGGTATTGAGGATTGAAGAATGAGGATTGAGGATTGAGGATTGAGGATTGAGGATTGAAGATTGAGTATTGAGGTTTGACGTCTGACGATTGAGGGTTGAGGATTGAGGATTGAGGATTGAGGATTGAGGATTGAGGATTGAGGATTGATGATTGAGGATTGAAGATTGAGGATTGAGGATTGAGGATTGAGGATTGAGGATTGAAGATTGAAGATTGGGGACTGAGTGTTGAGGTTTGTGTGATGAGAATTGGTGTTTGTGGATAGAGATTTAAAGATTGCAGATTGAGTATTGAGTATTTAAAGCTGTGAATTGATGATATTCTATTGAGGATTGAGAATTGACAACTGATTGTTGAGGACTGAGGTCTGAAGGTTGAGGATTCAGGATTGAGGTTTCAGGATTGAGGTTTGAGGACTGAGGATTGAGGATTGAGGATTGAGGACTGAGGATTGAGGATTGAGGATTGAAGATTGAGGATTGGGTATTGCGGATTGAACATTGAGGATTGAGGATTGTGGATTGAGGATTGAGTATTGAGGATTGAGGACTGAAGACAGAATATTAATGATTGAAGATTGAGGATTGAGGATTGAGTGTTGTGGATTGAGGACGAGGACTGAGGGTTGAGTATTCATGTTTGAGGTCCGAGGATTGAGGATTGAGGATTGAGGATTGAGGATTGAAGATCGAATATTGATGATTGAAGATTGAGGATTGAGGGTGGAGGGTTGTGGATTGAGGACGAGGACTGAGGATTGAGTATTGATGTTTGAGGTCTGAGGATTGAGGATAGAGGATTGAGAATTGAGGATTGAGGATTGAGGATTGAAGATTGAGGATTGGTTATTGAGGATTGAAGAATGAGGACTGAGGTTTGAGTATTGAGGATTGAGGATTGAAGATTGAGTATTGAGGATTGAAGATTGAGGATTGAGAATTGGGGATTGAGGATTGAGGATTGAGGATTGCGGATTGAGGATTGAAGATTGAAGATTGAGGACTGAGGATTGAGGATTAAAGATTGAGT
This sequence comes from Calliopsis andreniformis, assembly GCF_051401765.1. NCBI lineage: Eukaryota > Metazoa > Arthropoda > Insecta > Hymenoptera > Andrenidae > Calliopsis > Calliopsis andreniformis. Next base: position 2,862,786 of record NW_027480444.1, on the reverse strand, counting down.
ATTGAGGATTGAAGATTGAGGATTGATGATTGAGGATTGAGGATTGAGGATTGAGGATTGAGGATTGAGGATTGAGGATTGAGTATTCAAGATTGAAGATTGATGATTGAGGAATGAGGATTGAGGATTGAGTATTGGGGATTGAGGATTGAAGATTGAGGATTGAGGATTGAGGATTAAAGATTGAGTATTGAGGATTGAAGATTGAGGATTGATGATTGGGGATTGAGGATTGAGGATTGAGGATTGGGGATTGAGGATTGAGTATTGAGGATTGAGGATTAAAAATTGAGTATTGAGGATTGAAGATTGAGGATTGACGATTGAGGATTGGGTATTGAGGATTGAAGAATGTGGATTGAGGATTGAGGATTGAGGATTGAGGAATGAAGATTGAGGGTTGAGGATTGAGGATTGAGGATTGAAGACTGAGTATTGATGATTGAATATTGAGGATTGAGGATTGAGGGTTGAGGATTGAGGATTGAATATTGAGGATTTGGGTCTGAGTGTTGAGGGTTGAGTGATGAGAATTGATGTTTGTGGATAGAGATTTGAAGATTGCAGATTGAGCATCGCGTATGGAAAACTCTGAACTGAGGATATTCTAGTGAGGATTGAGGATTGACAACTGATTGTTGAAGACTGAGGGCTGAAGGTTGAGGATTCAGGATTGAGGATTCAGGATTGTGGTTCGAGGACCGAGGATTGAGGATTGAGGATTGAGGATTGAGGATTGAGGATTGAGGATTGGTGATTGAGGATTGAGGATTGAAGATTGAGGATTGCGTATTGCTGACTGAACATTGAGGATTGAGGATTGAGTGTTGAGGATTGAGGATTGACGACTGAAGATTGAATATTGATAATTGAATATTGAGTATTGAGGATTGAGGGTTGTGGATTGAGGACGAGGACTGAGGGTTGAGTATTGTTGTTTGAGGTCTGAGGATTGAGGAATGAGGATTGAGGGTTGAGGATTGAGCATTGAGGATTGAGGATTGAAGATTTAGGATTGAGGATTGAGGATTTAAGATTGAGTATTGAGAATTGAAAATTGAGAATTGAGGATTGAGGATTGAGGACTGAGGATTGAGGATTGAAGATTGAGGATTGGTTATTGAGGATTGAAGAATGAGGTCTGAGGGTTGAGGATTGAGGATTGGGGATTGAAGATTGAGTATTGAGGATTGAAGATTGAGGATTGAGGATTGAGGATTGAGGATTGAGGTTTGAGGATTGCGGATTGAGGATTGAAGATTGAAGATTGAGGATTGAGGATTGAGGATTAAAGATTGAGTATTGAGGATTGAAGATTGAGGACTGATGATTGAGGATTGAGGATTGAGGATTGAGGATTGAGGATTGAGGATTGAGTATTGAAGATTGAGGATTGATGATTGAGGATTGAGGATTGACTATTGGGGATTGAGGATTGAAGATTGAGGATTGAGGATTGAGGATTAAAGATAGAGTATTCAAGGATTAAAGATTGAGAATTGAGGATTGAGGATTGAGGATTGAGGATTGAGGACTGAATATTGAATATTGATGATTGAAGATTGAGGATTGAGGATTGAGTGTTGTGGATTGAGGTCAAGGACTGAGGGTTCAGTATTGATGTTTGAGGTCTGAGGATTGAGGATTGAGGATTGAGAATTGTGGACTGAAGATTGAGTATTGAGGATTGAAGATTGAGGATTGAGGACTGAGGATTGGGTATTGAGGATTGAGGATTGAGGATTGAGGATTGAGAATTGAGGATTGAGGTTTGAGGATTGAAGATTGAGGATTCGGTATTGAGGATTGAAGAATGAGGACTGAGGATTGAGAATAGAGGATTGAGGATTGAAGATTGAGTATTGAGGATTGAAGATTTAGGTTTGAGTATTGAGGCTTGAGGATTGAGGATTGAGGATTGAGGATTGAGGATTGAGTATTGAGGATTGAGGACTGAAGACAGAATATTAATGATTGAAGATTGAGGATTGAGGATTGAGTGTTGTGGATTGAGGACGAGGACTGAGGGTTGAGTATTCATGTTTGAGGTCCGAGGATTGAGGATTGAGGATTGAGGATTGAGGATTGAAGATCGAATATTGATGATTGAAGATTGAGGATTGAGGGTGGAGGGTTGTGGATTGAGGACGAGGACTGAGGATTGAGTATTGATGTTTGAGGTCTGAGGATTGAGGATAGAGGATTGAGAATTGAGGATTGAGGATTGAGGATTGAAGATTGAGGATTGGTTATTGAGGATTGAAGAATGAGGACTGAGGGTTGAGGATTGAGGATTGAGGATTGAAGATTGAGTATTGAGGATTGAAGATTGAGGATTGAGAATTGAGGATTGAGGATTGAGGATTGAGGATTGCGGATTGAGGATTGAAGATTGAAGATTGAGGACTGAGGATTGAGGATTAAAGATTGAGTATTGAGGATTGAAGATTGAGGATTGATGATTGAGGATTGAGGATTGAGGATTGAGGATTGAGGATTGAGGATTGAGGATTGAGTATTCAAGATTGAAGATTGATGATTGAGGAATGAGGATTGAGGATTGAGTATTGGGGATTGAGGATTGAAGATTGAGGATTGAGGATTGAGGATTAAAGATTGAGTATTGAGGATTGAAGATTGAGAATTGAGGATTGAGGATTGAGGACTGAATATTGAATATTGATGATTTAAGATTGAGGATTGAGGATTGAGTGTTGTGGATTGAGGACAAGGACTGAGGGTTCAGTATTGATGTTTGAGGTCTGATTATTGAGAATTGAGGACTGAAGATTGAGTATTGAGGATTGAAGATTGAGGATTGATGATTGAGGATTGAGTATTGAGCATTGAGGATAGAGGATTGAAGATTGAGGATTGAGGATTGAGGATTGAGGATTAAAAATTGAGTATTGAGGATTGAAGATTGATGATTGACGATTGAGGATTGGGTATTGATGATTGAAGAATGAGGATTGAGGATTGAGGATTGAGGATTGAGGAATGAAGATTGAGGATTGAGGATTGATAATTGAGGATTGAAGATTGAGTATTGAGGATTGAAGATTGTGGATTGAGGATTGAGTTTTGAGGATTGAGGGTTGAAGATTGAGGATTGGGGACTGAGTGTTGAGGGTTGAGTGATGAGAAATGATGTTTGTGGATAGAGATTTGAAGATTGCTGATTGAGTATTGAAAACTCTGAATTGATGATATTCTATTGAGGATTGAGAATTGACAACTGATTGTTGAGGACTGAGGTCTGAAGGTTGAGGATTCAGGATTGAGGATTCAGGATTGAGGTATGAGGACAGAGGATTGAGGATTGAGGATTGAGGATTGAGGATTGAGGATTGAGGATTGAAGATTGAGGATTGAGGATTGAGGATTGAAGATTGAATATTGATGATTGAAGATTGAGGATTGAGGATTGAGGATTGAGGATTGAGGATGATGGCTGTGGGTTGAGGATTGAGGTTTGAGGACTGAGGACTGAGGATTGAGGATTGAGAATTGAGGATTGAGGATTGAGTATTGAAGATTGAGGATTGGGTATTGAGGATTGAAGAATGAGGATTGAGGATTGAGGATTGAGGATTGAGGATTGAAGATTGAGTATTGAGGTGTGAAGACTGACGATTGAGGGTTGTGGATTGAGGATTGAGGATTGAGGATTGAGGATTGATGATTGAGTATTGAGGATTGAAGATTGAGGATTGGGTATTGCGGATTGAACATTGAGGATTGAGGATTGTGGATTGAGGATTGAGTATTGAGGATTGAGGACTGAAGATAGAATATTAATGATTGAAGATTGAGGATTGAGGATTGAGGATTGCGGATTGAGGATTGAAGATTGAAGATTGAGGACTGAGGATTGAGGATTAAAGATTGAGTATTGAGGATTGAAGATTGAGGATTGATGATTGAGGATTGAGTATTGAGGATTGAGGATTGAGGATTGAGGATTGAGGATTGAGGATTGAGTATTCAAGATTGAAGATTGATGATTGAGGAATGAGGATTGAGGATTGAGTATTGGGGATTGAGGATTGAAGATTGAGGATTGAGGATTGAGGATTAAAGATTGAGTATTGAGGATTGAAGATTGAGAATTGAGGATTGAGGATTGAGGACTGAATATTGAATATTGATGATTTAAGATTGAGGATTGAGGATTGAGTGTTGTGGATTGAGGACAAGGACTGAGGGTTCAGTATTGATGTTTGAGGTCTGATTATTGAGAATTGAGGATTGAGAATTGAGGACTGAAGATTGAGTATTGAGGATTGAAGATTGAGGATTGATGATTGAGGATTGAGTATTGAGCATTGAGGATTGAGGATTGAAGATTGAGTATTGAGGATTGAAAATTTAGGATTGAGGATTGAGGGTTGAGGATTGAGGGTTGAGCATTTGAGGATTGAGTATTGAGGATTGAGGATTGAATATTGAGGATTGAGGATTGAGGATTAAAGATTGAGTATTGAGGATTGAAGATTGAGGATTGATGATTGGGGATTGAGGATTGAGGATTGAGGATTGGGGATTGAGGATTGAGTATTGAGGATTGAGGATTAAAAATTGAGTATTGAGGATTGAAGATTGAGGATTGACGATTGAGGATTGGGTATTGAGGATTGAAGAATGTGGATTGAGGATTGAGGATTGAGGATTGAGGAATGAAGATTGAGGGTTGAGGATTGAGGATTGAGGATTGAAGACTGAGTATTGATGATTGAATATTGAGGATTGAGGATTGAGGGTTGAGGATTGAGGATTGAATATTGAGGATTTGGGTCTGAGTGTTGAGGGTTGAGTGATGAGAATTGATGTTTGTGGATAGAGATTTGAAGATTGCAGATTGAGCATCGCGTATGGAAAACTCTGAACTGAGGATATTCTAGTGAGGATTGAGGATTGACAACTGATTGTTGAAGACTGAGGGCTGAAGGTTGAGGATTCAGGATTGAGGATTCAGGATTGTGGTTTGAGGACCGAGGATTGAGGATTGAGGATTGAGGATTGAGGATTGAGGATTGAGGATTGGTGATTGAGGATTGAGGATTGAAGATTGAGGATTGCGTATTGCTGACTGAACATTGAGGATTGAGGATTGAGTGTTGAGGATTCAGGATTGACGACTGAAGATTGAATATTGATAATTGAAGATTGAGTATTGAGGATTGAGGGTTGTGGATTGAGGACGAGGACTGAGGGTTGAGTATTGTTGTTTGAGGTCTGAGGATTGAGGAATGAGGATTGAGGGTTGAGGATTGAGTATTGAGGATTGAGGATTGAAGATTTAGGATTGAGGATTGAGGATTTAAGATTGAGTATTGAGAATTGAAAATTGAGAATTGAGGATTGAGGATTGAGGACTGAGGATTGAGGATTGAAGATTGAGGATTGGTTATTGAGGATTGAAGAATGAGGTCTGAGGGTTGAGGATTGAGGATTGGGGATTGAAGATTGAGTATTGAGGATTGAAGATTGAGGATTGAGGATTGAGGATTGAGGATTGAGGTTTGAGGATTGCGGATTGAGGATTGAAGATTGAAGATTGAGGATTGAGGATTGAGGATTAAAGATTGAGTATTGAGGATTGAAGATTGAGGATTGATGATTGAGGATTGAGGATTGAGGATTGAGGATTGAGGATTGAGGATTGAGTATTGAAGATTGAGGATTGATGATTGAGGATTGAGGATTGAGGATTGACTATTGGGGATTGAGGATTGAAGATTGAGGATTGAGGATTGAGGATTAAAGATAGAGTATTCAAGGATTAAAGATTGAGAATTGAGGATTGAGGATTGAGGATTGAGGATTGAGGACTGAATATTGAATATTGATGATTGAAGATTGAGGATTGAGGATTGAGTGTTGTGGATTGAGGTCAAGGACTGAGGGTTCAGTATTGATGTTTGAGGTCTGAGGATTGAGGATTGAGGATTGAGAATTGTGGACTGAAGATTGAGTATTGAGGATTGAAGATTGAGGATTGAGGACTGAGGATTGGGTATTGAGGATTGAGGATTGAGGATTGAGGATTGAGAATTGAGGATTGAGGTTTGAGGATTGAAGATTGAGGATTCGGTATTGAGGATTGAAGAATGAGGACTGAGGATTGAGAATAGAGGATTGAGGATTGAAGATTGAGTATTGAGGATTGAAGATTTAGGTTTGAGGATTGAGGCTTGAGGATTGAGGATTGAGGATTGAGGATTGAGGATTGAGTATTGAGGATTGATGACTGAAGACAGAATATTAATGATTGAAGATTGAGGATTGAGGATTGAGTGTTGTGGATTGAGGACGAGGACTGAGGGTTGAGTATTCATGTTTGAGGTCCGAGGATTGAGGATTGAGGATTGAGGATTGAGGATTGAAGATCGAATATTGATGATTGAAGATTGAGGATTGAGGGTGGAGGGTTGTGGATTGAGGACGAGGACTGAGGATTGAGTATTGATGTTTGAGGTCTGAGGATTGAGGATAGAGGATTGAGAATTGAGGATTGAGGATTGAGGATTGAAGATTGAGGATTGGTTATTGAGGATTGAAGAATGAGGACTGAGGGTTGAGGATTGAGGATTGAGGATTGAAGATTGAGTATTGAGGATTGAAGATTGAGGATTGAGAATTGAGGATTGAGGATTGAGGATTGAGGATTGCGGATTGAGGATTGAAGATTGAAGATTGAGGACTGAGGATTGAGGATTAAAGATTGAGTATTGAGGATTGAAGATTGAGGATTGATGATTGAGGATTGAGGATTGAGGATTGAGGATTGAGGATTGAGGATTGAGGATTGAGTATTCAAGATTGAAGATTGATGATTGAGGAATGAGGATTGAGGATTGAGTATTGGGGATTGAGGATTGAAGATTGAGGATTGAGGATTGAGGATTAAAGATTGAGTATTGAGGATTGAAGATTGAGAATTGAGGATTGAGGATTGAGGACTGAATATTGAATATTGATGATTTAAGATTGAGGATTGAGGATTGAGTGTTGTGGATTGAGGACAAGGACTGAGGGTTCAGTATTGATGTTTGAGGTCTGATTATTGAGAATTGAGGACTGAAGATTGAGTATTGAGGATTGAAGATTGAGGATTGAGGATTGAGGATTGAGGATTGAGTATTCAAGATTGAAGATTGATGATTGAGGAATGAGGATTGAGGATTGAGTATTGGGGATTGCGGATTGAAGATTGAGGATTGAGGATTGAGGATTGATGATTGAGGATTGAGTATTGAGCATTGAGGATTGAGGATTGAAGATTGAGTATTGAGGATTGAAAATTTAGGATTGAGGATTGAGGGTTGAGGATTGAGGGTTGAGCATTTGAGGATTGAGAATTGAGGACTGAAGATTGAGTATTGAGGATTGAAGATTGAGGATTGATGATTGAGGATTGAGTATTGAGCATTGAGGATTGAGGATTGAAGATTGAGTATTGAGGATTGAAAATGTAGGATTGAGGATTGAGGGTTGAGGATTGAGGGTTGAGCATTTGAGGATTGAGTATTGAGGATTGAGGATTGAATATTGAGGATTGAGGATTGAGGATTAAAGATTGAGTATTGAGGATTGAAGATTGAGGATTGATGATTGGGGATAGAGGATTGAGGATTGAGGATTGGGGATTGAGGATTGAGTATTGAGGATTGAGGATTAAAAATTGAGTATTGAGGATTGAAGATTGAGGATTGACGATTGAGGATTGGGTATTGAGGATTGAAGAATGTGGATTGAGGATTGAGGATTGAGGATTGAGGAATGAAGATTGAGGGTTGAGGATTGAGGATTGAGGATTGAAGACTGAGTATTGATGATTGAATATTGAGGATTGAGGATTGAGGGTTGAGGATTGAGGATTGAATATTGAGGATTTGGGTCTGAGTGTTGAGGGTTGAGTGATGAGAATTGATGTTTGTGGATAGAGATTTGAAGATTGCAGATTGAGCATCGCGTATGGAAAACTCTGATCTGAGGATATTCTAGTGAGGATTGAGGATTGACAACTGATTGTTGAAGACTGAGGGCTGAAGGTTGAGGATTCAGGATTGAGGATTCAGGATTGTGGTTTGAGGACCGAGGATTGAGGATTGAGGATTGAGGATTGAGGATTGAGGATTGAGGATTGGTGATTGAGGATTGAGGATTGAAGATTGAGGATTGCGTATTGCTGACTGAACATTGAGGATTGAGGATTGAGTGTTGAGGATTGAGGATTGACGACTGAAGATTGAATATTGATAATTGAAGATTGAGTATTGAGGATTGAGTGTTGTGGATTGAAGACGAGGACTGAGGGTTGAGTATTGATGTTTGAGGTCTGAGGATTGAGGAATGAGGATTGAGGGTTGAGGATTGAGTATTGAGGATTGAGGATTGAAGATTGAGGATTGAGGATTGAGGATTTAAGATTGAGTATTGAGAATTGAGGATTGAGGATTGAGGACTGAGGATTGAGGATTGAAGATTGAGGATTGGTTATTGAGGATTGAAGAATGAGGTCTGAGGGTTGAGGATTGAGGATTGAGGATTGAAGATTGAGTATTGAGGATTGAAGATTGAGGATTAAAGATTGAGTATTGAGGATTGAAGATTGAGGATTGATGATTGAGGATTGAGGATTGAGGATTGAGGATTGAGGATTGAGGATTGAGTATTGAAGATTGAGGATTGATGATTGAGGATTGAGGATTGAGGATTGACTATTGGGGATTGAGGATTGAAGATTGAGGATTGAGGATTGAGGATTAAAGATTGAGTATTGGGGATTGAAGATTGAGAATTGAGGATTGAGGATTGAGGATTGAGGATTGAGGACTGAATATTGAATATTGATGATTGAAGATTGAGGATTGAGGATTGAAGATTGAGGATTGAGGACTGAGGATTGGGTATTGAGGATTGAGGATTGAGGATTGAGGATTGAGAATTGAGGATTGAGGTTTGAGGATTGAAGATTGAGGATTGGGTATTGAGGATTGAAGAATGAGGACTGAGGATTGAGGATAGAGGATTGAGGATTGAAGATTGAGTATTGAGGATTGAAGATTTAGGATTGAGGATTGAGGATTGAGGATTGAGGATTGAGGATTGAGGATTGAGGATTGAGGATTGAGGATTGAAGATTGAGGATTGAGGATTGAGGATTAAAGATTGAGTATTGAGGATTGAAGATTGAGGATTGATGATTGCAGATTGAGTATTGAGTATTCAAGACTGTGAGTTGAGGATATTCTATTGAGGATTGAGGATTGTCACCTGATTGTTCAGGACTGTGTGCTGGAGATTGAGGATTCAGGATTGAGGATTCAGAATTGAGGTTTGAGGACTGAGGATTGAGGATTGAGGAATGAAGATTGAGTATTGGGCATTGAAGATTGAGGATTGAGGATTGAGGATTGAGGATTGAGGATTGAGGATGAGGGCTGAGGGTTGAGGACTGAGGATTGAGGATTGAGGATTGGGGATTGAGGATTGAGGATTGAGGATTGCAGATTGAGGATTGGGTATTGCGGATTGAACATTGAGGATTGAGGATTGAGGATTGAGGATTGAGGATTGAGGATTGAGGACTGAATATTGAATATTGATGATTGAAGATTGAGGATTGAGGATTGAGTGTTGTGGATTGAGGTCAAGGACTGAGGGTTCAGTATTGATGTTTGAGGTCTGAGGATTGAGGATTGAGGATCGAGAATTGAGGACTGAAGATTGAGTATTGAGGATTGAAGATTGAGGATTGAGGATTGAGGATTGGGTATTGAGGATTGAGGATTGAGGATTGAGGATTGAGGATTGAGAATTGAGGACTGAGGTTTGGGGATTGAAGATTGAGGATTGGGTATTGAGGATTGAAGAATGAGGACTGAGGATTGAGGATTGAGGATTGAGGATTGAGGATTGAGGATTGAGGATTGAGTATTGAAGATTGAGTATTGATGACTGAGGATAGAGGATTGAGGATTGAGGATTGAGGATTGAGGATTGAGGATGTGGGCTGAGAGTTGAGGATTGAGGTCTGAGAACTGAGGGCTGAGGATAGAGGATTGAGAATTGAGGATTGAGGATTGAGGATTGAGGATTGAGGATTGAGGATTGGGTATTGAGGATTGAGGATTGAGGATTGAGGAATGAGGATTGAGGATTGAGGATTGAGGATTGAGGATTGAGTGTCGAGGATTGAGGATTGAAGACTGACGATTGAGTATTGAGGATTGAGGACTGAGGATTGAGGATTGAGGTTTGAGGATTGATGATTGAGTATTGAGGATTGAAGATTGAGGATAGAGGATTGAGGATTGAGGACTGAATATTGAATATTGATGATTGAAGATTGAGGATTGAGGATTGAGGATTGAGTGTTGTGGATTGAGGTCAAGGACTGAGGGTTCAGTATTGATGTTTGAGGTCTGAGGACTGAAGATTGAGGATTGAGAATTGAGGACTGAAGGTTGAGTATTGAGGATTGAAGATTGAGGATTGAGGATTGAGGATTGGGTAACGAGGATTGAGGTTTGAGGATTGAGGATTGAGGATTGAGAATTGAAGATTGAGTATTGAGGATTGAAGATTTAGGATTGAGGATTGAGGATTGAGGATTGAGGGTTGAGGATTTGAGGATTGAGTATTGAGGATTGAGGATTGAATATTGAGGATTGAGGATTGAGGATTAAAGATTGAGTATTGAGGATTGAAGATTGAGGATTGATGATTGGGGATTGAGGATTGAGGATTGAGGATTGGGGATTGAGGATTGAGTATTGAGGATTGAGGATTAAAAATTGAGTATTGAGGATTGAAGATTGAGGATTGACGATTGAGGATTGGGTATTGAAGATTGAAGAATGTGGATTGAGGATTGAGGATTGAGGATTGAGGAATGAAGATTGAGGGTTGAGGATTGAGGATTGAGGATTGAAGACTGAGTATTGATGATTGAATATTGAGGATTGAGGATTGAATATTGAGGATTTGGGTCTGAGTGTTGAGGGATGAGTGATGAGAATTGATGTTTGTGGATAGAGATTTGAAGATTGCAGATTGAGCATCGCGTATGGAAAACTCTGAACTGAGGATATTCTAGTGAGGATTGAGGATCGACAACTGATTGTTGAAGACTGAGGGCTGAAGATTGAGGATTCAGGATTGAGGATTCAGGATTGTGGTTTGAGGACCGAGGATTGAGGATTGAGGATTGAGGATTGAGGATTGAGGATTGAGGATTGGTGATTGAGGATTGAGGATTGAAGATTGAGGATTGCGTATTGCTGACTGAACATTGAGGATTGAGGATTGAGTGTTGAGGATTGAGGATTGACGACTGAAGATTGAATATTGATAATTGAAGATTGAGTATTGAGGATTGAGGGTTGTGGATTGAGGACGAGGACTGAGGGTTGAGTATTGATGCTTGAGGTCTGAGGATTGAGGAATGAGGATTGAGGGTTGAGGATTGAGTATTGAGGATTGAGGATTGAAGATTGAGGATTGAGGATTGAGGATTTAAGATTGAGTATTGAGAGTTGAAAATTGAGAATTGAGGATTGAGGATTGAGGAATGAGGATTGAGGATTGAAGATTGAGGATTGGTTATTGAGGATTGAAGAATGAGGTCTGAGGGTTGAGGATTGAGGATTGAGGATTGAAGATTGAGTATTGAGGATTGAAGATTGAGGTTTGAGGATTGAGGATTGAGGATTGAGGATTGAGGATTGCGGATTGAGGATTGAAGATTGAAGATTGAGGATTGAGGATTGAGGATTAAAGATTGAGTATTGAGGATTGAAGATTGAGGATTGATGATTGAGGATTGAGGATTGAGGATTGAGGATTGAGGATTGAGGATTGAGTATTGAAGATTGAGGATTGATGATTGAGGATTGAGGATTGAGGATTGACTATTGGGGATTGAGGATTGAAGATTGAGGATTGAGGATTGAGGATTAAAGATTGAGTATTGGGGATTGAAGATTGAGAATTGAGGATTGAGGATTGAGGATTGAGGATTGAGGACTGAATATTGAATATTGATGATTGAAGATTGAGGATTGAGGATTGAGTGTTGTGGATTGAGGTCAAGGACTGAGGGTTCAGTATTGATGTTTGAGGTCTGAGGATTGAGGATTGAGAATTGAGAATTGAGGACTGAAGATTGAGTATTGAGGATTGAAGATTGAGGATTGAGGACTGAGGATTGGGTATTGAGGATTGAGGATTGAGGATTGAGGATTGAGAATTGAGGATTGAGGTTTGAGGATTGAAGATTGAGGATTCGGTATTGAGGATTGAAGAATGAGGACTGAGGATTGAGGATAGAGGATTGAGGATTGAGGATTGAAGATTGAGGATTGCGGATTGAGGATTAAAGATTGAGTATTGAGGATTGAAGATTGAGGATTGATGATTGCAGATTGAGTATTGAGTATTCAAAACTGTGAATTGAGGATATTCTATTGAGGATTGAGGATTGACACCTGATTGTTCAGGACTGTGGGCTGGAGATTGAGGATTCAGGATTGAGGATTCAGAATTGAGGTTTGAGGACTGAGGATTGAGGATTGAGGAATGAAGATTGAGTATTGAGTATTGAAGATTTAGAATTGAGGATTGAGGATTGAGGATTGAGGATTGAGGATGAGGGCTGAGGGTTGAGGACTGAGGATTGAGGATTGAGGATTGGAGATTGAGGATTGAGGATTGAGGATTGCAGATTGAGGATTGGGTATTGCGGATTGAACATTGACGATTGAGGATTGAGGATTGAGGATTGGGGATTGAGGATTGAGGACTGAATATTGAATATTGATGATTGAAGATTGAGGATTGAGGATTGAGTGTTGTGGATTGAGGTCAAGGACTGAGGGTTCAGTATTGATGTTTGAGGTCTGAGGATTGAGGATTGAGGATCGAGAATTGAGGACTGAAGATTGAGTATTGAGGATTGAAGATTGAGGATTGAGGATTGAGGATTGGGTATTGAGGATTGAGGATTGAGGATTGAGGATTGAGAATTGAGGATTGAGGTTTGGGGATTGAAGATTGAGGATTGGGTATTGAGGATTGAAGAATGAGGACTGAGGATTGAGGATAGAGGATTGAGGATTGAAGATTGAGTATTGAAGATTGAAGATTTAGGATTGAGGATTGATGATTGAGGATTGAGGATTGAGGATTGAGGATTGAGGATTGAGGATTGAGGATTGAGTATTGAAGATTGAGTATTGATGACTGAGGATAGAGGATTGAGGATTGAGGATTGAGGATTGAGGATTGAGGATGAGGGCTGAGAGTTGAGGATTGAGGTCTGAGAACTGAGGGCTGAGGATAGAGGATTGAGAATTGATGATTGAGGATTGAGGATTGAAGATTGAGGATTGGGTATTGAGGATTGAAGAATGATGATTGAGGGTTGAGGATTGAGGATTGAGGGTTGAAGACTGAGTATTGAGGATTGAAGACTGACGATTGAGGATTGAGGATTGAGGACTGAGGATTGAGGATTGAGGATTGAGGATTGAGGATTGAGGATTGAGGATTGAGGATTGAGGATTGAAGATTCAGTATTGAAGATTGAAGATTGAAAATTGAGGATTGAGGATTGAACATTGAGGACTGAGTGTTGAGGGATGAGTGATGAGAATTGATGTTTGTGGATAGAGATATGAAGATTGCAGGTTGAGTATTGAGTACTGAAAACTGTGAATTGAGGATATTCTATTGTGGATTGAGGAGTGACAACTGATTGTTGAGGACTGAGGGCTGAAGATTGAGGATTCAGGATTGAGGATCCAGAATTGAGGTTTGAGGACTGAGGATTGAGGATAGACGATTGAGTATTGAGGATTGAAGATTGAGGATTGAGGATTGAGGAATGAGGATTGAGGATTGAGGATTGAGGATTGAGGATTGATGATTGAGTATTGAGGATTGAAGATTGAGGATTGAGGATTGAGGATTGAGGACTGACGATTGAGGATACAGGATTGAGGACTGAGGATTGAGGATTGAGGTTTGAGGATTGAGGATTGAGGAATGAGGATTGAGGATTGAGGATTGAGGATTGAGGATTGATGATTGAGTATTGAGGATTGAGGGTTGAAGATTGAGGATTGGGGACTGAGTGTTGAGGGTTGAGTGATGAGAAATGATGTTTGTGGATAGAGATTTGAAGATTGCTGATTGAGTATTGAGTATTGAAAACTCTGAATTGATGATATTCTATTGAGGATTGAGAATTGACAACTGATTGTTGAGGACTGAGGTCTGAAGGTTGAGGATTCAGGATTGAGGATTCAGGATTGAGGTATGAGGACAGAGGATTGAGGATTGAGGATTGAGGATTGAGGATTGAGGTTTGAGGATTGAAGATTGAGGATTGAGGATTGAGGATTGAAGATTGAATATTGATGATTGAAGATTGAGGATTGAGGATTGAGGATTGAGGATTGAAGATTGAGGATGATGGCTGAGGGTTGAGGATTGAGGTTTGAGGACTGAGGACTGAGGATTGAGGATTGAGGATTGAGAATTGAGGATTGAGGATTGAGTATTGAAGATTGAGGATTGGGTATTGAGGATTGAAGAATGAGGATTGAGGATTGAGGATTGAGGATTGAGGATTGAAGATTGAGGATAGGGTATTGAGGATTGAAGAATGATGATTGAGGATTGAGGACTGAGGATTGAGGATTGAAGAATGAGAATTGAGGATTGGGGATTGAGGATTGAGGATTGCGGTTGGAGGACTGAGGATTGAGGATTGAGGATTGAGGATTGAGAATTGAGGATTGAGGATTGAAGATTCAGGGTTGGGTATTGCGGATTGAGTATTGAGCATTGAGCATTGAAGGTTGAGGACTGGGAATTGAGGATTAAAGTTTGAGGATTAAGGATTGAAGATTGGGGATTGAGGTTCTAGGATTGGAGATTCATTATTGAGGATTGAAGATTGAGGATTGAGGATTGAGGATTGAGAATTGAGAATTGAGGATGAGGACTGAGGATTGAGGGTTGAGGGTTGAGGAATGAGGATTGAGGTTTGGGGATTGGGGATTGAGGATTAAGGATTGAGGATTGAGTATTGAAGATTGAGTATTGATGACTGAGGATTGAGGATTGAGAATTGAGTATTGAGGATTGAGGATTGAAGATTGAGGATTGGGTATTGCGAATTGAACATTGAGGATTGAGGATTGAGGATTGAGGATTGAGGATTGAAGATTGAGTATTGAGGTGTGAAGACTGACGATAGAGGGTTGCGGATTGAGGATTGAGGATTGAGGATTGAGGATTGATGATTGAGTATTGAGGATTGAAGATTGAGGATTGAGGATTGAGGATTGAGGATTGAGGATTGAAGATTGAAGATTGGGGACTGAGTGTTGAGGGTTGAGTGATGAGAATTGGTGTTCGTGGATAGAGATTTAAAGATTGCAGATTGAGTATTGAGTATTGAAAACTGTGAATGGATGATATTCTATTGAGGATTGAGAATTGACAACTGATTCTTGAGGACTGAGGTCTTAAGATTGAGGATTCAGGATTGAGGTTTCAGGATTTGGGTTTGAGGACTGAGGATTGAGGATTGAGGATTGAGGACTGAGGATTGAGGATTGAGGACTGAGGATTGAGGATGATGGCTGAGGGTTTAGGATTGAGGTTTGAGGACTGAGGACTGAGGATTGAGGGCTGAGAATTGAGGATTGAGGATTGAGTATTGAAGATTGAGGATTGGGTATTGAGGATTGAAGAATGAGGATTGAGGATTGAGGATTGAGGATTGAGGATTGAAGATTGAGTATTGAGGTTTGACGTCTGACGATTGAGGGTTGAGGATTGAGGATTGAGGATTGAGGATTGAGGATTGAGGATTGAGGATTGATGATTGAGGATTGAAGATTGAGGATTGAGGATTGAGAATTGAGGATTGAGGATTGAAGATTGAAGATTGGGGACTGAGTGTTGAGGGTTGTGTGATGAGAATTGGCGTTTGTGGATAGAGATTTAAAGATTGCAGATTGAGTATTGAGTATTTAAAGCTGTGAATTGATGATATTCTATTGAGGATTGAGAATTGACAACTGATTGTTGAGGACTGAGGTCTGAAGGTTGAGGATTCAGGATTGAGGTTTCAGGATTGAGGTTTGAGGACTGAGGATTGAGGATTGAGGATTCAGGACTGAGGATTGAGGATTGAGGATTGAAGATTGAGGATTGGGTATTGCGGATTGAACATTGAGGATTGAGGATTGTGGATTGAGGATTGAGTATTGAGGATTGAGGACTGAAGATAGAATATTAATGATTGAAGATTGAGGATTGAGGATTGAGGATTGCGGATTGAGGATTGAAGTTTGAAGATTGAGGACTGAGGATTGAGGATTAAAGATTGAGTATTGAGGATTGAAGATTGAGGATTGATGATTGAGGATTGAGTATTGAGGATTGAGGATTGAGGATTGAGGATTGAGTATTGAAGATTGAGTATTGATGACTGAGGATAGAGGATTGAGGATTGAGGATTGAGGATTGAGGATTGAGGATGTGGGCTGAGAGTTGAGGATTGAGGTCTGAGAACTGAGGGCTGAGGATAGAGGATTGAGAATTGAGGATTGAGGATTGAGGATTGAGGATTGAGGATTGAGGATTGGGTATTGAGGATTGAGGATTGAGGATTGAGGAATGAGGATTGAGGATTGAGGATTGAGGATTGAGGATTGAGTGTCGAGGATTGAGGATTGAAGACTGACGATTGAGTATTGAGGATTGAGGACTGAGGATTGAGGATTGAGGTTTGAGGATTGATGATTGAGTATTGAGGATTGAAGATTGAGGATAGAGGATTGAGGATTGAGGACTGAATATTGAATATTGATGATTGAAGATTGAGGATTGAGGATTGAGGATTGAGTGTTGTGGATTGAGGTCAAGGACTGAGGGTTCAGTATTGATGTTTGAGGTCTGAGGACTGAAGATTGAGGATTGAGAATTGAGGACTGAAGGTTGAGTATTGAGGATTGAAGATTGAGGATTGAGGATTGAGGATTGGGTAACGAGGATTGAGGTTTGAGGATTGAGGATTGAGGATTGAGAATTGAAGATTGAGTATTGAGGATTGAAGATTTAGGATTGAGGATTGAGGATTGAGGATTGAGGGTTGAGGATTTGAGGATTGAGTATTGAGGATTGAGGATTGAATATTGAGGATTGAGGATTGAGGATTAAAGATTGAGTATTGAGGATTGAAGATTGAGGATTGATGATTGGGGATTGAGGATTGAGGATTGAGGATTGGGGATTGAGGATTGAGTATTGAGGATTGAGGATTAAAAATTGAGTATTGAGGATTGAAGATTGAGGATTGACGATTGAGGATTGGGTATTGAAGATTGAAGAATGTGGATTGAGGATT
The DNA here is from genome assembly GCF_051401765.1 of Calliopsis andreniformis. Classification (NCBI taxonomy): domain Eukaryota; kingdom Metazoa; phylum Arthropoda; class Insecta; order Hymenoptera; family Andrenidae; genus Calliopsis; species Calliopsis andreniformis. The sequence goes on along the minus strand of NW_027480444.1, from coordinate 2,845,352 downwards.
GAGGATTGAGGATTGAGGAATGAAGATTGAGGGTTGAGGATTGAGGATTGAGGATTGAAGACTGAGTATTGATGATTGAATATTGAGGATTGAGGATTGAATATTGAGGATTTGGGTCTGAGTGTTGAGGGATGAGTGATGAGAATTGATGTTTGTGGATAGAGATTTGAAGATTGCAGATTGAGCATCGCGTATGGAAAACTCTGAACTGAGGATATTCTAGTGAGGATTGAGGATCGACAACTGATTGTTGAAGACTGAGGGCTGAAGATTGAGGATTCAGGATTGAGGATTCAGGATTGTGGTTTGAGGACCGAGGATTGAGGATTGAGGATTGAGGATTGAGGATTGATGATTGGGGATTGAGGATTGAGGATTGAGGATTGGGGATTGAGGATTGAGTATTGAGGATTGAGGATTAAAAATTGAGTATTGAGGATTGAAGATTGAGGATTGACGATTGAGGATTGGGTATTGAAGATTGAAGAATGTGGGTTGAGGATTGAGGATTGAGGATTGAGGAATGAAGATTGAGGGTTGAGGATTGAGGATTGAAGATTGAGGATTGCGTATTGCTGACTGAACATTGAGGATTGAGGATTGAGTGTTGAGGATTGAGGATTGACGACTGAAGATTGAATATTGATAATTGAAGATTGAGTATTGAGGATTGAGGGTTGAGGATTGAGTATTGAGGATTGAGGATTGAAGATTGAGGATTGAGGATTGAGGATTTAAGATTGAGTATTGAGAATTGAAAATTGAGAATTGAGGATTGAGGATTGAGGAACGAGGATTGAGGATTGAAGATTGAGGATTGGTTATTGAGGATTGAAGAATGAGGTCTGAGGGTTGAGGATTGAGGATTGAGGATTGCTGATTGAGGATTGAGGATTGAGGATTGAGGACTGAATATTGAATATTGATGATTGAAGATTGAGGATTGAGGATTGAGTGTTGTGGATGAGGTCAAGGACTGAGGGTTCAGTATTGATGTTTGAGGTCTGAGGATTGAGGATTGAGGATCGAGAATTGAGGACTGAAGATTGAGTATTGAGGATTGAAGATTGAGGATTGAGGATTGAGGATTGGGTATTGAGGATTGAGGATTGAGGATTGAGGATTGAGGATTGAGGATTGAGAATTGAGGATTGAGGTTTGGGGATTGAAGATTGAGGATTGGGTATTGAGGATTGAAGAATGAGGACTGAGGATTGAGGATAGAGGATTGAGGATTGAAGATTGAGTATTGAAGATTGAAGATTGAGGATTGAGTATTGAGGTTTGAGGACTGAGGTTTGAGGACTGAGGACTGAGGATTGAGGATTGAGAATTGAGGATTGAGGATTGAGGATTGAAGATTGAGGATAGGGTATTGAGGATTGAAGAATGATGATTGAGGATTGAGGACTGAGGATTGAGGATTGAAGAATGAGAATTGAGGATTGGGGATTGAGGATTGAGGATTGAGGTTGGAGGACTGAGGATTGAGGATTGAGGATTGAGGATTGAGAATTGAGGATTGAGGATTGAAGATTCAGGGTTGGGTATTGCGGATTGAGTATTGAGCATTGAGCATTGAAGGTTGAGGACTGGGGATTGAGGATTAAAGTTTGAGGATTAAGGATTGAAGATTGGGGATTGAGGTTCTAGGATTGGAGATTGATTATTGAGGATTGAAGATTGAGGATTGAGGATTGAGGATTGAGAAGTGAGAATTGAGGATGAGGACTGAGGATTGAGGGTTGAGGTTTGAGGAATGAGGATTGAGGTTTGGGGATTGGGGATTGAGGATTAAGGATTGAGGATTGAGTATTGAAGATTGAGTATTGATGACTGAGGATTGAGGATTGAGAATTGAGTATTGAGGATTGAGGATTGAAGATTGAGGATTGGTTATTGCGAATTGAACATTGAGGATTGAGGATTGAGGATTGAGGATTGAGGATTGAAGATTGGGGACTGTGTGTTGAGGGTTGAGTGATGAGAATTGGTGTTCGTGGATAGAGATTTAAAGATTGCAGATTGAGTATTGAGTATTGAAAACTGTGAATTGATGATATTCTATTGAGGATTGAGAATTGACAACTGATTCTTGAGGACTCAGGTCTGAAGATTGAGGATTCAGGATTGAGGTTTCAGGATTTGGGTTTGAGGACTGAGGATTGAGGATTGAGGATTGAGGACTGAGGATTGAGGATTGAGGACTGAGGATTGAGGATGATGGCTGAGGGTTAGGATTGAGGTTTGAGGACTGAGGACTGAGGATTGAGGGCTGAGAATTGAGGATTGAGGATTGAGTATTGAAGATTGAGGATTGGGTATTGAGGATTGAAGAATGAGGATTGAGGATTGAGGATTAAAGATTGAGTTTTGAGGTTTGACGTCTGACGATTGAGGGTTGAGGATTGAGGATTGAGGATTGAGGATTGAGGATTGAGGATTGAGGATTGATGATTGAGGATTGAAGATTGAGGATTGAGGATTGAGGATTGAGGATTGAGGATTGAAGATTGAAGATTGGGGACTGAGTGTTGAGGTTTGTGCGATGAGAATTGGTGTTTGTGGATAGAGATTTAAAGATTGCAGATTGAGTATTGAGTATTTAAAGCTGTGAATTGATGATATTCTATTGAGGATTGAGAATTGACAACTGATTGTTGAGGACTGAGGTCTGAAGGTTGAGGATTCAGGATTGAGGTTTCAGGATTGAGGTTTGAGGACTGAGGATTGAGGATTGAGGATTGAGGACTGAGGATTGAGGATTGGGGATTGAAGATTGAGGATTGGGTATTGCGGATTGAACATTGAGGATTGAGGATTGTGGATTGAGGATTGAGTATTGAGGATTGAGGACTGAAGATAGAATATTAATGATTGAAGATTGAGGATTGAGGATTGAGTGTTGTGGATTGAGGATGAGGACTGAGGGTTGAGTATTCATGTTTGAGGTCCGAGGATTGAGGATTGAGGATTGAGGATTGAGGATTGAAGATCGAATATTGATGATTGAAGATTGAGGATTGAGGGTGGAGGGTTGTGGATTGAGGACGAGGACTGAGGATTGAGTATTGATGTTTGAGGTCTGAGGATTGAGGATAGAGGATTGAGAATTGAGGATTGAGGATTGAGGATTGAAGATTGAGGATTGGTTATTGAGGATTGAAGAATGAGGACTGAGGGTTGAGGATTGAGGATTGAGGATTGAAAATTGAGTATTGAGGATTGAAGATTGAGGATTGAGAATTGAGGATTGAGGATTGAGGATTGAGGATTGCGGATTGAGGATTGAAGATTGAAGATTGACGACTGAGGATTGAGGATTAAAGATTGAGTATTGAGGATTGAAGATTGAGGATTGATGATTGAGGATTGAGGATTGAGGATTGAGGATTGAGGATTGAGGATTGAGGATTGAGTATTCAAGATTGAAGATTGATGATTGAGGAATGAGGATTGAGGATTGAGTATTGGAGATTGAGGATTGAAGATTGAGGATTGAGGATTGAGGATTAAAGATTGAGTATTGAGGATTGAAGATTGAGAATTGAGGATTGAGGATTGAGGACTGAATATTGAATATTGATGATTTAAGATTGAGGATTGAGGATTGAGTGTTGTGGATTGAGGACAAGGACTGAGGGTTCAGTATTGATGTTTGAGGTCTGATTATTGAGAATTGAGGATTGAGAATTGAGGACTGAAGATTGAGTATTGAGGATTGAAGATTGAGGATTGATGATTGAGGATTGAGTATTGAGCATTGAGGATAGAAGATTGAAGATTGAGGATTGAGGATTGAGGATTGAGGATTAAAAATTGAGTATTGAGGTTTGAAGATTGATGATTGACGATTGAGGATTGGGTATTGATGATTGAAGAATGAGGATTGAGGATTGAGGATTGAGGATTGAGGAATGAAGATTGAGGATTGAGGATTGATAATTGAGGATTGAAGATTGAGTATTGAGGATTCAAGATTGTGGATTGAGGATTGAGTTTTGAGGATTGAGGGTTGAAGATTGAGGATTGGGGACTGAGTGTTGAGGGTTGAGTGATGAGAAATGATGTTTGTGGATAGAGATTTGAAGATTGCCGATTGAGTATTGAGTATTGAAAACTCTGAATTGATGATATTCTATTGAGGATTGAGAATTGACAACTGATTGTTGAGGACTGAGGTCTGAAGGTTGAGGATTCAGGATTGAGGATTCAGGATTGAGGTTTGAGGACAGAGGATTGAGGATTGAGGATTGAGGATTGAGGATTGAGGATTGAGGATTGAAGATTGAGGATTGAGGATTGAGGATTGAAGATTGAATATTGATGATTGAAGATTGAGGATTGAGGATTGAGGATTGAGGATTGAGGATGATGGCTGAGGGTTGAGGATTGAGGTTTGAGGACTGAGGACTGAGGATTAAGGATTGAGAATTGAGGATTGAGGATTGAGTATTGAAGATTGAGGATTGGGTATTGAGGATTGAAGAATGAGGATTGAGGATTGAGGATTGAGGATTGAGGATTGAAGATTGAGTATTGAGGTGTGAAGACTGACGATTGAGGGTTGAGGATTGAGGATTGAGGATTGAGGATTGAGGATTGATGATTGAGTATTGAGGATTGAAGATTGAGGATTGAGGATTGAGGATTGAGGATTGAGGATTGAAGATTGAAGATTGGGGACTGAGTGTTGAGGGTTGAGTGATGAGAATTGGTGTTCGTGGATAGAGATTTAAAGATTGCAGATTGAGTATTGAGTATTGAAAACTGGGAATGGATGATATTCTATTGAGGATTGAGAATTGACAACTGATTCTTGAGGACTGAGGTCTTAAGATTGAGGATTCAGGATTGAGGTTTCAGGATTTGGGTTTGAGGACTGAGGATTGAGGATTGAGGATTGAGGACTGAGGATTGAGGATTGAGGACTGAGGATTGAGGATGATGGCTGAGGGTTTAGGATTGAGGTTTGAGGACTGAGGACTGAGGATTGAGGGCTGAGAATTGAGGATTGAGGATTGAGTATTGAAGATTGAGGATTGGGTATTGAGGATTGAAGAATGAGGATTGAGGATTGAGGATTGAGGATTGAGGATTGAAGATTGAGTATTGTGGTTTGACGTCTGACGATTGAGGGTTGAGGATTGAGGATTGAGGACTGAGGATTGAGGATTGAGGATTGAGGATTGATGATTGATGATTGAGGATTGAAGATTGAGGATTGAGGATTGAGGATTGAGGATTGAGGATTGAAGATTGAAGATTGGGGACTGAGTGTTGAGGGTTGTGTGATGAGAATTGGCGTTTGTGGATAGAGATTTAAAGATTGCAGATTGAGTATTGAGTATTTAAAGCTGTGAATTGATGATATTCTATTGAGGATTGAGAATTGACAACTGATTGTTGAGGACTGAGGTCTGAAGGTTGAGGATTCAGGATTGAGGTTTCAGGATTGAGGTTTGAGGACTGCGGATTGAGGATTGAGGATTCAGGACTGAGGATTGAGGATTGAGGATTGAAGATTGAGGATTGGGTATTGCGGATTGAACATTGAGGATTGAGGATTGTGGATTGAGGATTGAGTATTGAGGATTGAGGACTGAAGATAGAATATTAATGATTGAAGATTGAGGATTGAGGATTGAGTGTTGTGGATTGAGGACGAGGACTGAGGGTTGAGTATTCATGTTTGAGGTCCGAGGATTGAGGATTGAGGATTGAGGATTGCGGATTGAAGATCGAATATTGATGATTGAAGATTGAGGATTGAGTGTGGAGGGTTGTGGATTGAGGACGAGGACTGAGGATTGAGTATTGATGTTTGAGGTCTGAGGATTGAGGATAGAGGATTGAGAATTGAGGATTGAGGATTGAGGATTGAAGATTGAGGATTGGTTATTGAGGATTGAAGAATGAGGACTGATGGTTGAGGATTGAGGATTGTAGATTGAAGATTGAGTATTGAGGATCGAAGATTGAGGATTGAGAATTGAGGATTGAGGATTGAGGATTGAGGATTGCGGATTGAGGATTGAAGATTGAAGATTGAGGACTGAGGATTGAGGATTAAAGATTGAGTATTGAGGATTGAAGATTGAGGATCGATGATTGAGGATTGAGGATTGAGGATTGAGGATTGAGGAATGAGGATTGAGGATTGAGGATTGAGGATTGAGGATTGAGTGTCGAGGATTGAGGATTGAAGACTGACGATTGAGTATTAAGGATTGAGGACTGAGGATTGAGGATTGAGGTTTGAGGATTGATGATTGAGTATTGAGGATTGAAGATTGAGGATAGAGGATTGAGGATTGAGGACTGAATATTGAATATTGATGATTGAAGATTGAGGATTGAGGATTGAGGATTGAGTGTTGTGGATTGAGGTCAAGGGCTGAGGGTTCAGTATTGATGTTTGAGGTCTGAGGATTGAGGATTGAGGATTGAGAATTGAGGACTGAAGGTTGAGTATTGAGGATTGAAGATTGAGGATTGAGGATTGAGGATTGGGTATTGAGGATTGAGGTTTGAGGATTAAAGATTGAGTATTGAGGATTGAAGATTGAGGATTGATGATTGGGGATTGAGGATTGAGGATTGAGGATTGGGGATTGAGGATTGAGTATTGAGGATTGAGGATTAAAGATTGAGTATTGAGGATTGAAGATTGAGGATTGACGATTGAGGATTGGGTATTGAAGATTGAAGAATGTGGATTGAGGATTGAGGATTGAGGATTGAGGAATGAAGATTGAGGGTTGAGGATTGAGGATTGAGGATTGAAGACTGAGTATTGATGATTGAATATTGAGGATTGAGGATTGAGGGTTGAGGATTGAGGATTGAATATTGAGGATTTGGGTCTGAGTGTTGAGGGATGAGTGATGAGAATTGATGTTTGTGGATAGAGATTTGAAGATTGCAGATTGAGCGTCGCGTATGGAAAACTCTGAACTGAGGATATTCTAGTGAGGATTGAGGATCGACAACTGATTGTTGAAGACTGAGGGCTGAAGATTGAGGATTCAGGATTGAGGATTCAGGATTGTGGTTTGAGGACCGAGGATTGAGGATTGAGGATTGAGGATTGAGGATTGAGGATTGAGGATTGAGGATTGGTGATTGAGGATTGAGGATTGAAGATTGAGGATTGCGTATTGCTGACTGAACATTGAGGATTGAGGATTGAGTGTTGAGGATTGAGGATTGACGACTGAAGATTGAATATTGATAATTGAAGATTGAGTATTGAGGATTGAGGGTTGTGGATTGAGGACGAGGACTGAGGGTTGAGTATTGATGTTTGAGGTCTGAGGATTGAGGAATGAGGATTGAGGGTTGAGGATTGAGTATTGAGGATTGAGGATTGAAGATTGAGGATTGAGGATTGAGGATTTAAGATTGAGTATTGAGAATTGAAAATTGAGAATTAAGGATTGAGGATTGAGGAATGAGGATTGAGGATTGAAGATTGAGGATTGGTTATTGAGGATTGAAGAATGAGGTCTGAGGGTTGAGGATTGAGGATTGAGGATTGAAGATTGAGTATTGAGGATTGAAGATTGAGGTTTGAGGATTGAGGATTGAGGATTGAGGATTGAGGATTGCGGATTGAGGATTGAAGATTGAAGATTGAGGATTGAGGATTGAGGATTAAAGATTGAGTATTGAGGATTGAAGATTGAGGATTGATGATTGAGGATTGAGGATTGAGGATTGAGGATTGAGGATTGAGGATTGAGTATTGAAGATTGAGGATTGATGATTGAGGATTGAGGATTGAGGATTGACTATTGGGGATTGAGGATTGAAGATTGAGGATTGAGGATTGAGGATTAAAGATTGAGTATTGAGGATTAAAGATTGAGAATTGAGGATTGAGGATTGAGGATTGAGGATTGAGGACTGAATATTGAATATTGATGATTGAAGATTGAGGATTGAGGATTGAGTGTTGTGGATTGAGGTCAAGGACTGAGGGTTCAGTATTGATGTTTGAGGTCTGAGGATTGAGGATTGAGGATTGAGAATTGAGGACTGAAGATTGAGTATTGAGGATTGAAGATTGAGGATTGAGGACTGAGGGTTGGGTATTGAGGATTGAGGATTGAGGATTGAGGATTTAGAATTGAGGATTGAGGTTTGAGGATTGAAGGTTGAGGATTCGGTATTGAGGATTGAAGAATGAGGACTGAGGATTGAGGATAGAGGATTGAGGATTGAGGATTGAAGATTGAGGATTGAGGATTGAGGATTAAAGATTGAGTATTGAGGATTGAAGATTGAGGATTGATGATTGCAGATTGAGTATTGAGTATTCAAAACTGTGAATTGTGGATATTCTATTGAGGATTGATGATTGTCACCTTATTGTTCAGGACTGTGGGCTGGAGATTGAGGATTCAGGATTGAGGATTCAGAATTGAGGTTTGAGGACTGAGGATTGAGGATTGAGGAATGAAGATTGAGTATTGAGTATTGGAGATTGAGGATTGAGGATTGAGGATTGAGGATTGAGGATTGAGGATGAGGGCTGAGGGTTGAGGACTGAGGATTGAGGATTGAGGGTTGGAGATTGAGGATTGAGGATTGAGGATTGCAGATTGAGGATTGGGTATTGCGGATTGAACATTGAGGATTGAGGATTGAGGATTGAGGATTGAGGATTGAGGATTGAGGACTGAATATTGAATATTGATGATTGAAGATTGAGGATTGAGGATTGAGTGTTGTGGATTGAGGTCAAGGACTGAGGGTTCAGTATTGATGTTTGAGGACTGAGGATTGAGGATTGAGGATCGAGAATTGAGGACTGAAGATTGAGTATTGAGGATTGAAGATTGAGGATTGAGGATTGAGGATTGGGTATTGAGGATTGAGGATTGAGGATTGAGGATTGAGGATTGAGGATTGAGAATTGAGGATTGAGGTTTGGGGATTGAAGATTGAGGATTGGGTATTGAGGATTGAAGAATGAGGACTGAGGATTGAGGATAGAGGATTGAGGATTGAAGATTGAGTATTGAAGATTGAAGATTTAGGATTGAGGATTGATGATTGAGGATTGAGGATTGAGGATTGAGGATTGAGGATTGAGGATTGAGGATTGAGTATTGAAGATTGAGTATTGATGACTGAGGATAGAGGATTGAGGATTGAGGATTGAGGATTGAGGATTGAGGATGAGGGCTGAGAGTTGAGGATTGAGGTCTGAGAACTGAGGGCTGAGGATAGAGGATTGAGAATTGATGATTGAGGATTGAGGATTGAAGATTGAGGATTGGGTATTGAGGATTGAAGAATGATGATTGAGGGTTGAGGATTGAGGATTGAGGGTTGAAGACTGAGTATTGAGGATTGAAGACTGACGATTGAGGATTGAGGATTGAGGACTGAGGATTGAGGATTGAGGATTGAGGATTGAGGATTGAGGATTGAGGATTGAGGATTGAGGATTGAAGATTCAGTATTGAAGATTGAAGATTGAAAATTGAGGATTGAGGATTGAACATTGAGGACTGAGTGTTCAGGGCTGAGTGGTGAGAATTGATGTTTGTGGATAGAGATTTGAAGATTGCAGGTTGAGTATTGAGTATTGAAAACTGTGAATTGAGGATATTCTATTGTGGATTGAGGAGTGACAACTGATTGTTGAGGACTGAGGGCTGAAGATTGAGGATTCAGGATTGAGGATCCAGAATTGAGGTTTGAGGACTGAGGATTGAGGATTGACGATTGAGTATTGAGGATTGAAGATTGAGGATTGAGGATTGAGGAATGAGGATTGAGGATTGAGGATTGAGGATTGAGGATTGATGATTGAGTATTGAGGATTGAAGATTGAGGATTGAAGATTTAGGATTGAGGATTGAGGATTGAGGATTGAGGATTGAGGATTGAGGACCGAGGATTGAGGATTGAGGATTGAGGATTGAGGATTGAGGATTGAGGATTGAGGATTGAAGATTGAGGATTGGGTATTGAGGATTGAACATTGAGGATTGAACATTGAAGTTTGAGGATTGAGGATTGAAGATTGAGTATTGAGGATTGAAGATTAAGGATTGAGGATTGAGGATTGAGGATTGGGGATGAGGGCTGAGGGTTGAGGATTGAGGTTTAAGGACTGAGGTCTGAGGATTGAGGATTGAGAATTGAGGATTGGGGATTGAGGATTGAAGATTGAGGATTGGGTATTGAGGATTGAAGGATGAGGATTGAGGATTGAGGATTGAGGATTGAGGATTGAAGATTGAGTATTGATGTTTGAGGTCTGAGGATTGAGGATTGAGGATTGAGGGTTGAGGATCGAGTATTGAGGATTGAGGATTGAAGATTGAGGATTGAGGATTGAGGATTTAAGATTGAGTATTGAGAATTGAAAATTGAGAATTGCGGATTGGGGATTGAGGACTGAGGATTGAGGATTGAAGATTGAGGATTGGTTATTGAGGATTGAAGAATGAGGTCTGAGGGTTGAGGATTGAGGATTGAGGATTGAAGATTGAGTATTGAGGATTGAAGATTGAGGATTGAGGATTGAGGATTGAGGATTGAGGATTGAGGATTGCGGATTGAGGATTGAAGATTGAAGATTGAGGATTGAGTATTGAGGATTAAAGATTGAGTATTGAGGATTGAAGATTGAGGATTGATGATTGAGGATTGAGGATTGAGGATTGAGGATTGAGGATTGAAGATTGAGTACTGAGGATTGAAGATTAAGATTGAGGATTGAGGATTGAGGATTGAGGATTGAGGATTGAGGATTGAAGATTGAGGATTGAGGAGTGAGTATTGAAGATTGAGGATTTGGGACTGACGATTGAAGATTGAGGATTGAGGATTGAGGATTGAGGATTGAGGATTGAGGATTGAGGATTGAAGATTGAGGATTGGGTATTGAGGATTGAAGAATGAGGATTGAGGATTGAGGATTGAGGATTGAGTATTGAAGATTGAGTATTCAGGATTGAAGATTGACGATTGAGGATAGAGGATTGAAGATTGAGGATTCGGTATTGAGGATTGAAGAATGAGGATTGAGGAGTGAGGACTGAGGATTGAGGATTGCAGATTGAGTATTGAGGATTGAAGATTGAGGACTGAGGATTGAGGATTGAGGATTGACGATTGAGGATTGAGGATTGAGGATTGAGGATTGAGGATTGAAGGTTGAGGATTCCGTATTGAGGATAGAACATTGAGGATTGAGGATTGAGTATTGAGGATTGAGGATTGTGGGTTGAAGGTTGAATATTGATGATTGAAGATTGAGGATGGAGGATTGAGCGTTGTGGATTGAGGACGAGGACTGAGGGTTGAGTATTGATGTTTGAGGTCTGAGGATTGAGGAATGAGGATTGAGAATTGAGGGTTGAGGATTGAGGATTGAAGAATGATGATTGAGGAGTGAGGACTGAGGATTGATGATTGCAGATTGAGTATTGAGGATTGAAGATTGAGGACTGAGGATTGAGGATTGAGGATTGACGATTGAGGATTGAGGATTGAGGATTGAGGATTGAGGATTGAAGGCTGAGGATTCCGTATTGAGGATAGAACATTGAGGATTGAGGATTGAGTATTGAGGATTGAGGATTGAGGGTTGAAGATTGAATATTGATGATTGAAGATTGAGGATGGAGGATTGAGCGTTGTGGATTGAGGACGAGGACTGAGGGTTGAGTAGTGATGTTTGAGGTCTGAGGATTGAGGAATGAGGATTGAGAATTGAGGGTTGAGGATTGAGGATTGAAGATTGAGGATTGGGTGTTGAGGATTGAAGAATGAGGATTGAGTATTGAGTATTGAGGATTGAGTGTTGACGATTGAGTATTGAGGATTGAAGGTTGACGACTGAGGATTGAGAATTGAGGATTGAGGATTGAGGATTGAGGATTGAGGATTGAAGATTGCGTACTGAGGATTGAAGATTAAGATTGAGGATTGAGGATTGAGGATTGAGGATTGAGGATTGAGGATTGAAGGTTGAGGATTGCGTATTGAGGCTAGAACATTGAGGATTGAGGATTGAGTATTGAGGATTGTGGATTGAGGATTGAAGATTGAATATTGATGATTGAAGATTGAGGATCGAGGATTGAGTGTTGTGGATTGAGGACGAGGACTGAGGGTAGAGCATTGATGTTTGAGGTCTGAGGATTGAGGATTGAGAATTGAGGATTGAGGATTGAGGATTGAAGACTGAGGATTGGGTGTTGAGGATTGAAGAATGAGGATTGAGGATTGAGGATTGAGGATTGAGGATTGAAGATTGAATATTGATGATTGAAGATTGAGGATCGAGGATTGAGCGTTGTGGATTGAGGACGAGGACTGAGGGTTGAGTATTGATGTTTGAGGTCTGAGGATTGAGGATTGAGGATTGAGAATTGGGGATCGAGGATTGAGGATTGAAGATTGAGGATTGGGTATTGAGGATTGAAGAATGAGGATTGAGGATTGAGGACTGAGGATTGAGGATTGAAGATTGAGTATTGAGGATTGAAGATTGAGGATTGAGGGTTGAGGATTGAGGATTGAGGATTGAGGATTGCGGATAGAAGATTGAGGATTGGGTATTGCGGTTTGAACATTGAGGATTGAGGACGAGGACTGAGGGTTGAGTATTGATGTTTGAGGTCTGAGGATTGAGGAATGAGGATTGAGAATTGAGGATTGAAGATTGAGGATTGAGGAGTGAGTATTGAAGATTGAGGATTTGGGACTGAGGATTGAAGATTGAGGATTGAGGATTGAGGATTGAGGATTGAGGATTGAGGATTAAAGGATTGAAGATTGAGGATTGGGTATTGAGGATTGAAGAATGAGGATTGTGGATTGGGGATTGAGGATTGAGTATTGAAGATAGAGTATCCAGGATTGAAGGTTGACGATTGAGGATTGAGGATTGAGGATTGAGGATTGAGGATTGATGATTGAGGATTGAAGATTGAGGATTGAAGATTGAGGATTCGGTATTGAGGATTGAAGAATGAGGATTGAGGAGTGAGGACTGAGGATTGAGGATTGCAGATTGAGTATTGAGGATTTAAGGTTGAGGACTGAGGATTGAGGATTGAGGCTTGACGATTGAGGATTGAGGATTGAGGATTGAGGATTGAGGATTGAGGATTGAAGGTTGAGGTTTGCGTATTGAGGATAGAACATTGAGGATTGAGGACTGAGTATTGAGGATTGAGGATTGAGGATTGAAGTTTGAATATGGATGATTGAAGATTGATGATCGAGGATTGAGCGTTGTGGAATGAGGACGAGGACTGAGGGTTGAGTATTGATGTTTGAGGTCTGAGTATTGAGGAATGAGGATTGAGAATTGAGGGTTGAGGATTGAGGATTGAAGATTGAGGATTGGGTGTTGAGGATTGAAGAATGAGGATTGAGGATTGAGGATTGAGGATTGATGATTGGAGATTGAGTATTGAGGATTGAAGATTGAGGATTGAGGATTGAGGATTGAGGATTGAGGATTGAGGATTGAGGATTGCGGATAGAAGATTGAGGATTGGGTATTGCGGATTGAACATTGAGGATTGAGGATTGAGTATTGAGGATTGAGGATTGAGGATTGAGAATTGAGGATTGAGGATTGAGGATTGAAGATTGAGGATTGGGTATTGAGGATTGAAGAATGGGGATTGAGGATTGAGGATTGAGGATTGAGGATTGAGGATTGAAGACTGAGTATTGAGGATTGAAGATTGAGGATTGAGGAGTGAGTATTGAAGATTGAGGATTTGGGACTGACGATTGAAGATTGAGGATTGAGGATTCAGGATTGAGGATTGAGGATTGAGGATTGAGGATTGAAGATTGAGGATTGGGTATTGAGGATTGAAGAATGAGGATTGAGGATTGAGGATTGAGGATTGAGTATTGAAGATTGAGTATTCAGGATTGAAGATTGACGATTGAGGATAGAGGATTGAAGATTGAGGATTCGGTATTGAGGATTGAAGAATGAGGATTGAGGAGTGAGGACTGAGGATTGAGGATTGCAGATTGAGTATTGAGGATTGGAGATTGAGGACTGAGGATTGAGGATTGAGGATTGACGATTGAGGATTGAGGATTGAGGATTGAGGATTGAGGATTGAAGTTTGAGGATTCCGTATTGAGGATAGAACATTGAGGATTGAGGATTGAGTATTGAGGATTGAGGATTGAGGGTTGAAGATTGAATATTGATGATTGAAGATTGAGGATGGAGGATTGAGCGTTGTGGATTGAGGACGAGCACTGAGGGTTGAGTATTGATGTTTGAGGTCTGAGGATTGAGGAATGAGGATTGAGAATTGAGGGTTGAGGATTGAGGATTGAAGAATGAGGATTGAGGAGTGAGGACTGAGGATTGAGGATTGCAGATTGAGTATTGAGGATTGAAGATTGAGGACTGAGGATTGAGGATTGAGGATTGACGATTGAGGATTGAGGATTGAGGATTGAGGATTGAAGGCTGAGGATTCCGTATTGAGGATAGAACATTGAGGATTGAGGATTGAGTATTGAGGATTGAGGATTGAGGGTTGAAGATTGAATATTGATGATTGAAGATTGAGGATCGAGGATTGAGCGTTGTGGATTGAGGACGAGGACTGAGGGTTGAGTATTGATGTTTGAGGTCTGAGGATTGAGGAATGAGGATTGAGAATTGAGGGTTGAGGATTGAGGATTGAAGATTGAGGATTGGTTGTTGAGGATTGAAGAATGAGGATTGAGTATTGAGTATTGAGGATTGAGTGTTGACGACTGAGTATTGAGGATTGAAGATTGACGATTGACGATTGAGGATTGAGGATTGAGGATTGAGGATTGAGGATTGAGGATTGAAGATTGCGTACTGAGGATTGAAGATTAAGATTGAGGATTGAGGATTGAGGATTGAGGATTGAGGATTGAAGATTGCGTACTGAGGATTGAAGATTAAGATTGAGGATTGAGGATTGAGGATTGAGGATTGAGTATTGAGGATTGAGGATTGAAGACTGAGGATTGGGTGTTGAGGATTGAAGAATGAGGATTGAGGATTGAGGATTGAGGATTGAGGATTGAAGATTGAATATTGATGATTGAAGATTGAGGATCGAGGATTGAGCGTTGTGGATTGAGGACGAGGACTGAGGGTTGAGTATTGATGTTTGAGGTCTGAGGATTGAGGATTGAGGATTGAGAATTGGGGATTGAGGATTGAGGATTGAAGATTGAGGATTGGGTATTGAGGATTGAAGAATGAGGATGGAGTATTGAGTATTGAGGATTGAGTGTTGACGATTGAGTATTGAGGATTGAAGATTGACGGTTGAGGATTGAGGATTGAGGATTGAGGATTGAGGATTGAAGATTGCGTACTGAGGATTGAAGATTAAGATTGAGGATTGAGGATTGAGGATTGAGGATTGAGGATTGAGGATTGAAGATTGAGGATTGCGTATTGAGGATAGAACATTGAGGATTGAGGATTGATGATTGAGTATTGAGGATTGAAGATTGAGGATTGAGGATTGAGGATTGAGGATTGAGGATTGAAGATTGAGTACTGAGGATTGAAGATTAAGGTTGAGGATTGAGGATTGAGGACTGAGAATTGAGGATTGAGGATTGAAGA
The DNA here is from genome assembly GCF_051401765.1 of Calliopsis andreniformis. Taxonomy (NCBI): domain Eukaryota; kingdom Metazoa; phylum Arthropoda; class Insecta; order Hymenoptera; family Andrenidae; genus Calliopsis; species Calliopsis andreniformis. The sequence goes on along the minus strand of NW_027480444.1, from coordinate 2,829,721 downwards.
TTGAGTATTGAGGATTGAAGACTGAGGATAGAGGATTGAGGATTGAGGATTGAGGATTGAAAATTGAGTACTGAGGATTGAAGATTAAGATTGAGGATTGAGGATTGAGGACTGAGGATTGAGGACTGAGGATTGAGGATTCAGGATTGAAGGTTCAGTATTGAGGATTGAAGATTGAGAATTGAGGATTGAGGATTGAACATTGAGGACTGAGTGTTGAGGATTGAAGATTGAGGATCGCGTATTGAGGATAGAACATTGAGGATTGAGGATTGGGTATTGAGGATTGAGGATTGAGGATTGAAGATTGAATATTGATTATTGAAGATTGAGGATCGAGGATTGAGCGTTGTGGATTGAGGACGAGGACTGAGGGTTGAGTATTGATGTTTGAGGTCTGAGGATTGAGGAATGAGGATTGAGAATTGAGGGTTGAGGATTGAGGATTGGAGATTGAGGATTGGGTGTTGAGGATTGAAGAATGAGGATTGAGGATTGAGGATTGAGGATTGAGGATTGAGGATTGAGGATTGAGGATTGAGGATAGAGGATTGAAGATTGGGTATTGAGGATTGAAGATTGAGGATTGAGGATTGAGGATTGAGGATTGAGGATTGAAGATTGAGTACTGAGGATTGAAGATTAAGATTGAGGATTGAGGATTGAGGATTGAGGATTGAGGATTGAGGATTGAAGATTGAGTATTGAGGATTGAAGATTGAGGATTGAGGATTGAGGATTGAGGATTGAGGATTGAGGATTGAGGATTGAGGATTGAGGATTGAGGATTGAGGATTGAAGACTGAGTATTGAGGATTCAAGATTGAGGATTCGGTATTGAGGATTGAAGAATGAGGATTGAGGATTGAGGATTGAGGATTGAGGATTGAAGATTGAGTATTGAGGATTGAAGATTGACGATTGAGGATTGAGGATTGAGGATTGAGGATTGAGGATTGAGGATTGAGGATTGAGGATTGAGGATTGAGGAATGAAGATTGAGGATTGGGTATTGAGGATTGAAGAATGAGGATTGAGCATTGAGGATTGGGGATTGAGGATTGAGGATTGAGGATTGAGGGTTGAAGATTGAGGATTGGGTATTGAGGATTGAATAATGAGGATTGAGGATTGAGGACTGAGGATTGAGGACTGAGGATTGAGTATTGAGGATTGAGGATTGAGGATTGAAGATTGAATATTGATGATAGAGGATTGAGGACTGAGGATTGAGGATTGAAGACTGAGTGTTGAGGGTTGAGTGATGATAATTGATGTTTGTGGATAGACATTTGAAGATTGCAGATTGAGTATTGAGTATTGAAAACTGTGAATTGATGATATTCTCTTGAGGATTGAGGATTGACAACTGATTGTTGAGGACTGAGGGCTGAAGGTTGAGGATTCAGGATTGAGGATTCAGGATTGTGGTTTGAGGTCCGAGGATTGAGGATTGAGGATTGAGGATTGAGAATTGAAGATTGAGAATTGAGTATTGGGGGTTGTGGATTGAGGACGAGGACTGACGGTTGAGTAATGATGTTTGAGGTCTGAGGATTGAGGATTGAGGATTGAGAATTGAGGATTGAGGATTGAATATTGAGGATTGGGTATTGAGGATTGAAGAACGAGGATTGAGTATTGAGTATTGAGGATTGAGGATTGAAGATTGAGTATTGAGGATTGAAGATTGACGATTGAGGTTTGAGGATTGAGGATTGAGGATTGAGGATTGAGGATTGAGGATTGAGAATTGATGATTGAGTATTGAGGATTGAATATTGAGGATTGAGGATTGAGGATTGAGGTTTGAGGATTGAAGATTGAGTACTGAGGATTGAAGATTAAGATTGAGGATTGAGGATTGAGGATTGAGGATTGAGGATTGAGGATTGAAGATTGAGTATTGAGGATTGAAGATTGAGGATAGAGGATTGAGGATTGAGGATTGAGGATTGAAGATTGAGTACTGAGGATTGAAGATTAAGATTGAGGATTGAGGATTGAGGACTGAGGATTGAGGATTGTGGATTGAAAGTTCAGTATTGAGGATTGAAGATTGAGAATTGAGGATTGAGGATTGAACATTGAGGACTGAGTGTTGAGGATTGAAGATTGAGGATCGCGTATTGAGGATAGAACATTGAGGATTGAGGATTGAGTATTGAGGATTGAGGATTGAGGATTGAAGATTGAATATTGATGATTGAAGATTGAGGATCGAGGATTGAGCGTTGTGGATTGAGGACGAGGACTGAGGGTTGAGTATTGATGTTTGAGGTCTGAAGATTGAGGAATGAGGATTGAGAATTGAGGGTTGAGGATTGAGGATTGGAGATTGAGGATTGGGTGTTGAGGATAGAACATTGAGGATTGAGGATTGATGATTGAGTATTGAGGATTGAAGATTGAGGATTGAGGATTGAGGATTGAGGATTGAAGATTGAGGATTGAGGATTGAGGATTGAGGATTGAGGATTGAGGATTGAGGATTGCGGATAGAGGATTGAAGATTGAAGATTGAGGATTGAGTATTGAGGATTAAAGATTGAGTATTGAGGATTGAAGATTGAGGATTGATGATTGAGGATTGAGGATTGAGGATTGAGGATTGAGGTTTGAAGATTGAGTACTGAGGATTGAAGATTAAGATTGAGGATTGAGGATTGAGGATTGAGGATTGAGGATTGAGGATTGAAGATTGAGGATTGAGGAGTGAGTATTGAAGATTGAGGATTTGGGCCTGACGATTGAAGATTGAGGATTGAGGATTGACGATTGAGGATTGAGGATTGAGGATTGAGGATTGAAGATTGAGGATTGGGTATTGAGGATTGAAGAATGAGGATTGAGGATTGAGGATTGAGGATTGAGTATTGAAGATTGAGTATTCAGGATTGAAGATTGACGATTGAGGATAGAGGATTGAAGATTGAGGATTCGGTATTGAGGATTGAAGAATGAGGATTGAGGAGTGAGCACTGAGGATTGAGGATTGCAGATTGAGTATTGAGGATTGAAGATTGAGGACTGAGGATTGAGGATTGAGGATTGACGATTGAGGATTGAGGATTGAGGATTGAGGATTGAGGATTGAAGGTTGAGGATTCCGTATTGAGGATAGAACATTGAGGATTGAGGATTGAGTATTGAGGATTGAGGATTATGGGTTGAAGGTTGAATATTGATGATTGAAGATTGAGGATGGAGGATTGAGCGTTGTGGATTGAGGACGAGGACTGAGGGTTGAGTATTGATGTTTGAGGTCTGAGGATTGAGGAATGAGGATTGAGAATTGAGGGTTGAGGATTGAGGATTGAAGAATGATGATTGAGGAGTGAGGACTGAGGATTGATGATTGCAGATTGAGTATTGAGGATTGAAGATTGAGGACTGAGGATTGAGGATTGAGGATTGACGATTGAGGATTGAGGATTGAGGATTGAGGATTGAGGATTGAAGGCTGAGGATTCCGTATTGAGGATAGAACATTGAGGATTGAGGATTGAGTATTGAGGATTGAGGATTGAGGGTTGAAGATTGAATATTCATGATTGAAGATTGAGGATGGAGGATTGAGCGTTGTGGATTGAGGACGAGGACTGAGGGTTGAGTATTGATGTTTGAGGTCTGAGGATTGAGGAATGAGGATTGAGAATTGAGGGTTGAGGATTGAGGATTGAAGATTGAGGATTGGGTGTTGAGGATTGAAGAATGAGGATTGAGTATTGAGTATTGAGGATTGAGTGTTGACGATTGAGTATTGAGGATTGAAGATTGACGACTGAGGATTGAGGATTGAGGATTGAGGATTGAGGATTGAGGATTGAAGATTGCGTACTGAGGATTGAAGATTAAGATTGAGGATTGAGGATTGAGGATTGAGGATTGAGGATTGAGGATTGAAGGTTGAGGATTGCGTATTGAGGATAGAACATTGAGGATTGAGGATTGAGTATTGAGGATTGTGGATTGAGGATTGAAGATTGAATATTGATGATTGAAGATTGAGGATCGAGGATTGAGTGTTGTGGATTGAGGACGAGGACTGAGGGTAGAGCATTGATGTTTGAGGTCTGAGGATTGAGGATTGAGGATTGAGAATTGAGGATTGAGGATTGAGGATTGAAGACTGAGGATTGGGTGTTGAGGATTGAAGAATGAGGATTGAGGATTGAGGATTGAGGATTGAGGATTGAAGATTGAATATTGATGATTGAAGATTGAGGATCGAGGATTGAGCGTTGTGGATTGAGGACGAGGACTGAGGGTTGAGTATTGATGTTTGAGGTCTGAGGATTGAGGATTGAGGATTGAGAATTGGGGATTGAGGATTGAGGATTGAAGATTGAGGATTGGGTATCGAGGATTGAAGAATGAGGATTGAGGATTGAGGACTGAGGATTGAGGATTGAAGATTGAGTATTGAGGATTGAAGATTGAGGATTGAGGATTGAGGATTGAGGATTGAGGATTGAGGATTGCGGATAGAAGATTGAGGATTGGGTATTGCGGTTTGAACATTGAGGATTGAGGATTGAGGATTGAGGATTGAGAATTGAGGATTGAGGATTGAGGATTGAAGATTGAGGATTGGGTATAGAGGATTGAAGAATGGGGATTGAGGATTGAGGATTGAGGATTGAGGATTGAGGATTGAAGACTGAGTATTGAGGATTGAAGATTGAGGATTGAGGAGTGAGTATTGAAGATTGAGGATTTGGGACTGAGGATTGAAGATTGAGGATTGAGGATTGAGGATTGAGGATTGAGGATTGAGGATTGAGGATTGAAGATTGAGGATTGGGTATTGAGGATTGAAGAATGAGGATTGAGGATTGAGGATTGAGGATTGAGTATTGAAGATTGAGTATTCAGGATTGAAGATTGACGATTGAGGATAGAGGATTGATGATTGAGGATTCGGTATTGAGGATTGAAGAATGAGGATTGAGGAGTGAGGACTGAGGATTGAGGATTGCAGATTGAGTATTGAGGATTGAAGATTGAGGACTGAGGATTGAGGATTGAGGATTGACGATTGAGGATTGAGGATTGAGGATTGAGGATTGAGGATTGAAGGTTGAGGATTCCGTATTGAGGATAGAACATTGAGGATTGAGGATTGAGTATTGAGGATTGAGGATTGAGGATTGAAGATTGACTATTGATGATTGAAGATTGAGGATGGAGGATTGAGCGTTGTGGATTGAGGACGAGGACTGAGGGTTGAGTATTGATGTTTGAGGTCTGAGGATTGAGGAATGAGGATTGAGAATTGAGGGTTGAGGACTGAGGATTGAAGATTGAGGATTGGGTGTTGAGGATTGAAGAATGAGGATTGAGTATTGAGTATTGAGGATTGAGTGTTGACGATTGAGTATTGAGGATTGAAGATTGACGGTTGAGGATTGAGGATTGAGGATTGAGGATTGAGGATTGAGGATTGAGGATTGAGGATTGAGAATTGAGGATTGAGGGTTGAGGAATGAAGATTGAGGATTGGGTATTGAGGACTGAAGAATGAGGATTGAGGATTGAGGATTGAGGATTGAGGATTGAGGATTGAAGACTGAATATTGAGGATTGAAGATTGAGGATTGAGGAGTGAGTATTGAAGATTGAGGATTTGGGACTGAGGATTGAAGATTGAGGATTGAGGATTGAGGATTGAGGATTGAGGATTGAGGATTAAAGGATTGAAGATTGAGGATTGGGTATTGAGGATTGAAGAATGAGGATTGAGGATTGGGGATTGAGGATTGAGTATTGAAGATAGAGTATTCAGGATAGAAGATTGACGATTGAGGATTGAGGATTGAGGATTGAGGATTGAGGATTGAGGATTGATGATTGAGGATTGAAGATTGAGGATTGAAGATTGAGGATTCGGTATTGAGGATTGAAGAATGAGGATTGAGGAGTGAGGACTGAGGATTGAGGATTGCAGATTGAGTATTGAGGATTTAAGGTTGAGGACTGAGGATTGAGGATTGAGGCTTGACGATTGAGGATTGAGGATTGAGGATTGAGGATTGAGGATTGAAGGTTGAGGTTTGCGTATTGAGGATAGAACATTGAGGATTGAGGACTGAGTATTGAGGATTGAGGATTGAGGATTGAAGATTGAATATGGATGATTGAAGATTGATGATCGAGGATTGAGCGTTGTGGAATGAGGACGAGGACTGAGGGTTGAGTATTGATGTTTGAGGTCTGAGTATTGAGGAATGAGGATTGAGAATTGAGGGTTGAGGATTGAGGATTGAAGATTGAGGATTGGGTGTTGAGGATTGAAGAATGAGGATTGAGGATTGAGGATTGAGGATTGATGATTGGAGATTGAGTATTGAGGATTGAAGATTGAGGATTGAGGATTGAGGATTGAGGATTGAGGATTGAGGATTGAGGATTGCGGATAGAAGATTGAGGATTGGGTATTGCGGATTGAACATTGAGGATTGAGGATTGAGTATTGAGGATTGAGGATTGAGGATTGAGAATTGAGGATTGAGGATTGAGGATTGAAGATTGAGGATTGGGTATTGAGGATTGAAGAATGGGGATTGAGGATTGAGGATTGAGGATTGAGGATTGAGGATTGAAGACTGAGTATTGAGGATTGAAGATTGAGGATTGAGGAGTGAGTATTGAAGATTGAGGATTTGGGACTGACGATTGAAGATTGAGGATTGAGGATTGAGGATTGAGGATTGAGGATTGAGGATTGAGGATTGAAGATTGAGGATTGGGTATTGAGGATTGAAGAATGAGGATTGAGGATTGAGGATTGAGGATTGAGTATTGAAGATTGAGTATTCAGGATTGAAGATTGACGATTGAGGATAGAGGATTGAAGATTGAGGATTCGGTATTGAGGATTGAAGAATGAGGATTGAGGAGTGAGGACTGAGGATTGAGGATTGCAGATTGAGTATTGAGGATTGGAGATTGAGGACTGAGGATTGAGGATTGAGGATTGACGATTGAGGAGTGAGGATTGAGGATTGAGGATTGAGGATTGAAGGTTGAGGATTCCGTATTGAGGATAGAACATTGAGGATTGAGGATTGAGTATTGAGGATTGAGGATTGTGGGTTGAAGATTGAATATTGATGATTGAAGATTGAGGATGGAGGATTGAGCGTTGTGGATTGAGGACGAGCACTGAGGGTTGAGTATTGATGTTTGAGGTCTGAGGATTGAGGAATGAGGATTGAGAATTGAGGGTTGAGGATTGAGGATTGAAGAATGAGGATTGAGGAGTGAGGACTGAGGATTGAGGATTGCAGATTGAGTATTGAGGATTGAAGATTGAGGACTGAGGATTGAGGATTGAGGATTGACGATTGAGGATTGAGGATTGAGGATTGAGGATTGAAGGCTGAGGATTCCGTATTGAGGATAGAACATTGAGGATTGAGGATTGAGTATTGAGGATTGAGGATTGAGGGTTGAAGATTGAATATTGATGATTGAAGATTGAGGATGGAGGATTGAGCGTTGTGGATTGAGGACGAGGACTGAGGGTTGAGTATTGATGTTTGAGGTCTGAGGATTGAGGAATGAGGATTGAGAATTGAGGGTTGAGGATTGAGGATTGAGGATTGAGGATTGAGGATTGAAGATTGAATATAGATGATTGAAGATTGAGGATCGAGGATTGAGCGTTGTGGATTGAGGACGAGGACTGAGGGTTGAGTATTGATGTTTGAGGTCTGAGGATTGAGGATTGAGGATTGAGAATTGGGGATTGAGGATTGAGGATTAAAGATTGAGGATTGGGTATTGAGGATTGAAGAATGAGGATTGAGGATTGAGGACTGAGGATTGAGGATTGAAGATTGAGTATTGAGGATTGAAGATTGAGGATTGAGGATTGAGGATTGAGGATTGAGGATTGAGGATTGCGGATAGAAGATTGAGGATTGGGTATTGCGGTTTGAACATTGAGGATTGAGGATTGAGGATTGAGGATTGAGAATTGAGGATTGAGGATTGAGGATTGAAGATTGAGGATTGGGTATAGAGGATTGAAGAATGGGGATTGAGGATTGAGGATTGAGGATTGAGGATTGAGGATTGAAGACTGAGTATTGAGGATTGAAGATTGAGGATTGAGGAGTGAGTATTGAAGATTGAGGATTTGGGACTGAGGATTGAAGATTGAGGATTGAGGATTGAGGATTGAGGATTGAGGATTGAGGATTGAGGATTGAAGATTGAGGATTGGGTATTGAGGATTGAAGAATGAGGATTGAGGATTGAGGATTGAGGATTGAGTATTGAAGATAGAGTATTCAGGATTGAAGATTGACGATTGAGGATAGAGGATTGATGATTGAGGATTCGGTATTGAGGATTGAAGAATGAGGATTGAGGAGTGAGGACTGAGGATTGAGGATTGCAGATTGAGTATTGAGGATTGAAGATTGAGGACAGAGGATTGAGGATTGAGGATTGACGATTGAGGATTGAGGATTGAGGATTGAGGATTGAGGATTGAAGGTTGAGGATTCCGTATTGAGGATAGAACATTGAGGATTGAGGATTGAGTATTGAGGATTGAGGATTGAGGATTGAAGATTGAATATTGATGATTGAAGATTGAGGATGGAGGATTGAGCGTTGTGGATTGAGGACGAGGACTGAGGGTAGAGTATTGATGTTTGAGGTCTGAGGATTGAGGAATGAGGATTGAGAATTGAGGGTTGAGGACTGAGGATTGAAGATTGAGGATTGGGTGTTGAGGATTGAAGAATGAGGATTGAGTATTGAGTATTGAGGATTGAGTGTTGACGATTGAGTATTGAGGATTGAAGATTGACGGTTGAGGATTGAGGATTGAGGATTGAGGATTGAGGATTGAGGATTGAGGATTGAGGATTGAGAATTGAGGATTGAGGGTTGTGGAATGAAGATTGAGGATTGGGTATTGAGGACTGAAGAATGAGGATTGAGGATTGAGGATTGAGGATTGAGGATTGAGGATTGAAGACTGAATATTGAGGATTGAAGATTGAGGATTGAGGAGTGAGTATTGAAGATTGAGGATTTGGGACTGAGGATTGAAGATTGAGGATTGAGGATTGAGGATTGAGGATTGAGGATTGAGGATTAAAGGATTGAAGATTGAGGATTGGGTATTGAGGATTGAAGAATGAGGATTGAGGATTGGGGATTGAGGATTGAGTATTGAAGATAGAGTATTCAGGATTGAAGATTGAGGATTGAGGATTGAGGATTGAGGATTGAGGATTGAGGATTGAGGATTGCGGATAGAAGATTGAGGATTGGGTATTGCGGATTGAACATTGAGGATTGAGGATTGAGTATTGAGGATTGAGGATTGAGGATTGAGAATTGAGGATTGAGGATTGAGGATTGAAGATTGAGGATTGGGTATTGAGGATTGAAGAATGGGGATTGAGGATTGAGGATTGAGGATTGAGGATTGAGGATTGAAGACTGAGTATTGAGGATTGAAGATTGAGGATTGAGGAGTGAGTATTGAAGATTGAGGATTTGGGACTGACGATTGAAGATTGAGGATTGAGGATTGAGGATTGAGGATTGAGGATTGAGGATTGAGGATTGAAGATTGAGGATTGGGTATTGAGGATTGAAGAATGAGGATTGAGGATTGAGGATTGAGGATTGAGTATTGAAGATTGAGTATTCAGGATTGAAGATTGACGATTGAGGATAGAGGATTGAAGATTGAGGATTCGGTATTGAGGATTGAAGAATGAGGATTGAGTAGTGAGGACTGAGGATTGAGGATTGCAGATTGAGTATTGAGGATTGGAGATTGAGGACTGAGGATTGAGGATTGAGGATTGACGATTGAGGATTGAGGATTGAGGATTGAGGATTGAGGATTGAAGGTTGAGGATTCCGTATTGAGGATAGAACATTGAGGATTGAGGATTGAGTATTGAGGATTGAGGATTGAGGGTTGAAGATTGAATATTGATGATTGAAGATTGAGGATGGAGGATTGAGCGTTGTGGATTGAGGACGAGCACTGAGGGTTGAGTATTGATGTTTGAGGTCTGAGGATTGAGGAATGAGGATTGAGAATTGAGGGTTGAGGATTGAGGATTGAAGATTGAGGATTGGGTGTTGAGGATTGAAGAATGAGGATTGAGTATTGAGTATTGAGGATTGAGTGTTGACGACTGAGTATTGAGGATTGAAGATTGACGATTGACGATTGAGGATTGAGGATTGAGGATTGAGGATTGAGGATTGAGGATTGAGGATTAAAGGATTGAAGATTGAGGATTGGGTATTGAGGATTGAAGAATGAGGATTGAGGATTGGGGATTGAGGATTGAGTATTGAAGATAGAGTATTCAGGATTGAAGATTGACGATTGAGGATTGAGGATTGAGGATTGAGGATTGAGGATTGAGGATTGATGATTGAGGATTGAAGATTGAGGATTGAAGATTGAGGATTCGGTATTGAGGATTGAAGAATGAGGATTGAGGAGTGAGGACTGACGATTGAGGATTGCAGATTGAGTATTGAGGATTTAAGGTTGAGGACTGAGGATTGAGGATTGAGGCTTGACGATTGAGGATTGAGGATTGAGGATTGAGGATTGAGGATTGAAGGTTGAGGTTTGCGTATTGAGGATAGAACATTGAGGATTGAGGAGTGAGTATTGAGGATTGAGGATTGAGGATTGAAGATTGAATATGGATGATTGAAGATTGATGATCGAGGATTGAGCGTTGTGGAATGAGGACGAGGACTGAGGGTTGAGTATTGATGTTTGAGGTCTGAGTATTGAGGAATGAGGATTGAGAATTGAGGGTTGAGGATTGAGGATTGAAGATTGAGGATTGGGTGTTGAGGATTGAAGAATGAGGATTGAGGATTGAGGATTGAGGATTGATGATTGGAGATTGAGTATTGAGGATTGAAGATTGAGGATTGAGGATTGAGGATTGAGGATTGAGGATTGAGGATTGAGGATTGAGGATTGCGGATAGAAGATTGAGGATTGGGTATTGCGGATTGAACATTGAGGATTGAGGATTGAGTATTGAGGATTGAGGATTGAGGATTGAGAATTGAGGATTGAGGATTGAGGATTGAGGATTGAAGATTGAGGATTGCGTATTGAGGATAGAACATTGAGGATTGAGGATTGATGATTGAGTATTGAGGATTGAGGATTGAAGATTGTGTATTGAGGATTGAAGATTGAGGATTGAGGATTGAGGATTGAGGATTGAGTATTGAGGATTGAGGATTGAGGATTGAGAATTGGGTATTGAGGATTGAGGATTGAAGATTGAGGATTGGGTATTGAGGATTGAAGAATGAGGATTGAGGATTGAGGATTGAGGATTGAGGATTGAGGATTGAAGACTGAGTATTGAGGATTGAAGATTGAGGATTGAGGAGTGAGTATTGAAGATTGAGGATTTGGGACTGAGGATTGAAGATTGAGGATTGAGGTTTGAGGATTGAGGATTGAGGATTGAGGATTGAGGATTGAAGATTGAGGATATGGTATTGAGGATTGAAGAATGAGGATTGAGGATTGAGGATTGAGGATTGAGTATTGAAGATTGAGTATTCAGGATTGAAGATTGACGATTGAGGATTGAGGATTGAGGATTGAGGATTGAGGATTGATGATTGAGGATTGAAGATTGAGGATTGAAGATTGAGGATTCGGTATTGAGGATTGAAGAATGAGGATTGAGGAGTGAGGACTGAGGATTGAGGATTGCAGATTGAGTATTGAGGATTGAAGATTGAGGACTGAGGATTGAGGATTGAGGATTGACGATTGAGGATTGAGGATTGAGGATTGAGGATTGAGGATTGAAGGTTGAGGATTGCGTATTGAGGATAGAACATTGAGGATTGAGGATTGAGTATTGAGGATTGAGGATTGAGGATTGAAGATTGAATATTGATGATTGAAGGTTGAGGATCGGGGATTGAGCGTTGTGGAATGAGGACGAGGACTGAGGGTTGAGTATTGATGTTTGAGGTCTGAGGATTGAGGAATGAGGATTGAGAATTGAGGGTTGAGGATTGAGAATTGAGGATTGAGTATTGAAGATTGAGGATCGGGTATTGAGGATTGAAGAATGAGGATTGAGTATTGAGTATTGGGGATTGAGGATTGAAGATTGAGTATTGAGGATTGAAGATTGACGATTGAGGTTTGAGGATTGAGGATTGAGGATTGAGGATTGAGGATTGAGGATTGATGATTGAGTATTGAGGATTGAAGATTGAGGATTGAGGATTGAGGATTGAGGATTGAACATTGAGGACTGAGTGTTGAGGATTGAAGATTGAGGATCGCGTATTGAGGATAGAACATTGAGGATTGAGGATTGAGTATTGAGGATTGAGGATTGAGGATTGAAGATTGAATATTGATGATTGAGGATTGAGGATCGAGGATTGAGCGTTGTGGATTGAGGACGAGGACTGAGGGTTGAGTATTGATGTTTGAGGATTGAAGATTGAGGACTGAGGATTGAGGATTGAGGATTGACGATTGAGGATTGCGGATTGAGTATTGAGGATTGAGTGTTGACGATTGAGTATTGAGGATTGAAGATTGACGGTTGAGGATTGAGGATTGAGGATTGAGGATTGAGGATTGAGGATTGAGGATTGAAGATTGCGTACTGAGGATTGAAGATTAAGATTGAGGATTGAGGTTTGAGGATTGAGGATTGAGGATTGAGGATTGAAGATTGAGGATTGCGTATTGAGGATAGAACATTGGGGATTGAGGATTGAGTATTGAGGATTGTGGATTGAGGATTGAAGATTGAATATTGATGATTGAAGATTGAGGATCGAGGATTGAGTGTTGTGGATTGAGGACGAGGGCTGAGGTTAGAGCATTGATGTTTGAGGTCTGAGGATTGAGGTTTGAGGATTGAGAATTGAGGATTGAGGATTGAGGATTGAAGACTGAGGATTGGGTGTTGAGGATTGAAGAATGAGGATTGAGGATTGAGGATTGAGGATTGAGGATTGAAGATTGAATATTGATGATTGAAGATTGAGGATCGAGGATTGAGCGTTGTGGATTGAGGACGAGGACTGCGGGTTGAGTATTGATGTTTGAGGTCTGAGGATTGAGGATTGAGGATTGAGAATTGGGGATTGAGGATTGAGGATTGAAGATTGAGGATTGGGTATTGAGGATTGAAGAATGAGGATTGAGGATTGAGGACTGAGGATTGAGGATTGAAGACTAAGTGTTGAGGGTTGAGTGATAAGAATTGATGTTTGTGGATAGAGATTTGAAGATTGCAGATTGAGTATTGAGTATTGAAAACTGTGAATTGATGATATTCTCTTGAGGATTGAGGATTGACAACTGACTGTTGAGGACTGAGGGCTGAAGGTTGAGGATTCAGGATTGAGGATTCAGGATTGTGGTTTGAGGACCGAGGATTGAGGATTGAGGATTGAGGATTGAGAATTGAAGATTGAGGATTGAGTATTGGGGGTTGTGGATTGAGGACGAGGACTGACGGTTGAGTAATGATGTTTGAGGTCTGAGGATTGAGGATTGAGGATTGAGAATTGAGGATTGAGGATTGAAGATTGAGGATTGGGTATTGAGGATTGAAGAATGAGGATTGAGTACTGAGTATTGAGGATTGAGGATTGAAGATTGAGTATTGAGGATTGAAGATTGACGATTGAGGTTTGAGGATTGAGGATTGAGGATTGAGGATTGAGGATTGAGGATTGATGATTGAGTATTGATGATTGAAGATTGAGGATTGAGGATTGAGGATTGAGGATTGAGGATTGAAGATTGAGGATTGAGGATTGAGGATTGAAGATTGAGTACTGAGGATTGATGATTAAGATTGAGGATTGAGGATTGAGGACTGAGGATTCAGGACTGAGGATTGAGGATTGAGGATTGAAGGTTCAGTATTGAGGATTGAAGATTGAGAATTGAGGATTGAGGATTGAACATTGAGGACTGAGTGTTGAGGATTGAAGATTGAGGATCGCGTATTGAGGATAGAACATTGAGGATTGAGGATTGAGTATTGAGGATTGAGGATTGAGGATTGAAGATAGAATATTGATGATTGAAGATTGAGGATCGAGGATTGACCGTTGTGGATTGAGGACGAGGACTGAGGGTTGAGTATTGATGTTTGAGGTCTGAGGATTGAGGAATGAGGATTGAGAATTGAGGGTTGAGGATTGAGGATTGGAGATTAAGGATTGGGTGTTGAGGATTGAAGAATGAGGATTGAGGATTGAGGATTGAGGATTGAGGATTGAAGATTGTGTATTGAGGATTGAAGATTGAGGATTGAGGATTGAGGATTGAGGATTGAGGATTGAGGATTGAGGATTGAGGATTGAGAATTGAGGATTGAGGATTGAGGATTGAAGATTGAGGATTGGGTATTGAGGATTGAGGATTGAGGATTGAGAATTGAGGATTGAGGATTGAGGATTGAAGATTGAGTATTGGGTATTGAGGATTGAAGAATGAGGATTGAGGATTGAGGATTGAGGATTGAGGATTGAGGATTGAAGACTGAGTATTGAGGATTGAAGATTGAGGATTGAGGAGTGAGTATTGAAGATTGAGGATTTGGGACTGAGGATTGAAGATTGAGGATTGAGGATTGAGGATTGAGGATTGAGGATTGAGGATTGAGGATTGAAGATTGAGGATAGGGTATTGAGGATTGAAGAATGAGGATTGAGGATTGAGGATTGAGGATTGAGTACTGAAGATTGTGTATTGAGGATTGAAGATTGAGTATTGAGGATTGAAGATTGACGATTGAGGTTTGAGGATTGAGGATTGAGGATTGAGGATTGAGGATTGAGGATTGATGATTGAGTATTGATGATTGAAGATTGAGGATTGAGGATTGAGGATTGAGGATTGAGGATTGAAGATTGAGGATTGAGGATTGAGGATTGAAGATTGAGTACTGAGGATTGATGATTAAGATTGAGGATTGAGAATTGAGGATTGAGGATTGAGGATTGAAGATTGAGGATTGGGTGTTGAGGATTGATGAATGAGGATTGAGGATTGAGGATTGAGGATCTAGGATTGAAGGTTGAGGATTGCGTATTGACGATAGAACATTGAGGATTGAGGATTGAGTATTGAGGATTGAGGACTGAGGATTGAAGATTGAATATTGATGTTTGAAGATTGAGGATCGAGGATTGAGCGTTGTGGATTGAGGACGAGGACTGAGGGTTGAGTATTGATGTTTGTGGTCTGAGGATTGAGGAATGAGGACTGAGAATTGAGGGTTGAGGATTGAGGATTGAAGATTGAGGATTGGGTGTTGAGGATTGAAGAATGGGGATTGAGGAGTGAGGATTGAGGATTGAGGATTGAGGATTGAGGGTTGAGGATTGCAGATTGAGGATTCGGTAGTGAGGATTGAAGAATGAGGATTGAGGAGTGAGGACTGAGGATTGAGTATTGCAGATTGAGTATTGAGGATTGAAGATTGAGGACTGAGGATTGAGGATTGAGGATTGACGATTGAGGATTGAGGATTGAGGATTGAGGATTGAGGATTGAAGGTTGAGGATTGCGTATTGAGGATAGAACATTGAGGATTGAGGATTGAGTATTGAGGATTGAGGATTGAGGATTGAAGATTGAATATTGATGTTTGAAGATTGAGGATCGAGGATTGAGCGTTGTGGATTGAGGACGAGGACTGAGGGTTGAGTACTGAGTATTGAGGATTGAGGATTGAAGATTGAGTATTGAGGATTGAATATTGACGATTGAGGATTGAGGATTGAGGATTGAGGATTGAGGATTGAGGATTGAGGATTGAGGATAGAGGATTGAAGATTGGGTATTGAGGATTGAAGATTGAGGATTGAGGATTGAGGATTGAGGTCTGAGGATTGAGGATTGAGAATTGAGGATTGAGTATTGAGGATTGAAGATTGAGGATTGGGTGTTGAGGATTGATGAATGAGGACTGAGGATTGAGGATTGAGGATCTAGGATTGAAGGTTGAGGATTGCGTGTTGAGGATAGAGCATTGAGGATTGAGGATTGAGTATTGAGGATTGAGGATTGAGGATTGAGGATTGAAGATTGAATATTGATCTTTGAAGATTGAGGATCGAGGATTGAGCGTTGTGGATTGAGGACGAGGACTGAGGGTTGAGTATTGATGTTTGTGGTCTGAGGATTGAGGAATGAGGATTGAGGATTGAGGATTGAGGATTGAGGATTGAGGATTGAAGACTGAGTATTGAGGATTGAAGATTGAGGATTGAGGAGTGAGTATTGAAGATTGAGGATTTGGGACTGAGGATTGAAGATTGAGGATTGAGGATTGAGGATTGAGGATTGAGGATTGAGGATTGAGGATTGAAGATTGAGGATTGGGTATTGAGGATTGAAGAATGAGGATTGAGGATTGAGGATTGAGGATTGAGTATTGAAGATAGAGTATTCAGGATTGAAGATTGACGATTGAGGATAGAGGATTGATGATTGAGGATTCGGTATTGAGGATTGAAGAATGAGGATTGAGGAGTGAGGACTGAGGATTGAGGATTGCAGATTGAGTATTGAGGATTGAAGATTGAGGACAGAGGATTGAGGATTGAGGATTGACGATTGAGGATTGAGGATTGAGGATTGAGGATTGAGGATTGAAGGTTGAGGATTCCGTATTGAGGATAGAACATTGAGGATTGAGGATTGAGTATTGAGGATTGAGGATTGAGGATTGAAGATTGAATATTGATGATTGAAGATTGAGGATGGAGGATTGAGCGTTGTGGATTGAGGACGAGGACTGAGGGTAGAGTATTGATGTTTGAGGTCTGAGGATTGAGGAATGAGGATTGAGAATTGAGGGTTGAGGACTGAGGATTGAAGATTGAGGATTGGGTGTTGAGGATTGAAGAATGAGGATTGAGTATTGAGTATTGAGGATTGAGTGTTGACGATTGAGTATTGAGGATTGAAGATTGACGGTTGAGGATTGAGGATTGAGGATTGAGGATTGAGGATTGAGGATTGAGGATTGAGGATTGAGAATTGAGGATTGAGGGTTGTGGAATGAAGATTGAGGATTGGGTATTGAGGACTGAAGAATGAGGATTGAGGATTGAGGATTGAGGATTGAGGATTGAGGATTGAAGACTGAATATTGAGGATTGAAGATTGAGGATTGAGGAGTGAGTATTGAAGATTGAGGATTTGGGACTGAGGATTGAAGATTGAGGATTGAGGATTGAGGATTGAGGATTGAGGATTGAGGATTAAAGGATTGAAGATTGAGGATTGGGTATTGAGGATTGAAGAATGAGGATTGAGGATTGGGGATTGAGGATTGAGTATTGAAGATAGAGTATTCAGGATTGAAGATTGAGGATTGAGGATTGAGGATTGAGGATTGAGGATTGAGGATTGAGGATTGAGGATTGCGGATAGAAGATTGAGGATTGGGTATTGCGGATTGAACATTGAGGATTGAGGATTGAGTATTGAGGATTGAGGATTGAGGATTGAGAATTGAGGATTGAGGATTGAGGATTGAAGATTGAGGATTGGGTATTGAGGATTGAAGAATGGGGATTGAGGATTGAGGATTGAGGATTGAGGATTGAGGATTGAAGACTGAGTATTGAGGATTGAAGATTGAGGATTGAGGAGTGAGTATTGAAGATTGAGGATTTGGGACTGACGATTGAAGATTGAGGATTGAGGATTGAGGATTGAGGATTGAGGATTGAGGATTGAGGATTGAAGATTGAGGATTGGGTATTGAGGATTGAAGAATGAGGATTGAGGATTGAGGATTGAGGATTGAGTATTGAAGATTGAGTATTCAGGATTGAAGATTGACGATTGAGGATAGAGGATTGAAGATTGAGGATTCGGTATTGAGGATTGAAGAATGAGGATTGAGTAGTGAGGACTGAGGATTGAGGATTGCAGATTGAGTATTGAGGATTGGAGATTGAGGACTGAGGATTGAGGATTGAGGATTGACGATTGAGGATTGAGGATTGAGGATTGAGGATTGAGGATTGAAGGTTGAGGATTCCGTATTGAGGATAGAACATTGAGGATTGAGGATTGAGTATTGAGGATTGAGGATTGAGGGTTGAAGATTGAATATTGATGATTGAAGATTGAGGATGGAGGATTGAGCGTTGTGGATTGAGGACGAGCACTGAGGGTTGAGTATTGATGTTTGAGGTCTGAGGATTGAGGAATGAGGATTGAGAATTGAGGGTTGAGGATTGAGGATTGAAGATTGAGGATTGGGTGTTGAGGATTGAAGAATGAGGATTGAGTATTGAGTATTGAGGATTGAGTGTTGACGACTGAGTATTGAGGATTGAAGATTGCCGTTTGACGATTGAGGATTGAGGATTGAGGATTGAGGATTGAGGATTGAGGATTGAGGATTAAAGGATTGAAGATTGAGGATTGGGTATTGAGGATTGAAGAATGAGGATTGAGGATTGGGGATTGAGGATTGAGTATTGAAGATAGAGTATTCAGGATTGAAGATTGACGATTGAGGATTGAGGATTGAGGATTGAGGATTGAGGATTGAGGATTGATGATTGAGGATTGAAGATTGAGGATTGAAGATTGAGGATTCGGTATTGAGGATTGAAGAATGAGGATTGAGGAGTGAGGACTGACGATTGAGGAT
The DNA here is from genome assembly GCF_051401765.1 of Calliopsis andreniformis. Lineage (NCBI taxonomy): Eukaryota > Metazoa > Arthropoda > Insecta > Hymenoptera > Andrenidae > Calliopsis > Calliopsis andreniformis. The sequence goes on along the minus strand of NW_027480444.1, from coordinate 2,811,011 downwards.
TGCAGATTGAGTATTGAGGATTTAAGGTTGAGGACTGAGGATTGAGGATTGAGGCTTGACGATTGAGGATTGAGGATTGAGGATTGAGGATTGAGGATTGAAGGTTGAGGTTTGCGTATTGAGGATAGAACATTGAGGATTGAGGAGTGAGTATTGAGGATTGAGGATTGAGGATTGAAGATTGAATATGGATGATTGAAGATTGATGATCGAGGATTGAGCGTTGTGGAATGAGGACGAGGACTGAGGGTTGAGTATTGATGTTTGAGGTCTGAGTATTGAGGAATGAGGATTGAGAATTGAGGGTTGAGGATTGAGGATTGAAGATTGAGGATTGGGTGTTGAGGATTGAAGAATGAGGATTGAGGATTGAGGATTGAGGATTGATGATTGGAGATTGAGTATTGAGGATTGAAGATTGAGGATTGAGGATTGAGGATTGAGGATTGAGGATTGAGGATTGAGGATTGAGGATTGCGGATAGAAGATTGAGGATTGGGTATTGCGGATTGAACATTGAGGATTGAGGATTGAGTATTGAGGATTGAGGATTGAGGATTGAGAATTGAGGATTGAGGATTGAGGATTGAGGATTGAAGATTGAGGATTGCGTATTGAGGATAGAACATTGAGGATTGAGGATTGATGATTGAGTATTGAGGATTGAGGATTGAAGATTGTGTATTGAGGATTGAAGATTGAGGATTGAGGATTGAGGATTGAGGATTGAGTATTGAGGATTGAGGATTGAGGATTGAGAATTGGGTATTGAGGATTGAGGATTGAAGATTGAGGATTGGGTATTGAGGATTGAAGAATGAGGATTGAGGATTGAGGATTGAGGATTGAGGATTGAGGATTGAAGACTGAGTATTGAGGATTGAAGATTGAGGATTGAGGAGTGAGTATTGAAGATTGAGGATTTGGGACTGAGGATTGAAGATTGAGGATTGAGGTTTGAGGATTGAGGATTGAGGATTGAGGATTGAGGATTGAAGATTGAGGATATGGTATTGAGGATTGAAGAATGAGGATTGAGGATTGAGGATTGAGGATTGAGTATTGAAGATTGAGTATTCAGGATTGAAGATTGACGATTGAGGATTGAGGATTGAGGATTGAGGATTGAGGATTGATGATTGAGGATTGAAGATTGAGGATTGAAGATTGAGGATTCGGTATTGAGGATTGAAGAATGAGGATTGAGGAGTGAGGACTGAGGATTGAGGATTGCAGATTGAGTATTGAGGATTGAAGATTGAGGACTGAGGATTGAGGATTGAGGATTGACGATTGAGGATTGAGGATTGAGGATTGAGGATTGAGGATTGAAGGTTGAGGATTGCGTATTGAGGATAGAACATTGAGGATTGAGGATTGAGTATTGAGGATTGAGGATTGAGGATTGAAGATTGAATATTGATGATTGAAGGTTGAGGATCGGGGATTGAGCGTTGTGGAATGAGGACGAGGACTGAGGGTTGAGTATTGATGTTTGAGGTCTGAGGATTGAGGAATGAGGATTGAGAATTGAGGGTTGAGGATTGAGAATTGAGGATTGAGTATTGAAGATTGAGGATCGGGTATTGAGGATTGAAGAATGAGGATTGAGTATTGAGTATTGGGGATTGAGGATTGAAGATTGAGTATTGAGGATTGAAGATTGACGATTGAGGTTTGAGGATTGAGGATTGAGGATTGAGGATTGAGGATTGAGGATTGATGATTGAGTATTGATGATTGAAGATTGAGGATTGAGGATTGAGGATTGAGGATTGAGGATTGAAGATTGAGGATTGAGGATTGAGGATTGAAGATTGAGTACTGAGGATTGATGATTAAGATTGAGGATTGAGAATTGAGGATTGAGGATTGAGGATTGAAGATTGAGGATTGGGTGTTGAGGATTGATGAATGAGGATTGAGGATTGAGGATTGAGGATCTAGGATTGAAGGTTGAGGATTGCGTATTGACGATAGAACATTGAGGATTGAGGATTGAGTATTGAGGATTGAGGACTGAGGATTGAAGATTGAATATTGATGTTTGAAGATTGAGGATCGAGGATTGAGCGTTGTGGATTGAGGACGAGGACTGAGGGTTGAGTATTGATGTTTGTGGTCTGAGGATTGAGGAATGAGGACTGAGAATTGAGGGTTGAGGATTGAGGATTGAAGATTGAGGATTGGGTGTTGAGGATTGAAGAATGGGGATTGAGGAGTGAGGATTGAGGATTGAGGATTGAGGATTGAGGGTTGAGGATTGCAGATTGAGGATTCGGTAGTGAGGATTGAAGAATGAGGATTGAGGAGTGAGGACTGAGGATTGAGTATTGCAGATTGAGTATTGAGGATTGAAGATTGAGGACTGAGGATTGAGGATTGAGGATTGACGATTGAGGATTGAGGATTGAGGATTGAGGATTGAGGATTGAAGGTTGAGGATTGCGTATTGAGGATAGAACATTGAGGATTGAGGATTGAGTATTGAGGATTGAGGATTGAGGATTGAAGATTGAATATTGATGTTTGAAGATTGAGGATCGAGGATTGAGCGTTGTGGATTGAGGACGAGGACTGAGGGTTGAGTACTGAGTATTGAGGATTGAGGATTGAAGATTGAGTATTGAGGATTGAATATTGACGATTGAGGATTGAGGATTGAGGATTGAGGATTGAGGATTGAGGATTGAGGATTGAGGATAGAGGATTGAAGATTGGGTATTGAGGATTGAAGATTGAGGATTGAGGATTGAGGATTGAGGTCTGAGGATTGAGGATTGAGAATTGAGGATTGAGTATTGAGGATTGAAGATTGAGGATTGGGTGTTGAGGATTGATGAATGAGGACTGAGGATTGAGGATTGAGGATCTAGGATTGAAGGTTGAGGATTGCGTGTTGAGGATAGAGCATTGAGGATTGAGGATTGAGTATTGAGGATTGAGGATTGAGGATTGAGGATTGAAGATTGAATATTGATCTTTGAAGATTGAGGATCGAGGATTGAGCGTTGTGGATTGAGGACGAGGACTGAGGGTTGAGTATTGATGTTTGTGGTCTGAGGATTGAGGAATGAGGATTGAGGATTGAGGATTGAGGATTGAGGATTGAGGATTGAAGACTGAGTATTGAGGATTGAAGATTGAGGATTGAGGAGTGAGTATTGAAGATTGAGGATTTGGGACTGAGGATTGAAGATTGAGGATTGAGGATTGAGGATTGAGGATTGAGGATTGAGGATTGAGGATTGAAGATTGAGGATTGGGTATTGAGGATTGAAGAATGAGGATTGAGGATTGAGGATTGAGGATTGAGTATTGAAGATAGAGTATTCAGGATTGAAGATTGACGATTGAGGATAGAGGATTGATGATTGAGGATTCGGTATTGAGGATTGAAGAATGAGGATTGAGGAGTGAGGACTGAGGATTGAGGATTGCAGATTGAGTATTGAGGATTGAAGATTGAGGACAGAGGATTGAGGATTGAGGATTGACGATTGAGGATTGAGGATTGAGGATTGAGGATTGAGGATTGAAGGTTGAGGATTCCGTATTGAGGATAGAACATTGAGGATTGAGGATTGAGTATTGAGGATTGAGGATTGAGGATTGAAGATTGAATATTGATGATTGAAGATTGAGGATGGAGGATTGAGCGTTGTGGATTGAGGACGAGGACTGAGGGTAGAGTATTGATGTTTGAGGTCTGAGGATTGAGGAATGAGGATTGAGAATTGAGGGTTGAGGACTGAGGATTGAAGATTGAGGATTGGGTGTTGAGGATTGAAGAATGAGGATTGAGTATTGAGTATTGAGGATTGAGTGTTGACGATTGAGTATTGAGGATTGAAGATTGACGGTTGAGGATTGAGGATTGAGGATTGAGGATTGAGGATTGAGGATTGAGGATTGAGGATTGAGAATTGAGGATTGAGGGTTGTGGAATGAAGATTGAGGATTGGGTATTGAGGACTGAAGAATGAGGATTGAGGATTGAGGATTGAGGATTGAGGATTGAGGATTGAAGACTGAATATTGAGGATTGAAGATTGAGGATTGAGGAGTGAGTATTGAAGATTGAGGATTTGGGACTGAGGATTGAAGATTGAGGATTGAGGATTGAGGATTGAGGATTGAGGATTGAGGATTAAAGGATTGAAGATTGAGGATTGGGTATTGAGGATTGAAGAATGAGGATTGAGGATTGGGGATTGAGGATTGAGTATTGAAGATAGAGTATTCAGGATTGAAGATTGAGGATTGAGGATTGAGGATTGAGGATTGAGGATTGAGGATTGAGGATTGAGGATTGCGGATAGAAGATTGAGGATTGGGTATTGCGGATTGAACATTGAGGATTGAGGATTGAGTATTGAGGATTGAGGATTGAGGATTGAGAATTGAGGATTGAGGATTGAGGATTGAAGATTGAGGATTGGGTATTGAGGATTGAAGAATGGGGATTGAGGATTGAGGATTGAGGATTGAGGATTGAGGATTGAAGACTGAGTATTGAGGATTGAAGATTGAGGATTGAGGAGTGAGTATTGAAGATTGAGGATTTGGGACTGACGATTGAAGATTGAGGATTGAGGATTGAGGATTGAGGATTGAGGATTGAGGATTGAGGATTGAAGATTGAGGATTGGGTATTGAGGATTGAAGAATGAGGATTGAGGATTGAGGATTGAGGATTGAGTATTGAAGATTGAGTATTCAGGATTGAAGATTGACGATTGAGGATAGAGGATTGAAGATTGAGGATTCGGTATTGAGGATTGAAGAATGAGGATTGAGTAGTGAGGACTGAGGATTGAGGATTGCAGATTGAGTATTGAGGATTGGAGATTGAGGACTGAGGATTGAGGATTGAGGATTGACGATTGAGGATTGAGGATTGAGGATTGAGGATTGAGGATTGAAGGTTGAGGATTCCGTATTGAGGATAGAACATTGAGGATTGAGGATTGAGTATTGAGGATTGAGGATTGAGGGTTGAAGATTGAATATTGATGATTGAAGATTGAGGATGGAGGATTGAGCGTTGTGGATTGAGGACGAGCACTGAGGGTTGAGTATTGATGTTTGAGGTCTGAGGATTGAGGAATGAGGATTGAGAATTGAGGGTTGAGGATTGAGGATTGAAGATTGAGGATTGGGTGTTGAGGATTGAAGAATGAGGATTGAGTATTGAGTATTGAGGATTGAGTGTTGACGACTGAGTATTGAGGATTGAAGATTGCCGTTTGACGATTGAGGATTGAGGATTGAGGATTGAGGATTGAGGATTGAGGATTGAGGATTAAAGGATTGAAGATTGAGGATTGGGTATTGAGGATTGAAGAATGAGGATTGAGGATTGGGGATTGAGGATTGAGTATTGAAGATAGAGTATTCAGGATTGAAGATTGACGATTGAGGATTGAGGATTGAGGATTGAGGATTGAGGATTGAGGATTGATGATTGAGGATTGAAGATTGAGGATTGAAGATTGAGGATTCGGTATTGAGGATTGAAGAATGAGGATTGAGGAGTGAGGACTGACGATTGAGGATTGCAGATTGAGTATTGAGGATTTAAGGTTGAGGACTGAGGATTGAGGATTGAGGCTTGACGATTGAGGATTGAGGATTGAGGATTGAGGATTGAGGATTGAAGGTTGAGGTTTGCGTATTGAGGATAGAACATTGAGGATTGAGGAGTGAGTATTGAGGATTGAGGATTGAGGATTGAAGATTGAATATGGATGATTGAAGATTGATGATCGAGGATTGAGCGTTGTGGAATGAGGACGAGGACTGAGGGTTGAGTATTGATGTTTGAGGTCTGAGTATTGAGGAATGAGGATTGAGAATTGAGGGTTGAGGATTGAGGATTGAAGATTGAGGATTGGGTGTTGAGGATTGAAGAATGAGGATTGAGGATTGAGGATTGAGGATTGATGATTGGAGATTGAGTATTGAGGATTGAAGATTGAGGATTGAGGATTGAGGATTGAGGATTGAGGATTGAGGATTGAGGATTGAGGATTGCGGATAGAAGATTGAGGATTGGGTATTGCGGATTGAACATTGAGGATTGAGGATTGAGTATTGAGGATTGAGGATTGAGGATTGAGAATTGAGGATTGAGGATTGAGGATTGAGGATTGAAGATTGAGGATTGCGTATTGAGGATAGAACATTGAGGATTGAGGATTGATGATTGAGTATTGAGGATTGAGGATTGAAGATTGTGTATTGAGGATTGAAGATTGAGGATTGAGGATTGAGGATTGAGGATTGAGTATTGAGGATTGAGGATTGAGGATTGAGAATTGGGTATTGAGGATTGAGGATTGAAGATTGAGGATTGGGTATTGAGGATTGAAGAATGAGGATTGAGGATTGAGGATTGAGGATTGAGGATTGAGGATTGAAGACTGAGTATTGAGGATTGAAGATTGAGGATTGAGGAGTGAGTATTGAAGATTGAGGATTTGGGACTGAGGATTGAAGATTGAGGATTGAGGTTTGAGGATTGAGGATTGAGGATTGAGGATTGAGGATTGAAGATTGAGGATATGGTATTGAGGATTGAAGAATGAGGATTGAGGATTGAGGATTGAGGATTGAGTATTGAAGATTGAGTATTCAGGATTGAAGATTGACGATTGAGGATTGAGGATTGAGGATTGAGGATTGAGGATTGATGATTGAGGATTGAAGATTGAGGATTGAAGATTGAGGATTCGGTATTGAGGATTGAAGAATGAGGATTGAGGAGTGAGGACTGAGGATTGAGGATTGCAGATTGAGTATTGAGGATTGAAGATTGAGGACTGAGGATTGAGGATTGAGGATTGACGATTGAGGATTGAGGATTGAGGATTGAGGATTGAGGATTGAAGGTTGAGGATTGCGTATTGAGGATAGAACATTGAGGATTGAGGATTGAGTATTGAGGATTGAGGATTGAGGATTGAAGATTGAATATTGATGATTGAAGGTTGAGGATCGGGGATTGAGCGTTGTGGAATGAGGACGAGGACTGAGGGTTGAGTATTGATGTTTGAGGTCTGAGGATTGAGGAATGAGGATTGAGAATTGAGGGTTGAGGATTGAGAATTGAGGATTGAGTATTGAAGATTGAGGATCGGGTATTGAGGATTGAAGAATGAGGATTGAGTATTGAGTATTGGGGATTGAGGATTGAAGATTGAGTATTGAGGATTGAAGATTGACGATTGAGGTTTGAGGATTGAGGATTGAGGATTGAGGATTGAGGATTGAGGATTGATGATTGAGTATTGAGGATTGAAGATTGAGGATTGAGGATTGAGGATTGAGGATTGAACATTGAGGACTGAGTGTTGAGGATTGAAGATTGAGGATCGCGTATTGAGGATAGAACATTGAGGATTGAGGATTGAGTATTGAGGATTGAGGATTGAGGATTGAAGATTGAATATTGATGATTGAGGATTGAGGATCGAGGATTGAGCGTTGTGGATTGAGGACGAGGACTGAGGGTTGAGTATTGATGTTTGAGGATTGAAGATTGAGGACTGAGGATTGAGGATTGAGGATTGACGATTGAGGATTGCGGATTGAGTATTGAGGATTGAGTGTTGACGATTGAGTATTGAGGATTGAAGATTGACGGTTGAGGATTGAGGATTGAGGATTGAGGATTGAGGATTGAGGATTGAGGATTGAAGATTGCGTACTGAGGATTGAAGATTAAGATTGAGGATTGAGGTTTGAGGATTGAGGATTGAGGATTGAGGATTGAAGATTGAGGATTGCGTATTGAGGATAGAACATTGGGGATTGAGGATTGAGTATTGAGGATTGTGGATTGAGGATTGAAGATTGAATATTGATGATTGAAGATTGAGGATCGAGGATTGAGTGTTGTGGATTGAGGACGAGGGCTGAGGTTAGAGCATTGATGTTTGAGGTCTGAGGATTGAGGTTTGAGGATTGAGAATTGAGGATTGAGGATTGAGGATTGAAGACTGAGGATTGGGTGTTGAGGATTGAAGAATGAGGATTGAGGATTGAGGATTGAGGATTGAGGATTGAAGATTGAATATTGATGATTGAAGATTGAGGATCGAGGATTGAGCGTTGTGGATTGAGGACGAGGACTGCGGGTTGAGTATTGATGTTTGAGGTCTGAGGATTGAGGATTGAGGATTGAGAATTGGGGATTGAGGATTGAGGATTGAAGATTGAGGATTGGGTATTGAGGATTGAAGAATGAGGATTGAGGATTGAGGACTGAGGATTGAGGATTGAAGACTAAGTGTTGAGGGTTGAGTGATAAGAATTGATGTTTGTGGATAGAGATTTGAAGATTGCAGATTGAGTATTGAGTATTGAAAACTGTGAATTGATGATATTCTCTTGAGGATTGAGGATTGACAACTGACTGTTGAGGACTGAGGGCTGAAGGTTGAGGATTCAGGATTGAGGATTCAGGATTGTGGTTTGAGGACCGAGGATTGAGGATTGAGGATTGAGGATTGAGAATTGAAGATTGAGGATTGAGTATTGGGGGTTGTGGATTGAGGACGAGGACTGACGGTTGAGTAATGATGTTTGAGGTCTGAGGATTGAGGATTGAGGATTGAGAATTGAGGATTGAGGATTGAAGATTGAGGATTGGGTATTGAGGATTGAAGAATGAGGATTGAGTACTGAGTATTGAGGATTGAGGATTGAAGATTGAGTATTGAGGATTGAAGATTGACGATTGAGGTTTGAGGATTGAGGATTGAGGATTGAGGATTGAGGATTGAGGATTGATGATTGAGTATTGATGATTGAAGATTGAGGATTGAGGATTGAGGATTGAGGATTGAGGATTGAAGATTGAGGATTGAGGATTGAGGATTGAAGATTGAGTACTGAGGATTGATGATTAAGATTGAGGATTGAGGATTGAGGACTGAGGATTCAGGACTGAGGATTGAGGATTGAGGATTGAAGGTTCAGTATTGAGGATTGAAGATTGAGAATTGAGGATTGAGGATTGAACATTGAGGACTGAGTGTTGAGGATTGAAGATTGAGGATCGCGTATTGAGGATAGAACATTGAGGATTGAGGATTGAGTATTGAGGATTGAGGATTGAGGATTGAAGATAGAATATTGATGATTGAAGATTGAGGATCGAGGATTGACCGTTGTGGATTGAGGACGAGGACTGAGGGTTGAGTATTGATGTTTGAGGTCTGAGGATTGAGGAATGAGGATTGAGAATTGAGGGTTGAGGATTGAGGATTGGAGATTAAGGATTGGGTGTTGAGGATTGAAGAATGAGGATTGAGGATTGAGGATTGAGGATTGAGGATTGAAGATTGTGTATTGAGGATTGAAGATTGAGGATTGAGGATTGAGGATTGAGGATTGAGGATTGAGGATTGAGGATTGAGGATTGAGAATTGAGGATTGAGGATTGAGGATTGAAGATTGAGGATTGGGTATTGAGGATTGAGGATTGAGGATTGAGAATTGAGGATTGAGGATTGAGGATTGAAGATTGAGTATTGGGTATTGAGGATTGAAGAATGAGGATTGAGGATTGAGGATTGAGGATTGAGGATTGAGGATTGAAGACTGAGTATTGAGGATTGAAGATTGAGGATTGAGGAGTGAGTATTGAAGATTGAGGATTTGGGACTGAGGATTGAAGATTGAGGATTGAGGATTGAGGATTGAGGATTGAGGATTGAGGATTGAGGATTGAAGATTGAGGATAGGGTATTGAGGATTGAAGAATGAGGATTGAGGATTGAGGATTGAGGATTGAGTACTGAAGATTGTGTATTGAGGATTGAAGATTGAGTATTGAGGATTGAAGATTGACGATTGAGGTTTGAGGATTGAGGATTGAGGATTGAGGATTGAGGATTGAGGATTGAGGATTGATGATTGAGTATTGATGATTGAAGATTGAGGATTGAGGATTGAGGATTGAGGATTGAGGATTGAAGATTGAGGATTGAGGATTGAGGATTGAAGATTGAGTACTGAGGATTGATGATTAAGATTGAGGATTGAGAATTGAGGATTGAGGATTGAGGATTGAAGATTGAGGATTGGGTGTTGAGGATTGATGAATGAGGATTGAGGATTGAGGATTGAGGATCTAGGATTGAAGGTTGAGGATTGCGTATTGACGATAGAACATTGAGGATTGAGGATTGAGTATTGAGGATTGAGGACTGAGGATTGAAGATTGAATATTGATGTTTGAAGATTGAGGATCGAGGATTGAGCGTTGTGGATTGAGGACGAGGACTGAGGGTTGAGTATTGATGTTTGTGGTCTGAGGATTGAGGAATGAGGACTGAGAATTGAGGGTTGAGGATTGAGGATTGAAGATTGAGGATTGGGTGTTGAGGATTGAAGAATGGGGATTGAGGAGTGAGGATTGAGGATTGAGGATTGAGGATTGAGGGTTGAGGATTGCAGATTGAGGATTCGGTAGTGAGGATTGAAGAATGAGGATTGAGGAGTGAGGACTGAGGATTGAGTATTGCAGATTGAGTATTGAGGATTGAAGATTGAGGACTGAGGATTGAGGATTGAGGATTGACGATTGAGGATTGAGGATTGAGGATTGAGGATTGAGGATTGAAGGTTGAGGATTGCGTATTGAGGATAGAACATTGAGGATTGAGGATTGAGTATTGAGGATTGAGGATTGAGGATTGAAGATTGAATATTGATGTTTGAAGATTGAGGATCGAGGATTGAGCGTTGTGGATTGAGGACGAGGACTGAGGGTTGAGTACTGAGTATTGAGGATTGAGGATTGAAGATTGAGTATTGAGGATTGAATATTGACGATTGAGGATTGAGGATTGAGGATTGAGGATTGAGGATTGAGGATTGAGGATTGAGGATAGAGGATTGAAGATTGGGTATTGAGGATTGAAGATTGAGGATTGAGGATTGAGGATTGAGGTCTGAGGATTGAGGATTGAGAATTGAGGATTGAGTATTGAGGATTGAAGATTGAGGATTGGGTGTTGAGGATTGATGAATGAGGACTGAGGATTGAGGATTGAGGATCTAGGATTGAAGGTTGAGGATTGCGTGTTGAGGATAGAGCATTGAGGATTGAGGATTGAGTATTGAGGATTGAGGATTGAGGATTGAGGATTGAAGATTGAATATTGATCTTTGAAGATTGAGGATCGAGGATTGAGCGTTGTGGATTGAGGACGAGGACTGAGGGTTGAGTATTGATGTTTGTGGTCTGAGGATTGAGGAATGAGGATTGAGAATTGAGGGTTGAGGATTGAGGATTGAAGATTGAGGATTGGGTGTTGAGGATTGAAGAATGAGGATTGAGGATTGAGGATTGAGGATTGATGATTGAGGATTGAAGATTGAGGATTGAAGATTGAGGATTCGGTATTGAGGATTGAAGAATGAGGATTGAGGAGTGAGGACTGAGGATTGAGGATTGCAGATTGAGTATTGAGGATTTAAGGTTGAGGACTGAGGATTGAGGATTGAGGCTTGACGATTGAGGATTGAGGATTGAGGATTGAGGATTGAGGATTGAAGGTTGAGGTTTGCGTATTGAGGATAGAACATTGAGGATTGAGGACTGAGTATTGAGGATTGAGGATTGAGGATTGAAGATTGAATATGGATGATTGAAGATTGATGATCGAGGATTGAGCGTTGTGGAATGAGGACGAGGACTGAGGGTTGAGTATTGATGTTTGAGGTCTGAGTATTGAGGAATGAGGATTGAGAATTGAGGGTTGAGGATTGAGGATTGAAGATTGAGGATTGGGTGTTGAGGATTGAAGAATGAGGATTGAGGATTGAGGATTGAGGATTGATGATTGGAGATTGAGTATTGAGGATTGAAGATTGAGGATTGAGGATTGAGGATTGAGGATTGAGGATTGAGGATTGAGGATTGCGGATAGAAGATTGAGGATTGGGTATTGCGGATTGAACATTGAGGATTGAGGATTGAGTATTGAGGATTGAGGATTGAGGATTGAGAATTGAGGATTGAGGATTGAGGATTGAAGATTGAGGATTGGGTATTGAGGATTGAAGAATGGGGATTGAGGATTGAGGATTGAGGATTGAGGATTGAGGATTGAAGACTGAGTATTGAGGATTGAAGATTGAGGATTGAGGAGTGAGTATTGAAGATTGAGGATTTGGGACTGACGATTGAAGATTGAGGATTGAGGATTGAGGATTGAGGATTGAGGATTGAGGATTGAGGATTGAAGATTGAGGATTGGGTATTGAGGATTGAAGAATGAGGATTGAGGATTGAGGATTGAGGATTGAGTATTGAAGATTGAGTATTCAGGATTGAAGATTGACGATTGAGGATAGAGGATTGAAGATTGAGGATTCGGTATTGAGGATTGAAGAATGAGGATTGAGGAGTGAGGACTGAGGATTGAGGATTGCAGATTGAGTATTGAGGATTGGAGATTGAGGACTGAGGATTGAGGATTGAGGATTGACGATTGAGGAGTGAGGATTGAGGATTGAGGATTGAGGATTGAAGGTTGAGGATTCCGTATTGAGGATAGAACATTGAGGATTGAGGATTGAGTATTGAGGATTGAGGATTGTGGGTTGAAGATTGAATATTGATGATTGAAGATTGAGGATGGAGGATTGAGCGTTGTGGATTGAGGACGAGCACTGAGGGTTGAGTATTGATGTTTGAGGTCTGAGGATTGAGGAATGAGGATTGAGAATTGAGGGTTGAGGATTGAGGATTGAAGAATGAGGATTGAGGAGTGAGGACTGAGGATTGAGGATTGCAGATTGAGTATTGAGGATTGAAGATTGAGGACTGAGGATTGAGGATTGAGGATTGACGATTGAGGATTGAGGATTGAGGATTGAGGATTGAAGGCTGAGGATTCCGTATTGAGGATAGAACATTGAGGATTGAGGATTGAGTATTGAGGATTGAGGATTGAGGGTTGAAGATTGAATATTGATGATTGAAGATTGAGGATGGAGGATTGAGCGTTGTGGATTGAGGACGAGGACTGAGGGTTGAGTATTGATGTTTGAGGTCTGAGGATTGAGGAATGAGGATTGAGAATTGAGGGTTGAGGATTGAGGATTGAGGATTGAGGATTGAGGATTGAAGATTGAATATAGATGATTGAAGATTGAGGATCGAGGATTGAGCGTTGTGGATTGAGGACGAGGACTGAGGGTTGAGTATTGATGTTTGAGGTCTGAGGATTGAGGATTGAGGATTGAGAATTGGGGATTGAGGATTGAGGATTAAAGATTGAGGATTGGGTATTGAGGATTGAAGAATGAGGATTGAGGATTGAGGACTGAGGATTGAGGATTGAAGATTGAGTATTGAGGATTGAAGATTGAGGATTGAGGATTGAGGATTGAGGATTGAGGATTGCGGATAGAAGATTGAGGATTGGGTATTGCGGTTTGAACATTGAGGATTGAGGATTGAGGATTGAGGATTGAGAATTGAGGATTGAGGATTGAGGATTGAAGATTGAGGATTGGGTATAGAGGATTGAAGAATGGGGATTGAGGACTGAGGATTGAGGATTGAGGATTGAGGATTGAAGACTGAGTATTGAGGATTGAAGATTGAGGATTGAGGAGTGAGTATTGAAGATTGAGGATTTGGGACTGAGGATTGAAGATTGAGGATTGAGGATTGAGGATTGAGGATTGAGGATTGAGGATTGAGGATTGAAGATTGAGGATTGGGTATTGAGGATTGAAGAATGAGGATTGAGGATTGAGGATTGAGGATTGAGTATTGAAGATAGAGTATTCAGGATTGAAGATTGACGATTGAGGATAGAGGATTGATGATTGAGGATTCGGTATTGAGGATTGAAGAATGAGGATTGAGGAGTGAGGACTGAGGATTGAGGATTGCAGATTGAGTATTGAGGATTGAAGATTGAGGACAGAGGATTGAGGATTGAGGATTGACGATTGAGGATTGAGGATTGAGGATTGAGGATTGAGGATTGAAGGTTGAGGATTCCGTATTGAGGATAGAACATTGAGGATTGAGGATTGAGTATTGAGGATTGAGGATTGAGGATTGAAGATTGAATATTGATGATTGAAGATTGAGGATGGAGGATTGAGCGTTGTGGATTGAGGACGAGGACTGAGGGTTGAGTATTGATGTTTGAGGTCTGAGGATTGAGGAATGAGGATTGAGAATTGAGGGTTGAGGACTGAGGATTGAAGATTGAGGATTGGGTGTTGAGGATTGAAGAATGAGGATTGAGTATTGAGTATTGAGGATTGAGTGTTGACGATTGAGTATTGAGGATTGAAGATTGACGGTTGAGGATTGAGGATTGAGGATTGAGGATTGAGGATTGAGGATTGAGGATTGAGGATTGAGAATTGAGGATTGAGGGTTGTGGAATGAAGATTGAGGATTGGGTATTGAGGACTGAAGAATGAGGATTGAGGATTGAGGATTGAGGATTGAGGATTGAGGATTGAAGACTGAATATTGAGGATTGAAGATTGAGGATTGAGGAGTGAGTATTGAAGATTGAGGATTTGGGACTGAGGATTGAAGATTGAGGATTGAGGATTGAGGATTGAGGATTGAGGATTGAGGATTAAAGGATTGAAGATTGAGGATTGGGTATTGAGGATTGAAGAATGAGGATTGAGGATTGGGGATTGAGGATTGAGTATTGAAGATAGAGTATTCAGGATTGAAGATTGACGATTGAGGATTGAGGATTGAGGATTGAGGATTGAGGATTGAGGATTGATGATTGAGGATTGAAGATTGAGGATTGAAGATTGAGGATTCGGTATTGAGGATTGAAGAATGAGGATTGAGGAGTGAGGACTGAGGATTGAGGATTGCAGATTGAGTATTGAGGATTTAAGGTTGAGGACTGAGGATTGAGGATTGAGGCTTGACGATTGAGGATTGAGGATTGAGGATTGAGGATTGAGGATTGAAGGTTGAGGTTTGCGTATTGAGGATAGAACATTGAGGATTGAGGACTGAGTATTGAGGATTGAGGATTGAGGATTGAAGATTGAATATGGATGATTGAAGATTGATGATCGAGGATTGAGCGTTGTGGAATGAGGACGAGGACTGAGGGTTGAGTATTGATGTTTGAGGTCTGAGTATTGAGGAATGAGGATTGAGAATTGAGGGTTGAGGATTGAGGATTGAAGATTGAGGATTGGGTGTTGAGGATTGAAGAATGAGGATTGAGGATTGAGGATTGAGGATTGATGATTGGAGATTGAGTATTGAGGATTGAAGATTGAGGATTGAGGATTGAGGATTGAGGATTGAGGATTGAGGATTGAGGATTGCGGATAGAAGATTGAGGATTGGGTATTGCGGATTGAACATTGAGGATTGAGGATTGAGTATTGAGGATTGAGGATTGAGGATTGAGAATTGAGGATTGAGGATTGAGGATTGAAGATTGAGGATTGGGTGTTGAGGATTGAAGAATGAGGATTGAGTATTGAGGATTGAGGATTGAGTATTGAAGATTGAGTATTCAGGATTGAAGATTGACGATTGACGATTGAGGATTGAGGATTGAGGATTGAGGATTGAGGATTGAGGATTGAGGATTAAAGGATTGAAGATTGAGGATTGGGTATTGAGGATTGAAGAATGAGGATTGAGGATTGGGGATTGAGGATTGAGTATTGAAGATAGAGTATTCAGGATTGAAGATTGACGATTGAGGATTGAGGATTGAGGATTGAGGATTGAGGATTGAGGATTGATGATTGAGGATTGAAGATTGAGGATTGAAGATTGAGGATTCGGTATTGAGGATTGAAGAATGAGGATTGAGGAGTGAGGACTGAGGATTGAGGATTGCAGATTGAGCATTGAGGATTTAAGGTTGAGGACTGAGGATTGAGAATTGAGGCTTGACGATTGAGGATTGAGGATTGAGGATTGAGGATTGAGGATTGAAGGTTGAGGTTTGCGTATTGAGGATAGAACATTGAGGATTGAGGAGTGAGTATTGAGGATTGAGGATTGAGGATTGAAGATTGAATATGGATGATTGAAGATTGATGATCGAGGATTGAGCGTTGTGGAATGAGGACGAGGACTGAGGGTTGAGTATTGATGTTTGAGGTCTGAGTATTGAGGAATGAGGATTGAGAATTGAGGGTTGAGGATTGAGGATTGAAGATTGAGGATTGGGTGTTGAGGATTGAAGAATGAGGATTGAGGATTGAGGATTGAGGATTGATGATTGGAGATTGAGTATTGAGGATTGAAGATTGAGGATTGAGGATTGAGGATTGAGGATTGAGGATTGAGGATTGAGGATTGAGGATTGCGGATAGAAGATTGAGGATTGGGTATTGCGGATTGAACATTGAGGATTGAGGATTGAGTATTGAGGATTGAGGATTGAGGATTGAGAATTGAGGATTGAGGATTGAGGATTGAGGATTGAAGATTGAGGATTGCGTATTGAGGATAGAACATTGAGGATTGAGGATTGATGATTGAGTATTGAGGATTGAGGATTGAAGATTGTGTATTGAGGATTGAAGATTGAGGATTGAGGATTGAGGATTGAGGATTGAGTATTGAGGATTGAGGATTGAGGATTGAGAATTGGGGATTGAGGATTGAGGATTGAAGATTGAGGATTGGGTATTGAGGATTGAAGAATGAGGATTGAGGATTGAGGATTGAGGATTGAGGATTGAGGATTGAAGACTGAGTATTGAGGATTGAAGATTGAGGATTGAGGAGTGAGTATTGAAGATTGAGGATTTGGGACTGAGGATTGAAGATTGAGGATTGAGGTTTGAGGATTGAGGATTGAGGATTGAGGATTGAGGATTGCAGATTGAGGATATGGTATTGAGGATTGAAGAATGAGGATTGAGGATTGAGGATTGAGGATTGAGTATTGAAGATTGAGTATTCAGGATTGAAGATTGACGATTGAGGATTGAGGATTGAGGATTGAGGATTGAGGATTGATGATTGAGGATTGAAGATTGAGGATTGAAGATTGAGGATTCGGTATTGAGGATTGAAGAATGAGGATTGAGGAGTGAGGACTGAGGATTGAGGATTGCAGATTGAGTATTGAGGATTGAAGATTGAGGACTGAGGATTGAGGATTGAGGATTGACGATTGAGGATTGAGGATTGAGGATTGAGGATTGAGGATTGAAGGTTGAGGATTGCGTATTGAGGATAGAACATTGAGGATTGAGGATTGAGTATTGAGGATTGAGGATTGAGGATTGAAGATTGAATATTGATGATTGAAGGTTGAGGATCGGGGATTGAGCGTTGTGGAATGAGGACGAGGACTGAGGGTTGAGTATTGATGTTTGAGGTCTGAGGATTGAGGAATGAGGATTGAGAATTGAGGGTTGAGGATTGAGAATTGAGGATTGAGTATTGGAGATTGAGGATCGGGTATTGAGGATTGAAGAATGAGGATTGAGTATTGAGTATTGGGGATTGAGGATTGAAGATTGAGTATTGAGGATTGAAGATTGACGATTGAGGTTTGAGGATTGAGGATTGAGGATTGAGGATTGAGGATTGAGGATTGATGATTGAGTATTGAGGATTGAAGATTGAGGATTGAGGATTGAGGATTGAGGATTGAACATTGAGGACTGAGTGTTGAGGATTGAAGATTGAGGATCGCGTATTGAGGATAGAACATTGAGGATTGAGGATTGAGTATTGAGGATTGAGGATTGAGGATTGAAGATTGAATATTGATGATTGAGGATTGAGGATCGAGGATTGAGCGTTGTGGATTGAGGACGAGGACTGAGGGTTGAGTATTGATGTTTGAGGATTGAAGATTGAGGACTGAGGATTGAGGATTGAGGATTGACGATTGAGGATTGCGGATTGAGTATTGAGGATTGAGTGTTGACGATTGAGTATTGAGGATTGAAGATTGACGGTTGAGGATTGAGGATTGAGGATTGAGGATTGAGGATTGAGGATTGAGGATTGAAGATTGCGTACTGAGGATTGAAGATTAAGATTGAGGATTGAGGTTTGAGGATTGAGGATTGAGGATTGAGGATTGAAGATTGAGGATTGCGTATTGAGGATAGAACATTGGGGATTGAGGATTGAGTATTGAGGATTGTGGATTGAGGATTGAAGATTGAATATTGATGATTGAAGATTGAGGATCGAGGATTGAGTGTTGTGGATTGAGGACGAGGGCTGAGGTTAGAGCATTGATGTTTGAGGTCTGAGGATTGAGGTTTGAGGATTGAGAATTGAGGATTGAGGATTGAGGATTGAAGACTGAGGATTGGGTGTTGAGGATTGAAGAATGAGGATTGAGGATTGAGGATTGAGGATTGAGGATTGAAGATTGAATATTGATGATTGAAGATTGAGGATCGAGGATTGAGCGTTGTGGATTGAGGACGAGGACTGCGGGTTGAGTATTGATGTTTGAGGTCTGAGGATTGAGGATTGAGGATTGAGAATTGGGGATTGAGGATTGAGGATTGAAGATTGAGGATTGGGTATTGAGGATTGAAGAATGAGGATTGAGGATTGAGGACTGAGGATTGAGGATTGAAGACTAAGTGTTGAGGGTTGAGTGATAAGAATTGATGTTTGTGGATAGAGATTTGAAGATTGCAGATTGAGTATTGAGTATTGAAAACTGTGAATTGATGATATTCTCTTGAGGATTGAGGATTGACAACTGACTGTTGAGGACTGAGGGCTGAAGGTTGAGGATTCAGGATTGAGGATTCAGGATTGTGGTTTGAGGACCGAGGATTGAGGATTGAGGATTGAGGATTGAGAATTGAAGATTGAGGATTGAGTATTGGGGGTTGTGGATTGAGGACGAGGACTGACGGTTGAGTAATGATGTTTGAGGTCTGAGGATTGAGGATTGAGGATTGAGAATTGAGGATTGAGGATTGAAGATTGAGGATTGGGTATTGAGGATTGAAGAATGAGGATTGAGTACTGAGTATTGAGGATTGAGGATTGAAGATTGAGTATTGAGGATTGAAGATTGACGATTGAGGTTTGAGGATTGAGGATTGAGGATTGAGGATTGAGGATTGAGGATTGATGATTGAGTATTGATGATTGAAGATTGAGGATTGAGGATTGAGGATTGAGGATTGAGGATTGAAGATTGAGGATTGAGGATTGAGGATTGAAGATTGAGTACTGAGGATTGATGATTAAGATTGAGGATTGAGGATTGAGGACTGAGGATTCAGGACTGAGGATTGAGGATTGAGGATTGAAGGTTCAGTATTGAGGATTGAAGATTGAGAATTGAGGATTGAGGATTGAACATTGAGGACTGAGTGTTGAGGATTGAAGATTGAGGATCGCGTATTGAGGATAGAACATTGAGGATTGAGGATTGAGTATTGAGGATTGAGGATTGAGGATTGAAGATAGAATATTGATGATTGAAGATTGAGGATCGAGGATTGACCGTTGTGGATTGAGGACGAGGACTGAGGGTTGAGTATTGATGTTTGAGGTCTGAGGATTGAGGAATGAGGATTGAGAATTGAGGGTTGAGGATTGAGGATTGGAGATTAAGGATTGGGTGTTGAGGATTGAAGAATGAGGATTGAGGATTGAGGATTGAGGATTGAGGATTGAAGATTGTGTATTGAGGATTGAAGATTGAGGATTGAGGATTGAGGATTGAGGATTGAGGATTGAGGATTGAGGATTGAGGATTGAGAATTGAGGATTGAGGATTGAGGATTGAAGATTGAGGATTGGGTATTGAGGATTGAGGATTGAGGATTGAGAATTGAGGATTGAGGATTGAGGATTGAAGATTGAGTATTGGGTATTGAGGATTGAAGAATGAGGATTGAGGATTGAGGATTGAGGATTGAGGATTGAGGATTGAAGACTGAGTATTGAGGATTGAAGATTGAGGATTGAGGAGTGAGTATTGAAGATTGAGGATTTGGGACTGAGGATTGAAGATTGAGGATTGAGGATTGAGGATTGAGGATTGAGGATTGAGGATTGAGGATTGAAGATTGAGGATAGGGTATTGAGGATTGAAGAATGAGGATTGAGGATTGAGGATTGAGGATTGAGTACTGAAGATTGTGTATTGAGGATTGAAGATTGAGTATTGAGGATTGAAGATTGACGATTGAGGTTTGAGGATTGAGGATTGAGGATTGAGGATTGAGGATTGAGGATTGATGATTGAGTATTGATGATTGAAGATTGAGGATTGAGGATTGAGGATTGAGGATTGAGGATTGAAGATTGAGGATTGAGGATTGAGGATTGAAGATTGAGTACTGAGGATTGATGATTAAGATTGAGGATTGAGAATTGAGGATTGAGGATTGAGGATTGAAGATTGAGGATTGGGTGTTGAGGATTGATGAATGAGGATTGAGGATTGAGGATTGAGGATCTAGGATTGAAGGTTGAGGATTGCGTATTGACGATAGAACATTGAGGATTGAGGATTGAGTATTGAGGATTGAGGACTGAGGATTGAAGATTGAATATTGATGTTTGAAGATTGAGGATCGAGGATTGAGCGTTGTGGATTGAGGACGAGGACTGAGGGTTGAGTATTGATGTTTGTGGTCTGAGGATTGAGGAATGAGGACTGAGAATTGAGGGTTGAGGATTGAGGATTGAAGATTGAGGATTGGGTGTTGAGGATTGAAGAATGGGGATTGAGGAGTGAGGATTGAGGATTGAGGATTGAGGATTGAGGGTTGAGGATTGCAGATTGAGGATTCGGTAGTGAGGATTGAAGAATGAGGATTGAGGAGTGAGGACTGAGGATTGAGTATTGCAGATTGAGTATTGAGGATTGAAGATTGAGGACTGAGGATTGAGGATTGAGGATTGACGATTGAGGATTGAGGATTGAGGATTGAGGATTGAGGATTGAAGGTTGAGGATTGCGTATTGAGGATAGAACATTGAGGATTGAGGATTGAGTATTGAGGATTGAGGATTGAGGATTGAAGATTGAATATTGATGTTTGAAGATTGAGGATCGAGGATTGAGCGTTGTGGATTGAGGACGAGGACTGAGGGTTGAGTACTGAGTATTGAGGATTGAGGATTGAAGATTGAGTATTGAGGATTGAATATTGACGATTGAGGATTGAGGATTGAGGATTGAGGATTGAGGATTGAGGATTGAGGATAGAGGATTGAAGATTGGGTATTGAGGATTGAAGATTGAGGATTGAGGATTGAGGATTGAAGTCTGAGGATTGAGGATTGAGAATTGAGGATTGAGTATTGAGGATTGAAGATTGAGGATTGGGTGTTGAGGATTGATGAATGAGGACTGAGGATTGAGGATTGAGGATCTAGGATTGAAGGTTGAGGATTGCGTGTTGAGGATAGAGCATTGAGGATTGAGGATTGAGTATTGAGGATTGAGGATTGAGGATTGAGGATTGAAGATTGAATATTGATCTTTGAAGATTGAGGATCGAGGATTGAGCGTTGTGGATTGAGGACGAGGACTGAGGGTTGAGTATTGATGTTTGTGGTCTGAGGATTGAGGAATGAGGATTGAGAATTGAGGGTTGAGGATTGAGGATTGAAGATTGAGGATTGGGTGTTGAGGATTGAAGAATGAGGATTGAGGATTGAGGATTGAGGATTGAGGATTGAGGATTGAGGGTTGAGGATTGCAGATTGAGGATTCGGTATTGAGGATTGAAGAATGAGGATTGAGGAGTGAGGACTGAGGATTGAGGATTGCAGATTGAGTATTGAGGACTGAAGATTGAGGACTGAGGATTGAGGATTGAGGATTGACGGTTGAGGATTGAGGATTGAGGATTGAGGATTGAGGATTGAAGGTTGAGGATAGCGTATTGAGGATAGAACATTGAGGATTGAGGATTGAGTATTGAGGATTGAGGATTGAGGATTGAAGATTGAATATTGATGTTTGAAGATTGAGGATCGAGGATTGAGCGTTGTGGATTGAGGACGAGGACTGAGGGTTGAGTACTGAGTATTGAGGGTTGAGGATTGAAGATTGAGTATTGAGGATTGAATATTGATGATTGAGGATTGAGGATTGAGGATTGAGGATTGAGGATTGAGGATTGAGGATAGAGGATTGAAGATTGGGTATTGAGGATTGAAGATTGAGGATTGAGGATTGAGGATTGAGGATTGAGGATTGAAGATTGAGTACTGAGGATTGAAGATTAAGATTGAGGATTGAGGATTGAGGATTGAGGATTGAGGATTGAGGATTGAAGATTGAGTATTGAGGATTGAAGATTGAGGATTGAGGATTGAGGATTGAGGATTGAGGATTGAGGATTGAGGATTGAAGATTGAGGATTGGGTATTGAGGATTGAAGAATGAGGATTGAGGATTGAGGATTGAGGATTGATGATTGAGGATTGAAGACTGAGTATTGAGGATTCAAGATTGAGGATTGGGTATTGAGGATTGAAGAATGAGGATTGAGGATTGAGGATTGAGGATTGAGGATTGAAGATTGAGTATTGAGGATTGAAGATTGAGGATTGGGTATTGAGTATTGAAGAATGAGGATTGAGGATTGAGGATTGAGGATTGAGGATTGAGGATTGAAGATTGACGATTGAGGATTGAGGATTGAGGATTGAGGATTGAGGATTGAGGACTGAGGATTGAGGATTGAGGATTGAAGATTGAGGATTGCGTATTGAGGATAGAACATTGAGGATTGAGGATTGAGTATTGAGGATTGAGGATTGAGGATTGAAGATTGAATATTGATGTTTGAAGATTGAGGATCGAGGATTGAGCGTTGTGGAATGAGGACGAGGACTGAGGGTTGAGTATTGATGTTTGAGGTCTGAGTATTGAGGAATGAGGATTGAGAATTGAGGGTTGAGGATTGAGGATTGAAGATTGAGGATTGGGTGTTGAGGATTCAAGAATGAGGATTGAGGATTGAGGATTGAGGATTGATGATTGGAGATTGAGTATTGAGGATTGAAGATTGAGGATTGAGGATTGAGGATTGAGGATTGAGGATTGAGGGTTGAGGATTGCGGATAGAAGATTGAGGATTGGGTATTGCGGATTGAACACTGAGGATTGAGGATTGAGTATTGAGGATTGAGGATTGAGGATTGAGAATTGAGGATTGAGGATTGAGGATTGAAGATTGAGGATTGGGTATTGAGGATTGAAGAATGGGGATTGAGGATTGAGGATTGAGGATTGAGGATTGAGGATTGAAGACTGAGTATTGAGGATTGAAGATTGAGGATTGAGGAGTGAGTATTGAAGATTGAGGATTTGGGACTGACGATTGAAGATTGAGGATTGAGGATTGAGGATTGAGGATTGAGGATTGAGGATTGAGGATTGAGGATTGAAGATTGAGGATTGGGTATTGAGGATTGAAGAATGAGGATTGAGGATTGAGGATTGAGGATTGAGTATTGAAGATTGAGTATTCAGGATTGAAGATTGACGATTGAGGATAGAGGATTGAAGATTGAGGATTCGGTATTGAGGATTGAAGAATGAGGATTGAGGAGTGAGGACTGAGGATTGAGGATTGCAGATTGAGTATTGAGGATTGGAGATTGAGGACTGAGGATTGAGGATTGAGGATTGACGATTGAAGATTGAGGATTGAGGATTGAGGATTGAGGATTGAAGGTTGAGGAGTGAGGACTGAGGATTGAGGATTGCAGATTGAGTATTGAGGATTGAAGATTGAGGACTGAGGATTGAGGATTGAGGATTGACGATTGAGGATTGAGGATTGAGGATTGAGGATTGAAGGCTGAGGATTCCGTATTGAGGATAGAACATTGAGGATTGAGGATTGAGTATTGAGGATTGAGGATTGAGGGTTGAAGATTGAATATTGATGATTGAAGATTGAGGATGGAGGATTGAGCGTTGTGGATTGAGGACGAGGACTGAGGGTTGAGTATTGATGTTTGAGGTCTGAGGATTGAGGAATGAGGATTGAGAATTGAGGGTTGAGGATTGAGGATTGAAGATTGAGGATTGGGTGTTGAGGATTGAAGAATGAGGATTGAGTATTGAGTATTGAGGATTGAGTGTTGACGACTGAGTATTGAGGATTGAAGATTGACGATTGAAGAATGAAGATTAAGATTGAGGATTGAGGATTGAGGATTGAGGATTGAGGATTGAGGATTGAAGGTTGAGGATTGCGTATTGAGGATAGAACATTGAGGATTGAGGATTGATGATTGAGTATTGAGGATTGAAGATTGAGGATTGATGATTGAGGATTGAGGATTGAGGATTGAAGATTGAGTACTGAGGATTGAAGATTAAGATTGAGGATTGAGGATTGAGGATTGAGAATTGAGGATTGAGGATTGAAGATTGAGTATTGAGGATTGAAGACTGAGGATAGAGGATTGAGGATTGAGGATTGAGGATTGAAGATTGAGTACTGAGGATTGAAGATTAAGATTGAGGATTGAGGATTGAGGACTGAGGATTGAGGACTGAGGATTGAGGATTCAGGATTGAAGGTTCAGTATTGAGGATTGAAGATTGAGAATTGAGGATTGAGGATTGAACATTGAGGACTGAGTGTTGAGGATTGAAGATTGAGGATCGCGTATTGAGGATAGAACATTGAGGATTGAGGATTGGGTATTGAGGATTGAGGATTGAGGATTGAAGATTGAATATTGATTATTGAAGATTGAGGATCGAGGATTGAGCGTTGTGGATTGAGGACGAGGACTGAGGGTTGAGTATTGATGTTTGAGGTCTGAGGATTGAGGAATGAGGATTGAGAATTGAGGGTTGAGGATTGAGGATTGGAGATTGAGGATTGGGTGTTGAGGATTGAAGAATGAGGATTGAGGATTGAGGATTGAGGATTGAGGATTGAAGATTGTGTATTGAGGATTGAAGATTGAGGATTGAGGATTGAGGATTGAGGATTGAGTATTGAGGATTGAGGATTGAGGATTGAGAATTGGGGATTGAGGATTGAGGATTGAAGATTGAGGATTGGGTATTGAGGATTGAAGAATGAGGATTGAGGATTGAGGATTGAGGATTGAGGATTGAGGATTGAAGACTGAGTATTGAGGATTGAAGATTGAGGATTGAGGAGTGAGTATTGAAGATTGAGGATTTGGGACTGAGGATTGAAGATTGAGGATTGAGGATTGAGGATTGAGGATTGAGGATTGAGGATTGAGGATTGAAGATTGAGGATATGGTATTGAGGATTGAAGAATGAGGATTGAGGATTGAGGATTGAGGATTGAGTATTGAAGATTGAGTATTCAGGATTGAAGATTGACGATTGAGGATTGAGGATTGAGGATTGAGGATTGAGGATTGATGATTGAGGATTGAAGATTGAGGATTGAAGATTGAGGATTCGGTATTGAGGATTGAAGAATGAGGATTGAGGAGTGAGGACTGAGGATTGAGGATTGCAGATTGAGTATTGAGGATTGAAGATTGAGGACTGAGGATTGAGGATTGAGGATTGACGATTGAGGATTGAGGATTGAGGATTGAGGATTGAGGATTGAAGGTTGAGGATTGCGTATTGAGGATAGAACATTGAGGATTGAGGATTGAGTATTGAGGATTGAGGATTGAGGATTGAAGATTGAATATTGATGATTGAAGGTTGAGGATCGGGGATTGAGCGTTGTGGAATGAGGACGAGGACTGAGGGTTGAGTATTGATGTTTGAGGTCTGAGGATTGAGGAATGAGGATTGAGAATTGAGGGTTGAGGATTGAGAATTGAGGATTGAGTATTGAAGATTGAGGATTGGGTATTGAGGATTGAAGAATGAGGATTGAGTATTGAGTATTGAGGATTGAGGATTGAAGATTGAGTATTGAGGATGGAAGATTGACGATTGAGGTTTGAGGATTGAGGATTGAAGATTGAGTATTGAGGATTGAAGATTGAGGATAGAGGATTGAGGATTGAGGATTGAGGATTGAAGATTGAGGATTGAAGATTGAGTATTGAGGATTGAAGGTTGAGGATTGAGGATTGAGGACTGAGGATTGAGGATTGAGGATTGAGGATTGAAGATTGAGGATTGGGTATTGAGGATTGAAGAATGAGGATTGAGGATTGAGGATTGAGGATTGAGGATTGAGGATTGAGGATTGAAGACTGAGTATTGAGGATTGAAGATTGAGGATTGGGTATTGAGGATTGAAGAATGAGGATTGAGGATTGAGGATTGAGGATTGAGGATTGAAGATTGAGTATTGAGGATTGAAGATTGACGATTGAGGATTGAGGATTGAGGATTGAGGATTGAGGATTGAAGATTGAGGACTGGGTATTGAGGATTGAACAATGAGGATTGAGTATTGAGTATTGAGGATTGAGTGTTGACGATTGAGTGTTGAGGATTGAAGATTGACGATTGAGGATTGAGGATTGAGGATTGAGGATTGAGGATTGAGGATTGGGGATTGAAGATTGCGTACTGAGGATTGAAGATTAAGATTGAGGATTGAGGATTGAGGATTGAGGATTGAGGATTGAGGATTGAAGATTGAGGATTGCGTATTGAGGATAGAACATTGAGGATTGAGGATTGAGTATTGAGGATTGTGGATTGAGGATTGAAGATTGAATATTGATGATTGAAGATTGAGGATCGAGGATTGAGTGTTGTGGATTGAGGACGAGGACTGAGGGTAGAGCATTGATGTTTGAGGTCTGAGGATTGAGGATTGAGGATTGAGAATTGAGGATTGACGATTGAGGATTGAGGATTGAGGATTGAGGATTGAGGATTGAGGATTGCGGATAGAAGATTGAGGATTGGGTATTGCGGTTTGAACATTGAGGATTGAGGATTGAGGGTTGAGGATTGAGGATTGAGGACTGAAGATTGAATATTGATGATTGAAGATTGAGGATTGAGGATTGTTGGTTTGGATTGAGGACGAGGACTGAGGGTTGACTATTGCTGTTTGAGGTCTGAGGATTGAGGATTGAGGATTGAGAATTGGGGATTGAGGATTGAGGGTTGAAGATTGAGGATTGGGTATTGAGGATTGAAGAATGAGGAGTGAGGATTGAGGGTGAGGATTGAGAATTGAAGATTGAGGATTGAGTATTGGGGGTTGTGGATTGAGGACGAGGACTGACGGTTGAGTAATGATGTTTGAGGTCTGAGGATTGAGGATTGAGGATTGAGAATTGAGGATTGAGGATTGAAGATTGAGGATTGGGTATTGAGGATTGAAGAATGAGGATTGAGTACTGAGTATTGAGGATTGAGGATTGAAGATTGAGTATTGAGGATTGAAGATTGACGATTGAGGTTTGAGGATTGAGGATTGAGGATTGAGGATTGAGGATTGAGGATTGATGATTGAGTATTGATGATTGAAGATTGAGGATTGAGGATTGAGGATTGAGGATTGAGGATTGAAGATTGAGGATTGAGGATTGAGGATTGAAGATTGA
The DNA here is from genome assembly GCF_051401765.1 of Calliopsis andreniformis. Taxonomy (NCBI): domain Eukaryota; kingdom Metazoa; phylum Arthropoda; class Insecta; order Hymenoptera; family Andrenidae; genus Calliopsis; species Calliopsis andreniformis. The sequence goes on along the minus strand of NW_027480444.1, from coordinate 2,783,514 downwards.
GTACTGAGGATTGATGATTAAGATTGAGGATTGAGGATTGAGGACTGAGGATTCAGGACTGAGGATTGAGGATTGAGGATTGAAGGTTCAGTATTGAGGATTGAAGATTGAGAATTGAGGATTGAGGATTGAACATTGAGGACTGAGTGTTGAGGATTGAAGATTGAGGATCGCGTATTGAGGATAGAACATTGAGGATTGAGGATTGAGTATTGAGGATTGAGGATTGAGGATTGAAGATAGAATATTGATGATTGAAGATTGAGGATCGAGGATTGACTGTTGTGGATTGAGGACGAGGACTGAGGGTTGAGTATTGATGTTTGAGGTCTGAGGATTGAGGAATGAGGATTGAGAATTGAGGGTTGAGGATTGAGGATTGGAGATTAAGGATTGGGTGTTGAGGATTGAAGAATGAGGATTGAGGATTGAGGATTGAGGATTGAGGATTGAGGATTGAGGGTTGAGGATTGCAGATTGAGGATTCGGTATTGAGGATTGAAGAATGAGGATTGAGGAGTGAGGACTGAGGATTGAGAATTGCAGATTGAGTATTGAGGATTGAAGATTGAGGACTGAGGATTGAGGATTGAGGATTGACGATTGAGGATTGAGGATTGAGGATTGAGGATTGAGGATTGAAGGTTGAGGATTGCGTATTGAGGATAGAACATTGAGGATTGAGGATTGAGGATTGAGTATTGAGGATTGAGGATTGAGGATTGAAGATTGAATATTGATGTTTGAAGATTGAGGATCGAGGATTGAGCGTTGTGGATTGAGGACGAGGACTGAGGGTTGAGTACTGAGTATTGAGGATTGAGGATTGAAGATTGAGTATTGAGGATTGAATATTGACGATTGAGGATTGAGGATTGAGGATTGAGGATTGAGGATTGAGGATTGAGGATAGAGGATTGAAGATTGGGTATTGAGGATTGAAGATTGAGGATTGAGGATTGAGGATTGAGGTCTGAGGATTGAGGATTGAGAATTGAGGATTGAGTATTGAGGATTGAAGATTGAGGATTGGGTGTTGAGGATTGATGAATGAGGACTGAGGATTGAGGATTGAGGATCTAGGATTGAAGGTTGAGGATTGCGTGTTGAGGATAGAGCATTGAGGATTGAGGATTGAGTATTGAGGATTGAGGATTGAGGATTGAAGATTGAATATTGATCTTTGAAGATTGAGGATCGAGGATTGAGCGTTGTGGATTGAGGACGAGGACTGAGGGTTGAGTATTGATGTTTGTGGTCTGAGGATTGAGGAATGAGGATTGAGAATTGAGGGTTGAGGATTGAGGATTGAAGATTGAGGATTGGGTGTTGAGGATTGAAGAATGAGGATTGAGGATTGAGGATTGAGGATTGAGGATTGAGGATTGAGGGTTGAGGATTGCAGATTGAGGATTCGGTATTGAGGATTGAAGAATGAGGATTGAGGAGTGAGGACTGAGGATTGAGGATTGCAGATTGAGTATTGAGGACTGAAGATTGAGGACTGAGGATTGAGGATTGACGATTGACGATTGAGGATTGAGGATTGAGGATTGAGGATTGAGGATTGAAGGTTGAGGATTGCGTATTGAGGATAGAACATTGAGGATTGAGGATTGAGTATTGAGGATTGAGGATTGAGGATTGAAGATTGAATATTGATGTTTGAAGATTGAGGATCGAGGATTGAGCGTTGTGGATTGAGGACGAGGACTGAGGGTTGAGTACTGAGTATTGAGGGTTGAGGATTGAAGATTGAGTATTGAGGATTGAATATTGACGATTGAGGATTGAGGATTGAGGATTGAGGATTGAGGATTGAGGATTGAGGATAGAGGATTGAAGATTGGGTATTGAGGATTGAAGATTGAGGATTGAGGATTGAGGATTGAGGATTGAGGATTGAAGATTGAGTACTGAGGATTGAAGATTAAGATTGAGGATTGAGGATTGAGGATTGAGGATTGAGGATTGAGGATTGAAGATTGAGTATTGAGGATTGAAGATTGAGGATTGAGGATTGAGGATTGAGGATTGAGGATTGAGGATTGAGGATTGAAGATTGAGGATTGGGTATTGAGGATTGAAGAATGAGGATTGAGGATTGAGGATTGAGGATTGATGATTGAGGATTGAAGACTGAGTATTGAGGATTCAAGATTGAGGATTGGGTATTGAGGATTGAAGAATGAGGATTGAGGATTGAGGACTGAGGATTGAGGATTGAAGATTGAGTATTGAGGATTGAAGATTGACGATTGAGGATTGAGTATTGAGGATTGAGGATTGAGGATCGATGATTAAGGATTGAAGATTGAGTATTGAGTATTGAAGATTGAGGATTGAGTATTGAGGATTGAGTTTTGAGGATTGAAGATTGAGGATTGGGGATTGAGGATTGAGGATTGAGGATTGAGGGTTGAAGATTGAGGATTGGGTATTGAGGATTGAATAATGAGGATTCAGGATTGAGGACTGAGGATTGAGGACTGAAGAATGAGTGTTGAGTGTTGAGTGATGAGAATTGATGTTTGTGGATAGAGATTTGAAGATTGCAGATTGAGTATTGAGTATTGACAACTGTGAAATGATGACATTCTCTTGAGGATTGAGGATTGACAACTGATTGTTGAGGACTGGGGGCTGAAGGTTGAGGAGTCAGGATTGAGGATTCAGGATTGTGGTTTGAGGACCGAGGATTGAGGATTGAGGATTGAGGATTGAGAATTGAAGATTGAGGATTGAGTATTGGGTGTTGTGGATTGAGGACGAGGACTGACGGCTGAGGATTGAAGATTGAGTACTGAGGATTGAAGATTAAGATTGAGGATTGCGTATTGAGGATAGAACATTGAGGATTGAGGATTGAGGATTGAGTATTGGGGGTTGTGGATTGAGGACGAGGACTGACGGTTGAGTAATGATGTTTGAGGTCTGAGGATTGAGGATTGAGGATTGAGAATTGAGGATTGAGGATTGAAGATTGAGGATTGGGTATTGAGGATTGAAGAATGAGGATTGAGTACTGAGTATTGAGGATTGAGGATTGAAGATTGAGTATTGAGGATTGAAGATTGACGATTGAGGTTTGAGGATTGAGGATTGAGGATTGAGGATTGAGGATTGAGGATTGATGATTGAGTATTGATGATTGAAGATTGAGGATTGAGGATTGAGGATTGAGGATTGAGGATTGAAGATTGAGGATTGAGGATTGAGGATTGAAGATTGAGTACTGAGGATTGATGATTAAGATTGAGGATTGAGGATTGAGGACTGAGGATTCAGGACTGAGGATTGAGGATTGAGGATTGAAGGTTCAGTATTGAGGATTGAAGATTGAGAATTGAGGATTGAGGATTGAACATTGAGGACTGAGTGTTGAGGATTGAAGATTGAGGATCGCGTATTGAGGATAGAACATTGAGGATTGAGGATTGAGTATTGAGGATTGAGGATTGAGGATTGAAGATAGAATATTGATGATTGAAGATTGAGGATCGAGGATTGACCGTTGTGGATTGAGGACGAGGACTGAGGGTTGAGTATTGATGTTTGAGGTCTGAGGATTGAGGAATGAGGATTGAGAATTGAGGGTTGAGGATTGAGGATTGGAGATTAAGGATTGGGTGTTGAGGATTGGGTGTTGAGTATTGAAGAATGAGGATTGAGGATTGAGGATTGAGGATTGAGGATTGAGGATTGAGGGTTGAGGATTGCAGATTGAGGATTCGGTATTGAGGATTGAAGAATGAGGATTGAGGAGTGAGGACTGAGGATTGAGAATTGCAGATTGAGTATTGAGGATTGAAGATTGAGGACTGAGGATTGAGGATTGAGGATTGACGATTGAGGATTGAGGATTGAGGATTGAGGATTGAGGATTGAAGGTTGAGGATTGCGTATTGAGGATAGAACATTGAGGATTGAGGATTCAGGATTGAGTATTGAGGATTGAGGATTGAGGATTGAAGATTGAATATTGATGTTTGAAGATTGAGGATCGAGGATTGAGCGTTGTGGATTGAGGACGAGGACTGAGGGTTGAGTACTGAGTATTGAGGATTGAGGATTGAAGATTGAGTATTGAGGATTGAATATTGACGATTGAGGATTGAGGATTGAGGATTGAGGATTGAGGATTGAGGATTGAGGATAGAGGATTGAAGATTGGGTATTGAGGATTGAAGATTGAGGATTGAGGATTGAGGATTGAGGTCTGAGGATTGAGGATTGAGAATTGAGGATTGAGTATTGAGGATTGAAGATTGAGGATTGGGTGTTGAGGATTGATGAATGAGGACTGAGGATTGAGGATTGTGGATCTAGGATTGAAGGTTGAGGATTGCGTGTTGAGGATAGAGCATTGAGGATTGAGGATTGAGTATTGAGGATTGAGGATTGAGGATTGAAGATTGAATATTGATCTTTGAAGATTGAGGATCGAGGATTGAGCGTTGTGGATTGAGGACGAGGACTGAGGGTTGAGTATTGATGTTTGTGGTCTGAGGATTGAGGAATGAGGATTGAGAATTGAGGGTTGAGGATTGAGGATTGAAGATTGAGGATTGGGTGTTGAGGATTGAAGAATGAGGATTGAGGATTGAGGATTGAGGATTGAGGATTGAGGATTGAGGGTTGAGGATTGCAGATTGAGGATTCGGTATTGAGGATTGAAGAATGAGGATTGAGGAGTGAGGACTGAGGATTGAGGATTGCAGATTGAGTATTGAGGACTGAAGATTGAGGACTGAGGATTGAGGATTGACGATTGACGATTGAGGATTGAGGATTGAGGATTGAGGATTGAGGATTGAAGGTTGAGGATTGCGTATTGAGGATAGAACATTGAGGATTGAGGATTGAGTATTGAGGATTGAGGATTGAGGATTGAAGATTGAATATTGATGTTTGAAGATTGAGGATCGAGGATTGAGCGTTGTGGATTGAGGACGAGGTCTGAGGGTTGAGTACTGAGTATTGAGGGTTGAGGATTGAAGATTGAGTATTGAGGATTGAATATTGACGATTGAGGATTGAGGATTGAGGATTGAGGATTGAGGATTGAGGATTGAGGATAGAGGATTGAAGATTGGGTATTGAGGATTGAAGATTGAGGATTGAGGATTGAGGATTGAGGATTGAGGATTGAAGATTGAGTACTGAGGATTGAAGATTAAGATTGAGGATTGAGGATTGAGGATTGAGGATTGAGGATTGAGGATTGAAGATTGAGTATTGAGGATTGAAGATTGAGGATTGAGGATTGAGGATTGAGGATTGAGGATTGAGGATTGAGGATTGAAGATTGAGGATTGGGTATTGAGGATTGAAGAATGAGGATTGAGGATTGAGGATTGAGGATTGATGATTGAGGATTGAAGACTGAGTATTGAGGATTCAAGATTGAGGATTGGGTATTGAGGATTGAAGAATGAGGATTGAGGATTGAGGATTGAGGATTGAGGATTGAAGATTGAGTATTGAGGATTGAAGATTGACGATTGAGGATTGAGGATTGAGGATTGAGGATTGAGGATCGATGATTGAGGATTCAAGATTGAGTATTGAGTATTGAAGATTGAGGATTGAGTATTGAGGATTGAGGTTTGAGGATTGAAGATTGAGGATTGGGGATTGAGGATTGAGGATTGAGGATTGAGGGTTGAAGATTGAGGATTGGGTATTGAGGATTGAATAATGAGGATTGAGGATTGAGGACTGAGGATTGAGGACTGAAGAATGAGGGTTGAGTGTTGAGTGATGAGAATTGATGTTTGTGGATAGAGATTTGAAGATTGCAGATTGAGTATTGAGTATTGACAACTGTGAAATGATGATATTCTCTTGAGGATTGAGGATTGACAACTGATTGTTGAGGACTGGGGGCTGAAGGTTGAGGAGTCAGGATTGAGGATTCAGGATTGTGGTTTGAGGACCGAGGATTGAGGATTGAGGATTGAGAATTGAAGATTGAGGATTGAGTATTGGGTGTTGTGGATTGAGGACGAGGACTGACGGCTGAGGATTGAAGATTGAGTACTGAGGATTGAAGATTAAGATTGAGGATTGCGTATTGAGGATAGAACATTGAGGATTGAGGATTGAGGATTGAGGATTGAGGATTGAGGATTGAAGATTGAGTACTGAGGATTGAAGATTAAGATTGAGGATTGAGGATTGAGGATTGAGGATTGAGGACTGAGGATTGAGGATTGAGGATTGAAGATTGAGGATTGCGTATTGAGGATAGAACATTGAGGATTGAGGATTGAGTATTGAGGATTGAGGATTGAGGATTGAAGATTGAATATTGATGTTTGAAGATTGAGGATCGAGGATTGAGCGTTGTGGATTGAGGACGAGGACTGAGGGTTGAGTACTGAGTATTGAGGATTGAGGATTGAAGGTTGAGTATTGAGGATTGAATATTGACGATTGAGGATTGAGGATTGAGGATTGAGGATTGAGGATTGAGGATTGAGGATTGAGGATAGAGGATTGAAGATTGGGTATTGAGGATTGAAGATTGAGGATTGAGGATTGAGGATTGAGGATTGAGGATTGAAGATTGAGTACTGAGGACTGAAGATTAAGATTGAGGATTGAGGATTGAGGATTGAGGATTGAGGATTGAGGATTGAAGATTGAGTATTGAGGATTGAAGATTGAGGATTGAGGATTGAGGATTGAGGATTGAGGATTGAGGATTGAGGATTGAAGATTGAGGATTGGGTATTGAGGATTGAAGAATGAGGATTGAGGATTGAGGATTGAGGATTGAGGATTGAGGATTGAAGACTGAGTATTGAGGATTGAAGATTGAGGATTGGATATTGAGGATTGAAGAATGAGGATTGAGGATTGAGGATTGAGGATTGAGGATTGAAGATTGAGTATTGAGGATTGAAGATTGACGATTGAGGATTGAGGATTGAGGATTGAGGATTGAGGATCGATGATTGAGGATTGAAGATTGAGTATTGAGTATTGAAGATTGAGGATTGAGGATTGAGGATTGAGGTTTGAGGATTGAAGGTTGAGGATTGGGGATTGAGGAGTGAGGATTGAGGATTGAGGGTTGAAGATTGAGGATTGGGTATTGAGGATTGAATAATGAGGATTGAGTATTGAGGACTGAGGATTGAGGATTGAAGACTGAGTGTTGAGTGTTAAGTGATGAGAATTGATGTTTGTGGATAGAGATTTGAAGATTGCAGATTGAGTATTGAGTATTGAAAACTGTGAAATGATGATATTCTCTTGAGGATTGAGGATTGACAACTGATTGCTGAGGACTGGGGGCTGAAGGTTGAGGATTCAGGATTGAGGATTCAGGATTGTGGTTTGAGGACCGAGGATTGAGGATTGAGGATTGAGGATTGAGAATTGAAGATTGAGGATTGAGTACTGGGTGTTGTGGATTGAGGACGAGGACTGACGGTTGAGGATTGAAGATTGAGTACTGAGGATTGAAGATTAAGATTGAGGATTGAGGATTGAGGATTGAGGATTGAGGATTGAGGATTGAGGATTGAGGATTGAAGATTGCGTACTGAGGATTGAAGATTAAGATTGACGATTGAGGATTGAGGATTGAGGATTGAAGATTGAGGATTGCGTATTGAGGATAGAACATTGAGGATTGAGGATTGAGGGTTGAGGATTGAGGATTGAGGACTGAAGATTGAATATTGATGATTGAAGATTGAGGATTGAGGATTGATGGTTGTGGATTGAGGACGAGGACTGAGGGCTGACTATTGCTGTTTGAGGTCTGAGGATTGGGGATTGAGGATTGAGAATTGGGGATTGAGGATTGAGGATTGAAGATTGAGGATTGTGTATTGAGGATTGAAGAATGAGGATTGAGGATTGAGGACTGAGGATTGAGAATTGAAGACTGAGTGTTGAGGGTTGAGTGATGAGAATTGATGTTTGTGGATAGAGATTTGAAGATTGCAGATTGAGTATTGAGTATTGAAAACTGTGAATTGATGATATTCTCTTGAGGATTGAGGATTGACAACTGATTGTTGAGGACTGAGGGCTGAAGGTTGAGGATTCAGGATTGAGGATTCAGGATTGTGGTTTGAGGACCGAGGATTGAGGATTGAGAATTGAGGATTGAGGATTGAAGATTGAGGATTGGGTATTGAGGATTGAAGAATGAGGATTGAGTATTGAGTATTGAGGATTGAGGATTGAGGATTGAGGACTGAGGATTGAGGATTGAGGATTGAAGACTGAGTGTTGAGGGTTGAGTGATGAGAATTGATGTTTGTGGATAGAGATTTGAAGATTGCAGATTGAGTATTGAGTATTGAAAACTGTGAATTGATGATATTCTCTTGAGGATTGAGGATTGACAACTGATTGTTGAGGACTGAGGGCTGAAGGTTGAGGATTCAGGATTGAGGATTCAGGATTGTGGTTTGAGGACCGAGGATTGAGGATTGAGAATTGAGGATTGAGGATTGAAGATTGAGGATTGGGTATTGAGGATTGAAGAATGAGGATTGAGTATTGAGTATTGAGGATTGGGGATTGAGGATTGAGGACTGAGGATTGAGGATTGAGGATTGAAGGTTCAGTATTGAGGATAGAAGATTGAGAATTGAGGATTGAGGATTGAACATTGAGGACTGAATGTTCAGGATTGAAGATTGAGGATTGCGTATTGAGGATAGAACATTGAGGATTGAGGATTGAGTATTGAGGATTGAGGATTGAGGATTGAGGATTGAAGATTGAATATTGATGATTGAAGATTGAGGATCGAGGATTGAGCGTTGTGGATTGAGGACGAGGACTGAGGGTTGAGTATTGATGTTTGAGGTCTGAGGATTGAGGAATGAGGATTGAGAATTGAGGGTTGAGGATTGTGGATTGGAGATTGAGGATTGGGTCTTGAGGATTGAAGAATGAGGATTGAGGATTGAGGATTGAGGATTGAGGATTGAGGATTGAGGATTGAAGATTGAGGATTGGGTATTGAGGATTGAAGAATGAGGATTGAGGATTGAGGATTGAGGATTGATGATTGAGGATTGAAGACTGAGTATTGAGGATTCAAGATTGAGGATTGGGTATTGAGGATTGAAGAATGAGGATTGAGGATTGAGGATTGAGGATTGAGGATTGAAGATTGAGTATTGAGGATTGAAGATTGACGATTGAGGATTGAGGATTGAGGATTGAGGATTGAGGATCGATGATTGAGGATTCAAGATTGAGTATTGAGTATTGAAGATTGAGGATTGAGTATTGAGGATTGAGGTTTGAGGATTGAAGATTGAGGATTGGGGATTGAGGATTGAGGATTGAGGATTGAGGGTTGAAGATTGAGGATTGGGTATTGAGGATTGAATAATGAGGATTGAGGATTGAGGACTGAGGATTGAGGACTGAAGAATGAGTGTTGAGTGTTGAGTGATGAGAATTGATGTTTGTGGATAGAGATTTGAAGATTGCAGATTGAGTATTGAGTATTGACAACTGTGAAATGATGATATTCTCTTGAGGATTGAGGATTGACAACTGATTGTTGAGGACTGGGGGCTGAAGGTTGAGGAGTCAGGATTGAGGATTCAGGATTGTGGTTTGAGGACCGAGGATTGAGGATTGAGGATTGAGGATTGAGAATTGAAGATTGAGGATTGAGTATTGGGTGTTGTGGATTGAGGACGAGGACTGACGGCTGAGGATTGAAGATTGAGTACTGAGGATTGAAGATTAAGATTGAGGATTGCGTATTGAGGATAGAACATTGAGGATTGAGGATTGAGGATTGAGGATTGAGGATTGAGGATTGAAGATTGAGTACTGAGGATTGAAGATTAAGATTGAGGATTGAGGATTGAGGATTGAGGATTGAGGACTGAGGATTGAGGATTGAGGATTGAAGATTGAGGATTGCGTATTGAGGATAGAACATTGAGGATTGAGGATTGAGTATTGAGGATTGAGGATTGAGGATTGAAGATTGAATATTGATGTTTGAAGATTGAGGATCGAGGATTGAGCGTTGTGGATTGAGGACGAGGACTGAGGGTTGAGTACTGAGTATTGAGGATTGAGGATTGAAGGTTGAGTATTGAGGATTGAATATAGACGATTGAGGATTGAGGATTGAGGATTGAGGATTGAGGATTGAGGATTGAGGATTGAGGATAGAGGATTGAAGATTGGGTATTGAGGATTGAAGATTGAGGATTGAGGATTGAGGATTGAGGATTGAGGATTGAAGATTGAGTACTGAGGATTGAAGATTAAGATTGAGGATTGAGGATTGAGGATTGAGGATTGAGGATTGAGGATTGAAGATTGAGTATTGAGGATTGAAGATTGAGGATTGAGGATTGAGGATTGAGGATTGAGGATTGAGGATTGAGGATTGAAGATTGAGGATTGGGTATTGAGGATTGAAGAATGAGGATTGAGGATTGAGGATTGAGGATTGAGGATTGAGGATTGAAGACTGAGTATTGAGGATTGAAGATTGAGGATTGGATATTGAGGATTGAAGAATGAGGATTGAGGATTGAGGATTGAGGATTGAGGATTGAAGATTGAGTATTGAGGATTGAAGATTGACGATTGAGGATTGAGGATTGAGGATTGAGGATTGAGGATCGATGATTGAGGATTGAAGATTGAGTATTGAGTATTGAAGATTGAGGATTGAGGATTGAGGATTGAGGTTTGAGGATTGAAGGTTGAGGATTGGGGATTGAGGAGTGAGGATTGAAGATTGAGGGTTGAAGATTGAGGATTGGGTATTGAGGATTGAATAATGAGGATTGAGTATTGAGGACTGAGGATTGAGGATTGAAGACTGAGTGTTGAGTGTTAAGTGATGAGAATTGATGTTTGTGGATAGAGATTTGAAGATTGCAGATTGAGTATTGAGTATTGAAAACTGTGAAATGATGATATTCTCTTGAGGATTGAGGATTGACAACTGATTGCTGAGGACTGGGGGCTGAAGGTTGAGGATTCAGGATTGAGGATTCAGGATTGTGGTTTGAGGACCGAGGATTGAGGATTGAGGATTGAGGATTGAGAATTGAAGATTGAGGATTGAGTACTGGGTGTTGTGGATTGAGGACGAGGACTGACGGTTGAGGATTGAAGATTGAGTACTGAGGATTGAAGATTAAGATTGAGGATTGAGGATTGAGGATTGAGGATTGAGGATTGAGGATTGAGGATTGAGGATTGAAGATTGCGTACTGAGGATTGAAGATTAAGATTGACGATTGAGGATTGAGGATTGAGGATTGAAGATTGAGGATTGCGTATTGAGGATAGAACATTGAGGATTGAGGATTGAGGGTTGAGGATTGAGGATTGAGGACTGAAGATTGAATATTGATGATTGAAGATTGAGGATTGAGGATTGATGGTTGTGGATTGAGGACGAGGACTGAGGGCTGACTATTGCTGTTTGAGGTCTGAGGATTGGGGATTGAGGATTGAGAATTGGGGATTGAGGATTGAGGATTGAAGATTGAGGATTGTGTATTGAGGATTGAAGAATGAGGATTGAGGATTGAGGACTGAGGATTGAGAATTGAAGACTGAGTGTTGAGGGTTGAGTGATGAGAATTGATGTTTGTGGATAGAGATTTGAAGATTGCAGATTGAGTATTGAGTATTGAAAACTGTGAATTGATGATATTCTCTTGAGGATTGAGGATTGACAACTGATTGTTGAGGACTGAGGGCTGAAGGTTGAGGATTCAGGATTGAGGATTCAGGATTGTGGTTTGAGGACCGAGGATTGAGGATTGAGAATTGAGGATTGAGGATTGAAGATTGAGGATTGGGTATTGAGGATTGAAGAATGAGGATTGAGTATTGAGTATTGAGGATTGAGGATTGAGGATTGAGGACTGAGGATTGAGGATTGAGGATTGAAGACTGAGTGTTGAGGGTTGAGTGATGAGAATTGATGTTTGTGGATAGAGATTTGAAGATTGCAGATTGAGTATTGAGTATTGAAAACTGTGAATTGATGATATTCTCTTGAGGATTGAGGATTGACAACTGATTGTTGAGGACTGAGGGCTGAAGGTTGAGGATTCAGGATTGAGGATTCAGGATTGTGGTTTGAGGACCGAGGATTGAGGATTGAGAATTGAGGATTGAGGATTGAAGATTGAGGATTGGGTATTGAGGATTGAAGAATGAGGATTGAGTATTGAGTATTGAGGATTGAGGATTGAGGATTGAGGACTGAGGATTGAGGATTGAGGATTGAAGGTTCAGTATTGAGGATAGAAGATTGAGAATTGAGGATTGAGGATTGAACATTGAGGACTGAATGTTCAGGATTGAAGATTGAGGATTGCGTATTGAGGATAGAACATTGAGGATTGAGGATTGAGTATTGAGGATTGAGGATTGAGGATTGAGGATTGAAGATTGAATATTGATGATTGAAGATTGAGGATCGAGGATTGAGCGTTGTGGATTGAGGACGAGGACTGAGGGTTGAGTATTGATGTTTGAGGTCTGAGGATTGAGGAATGAGGATTGAGAATTGAGGGTTGAGGATTGTGGATTGGAGATTGAGGATTGGGTCTTGAGGATTGAAGAATGAGGATTGAGGATTGAAGATTGAGTATTGAGGATTGAAGGTTGAGGATTGAGGATTGAGGATTGAGGATTGAGGATTGAGGATTGAGGATTGAGGATTGAGGATTGAGGATTGAGGATTGAGGATTGAGGAATGAAGATTGAGGATTGGGTATTGAGGATTGAAGAATGAGGATTGAGCATTGAGGATTGAGGATTGAGGATTGAGGATTGACGATTGAGGATTGAGGATTGAGGATTGAGGATTGAGGATTGAAGGTTGAGGATTCCGTATTGAGGATAGAACATTGAGGACTGAGGATTGAGTATTGAGGATTGAGGATTGAGGATTGAAGATTGAATATTGATGATTGAGGATTGAGGACTGAGGATTGAGGATTGAAGACTGAGTGTTGAGGGTTGAGTGATGATAATTGATGTTTGTGGATAGACATTTGAAGATTGCAGATTGAGTATTGAGTATTGAAAACTGTGAATTGATGATATTCTCTTGAGGATTGAGGATTGACAACTGATTGTTGAGGACTGAGGGCTGAACGTTGAGGATTCAGGATTGAGGATTCAGGATTGTGGTTTGAGGTCCGAGGATTGAGGATTGAGGATTGAGGATTGAGAATTGAAGATTGAGGATTGAGTATTGGGGGTTGTGGATTGAGGACGAGGACTGACGGTTGAGTAATGATGTTTGAGGTCTGAAGATTGAGGATTGAGGATTGAGAATTGAGGATTGAGGATTGAATATTGAGGATTGGGTATTGAGGATTGAAGAACGAGGATTGAGTATTGAGTATTGAGGATTGAGGATTGAAGATTGAGTATTGAGGATTGAAGATTGACGATTGAGGTTTGAGGATTGAGGATTGAGGATTGAGGATTGAGGGTTGAGAATTGATGATTGAGTATTGAGGATTGAAGATTGAGGATTGAGGATTGAGGATTGAGGTTTGAGGATTGAAGATTGAGTACTGAGGATTGAAGATTAAGATTGAGGATTGAGGATTGAGGATTGAGGATTGAGGATTGAGGATTGAAGATTGAGTATTGAGGATTGAAGATTGAGGATAGAGGATTGAGGATTGAGGATTGAGGATTGAAGATTGAGTACTGAGGATTGAAGATTAAGATTGAGGGTTGAGGATTGAGGACTGAGGATTGAGGATTGTGGATTGAAAGTTCAGTATTGAGGATTGAAGATTGAGAATTGAGGATTGAGGATTGAACATTGAGGACTGAGTGTTGAGGATTGAAGATTGAGGATCGCGTATTGAGGATAGAACATTGAAGATTGAGGATTGAGTATTGAGGATTGAGGATTGAGGATTGAAGATTGAATATTGATGATTGAAGATTGAGGATCGAGGATTGAGCGTTGTGGATTGAGGACGAGGACTGAGGGTTGAGTATTGATGTTTGAGGTCTGAAGATTGAGGAATGAGGATTGAGAATTGAGGGTTGAGGATTGAGGATTGGAGATTGAGGATTGGGTGTTGAGGATTGAAGAATGAGGATTGAGGATTCAGGATTGACGATTGAGGATTGAAGATTGAGTATTGAGGATTGAAGATTGAGGATTGAGGATTGAGGATTGAGGATTGAGGATTGAGGATTGAGGATTGAGGATTGAGAATTGAGGATTGAGGATTGAGGATTGAAGATTGAGGATTGGGTATTGAGGATTGAAGAATGAGGATTGAGGATTGAGGATTGAGGATTGAGGATTGAGGATTGAAGACTGAGTATTGAGGATTGAAGATTGAGGATTGAGGAGTGAGTATTGAAGATTGAGGATTTGGGACTGAGGATTGAAGATTGAGGATTGAGGATTGAGGATTGAGGATTGAGGATTGAGGATTGAGGATTGAAGATTGAGGATAGGGTATTGAGGATTGAAGAATGAGGATTGAGGATTGAGGATTGAGGATTGAGTATTGAAGATTTAGTATTCAGGATAGAAGATTGACGATTGAGGATTGAGGATTGAGGATTGAGGATTGAGGATTGAGGATTGATGATTGAGGATTGAAGATTGAGGATAGAAGATTGAGGATTCGGTATTGAGGATTGAAGAATGAGGATTGAGGAGTGAGGACTGAGGATTGAGGATTGCAGATTGAGTATTGAGGATTGAAGATTGAGGACTGAGGATTGAGGATTGAGGATTGACGATTGAGGATTGAGGATTGAGGATTGAGGATTGAGGATTGAGGATTGAAGGTTGAGGATTGCGTATTGAGTATAGAACATTGAGGATTGAGGATTGAGTATTGAGGAATGAGGATTGAGGATTGAAGATTGAATATTGATGATTGAAGATTGAGGATCGGGGATTGAGCGTTGTGGAATGAGGACGAGGACTGAGGGTTGAGTATTGATGTTTGAGGTCTGAGGATTGAGGAATGAGGATTGAGAATTGAGGGTTGAGGATTGAGGATTGAAGATTGAGGATTGGGTGTTGAGGATTGAAGAATGAGGATTGAGTATTGAGGATTGAGGATTGATGATTGAAGATTGAGTATTGAGGATTGAAGATTGAGGATTGAGGATTGAGGATTGAGGATTGAGGATTGAGGATTGAGGATTGCGGATAGAAGATTGAGGATTGGGTATTGCGGATTGAACATTGAGGATTGAGGATTGAGTGTTGAGGATTGAGGATTGAGGATTGAGAATTGAGGATTGAGGATTGAGGATTGAAGGTTGAGGATTGGGTATTGAGGATTGAAGAATGAGGATTGAGGAGTGAGCATTGAAGATTGAGGATTTGGGACTGAGGATTGAAGATTGAGTATTGAGGATTGAGGATTGAGGATTGAGGATTGAGGATTGAGGATTGAAGATCGAGGATTGGGTATTGAGGATTGAAGAATGAGGATTGAGTATTGAGTATTGAGGATTGAGTGTTGACGATTGAGTATTGAGGATTGAAGATTGACGATTGAGGATTGAGGATTGAGGATTGAGGATTGAGGATTGAGGATTGAGGATTGAGGATTGAAGATTGCGTACTGAGGATTGAAGATCAAGATTGAGGATTGAGGATTGAGGATTGAGGATTGAGGATTGAGGATTGAAGATTGAGGATTGCGTATTGAGGGTAGAACATTGAGGATTGGGGATTGAGTATTGAGGATTGTGGATTGAGGATTGAAGATTGAATATTGATGATTGAAGGTTGAGGATCGAGGATTGAGTGTTGTGGATTGAGGACGAGGACTGAGGGTAGAGCATTGATGTTTGAGGTCTGAGGATTGAGGATTGAGGATTGAGAATTGAGGATTGAGGATTGAGGATTGAAGACTGAGGATTGGGTGTTGAGGATTGAAGAATGAGGATTGACGATTGAGGATTGAGTATTGAGGATTGAAGATTGAGTATTGAGGATTGAAGATTGAGGATTGAGGACTGAGGATTGAGGATTGAGGATTGCGGATAGAAGATTGAGGATTGGGTATTGCGGTTTGAACATTGAGGATTGAGGATTGAGTGTTGAGGATTGAGGATTGAGGACTGAAGATTGAATAATGATGATTGAAGATTGAGGATTGAGGATTGATGGTTGTGGATTGAGGACGAGGACTGAGGGTTGAGTATTGCTGTATGAGGTCTGAGGATTGAGGATTGTGGATTGAGAATTGGGGTTTGAGGATTGAGGATTGAAGATTGAGGATTGGGTATTGAGGATTGAAGAATGAGGATTGAGGATTGAGGACTGAGGATTGAGGATTGAAGACTGAGTGTTGAGGGTTGAGTGATGATAATTGATGTCTGTGGATAGAGATTTGAAGATTGCAGATTGAGTATTGAGTATTGAAAACTGTGAATTGATGATATTCTCTTGAGGATTGAGGATTGACAACTGATTGTTGAGGACTGAGGGCTGAAGGTTGAGGATTCAGGATTGAGGATTCAGGATTGTGGTTTGAGGACCGAGGATTGAGGATTGAGAATTGAGGATTGAGAATTGAAGATTGAGGATTGAGTATTGGGGGTTGTGGATTGAGGACGATGACTGACGGTTGAGTAATGATGTTTGAGGTCTGAGGATTGAGGATTGAGGATTGAGAATTGAGGATTGAGGATTGAATATTGAGGATTGGGTATTGAGGATTGAAGAACGAGGATTGTGTATTGAGTATTGAGGATTGAGGATTGAAGATTGAGTATTGAGGATTGAAGATTGACGATTGAGGTTTGAGGATTGAGGATTGAGGATTGAGGATTGAGGATTGAGAATTGATGATTGAGTATTGAGGATTGAAGATTGAGGATTGAGGATTGAGGATTGAGGATTGAGGATTGAAGATTGAGTACTGAGGATTGAAGATTAAGATTGAGGATTGAGGATTGAGGATTGAGGATTGAGGATTGAGGATTGAAGATTGAGTATTGAGGATTGAAGATTGAGGATAGAGGATTGAGGATTGAGGATTGAGGATTGAAGATTGAGTACTGAGGATTGAAGATTAAGATTGAGGATTGAGGATTGAGGACTGAGGATTGAGGATTGTGGATTGAAAGTTCAGTATTGAGGATTGAAGATTGAGAATTGAGGATTGAGGATTGAACATTGAGGACTGAGTGTTGAGGATTGAAGATTGAGGATCGCGTATTGAGGATAGAACATTGAGGATTGAGGATTGAGTATTGAGGATTGAGGATTGAGGATTGAAGATTGAATATTGATGATTGAAGATTGAGGATCGAGGATTGAGCGTTGTGGATTGAGGACGAGGACTGAGGGTTGAGTATTGATGTTTGAGGTCTGAAGATTGAGGAATGAGGATTGAGAATTGAGGGATGAGGATTGAGGATTGGAGATTGAGGATTGGGTGTTGAGGATTGAAGAATGAGGATTGAGGATTGAGGATTGAGGATTGAGTATTGAAGATTGAGTATTGAGGATTGAAGATTGAGGATTGAGTATTGAGGATTGAGGATTGAGGATTGAGGATTGAGGATTGAGGATTGAGAATTGAGGATTGAGGATTGAGGATTGAAGATTGAGGATTGGGTATTGAGGATTGAAGAATGAGGATTGAGGATTGAGGATTGAGGATTGAGGATTGAGGATTGAAGACTGAGTATTGAGGATTGAAGATTGAGGATTGAGGAGTGAGTATTGAAGATTGAGGGTTTGGGACTGAGGATTGAAGATTGAGGATTGAGGATTGAGGATTGAGGATTGAGGATTGAGGATTGAGGATTGAAGATTGAGGATAGGGTATTGAGGATTGAAGAATGAGGATTGAGGATTGAGCATTGAGGATTGAGTATTGAAGATTGAGTATTCAGGATAGAAGATTGACGATTGAGGATTGAGGATTGAGGATTGAGGATTGAGGATTGAGGATTGATGATTGAGGATTGAAGATTGAGGATTGAAGATTGAGGATTCGGTATTGAGGATTGAAGAATGAGGATTGAGGAGTGAGGACTGAGGATTGAGGATTGCAGATTGAGTATTGAGGATTGAAGATTGTGGACTGAGGATTGAGGATTGAGGATTGACGATTGAGGATTGAGGATTGAGGATTGAGGATTGAGGATTGAAGGTTGAGGATTGCGTATTGAGGATAGAACATTGAGGATTGAGGATTGAGTATTGAGGATTGAGGATTGAGGATTGAAGATTGAATATTGATGATTGAAGATTGAGGATCGGGGATTGAGCGTTGTGGAATGAGGACGAGGACTGAGGGTTGAGTATTGATGTTTGAGGTCTGAGGATTGAGGAATGAGGATTGAGAATTGAGGGTTGAGGATTGAGGATTGAAGATTGAGGATTGGGTGCTGAGGATTGAAGAATGAGGATTGAGTATTGAGGATTGAGGATTGATGATTGAAGATTGAGTATTGAGGATTGAAGATTGAGGATTGAGGATTGAGGATTGAGGATTGAGGATTGAGGATTGAGGATTGCGCATAGAAGATTGAGGATTGGGTATTGCGGATTGAACATTGAGGATTGAGGATTGAGTGTTGAGGATTGAGGATTGAGGATTGAGAATTGAGGATTGAGGATTGAGGATTGAAGGTTGAGGATTGGGTATTGAGGATTGAAGAATGAGGATTGAGGAGTGAGCATTGAAGATTGAGGATTCGGGACTGAGGATTGAAGATTGAGTATTGAGGATTGAGGATTGAGGATTGAGGATTGAGGATTGAGGATTGAAGATCGAGGATTGGGTATTGAGGATTGAAGAATGAGGATTGAGTATTGAGTATTGAGGATTGAGTGTTGACGATTGAGTATTGAGGATTGAAGATTGACGATTGAGGATTGAGGATTGAGGATTGAGGATTGAGGATTGAGGATTGAGGATTGAGGATTGAAGATTGCGTACTGAGGATTGAAGATCAAGATTGAGGATTGAGGATTGAGGATTGAGGATTGAGGATTGAGGATTGAAGATTGAGGATTGCGTATTGAGGGTAGAACATTGAGGATTGGGGATTGAGTATTGAGGATTGTGGATTGAGGATTGAAGATTGAATATTGATGATTGAAGATTGAGGATCGAGGATTGAGTGTTGTGGATTGAGGACGAGGACTGAGGGTAGAGCATTGATGTTTGAGGTCTGAGGATTGAGGATTGAGGATTGAGGATTGAGGATTGAGGATTGAGGATTGAAGATTGAGTACTGAGGATTGAAGATTAAGATTGAGGATTGAGGATTGAGGATTGAACATTGAGGACTGAGTGTTGAGGATTGAAGATTGAGGATCGCGTATTGAGGATAGAACATTGAGGATTGAGGATTGAGTATTGAGGATTGAGGATTGAGGATTGAAGATTGAATATTGATGATTGAAGATTGAGGATCGAGGATTGAGCGTTGTGGATTGAGGACGAGGACTGAGGGTTGAGTATTGATGTTTGAGGTCTGAAGATTGAGGAATGAGGATTGAGAATTGAGGGATGAGGATTGAGGATTGGAGATTGAGGATTGGGTGTTGAGGATTGAAGAATGAGGATTGAGGATTGAGGATTGAGGATTGAGTATTGAAGATTGAGTATTGAGGATTGAAGATTGAGGATTGAGTATTGAGGATTGAGGATTGACGATTGAGGATTGAGGATTGAGGATTGAGAATTGAGGATTGAGGATTGAGGATTGAAGATTGAGGATTGGGTATTGAGGATTGAAGAATGAGGATTGAGGATTGAGGATTGAGGATTGAGGATTGAGGATTGAAGACTGAGTATTGAGGATTGAAGATTGAGGATTGAGGAGTGAGTATTGAAGATTGAGGGTTTGGGACTGAGGATTGAAGATTGAGGATTGAGGATTGAGGATTGAGGTTTGAGGATTGAGGATTGAGGATTGAAGATTGAGGATAGGGTATTGAGGATTGAAGAATGAGGATTGAGGATTGAGCATTGAGGATTGAGTATTGAAGATTGAGTATTCAGGATAGAAGATTGACGATTGAGGATTGAGGATTGAGGATTGAGGATTGAGGATTGAGGATTGATGATTGAGGATTGAAGATTGAGGATTGAAGATTGAGGATTCGGTATTGAGGATTGAAGAATGAGGATTGAGGAGTGAGGACTGAGGATTGAGGATTGCAGATTGAGTATTGAGGATTGAAGATTGTGGACTGAGGATTGAGGATTGAGGATTGACGATTGAGGATTGAGGATTGAGGATTGAGGATTGAGGATTGAAGGTTGAGGATTGCGTATTGAGGATAGAACATTGAGGATTGAGGATTGAGTATTGAGGATTGAGGATTGAGGATTGAAGATTGAATATTGATGATTGAAGATTGAGGATCGGGGATTGAGCGTTGTGGAATGAGGACGAGGACTGAGGGTTGAGTATTGATGTTTGAGGTCTGAGGATTGAGGAATGAGGATTGAGAATTGAGGATTGAGAATTGGGGATTGAGGATTGAGGATTGAAGATTGAGGATTGGGTATTGAGGATTGAAGAATGAGGATTGAGGATTGAGGACTGAGGATTGAGGATTGAAGACTGAGTGTTGAGTGTTGAGTGATGAGAATTGATGTTTGTGGATAGAGATTTGAAGATTGCAGATTGAGTATTGAGTATTGAAAACTGTGAAATGATGATATTCTCTTGAGGATTGAGGATTGACAACTGATTGTTGAGGACTGGGGCTGAAGGTTGAGGATTCAGGATTGTGGTTTGAGGACCGAGGATTGTGGATTGAGGATTGAGGATTGAGAATTGAAGATTGAGGATTGAGTATTGGGTGTTGTGGATTGCGGACGAGGACTGACGGTTGAGGATTGAAGATTGAGTACTGAGGATTGAAGATTAAGATTGAGGATTGAGGATTGAGGATTGAGGATTGATGATTGAGTATTGAGGATTGAAGATTGAGGATTCAGGAGTGAGGACTGAGGATTGAGTATTGCAGATTGAGTATTGAGGATTGAAGATTGAGGACTGAGGATTGAGGATTGAGGATTGACGATTGAGGATTGAGGATTGAGGATTGAGGATTGAGTATTGAGGATTGAAGATTGACGATTGAGGTCTGAGGATTGAGGATTGAGGATTGAGAATTGAGGATTGAGGATTGAAGATTGAGTATTGAGTATTGAATATTGAGGATTGAGGAATGAGGATTGAGGATTGAGGATTGAGGATTGAAGATTGCGTACTGAGGATTGAAGGATAAGATTGAGGATTGAGGATTGAGGATTGAGGATTGAGGATTGAGGATTGAAGATTGAGGATTGCGTATTGAGGATAGAACATTGAGGATTGAGGATTGAGTATTAAGGATTGAGGATTGAGGTTTGAAGATTGAATATTGATGATTGAAGATTGAGGATCGAGGATTGAGTGTTGTAGATTGAGGACGAGGACTGAGGGTAGAGTATTGATGTTTAAGGTCTGAGGATTAAGGATTGAGGATTGAGAATTGAGGATTGATGATTGAGGATTGAAGATTGAGGATTGGGTGTTGAGGATTGAAGAATGTGGAGTGAGGATTGAGGATTGAGTATTGAGGATTGAAGATTGAGTATTGAGGATTGAAGATTGAGGATTGAGGATTGAGGATTGAGGATTGAAGATTGAGGATTGCGTATTGAGGATAGAACATTGAGGATTGAGGATTGAGTATTAAGGATCGAGGATTGAGTGTTGTGGATTGAGGACGAGGACTGAGTGTAGAGTATTGATGTTTAAGGTCTGAGGATTGAGGATTGAGGATTGAGGATTGAGGATTGAAGATTGAGGATTGGGTGTTGAGGATTGAAGAATGAGGATTGAGGATTGAGTATTGAGTATTGATGTTTAAGGTCTGAGGATTGAGGATTGAGGATTGAGGATTGAGGATTGAAGATTGAGGATTGGGTGTTGAGGATTGAAGAATGAGGATTGAGGATTGAGGATTGAGTATTGAGGATTGAAGATTGAGTATTGAGGATTGAAGATTGAGGATTGAGGATTGAGGATTGAGGATTGAGGATTGAGGATTGAGGATTGCGGATAGAAGATTGAGGATTGGGTATTGCGGATTGAACCTTGAGGATTGAGGGTTGAGGATTGAGGATTGAGGATTGAGGACTGAAGATTGAATATTTATGATTGAAGATTGAGGATTGAGGATTGATGGTTGTGGATTGAGGACGAGGACTGAGGGTTGACTATTGCTGTTTGAGGTCTGAGGATAGCGGATTGAGGATTGAGAATTGAGGATTGAGGATTGAGGATTGAAGGTTCAGGATTGGGTATTGAGGATTGAAGAATGAGGATTGAGGATTGCGGACTGAGGATTGAGGATTGAAGACTGATTGTTGAGGGTTGAGTGATGAGAACTGATGTTTGTGGATAGAGATTTGAAGATTGCAGATTGAGTATTGAGTATTGAAAACTGTGAATTGATGATATTCTCTTGATGATTGAGGATTGACAACTGATTGTTGAGGACTGAGAGCTGAAGGTTGAGGATTCAGGATTCAGGATTCAGGATTGTGGTTTGACGACCGAGGATTGAGGGTTGAGGATTGAGGATTGAGGATTGAAGATTGAGGATTGGGTATTGAGGATTGAAGAATGAGGATTGAGGATTGAGGATTGAGGATTGAGGATTGAGGATTGAAGACTAAGTATTGAGGATTGAAGATTGAGGATTGGGTATTGAGGATTGAAGAATGAGGATTGAGGATTCAGGATTGAGGATTGAGGATTGAAGATTGAGTATTGAGGATTGAAGATTGACGATTGACGATTGAGGATTGAGGATTGAGGATTGAGGATTGAGGATCGATGATTGAGTATTGAAGATTGAGTATTGAGTACTGAAGATTGAGGATTGCGGATTGAGGATTGAGGTTTGAGGATTGAAGATTGAGGATTGAGGATTGAGGATTGAGGATTGAGGATTGAGGATTGAAGATTGAGGACTGGGTATTGAGGATTGAAAAATGAGGATTGAGTATTGAGTATTGAGGATTGAGTGTTGACGATTGAGTATTGAGGGTTGAAGATTGACGATTGAGGATTGAGGATTGAGGGTTGAGGATTGAGGATTGAGGATTGAAGATTGAGTATTGAGTATTGAAGATTGAGGATTGAGAATTGAGGATTGAGGATTGAGGATTGAAGATTGCGTACTGAGGATTGAAGATTAAGATTGAGGATTGAGGATTGAGGATTGAGGATTGAGGATTGAGGATTGAAGATTGAGGATTGCGTATTGAGGATAGAACATTGAGGATGGAGGATTGAGTCTTGAGGATTGAGGATTGAGGATTGAAGATTGAATATTGATGATTGAAGATTGAGGATCGAGGATTGAGTGTTGTGGATTGAGGACGAGGACTGAGGGTAGAGTATTGATGTTTGAGGTCTGAGGATTGAGGATTGAGGATTGTGAATTGAGGATTGAGGATTGAGTGTTGAAGATTGAGGATTGGGTATTGAGGATTGAAGAATGAGGATTGAGGATTGAGGATTGAGGATTGAGTATTGAAGATTTAGTATTCAGGATAGAAGATTGACGATTGAGGGTTGAGGATTGAGGATTGAGGATTGAGGATTGAGGATTGATGATTGAGGATTGAAGATTGAGGATAGAAGATTGAGGATTCGGTATTGAGGATTGAAGAATGAGGATTGAGGAGTGAGGACTGAGGATTGAGGATTGCAGATTGAGTATTGAGGATTGAAGATTGAGGACTGAGGATTGAGGATTGAGGATTGACGATTGAGGATTGAGGATTGAGGATTGAGTATTGAGTATTGAGGATTGAGTGTTGACGATTGAGTATTGAGGATTGAAGATTGACGATTGAGGATTGAGGATTGAGGATTGAGGATTGAGGATTGAGGATTGAGGATTGAGGATTGAAGATTGAGGATAGGGTATTGAGGATTGAAGAATGAGGATTGAGGATTGAGCATTGAGGATTGAGTATTGAAGATTGAGTATTCAGGATAGAAGATTGACGATTGAGGATTGAGGATTGAGGATTGAGGATTGAGGATTGAGGATTGATGATTGAGGATTGAAGATTGAGGATTGAAGATTGAGGATTCGGTATTGAGGATTGAAGAATGAGAATTGAGGAGTGAGGACTGAGGATTGAGGATTGCAGATTGAGTATTGAGGATTGAAGATTGTGGACTGAGGATTGAGGATTGAGGATTGACGATTGAGGATTGAGGATTGAGGATTGAGGATTGAGGATTGAAGGTTGAGGATTGCGTATTGAGGATAGAACATTGAGGATTGAGGATTGAGTCTTGAGGATTGAGGATTGAGGATTGAAGATTGAATATTGATGATTGAAGATTGAGGATCGAGGATTGAGTGTTGTGGATTGAGGACGTGGACTGAGGGTAGAGTATTGATGTTTGAGGTCTGAGGATTCAGGATTGAGGATTGAGAATTGAGGATTGAGGATTGAGTGTTGAAGATTGAGGATTGGGTATTGAGGATTGAAGAATGAGGATTGAGGATTGAGGACTGAGGATTGAGGGTTGAGGATTGCGGATTGAAAATTGAGGATTGGGTGTTGAGGATTGAAGAATGAGGATTGAGGATTGAGGATTGAGGATTGAGGATTGAGGATTGAGGATTGAGGATTGAGGATTGCGGATAGAAGATTGAGGATTGGGTATTGCGGATTGAACATTGAGGATTGAGGATTGAGGGTTGAGGATTGAGGATTGAGGATTGAGAATTGAGGATTGCGGATTGAGGATTGAAGACTGAGGATTGGGTATTGAGGGTTGAAGAATGAGGATTGAGGATTGAGGATTGAGGATTGAGGATTGAGGATTGCGTATTGAGGATAGAACATTGAGGATCGAGGATTGAGTATTGAGGATTGAGGATTGAGGATTGAAGATTGAATATTGATGATTGAAGATTGAGGATCGAGGATTGAGTGTTGTGGATTGAGGACGAGGACTGAGGGTAGAGTATTGATGTTTAAGGTCTGAGGATTGAGGATTGAGGATTGAGAATTGAGGATTGAGGATTGAGGATTGAAGATTGAGGATTGGGTGTTGAGGATTGAAGAATGAGGATTGAGGATTGAGGATTGAGTATTGAGGATTGAAGATTGAGTATTGAGGATTGAAGATTGAGGATTGAGGATTGAGGATTGAGGATTGAAGATTGAGGATTTCGTATTGAGGATAGAACATTGAGGATTGAGGATTGAGTATTAAGGATTGAGGATTGAGGATTGAAGATTGAATATTGATGATTGAAGATTGAGGATCGAGGATTGAGTGTTGTAGATTGAGGACGAGGACTGAGGGTAGAGTATTGATGTTTAAGGTCTGACGATTAAGGATTGAGGATTGAGAATTGAGGATTGATGACTGAGGATTGAAGATTGAGGATTGGGTGTTGAGGATTGAAGAATGAGGAGTGAGGATTGAGGATTGAGTATTGAGGATTGAAGATTGAGTATTGAGGATTGAAGATTGAGGATTGAGGATTGAGGATTGAGGATTGAAGATTGAGGATTGCGTATTGAGGATAGAACATTGAGGATTGACGATTGAGTATTAAGGATCGAGGATTGAGTGTTGTGGATTGAGGACGAGGACTGAGGGTAGAGTATTGATGTTTAAGGTCTGAGGATTGAGGATTGAGGATTGAGGATTGAGGATTGAAGATTGAGGATTGGGTGTTGAGGATTGAAGAATGAGGATTGAGGATTGAGGATTGAGTATTGAGGATTGAAGATTGAGTATTGAGGATTGAAGATTGAGGATTGACGACTGAGGATTGAGGATTGAGGATTGAGGATTGAGGATTGCGGATAGAAGATTGAGGATTGGGTATTGCGGATTGAACCTTGAGGATTGAGGGTTGAGGATTGAGGATTGAGGATTGAGGACTGAAGATTGAATATTTATGATTGAAGATTGAGGATTGAGGATTGATGGTTGTGGATTGAGGACGAGGACTGAGGGTTGACTATTGCTGTTTGAGGTCTGAGGATTGCGGATTGAGGATTGAGAATTGAGGATTGAGGATTGAGGATTGAAGGTTGAGGATTGGGTATTGAGGATTGAAGAATGAGGATTGAGGATTGAGGACTGAGGATTGAGGATTGAAGACTGAGTGTTGAGGGTTGAGTGATGAGAATTGATGTTTGTGGATAGAGATTTGAAGATTGCAGATTGAGTATTGAGTATTGAAAACTGTGAATTGATGATATTCTCTTGAGGATTGAGGATTGACAACTGATTGTTGAGGACTGAGGGCTGAAGGTTGAGTATTCAGGATTCAGGATTCAGGATTGTGGTTTGACGACCGAGGATTGAGGGTTGAGGATTGAGGATTGAGGATTGAAGATTGAGGATTGGGTATTGAGGATTGAAGAATGAGGATTGAGGATTGAGGATTGAGGATTGAGGATTGAGGATTGAAGACTGAGTATTGAGGATTGAAGATTGAGGATTGGGTATTGAGGATTGAAGAATGAGGATTGAGGATTCAGGATTGAGGATTGAGGATTGAAGATTGAGTATTGAGGATTGAAGATTGACGATTGACGATTGAGGATTGAGGATTGAGAATTGAGGATTGAGGATCGATGATTGAGGATTGAAGATTGAGTATTGAGTATTGAAGATTGAGGATTGCGGATTGAGGATTGAGGTTTGAGGATTGAAGATCGAGGATTGAGGATTGAGGATTGAGGATTGAGGATTGAGGATTGAAGATTGAGGACTGGGTATTGAGGATTGAAAAATGAGGATTGAGTATTGAGTATTGAGGATTGAGTGTTGACGATTGAGTATTGAGGATTGAAGATTGACGATTGAGGATTGAGGATTGAGGGTTGAGGATTGAGGATTGAGGATTGAAGATTGAGTATTGAGTATTGAAGGTTGAGGATTGAGAATTGAGGATTGAGGATTGAGGATTGAAGATTGCGTACTGAGGATTGAAGATTAAGATTGAGGATTGAGGATTGAGGATTGAAGAATGAGGATTGAGGATTGAGGACTGAGGATTGAGGATTGAAGACTGAGTGTTGAGGGTTGAGTGATGATAATTGATGTCTGTGGATAGAGATTTGAAGATTGCAGATTGAGTATTGAGTATTGAAAACTGTGAATTGATGATATTCTCTTGAGGATTGAGGATTGACAACTGATTGTTGAGGACTGAGGGCTGAAGGTTGAGGATTCAGGATTGAGGATTCAGGATTGTGGTTTGAGGACCGAGGATTGAGGATTGAGAATTGAGGATTGAGAATTGAAGATTGAGGATTGAGTATTGGGGGTTGTGGATTGAGGACGAGGACTGACGGTTGAGTAATGATGTTTGAGGTCTGAGGATTGAGGATTGAGGATTGAGAATTGAGGATTGAGGATTGAATATTGAGGATTGGGTATTGAGGATTGAAGAACGAGGATTGTGTATTGAGTATTGAGGATTGAGGATTGAAGATTGAGTATTGAGGATTGAAGATTGACGATTGAGGTTTGAGGATTGAGGATTGAGGATTGAGGATTGAGGATTGAGAATTGATGATTGAGTATTGAGGATTGAAGATTGAGGATTGAGGATTGAGGATTGAGGATTGAGGATTGAAGATTGAGTACTGAGGATTGAAGATTAAGATTGAGGATTGAGGATTGAGGATTGAACATTGAGGACTGAGTGTTGAGGATTGAAGATTGAGGATCGCGTATTGAGGATAGAACATTGAGGATTGAGGATTGAGTATTGAGGATTGAGGATTGAGGATTGAAGATTGAATATTGATGATTGAAGATTGAGGATCGAGGATTGAGCGTTGTGGATTGAGGACGAGGACTGAGGGTTGAGTATTGATGTTTGAGGTCTGAAGATTGAGGAATGAGGATTGAGAATTGAGGGATGAGGATTGAGGATTGGAGATTGAGGATTGGGTGTTGAGGATTGAAGAATGAGGATTGAGGATTGAGGATTGAGGATTGAGTATTGAAGATTGAGTATTGAGGATTGAAGATTGAGGATTGAGTATTGAGGATTGAGGATTGACGATTGAGGATTGAGGATTGAGGATTGAGAATTGAGGATTGAGGATTGAGGATTGAAGATTGAGGATTGGGTATTGAGGATTGAAGAATGAGGATTGAGGATTGAGGATTGAGGATTGAGGATTGAGGATTGAAGACTGAGTATTGAGGATTGAAGATTGAGGATTGAGGAGTGAGTATTGAAGATTGAGGGTTTGGGACTGAGGATTGAAGATTGAGGATTGAGGATTGAGGATTGAGGATTGAGGATTGAGGATTGAGGATTGAAGATTGAGGATAGGGTATTGAGGATTGAAGAATGAGGATTGAGGATTGAGCATTGAGGATTGAGTATTGAAGATTGAGTATTCAGGATAGAAGATTGACGATTGAGGATTGAGGATTGAGGATTGAGGATTGAGGATTGAGGATTGATGATTGAGGATTGAAGATTGAGGATTGAAGATTGAGGATTCGGTATTGAGGATTGAAGAATGAGGATTGGGGAGTGAGGACTGAGGATTGAGGATTGCAGATTGAGTATTGAGGATTGAAGATTGTGGACTGAGGATTGAGGATTGAGGATTGACGATTGAGGATTGAGGATTGAGGATTGAGGATTGAGGATTGAAGGTTGAGGATTGCGTATTGAGGATAGAACATTGAGGATTGAGAATTGAGTATTGAGGATTGAGGATTGAGGATTGAAGATTGAATATTGATGATTGAAGATTGAGGATCGGGGATTGAGCGTTGTGGAATGAGGACGAGGACTGAGGGTTGAGTATTGATGTTTGAGGTCTGAGGATTGAGGAATGAGGATTGAGAATTGAGGATTGAGAATTGGGGATTGAGGATTGAGGATTGAAGATTGAGGATTGGGTATTGAGGATTGAAGAATGAGGATTGAGGATTGAGGACTGAGGATTGAGGATTGAAGACTGAGTGTTGAGTGTTGAGTGATGAGAATTGATGTTTGTGGATAGAGATTTGAAGATTGCAGATTGAGTATTGAGTATTGAAAACTGTGAAATGATGATATTCTCTTGAGGATTGAGGATTGACAACTGATTGTTGAGGACTGGGGCTGAAGGTTGAGGATTCAGGATTGTGGTTTGAGGACCGAGGATTGAGGATTGAGGATTGAGGATTGAGAATTGAAGATTGAGGATTGAGTATTGGGTGTTGTGGATTGCGGACGAGGACTGACGGTTGAGGATTGAAGATTGAGTACTGAGGATTGAAGATTAAGATTGAGGATTGAGGATTGAGGATTGAGGATTGATGATTGAGTATTGAGGATTGAAGATTGAGGATTCAGGAGTGAGGGCTGAGGATTGAGTATTGCAGATTGAGTATTGAGGATTGAAGATTGAGGACTGAGGATTGAGGATTGAGGATTGACGATTGAGGATTGAGGATTGAGGATTGAGGATTGAGTATTGAGGATTGAAGATTGACGATTGAGGTCTGAGGATTGAGGATTGAGGATTGAGAATTGAGGATTGAGGATTGAAGATTGAGTATTGAGTATTGAATATTGAGGATTGAGGAATGAGGATTGAGGATTGAGGATTGAGGATTGAAGATTGCGTACTGAGGATTGAAGGATAAGATTGAGGATTGAGGATTGAGGATTGAGGATTGAGGATTGAGGATTGAAGATTGAGGATTGCGTATTGAGGATAGAACATTGAGGATTGAGGATTGAGTATTAAGGATTGAGGATTGAGGTTTGAAGATTGAATATTGATGATTGAAGATTGAGGATCGAGGATTGAGTGTTGTAGATTGAGGACGAGGACTGAGGGTAGAGTATTGATGTTTAAGGTCTGAGGATTAAGGATTGTGGATTGAGAATTGAGGATTGATGATTGAGGATTGAAGATTGAGGATTGGGTGTTGAGGATTGAAGAATGTGGAGTGAGGATTGAGGATTGAGTATTGAGGATTGAAGATTGAGTATTGAGGATTGAAGATTGAGGATTGAAGATTGAGTATTGAGGATTGAAGATTGAGGATTGAGGATTGAGGATTGAGGATTGAAGATTGAGGATTTCGTATTGAGGATAGAACATTGAGGATTGAGGATTGAGTATTAAGGATTGAGGATTGAGGATTGAAGATTGAATATTGATGATTGAAGATTGAGGATCGAGGATTGAGTGTTGTAGATTGAGGACGAGGACTGAGGGTAGAGTATTGATGTTTAAGGTCTGACGATTAAGGATTGAGGATTGAGAATTGAGGATTGATGACTGAGGATTGAAGATTGAGGATTGGGTGTTGAGGATTGAAGAATGAGGAGTGAGGATTGAGGATTGAGTATTGAGGATTGAAGATTGAGGACTGAGGATTGAGGATTGAGGATTGACGATTGAGGATTGAGGATTGAGGATTGAGGATTGAGTATTGAGGATTGAAGATTGACGATTGAGGTCTGAGGATTGAGGATTGAGGATTGAGAATTGAGGATTGAGGATTGAAGATTGAGTATTGAGTATTGAATATTGAGGATTGAGGAATGAGGATTGAGGATTGAGGATTGAGGATTGAAGATTGCGTACTGAGGATTGAAGGATAAGATTGAGGATTGAGGATTGAGGATTGAGGATTGAGGATTGAGGATTGAAGATTGAGGATTGCGTATTGAGGATAGAACATTGAGGATTGAGGATTGAGTATTAAGGATTGAGGATTGAGGTTTGAAGATTGAATATTGATGATTGAAGATTGAGGATCGAGGATTGAGTGTTGTAGATTGAGGACGAGGACTGAGGGTAGAGTATTGATGTTTAAGGTCTGAGGATTAAGGATTGAGGATTGAGAATTGAGGATTGATGATTGAGGATTGAAGATTGAGGATTGGGTGTTGAGGATTGAAGAATGTGGAGTGAGGATTGAGGATTGAGTATTGAGGATTGAAGATTGAGTATTGAGGATTGAAGATTGAGGATTGAGGATTGAGGATTGAGGATTGAAGATTGAGGATTGCGTATTGAGGATAGAACATTGAGGATTGAGGATTGAGTATTAAGGATCGAGGATTGAGTGTTGTGGATTGAGGACGAGGACTGAGTGTAGAGTATTGATGTTTAAGGTCTGAGGATTGAGGATTGAGGATTGAGGATTGAGGATTGAAGATTGAGGATTGGGTGTTGAGGATTGAAGAATGAGGATTGAGGATTGAGTATTGAGTATTGATGTTTAAGGTCTGAGGATTGAGGATTGAGGATTGAGGATTGAGGATTGAAGATTGAGGATTGGGTGTTGAGGATTGAAGAATGAGGATTGAGGATTGAGGATTGAGTATTGAGGATTGAAGATTGAGTATTGAGGATTGAAGATTGAGGATTGAGGATTGAGGATTGAGGATTGAGGATTGAGGATTGAGGATTGCGGATAGAAGATTGAGGATTGGGTATTGCGGATTGAACCTTGAGGATTGAGGGTTGAGGATTGAGGATTGAGGATTGAGGACTGAAGATTGAATATTTATGATTGAAGATTGAGGATTGAGGATTGATGGTTGTGGATTGAGGACGAGGACTGAGGGTTGACTATTGCTGTTTGAGGTCTGAGGATAGCGGATTGAGGATTGAGAATTGAGGATTGAGGATTGAGGATTGAAGGTTCAGGATTGGGTATTGAGGATTGAAGAATGAGGATTGAGGATTGCGGACTGAGGATTGAGGATTGAAGACTGATTGTTGAGGGTTGAGTGATGAGAACTGATGTTTGTGGATAGAGATTTGAAGATTGCAGATTGAGTATTGAGTATTGAAAACTGTGAATTGATGATATTCTCTTGATGATTGAGGATTGACAACTGATTGTTGAGGACTGAGAGCTGAAGGTTGAGGATTCAGGATTCAGGATTCAGGATTGTGGTTTGACGACCGAGGATTGAGGGTTGAGGATTGAGGATTGAGGATTGAAGATTGAGGATTGGGTATTGAGGATTGAAGAATGAGGATTGAGGATTGAGGATTGAGGATTGAGGATTGAGGATTGAAGACTAAGTATTGAGGATTGAAGATTGAGGATTGGGTATTGAGGATTGAAGAATGAGGATTGAGGATTCAGGATTGAGGATTGAGGATTGAAGATTGAGTATTGAGGATTGAAGATTGACGATTGACGATTGAGGATTGAGGATTGAGGATTGAGGATTGAGGATCGATGATTGAGTATTGAAGATTGAGTATTGAGTACTGAAGATTGAGGATTGCGGATTGAGGATTGAGGTTTGAGGATTGAAGATTGAGGATTGAGGATTGAGGATTGAGGATTGAGGATTGAGGATTGAAGATTGAGGACTGGGTATTGAGGATTGAAAAATGAGGATTGAGTATTGAGTATTGAGGATTGAGTGTTGACGATTGAGTATTGAGGGTTGAAGATTGACGATTGAGGATTGAGGATTGAGGGTTGAGGATTGAGGATTGAGGATTGAAGATTGAGTATTGAGTATTGAAGATTGAGGATT
Organism: Calliopsis andreniformis; assembly: GCF_051401765.1. NCBI lineage: Eukaryota > Metazoa > Arthropoda > Insecta > Hymenoptera > Andrenidae > Calliopsis > Calliopsis andreniformis. Next base: position 2,750,957 of record NW_027480444.1, on the reverse strand, counting down.
GAGAATTGAGGATTGAGGATTGAGGATTGAAGATTGCGTACTGAGGATTGAAGATTAAGATTGAGGATTGAGGATTGAGGATTGAGGATTGAGGATTGAGGATTGAAGATTGAGGATTGCGTATTGAGGATAGAACATTGAGGATGGAGGATTGAGTCTTGAGGATTGAGGATTGAGGATTGAAGATTGAATATTGATGATTGAAGATTGAGGATCGAGGATTGAGTGTTGTGGATTGAGGACGAGGACTGAGGGTAGAGTATTGATGTTTGAGGTCTGAGGATTGAGGATTGAGGATTGTGAATTGAGGATTGAGGATTGAGTGTTGAAGATTGAGGATTGGGTATTGAGGATTGAAGAATGAGGATTGAGGATTGAGGATTGAGGATTGAGTATTGAAGATTTAGTATTCAGGATAGAAGATTGACGATTGAGGGTTGAGGATTGAGGATTGAGGATTGAGGATTGAGGATTGATGATTGAGGATTGAAGATTGAGGATAGAAGATTGAGGATTCGGTATTGAGGATTGAAGAATGAGGATTGAGGAGTGAGGACTGAGGATTGAGGATTGCAGATTGAGTATTGAGGATTGAAGATTGAGGACTGAGGATTGAGGATTGAGGATTGACGATTGAGGATTGAGGATTGAGGATTGAGTATTGAGTATTGAGGATTGAGTGTTGACGATTGAGTATTGAGGATTGAAGATTGACGATTGAGGATTGAGGATTGAGGATTGAGGATTGAGGATTGAGGATTGAGGATTGAGGATTGAAGATTGAGGATAGGGTATTGAGGATTGAAGAATGAGGATTGAGGATTGAGCATTGAGGATTGAGTATTGAAGATTGAGTATTCAGGATAGAAGATTGACGATTGAGGATTGAGGATTGAGGATTGAGGATTGAGGATTGAGGATTGATGATTGAGGATTGAAGATTGAGGATTGAAGATTGAGGATTCGGTATTGAGGATTGAAGAATGAGAATTGAGGAGTGAGGACTGAGGATTGAGGATTGCAGATTGAGTATTGAGGATTGAAGATTGTGGACTGAGGATTGAGGATTGAGGATTGACGATTGAGGATTGAGGATTGAGGATTGAGGATTGAGGATTGAAGGTTGAGGATTGCGTATTGAGGATAGAACATTGAGGATTGAGGATTGAGTCTTGAGGATTGAGGATTGAGGATTGAAGATTGAATATTGATGATTGAAGATTGAGGATCGAGGATTGAGTGTTGTGGATTGAGGACGTGGACTGAGGGTAGAGTATTGATGTTTGAGGTCTGAGGATTCAGGATTGAGGATTGAGAATTGAGGATTGAGGATTGAGTGTTGAAGATTGAGGATTGGGTATTGAGGATTGAAGAATGAGGATTGAGGATTGAGGACTGAGGATTGAGGGTTGAGGATTGCGGATTGAAAATTGAGGATTGGGTGTTGAGGATTGAAGAATGAGGATTGAGGATTGAGGATTGAGGATTGAGGATTGAGGATTGAGGATTGAGGATTGAGGATTGCGGATAGAAGATTGAGGATTGGGTATTGCGGATTGAACATTGAGGATTGAGGATTGAGGGTTGAGGATTGAGGATTGAGGATTGAGAATTGAGGATTGCGGATTGAGGATTGAAGACTGAGGATTGGGTATTGAGGGTTGAAGAATGAGGATTGAGGATTGAGGATTGAGGATTGAGGATTGAGGATTGCGTATTGAGGATAGAACATTGAGGATCGAGGATTGAGTATTGAGGATTGAGGATTGAGGATTGAAGATTGAATATTGATGATTGAAGATTGAGGATCGAGGATTGAGTGTTGTGGATTGAGGACGAGGACTGAGGGTAGAGTATTGATGTTTAAGGTCTGAGGATTGAGGATTGAGGATTGAGAATTGAGGATTGAGGATTGAGGATTGAAGATTGAGGATTGGGTGTTGAGGATTGAAGAATGAGGATTGAGGATTGAGGATTGAGTATTGAGGATTGAAGATTGAGTATTGAGGATTGAAGATTGAGGATTGAGGATTGAGGATTGAGGATTGAAGATTGAGGATTTCGTATTGAGGATAGAACATTGAGGATTGAGGATTGAGTATTAAGGATTGAGGATTGAGGATTGAAGATTGAATATTGATGATTGAAGATTGAGGATCGAGGATTGAGTGTTGTAGATTGAGGACGAGGACTGAGGGTAGAGTATTGATGTTTAAGGTCTGACGATTAAGGATTGAGGATTGAGAATTGAGGATTGATGACTGAGGATTGAAGATTGAGGATTGGGTGTTGAGGATTGAAGAATGAGGAGTGAGGATTGAGGATTGAGTATTGAGGATTGAAGATTGAGTATTGAGGATTGAAGATTGAGGATTGAGGATTGAGGATTGAGGATTGAAGATTGAGGATTGCGTATTGAGGATAGAACATTGAGGATTGACGATTGAGTATTAAGGATCGAGGATTGAGTGTTGTGGATTGAGGACGAGGACTGAGGGTAGAGTATTGATGTTTAAGGTCTGAGGATTGAGGATTGAGGATTGAGGATTGAGGATTGAAGATTGAGGATTGGGTGTTGAGGATTGAAGAATGAGGATTGAGGATTGAGGATTGAGTATTGAGGATTGAAGATTGAGTATTGAGGATTGAAGATTGAGGATTGACGACTGAGGATTGAGGATTGAGGATTGAGGATTGAGGATTGCGGATAGAAGATTGAGGATTGGGTATTGCGGATTGAACCTTGAGGATTGAGGGTTGAGGATTGAGGATTGAGGATTGAGGACTGAAGATTGAATATTTATGATTGAAGATTGAGGATTGAGGATTGATGGTTGTGGATTGAGGACGAGGACTGAGGGTTGACTATTGCTGTTTGAGGTCTGAGGATTGCGGATTGAGGATTGAGAATTGAGGATTGAGGATTGAGGATTGAAGGTTGAGGATTGGGTATTGAGGATTGAAGAATGAGGATTGAGGATTGAGGACTGAGGATTGAGGATTGAAGACTGAGTGTTGAGGGTTGAGTGATGATAATTGATGTTTGTGGATAGAGATTTGAAGATTGCAGATTGAGTATTGAGTATTGAAAACTGTGAATTGATGATATTCTCTTGAGGATTGAGGATTGACAACTGATTGTTGAGGACTGAGGGCTGAAGGTTGAGTATTCAGGATTCAGGATTCAGGATTGTGGTTTGACGACCGAGGATTGAGGGTTGAGGATTGAGGATTGAGGATTGAAGATTGAGGATTGGGTATTGAGGATTGAAGAATGAGGATTGAGGATTGAGGATTGAGGATTGAGGATTGAGGATTGAAGACTGAGTATTGAGGATTGAAGATTGAGGATTGGGTATTGAGGATTGAAGAATGAGGATTGAGGATTCAGGATTGAGGATTGAGGATTGAAGATTGAGTATTGAGGATTGAAGATTGACGATTGACGATTGAGGATTGAGGATTGAGAATTGAGGATTGAGGATCGATGATTGAGGATTGAAGATTGAGTATTGAGTATTGAAGATTGAGGATTGCGGATTGAGGATTGAGGTTTGAGGATTGAAGATCGAGGATTGAGGATTGAGGATTGAGGATTGAGGATTGAGGATTGAAGATTGAGGACTGGGTATTGAGGATTGAAAAATGAGGATTGAGTATTGAGTATTGAGGATTGAGTGTTGACGATTGAGTATTGAGGATTGAAGATTGACGATTGAGGATTGAGGATTGAGGGTTGAGGATTGAGGATTGAGGATTGAAGATTGAGTATTGAGTATTGAAGGTTGAGGATTGAGAATTGAGGATTGAGGATTGAGGATTGAAGATTGCGTACTGAGGATTGAAGATTAAGATTGAGGATTGAGGATTGAGGATTGAAGAATGAGGATTGAGGATTGAGGACTGAGGATTGAGGATTGAAGACTGAGTGTTGAGGGTTGAGTGATGATAATTGATGTCTGTGGATAGAGATTTGAAGATTGCAGATTGAGTATTGAGTATTGAAAACTGTGAATTGATGATATTCTCTTGAGGATTGAGGATTGACAACTGATTGTTGAGGACTGAGGGCTGAAGGTTGAGGATTCAGGATTGAGGATTCAGGATTGTGGTTTGAGGACCGAGGATTGAGGATTGAGAATTGAGGATTGAGAATTGAAGATTGAGGATTGAGTATTGGGGGTTGTGGATTGAGGACGAGGACTGACGGTTGAGTAATGATGTTTGAGGTCTGAGGATTGAGGATTGAGGATTGAGAATTGAGGATTGAGGATTGAATATTGAGGATTGGGTATTGAGGATTGAAGAACGAGGATTGTGTATTGAGTATTGAGGATTGAGGATTGAAGATTGAGTATTGAGGATTGAAGATTGACGATTGAGGTTTGAGGATTGAGGATTGAGGATTGAGGATTGAGGATTGAGAATTGATGATTGAGTATTGAGGATTGAAGATTGAGGATTGAGGATTGAGGATTGAGGATTGAGGATTGAAGATTGAGTACTGAGGATTGAAGATTAAGATTGAGGATTGAGGATTGAGGATTGAACATTGAGGACTGAGTGTTGAGGATTGAAGATTGAGGATCGCGTATTGAGGATAGAACATTGAGGATTGAGGATTGAGTATTGAGGATTGAGGATTGAGGATTGAAGATTGAATATTGATGATTGAAGATTGAGGATCGAGGATTGAGCGTTGTGGATTGAGGACGAGGACTGAGGGTTGAGTATTGATGTTTGAGGTCTGAAGATTGAGGAATGAGGATTGAGAATTGAGGGATGAGGATTGAGGATTGGAGATTGAGGATTGGGTGTTGAGGATTGAAGAATGAGGATTGAGGATTGAGGATTGAGGATTGAGTATTGAAGATTGAGTATTGAGGATTGAAGATTGAGGATTGAGTATTGAGGATTGAGGATTGACGATTGAGGATTGAGGATTGAGGATTGAGAATTGAGGATTGAGGATTGAGGATTGAAGATTGAGGATTGGGTATTGAGGATTGAAGAATGAGGATTGAGGATTGAGGATTGAGGATTGAGGATTGAGGATTGAAGACTGAGTATTGAGGATTGAAGATTGAGGATTGAGGAGTGAGTATTGAAGATTGAGGGTTTGGGACTGAGGATTGAAGATTGAGGATTGAGGATTGAGGATTGAGGATTGAGGATTGAGGATTGAGGATTGAAGATTGAGGATAGGGTATTGAGGATTGAAGAATGAGGATTGAGGATTGAGCATTGAGGATTGAGTATTGAAGATTGAGTATTCAGGATAGAAGATTGACGATTGAGGATTGAGGATTGAGGATTGAGGATTGAGGATTGAGGATTGATGATTGAGGATTGAAGATTGAGGATTGAAGATTGAGGATTCGGTATTGAGGATTGAAGAATGAGGATTGGGGAGTGAGGACTGAGGATTGAGGATTGCAGATTGAGTATTGAGGATTGAAGATTGTGGACTGAGGATTGAGGATTGAGGATTGACGATTGAGGATTGAGGATTGAGGATTGAGGATTGAGGATTGAAGGTTGAGGATTGCGTATTGAGGATAGAACATTGAGGATTGAGAATTGAGTATTGAGGATTGAGGATTGAGGATTGAAGATTGAATATTGATGATTGAAGATTGAGGATCGGGGATTGAGCGTTGTGGAATGAGGACGAGGACTGAGGGTTGAGTATTGATGTTTGAGGTCTGAGGATTGAGGAATGAGGATTGAGAATTGAGGATTGAGAATTGGGGATTGAGGATTGAGGATTGAAGATTGAGGATTGGGTATTGAGGATTGAAGAATGAGGATTGAGGATTGAGGACTGAGGATTGAGGATTGAAGACTGAGTGTTGAGTGTTGAGTGATGAGAATTGATGTTTGTGGATAGAGATTTGAAGATTGCAGATTGAGTATTGAGTATTGAAAACTGTGAAATGATGATATTCTCTTGAGGATTGAGGATTGACAACTGATTGTTGAGGACTGGGGCTGAAGGTTGAGGATTCAGGATTGTGGTTTGAGGACCGAGGATTGAGGATTGAGGATTGAGGATTGAGAATTGAAGATTGAGGATTGAGTATTGGGTGTTGTGGATTGCGGACGAGGACTGACGGTTGAGGATTGAAGATTGAGTACTGAGGATTGAAGATTAAGATTGAGGATTGAGGATTGAGGATTGAGGATTGATGATTGAGTATTGAGGATTGAAGATTGAGGATTCAGGAGTGAGGGCTGAGGATTGAGTATTGCAGATTGAGTATTGAGGATTGAAGATTGAGGACTGAGGATTGAGGATTGAGGATTGACGATTGAGGATTGAGGATTGAGGATTGAGGATTGAGTATTGAGGATTGAAGATTGACGATTGAGGTCTGAGGATTGAGGATTGAGGATTGAGAATTGAGGATTGAGGATTGAAGATTGAGTATTGAGTATTGAATATTGAGGATTGAGGAATGAGGATTGAGGATTGAGGATTGAGGATTGAAGATTGCGTACTGAGGATTGAAGGATAAGATTGAGGATTGAGGATTGAGGATTGAGGATTGAGGATTGAGGATTGAAGATTGAGGATTGCGTATTGAGGATAGAACATTGAGGATTGAGGATTGAGTATTAAGGATTGAGGATTGAGGTTTGAAGATTGAATATTGATGATTGAAGATTGAGGATCGAGGATTGAGTGTTGTAGATTGAGGACGAGGACTGAGGGTAGAGTATTGATGTTTAAGGTCTGAGGATTAAGGATTGTGGATTGAGAATTGAGGATTGATGATTGAGGATTGAAGATTGAGGATTGGGTGTTGAGGATTGAAGAATGTGGAGTGAGGATTGAGGATTGAGTATTGAGGATTGAAGATTGAGTATTGAGGATTGAAGATTGAGGATTGAAGATTGAGTATTGAGGATTGAAGATTGAGGATTGAGGATTGAGGATTGAGGATTGAAGATTGAGGATTTCGTATTGAGGATAGAACATTGAGGATTGAGGATTGAGTATTAAGGATTGAGGATTGAGGATTGAAGATTGAATATTGATGATTGAAGATTGAGGATCGAGGATTGAGTGTTGTAGATTGAGGACGAGGACTGAGGGTAGAGTATTGATGTTTAAGGTCTGACGATTAAGGATTGAGGATTGAGAATTGAGGATTGATGACTGAGGATTGAAGATTGAGGATTGGGTGTTGAGGATTGAAGAATGAGGAGTGAGGATTGAGGATTGAGTATTGAGGATTGAAGATTGAGTATTGAGGATTGAAGATTGAGGATTGAGGATTGAGGATTGAGGATTGAAGATTGAGGATTGCGTATTGAGGATAGAACATTGAGGATTGACGATTGAGTATTAAGGATCGAGGATTGAGTGTTGTGGATTGAGGACGAGGACTGAGGGTAGAGTATTGATGTTTAAGGTCTGAGGATTGAGGATTGAGGATTGAGGATTGAGGATTGAAGATTGAGGATTGGGTGTTGAGGATTGAAGAATGAGGATTGAGGATTGAGGATTGAGTATTGAGGATTGAAGATTGAGTATTGAGGATTGAAGATTGAGGATTGACGACTGAGGATTGAGGATTGAGGATTGAGGATTGAGGATTGCGGATAGAAGATTGAGGATTGGGTATTGCGGATTGAACCTTGAGGATTGAGGGTTGAGGATTGAGGATTGAGGATTGAGGACTGAAGATTGAATATTTATGATTGAAGATTGAGGATTGAGGATTGATGGTTGTGGATTGAGGACGAGGACTGAGGGTTGACTATTGCTGTTTGAGGTCTGAGGATTGCGGATTGAGGATTGAGAATTGAGGATTGAGGATTGAGGATTGAAGGTTGAGGATTGGGTATTGAGGATTGAAGAATGAGGATTGAGGATTGAGGACTGAGGATTGAGGATTGAAGACTGAGTGTTGAGGGTTGAGTGATGAGAATTGATGTTTGTGGATAGAGATTTGAAGATTGCAGATTGAGTATTGAGTATTGAAAACTGTGAATTGATGATATTCTCTTGAGGATTGAGGATTGACAACTGATTGTTGAGGACTGAGGGCTGAAGGTTGAGTATTCAGGATTCAGGATTCAGGATTGTGGTTTGACGACCGAGGATTGAGGGTTGAGGATTGAGGATTGAGGATTGAAGATTGAGGATTGGGTATTGAGGATTGAAGAATGAGGATTGAGGATTGAGGATTGAGGATTGAGGATTGAGGATTGAAGACTGAGTATTGAGGATTGAAGATTGAGGATTGGGTATTGAGGATTGAAGAATGAGGATTGAGGATTCAGGATTGAGGATTGAGGATTGAAGATTGAGTATTGAGGATTGAAGATTGACGATTGACGATTGAGGATTGAGGATTGAGAATTGAGGATTGAGGATCGATGATTGAGGATTGAAGATTGAGTATTGAGTATTGAAGATTGAGGATTGCGGATTGAGGATTGAGGTTTGAGGATTGAAGATCGAGGGTTGAGGATTGAGGATTGAGGATTGAGGATTGAGGATTGAAGATTGAGGACTGGGTATTGAGGATTGAAAAATGAGGATTGAGTATTGAGTATTGAGGATTGAGTGTTGACGATTGAGTATTGAGGATTGAAGATTTACGATTGAGGATTGAGGATTGAGGGTTGAGGATTGAGGATTGAGGATTGAAGATTGAGTATTGAGTATTGAAGGTTGAGGATTGAGAATTGAGGATTGAGGATTGAGGATTGAAGATTGCGTACTGAGGATTGAAGATTAAGATTGAGGATTGAGGATTGAGGATTGAGGATTGAGGATTGAGGATTGAAGATTGAGGATTGCGTATTGAGGATAGAACATTGAGGATGGAGGATTGAGTCTTGTGGATTGAGGATTGAGGATTGAAGATTGAATATTGATGATTGAAGATTGAGGATCGAGGATTGAGTGTTGTGGATTGAGGACGAGGACTGAGGGTAGAGTATTGATGTTTGAGGTCTGAGGATTGAGGATTGAGGATTGAGAATTGAGGATTGAGGATTGAGTGTTGAAGATTGAGGATTGGGTATTGAGGATTGAAGAATGAGGATTGAGGATTGAGGACTGAGGATTGAGGATTGAGGATTGAGGATTGAGGATTGAGGATTGAGGATTGAAGATTGAGGACTGGGTATTGAGGATTGAAAAATGAGGATTGAGTATTGAGTATTGAGGATTGAGTGTTGACGATTGAGTATTGAGGATTGAAGATTGACGATTGAGGATTGAGGATTGAGGGTTGAGGATTGAGGATTGAGGATTGAAGATTGAGTATTGAGTATTGAAGGTTGAGGATTGAGAATTGAGGATTGAGGACTGAGGATTGAAGATTGCGTACTGAGGATTGAAGATTAAGATTGAGGATTGAGGATTGAGGATTGAGGATTGAGGATTGAGGATTGAAGATTGAGGATTGCGTATTGAGGATAGAACATTGAGGATGGAGGATTGAGTCTTGTGGATTGAGGATTGAGGATTGAAGATTGAAGATTGATGATTGAAGATTGAGGATCGAGGATTGAGTGTTGTGGATTGAGGACGAGGACTGAGGGTAGAGTATTGATGTTTGAGGTCTGAGGATTGAGGATTGAGGATTGAGAATTGAGGATTGAGGATTGAGTGTTGAAGATTGAGGATTGGGTATTGAGGATTGAAGAATGAGGATTGAGGATTGAGGACTGAGGATTGAGGATTGAGGATTGCGGATTGAAGATTGAGGATTGGGTGTTGAGGATTGAAGAATGAGGATTGAGGATTGAGGATTGAGGATTGAGGATTGAGGATTGAGGATTGAGGATTGAGGATTGCGGATAGAAGATTGAGGATTGGGTATTGCGGATTGAACATTGAGGATTGAGGATTGAGGATTGCGGATAGAATATTGAGGATTGGGTATTGCGGATTGAACCTTGAGGATTGAGGGTTGAGGATTGAGGATTGAGGATTGAGGACTGAAGATTGAATATTGATGATTGAAGATTGAGGATTGAGGATTGATGGTTGTGGATTGAGGACGAGGACTGAGGGTTGACTATTGCTGTTTGAGGTCTGAGGATTGCGGATTGAGGATTGAGAATTGAGGATTGAGGATTGAGGATTGAAGGTTGAGGATTGGGTATTGAGGATTGAAGAATGAGGATTGAGGATTGAGGACTGAGGATTGAGGATTGAAGACTGAGTGTTGAGGGTTGCGTGATGAGAACTGATGTTTGTGGATAGAGATTTGAAGTTTGCAGATTGAGTATTGAGTATTGAAAACTGTGAATTGATGATATTCTCTTGAGGATTGAGGATTGACAACTGATTGTTGTGGACTGAGGGCTGAAGGTTGAGGATTCAGGATTCAGGATTCAGGATTGTGGTTTGACGACCGAGGATTGAGGGTTGAGGATTGAGGATTGAGAATTGAAGATTGAGGATTGAGTATTGGGGGTTGTGGATTGAGGACGAGGACTGACGGTTGAGTACTGAGTATTGTGGATTGAGGATTGAAGATTGAGTATTGAGGATTGAATATTGACGATTGAGGATTGAGGATTGAGGATTGAGGATTGAGGATTGAGGATTGAGGATAGAGGATTGAAGATTCGGTATTGAGGATTGAAGATTGAGGATTGAGGATTGAGGATTGAGGATTGAGGATTGAAGATTGAGTACTGAGGATTGAAGATTAAGATTGAGGATTGAGGATTGAGGATTGAGGATTGAGGATTGAGGATTGAAGATTGAGTATTGAGGATTGAAGGTTGAGGATTGAGGATTGAGGATTGAGGATTGAGGATTGAGGATTGAGGATAGAACATTGAGGATTGAGGATTGAGTATTGAGGATTGTGGATTGAGGATTGAAGATTGAATATTGATGATTGAAGATTGAGGATCGAGGATTGAGTGTTGTGGATTGACGACGAGGACTGAGGGTAGAGCATTGATGTTTGAGGTCTGAGGATTGAGGATTGAGGATTGAGAATTGAGGATTGACGATTGAGGATTGAAGATTGAGGATTGGGTGTTGAGGATTGAAGAATGAGGATTGAGGATTGAGGATTGAGTATTGAGGATTGAAGATTGAGTATTGAGGATTGAAGATTGAGGATTGAGGATTGAGGATTGAGGATTGAGGATTGAGGATTGAGGATTGCGTATAGAAGATTGAGGATTGGGTATTGCGGTTTGAACATTGAGGATTGAGGATTGAGGGTTGAGGTTTGAGGATTGAGGACTGAAGATTGAATATTGATGATTGAAGATTGAGGATTGAGGATTGTTGGTTTGGATTGAGGACGAGGACTGAGGGTTGACTATTGCTGTTTGAGGTCTGAGGATTGAGGATTGAGGATTGAGAATTGGGGATTGAGGATTGAGGGTTGAAGATTGAGGATTGGGTATTGAGGATTGAAGAATGAGGATTGAGGATTGAGGACTGAGGATTGAGGATTGAAGACTGAGTGTTGAGGGTTGAGTGATGAGAATTGATGTTTGTGGATAGAGATTTGAAGATTGCAGATTGAGTATTGAGTATTGAAAACTGTGAATTGATGATATTCTCCTGAGGATTGAGGATTGACAACTGATTGTTGAGGACTGAGGGCTGAAGGTTGAGGATTCAGGATTGAGGATTCAGGATTGTGGTTTGAGGACAGAGGATTTAGGATTGAGGATTGAGGATTGAGAATTGAAGATTGAGGATTGAGTATTGGGGGTTGTGGATTGAGGACGAGGACTGACGGTTGAGTAATGATGTTTGAGGTCTGAGGATTGAGGATTGAGGTTTGAGAATTGAGGATTGAGGATTGAAGATTGAGGATTGGGTATTGAGGATTGAAGAATGAGGATTGAGTATTGAGTATTGAGGATTGAAGATTGAAGATTGAGTATTGAGGCTTGAAGATTGACGATTGAGGTTTGAGGATTGAGGATTGAGGATTGAGGATTGAGGATTGAGGATTGTTGATTGAGTATTGAGGATTGAAGATTGAGGATTGAGGATTGAGGATTGAGGATTGAGGATTGAGGATTGAAGATTGAGTACTGAGGATTGAAGATTAAGATTGAGGATTGAGGATTGAGGATTGAGGATTGAGGATTGAGGATTGAAGATTGAGTATTGAGGATTGAAGATTGAGGATAGAGGATTGAGGATTGAGGATTGTGGATTGAAGATTGAGTACTGAGGATTGAAGATTAAGATTGAGGATTGAGGATTGATGACTGAGGATTGAGGATTGAGGATTGAAGGTTCAGTATTGAGGATAGAAGATTGAGAATTGAGGATTGAGGATTGAACATTGAGGACTGAGTGTTGAGGATTGAAGATTGAGGATTGCGTATTGAGGATAGAACATTGAGGATTGAGGATTGAGTATTGAGGATTGAGGATTGAGGATTGAAGATTGAATATTGATGTTTGAAGATTGAGGATCGAGGATTGAGCGTTGTGGATTGAGGACGAGGACTGAGGGTAGAGTATTGATGTTTGAGGTCTGAGGATTGAGGAATGAGGATTGAGAATTGAGGGTTGAGGATTGAGGATTGAAGATTGAGGATTGGGTGTTGAGGATTGAAGAATAAGATTGAGGATTGAGGATTGAGGATTGAAGATTGAGTATTGAGGATTGAAGATTGAGGATAGAGGATTGAGGATTGAGGATTGAGGATTGAAGATTGAGTACTGAGGATTGAAGATTAAGATTGAGGATTGAGGATTGATGACTGAGGATTCAGGATTGAGGGTTGAAGGTTCAGTATTGAGGATAGAAGATTGAGAATTGAGGATTGAGGATTGAACATTGAGGAGTGAGTGTTGAGGATTGAAGATTGAGGATTGCGTATTGAGGATAGAACATTGAGGATTGAGGATTGAGTATTGGGATTGAGGATTGAGGATTGAAGATTGAATATTGATGTTTGAAGATTGAGGATCGAGGATTGAGCGTTGTGGATTGAGGACGAGGACTGAGGGTTGAGTATTGATGTTTGAGGTCTGAGGATTTAGGAATGAGGATTGAGAATTGAGGGTTGAGGATTGAGGATTGAAGATTGAGGATTGGGTGTTGAGGATTGAAGAATGAGGATTGAGGATTGAGGATTGAGGATTGAGGATTGAAGACTGAGTATTGAGGATTGAAAGTTGAGGATTGAGGATTGAGGATTGAGGATTGAGGATTGAGGATTGAGGATTGCGGATAGAAGATTGAGGATTGGGTATTGCGGATTGAACATTGAGTATTGAGGATTGAGGATTGAGGATTGAGGATTGAGGATTGAATACTGAGTATTGAGGATTGAAGATTGTGGATTGAGGAGTGAGTATTGAAGATTGAGTATTTGGGACTGGGGATTGAAGATTGAGGATTGAGGATTGAGGATTGAGGATTGAGGATTGAGGATTGAGGATTGAGTATTGATGATTGAGTATTCAGGATTGAAGATTGATGATTGAGGATTGAGGACTGAAGATTGAGGATTCGGTATTGAGGATTGAGGAATGAGGATTGAGGAGTGAGGACTGAGGACTGAGGATTGCAGATTGAGTATTGAGGATTGAAGATTGAGGACTGAGGATTGAGGATTGAGGATTGACGATTGAGGATTGAGGATTGAGGATTGAGGATTGAGGATTGAAGGTTGAGGATTCCGTATTGAGGATAGAACATTGAGGATTGAGGATTGAGTATTGAGGATTGAGGATTGAGGATTGAAGATTGAATATTGATGATTGAAGATTGAGGATCGAGGATTGAGCGTTGTGGATTGAGGACGAGGACTGAGGGTAGAGTATTGATGTTTAAGGTCTGAGGATTGAGGATTGAGGATTGAGAATTGAGGATTGATGATTGAGGATTGAAGATTGAGGATTGGGTGTTGAGGATAGAAGAATGAGGATTGAGGATAGAGGATTGTGTATTGAGGATTGAAGATTGAGTATTGAGGATTGAAGATTGAGGATTGAGGATTGAGTGTTGTGGATTGAGGACGAGGACTGAGGGTAGAGTATTGATGTTTAAGGTCTGAGGATTGAGGATTGAGGATGGAGAATTGAGGATTGATGATTGAGGATTGAAGATTGAGGATTGGGTGTTGAGGATTGAAGAATGAGGATTGAGGATAGAGGATTGAGTATTGAGGATTGAAGATTGAGTATTGAGGATTGAAGATTGAGGATTGAGGATTGAGTACTGAGGATTGAAGATTAAGATTGAGGATTGAGGATTGAGGATTGAGGATTGAGGATTGAGGATTGAGGATTGAAGGTTGAGTATTGAGGATTGAAGATTGAGGATAGAGGATTGAGGATTGAGGATTGAGGATTGAAGATTGAGGATTGAAGATTGAGTATTGAGGATTGAAGGTTGAGGATTGAGGATTGAGGACTGAGGATTGAGGATTGAGGATTGAGGATTGAAGATTGAGGATTGGGTATTGAGGATTGAAGAATGAGGATTGAGGATTGAGGATTGAGGATTGAGGATTGAGGATTGAGGATTGAAGACTGAGTATTGAGGATTGAAGATTGAGGATTGGGTATTGAGGATTGAAGAATGAGGATTGAGTATTGAGGATTGAAGATTGAGTATTGAGGATTGAAGATTGAGGATTGAGCATTGAGTACTGAGGATTGAAGATTAAGATTGAGGATTGAGGATTGAGGATTGAGGATTGAGGATTGAGGATTGAGGATTGAAGATTGAGTATTGAGGATTGAAGATTGAGGATAGAGGATTGAGGATTGAGGATTGAGGATTGAAGATTGAGTACTGAGGATTGAAGATTAAGATTGAGGATTGAGGATTGAGGACTGAGGATTGAGGATTGAGGATTGTAGGTTCAGTATTGAGGATAGAAGATTGAGAATTGAGGATTGAGGATTGAACATTGAGGACTGAGTGTTGAGGATTGAAGATTGAGGATTGCGTATTGAGAATAGAACATTGAGGATTGAGGATTGAGTATTGAGGATTGAGGATTGAGGATTGAAGATTGAATATTGATGTTTGAAGATTGAGGATCGAGGATTGAGCGTTGTGGATTGAGGACGAGGACTGAGGGTTGAGTATTGATGTTTGAGGTCTGAGGATTGAGGAATGAGGATTGAGAATTGAGGGTTGAGGATTGAGGATTGAAGATTGAGGATTGGGTGTTGAGGATTGAAGAATGAGGATTGAGGATTGAGGATTGAGGATTGAGGATTGAAGATTGAGTATTGAGGATTGAAGGTTGAGGATTGAGGATTGAGGATTGAGGATTGAGGATTGAGGATTGAGGATTGCGGATAGAAGACTGAGGATTGGGTATTGCGGATTGTACATTGAGGATTGAGGATTGAGGATTGAGGATTGAGGATTGAGGATTGAGGATTGAGAATTGAGGATTGAGGATTGAGGATTGAAGATTGAGGATTTGGGACTGAGGATTGAAGATTGTGGATTGAGGATTGAGTATTGAAGATTGAGTATTCAGGATTGAAGATTGATGATTGAGGATAGAGGATTGAAGATTGAGGATTCGGTATTGAGGATTGAGGAATGAGGATTGAGGAGTGAGGACTGAGGATTGAGGATTGCAGATTGTGTATTGAGGATTGAAGATTGAGGACTGAGGATTGAGGATTGAGGATTGACGATTGAGGATTGAGGATTGAGGATTGAGGATTGAGGATTGAAGGTTGAGGATTCCGTATTGAGGATAGAACATTGAGGATTGAGGATTGAGTATTGAGGATTGAGGATTGAGGATTGAAGATTGAATGTTGATGATTGAAGATTGAGGATCGAGGATTGAGCGTTGTGGATTGAGGACGAGGACTGAGGGTTGAGTATTGATGTTTGAGGTCTGAGGATTGAGGACTGAGGATTGAGAATTGAGAGTTGAGGATTGAGGATTGAAGATTGAGGATTGGGTGTTGAGGATTGAAGAATGAGGATTGAGGATTGAGGATTCAGGATTGTGGTTTGAGGACCGAGGATTGAGGATTGAGGATTGAGGATTGAGAATTGAAGATTGAGGATTGAGTATTGGGGGTTGTGGATTGAGGACGAGGACTGACGGTTGAGTAATGATGTTTGAGGTCTGAGGATTGAGGATTGAGGATTGAGAATTGAGGATTGAGGATTGAAGATTGAGGATTGGGTATTGAGGATTGAAGAATGAGGATAGAGTATTGAGTATTGAGGATTGAGGATTGAAGATTGAGTATTGAGGATTGAAGATTGACGATTGAGGTTTGAGGATTGAGGATTGAGGATTGAGGATTGAGGATTGAGGATTGATGATTGAGTATTGAGGATTGAAGATTGAGGATTGAGGATTGAGGATTGAGGATTGAGGATTGAGGATTGAGTACTGAGGATTGAAGATTAAGATTGAGGATTGAGGATTGAGGATTGAGGATTGAGGATTGAGGATTGAAGATTGAGGATTGGGTATTGAGGATTGAAGAATGAGGATTGAGGATTGAGGACTGAGGATTGAGGATTGAAGACTGAGTGTTGAGGGTTGAGTGATGAGAATTGATGTTTGTGGATAGAGATTTGAAGATTGCAGATTGAGTATTGAGTATTGAAAACTGTGAATTGATGATATTCTCTTGAGGATTGAGGATTGACAACTGATTGTTGAGGACTGAGGGCTGAAGGTTGAGAATTCAGGATTGAGGATTCAGGATTGTGATTTGAGGACCGAGGATTGAGGATTGAGGATTGAGGATTGAGAATTGAAGATTGAGGATTGAGTATTGGGGGTTGTGGATTGAGGACGAGGGCTGACGGTTGAGTAATGATGTTTGAGGTCTGAGGATTGAGGATTGAGGTTTGAGAATTGAGGCTTGAGGATTGAAGATTTAGGATTGGGTATTGAGGATTGAAGAATGAGGATTGAGTATTGAGTATTGAGGATTGAGGATTGAAGATTGAGTATTGAGGATTGAAGATTGACGATTGAGGTTTGAGGATTGAGGATTGAGGATTGAGGATTGAGGATTGAGGATTGATGATTGAGTATTGAGGATTGAAGGTTGAGGATTGAGGATTGAGGATTGAGGATTGAGGATTGAAGATTGAGTACTGAGGATTGAAGATTAAGATTGAGGATTGAGGATTGAGGATTGAGGATTGAGGATTGAGGATTGAAGATTGAGTATTGAGGATTGAAGATTGAGGATAGAGGATTGAGGATTGAGGATTGAGGATTGAAGATTGAGTACTGTGGGTTGAAGATTAAGATTGAGGATTGAGGATTGAGGACTGAGGATTGAGGATTGAGGGTTGAAGGTTCAGTATTGAGGATAGAAGATTGAGAATTGAGGATTGAGGATTGAACATTGAGGACTGAGTGTTGAGGATTGAGGCTTGAGGATTGAGGATTGAGGATTGAAGATTGAGTATTGAGGATTGAAGGTTGAGGATTGAGGATTGAGGATTGAGGATTGAGGATTGAGGATTGAGGATTGCGGATAGAAGATTGAGGATTGGGTATTGCGGATTGAACATTGACGATTGAGGATTGAGGATTGAGGATTGAGGATTGAGGATTGAGGATTGAGAATTGAGGATTGAGGATTGAGGATTGAAGATTGAGGATTGGGTATTGAGGATTGAAGAATGAGGATTGAGGATTGAGGATTGAGGATTGAGGTTTGAGGATTGAAGATTGAGTACTGAGGATTGAAGATTAAGATTGAGGATTGAGGATTGAGGATTGAGGATTGAGGATTGAGGATTGAAGATTGAGTATTGAGGATTGAAGATTGAGGATAGAGGATTGAGGATTGAGGATTGAGGATTGAAGATTGAGTACTGAGGATTGAAGATTAAGATTGAGGGTTGAGGATTGAGGACTGAGGATTGAGGATTGTGGATTGAAAGTTCAGTATTGAGGATTGAAGATTGAGAATTGAGGATTGAGGATTGAACATTGAGGACTGAGTGTTGAGGATTGAAGATTGAGGATCGCGTATTGAGGATAGAACATTGAGGATTGAGGATTGAGTATTGAGGATTGAGGATTGAGGATTGAAGATTGAATATTGATGATTGAAGATTGAGGATCGAGGATTGAGCGTTGTGGATTGAGGACGAGGACTGAGGGTTGAGTATTGATGTTTGAGGTCTGAAGATTGAGGAATGAGGATTGAGAATTGAGGGTTGAGGATTGAGGATTGGAGATTGAGGATTGGGTGTTGAGGATTGAAGAATGAGGATTGAGGATTCAGGATTGAGGATTGAGGATTGAAGATTGAGTATTGAGGATTGAAGATTGAGGATTGAGGATTGAGGATTGAGGATTGAGGATTGAGGATTGAGGATTGAGGATTGAGAATTGAGGATTGAGGATTGAGGATTGAAGATTGAGGATTGGGTATTGAGGATTGAAGAATGAGGATTGAGGATTGAGGATTGAGGATTGAAGATTGAGTACTGAGGATTGAAGATTAAGATTGAGGATTGAGGATTGAGGACTGAGGATTGAGGATTGTGGATTGAAAGTTCAGTATTGAGGATTGAAGATTGAGAATTGAGGATTGAGGATTGAACATTGAGGACTGAGTGTTGAGGATTGAAGATTGAGGATCGCGTATTGAGGATAGAACATTGAGGATTGAGGATTGAGTATTGAGGATTGAGGATTGAGGATTGAAGATTGAATATTGATGATTGAAGATTGAGGATCGAGGATTGAGCGTTGTGGATTGAGGACGAGGACTGAGGGTTGAGTATTGATGTTTGAGGTCTGAAGATTGAGGAATGAGGATTGAGAATTGAGGGATGAGGATTGAGGATTGGAGATTGAGGATTGGGTGTTGAGGATTGAAGAATGAGGATTGAGGATTGAGGATTGAGGATTGAGTATTGAAGATTGAGTATTGAGGATTGAAGATTGAGGATTGAGTATTGAGGATTGAGGATTGAGGATTGAGGATTGAGGATTGAGGATTGAGAATTGAGGATTGAGGATTGAGGATTGAAGATTGAGGATTGGGTATTGAGGATTGAAGAATGAGGATTGAGGATTGAGGATTGAGGATTGAGGATTGAGGATTGAAGACTGAGTATTGAGGATTGAAGATTGAGGATTGAGGAGTGAGTATTGAAGATTGAGGGTTTGGGACTGAGGATTGAAGATTGAGGATTGAGGATTGAGGATTGAGGATTGAGGATTGAGGATTGAGGATTGAAGATTGAGGATAGGGTATTGAGGATTGAAAAATGAGGATTGAGGATTGAGCATTGAGGATTGAGTATTGAAGATTGAGTATTCAGGATAGAAGATTGACGATTGAGGATTGAGGATTGAGGATTGAGGATTGAGGATTGAGGATTGATGATTGAGGATTGAAGATTGAGGATTGAAGATTGAGGATTCGGTATTGAGGATTGAAGAATGAGGATTGAGGAGTGAGGACTGAGGATTGAGGATTGCAGATTGAGTATTGAGGATTGAAGATTGTGGACTGAGGATTGAGGATTGAGGATTGACGATTGAGGATTGAGGATTGAGGATTGAGGATTGAGGATTGAAGGTTGAGGATTGCGTATTGAGGATAGAACATTGAGGATTGAGGATTGAGTATTGAGGATTGAGGATTGAGGATTGAAGATTGAATATTGATGATTGAAGATTGAGGATCGGGGATTGAGCGTTGTGGAATGAGGACGAGGACTGAGGGTTGAGTATTGATGTTTGAGGTCTGAGGATTGAGGAATGAGGATTGAGAATTGAGGGTTGAGGATTGAGGATTGAAGATTGAGGATTGGGTGTTGAGGATTGAAGAATGAGGATTGAGTATTGAGGATTGAGGATTGATGATTGAAGATTGAGTATTGAGGATTGAAGATTGAGGATTGAGGATTGAGGATTGAGGATTGAGGATTGAGGATTGAGGATTGCGGATAGAAGATTGAGGATTGGGTATTGCGGATTGAACATTGAGGATTGAGGATTGAGTGTTGAGGATTGAGGATTGAGGATTGAGAATTGAGGATTGAGGATTGAGGATTGAAGGTTGAGGATTGGGTATTGAGGATTGAAGAATGAGGATTGAGGAGTGAGCATTGAAGATTGAGGATTTGGGACTGAGGATTGAAGATTGAGTATTGAGGATTGAGGATTGAGGATTGAGGATTGAGGATTGAGGATTGAAGATCGAGGATTGGGTATTGAGGATTGAAGAATGAGGATTGAGTATTGAGTATTGAGGATTGAGTGTTGACGATTGAGTATTGAGGATTGAAGATTGAGGATTGAGGATTGAGGATTGAGGATTGAGGATTGAGGATTGAGGATTGAGGATTGAGAATTGAGGATTGAGGATTGAGGATTGAAGATTGAGGATTGGGTATTGAGGATTGAAGAATGAGGATTGAGGATTGAGGATTGAGGATTGAAGATTGAGTACTGAGGATTGAAGATTAAGATTGAGGATTGAGGATTGAGGACTGAGGATTGAGGATTGTGGATTGAAAGTTCAGTATTGAGGATTGAAGATTGAGAATTGAGGATTGAGGATTGAACATTGAGGACTGAGTGTTGAGGATTGAAGATTGAGGATCGCGTATTGAGGATAGAACATTGAGGATTGAGGATTGAGTATTGAGGATTGAGGATTGAGGATTGAAGATTGAATATTGATGATTGAAGATTGAGGATCGAGGATTGAGCGTTGTGGATTGAGGACGAGGACTGAGGGTTGAGTATTGATGTTTGAGGTCTGAAGATTGAGGAATGAGGATTGAGAATTGAGGGATGAGGATTGAGGATTGGAGATTGAGGATTGGGTGTTGAGGATTGAAGAATGAGGATTGAGGATTGAGGATTGAGGATTGAGTATTGAAGATTGAGTATTGAGGATTGAAGATTGAGGATTGAGTATTGAGGATTGAGGATTGAGGATTGAGGATTGAGGATTGAGGATTGAGAATTGAGGATTGAGGATTGAGGATTGAAGATTGAGGATTGGGTATTGAGGATTGAAGAATGAGGATTGAGGATTGAGGATTGAGGATTGAGGATTGAGGATTGAAGACTGAGTATTGAGGATTGAAGATTGAGGATTGAGGAGTGAGTATTGAAGATTGAGGGTTTGGGACTGAGGATTGAAGATTGAGGATTGAGGATTGAGGATTGAGGATTGAGGATTGAGGATTGAGGATTGAAGATTGAGGATAGGGTATTGAGGATTGAAGAATGAGGATTGAGGATTGAGCATTGAGGATTGAGTATTGAAGATTGAGTATTCAGGATAGAAGATTGACGATTGAGGATTGAGGATTGAGGATTGAGGATTGAGGATTGAGGATTGATGATTGAGGATTGAAGATTGAGGATTGAAGATTGAGGATTCGGTATTGAGGATTGAAGAATGAGGATTGAGGAGTGAGGACTGAGGATTGAGGATTGCAGATTGAGTATTGAGGATTGAAGATTGTGGACTGAGGATTGAGGATTGAGGATTGACGATTGAGGATTGAGGATTGAGGATTGAGGATTGAGGATTGAAGGTTGAGGATTGCGTATTGAGGATAGAACATTGAGGATTGAGGATTGAGTATTGAGGATTGAGGATTGAGGATTGAAGATTGAATATTGATGATTGAAGATTGAGGATCGGGGATTGAGCGTTGTGGAATGAGGACGAGGACTGAGGGTTGAGTATTGATGTTTGAGGTCTGAGGATTGAGGAATGAGGATTGAGAATTGAGGGTTGAGGATTGAGGATTGAAGATTGAGGATTGGGTGTTGAGGATTGAAGAATGAGGATTGAGTATTGAGGATTGAGGATTGATGATTGAAGATTGAGTATTGAGGATTGAAGATTGAGGATTGAGGATTGAGGATTGAGGATTGAGGATTGAGGATTGAGGATTGCGTATAGAAGATTGAGGATTGGGTATTGCGGATTGAACATTGAGGATTGAGGATTGAGTGTTGAGGATTGAGGATTGAGGATTGAGAATTGAGGATTGAGGATTGAGGATTGAAGGTTGAGGATTGGGTATTGAGGATTGAAGAATGAGGATTGAGGAGTGAGCATTGAAGATTGAGGATTTGGGACTGAGGATTGAAGATTGAGTATTGAGGATTGAGGATTGAGGATTGAGGATTGAGGATTGAGGATTGAAGATCGAGGATTGGGTATTGAGGATTGAAGAATGAGGATTGAGTATTGAGTATTGAGGATTGAGTGTTGACGATTGAGTATTGAGGATTGAACATTGACGATTGAGGATTGAGGATTGAGGATTGAGGATTGAGGATTGAGGATTGAGGATTGAGGATTGAAGATTGCGTACTGAGGATTGAAGATCAA
Organism: Calliopsis andreniformis; assembly: GCF_051401765.1. Lineage (NCBI taxonomy): Eukaryota > Metazoa > Arthropoda > Insecta > Hymenoptera > Andrenidae > Calliopsis > Calliopsis andreniformis. The sequence continues at coordinate 2,728,642 of NW_027480444.1, read as the reverse complement.
GATTGAGGATTGAGGATTGAGGATTGAGGATTGAGGATTGAGGATTGAAGATTGAGGATTGCGTATTGAGGGTAGAACATTGAGGATTGGGGATTGAGTATTGAGGATTGTGGATTGAGGATTGAAGATTGAATATTGATGATTGAAGATTGAGGATCGAGGATTGAGTGTTGTGGATTGAGGACGAGGACTGAGGGTAGAGCATTGATGTTTGAGGTCTGAGGATTGAGGATTGAGGATTGAGAATTGAGGATTGAGGATTGAGGATTGAAGACTGAGGATTGGGTGTTGAGGATTGAAGAATGAGGATTGACGATTGAGGATTGAGTATTGAGGATTGAAGATTGAGTATTGAGGATTGAAGATTGAGGATTGAGGACTGAGGATTGAGGATTGAGGATTGAGGATTGAGGATTGAGGATTGAGAATTGAGGATTGAGGATTGAGGATTGAAGATTGAGGATTGGGTATTGAGGATTGAAGAATGAGGATTGAGGATTGAGGATTGAGGATTGAAGATTGAGTACTGAGGATTGAAGATTAAGATTGAGGATTGAGGATTGAGGACTGAGGATTGAGGATTGTGGATTGAAAGTTCAGTATTGAGGATTGAAGATTGAGAATTGAGGATTGAGGATTGAACATTGAGGACTGAGTGTTGAGGATTGAAGATTGAGGATCGCGTATTGAGGATAGAACATTGAGGATTGAGGATTGAGTATTGAGGATTGAGGATTGAGGATTGAAGATTGAATATTGATGATTGAAGATTGAGGATCGAGGATTGAGCGTTGTGGATTGAGGACGAGGACTGAGGGTTGAGTATTGATGTTTGAGGTCTGAAGATTGAGGAATGAGGATTGAGAATTGAGGGATGAGGATTGAGGATTGGAGATTGAGGATTGGGTGTTGAGGATTGAAGAATGAGGATTGAGGATTGAGGATTGAGGATTGAGTATTGAAGATTGAGTATTGAGGATTGAAGATTGAGGATTGAGTATTGAGGATTGAGGATTGAGGATTGAGGATTGAGGATTGAGGATTGAGAATTGAGGATTGAGGATTGAGGATTGAAGATTGAGGATTGGGTATTGAGGATTGAAGAATGAGGATTGAGGATTGAGGATTGAGGATTGAGGATTGAGGATTGAAGACTGAGTATTGAGGATTGAAGATTGAGGATTGAGGAGTGAGTATTGAAGATTGAGGGTTTGGGACTGAGGATTGAAGATTGAGGATTGAGGATTGAGGATTGAGGATTGAGGATTGAGGATTGAGGATTGAAGATTGAGGATAGGGTATTGAGGATTGAAGAATGAGGATTGAGGATTGAGCTTTGAGGATTGAGTATTGAAGATTGAGTATTCAGGATAGAAGATTGACGATTGAGGATTGAGGATTGAGGATTGAGGATTGAGGATTGAGGATTGATGATTGAGGATTGAAGATTGAGGATTGAAGATTGAGGATTCGGTATTGAGGATTGAAGAATGAGGATTGAGGAGTGAGGACTGAGGATTGAGGATTGCAGATTGAGTATTGAGGATTGAAGATTGTGGACTGAGGATTGAGGATTGAGGATTGACGATTGAGGATTGAGGATTGAGGATTGAGGATTGAGGATTGAAGGTTGAGGATTGCGTATTGAGGATAGAACATTGAGGATTGAGGATTGAGTATTGAGGATTGAGGATTGAGGATTGAAGATTGAATATTGATGATTGAAGATTGAGGATCGGGGATTGAGCGTTGTGGAATGAGGACGAGGACTGAGGGTTGAGTATTGATGTTTGAGGTCTGAGGATTGAGGAATGAGGATTGAGAATTGAGGGTTGAGGATTGAGGATTGAAGATTGAGGATTGGGTGTTGAGGATTGAAGAATGAGGATTGAGTATTGAGGATTGAGGATTGATGATTGAAGATTGAGTATTGAGGATTGAAGATTGAGGATTGAGGATTGAGGATTGAGGATTGAGGATTGAGGATTGAGGATTGCGGATAGAAGATTGAGGATTGGGTATTGCGGATTGAACATTGAGGATTGAGGATTGAGTGTTGAGGATTGAGGATTGAGGATTGAGAATTGAGGATTGAGGATTGAGGATTGAAGGTTGAGGATTGGGTATTGAGGATTGAAGAATGAGGATTGAGGAGTGAGCATTGAAGATTGAGGATTTGGGACTGAGGATTGAAGATTGAGTATTGAGGATTGAGGATTGAGGATTGAGGATTGAGGATTGAGGATTGAAGATCGAGGATTGGGTATTGAGGATTGAAGAATGAGGATTGAGTATTGAGTATTGAGGATTGAGTGTTGACGATTGAGTATTGAGGATTGAAGATTGACGATTGAGGATTGAGGATTGAGGATTGAGGATTGAGGATTGAGGATTGAGGATTGAGGATTGAAGATTGCGTACTGAGGATTGAAGATCAAGATTGAGGATTGAGGATTGAGGATTGAGGATTGAGGATTGAGGATTGAAGATTGAGGATTGCGTATTGAGGGTAGAACATTGAGGATTGGGGATTGAGTATTGAGGATTGTGGATTGAGGATTGAAGATTGAATATTGATGATTGAAGATTGAGGATCGAGGATTGAGTGTTGTGGATTGAGGACGAGGACTGAGGGTAGAGCATTGATGTTTGAGGTCTGAGGATTGAGGATTGAGGATTGAGAATTGAGGATTGAGGATTGCGGATTGAAGACTGAGGATTGGGTGTTGAGGATTGAAGAATGAGGATTGACGATTGAGGATTGAGTATTGAGGATTGAAGATTGAGTATTGAGGATTGAAGATTGAGGATTGAGGACTGAGGATTGAGGATTGAGGATTGCGGATAGAAGATTGAGGATTGGGTATTGCGGTTTGAACATTGAGGATTGAGGATTGAGTGTTGAGGATTGAGGATTGAGGACTGAAGATTGAATAATGATGATTGAAGATTGAGGATTGAGGATTGATGGTTGTGGATTGAGGACGAGGACTGAGGGTTGAGTATTGCTGTATGAGGTCTGAGGATTGAGGATTGTGGATTGAGAATTGGGGTTTGAGGATTGAGGATTGAAGATTGAGGATTGGGTATTGAGGATTGAAGAATGAGGATTGAGGATTGAGGACTGAGGATTGAGGATTGAAGACTGAGTGTTGAGGGTTGAGTGATGATAATTGATGTCTGTGGATAGAGATTTGAAGATTGCAGATTGAGTATTGAGTATTGGAAACTGTGAATTGATGATATTCTCTTGAGGATTGAGGATTGACAACTGATTGTTGAGGACTGAGGGCTGAAGGTTGAGGATTCAGGATTGAGGATTCAGGATTGTGGTTTGAGGACCGAGGATTGAGGATTGAGAATTGAGGATTGAGAATTGAAGATTGAGGATTGAGTATTGGGGGTTGTGGATTGAGGACGAGGACTGACGGTTGAGTAATGATGTTTGAGGTCTGAGGATTGAGGATTGAGGATTGAGAATTGAGGATTGAGGATTGAATATTGAGGATTGGGTATTGAGGATTGAAGAACGAGGATTGTGTATTGAGTATTGAGGATTGAGGATTGAAGATTGAGTATTGAGGATTGAAGATTGACGATTGAGGTTTGAGGATTGAGGATTGAGGATTGAGGATTGAGGATTGAGAATTGATGATTGAGTATTGAGGATTGAAGATTGAGGATTGAGGATTGAGGATTGAGGATTGAGGATTGAAGATTGAGTACTGAGGATTGAAGATTAAGATTGAGGATTGAGGATTGAGGATTGAACATTGAGGACTGAGTGTTGAGGATTGAAGATTGAGGATCGCGTATTGAGGATAGAACATTGAGGATTGAGGATTGAGTATTGAGGATTGAGGATTGAGGATTGAAGATTGAATATTGATGATTGAAGATTGAGGATCGAGGATTGAGCGTTGTGGATTGAGGACGAGGACTGAGGGTTGAGTATTGATGTTTGAGGTCTGAAGATTGAGGAATGAGGATTGAGAATTGAGGGATGAGGATTGAGGATTGGAGATTGAGGATTGGGTGTTGAGGATTGAAGAATGAGGATTGAGGATTGAGGATTGAGGATTGAGTATTGAAGATTGAGTATTGAGGATTGAAGATTGAGGATTGAGTATTGAGGATTGAGGATTGAGGATTGAGGATTGAGGATTGAGGATTGAGAATTGAGGATTGAGGATTGAGGATTGAAGATTGAGGATTGGGTATTGAGGATTGAAGAATGAGGATTGAGGATTGAGGATTGAGGATTGAGGATTGAGGATTGAAGACTGAGTATTGAGGATTGAAGATTGAGGATTGAGGAGTGAGTATTGAAGATTGAGGGTTTGGGACTGAGGATTGAAGATTGAGGATTGAGGATTGAGGATTGAGGATTGAGGATTGAGGATTGAGGATTGAAGATTGAGGATAGGGTATTGAGGATTGAAGAATGAGGATTGAGGATTGAGCATTGAGGATTGAGTATTGAAGATTGAGTATTCAGGATAGAAGATTGACGATTGAGGATTGAGGATTGAGGATTGAGGATTGAGGATTGAGGATTGATGATTGAGGATTGAAGATTGAGGATTGAAGATTGAGGATTCGGTATTGAGGATTGAAGAATGAGGATTGAGGAGTGAGGACTGAGGATTGAGGATTGCAGATTGAGTATTGAGGATTGAAGATTGTGGACTGAGGATTGAGGATTGAGGATTGACGATTGAGGATTGAGGATTGAGGATTGAGGATTGAGGATTGAAGGTTGAGGATTGCGTATTGAGGATAGAACATTGAGGATTGAGGATTGAGTATTGAGGATTGAGGATTGAGGATTGAAGATTGAATATTGATGATTGAAGATTGAGGATCGGGGATTGAGCGTTGTGGAATGAGGACGAGGACTGAGGGTTGAGTATTGATGTTTGAGGTCTGAGGATTGAGGAATGAGGATTGAGAATTGAGGATTGAGAATTGGGGATTGAGGATTGAGGATTGAAGATTGAGGATTGGGTATTGAGGATTGAAGAATGAGGATTGAGGATTGAGGACTGAGGATTGAGGATTGAAGACTGAGTGTTGAGTGTTGAGTGATGAGAATTGATGTTTGTGGATAGAGATTTGAAGATTGCAGATTGAGTATTGAGTATTGAAAACTGTGAAATGATGATATTCTCTTGAGGATTGAGGATTGACAACTGATTGTTGAGGACTGGGGGCTGAAGGTTGAGGATTCAGGATTGTGGTTTGAGGACCGAGGATTGAGGATTGAGGATTGAGGATTGAGAATTGAAGATTGAGGATTGAGTATTGGGTGTTGTGGATTGCGGACGAGGACTGACGGTTGAGGATTGAAGATTGAGTACTGAGGATTGAAGATTAAGATTGAGGATTGAGGATTGAGGATTGAGGATTGATGATTGAGTATTGAGGATTGAAGATTGAGGATTCAGGAGTGAGGACTGAGGATTGAGTATTGCAGATTGAGTATTGAGGATTGAAGATTGAGGACTGAGGATTGAGGATTGAGGATTGACGATTGAGGATTGAGGATTGAGGATTGAGGATTGAGTATTGAGGATTGAAGATTGACGATTGAGGTCTGAGGATTGAGGATTGAGGATTGAGGATTGAGGATTGAGGATTGAAGATTGAGTATTGAGTATTGAATATTGAGGATTGAGGAATGAGGATTGAGGATTGAGGATTGAGGATTGAAGATTGCGTACTGAGGATTGAAGGATAAGATTGAGGATTGAGGATTGAGGATTGAGGATTGAGGATTGAGGATTGAAGATTGAGGATTGCGTATTGAGGATAGAACATTGAGGATTGAGGATTGAGTATTAAGGATTGAGGATTGAGGATTGAAGATTGAATATTGATGATTGAAGATTGAGGATCGAGGATTGAGTGTTGTAGATTGAGGACGAGGACTGAGGGTAGAGTATTGATGTTTAAGGTCTGAGGATTAAGGATTGAGGATTGAGAATTGAGGATTGATGATTGAGGATTGAAGATTGAGGATTGGGTGTTGAGGATTGAAGAATGTGGAGTGAGGATTGAGGATTGAGTATTGAGGATTGAAGATTGAGTATTGAGGATTGAAGATTGAGGATTGAGGATTGAGGATTGAGGATTGAAGATTGAGGATTGCGTATTGAGGATAGAACATTGAGGATTGAGGATTGAGTATTAAGGATCGAGGATTGAGTGTTGTGGATTGAGGACGAGGACTGAGTGTAGAGTATTGATGTTTAAGGTCTGAGGATTGAGGATTGAGGATTGAGGATTGAGGATTAAAGATTGAGGATTGGGTGTTGAGGATTGAAGAATGAGGATTGAGGATTGAGGATTGAGTATTGATGTTTAAGGTCTGAGGATTGAGGATTGAGGATTGAGGATTGAGGATTGAAGATTGAGGATTGGGTGTTGAGGATTGAAGAATGAGGATTGAGGATTGAGGATTGAGTATTGAGGATTGAAGATTGAGTATTGAGGATTGAAGATTGAGGATTGAGGATTGAGGATTGAGGATTGAGGATTGAGGATTGAGGATTGCGGATAGAAGATTGAGGATTGGGTATTGCGGATTGAACCTTGAGGATTGAGGGTTGAGGATTGAGGATTGAGGATTGAGGACTGAAGATTGAATATTTATGATTGAAGATTGAGGATTGAGGATTGATGGTTGTGGATTGAGGACGAGGACTGAGGGTTGACTATTGCTGTTTGAGGTCTGAGGATAGCGGATTGAGGATTGAGAATTGAGGATTGAGGATTGAGGATTGAAGGTTCAGGATTGGGTATTGAGGATTGAAGAATGAGGATTGAGGATTGCGGACTGAGGATTGAGGATTGAAGACTGATTGTTGAGGGTTGAGTGATGAGAACTGATGTTTGTGGATAGAGATTTGAAGATTGCAGATTGAGTATTGAGTATTGAAAACTGTGAATTGATGATATTCTCTTGATGATTGAGGATTGACAACTGATTGTTGAGGACTGAGGGCTGAAGGTTGAGGATTCAGGATTCAGGATTCAGGATTGTGGTTTGACGACCGAGGATTGAGGGTTGAGGATTGAGGATTGAGGATTGAAGATTGAGGATTGGGTATTGAGGATTGAAGAATGAGGATTGAGGATTGAGGATTGAGGATTGAGGATTGAGGATTGAAGACTGAGTATTGAGGATTGAAGATTGAGGATTGGGTATTGAGGATTGAAGAATGAGGATTGAGGATTCAGGATTGAGGATTGAGGATTGAAGATTGAGTATTGAGGATTGAAGATTGACGATTGACGATTGAGGATTGAGGATTGAGGATTGAGGATTGAGGATCGATGATTGAGTATTGAAGATTGAGTATTGAGTACTGAAGATTGAGGATTGCGGATTGAGGATTGAGGTTTGAGGATTGAAGATTGAGGATTGAGGATTGAGGATTGAGGATTGAGGATTGAGGATTGAAGATTGAGGACTGGGTATTGAGGATTGAAAAATGAGGATTGAGTATTGAGTATTGAGGATTGAGTGTTGACGATTGAGTATTGAGGGTTGAAGATTGACGATTGAGGATTGAGGATTGAGGGTTGAGGATTGAGGATTGAGGATTGAAGATTGAGTATTGAGTATTGAAGATTGAGGATTGAGAATTGAGGATTGAGGATTGAGGATTGAAGATTGCGTACTGAGGATTGAAGATTAAGATTGAGGATTGAGGATTGAGGATTGAGGATTGAGGATTGAGGATTGAGGATTGAGGATTGAAGATTGAGGATTGCGTATTGAGGATAGAACATTGAGGATGGAGGATTGAGTCTTGAGGATTGAGGATTGAGGATTGAAGATTGAATATTGATGATTGAAGATTGAGGATCGAGGATTGAGTGTTGTGGATTGAGGACGAGGACTGAGGGTAGAGTATTGATGTTTGAGGTCTGAGGATTGAGGATTGAGGATTGAGAATTGAGGATTGAGGATTGAGTGTTGAAGATTGAGGATTGGGTATTGAGGATTGAAGAATGAGGATTGAGGATTGAGGATTGAGGATTGAGTATTGAAGATTTAGTATTCAGGATAGAAGATTGACGATTGAGGGTTGAGGATTGAGGATTGAGGATTGAGGATTGAGGATTGATGATTGAGGATTGAAGATTGAGGATAGAAGATTGAGGATTCGGTATTGAGGATTGAAGAATGAGGATTGAGGAGTGAGGACTGAGGATTGAGGATTGCAGATTGAGTATTGAGGATTGAAGATTGAGGACTGAGGATTGAGGATTGAGGATTGACGATTGAGGATTGAGGATTGAGGATTGAGTATTGAGTATTGAGGATTGAGTGTTGACGATTGAGTATTGAGGATTGAAGACTGACGATTGAGGATTGAGGATTGAGGATTGAGGATTGAGGATTGAGGATTGAGGATTGAGGATTGAAGATTGCGTACTGAGGATTGAAGATCAAGATTGAGGATTGAGGATTGAGGATTGAGGATTGAGGATTGAGGATTGAAGATTGAGGATTGCGTATTGAGGGTAGAACATTGAGGATTGGGGATTGAGTATTGAGGATTGTGGATTGAGGATTGAAGATTGAATATTGATGATTGAAGATTGAGGATCGAGGATTGAGTGTTGTGGATTGAGGACGAGGACTGAGGGTAGAGCATTGATGTTTGAGGTCTGAGGATTGAGGATTGAGGATTGAGAATTGAGGATTGAGGATTGAGGATTGAAGACTGAGGATTGGGTGTTGAGGATTGAAGAATGAGGATTGACGATTGAGGATTGAGTATTGAGGATTGAAGATTGAGTATTGAGGATTGAAGATTGAGGATTGAGGACTGAGGATTGAGGATTGAGGATTGCGGATAGAAGATTGAGGATTGAGGATTGAGGATTGAGGATTGAAGATTGAGGATTGGGTATTGAGGATTGAAGAATGAGGATTGAGGATTGAGGACTGAGGATTGAGGATTGAAGACTGAGTGTTGAGGGTTGAGTGATGAGAATTGATGTTTGTGGATAGAGATTTGAAGATTGCAGATTGAGTATTGAGTATTGAAAACTGTGAATTGATGATATTCTCTTGAGGATTGAGGATTGACAACTGATTGTTGAGGACTGAGGGCTGAAGGTTGAGAATTCAGGATTGAGGATTCAGGATTGTGATTTGAGGACCGAGGATTGAGGATTGAGGATTGAGGATTGAGAATTGAAGATTGAGGATTGAGTATTGGGGGTTGTGGATTGAGGACGAGGGCTGACGGTTGAGTAATGATGTTTGAGGTCTGAGGATTGAGGATTGAGGTTTGAGAATTGAGGCTTGAGGATTGAAGATTTAGGATTGGGTATTGAGGATTGAAGAATGAGGATTGAGTATTGAGTATTGAGGATTGAGGATTGAAGATTGAGTATTGAGGATTGAAGATTGACGATTGAGGTTTGAGGATTGAGGATTGAGGATTGAGGATTGAGGATTGAGGATTGATGATTGAGTATTGAGGATTGAAGGTTGAGGATTGAGGATTGAGGATTGAGGATTGAGGATTGAAGATTGAGTACTGAGGATTGAAGATTAAGATTGAGGATTGAGGATTGAGGATTGAGGATTGAGGATTGAGGATTGAAGATTGAGTATTGAGGATTGAAGATTGAGGATAGAGGATTGAGGATTGAGGATTGAGGATTGAAGATTGAGTACTGTGGGTTGAAGATTAAGATTGAGGATTGAGGATTGAGGACTGAGGATTGAGGATTGAGGGTTGAAGGTTCAGTATTGAGGATAGAAGATTGAGAATTGAGGATTGAGGATTGAACATTGAGGACTGAGTGTTGAGGATTGAGGCTTGAGGATTGAGGATTGAGGATTGAAGATTGAGTATTGAGGATTGAAGGTTGAGGATTGAGGATTGAGGATTGAGGATTGAGGATTGAGGATTGAGGATTGCGGATAGAAGATTGAGGATTGGGTATTGCGGATTGAACATTGACGATTGAGGATTGAGGATTGAGGATTGAGGATTGAGGATTGAGGATTGAGAATTGAGGATTGAGGATTGAGGATTGAAGATTGAGGATTGGGTATTGAGGATTGAAGAATGAGGATTGAGGATTGAGGATTGAGGATTGAGGTTTGAGGATTGAAGATTGAGTACTGAGGATTGAAGATTAAGATTGAGGATTGAGGATTGAGGATTGAGGATTGAGGATTGAGGATTGAAGATTGAGTATTGAGGATTGAAGATTGAGGATAGAGGATTGAGGATTGAGGATTGAGGATTGAAGATTGAGTACTGAGGATTGAAGATTAAGATTGAGGGTTGAGGATTGAGGACTGAGGATTGAGGATTGTGGATTGAAAGTTCAGTATTGAGGATTGAAGATTGAGAATTGAGGATTGAGGATTGAACATTGAGGACTGAGTGTTGAGGATTGAAGATTGAGGATCGCGTATTGAGGATAGAACATTGAGGATTGAGGATTGAGTATTGAGGATTGAGGATTGAGGATTGAAGATTGAATATTGATGATTGAAGATTGAGGATCGAGGATTGAGCGTTGTGGATTGAGGACGAGGACTGAGGGTTGAGTATTGATGTTTGAGGTCTGAAGATTGAGGAATGAGGATTGAGAATTGAGGGTTGAGGATTGAGGATTGGAGATTGAGGATTGGGTGTTGAGGATTGAAGAATGAGGATTGAGGATTCAGGATTGAGGATTGAGGATTGAAGATTGAGTATTGAGGATTGAAGATTGAGGATTGAGGATTGAGGATTGAGGATTGAGGATTGAGGATTGAGGATTGAGGATTGAGAATTGAGGATTGAGGATTGAGGATTGAAGATTGAGGATTGGGTATTGAGGATTGAAGAATGAGGATTGAGGATTGAGGATTGAGGATTGAAGATTGAGTACTGAGGATTGAAGATTAAGATTGAGGATTGAGGATTGAGGACTGAGGATTGAGGATTGTGGATTGAAAGTTCAGTATTGAGGATTGAAGATTGAGAATTGAGGATTGAGGATTGAACATTGAGGACTGAGTGTTGAGGATTGAAGATTGAGGATCGCGTATTGAGGATAGAACATTGAGGATTGAGGATTGAGTATTGAGGATTGAGGATTGAGGATTGAAGATTGAATATTGATGATTGAAGATTGAGGATCGAGGATTGAGCGTTGTGGATTGAGGACGAGGACTGAGGGTTGAGTATTGATGTTTGAGGTCTGAAGATTGAGGAATGAGGATTGAGAATTGAGGGATGAGGATTGAGGATTGGAGATTGAGGATTGGGTGTTGAGGATTGAAGAATGAGGATTGAGGATTGAGGATTGAGGATTGAGTATTGAAGATTGAGTATTGAGGATTGAAGATTGAGGATTGAGTATTGAGGATTGAGGATTGAGGATTGAGGATTGAGGATTGAGGATTGAGAATTGAGGATTGAGGATTGAGGATTGAAGATTGAGGATTGGGTATTGAGGATTGAAGAATGAGGATTGAGGATTGAGGATTGAGGATTGAGGATTGAGGATTGAAGACTGAGTATTGAGGATTGAAGATTGAGGATTGAGGAGTGAGTATTGAAGATTGAGGGTTTGGGACTGAGGATTGAAGATTGAGGATTGAGGATTGAGGATTGAGGATTGAGGATTGAGGATTGAGGATTGAAGATTGAGGATAGGGTATTGAGGATTGAAGAATGAGGATTGAGGATTGAGCATTGAGGATTGAGTATTGAAGATTGAGTATTCAGGATAGAAGATTGACGATTGAGGATTGAGGATTGAGGATTGAGGATTGAGGATTGAGGATTGATGATTGAGGATTGAAGATTGAGGATTGAAGATTGAGGATTCGGTATTGAGGATTGAAGAATGAGGATTGAGGAGTGAGGACTGAGGATTGAGGATTGCAGATTGAGTATTGAGGATTGAAGATTGTGGACTGAGGATTGAGGATTGAGGATTGACGATTGAGGATTGAGGATTGAGGATTGAGGATTGAGGATTGAAGGTTGAGGATTGCGTATTGAGGATAGAACATTGAGGATTGAGGATTGAGTATTGAGGATTGAGGATTGAGGATTGAAGATTGAATATTGATGATTGAAGATTGAGGATCGGGGATTGAGCGTTGTGGAATGAGGACGAGGACTGAGGGTTGAGTATTGATGTTTGAGGTCTGAGGATTGAGGAATGAGGATTGAGAATTGAGGGTTGAGGATTGAGGATTGAAGATTGAGGATTGGGTGTTGAGGATTGAAGAATGAGGATTGAGTATTGAGGATTGAGGATTGATGATTGAAGATTGAGTATTGAGGATTGAAGATTGAGGATTGAGGATTGAGGATTGAGGATTGAGGATTGAGGATTGAGGATTGCGGATAGAAGATTGAGGATTGGGTATTGCGGATTGAACATTGAGGATTGAGGATTGAGTGTTGAGGATTGAGGATTGAGGATTGAGAATTGAGGATTGAGGATTGAGGATTGAAGGTTGAGGATTGGGTATTGAGGATTGAAGAATGAGGATTGAGGAGTGAGCATTGAAGATTGAGGATTTGGGACTGAGGATTGAAGATTGAGTATTGAGGATTGAGGATTGAGGATTGAGGATTGAGGATTGAGGATTGAAGATCGAGGATTGGGTATTGAGGATTGAAGAATGAGGATTGAGTATTGAGTATTGAGGATTGAGTGTTGACGATTGAGTATTGAGGATTGAAGATTGACGATTGAGGATTGAGGATTGAGGATTGAGGATTGAGGATTGAGGATTGAGGATTGAGGATTGAAGATTGCGTACTGAGGATTGAAGATCAAGATTGAGGATTGAGGATTGAGGATTGAGGATTGAGGATTGAGGATTGAAGATTGAGGATCGCGTATTGAGGATAGAACATTGAGGATTGAGGATTGAGTATTGAGGATTGAGGATTGAGGATTGAAGATTGAATATTGATGATTGAAGATTGAGGATCGAGGATTGAGCGTTGTGGATTGAGGACGAGGACTGAGGGTTGAGTATTGATGTTTGAGGTCTGAAGATTGAGGAATGAGGATTGAGAATTGAGGGTTGAGGATTGAGGATTGGAGATTGAGGATTGGGTGTTGAGGATTGAAGAATGAGGATTGAGGATTCAGGATTGACTATTGAGGATTGAAGATTGAGTATTGAGGATTGAAGATTGAGGATTGAGGATTGAGGATTGAGGATTGAGGATTGAGGATTGAGGATTGAGGATTGAGAATTGAGGATTGAGGATTGAGGATTGAAGATTGAGTATTGGGTATTGAGGATTGAAGAATGAGGATTGAGGATTGAGGATTGAGGATTGAAGATTGAGTACTGAGGATTGAAGATTAAGATTGAGGATTGAGGATTGAGGACTGAGGATTGAGGATTGTGGATTGAAAGTTCAGTATTGAGGATTGAAGATTGAGAATTGAGGATTGAGGATTGAACATTGAGGACTGAGTGTTGAGGATTGAAGATTGAGGATCGCGTATTGAGGATAGAACATTGAGGATTGAGGATTGAGTATTGAGGATTGAGGATTGAGGATTGAAGATTGAATATTGATGATTGAAGATTGAGGATCGAGGATTGAGCGTTGTGGATTGAGGACGAGGACTGAGGGTTGAGTATTGATGTTTGAGGTCTGAAGATTGAGGAATGAGGATTGAGAATTGAGGGATGAGGATTGAGGATTGGAGATTGAGGATTGGGTGTTGAGGATTGAAGAATGAGGATTGAGGATTGAGGATTGAGGATTGAGTATTGAAGATTGAGTATTGAGGATTGAAGATTGAGGATTGAGTATTGAGGATTGAGGATTGAGGATTGAGGATTGAGGATTGAGGATTGAGAATTGAGGATTGAGGATTGAGGATTGAAGATTGAGGATTGGGTATTGAGGATTGAAGAATGAGGATTGAGGATTGAGGATTGAGGATTGAGGATTGAGGATTGAAGACTGAGTATTGAGGATTGAAGATTGAGGATTGAGGAGTGAGTATTGAAGATTGAGGGTTTGGGACTGAGGATTGAAGATTGAGGATTGAGGATTGAGGATTGAGGATTGAGGATTGAGGATTGAGGATTGAAGATTGAGGATAGGGTATTGAGGATTGAAGAATGAGGATTGAGGATTGAGCATTGAGGATTGAGTATTGAAGATTGAGTATTCAGGATAGAAGATTGACGATTGAGGATTGAGGATTGAGGATTGAGGATTGAGGATTGAGGATTGATGATTGAGGATTGAAGATTGAGGATTGAAGATTGAGGATTCGGTATTGAGGATTGAAGAATGAGGATTGAGGAGTGAGGACTGAGGATTGAGGATTGCAGATTGAGTATTGAGGATTGAAGATTGTGGACTGAGGATTGAGGATTGAGGATTGACGATTGAGGATTGAGGATTGAGGATTGAGGATTGAGGATTGAAGGTTGAGGATTGCGTATTGAGGATAGAACATTGAGGATTGAGGATTGAGTATTGAGGATTGAGGATTGAGGATTGAAGATTGAATATTGATGATTGAAGATTGAGGATCGGGGATTGAGCGTTGTGGAATGAGGACGAGGACTGAGGGTTGAGTATTGATGTTTGAGGTCTGAGGATTGAGGAATGAGGATTGAGAATTGAGGGTTGAGGATTGAGGATTGAAGATTGAGGATTGGGTGTTGAGGATTGAAGAATGAGGATTGAGTATTGAGGATTGAGGATTGATGATTGAAGATTGAGTATTGAGGATTGAAGATTGAGGATTGAGGATTGAGGATTGAGGATTGAGGATTGAGGATTGAGGATTGCGTATAGAAGATTGAGGATTGGGTATTGCGGATTGAACATTGAGGATTGAGGATTGAGTGTTGAGGATTGAGGATTGAGGATTGAGAATTGAGGATTGAGGATTGAGGATTGAAGGTTGAGGATTGGGTATTGAGGATTGAAGAATGAGGATTGAGGAGTGAGCATTGAAGATTGAGGATTTGGGACTGAGGATTGAAGATTGAGTATTGAGGATTGAGGATTGAGGATTGAGGATTGAGGATTGAGGATTGAAGATCGAGGATTGGGTATTGAGGATTGAAGAATGAGGATTGAGTATTGAGTATTGAGGATTGAGTGTTGACGATTGAGTATTGAGGATTGAAGATTGACGATTGAGGATTGAGGATTGAGGATTGAGGATTGAGGATTGAGGATTGAGGATTGAGGATTGAAGATTGCGTACTGAGGATTGAAGATCAAGATTGAGGATTGAGGATTGAGGATTGAGGATTGAGGATTGAGGATTGAAGATTGAGGATTGCGTATTGAGGGTAGAACATTGAGGATTGGGGATTGAGTATTGAGGATTGTGGATTGAGGATTGAAGATTGAATATTGATGATTGAAGATTGAGGATCGAGGATTGAGTGTTGTGGATTGAGGACGAGGACTGGGGGTAGAGCATTGATGTTTGAGGTCTGAGGATTGAGGATTGAGGATTGAGAATTGAGGATTGAGGATTGAGGATTGAAGACTGAGGATTGGGTGTTGAGGATTGAAGAATGAGGATTGACGATTGAGGATTGAGTATTGAGGATTGAAGATTGAGTATTGAGGATTGAAGATTGAGGATTGAGGACTGAGGATTGAGGATTGAGGATTGAGGATTGAGGATTGAGGATTGAGAATTGAGGATTGAGGATTGAGGATTGAAGATTGAGGATTGGGTATTGAGGATTGAAGAATGAGGATTGAGGATTGAGGATTGAGGATTGAAGATTGAGTACTGAGGATTGAAGATTAAGATTGAGGATTGAGGATTGAGGACTGAGGATTGAGGATTGTGGATTGAAAGTTCAGTATTGAGGATTGAAGATTGAGAATTGAGGATTGAGGATTGAACATTGAGGACTGAGTGTTGAGGATTGAAGATTGAGGATCGCGTATTGAGGATAGAACATTGAGGATTGAGGATTGAGTATTGAGGATTGAGGATTGAGGATTGAAGATTGAATATTGATGACTGAAGATTGAGGATCGAGGATTGAGCGTTGTGGATTGAGGACGAGGACTGAGGGTTGAGTATTGATGTTTGAGGTCTGAAGATTGAGGAATGAGGATTGAGAATTGAGGGATGAGGATTGAGGATTGGAGATTGAGGATTGGGTGTTGAGGATTGAAGAATGAGGATTGAGGATTGAGGATTGAGGATTGAGTATTGAAGATTGAGTATTGAGGATTGAAGATTGAGGATTGAGTATTGAGGATTGAGGATTGAGGATTGAGGATTGAGGATTGAGGATTGAGAATTGAGGATTGAGGATTGAGGATTGAAGATTGAGGATTGGGTATTGAGGATTGAAGAATGAGGATTGAGGATTGAGGATTGAGGATTGAGGATTGAGGATTGAAGACTGAGTATTGAGGATTGAAGATTGAGGATTGAGGAGTGAGTATTGAAGATTGAGGGTTTGGGACTGAGGATTGAAGATTGAGGATTGAGGATTGAGGATTGAGGATTGAGGATTGAGGATTGAGGATTGAAGATTGAGGATAGGGTATTGAGGATTGAAGAATGAGGATTGAGGATTGAGCATTGAGGATTGAGTATTGAAGATTGAGTATTCAGGATAGAAGATTGACGATTGAGGATTGAGGATTGAGGATTGAGGATTGAGGATTGAGGATTGATGATTGAGGATTGAAGATTGAGGATTGAAGATTGAGGATTCGGTATTGAGGATTGAAGAATGAGGATTGAGGAGTGAGGACTGAGGATTGAGGATTGCAGATTGAGTATTGAGGATTGAAGATTGTGGACTGAGGATTGAGGATTGAGGATTGACGATTGAGGATTGAGGATTGAGGATTGAGGATTGAGGATTGAAGGTTGAGGATTGCGTATTGAGGATAGAACTTTGAGGATTGAGGATTGAGTATTGAGGATTGAGGATTGAGGATTGAAGATTGAATATTGATGATTGAAGATTGAGGATCGGGGATTGAGCGTTGTGGAATGAGGACGAGGACTGAGGGTTGAGTATTGATGTTTGAGGTCTGAGGATTGAGGAATGAGGATTGAGAATTGAGGGTTGAGGATTGAGGATTGAAGATTGAGGATTGGGTGTTGAGGATTGAAGAATGAGGATTGAGTATTGAGGATTGAGGATTGATGATTGAAGATTGAGTATTGAGGATTGAAGATTGAGGATTGAGGATTGAGGATTGAGGATTGAGGATTGAGGATTGAGGATTGCGGATAGAAGATTGAGGATTGGGTATTGCGGATTGAACATTGAGGATTGAGGATTGAGTGTTGAGGATTGAGGATTGAGGATTGAGAATTGAGGATTGAGGATTGAGGATTGAAGGTTGAGGATTGGGTATTGAGGATTGAAGAATGAGGATTGAGGAGTGAGCATTGAAGATTGAGGATTTGGGACTGAGGATTGAAGATTGAGTATTGAGGATTGAGGATTGAGGATTGAGGATTGAGGATTGAGGATTGAAGATCGAGGATTGGGTATTGAGGATTGAAGAATGAGGATTGAGTATTGAGTATTGAGGATTGAGTGTTGACGATTGAGTATTGAGGATTGAAGATTGACGATTGAGGATTGAGGATTGAGGATTGAGGATTGAGGATTGAGGATTGAGGATTGAGGATTGAGGATTGAAGATTGAGGATTGCGTATTGAGGGTAGAACATTGAGGATTGGGGATTGAGTATTGAGGATTGTGGATTGAGGATTGAAGATTGAATATTGATGATTGAAGATTGAGGATCGAGGATTGAGTGTTGTGGATTGAGGACGAGGACTGAGGGTAGAGCATTGATGTTTGAGGTCTGAGGATTGAGGATTGAGGATTGAGAATTGAGGATTGAGGATTGCGGATTGAAGACTGAGGATTGGGTGTTGAGGATTGAAGAATGAGGATTGACGATTGAGGATTGAGTATTGAGGATTGAAGATTGAGTATTGAGGATTGAAGATTGAGGATTGAGGACTGAGGATTGAGGATTGAGGATTGCGGATAGAAGATTGAGGATTGGGTATTGCGGTTTGAACATTGAGGATTGAGGATTGAGTGTTGAGGATTGAGGATTGAGGACTGAAGATTGAATAATGATGATTGAAGATTGAGGATTGAGGATTGATGGTTGTGGATTGAGGACGAGGACTGAGGGTTGAGTATTGCTGTATGAGGTCTGAGGATTGAGGATTGTGGATTGAGAATTGGGGTTTGAGGATTGAGGATTGAAGATTGAGGATTGGGTATTGAGGATTGAAGAATGAGGATTGAGGATTGAGGACTGAGGATTGAGGATTGAAGACTGAGTGTTGAGGGTTGAGTGATGATAATTGATGTCTGTGGATAGAGATTTGAAGATTGCAGATTGAGTATTGAGTATTGAAAACTGTGAATTGATGATATTCTCTTGAGGATTGAGGATTGACAACTGATTGTTGAGGACTGAGGGCTGAAGGTTGAGGATTCAGGATTGAGGATTCAGGATTGTGGTTTGAGGACCGAGGATTGAGGATTGAGAATTGAGGATTGAGAATTGAAGATTGAGGATTGAGTATTGGGGGTTGTGGATTGAGGACGAGGACTGACGGTTGAGTAATGATGTTTGAGGTCTGAGGATTGAGGATTGAGGATTGAGAACTGAGGATTGAGGATTGAATATTGAGGATTGGGTATTGAGGATTGAAGAACGAGGATTGTGTATTGAGTATTGAGGATTGAGGATTGAAGATTGAGTATTGAGGATTGAAGATTGACGATTGAGGTTTGAGGATTGAGGATTGAGGATTGAGGATTGAGGATTGAGAATTGATGATTGAGTATTGAGGATTGAAGATTGAGGATTGAGGATTGAGGATTGAGGATTGAGGATTGAAGATTGAGTACTGAGGATTGAAGATTAAGATTGAGGATTGAGGATTGAGGATTGAACATTGAGGACTGAGTGTTGAGGATTGAAGATTGAGGATCGCGTATTGAGGATAGAACATTGAGGATTGAGGATTGAGTATTGAGGATTGAGGATTGAGGATTGAAGATTGAATATTGATGATTGAAGGTTGAGGATCGAGGATTGAGCGTTGTGGATTGAGGACGAGGACTGAGGGTTGAGTATTGATGTTTGAGGTCTGAAGATTGAGGAATGAGGATTGAGAATTGAGGGATGAGGATTGAGGATTGGAGATTGAGGATTGGGTGTTGAGGATTGAAGAATGAGGATTGAGGATTGAGGATTGAGGATTGAGTATTGAAGATTGAGTATTGAGGATTGAAGATTGAGGATTGAGTATTGAGGATTGAGGATTGAGGATTGAGGATTGAGGATTGAGGATTGAGAATTGAGGATTGAGGATTGAGGATTGAAGATTGAGGATTGGGTATTGAGGATTGAAGAATGAGGATTGAGGATTGAGGATTGAGGATTGAGGATTGAGGATTGAAGACTGAGTATTGAGGATTGAAGATTGAGGATTGAGGAGTGAGTATTGAAGATTGAGGGTTTGGGACTGAGGATTGAAGATTGAGGATTGAGGATTGAGGATTGAGGATTGAGGATTGAGGATTGAGGATTGAAGATTGAGGATAGGGTATTGAGGATTGAAGAATGAGGATTGAGGATTGAGCATTGAGGATTGAGTATTGAAGATTGAGTATTCAGGATAGAAGATTGACGATTGAGGATTGAGGATTGAGGATTGAGGATTGAGGATTGAGGATTGATGATTGAGGATTGAAGATTGAGGATTGAAGATTGAGGATTCGGTATTGAGGATTGAAGAATGAGGATTGAGGAGTGAGGACTGAGGATTGAGGATTGCAGATTGAGTATTGAGGATTGAAGATTGTGGACTGAGGATTGAGGATTGAGGATTGACGATTGAGGATTGAGGATTGAGGATTGAGGATTGAGGATTGAAGGTTGAGGATTGCGTATTGAGGATAGAACATTGAGGATTGAGGATTGAGTATTGAGGATTGAGGATTGAGGATTGAAGATTGAATATTGATGATTGAAGATTGAGGATCGGGGATTGAGCGTTGTGGAATGAGGACGAGGACTGAGGGTTGAGTATTGATGTTTGAGGTCTGAGGATTGAGGAATGAGGATTGAGAATTGAGGATTGAGAATTGGGGATTGAGGATTGAGGATTGAAGATTGAGGATTGGGTATTGAGGATTGAAGAATGAGGATTGAGGATTGAGGACTGAGGATTGAGGATTGAAGACTGAGTGTTGAGTGTTGAGTGATGAGAATTGATGTTTGTGGATAGAGATTTGAAGATTGCAGATTGAGTATTGAGTATTGAAAACTGTGAAATGATGATATTCTCTTGAGGATTGAGGATTGACAACTGATTGTTGAGGACTGGGGGCTGAAGGTTGAGGATTCAGGATTGTGGTTTGAGGACCGAGGATTGAGGATTGAGGATTGAGGATTGAGAATTGAAGATTGAGGATTGAGTATTGGGTGTTGTGGATTGCGGACGAGGACTGACGGTTGAGGATTGAAGATTGAGTACTGAGGATTGAAGATTAAGATTGAGGATTGAGGATTGAGGATTGAGGATTGATGATTGAGTATTGAGGATTGAAGATTGAGGATTCAGGAGTGAGGACTGAGGATTGAGTATTGCAGATTGAGTATTGAGGATTGAAGATTGAGGACTGAGGATTGAGGATTGAGGATTGACGATTGAGGATTGAGGATTGAGGATTGAGGATTGAGTATTGAGGATTGAAGATTGACGATTGAGGTCTGAGGATTGAGGATTGAGGATTGAGGATTGAGGATTGAGGATTGAAGATTGAGTATTGAGTATTGAATATTGAGGATTGAGGAATGAGGATTGAGGATTGAGGATTGAGGATTGAAGATTGCGTACTGAGGATTGAAGGATAAGATTGAGGATTGAGGATTGAGGATTGAGGATTGAGGATTGAGGATTGAAGATTGAGGATTGCGTATTGAGGATAGAACATTGAGGATTGAGGATTGAGTATTAAGGATTGAGGATTGAGGATTGAAGATTGAATATTGATGATTGAAGATTGAGGATCGAGGATTGAGTGTTGTAGATTGAGGACGAGGACTGAGGGTAGAGTATTGATGTTTAAGGTCTGAGGATTAAGGATTGAGGATTGAGAATTGAGGATTGATGATTGAGGATTGAAGATTGAGGATTGGGTGTTGAGGATTGAAGAATGTGGAGAGAGGATTGAGGATTGAGTATTGAGGATTGAAGATTGAGTATTGAGGATTGAAGATTGAGGATTGAGGATTGAGGATTGAGGATTGAAGATTGAGGATTGCGTATTGAGGATAGAACATTGAGGATTGAGGATTGAGTATTAAGGATCGAGGATTGAGTGTTGTGGATTGAGGACGAGGACTGAGTGTAGAGTATTGATGTTTAAGGTCTGAGGATTGAGGATTGAGGATTGAGGATTGAGGATTAAAGATTGAGGATTGGGTGTTGAGGATTGAAGAATGAGGATTGAGGATTGAGGATTGAGTATTGATGTTTAAGGTCTGAGGATTGAGGATTGAGGATTGAGGATTGAGGATTGAAGATTGAGGATTGGGTGTTGAGGATTGAAGAATGAGGATTGAGGATTGAGGATTGAGTATTGAGGATTGAAGATTGAGTATTGAGGATTGAAGATTGAGGATTGAGGATTGAGGATTGAGGATTGAGGATTGAGGATTGAGGATTGCGGATAGAAGATTGAGGATTGGGTATTGCGGATTGAACCTTGAGGATTGAGGGTTGAGGATTGAGGATTGAGGATTGAGGACTGAAGATTGAATATTTATGATTGAAGATTGAGGATTGAGGATTGATGGTTGTGGATTGAGGACGAGGACTGAGGGTTGACTATTGCTGTTTGAGGTCTGAGGATAGCGGATTGAGGATTGAGAATTGAGGATTGAGGATTGAGGATTGAAGGTTCAGGATTGGGTATTGAGGATTGAAGAATGAGGATTGAGGATTGCGGACTGAGGATTGAGGATTGAAGACTGATTGTTGAGGGTTGAGTGATGAGAACTGATGTTTGTGGATAGAGATTTGAAGATTGCAGATTGAGTATTGAGTATTGAAAACTGTGAATTGATGATATTCTCTTGATGATTGAGGATTGACAACTGATTGTTGAGGACTGAGGGCTGAAGGTTGAGGATTCAGGATTCAGGATTCAGGATTGTGGTTTGACGACCGAGGATTGAGGGTTGAGGATTGAGGATTGAGGATTGAAGATTGAGGATTGGGTATTGAGGATTGAAGAATGAGGATTGAGGATTGAGGATTGAGGATTGAGGATTGAGGATTGAAGACTGAGTATTGAGGATTGAAGATTGAGGATTGGGTATTGAGGATTGAAGAATGAGGATTGAGGATTCAGGATTGAGGATTGAGGATTGAAGATTGAGTATTGAGGATTGAAGATTGACGATTGACGATTGAGGATTGAGGATTGAGGATTGAGGATTGAGGATCGATGATTGAGTATTGAAGATTGAGTATTGAGTACTGAAGATTGAGGATTGCGGATTGAGGATTGAGGTTTGAGGATTGAAGATTGAGGATTGAGGATTGAGGATTGAGGATTGAGGATTGAGGATTGAAGATTGAGGACTGGGTATTGAGGATTGAAAAATGAGGATTGAGTATTGAGTATTGAGGATTGAGTGTTGACGATTGAGTATTGAGGGTTGAAGATTGACGATTGAGGATTGAGGATTGAGGGTTGAGGATTGAGGATTGAGGATTGAAGATTGAGTATTGAGTATTGAAGATTGAGGATTGAGAATTGAGGATTGAGGATTGAGGATTGAAGATTGCGTACTGAGGATTGAAGATTAAGATTGAGGATTGAGGATTGAGGATTGAGGATTGAGGATTGAGGATTGAGGATTGAGGATTGAAGATTGAGGATTGCGTATTGAGGATAGAACATTGAGGATGGAGGATTGAGTCTTGAGGATTGAGGATTGAGGATTGAAGATTGAATATTGATGATTGAAGATTGAGGATCGAGGATTGAGTGTTGTGGATTGAGGACGAGGACTGAGGGTAGAGTATTGATGTTTGAGGTCTGAGGATTGAGGATTGAGGATTGAGAATTGAGGATTGAGGATTGAGTGTTGAAGATTGAGGATTGGGTATTGAGGATTGAAGAATGAGGATTGAGGATTGAGGATTGAGGATTGAGTATTGAAGATTTAGTATTCAGGATAGAAGATTGACGATTGAGGGTTGAGGATTGAGGATTGAGGATTGAGGATTGAGGATTGATGATTGAGGATTGAAGATTGAGGATAGAAGATTGAGGATTCGGTATTGAGGATTGAAGAATGAGGATTGAGGAGTGAGGACTGAGGATTGAGGATTGCAGATTGAGTATTGAGGATTGAAGATTGAGGACTGAGGATTGAGGATTGAGGATTGACGATTGAGGATTGAGGATTGAGGATTGAGTATTGAGTATTGAGGATTGAGTGTTGACGATTGAGTATTGAGGATTGAAGATTGACGATTGAGGATTGAGGATTGAGGATTGAGGATTGAGGATTGAGGATTGAGGATTGAGGATTGAAGATTGCGTACTGAGGATTGAAGATCAAGATTGAGGATTGAGGATTGAGGATTGAGGATTGAGGATTGAGGATTGAAGATTGAGGATTGCGTATTGAGGGTAGAACATTGAGGATTGGGGATTGAGTATTGAGGATTGTGGATTGAGGATTGAAGATTGAATATTGATGATTGAAGATTGAGGATCGAGGATTGAGTGTTGTGGATTGAGGACGAGGACTGAGGGTAGAGCATTGATGTTTGAGGTCTGAGGATTGAGGATTGAGGATTGAGAATTGAGGATTGAGGATTGAGGATTGAAGACTGAGGATTGGGTGTTGAGGATTGAAGAATGAGGATTGACGATTGAGGATTGAGTATTGAGGATTGAAGATTGAGTATTGAGGATTGAAGATTGAGGATTGAGGACTGAGGATTGAGGATTGAGGATTGCGGATAGAAGATTGAGGATTGGGTATTGCGGTTTGAACATTGAGGATTGAGGATTGAGTGTTGAGGATTGAGGATTGAGGACTGAAGATTGAATAATGATGATTGAAGATTGAGGATTGAGGATTGATGGTTGTGGATTGAGGACGAGGACTGAGGGTTGAGTATTGCTGTATGAGGTCTGAGGATTGAGGATTGTGGATTGAGAATTGGGGTTTGAGGATTGAGGATTGAAGATTGAGGATTGGGTATTGAGGATTGAAGAATGAGGATTGAGGATTGAGGACTGAGGATTGAGGATTGAAGACTGAGTGTTGAGGGTTGAGTGATGATAATTGATGTCTGTGGATAGAGATTTGAAGATTGCAGATTGAGTATTGAGTATTGAAAACTGTGAATTGATGATATTCTCTTGAGGATTGAGGATTGACAACTGATTGTTGAGGACTGAGGGCTGAAGGTTGAGGATTCAGGATTGAGGATTCAGGATTGTGGTTTGAGGACCGAGGATTGAGGATTGAGAATTGAGGATTGAGAATTGAAGATTGAGGATTGAGTATTGGGGGTTGTGGATTGAGGACGAGGACTGACGGTTGAGTAATGATGTTTGAGGTCTGAGGATTGAGGATTGAGGATTGAGAATTGAGGATTGAGGATTGAATATTGAGGATTGGGTATTGAGGATTGAAGAACGAGGATTGTGTATTGAGTATTGAGGATTGAGGATTGAAGATTGAGTATTGAGGATTGAAGATTGACGATTGAGGTTTGAGGATTGAGGATTGAGGATTGAGGATTGAGGATTGAGAATTGATGATTGAGTATTGAGGATTGAAGATTGAGGATTGAGGATTGAGGATTGAGGATTGAGGATTGAAGATTGAGTACTGAGGATTGAAGATTAAGATTGAGGATTGAGGATTGAGGATTGAGGATTGAGGATTGAGGATTGAAGATTGAGTATTGAGGATTGAAGATTGAGGATAGAGGATTGAGGATTGAGGATTGAGGATTGAAGATTGAGTACTGAGGATTGAAGATTAAGATTGAGGATTGAGGATTGAGGACTGAGGATTGAGGATTGTGGATTGAAAGTTCAGTATTGAGGATTGAAGATTGAGAATTGAGGATTGAGGATTGAACATTGAGGACTGAGTGTTGAGGATTGAAGATTGAGGATCGCGTATTGAGGATAGAACATTGAGGATTGAGGATTGAGTATTGAGGATTGAGGATTGAGGATTGAAGATTGAATATTGATGATTGAAGATTGAGGATCGAGGATTGAGCGTTGTGGATTGAGGACGAGGACTGAGGGTTGAGTATTGATGTTTGAGGTCTGAAGATTGAGGAATGAGGATTGAGAATTGAGGGATGAGGATTGAGGATTGGAGATTGAGGATTGGGTGTTGAGGATTGAAGAATGAGGATTGAGGATTGAGGATTGAGGATTGAGTATTGAAGATTGAGTATTGAGGATTGAAGATTGAGGATTGAGTATTGAGGATTGAGGATTGAGGATTGAGGATTGAGGATTGAGGATTGAGAATTGAGGATTGAGGATTGAGGATTGAAGATTGAGGATTGGGTATTGAGGATTGAAGAATGAGGATTGAGGATTGAGGATTGAGGATTGAGGATTGAGGATTGAAGACTGAGTATTGAGGATTGAAGATTGAGGATTGAGGAGTGAGTATTGAAGATTGAGGGTTTGGGACTGAGGATTGAAGATTGAGGATTGAGGATTGAGGATTGAGGATTGAGGATTGAGGATTGAGGATTGAAGATTGAGGATAGGGTATTGAGGATTGAAGAATGAGGATTGAGGATTGAGCATTGAGGATTGAGTATTGAAGATTGAGTATTCAGGATAGAAGATTGACGATTGAGGATTGAGGATTGAGGATTGAGGATTGAGGATTGAGGATTGATGATTGAGGATTGAAGATTGAGGATTGAAGATTGAGGATTCGGTATTGAGGATTGAAGAATGAGGATTGAGGAGTGAGGACTGAGGATTGAGGATTGCAGATTGAGTATTGAGGATTGAAGATTGTGGACTGAGGATTGAGGATTGAGGATTGACGATTGAGGATTGAGGATTGAGGATTGAGGATTGAGGATTGAAGGTTGAGGATTGCGTATTGAGGATAGAACATTGAGGATTGAGGATTGAGTCTTGAGGATTGAGGATTGAGGATTGAAGATTGAATATTGATGATTGAAGATTGAGGATCGAGGATTGAGTGTTGTGGATTGAGGACGAGGACTGAGGGTAGAGTATTGATGTTTGAGGTCTGAGGATTGAGGATTGAGGATTGAGAATTGAGGATTGAGGATTGAGTGTTGAAGATTGAGGATTGGGTATTGAGGATTGAAGAATGAGGATTGAGGATTGAGGACTGAGGATTGAGGGTTGAGGATTGCGGATTGAAAATTGAGGATTGGGTGTTGAGGATTGAAGAATGAGGATTGAGGATTGAGGATTGAGAATTGAGGATTGAGGATTGAGGATTGAGGATTGAGGATTGCGGATAGAAGATTGAGGATTGGGTATTGCGGATTGAACATTGAGGATTGAGGATTGAGGGTTGAGGATTGAGGATTGAGGATTGAGAATTGAGGATTGCGGATTGAGGATTGAAGACTGAGGATTGGGTATTGAGGGTTGAAGAATGAGGATTGAGGATTGAGGATTGAGGATTGAGGATTGAGGATTGCGTATTGAAGATTGAGGATTGAGGATTGAGGATTGAGGATTGAAGATTGAATATTGATGATTGAAGATTGAGGATCGAGGATTGAGTGTTGTAGATTGAGGACGAGGACTGAGGGTAGAGTATTGATGTTTAAGGTCTGACGATTAAGGATTGAGGATTGAGAATTGAGGATTGATGACTGAGGATTGAAGATTGAGGATTGGGTGTTGAGGATTGAAGAATGAGGAGTGAGGATTGAGGATTGAGTATTGAGGATT
Source organism: Calliopsis andreniformis (assembly GCF_051401765.1). NCBI lineage: Eukaryota > Metazoa > Arthropoda > Insecta > Hymenoptera > Andrenidae > Calliopsis > Calliopsis andreniformis. The sequence goes on along the minus strand of NW_027480444.1, from coordinate 2,701,604 downwards.
GAAGATTGAGTATTGAGGATTGAAGATTGAGGATTGAGGATTGAGGATTGAGGATTGAAGATTGAGGATTGCGTATTGAGGATAGAACATTGAGGATTGAGGATTGAGTATTAAGGGTCGAGGATTGAGTGTTGTGGATTGAGGACGAGGACTGAGGGTAGAGTATTGATGTTTAAGGTCTGAGGATTGAGGATTGAGGATTGAGGATTGAGGATTGAAGATTGAGGATTGGGTGTTGAGGATTGAAGAATGAGGATTGAGGATTGAGGATTGAGTATTGAGGATTGAAGATTGAGTATTGAGGATTGAAGATTGAGGATTGAGGATTGAGTGTTGTGGATTGAGGACGAGGACTGAGGGTAGAGTATTGATGTTTAAGGTCTGAGGATTGAGGATTGAGGATGGAGAATTGAGGATTGATGATTGAGGATTGAAGATTGAGGATTGGGTGTTGAGGATTGAAGAATGAGGATTGAGGATAGAGGATTGAGTATTGAGGATTGAAGATTGAGTATTGAGGATTGAAGATTGAGGATTGAGGATTGAGTACTGAGGATTGAAGATTAAGATTGAGGATTGAGGATTGAGGATTGAGGATTGAGGATTGAGGATTGAGGATTGAAGATTGAGTATTGAGGATTGAAGATTGAGGATAGAGGATTGAGGATTGAGGATTGAGGATTGAAGATTGAGGATTGAAGATTGAGTATTGAGGATTGAAGGTTGAGGATTGAGGATTGAGGACTGAGGATTGAGGATTGAGGATTGAGGATTGAAGATTGAGGATTGGGTATTGAGGATTGAAGAATGAGGATTGAGGATTGAGGATTGAGGATTGAGGATTGAGGATTGAGGATTGAAGACTGAGTATTGAGGATTGAAGATTGAGGATTGGGTATTGAGGATTGAAGAATGAGGATTGAGGATTGAGGATTGAGGATTGAGGATTGAAGATTGAGTATTGAGGATTGAAGATTGACGATTGAGGATTGAGGATTGAGGATTGAGGATTGAGGATTGAAGATTGAGGACTGGGTATTGAGGATTGAACAATGAGGATTGAGTATTGAGTATTGAGGATTGAGTGTTGACGATTGAGTATTGAGGATTGAAGATTGACGATTGAGGATTGAGGATTGAGGATTGAGGATTGAGGATTGAGGATTGAGGATTGAAGATTGAGGATTGCGTATTGAGGATAGAACATTGAGGATTGAGGATTGAGTATTGAGGATTGTGGATAGAGGATTGAAGATTGAATATTGATGATTGAAGATTGAGGATCGAGGATTGAGTGTTGTGGATTGAGGACGAGGACTGAGGGTAGAGCATTGATGTTTGAGGTCTGAGGATTGAGGATTGAGGATTGAGAATTGAGGATTGACGATTGAGGATTGAAGATTGAGGCTTGGGTGTTGAGGATTGAAGAATGAGGATTGAGGATTGAGGATTGAGTATTGAGGATTGAAGATTGAGTATTGAGGATTGAAGATTGAGGATTGAGGATTGAGGATTGAGGATTGAGGATTGAGGATTGAGGATTGCGGATAGAAGATTGAGGATTGGGTATTGCGGTTTGAACATTGAGGATTGAGGATTGAGGGTTGAGGATTGAGGATTGAGGACTGAAGATTGAATATTGATGATTGAAGATTGAGGATTGAGGATTGTTGGTTTGGATTGAGGACGAGGACTGAGGGTTGACTATTGCTGTTTGAGGTCTGAGGATTGAGGATTGAGGATTGAGAATTGGGGATTGAGGATTGAGGGTTGAAGATTGAGGATTGGGTATTGAGGATTGAAGAATGAGGATTGAGGATTGAGGACTGAGGATTGAGGATTGAAGACTGAGTGTTGAGGGTTGAGTGATGAGAATTGATGTTTGTGGATAGAGATTTGAAGATTGCAGATTGAGTATTGAGTATTGAAAACTGTGAATTGATGATATTCTCCTGAGGATTGAGGATTGACAACTGATTGTTGAGGACTGAGGGCTGAAGGTTGAGGATTCAGGATTGAGGATTCAGGATTGTGGTTTGAGGACCGAGGATTTAGGATTGAGGATTGAGGATTGAGAATTGAAGATTGAGGATTGAGTATTGGGGGTTGTGGATTGAGGACGAGGACTGACGGTTGAGTAATGATGTTTGAGGTCTGAGGATTGAGGATTGAGGATTGAGAATTGAGGATTGAGGATTGAAGATTGAGGATTGGGTATTGAGGATTGAAGAATGAGGATTGAGTATTGAGTATTGAGGATTGAGGATTGAAGATTGAGTATTGAGGATTGAAGATTGACGATTGATGTTTGAGGATTGAGTATTGAGGATTGAGGATTGAGGATTGAGGATTGATGATTGAGTATTGAGGATTGAAGATTGAGGATTGAGGATTGAGGATTGAGGATTGAGGATTGAAGATTGAGTACTGAGGATTGAAGATTAAGGTTGAGGATTGAGGATTGAGGATTGAGGATTGAGGATTGAGGATTGAAGATTGAGGATTGGGTATTGAGGATTGAAGAATGAGGATTGAGGATTGAGGACTGAGGATTGAGGATTGAAGACTGAGTGTTGAGGGTTGAGTGATGAGAATTGATGTTTGTGGATAGAGATTTGAAGATTGCAGATTGAGTATTGAGTATTGAAAACTGTGAATTGATGATATTCTCTTGAGGATTGAGGATTGACAACTGATTGTTGAGGACTGAGGGCTGAAGGTTGAGGATTCAGGATTGTGGTTTGAGGACCGAGGATTGAGGATTGAGGATTGAGGATTGAGAATTGAAGATTGAGGATTGAGTATTGGGGGTTGTGGATTGAGGACGAGGACTGACGGTTGAGTAATGATGTTTGAGGTCTGAGGATTGAGGATTGAGGTTTGAGAATTGAGGATTGAGGATTGAAGATTGAGGATTGGGTATTGAGGATTGAAGAATGAGGATTGAGTATTGAGTATTGAGGATTGAAAATTGAAGATTGAGTATTGAGGCTTGAAGATTGACGATTGAGGTTTGAGGATTGAGGATTGAGGATTGAGGATTGAGGATTGAGGATTGATGATTGAGTATTGAGGATTGAAGATTGAGGATTGAGGATTGAGGATTGAGGATTGAGGATTGAGGATTGAAGATTGAGTACTGAGGATTGAAGATTAAGATTGAGGATTGAGGATTGAGGATTGAGGATTGAGGATTGAAGATTGAGTATTGAGGATTGAAGATTGAGGATAGAGGATTGAGGATTGAGGATTGTGGATTGAAGATTGAGTACTGAGGATTGAAGATTAAGATTGAGGATTGAGGATTGATGACTGAGGATTGAGGATTGAGGATTGAAGGTTCAGTATTGAGGATAGAAGATTGAGAATTGAGGATTGAGGATTGAACATTGAGGACTGAGTGTTGAGGATTGAAGATTGAGGATTGCGTATTGAGGATAGAACATTGAGGATTGAGGATTGAGTATTGAGGATTGAGGATTGAGGATTGAAGATTGAATATTGATGTTTGAAGATTGAGGATCGAGGATTGAGCGTTGTGGATTGAGGACGAGGACTGAGGGTAGAGTATTGATGTTTGAGGTCTGAGGATTGAGGAATGAGGATTGAGAATTGAGGGTTGAGGATTGAGGATTGAAGATTGAGGATTGGGTGTTGAGGATTGAAGAATAAGATTGAGGATTGAGGATTGAGGATTGAGGATTGAGGATTGAGGATTGAAGGTTGAGTATTGAGGATTGAAGATTGAGGATAGAGGATTGAGGATTGAGGATTGAGGATTGAAGATTGAGTACTGAGGATTGAAGATTAAGATTGAGGATTGAGGATTGATGACTGAGGATTCAGGATTGAGGGTTGAAGGTTCAGTATTGAGGATAGAAGATTGAGAATTGAGGATTGAGGATTGAACATTGAGGACTGAGTGTTGAGGATTGAAGATTGAGGATTGCGTATTGAGGATAGAACATTGAGGATTGAAGATTGAGTATTGAGGATTGAAGATTGAGGATTGAGCATTGAGTACTGAGGATTGAAGATTAAGATTGAGGATTGAGGATTGAGGATTGAGGATTGAGGATTGAGGATTGAGGATTGAAGATTGAGTATTGAGGATTGAAGATTGAGGATAGAGGATTGAGGATTGAGGATTGAGGATTGAAGATTGAGTACTGAGGATTGAAGATTAAGATTGAGGATTGAGGATTGAGGACTGAGGATTGAGGATTGAGGATTGAAGGTTCAGTATTGAGGATAGAAGATTGAGAATTGAGGATTGAGGATTGAACATGGAGGACTGAGTGTTGAGGATTGAAGATTGAGGATTGCGTATTGAGAATAGAACATTGAGGATTGAGGATTGAGTATTGAGGATTGAGGATTGAGGATTGAAGATTGAATATTGATGTTTGAAGATTGAGGATCGAGGATTGAGCGTTGTGGATTGAGGACGAGGACTGAGGGTTGAGTATTGATGTTTGAGGTCTGAGGATTGAGGAATGAGGATTGAGAATTGAGGGTTGAGGATTGAGGATTGAAGATTGAGGATTGGGTGTTGAGGATTGAAGAATGAGGATTGAGGATTGAGGATTGAGGATTGAGGATTGAAGATTGAGTATTGAGGATTGAAGGTTGAGGATTGAGGATTGAGGATTGAGGATTGAGGATTGAGGATTGAGGATTGCGGATAGAAGACTGAGGATTGGGTATTGCGGATTGTACATTGAGGATTGAGGATTGAGGATTGAGGATTGAGGATTGAGGATTGAGGATTGAGAATTGAGGATTGAGGATTGAGGATTGAAGATTGAGGATTTGGGACTGAGGATTGAAGATTGTGGATTGAGGATTGAGTATTGAAGATTGAGTATTCAGGATTGAAGATTGATGATTGAGGATTGAGGATTGAAGATTGAGGATTCGGTATTGAGGATTGAGGAATGAGGATTGAGGAGTGAGGACTGAGGATTGAGGATTGCAGATTGTGTATTGAGGATTGAAGATTGAGGACTGAGGATTGAGGATTGAGGATTGACGATTGAGGATTGAGGATTGAGGATTGAGGATTGAGGATTGAAGGTTGAGGATTCCGTATTGAGGATAGAACATTGAGGATTGAGGATTGAGTATTGAGGATTGAGGATTGAGGATTGAAGATTGAATGTTGATGATTGAAGATTGAGGATCGAGGATTGAGCGTTGTGGATTGAGGACGAGGACTGAGGGTTGAGTATTGATGTTTGAGGTCTGAGGATTGAGGACTGAGGATTGAGAATTGAGGGTTGAGGATTGAGGATTGAAGATTGAGGATTGGGTGTTGAGGATTGAAGAATGAGGATTGAGGATTGAGGATTCAGGATTGTGGTTTGAGGACCGAGAATTGAGGATTGAGGATTGAGGATTGAGAATTGAAGATTGAGGATTGAGTATTGGGGGTTGTGGATTGAGGACGAGGACTGACGGTTGAGTAATGATGTTTGAGGTCTGAGGATTGAGGATTGAGGATTGAGAATTGAGGATTGAGGATAGAAGATTGAGGATTGGGTATTGAGGATTGAAGAATGAGGATAGAGTATTGAGTATTGAGGATTGAGGATTGAAGATTGAGTATTGAGGATTGAAGATTGACGATTGAGGTTTGGGGATTGAGGATTGAGGATTGAGGATTGAGGATTGAGGATTGATGATTGAGTATTGAGGATTGAAAATTGAGGATTGAGGATTGAGGATTGAGGATTGAGGATTGAAGATTGAGTACTGAGGATTGAAGATTAAGATTGAGGATTGAGGATTGAGGATTGAGGATTGAGGATTGAGGATTGAAGATTGAGGATTGGGTATTGAGGATTGAAGAATGAGGATTGAGGATTGAGGACTGAGGATTGAGGATTGAAGACTGAGTGTTGAGGGTTGAGTGATGAGAATTGATGTTTGTGGATAGAGATTTGAAGATTGCAGATTGAGTATTGAGTATTGAAAACTGTGAATTGATGATATTCTCTTGAGGATTGAGGATTGACAACTGATTGTTGAGGACTGAGGGCTGAAGGTTGAGAATTCAGGATTGAGGATTCAGGATTGTGATTTGAGGACCGAGGATTGAGGATTGAGGATTGAGGATTGAGAATTGAAGATTGAGGATTGAGTATTGGGGGTTGTGGATTGAGGACGAGGGCTGACGGTTGAGTAATGATGTTTGAGGTCTGAGGATTGAGGATTGAGGTTTGAGAATTGAGGCTTGAGGATTGAAGATTTAGGATTGGGTATTGAGGATTGAAGAATGAGGATTGAGTATTGAGTATTGAGGATTGAGGATTGAAGATTGAGTATTGAGGATTGAAGATTGACGATTGAGGTTTGAGGATTGAGGATTGAGGATTGAGGATTGAGGATTGAGGATTGATGATTGAGTATTGAGGATTGAAGGTTGAGGATTGAGGATTGAGGATTGAGGATTGAGGATTGAAGATTGAGTACTGAGGATTGAAGATTAAGATTGAGGATTGAGGATTGAGGATTGAGGATTGAGGATTGAGGATTGAAGATTGAGTATTGAGGATTGAAGATTGAGGATAGAGGATTGAGGATTGAGGATTGAGGATTGAAGATTGAGTACTGTGGATTGAAGATTAAGATTGAGGATTGAGGATTGAGGACTGAGGATTGAGGATTGAGGATTGAAGGTTCAGTATTGAGGATAGAAGATTGAGAATTGAGGATTGAGGATTGAACATTGAGGACTGAGTGTTGAGGATTGAAGATTGAGGATTGCGTATTGAGGATAGACAATTGAGGATTGAGGATTGAGTATTGAGGATTGAGGATTGAGGATTGAGGATTGAGGATTGAAGATTGAATATTGATGTTTGAAGATTGAGGATCGAGGATTGAGCGTTGTGGATTGAGGAGGAGGACTGAGGGTTGAGTATTGATGTTTGAGGTCTGAGGATTGAGAAATGAGGATTGAGAATTGAGGGTTGAGGATTGAGGATTGAAGATTGAGGATTGGGTGTTGAAGATTGAAGAATGAGGATTGAGGATTGAGGATTGAGGATTGAGGATTGAAGATTGAGTATTGAGGATTGAAGGTTGAGGATTGAGGATTGAGGATTGAGGATTGAGGATTGAGGATTGAGGATTGAGGATTGCGGATAGAAGATTGAGGATTGGGTATTGCGGATTGAAGAATGAGGATTGAGTATTGAGGATTGAGGATTGAGGATTGAGGATTGAATACTGAGTATTGAGGATTGAAGATTGAGGATTGAGGAGTGAGTATTGAAGATTGAGGATTTGGGACTGAGGATTGAAGATTGAGGATTGAGGATTGAGGCTTGAGGATTGAGGATTGAGGATTGAGGATTGAGTATTGAAGATTGAGTATTCAGGATTGAAGATTGATGATTGAGGATTGAGGATTGAAGATTGAGGATTCGGTATTGAGGATTGAGGAATGAGGATTGAGGAGTGAGGACTGAGGATTGAGGATTGCAGATTGAGTATTGAGGATTGAAGATTGAGTAGTGAGGATTGAGGATTGAGGATTGAGGATTGAGGATTGAGGATTGAAGATTGAGGATTGGGTATTGAGGATTGAAGAATGAGGATTGAGTATTGAGGATTGAGGATTGAGGATTGAGGATTGAATACTGAGTATTGAGGATTGAAGATTGAGGATTGAGGAGTGAGTATTGAAGATTGAGGATTTGGGACTGAGGATTGAAGATTGAGGATTGAGGATTGAGGCTTGAGGATTGAGGATTGAGGATTGAGGATTGAGTATTGAAGATTGAGTATTCAGGATTGAAGATTGATGATTGAGGATTGAGGATTGAAGATTGAGGATTCGGTATTGAGGATTGAGGAATGAGGATTGAGGAGTGAGGACTGAGGATTGAGGTTTGCAGATTGAGTATTGAGGATTGAAGATTGAGTACTGAGGATTGAGGATTGAGGATTGACGATTGAGGATTGAGGATTGAGGATTGAGGATTGAGGATTGAGGATTGAGGATTGAAGATTGACGATTGAGGATTGAGGATTGAGGATTGAGGATTGAGGATCGATGATTGAGGATTGAAGATTGAGTATTGAGTATTGAAGATTGAGGATTGAGGATTGAGGATTGAGGTTTGAGGATTCAGGATTGAGGATTGAGGATTGAGGATTGAGGATTGAGGATTGAGGATTGAAGATTGACGATTGAGGATTGAGGATTGAGGATTGAGGATTGAGGATCGATGATTGAGGATTGAAGATTGAGTATTGAGTATTGAAGATTGAGGATTGAGGATTGAGGATTGAGGTTTGAGGATTCAGGATTGAGGATTGAGGATTGAGAATTGAGGATTGAGGATTGAGGATTGAAGATTGAGGATTGGGTATTGAGGATTGAAGAGTGAGGATTGAGGATTGAGGACTGAGGATTGAGGATTGAGGATTGCGGATAGAAGATTGAGGATTGGGTATTGCGGATTGAAGAATGAGGATTGAGTATTGAGGATTGAGGATTGAGGATTGAGGATTGAATACTGAGTATTGAGGATTGAAGATTGAGGATTGAGGAGTGAGTATTGAAGATTGAGGATTTGGGACTGAGGATTGAAGATTGAGGATTGAGGATTGAGGCTTGAGGATTGAGGATTGAGGATTGAGGATTGAGTATTGAAGATTGAGTATTCAGGATTGAAGATTGATGATTGAGGATTGAGGATTGAAGATTGAGGATTCGGTATTGAGGATTGAGGAATGAGGATTGAGGAGTGAGGACTGAGGATTGAGGATTGCAGATTGAGTATTGAGGATTGAAGATTGAGTAGTGAGGATTGAGGATTGAGGATTGACGATTGAGGATTGAGGATTGAGGATTGAGGATTGAGGATTGAAGATTGAGGATTGGGTATTGAGGATTGAAGAATGAGGATTGAGTATTGAGGATTGAGGATTGAGGATTGAGGATTGAATACTGAGTATTGAGGATTGAAGATTGAGGATTGAGGAGTGAGTATTGAAGATTGAGGATTTGGGACTGAGGATTGAAGATTGAGGATTGAGGATTGAGGCTTGAGGATTGAGGATTGAGGATTGAGGATTGAGTATTGAAGATTGAGTATTCAGGATTGAAGATTGATGATTGAGGATTGAGGATTGAAGATTGAGGATTCGGTATTGAGGATTGAGGAATGAGGATTGAGGAGTGAGGACTGAGGATTGAGGATTGCAGATTGAGTATTGAGGATTGAAGATTGAGTACTGAGGATTGAGGATTGAGGATTGACGATTGAGGATTGAGGATTGAGGATAGAGGATTGAGGATTGAGGATTGAGGATTGAAGATTGACGATTGAGGATTGAGGATTGAGGATTGAGGATTGAGGATCGATGATTGAGGATTGAAGATTGAGTATTGAGTATTGAAGATTGAGGATTGAGGATTGAGGATTGAGGTTTGAGGATTCAGGATTGAGGATTGAGGATTGAGGATTGAGGATTGAGGATTGAGGATTGAAGATTGACGATTGAGGATTGAGGATTGAGGATTGAGGATTGAGGATCGATGATTGAGGATTGAAGATTGAGTATTGAGTATTGAAGATTGAGGATTGAGGATTGAGGATTGAGGTTTGAGGATTCAGGATTGAGGATTGAGGATTGAGAATTGAGGATTGAGGATTGAGGATTGAAGATTGAGGATTGGGTATTGAGGATTGAAGATTGAGGATTGAGGATTGAGGATTGAGGTTTGAGGATTCAGGATTGAGGATTGAGGATTGAGAATTGAGGATTGAGGATTGAGGATTGAAGATTGAGGATTGGGTATTGAGGATTGAAGAGTGAGGATTGAGGATTGAGGACTGAGGATTGAGGATTGAAGACTGAGTGTTGAGGGTTGAGTGATGAGAATTGATGTTTGTGGATAGAGATTTGAAGATTGCAGATTGAGTATTGAGTATTGAAAACTGTGAATTGATGATATTCTCTTGAGGATTGAAGATTGACAACTGATTGTTGAGGACTGAGTGCTGAAGGTTGAGGATTCACGATTGAGGATTCAGGATTGTGGTTTGACGACCGAGGATTGAGGATTGAGGATAGAGGATTGAGGATTGAGGATTGAGGATTGAAGATTGACGATTGAGGATTGAGGATTGAGGATTGAGGATTGAGGATCGATGATTGAGGATTGAAGATTGAGTATTGAGTATTGAAGATTGAGGATTGAGGATTGAGGATTGAGGTTTGAGGATTCAGGATTGAGGATTGAGGATTGAGGATTGAGGATTGAGGATTGAGGATAGAAGATTGAGGATTGGGTATTGAGGATTGAAGAATGAGGATTGAGTATTGAGTATTGAGGATTGAGTATTGACGTTTGAGTATTGAGGATTCAAGATTGACGATTGAGGATTGAGGATTGAGGGTTGAGGATTGAGGATTGAAGGTTGAGGATTCCGTACCGAGGATAGAACATTGAGGATTGAGGATTGCGTATTGAGGATTGAGGATTGAGGATTGAAGATTGAATATTGATGATTGAAGATTGAGGATCGAGGATTGAGCGTTGTGGATTGAGGATTGAGGATTGCGGATAGAGGATTGAGGATTGGGTATAGCGGATTGAACATTGAGGATTGAGGGTTGAGGATTGAGGATTGGGTATTGAGGATTGAAGAATGAGGATTGAGTATTGAGTATTGAGGATTGAGTATTGACGATTGAGTATTGAGGACTGAAGATTGACGATTGAGGACTGAGGATTGAGGATTGAGGATTGAGGATTGAGGATTGAGGATTGAAGATTGAGTATTGAGTACTGAAGATTGAGGATTGAGGAATGAGGATTGAGGATTGAGGATTGAAGATTGCGTACTGACGATTGAAGATTAAGATTGAGGATTGAGGATTGAGGATTGAGGATTGAGGATTGAGGATAGAGGATTGAAGATTGAGGATTGCGTATTGAGGATAGAACATTGAGGATTGAGGATTGAGTATTGAGGATTGAGGATTGAGGATTGAAGATTGAATATTGATGATTGAAGATTGAGGATCGAGGATTGAGTGTTGTGGATTGAGGACGAGGACTGAGGGTGGAGTATTGATGTTTAGGGTCTGAGGATTGAGGATTGAGGATTGAGAATTGAGGATTGATGATTGAGGATTGAAGATTGAGGATTGGGTGTTGAGGATTGACGAATGAGGATTGAGGATTGAGGATTGAGTATTGAGGATTGAAGATTGAGTATTGAGGATTGAAGATTGAGGATTGAGGATTGAGGATTGAGGATTGAGGATTGAGGATTGCGGATAGAAGATTGAGGATTGGGTATTGCGGATTGAACATTGAGGATTGAGGGTTGAGGATTGAGGATTGAGGATTGAGGACTGAAGATTGAATATTGATGATTGAAGATTGAGGATTGAGGATTGATGGTTGTGGATTGAGGACGAGGACTGAGGGTTGACTGTTGCTGTTTGAGGTCTGAGGATTGAGGATAGAGGATTGAGAATTGAGGATTGAGGATTGAGGATTGAAGATTGAGGATTGGGTATTGAGGATTGAAGAGTGAGGATTGAGGATTGAGGACTGAGGATTGAGGATTGAAGACTGAGTGTTGAGGGTTGAGTGATGAGAATTGATGTTTGTGGATAGAGATTTGAAGATTGCAGATTGAGTATTGAGTATTGAAAACTGTGAATTGATGATATTCTCTTGAGGATTGAATATTGACAACTGATTGTTGAGGACTGAGTGCTGAAGGTTGAGGATTCACGATTGAGGATTCAGGATTGTGGTTTGACGACCGAGGATTGAGGATTGAGGATAGAGGATTGAGGATTGAGGATTGAGGATTGAAGATTGACGATTGAGGATTGAGGATTGAGGATTGAGGATTGAGGATCGATGATTGAGGATTGAAGATTGAGTATTGAAGATTGAGGATTGAGGACTGAGGATTGAGGTTTGAGGATTCAGGATTGAGGATTGAGGATTGAGGATTGAGGATTGAGGGTTGAGGATAGAAGATTGAGGATTGGGTATTGAGGATTGAAGAATGAGGATTGGGTATTGAGTATTGAGGATTGAGTATTGACGATTGAGTATTGAGGATTCAAGATTGACGATTGAGGATTGAGGATTGAGGGTTGAGTATTGAGGATTGAAGGTTGAGGATTCCGTACCGAGGATAGAACATTGAGAATTGAGGATTGAGTATTGAGGATTGAGGATTGAGGATTGAAGATTGAATATTGATGATTGAAGATTGAGGATCGAGGATTGAGCGTTGTGGATTGAGGATTGAGGATTGCGGATAGAGGATTGAGGATTGGGTATAGCGGATTGAACATTGAGGATTGAGGGTTGAGGATTGAGGATTGGGTATTGAGGATTGAAGAATGAGGATTGAGTATTGAGTATTGAGGATTGAGTATTGACGATTGAGTATTGAGGACTGAAGATTGACGATTGAGGACTGAGGATTGAGGATTGAGGATTGAGGATTGAGGATTGAGGATTGAAGATTGAGTATTGAGTACTGAAGATTGAGGATTGAGGAATGAGGATTGAGGATTGAGGATTGAAGATTGCGTACTGACGATTGAAGATTAAGATTGAGGATTGAGGATTGAGGATTGAGGATTGAGGATTGAGGATAGAGGATTGAAGATTGAGGATTGCGTATTGAGGATAGAACATTGAGGATTGAGGATTGAGTATTGAGGATTGAGGATTGAGGATTGAAGATTGAATATTGATGATTGAAGATTGAGGATCGAGGATTGAGTGTTGTGGATTGAGGACGAGGACTGAGGGTGGAGTATTGATGTTTAGGGTCTGAGGATTGAGGATTGAGGATTGAGAATTGAGGATTGATGATTGAGGATTGAAGATTGAGGATTGGGTGTTGAGGATTGACGAATGAGGATTGAGGATTGAGGATTGAGTATTGAGGATTGAAGATTGAGTATTGAGGATTGAAGATTGAGGATTGAGGATTGAGGATTGAGGATTGAGGATTGAGGGTTGAGGATTGCGGATAGAAGATTGAGGATTGGGTATTGCGGATTGAACATTGAGGATTGAGGGTTGAGGATTGAGGATTGAGGATTGAGGACTGAAGATTGAATATTGATGATTGAAGATTGAGGATTGAGGATTGATGGTTGTGGATTGAGGACGAGGACTGAGGGTTGACTATTGCTGTCTGAGGTCTGAGGATTGAGGATAGAGGATTGAGAATTGAGGATTGGGGATTGAGGATTGAAGATTGAGGATTGGGTATTGAGGATTGAAGAATGAGGATTGAGGATTGAGGACTGAGGATTGAGGATTGAAGACTGAGTGTTGAGGGTTGAGTGATGAGAATTGATGTTTGTGGATAGAGATTTGAAGATTGCAGATTGAGTATTGAGTATTGAAAACTGTGAATTGATGATATTCTCTTGAGGATTGAAGATTGACAACTGATTGTTGAGGACTGAGGGCTGAAGGTTGAGGATTCAGGATTGAGGATTCAGGATTGTGGTTTGACGACCGAGGATTGAGGATTGAGGATAGAGGATTGAGGATTGAGGATTGAGGATTGAAGATTGACGATTGAGGATTGAGGATTGAGGATTGATGATTGAGGATCGATGATTGAGGATTGAAGATTGAGTATTGAGTATTGAAGATTGAGGATTGAGGATTGAGGATTGAGGTTTGAGGATTCAGGATTGAGGATTGAGGATTGAAGATTGAGTATTGAGGATTGAAGATTGAGGATAGAGGATTGAGGATTGAGGATTGAGGATTGAAGATTGAGTACTGAGGATTGAAGATTAAGATTGAGGGTTGAGGATTGAGGACTGAGGATTGAGGATTGAGGATTGAAGGTTCAGTATTGAGGATTGAAGATTGAGAATTGAGGATTGAGGGTTGAACATTGAGGACTGAGTGTTGAGGATTGAAGATTGAGGATCGCGTATTGAGGATAGAACGTTGAGAATTGAGGATTGAGTATTGAGGATTGAGGATTGAGGATTGAAGATTGAATATTGATGATTGAAGATTGAGGATCGAGGGTTGAGCGTTGTGGATTGAGGACGAGGACTGAGGGTTGAGAATTGATGTTTGAGGTCTGAGGATTGAGGAATGAGGATTGAGAATTGAGGGTTGAGGATTGAGGATTGGAGATTGAGGATTGGGTGTTGAGGATTGAGGATTGAGGATTGAGGATTGAGGATTGAAGATTGAGGATTGGGTATTGAGGATTGAAGAATGAGGATTGAGGATTGAGGATTGAGGATTGAGGATTGAGGATTGAAGACTGAGTATTGAGGATTGAAGATTGAGGATTGGGTATTGAGGATTGAAGAATGAGGATTGAGGATTGAGGATTGAGGATTGAGGATTGAAGATTGAGTATTGAGGATTGAAGATTGACGATTGAGGATTGAGGATTGAGTATTGAGGATTGAGGATCGATGATTGAGGATTGAAGATTGAATATTGATGATTGAATATTGAGGATCGAGGATTGAGTGTTGTGGATTCAGGACGAGGACTGACGGTAGAGTATTGATGTTTGAGGTCTGAGGATTGAGGATTGAGGATTGAGAATTGAGGATTGAGGATTGAGGATTGAAGATTGAGGATTGGGTGTTGAGGATTGATGAATGAGGATTGAGGATTGAGGATTGAGGATTTAGGGTTGAAGGTTGAGGATTGCGTATTGAGGATAGAACATTGAGGATTGAGGATTGAGTATTGAGGATTGAGGATTGAGGATTGAAGATTGAATATTGATGTTTGAAGATTGAGGATCGAGGATTGAGCGTTGTGGATTGAGGACGAGGACTGAGGGTTGAGTATTGATGTTTGAGGTCTGAGGATTGAGGAATGAGGATTGAGAATTGAGGGTTGAGGATTGAGGATTGAAGATTGAGGATTGGGTATTGAGGATTGAAGAATGAGGATTGAGGATTGAGGATTGAGGATTGAGGATTGAGGATTGAGGATTGAGGGTTGAGGATTGCAGATTGAGGATTCGGTATTGAGGATTGAAGATTGAGGACTGAGGATTGAGGATTGAGGATTGACGATTGAGGATTGAGGATTGAGTATTGAGGATTGAGGATTGAAGGTTGAGGATTGCGTATTGAGGACAGAACATTGAGGATTGAGGATTGAGTATTGAGGATTGAGGATTGAGGATTGAAGATTGAATATTGATGTTTGAAGATTGAGGATCGAGGATTGAGCGTTGTGGATTGAGGACGAGGACTGAGGGTTGAGTATTGATGTTTGAGGTCTGAGGATTGAGGAATGAGGATTGAGAATTGAGGGTTGAGGATTGAGGATTGAAGATTGAGGATTGGGTGTTGAGGATTGAAGAATGAGGATTGAGGATTGAGGATTGAGGATTGAGGATTGAAGATTGAGTATTGAGGATTGAGGATTGAGGATTGAGGATTGAGATTTGAGGATTGAGGATTGAGGATTGAAGATTGAGGATTGGGTATTGAGGATTGAAGAATGAGGATTGAGGATTGAGGATTGAGGATTGAGGATTGAGGATTGAATACTGAGTATTGAGGATTGGAGGTTGAGGATTGAGGAGTGAGTATTGAAGATTGAGGATTTGGGACTGAGGATTGAAGATTGAGGATTGAGGATTGAGGATTGAGGATTGAGGATTGAGGATTGAGGATTGAGTATTGAAGATTGAGGATTCAGGATTGAAGATTGATGATTGAGGATTGAGGATTGAAGATTGAGGATTCGGTATTGAGGATTGAGGAATGAGGATTGAGGATTGAGGACTGAGGATTGAGGATTGCAGATTGAGTATTGAGGATTGAAGATTGAGGATTGAGGATTGAGGTTTGAGGATTGAGGATTGAGTATTGCGGATAGAAGATTGAGGATTGGGTATTGCGGATTGAACATTGAGGACTGAGGGTTGAGGATTGAGGATTGAGGATTGAGGACTGAAGATTGAATATTGATGATTGAAGATTGAGGATTGAGGATTGAGGATTGAGGATTGAGAATTGAAGATTGAGGATTGAGTATTGGGGGTTGTGGATTGAGGACGAGGACTGACGGTTGAGTATTGAGTATTGAGGATTGAGGATTGAAGATTGAGTATTGAGGATTGAATATTGACGATTGAGGATTGAGGATTGAGGATTGAGTATTGAGTATTGAGGATTGAGGATTGAGGATTGAGGATTGAAGATTGACTATTGAGGATTGAAGATTGAATATTGGGTATTGAGGATTGAAGAATGAGGATTGAGGATTGAGGGTTGAGGATTGAGGATTGAGGATTGAAGACTGAGTATTGAAGATTGAGGATTGAGGATTGAGGATTGAGGTTTGAGGATTCAGGATTGAGGATTGAGGATTGAGGATTGAGGATTGAGGGTTGAGGATAGAAGATTGAGGATTGGGTATTGAGGATTGAAGAATGAGGATTGAGTATTGAGTATTGAGGATTGAGTATTGACGATTGAGTATTGAGGATTCAAGATTGACGATTGAGGATTGAGGATTGAGGGTTGAGGATTGAGGATTGAAGGTTGAGGATTCCGTACCGGGGATAGAACATTGAGGATTGAGGATTGAGTATTGAGGATTGAGGATTGAGGATTGAAGATTGAATATTGATGATTGAAGATTGAGGATCGAGGATTGAGCGTTGTGGATTGAGGATTGAGGATTGCGGATAGAGGATTGAGGATTGGGTATAGCGGATTGAACATTGAGGATTGAGGGTTGAGGATTGAGGATTGGGTATTGAGGATTGAAGAATGAGGATTGAGTATTGAGTATTGAGGATTGAGTATTGACGATTGAGTATTGAGGACTGAAGATTGACGATTGAGGACTGAGGATTGAGGATTGAGGATTGAGGATTGAGGATTGAGGATTGAAGATTGAGTATTGAGTACTGAAGATTGAGGATTGAGGAATGAGGATTGAGGATTGAGGATTGAAGATTGCGTACTGACGATTGAAGATTAAGATTGAGGATTGAGGATTGAGGATTGAGGATTGAGGATTGAGGATAGAGGATTGAAGATTGAGGATTGCGTATTGAGGATAGAACATTGAGGATTGAGGATTGAGTATTGAGGATTGAGGATTGAGGATTGAAGATTGAATATTGATGATTGAAGATTGAGGATCGAGGATTGAGTGTTGTGGATTGAGGACGAGGACTGAGGGTGGAGTATTGATGTTTAGGGTCTGAGGATTGAGGATTGAGGATTGAGAATTGAGGATTGATGATTGAGGATTGAAGATTGAGGATTGGGTGTTGAGGATTGACGAATGAGGATTGAGGATTGAGGATTGAGTATTGAGGATTGAAGATTGAGTATTGAGGATTGAAGATTGAGGATTGAGGATTGAGGATTGAGGATTGAGGGTTGAGGATTGCGGATAGAAGATTGAGGATTGGGTATTGCGGATTGAACATTGAGGATTGAGGGTTGAGGATTGAGGATTGAGGATTGAGGACTGAAGATTGAATATTGATGATTGAAGATTGAGGATTGAGGATTGATGGTTGTGGATTGAGGACGAGGACTGAGGGTTGACTATTGCTGTTTGAGGTCTGAGGATTGAGGATAGAGGATTGAGAATTGAGGATTGGGGATTGAGGATTGAAGATTGAGGATTGGGTATTGAGGATTGAAGAATGAGGATTGAGGATTGAGGACTGAGGATTGAGGATTGAAGACTGAGTGTTGAGGGTTGAGTGATGAGAATTGATGTTTGTGGATAGAGATTTGAAGATTGCAGATTGAGTATTGAGTATTGAAAACTGTGAATTGATGATATTCTCTTGAGGATTGAAGATTGACAACTGATTGTTGAGGACTGAGGGCTGAAGGTTGAGGATTCAGGATTGAGGATTCAGGATTGTGGTTTGACGACCGAGGATTGAGGATTGAGGATAGAGGATTGAGGATTGAGGATTGAGGATTGAAGATTGACGATTGAGGATTGAGGATTGAGGATTGATGATTGAGGATCGATGATTGAGGATTGAAGATTGAGTATTGAGTATTGAAGATTGAGGATTGAGGATTGAGGATTGAGGTTTGAGGATTCAGGATTGAGGATTGAGGATTGAAGATTGAGTATTGAGGATTGAAGATTGAGGATAGAGGATTGAGGATTGAGGATTGAGGATTGAAGATTGAGTACTGAGGATTGAAGATTAAGATTGAGGGTTGAGGATTGAGGACTGAGGATTGAGGATTGAGGATTGAAGGTTCAGTATTGAGGATTGAAGATTGAGAATTGAGGATTGAGGGTTGAACATTGAGGACTGAGTGTTGAGGATTGAAGATTGAGGATCGCGTATTGAGGATAGAACGTTGAGAATTGAGGATTGAGTATTGAGGATTGAGGATTGAGGATTGAAGATTGAATATTGATGATTGAAGATTGAGGATCGAGGGTTGAGCGTTGTGGATTGAGGACGAGGACTGAGGGTTGAGAATTGATGTTTGAGGTCTGAGGATTGAGGAATGAGGATTGAGAATTGAGGGTTGAGGATTGAGGATTGGAGATTGAGGATTGGGTGTTGAGGATTGAGGATTGAGGATTGAGGATTGAGGATTGAAGATTGAGGATTGGGTATTGAGGATTGAAGAATGAGGATTGAGGATTGAGGATTGAGGATTGAGGATTGAGGATTGAAGACTGAGTATTGAGGATTGAAGATTGAGGATTGGGAATTGAGGATTGAAGAATGAGGATTGAGGATTGAGGATTGAGGATTGAGGATTGAAGATTGAGTATTGAGGATTGAAGATTGACGATTGAGGATTGAGGATTGAGTATTGAGGATTGAGGATCGATGATTGAGGATTGAAGATTGAATATTGATGATTGAATATTGAGGATCGAGGATTGAGTGTTGTGGATTCAGGACTAGGACTGAGGGTAGAGTATTGATGTTTGAGGTCTGAGGATTGAGGATTGAGGATTGAGAATTGAGGATTGAGGATTGAGGATTGAAGATTGAGGATTGGGTGTTGAGGATTGATGAATGAGGATTGAGGATTGAGGATTGAGGATTTAGGGTTGAAGGTTGAGGATTGCGTATTGAGGATAGAACATTGAGGATTGAGGATTGAGTATTGAGGATTGAGGATTGAGGATTGAAGATTGAATATTGATGTTTGAAGATTGAGGATCGAGGATTGAGCGTTGTGGATTGAGGACGAGGACTGAGGGTTGAGTATTGATGTTTGAGGTCTGAGGATTGAGGAATGAGGATTGAGAATTGAGGGTTGAGGATTGAGGATTGAAGATTGAGGATTGGGTATTGAGGATTGAAGAATGAGGATTGAGGATTGAGGATTGAGGATTGAGGATTGAGGATTGAGGGTTGAGGATTGCAGATTGAGGATTCGGTATTGAGGATTGAAGATTGAGGACTGAGGATTGAGGATTGAGGATTGACGATTGAGGATTGAGGATTGAGGATTGAGGATTGAGGATTGAAGGTTGAGGATTGCGTATTGAGGATAGAACATTGAGGATTGAGGATTGAGTATTGAGGATTGAGGATTGAGGATTGAAGATTGAATATTGATGTTTGAAGATTGAGGATCGAGGATTGAGCGTTGTGGATTGAGGACGAGGACTGAGGGTTGAGTATTGATGTTTGAGGTCTGAGGATTGAGGAATGAGGATTGAGAATTGAGGGTTGAGGATTGAGGATTGAAGATTGAGGATTGGGTGTTGAGGATTGAAGAATGAGGATTGAGGATTGAGGATTGAGGATTGAGGATTGAAGATTGAGTATTGAGGATTGAGGATTGAGGATTGAGGATTGAGATTTGAGGATTGAGGATTGAGGATTGAAGATTGAGGATTGGGTATTGAGGATTGAAGAATGAGGATTGAGGATTGAGGATTGAGGATTGAGGATTGAGGATTGAATACTGAGTATTGAGGACTGGAGGTTGAGGATTGAGGAGTGAGTATTGAAGATTGAGGATTTGGGACTGAGGATTGAAGATTGAGGATTGAGGATTGAGGATTGAGGATTGAGGATTGAGGATTGAGGATTGAGTATTGAAGATTGAGGACTCAGGATTGAAGATTGATGATTGAGGATTGAGGATTGAAGATTGAGGATTCGGTATTGAGGATTGAGGAATGAGGATTGAGGATTGAGGACTGAGGATTGAGGATTGCAGATTGAGTATTGAGGATTGAAGATTGAGGATTGAGGATTGAGGATTGAGGATTGAGGATTGAGTATTGCGGATAGAAGATTGAGGATTGGGTATTGCGGATTGAACATTGAGGATTGAGGGTTGAGGATTGAGGATTGAGGATTGAGGACTGAAGATTGAATATTGATGATTGAAGATTGAGGATTGAGGATTGAGGATTGAGGATTGAGAATTGAAGATTGAGGATTGAGTATTGGGGGTTGTGGATTGAGGACGAGGACTGACGGTTGAGTATTGAGTATTGAGGGTTGAGGATTGAAGATTGAGTATTGAGGATTGAATATTGACGATTGAGAATTGAGGATTGAGGATTGAGTATTGAGTATTGAGGATTGAGGATTGAGGATTGAAGATTGACTATTGAGGATTGATGATTGAAGATTGGGTATTGAGGATTGAAGAATGAGGATTGAGGATTGAGGGTTGAGGATTGAGGATTGAGGATTGAAGACTGAGTATTGAGGAGTGAAGATTGAGGATTGGGTATTGAGGATTGAAGAGTGAGGATTGAGGATTGAGGATTGAGGATTGAGGATTGAAGATTGAGTATTGAGGATTGAAGATTGACGATTGAGGATTGAGGATTGAGGATTGAGGATTGAGGATTGAGGATTGAAGATTGAGTATTGAGGATTGAAGATTGAGGATAGAGGATTGAGGATTGAGGATTGAGGATTGAAGATTGAGTACTGTGGATTGAAGATTAAGATTGAGGATTGAGGATTGAGGACTGAGGATTGAGGATTGAGGATTGAAGGTTCAGTATTGAGGATAGAAGATTGAGAATTGAGGATTGAGGATTGAACATTGAGGACTGAGTGTTGAGGATTGAAGATTGAGGATTGCGTATTGAGGATAGACAATTGAGGATTGAGGATTGAGTATTGAGTATTGAGGATTGAGGATTGAGGATTGAGGATTGAGGATTGAAGATTGAATATTGATGTTTGAAGATTGAGGATCGAGGATTGAGCGTTGTGGATTGAGGACGAGGACTGAGGGTTGAGTATTGATGTTTGAGGTCTGAGGATTGAGGAATGAGGATTGAGAATTGAGGGTTGAGGATTGAGGATTGAAGATTGAGGATTGGGTGTTGAGGATTGAAGAATGAGGATTGAGGATTGAGGATTGAGGATTGAGGATTGAAGATTGAGTATTGAGGATTGAATGTTGAGGATTGAGGATTGAGGATTGAGGATTGAGGATTGAGAATTGAGGATTGCGGATAGAAGATTGAGTATTGGGTATTGCGGATTGAACATTGACGATTGAGGATTGAGGATTGAGGATTGAGGATTGAGGATTGAGGATTGAGAATTGAGGATTGAGGATTGAGGATTGAAGATTGAGGATTGGGTATTGAGGATCGAAGAATGAGGATTGAGTATTGAGGATTGAGGATTGAGGATTGAGGATTGAATACTGAGTATTGGGGATTGAAGATTGAGGATTGAGGAGTGAGTATTGAAGATTGAGGATTTGGGACTGAGGATTGAAGATTGAGGATTGAGGATTGAGGACTGAGGATTGAGGATTGAGGATTGAGGATTGAGTATTGAAGATTGAGTATTCAGGATTGAAGGTTGATGATTGAGGATTGAGGATTGAAGATTGAGGATTCGGTATTGAGGATTGAGGAATGAGGATTGAGGATTGCGGATAGAAGATTGAGGATTGGGTATTGCGGATTGAACATTGAGGATTGAGGGTTGAGGATTGAGGATTGAGGATTGAGGACTGAAGATTGAATATTGATGATTGAAGATTGAGGATTGAGGATTGATGGTTGTGGATTGAGGACGAGGACTGAGGGTTGACTGTTGCTGTTTGAGGTCTGAGGATTGAGGATAGAGGATTGAGAATTGAGGATTGAGGATTGAGGATTGAAGATTGAGGATTGGGTATTGAGGATTGAAGAGTGAGGATTGAGGATTGAGGACTGAGGATTGAGGATTGAAGACTGAGTGTTGAGGGTTGAGTGATGAGAATTGATGTTTGTGGATAGAGATTTGAAGATTGCAGATTGAGTATTGAGTATTGAAAACTGTGAATTGATGATATTCTCTTGAGGATTGAAGATTGACAACTGATTGTTGAGGACTGAGTGCTGAAGGTTGAGGATTCACGATTGAGGATTCAGGATTGTGGTTTGACGACCGAGGATTGAGGATTGAGGATAGAGGATTGAGGATTGAGGATTGAGGATTGAAGATTGACGATTGAGGATTGAGGATTGAGGATTGAGGATTGAGGATCGATGATTGAGGATTGAAGATTGAGTATTGAAGATTGAGGATTGAGGATTGAGGATTGAGGTTTGAGGATTCAGGATTGAGGATTGAGGATTGAGGATTGAGGATTGAGGGTTGAGGATAGAAGATTGAGGATTGGGTATTGAGGATTGAAGAATGAGGATTGAGTATTGAGTATTGAGGATTGAGTATTGACGATTGAGTATTGAGGATTCAAGATTGACGATTGAGGATTGAGGATTGAGGGTTGAGGATTGAGGATTGAAGGTTGAGGATTCCGTACCGAGGACAGAACATTGAGGATTGAGGATTGAGTATTGAGGATTGAGGATTGAGGATTGAAGATTGAATATTGATGATTGAAGATTGAGGATCGAGGATTGAGCGTTGTGGATTGAGGATTGAGGATTGCGGATAGAGGATTGAGGATTGGGTATAGCGGATTGAACATTGAGGATTGAGGGTTGAGGATTGAGGATTGGGTATTGAGGATTGAAGAATGAGGATTGAGTATTGAGTATTGAGGATTGAGTATTGACGATTGAGTATTGAGGACTGAAGATTGACGATTGAGGACTGAGGATTGAGGATTGAGGATTGAGGATTGAGGATTGAGGATTGAAGATTGAATATTGATGATTGAAGATTGAGGATCGAGGATTGAGTGTTGTGGATTGAGGACGAGGACTGAGGGTGGAGTATTGATGTTTAGGGTCTGAGGATTGAGAAATGAGGATTGAGAATTGAGGGTTGAGGATTGAGGATTGAAGATTGAGGATTGGGTGTTGAGGATTGAAGAATGAGGATTGAGGATTGAGGATTGAGGATTGAGGATTGAAGATTGAGTATTGAGGATTGAAGGTTGAGGATTGAGGATTGAGGATTGAGGATTGAGGATTGAGGATTGAGGATTGAGGATTGCGGATAGAAGATTGAGGATTGGGTATTGCGGATTGAAGAATGAGGATTGAGTATTGAGGATTGAGGATTGAGGATTGAGGATTGAATACTGAGTATTGAGGATTGAAGATTGAGGATTGAGGAGTGAGTATTGAAGATTGAGGATTTGGGACTGAGGATTGAAGATTGAGGATTGAGGATTGAGGCTTGAGGATTGAGGATTGAGGATTGAGGATTGAGTATTGAAGATTGAGTATTCAGGATTGAAGATTGATGATTGAGGATTGAGGATTGAAGATTGAGGATTCGGTATTGAGGATTGAGGAATGAGGATTGAGGAGTGAGGACTGAGGATTGAGGATTGCAGATTGAGTATTGAGGATTGAAGATTGAGTAGTGAGGATTGAGGATTGAGGATTGACGATTGAGGATTGAGGATTGAGGATTGAGGATTGAGGATTGAAGATTGAGGATTGGGTATTGAGGATTGAAGAATGAGGATTGAGTATTGAGGATTGAGGATTTGAGGATTGAGGATTGAATACTGAGTATTGAGGATTGAAGATTGAGGATTGAGGAGTGAGTATTGAAGATTGAGGATTTGGGACTGAGGATTGAAGATTGAGGATTGAGGATTGAGGCTTGAGGATTGAGGATTGAGGATTGAGGATTGAGTATTGAAGATTGAGTATTCAGGATTGAAGATTGATGATTGAGGATTGAGGATTGAAGATTGAGGATTCGGTATTGAGGATTGAGGAATGAGGATTGAGGAGTGAGGACTGAGGATTGAGGATTGCAGATTGAGTATTGAGGATTGAAGATTGAGTACTGAGGATTGAGGATTGAGGATTGACGATTGAGGATTGAGGATTGAGGATTGAGGATTGAGGATTGAAGGTTGAGGATTCCGTATTGAGGATAGAACATTGAGGATTGAGGATTGAGTATTGAGGATTGAGGATTGAGGATTGAAGATTGAATATTGATGATTGAAGATTGAGGATCGAGGATTGAGCGTTGTGGATTGAGGACGAGGACTGAGGGTTGAGTATTGATGTTTGAGGTCTGAGGATTGAGGAATGAGGATTGAGAATTGAGGGTTGAGGATTGAGGATTGAGGATTGAGGATTGGGTGTTGAGGATTGAAGAATGAGGATTGAGGATTGAGGATTGAGGTTTGAGGATTGAAGATTGAGGATTGAGGATTGAGGATTGAGGATTGAGGATTGAGGATTGGGTATTGAGGATTGAAGAATGAGGATTGAGTATTGAGTATTGAGGATTGAGTATTGACGATTGAGTATTGAGGACTGAAGATTGACGATTGAGGACTGAGGATTGAGGATTGAGGATTGAGGATTGAGGATTGAGGATTGAAGATTGAGTATTGAGTACTGAAGATTGAGGATTGATGAATGAGGATTGAGGATTGAGGGGTGAAGATTGCGTACTGACGATTGAAGATTAAGATTGAGGATTGAGGATTGAGGATTGAGGATTGAGGATTGAGGATAGAGGATTGAAGATTGAGGATTGCGTATTGAGGATAGAACATTGAGGATTGAGGATTGAGTATTGAGGATAGAGGATTGAGGATTGAAGATTGAATACTGATGATTGAAGATTGAGGATCGAGGTTTGAGTGTTGTGGACTGAGGACGAGGACTGAGGGCAGAGTATTGATGTTTAAGGTCTGAGGATTGAGGATTGAGGATTGAGAATTGAGGATTGATGATTGAGGATTGAAGATTGAGGATTTGGTGTTGAGGATTGAAGAATGAGGATTGAGGATTGAGGATTGAGTATTGAGGATTGAAGATTGAGTATTGAGGATTGAAGATTGAGGATTGAGGATTGAGGATTGAGGATTGCGGATTGAGGATTGCGGATAGAAGATTGAGGATTGGGTATTGCGGATTGAACATTGAGGATTGAGGGTTGAGGATTGAGGATTGAGGATTGAGGACTGAAGATTGAATATTGATGATTGAAGATTGAGGATTGAGGATTGATGGTTGTGGATTGAGGACGAGGACTGAGGGTTGACTATTGCTGTTTGAGGTCTGAGGATTGAGGATAGAGGATTGAGAATTGAGGATTGAGGATTGAGGATTGAGGATTGAAGATTGAGTATTGAGGATTGAAGATTGACGATTGAGGATTGAGGATTGAGTATTGAGGATTGAGGATCGATGATTGAGGATTGAAGATTGAATATTGATGATTGAATATTGAGGATCGAGGATTGAGTGTTGTGGATTCAGGACGAGGACTGACGGTAGAGTATTGATGTTTGAGGTCTGAGGATTGAGGATTGAGGATTGAGAATTGAGGATTGAGGATTGAGGATTGAAGATTGAGGATTGGGTGTTGAGGATTGATGAATGAGGATTGAGGATTGAGGATTGAGGATTTAGGGTTGAAGGTTGAGGATTGCGTATTGAGGATAGAACATTGAGGATTGAGGATTGAGTATTGAGGATTGAGGATTGAGGATTGAAGATTGAATATTGATGTTTGAAGATTGAGGATCGAGGATTGAGCGTTGTGGATTGAGGACGAGGACTGAGGGTTGAGTATTGATGTTTGAGGTCTGAGGATTGAGGAATGAGGATTGAGAATTGAGGGTTGAGGATTGAGGATTGAAGATTGAGGATTGGGTATTGAGGATTGAAGAATGAGGATTGAGGATTGAGGATTGAGGATTGAGGATTGAGGATTGAGGATTGAGGGTTGAGGATTGCAGATTGAGGATTCGGTATTGAGGATTGAAGATTGAGGACTGAGGATTGAGGATTGAGGATTGACGATTGAGGATTGAGGATTGAGTATTGAGGATTGAGGATTGAAGGTTGAGGATTGCGTATTGAGGACAGAACATTGAGGATTGAGGATTGAGTATTGAGGATTGAGGATTGAGGATTGAAGATTGAATATTGATGTTTGAAGATTGAGGATCGAGGATTGAGCGTTGTGGATTGAGGACGAGGACTGAGGGTTGAGTATTGATGTTTGAGGTCTGAGGATTGAGGAATGAGGATTGAGAATTGAGGGTTGAGGATTGAGGATTGAAGATTGAGGATTGGGTGTTGAGGATTGAAGAATGAGGATTGAGGATTGAGGATTGAGGATTGAGGATTGAAGATTGAGTATTGAGGATTGAGGATTGAGGATTGAGGATTGAGATTTGAGGATTGAGGATTGAGGATTGAAGATTGAGGATTGGGTATTGAGGATTGAAGAATGAGGATTGAGGATTGAGGATTGAGGATTGAGGATTGAGGATTGAATACTGAGTATTGAGGATTGGAGGTTGAGGATTGAGGAGTGAGTATTGAAGATTGAGGATTTGGGACTGAGGATTGAAGATTGAGGATTGAGGATTGAGGATTGAGGATTGAGGATTGAGGATTGAGGATTGAGTATTGAAGATTGAGGATTCAGGATTGAAGATTGATGATTGAGGATTGAGGATTGAAGATTGAGGATTCGGTATTGAGGATTGAGGAATGAGGATTGAGGATTGAGGACTGAGGATTGAGGATTGCAGATTGAGTATTGAGGATTGAAGATTGAGGATTGAGGATTGAGGTTTGAGGATTGAGGATTGAGTATTGCGGATAGAAGATTGAGGATTGGGTATTGCGGATTGAACATTGAGGACTGAGGGTTGAGGATTGAGGATTGAGGATTGAGGACTGAAGATTGAATATTGATGATTGAAGATTGAGGATTGAGGATTGAGGATTGAGGATTGAGAATTGAAGATTGAGGATTGAGTATTGGGGGTTGTGGATTGAGGACGAGGACTGACGGTTGAGTATTGAGTATTGAGGATTGAGGATTGAAGATTGAGTATTGAGGATTGAATATTGACGATTGAGGATTGAGGATTGAGGATTGAGTATTGAGTATTGAGGATTGAGGATTGAGGATTGAGGATTGAAGATTGACTATTGAGGATTGAAGATTGAATATTGGGTATTGAGGATTGAAGAATGAGGATTGAGGATTGAGGGTTGAGGATTGAGGATTGAGGATTGAAGACTGAGTATTGAAGATTGAGGATTGAGGATTGAGGATTGAGGTTTGAGGATTCAGGATTGAGGATTGAGGATTGAGGATTGAGGATTGAGGGTTGAGGATAGAAGATTGAGGATTGGGTATTGAGGATTGAAGAATGAGGATTGAGTATTGAGTATTGAGGATTGAGTATTGACGATTGAGTATTGAGGATTCAAGATTGACGATTGAGGATTGAGGATTGAGGGTTGAGGATTGAGGATTGAAGGTTGAGGATTCCGTACCGGGGATAGAACATTGAGGATTGAGGATTGAGTATTGAGGATTGAGGATTGAGGATTGAAGATTGAATATTGATGATTGAAGATTGAGGATCGAGGATTGAGCGTTGTGGATTGAGGATTGAGGATTGCGGATAGAGGATTGAGGATTGGGTATAGCGGATTGAACATTGAGGATTGAGGGTTGAGGATTGAGGATTGGGTATTGAGGATTGAAGAATGAGGATTGAGTATTGAGTATTGAGGATTGAGTATTGACGATTGAGTATTGAGGACTGAAGATTGACGATTGAGGACTGAGGATTGAGGATTGAGGATTGAGGATTGAGGATTGAGGATTGAAGATTGAGTATTGAGTACTGAAGATTGAGGATTGAGGAATGAGGATTGAGGATTGAGGATTGAAGATTGCGTACTGACGATTGAAGATTAAGATTGAGGATTGAGGATTGAGGATTGAGGATTGAGGATTGAGGATAGAGGATTGAAGATTGAGGATTGCGTATTGAGGATAGAACATTGAGGATTGAGGATTGAGTATTGAGGATTGAGGATTGAGGATTGAAGATTGAATATTGATGATTGAAGATTGAGGATCGAGGATTGAGTGTTGTGGATTGAGGACGAGGACTGAGGGTGGAGTATTGATGTTTAGGGTCTGAGGATTGAGGATTGAGGATTGAGAATTGAGGATTGATGATTGAGGATTGAAGATTGAGGATTGGGTGTTGAGGATTGACGAATGAGGATTGAGGATTGAGGATTGAGTATTGAGGATTGAAGATTGAGTATTGAGGATTGAAGATTGAGGATTGAGGATTGAGGATTGAGGATTGAGGGTTGAGGATTGCGGATAGAAGATTGAGGATTGGGTATTGCGGATTGAACATTGAGGATTGAGGGTTGAGGATTGAGGATTGAGGATTGAGGACTGAAGATTGAATATTGATGATTGAAGATTGAGGATTGAGGATTGATGGTTGTGGATTGAGGACGAGGACTGAGGGTTGACTATTGCTGTTTGAGGTCTGAGGATTGAGGATAGAGGATTGAGAATTGAGGATTGGGGATTGAGGATTGAAGATTGAGGATTGGGTATTGAGGATTGAAGAATGAGGATTGAGGATTGAGGACTGAGGATTGAGGATTGAAGACTGAGTGTTGAGGGTTGAGTGATGAGAATTGATGTTTGTGGATAGAGATTTGAAGATTGCAGATTGAGTATTGAGTATTGAAAACTGTGAATTGATGATATTCTCTTGAGGATTGAAGATTGACAACTGATTGTTGAGGACTGAGGGCTGAAGGTTGAGGATTCAGGATTGAGGATTCAGGATTGTGGTTTGACGACCGAGGATTGAGGATTGAGGATAGAGGATTGAGGATTGAGGATTGAGGATTGAAGATTGACGATTGAGGATTGAGGATTGAGGATTGATGATTGAGGATCGATGATTGAGGATTGAAGATTGAGTATTGAGTATTGAAGATTGAGGATTGAGGATTGAGGATTGAGGTTTGAGGATTCAGGATTGAGGATTGAGGATTGAAGATTGAGTATTGAGGATTGAAGATTGAGGATAGAGGATTGAGGATTGAGGATTGAGGATTGAAGATTGAGTACTGAGGATTGAAGATTAAGATTGAGGGTTGAGGATTGAGGACTGAGGATTGAGGATTGAGGATTGAAGGTTCAGTATTGAGGATTGAAGATTGAGAATTGAGGATTGAGGGTTGAACATTGAGGACTGAGTGTTGAGGATTGAAGATTGAGGATCGCGTATTGAGGATAGAACGTTGAGAATTGAGGATTGAGTATTGAGGATTGAGGATTGAGGATTGAAGATTGAATATTGATGATTGAAGATTGAGGATCGAGGGTTGAGCGTTGTGGATTGAGGACGAGGACTGAGGGTTGAGAATTGATGTTTGAGGTCTGAGGATTGAGGAATGAGGATTGAGAATTGAGGGTTGAGGATTGAGGATTGGAGATTGAGGATTGGGTGTTGAGGATTGAGGATTGAGGATTGAGGATTGAGGATTGAAGATTGAGGATTGGGTATTGAGGATTGAAGAATGAGGATTGAGGATTGAGGATTGAGGATTGAGGATTGAGGATTGAAGACTGAGTATTGAGGATTGAAGATTGAGGATTGGGAATTGAGGATTGAAGAATGAGGATTGAGGATTGAGGATTGAGGATTGAGGATTGAAGATTGAGTATTGAGGATTGAAGATTGACGATTGAGGATTGAGGATTGAGTATTGAGGATTGAGGATCGATGATTGAGGATTGAAGATTGAATATTGATGATTGAATATTGAGGATCGAGGATTGAGTGTTGTGGATTCAGGACTAGGACTGAGGGTAGAGTATTGATGTTTGAGGTCTGAGGATTGAGGATTGAGGATTGAGAATTGAGGATTGAGGATTGAGGATTGAAGATTGAGGATTGGGTGTTGAGGATTGATGAATGAGGATTGAGGATTGAGGATTGAGGATTTAGGGTTGAAGGTTGAGGATTGCGTATTGAGGATAGAACATTGAGGATTGAGGATTGAGTATTGAGGATTGAGGATTGAGGATTGAAGATTGAATATTGATGTTTGAAGATTGAGGATCGAGGATTGAGCGTTGTGGATTGAGGACGAGGACTGAGGGTTGAGTATTGATGTTTGAGGTCTGAGGATTGAGGAATGAGGATTGAGAATTGAGGGTTGAGGATTGAGGATTGAAGATTGAGGATTGGGTATTGAGGATTGAAGAATGAGGATTGAGGATTGAGGATTGAGGATTGAGGATTGAGGATTGAGGGTTGAGGATTGCAGATTGAGGATTCGGTATTGAGGATTGAAGATTGAGGACTGAGGATTGAGGATTGAGGATTGACGATTGAGGATTGAGGATTGAGGATTGAGGATTGAGGATTGAAGGTTGAGGATTGCGTATTGAGGATAGAACATTGAGGATTGAGGATTGAGTATTGAGGATTGAGGATTGAGGATTGAAGATTGAATATTGATGTTTGAAGATTGAGGATCGAGGATTGAGCGTTGTGGATTGAGGACGAGGACTGAGGGTTGAGTATTGATGTTTGAGGTCTGAGGATTGAGGAATGAGGATTGAGAATTGAGGGTTGAGGATTGAGGATTGAAGATTGAGGATTGGGTGTTGAGGATTGAAGAATGAGGATTGAGGATTGAGGATTGAGGATTGAGGATTGAAGATTGAGTATTGAGGATTGAGGATTGAGGATTGAGGATTGAGATTTGAGGATTGAGGATTGAGGATTGAAGATTGAGGATTGGGTATTGAGGATTGAAGAATGAGGATTGAGGATTGAGGATTGAGGATTGAGGATTGAGGATTGAATACTGAGTATTGAGGACTGGAGGTTGAGGATTGAGGAGTGAGTATTGAAGATTGAGGATTTGGGACTGAGGATTGAAGATTGAGGATTGAGGATTGAGGATTGAGGATTGAGGATTGAGGATTGAGGATTGAGTATTGAAGATTGAGGACTCAGGATTGAAGATTGATGATTGAGGATTGAGGATTGAAGATTGAGGATTCGGTATTGAGGATTGAGGAATGAGGATTGAGGATTGAGGACTGAGGATTGAGGATTGCAGATTGAGTATTGAGGATTGAAGATTGAGGATTGAGGATTGAGGATTGAGGATTGAGGATTGAGTATTGCGGATAGAAGATTGAGGATTGGGTATTGCGGATTGAACATTGAGGATTGAGGGTTGAGGATTGAGGATTGAGGATTGAGGACTGAAGATTGAATATTGATGATTGAAGATTGAGGATTGAGGATTGAGGATTGAGGATTGAGAATTGAAGATTGAGGATTGAGTATTGGGGGTTGTGGATTGAGGACGAGGACTGACGGTTGAGTATTGAGTATTGAGGGTTGAGGATTGAAGATTGAGTATTGAGGATTGAATATTGACGATTGAGAATTGAGGATTGAGGATTGAGTATTGAGTATTGAGGATTGAGGATTGAGGATTGAAGATTGACTATTGAGGATTGATGATTGAAGATTGGGTATTGAGGATTGAAGAATGAGGATTGAGGATTGAGGGTTGAGGATTGAGGATTGAGGATTGAAGACTGAGTATTGAGGAGTGAAGATTGAGGATTGGGTATTGAGGATTGAAGAGTGAGGATTGAGGATTGAGGATTGAGGATTGAGGATTGAAGATTGAGTATTGAGGATTGAAGATTGACGATTGAGGATTGAGGATTGAGGATTGAGGATTGAGGATTGAGGATTGAAGATTGAGTATTGAGGATTGAAGATTGAGGATAGAGGATTGAGGATTGAGGATTGAGGATTGAAGATTGAGTACTGTGGATTGAAGATTAAGATTGAGGATTGAGGATTGAGGACTGAGGATTGAGGATTGAGGATTGAAGGTTCAGTATTGAGGATAGAAGATTGAGAATTGAGGATTGAGGATTGAACATTGAGGACTGAGTGTTGAGGATTGAAGATTGAGGATTGCGTATTGAGGATAGACAATTGAGGATTGAGGATTGAGTATTGAGTATTGAGGATTGAGGATTGAGGATTGAGGATTGAGGATTGAAGATTGAATATTGATGTTTGAAGATTGAGGATCGAGGATTGAGCGTTGTGGATTGAGGACGAGGACTGAGGGTTGAGTATTGATGTTTGAGGTCTGAGGATTGAGGAATGAGGATTGAGAATTGAGGGTTGAGGATTGAGGATTGAAGATTGAGGATTGGGTGTTGAGGATTGAAGAATGAGGATTGAGGATTGAGGATTGAGGATTGAGGATTGAAGATTGAGTATTGAGGATTGAATGTTGAGGATTGAGGATTGAGGATTGAGGATTGAGGATTGAGAATTGAGGATTGCGGATAGAAGATTGAGTATTGGGTATTGCGGATTGAACATTGACGATTGAGGATTGAGGATTGAGGATTGAGGATTGAGGATTGAGGATTGAGAATTGAGGATTGAGGATTGAGGATTGAAGATTGAGGATTGGGTATTGAGGATCGAAGAATGAGGATTGAGTATTGAGGATTGAGGATTGAGGATTGAGGATTGAATACTGAGTATTGGGGATTGAAGATTGAGGATTGAGGAGTGAGTATTGAAGATTGAGGATTTGGGACTGAGGATTGAAGATTGAGGATTGAGGATTGAGGACTGAGGATTGAGGATTGAGGATTGAGGATTGAGTATTGAAGATTGAGTATTCAGGATTGAAGGTTGATGATTGAGGATTGAGGATTGAAGATTGAGGATTCGGTATTGAGGATTGAGGAATGAGGATTGAGGATTGCGGATAGAAGATTGAGGATTGGGTATTGCGGATTGAACATTGAGGATTGAGGGTTGAGGATTGAGGATTGAGGATTGAGGACTGAAGATTGAATATTGATGATTGAAGATTGAGGATTGAGGATTGATGGTTGTGGATTGAGGACGAGGACTGAGGGTTGACTGTTGCTGTTTGAGGTCTGAGGATTGAGGATAGAGGATTGAGAATTGAGGATTGAGGATTGAGGATTGAAGATTGAGGATTGGGTATTGAGGATTGAAGAGTGAGGATTGAGGATTGAGGACTGAGGATTGAGGATTGAAGACTGAGTGTTGAGGGTTGAGTGATGAGAATTGATGTTTGTGGATAGAGATTTGAAGATTGCAGATTGAGTATTGAGTATTGAAAACTGTGAATTGATGATATTCTCTTGAGGATTGAAGATTGACAACTGATTGTTGAGGACTGAGTGCTGAAGGTTGAGGATTCACGATTGAGGATTCAGGATTGTGGTTTGACGACCGAGGATTGAGGATTGAGGATAGAGGATTGAGGATTGAGGATTGAGGATTGAAGATTGACGATTGAGGATTGAGGATTGAGGATTGAGGATTGAGGATCGATGATTGAGGATTGAAGATTGAGTATTGAAGATTGAGGATTGAGGATTGAGGATTGAGGTTTGAGGATTCAGGATTGAGGATTGAGGATTGAGGATTGAGGATTGAGGGTTGAGGATAGAAGATTGAGGATTGGGTATTGAGGATTGAAGAATGAGGATTGAGTATTGAGTATTGAGGATTGAGTATTGACGATTGAGTATTGAGGATTCAAGATTGACGATTGAGGATTGAGGATTGAGGGTTGAGGATTGAGGATTGAAGGTTGAGGATTCCGTACCGAGGACAGAACATTGAGGATTGAGGATTGAGTATTGAGGATTGAGGATTGAGGATTGAAGATTGAATATTGATGATTGAAGATTGAGGATCGAGGATTGAGCGTTGTGGATTGAGGATTGAGGATTGCGGATAGAGGATTGAGGATTGGGTATAGCGGATTGAACATTGAGGATTGAGGGTTGAGGATTGAGGATTGGGTATTGAGGATTGAAGAATGAGGATTGAGTATTGAGTATTGAGGATTGAGTATTGACGATTGAGTATTGAGGACTGAAGATTGACGATTGAGGACTGAGGATTGAGGATTGAGGATTGAGGATTGAGGATTGAGGATTGAAGATTGAATATTGATGATTGAAGATTGAGGATCGAGGATTGAGTGTTGTGGATTGAGGACGAGGACTGAGGGTGGAGTATTGATGTTTAGGGTCTGAGGATTGAGAAATGAGGATTGAGAATTGAGGGTTGAGGATTGAGGATTGAAGATTGAGGATTGGGTGTTGAGGATTGAAGAATGAGGATTGAGGATTGAGGATTGAGGATTGAGGATTGAAGATTGAGTATTGAGGATTGAAGGTTGAGGATTGAGGATTGAGGATTGAGGATTGAGGATTGAGGATTGAGGATTGAGGATTGCGGATAGAAGATTGAGGATTGGGTATTGCGGATTGAAGAATGAGGATTGAGTATTGAGGATTGAGGATTGAGGATTGAGGATTGAATACTGAGTATTGAGGATTGAAGATTGAGGATTGAGGAGTGAGTATTGAAGATTGAGGATTTGGGACTGAGGATTGAAGATTGAGGATTGAGGATTGAGGCTTGAGGATTGAGGATTGAGGATTGAGGATTGAGTATTGAAGATTGAGTATTCAGGATTGAAGATTGATGATTGAGGATTGAGGATTGAAGATTGAGGATTCGGTATTGAGGATTGAGGAATGAGGATTGAGGAGTGAGGACTGAGGATTGAGGATTGCAGATTGAGTATTGAGGATTGAAGATTGAGTAGTGAGGATTGAGGATTGAGGATTGACGATTGAGGATTGAGGATTGAGGATTGAGGATTGAGGATTGAAGATTGAGGATTGGGTATTGAGGATTGAAGAATGAGGATTGAGTATTGAGGATTGAGGATTTGAGGATTGAGGATTGAATACTGAGTATTGAGGATTGAAGATTGAGGATTGAGGAGTGAGTATTGAAGATTGAGGATTTGGGACTGAGGATTGAAGATTGAGGATTGAGGATTGAGGCTTGAGGATTGAGGATTGAGGATTGAGGATTGAGTATTGAAGATTGAGTATTCAGGATTGAAGATTGATGATTGAGGATTGAGGATTGAAGATTGAGGATTCGGTATTGAGGATTGAGGAATGAGGATTGAGGAGTGAGGACTGAGGATTGAGGATTGCAGATTGAGTATTGAGGATTGAAGATTGAGTACTGAGGATTGAGGATTGAGGATTGACGATTGAGGATTGAGGATTGAGGATTGAGGATTGAGGATTGAAGGTTGAGGATTCCGTATTGAGGATAGAACATTGAGGATTGAGGATTGAGTATTGAGGATTGAGGATTGAGGATTGAAGATTGAATATTGATGATTGAAGATTGAGGATCGAGGATTGAGCGTTGTGGATTGAGGACGAGGACTGAGGGTTGAGTATTGATGTTTGAGGTCTGAGGATTGAGGAATGAGGATTGAGAATTGAGGGTTGAGGATTGAGGATTGAGGATTGAGGATTGGGTGTTGAGGATTGAAGAATGAGGATTGAGGATTGAGGATTGAGGTTTGAGGATTGAAGATTGAGGATTGAGGATTGAGGATTGAGGATTGAGGATTGAGGATTGGGTATTGAGGATTGAAGAATGAGGATTGAGTATTGAGTATTGAGGATTGAGTATTGACGATTGAGTATTGAGGACTGAAGATTGACGATTGAGGACTGAGGATTGAGGATTGAGGATTGAGGATTGAGGATTGAGGATTGAAGATTGAGTATTGAGTACTGAAGATTGAGGATTGATGAATGAGGATTGAGGATTGAGGGGTGAAGATTGCGTACTGACGATTGAAGATTAAGATTGAGGATTGAGGATTGAGGATTGAGGATTGAGGATTGAGGATAGAGGATTGAAGATTGAGGATTGCGTATTGAGGATAGAACATTGAGGATTGAGGATTGAGTATTGAGGATAGAGGATTGAGGATTGAAGATTGAATACTGATGATTGAAGATTGAGGATCGAGGTTTGAGTGTTGTGGACTGAGGACGAGGACTGAGGGCAGAGTATTGATGTTTAAGGTCTGAGGATTGAGGATTGAGGATTGAGAATTGAGGATTGATGATTGAGGATTGAAGATTGAGGATTTGGTGTTGAGGATTGAAGAATGAGGATTGAGGATTGAGGATTGAGTATTGAGGATTGAAGATTGAGTATTGAGGATTGAAGATTGAGGATTGAGGATTGAGGATTGAGGATTGCGGATTGAGGATTGCGGATAGAAGATTGAGGATTGGGTATTGCGGATTGAACATTGAGGATTGAGGGTTGAGGATTGAGGATTGAGGATTGAGGACTGAAGATTGAATATTGATGATTGAAGATTGAGGATTGAGGATTGATGGTTGTGGATTGAGGACGAGGACTGAGGGTTGACTATTGCTGTTTGAGGTCTGAGGATTGAGGATAGAGGATTGAGAATTGAGGATTGAGGATTGAGGATTGAAGATTGAGGATTGGGTATTGAGGATTGAAGAGTGAGGATTGAGGATTGAGGACTGAGGATTGAGGATTGAAGACTGAGTGTTGAGGGTTGAGTGATGAGAATTGATGTTTGTGGATAGAGATTTGAAGATTGCAGATTGAGTATTGAGTATTGAAAACTGTGAATTGATGATATTCTCTTGAGGATTGAAGATTGACAACTGATTGTTGAGGACTGAGTGCTGAAGGTTGAGGATTCACGATTGAGGATTCAGGATTGTGGTTTGACGACCGAGGATTGAGGATTGAGGATAGAGGATTGAGGATTGAGGATTGAGGATTGAAGATTGACGA
This sequence comes from Calliopsis andreniformis, assembly GCF_051401765.1. NCBI lineage: Eukaryota > Metazoa > Arthropoda > Insecta > Hymenoptera > Andrenidae > Calliopsis > Calliopsis andreniformis. Next base: position 2,664,620 of record NW_027480444.1, on the reverse strand, counting down.
TTGAGGATTGAGGATTGAGGATTGAGGATTGAGGATCGATGATTGAGGATTGAAGATTGAGTATTGAGTATTGAAGATTGAGGATTGAGGATTGAGGATTGAGGTTTGAGGATTCAGGATTGAGGATTGAGGATTGAGGATTGAGGATTGAGGATTGAGGATAGAAGATTGAGGATTGGGTATTGAGGATTGAAGAATGAGGATTGAGTATTGAGTATTGAGGATTGAGTATTGACGTTTGAGTATTGAGGATTCAAGATTGACGATTGAGGATTGAGGATTGAGGGTTGAGGATTGAGGATTGAAGGTTGAGGATTCCGTACCGAGGATAGAACATTGAGGATTGAGGATTGAGTATTGAGGATTGAGGATTGAGGATTGAAGATTGAATATTGATGATTGAAGATTGAGGATCGAGGATTGAGCGTTGTGGATTGAGGATTGAGGATTGCGGATAGAGGATTGAGGATTGGGTATAGCGGATTGAACATTGAGGATTGAGGGTTGAGGATTGAGGATTGGGTATTGAGGATTGAAGAATGAGGATTGAGTATTGAGTATTGAGGATTGAGTATTGACGATTGAGTATTGAGGACTGAAGATTGACGATTGAGGACTGAGGATTGAGGATTGAGGATTGAGGATTGAGGATTGAGGATTGAAGATTGAGTATTGAGTACTGAAGATTGAGGATTGAGGAATGAGGATTGAGGATTGAGGATTGAAGATTGCGTACTGACGATTGAAGATTAAGATTGAGGATTGAGGATTGAGGATTGAGGATTGAGGATTGAGGATAGAGGATTGAAGATTGAGGATTGCGTATTGAGGATAGAACATTGAGGATTGAGGATTGAGTATTGAGGATTGAGGATTGAGGATTGAAGATTGAATATTGATGATTGAAGATTGAGGATCGAGGATTGAGTGTTGTGGATTGAGGACGAGGACTGAGGGTGGAGTATTGATGTTTAGGGTCTGAGGATTGAGGATTGAGGATTGAGAATTGAGGATTGATGATTGAGGATTGAAGATTGAGGATTGGGTGTTGAGGATTGACGAATGAGGATTGAGGATTGAGGATTGAGTATTGAGGATTGAAGATTGAGTATTCAGGATTGAAGATTGAGGATTGAGGATTGAGGATTGAGGATTGAGGATTGAGGATTGCGGATAGAAGATTGAGGATTGGGTATTGCGGATTGAACATTGAGGATTGAGGGTTGAGGATTGAGGATTGAGGATTGAGGACTGAAGATTGAATATTGATGATTGAAGATTGAGGATTGAGGATTGATGGTTGTGGATTGAGGACGAGGACTGAGGGTTGACTGTTGCTGTTTGAGGTCTGAGGATTGAGGATAGAGGATTGAGAATTGAGGATTGAGGATTGAGGATTGAAGATTGAGAATTGGGTATTGAGGATTGAAGAGTGAGGATTGAGGATTGAGGACTGAGGATTGAGGATTGAAGACTGAGTGTTGAGGGTTGAGTGATGAGAATTGATGTTTGTGGATAGAGATTTGAAGATTGCAGATTGAGTATTGAGTATTGAAAACTGTGAATTGATGATATTCTCTTGAGGATTGAATATTGACAACTGATTGTTGAGGACTGAGTGCTGAAGGTTGAGGATTCACGATTGAGGATTCAGGATTGTGGTTTGACGACCGAGGATTGAGGATTGAGGATAGAGGATTGAGGATTGAGGATTGAGGATTGAAGATTGACGATTGAGGATTGAGGATTGAGGATTGAGGATTGAGGATCGATGATTGAGGATTGAAGATTGAGTATTGAAGATTGAGGATTGAGGATTGAGGATTGAGGTTTGAGGATTCAGGATTGAGGATTGAGGATTGAGGATTGAGGATTGAGGGTTGAGGATAGAAGATTGAGGATTGGGTATTGAGGATTGAAGAATGAGGATTGAGTATTGAGTATTGAGGATTGAGTATTGACGATTGAGTATTGAGGATTCAAGATTGACGATTGAGGATTGAGGATTGAGGGTTGAGGATTGAGGATTGAAGGTTGAGGATTCCGTACCGAGGATAGAACATTGAGGATTGAGGATTGAGTATTGAGGATTGAGGATTGAGGATTGAAGATTGAATATTGATGATTGAAGATTGAGGATCGAGGATTGAGCGTTGTGGATTGAGGATTGAGGATTGCGGATAGAGGATTGAGGATTGGGTATAGCGGATTGAACATTGAGGATTGAGGGTTGAGGATTGAGGATTGGGTATTGAGGATTGAAGAATGAGGATTGAGTATTGAGTATTGAGGATTGAGTATTGACGATTGAGTATTGAGGACTGAAGATTGACGATTGAGGACTGAGGATTGAGGATTGAGGATTGAGGATTGAGGATTGAGGATTGAAGATTGAGTATTGAGTACTGAAGATTGAGGATTGAGGAATGAGGATTGAGGATTGAGGATTGAAGATTGCGTACTGACGATTGAAGATTAAGATTGAGGATTGAGGATTGAGGATTGAGGATTGAGGATTGAGGATAGAGGATTGAAGATTGAGGATTGCGTATTGAGGATAGAACATTGAGGATTGAGGATTGAGTATTGAGGATTGAGGATTGAGGATTGAAGATTGAATATTGATGATTGAAGATTGAGGATCGAGGATTGAGTGTTGTGGATTGAGGACGAGGACTGAGGGTGGAGTATTGATGTTTAGGGTCAGAGGATTGAGGATTGAGGATTGAGAATTGAGGATTGATGATTGAGGATTGAAGATTGAGGATTGGGTGTTGAGGATTGACGAATGAGGATTGAGGATTGAGGATTGAGTATTGAGGATTGAAGATTGAGTATTGAGGATTGAAGATTGAGGATTGAGGATTGAGGATTGAGGATTGAGGGTTGAGGATTGCGGATAGAAGATTGAGGATTGGGTATTGCGGATTGAACATTGAGGATTGAGGGTTGAGGATTGAGGATTGAGGATTGAGGACTGAAGATTGAATATTGATGATTGAAGATTGAGGATTGAGGATTGATGGTTGTGGATTGAGGACGAGGACTGAGGGTTGACTATTGCTGTTTGAGGTCTGAGGATTGAGGATAGAGGATTGAGAATTGAGGATTGGGGATTGAGGATTGAAGATTGAGGATTGGGTATTGAGGATTGAAGAATGAGGATTGAGGATTGAGGACTGAGGATTGAGGATTGAAGACTGAGTGTTGAGGGTTGAGTGATGAGAATTGATGTTTGTGGATAGAGATTTGAAGATTGCAGATTGAGTATTGAGTATTGAAAACTGTGAATTGATGATATTCTCTTGAGGATTGAAGATTGACAACTGATTGTTGAGGACTGAGGGCTGAAGGTTGAGGATTCAGGATTGAGGATTCAGGATTGTGGTTTGACGACCGAGGATTGAGGATTGAGGATAGAGGATTGAGGATTGAGGATTGAGGATTGAAGATTGACGATTGAGGATTGAGGATTGAGGATTGATGATTGAGGATCGATGATTGAGGATTGAAGATTGAGTATTGAGTATTGAAGATTGAGGATTGAGGATTGAGGATTGAGGTTTGAGGATTCAGGATTGAGGATTGAGGATTGAAGATTGAGTATTGAGGATTGAAGATTGAGGATAGAGGATTGAGGATTGAGGATTGAGGATTGAAGATTGAGTACTGAGGATTGAAGATTAAGATTGAGGGTTGAGGATTGAGGACTGAGGATTGAGGATTGAGGATTGAAGGTTCAGTATTGAGGATTGAAGATTGAGAATTGAGGATTGAGGGTTGAACATTGAGGACTGAGTGTTGAGGATTGAAGATTGAGGATCGCGTATTGAGGATAGAACGTTGAGAATTGAGGATTGAGTATTGAGGATTGAGGATTGAGGATTGAAGATTGAATATTGATGATTGAAGATTGAGGATCGAGGGTTGAGCGTTGTGGATTGAGGACGAGGACTGAGGGTTGAGAATTGATGTTTGAGGTCTGAGGATTGAGGAATGAGGATTGAGAATTGAGGGTTGAGGATTGAGGATTGGAGATTGAGGATTGGGTGTTGAGGATTGAGGATTGAGGATTGAGGATTGAGGATTGAAGATTGAGGATTGGGTATTGAGGATTGAAGAATGAGGATTGAGGATTGAGGATTGAGGATTGAGGATTGAGGATTGAAGACTGAGTATTGAGGATTGAAGATTGAGGATTGGGTATTGAGGATTGAAGAATGAGGATTGAGGATTGAGGATTGAGGATTGAGGATTGAAGATTGAGTATTGAGGATTGAAGATTGACGATTGAGGATTGAGGATTGAGTATTGAGGATTGAGGATCGATGATTGAGGATTGAAGATTGAATATTGATGATTGAATATTGAGGATCGAGGATTGAGTGTTGTGGATTCAGGACGAGGACTGAGGGTAGAGTATTGATGTTTGAGGTCTGAGGATTGAGGATTGAGGATTGAGAATTGAGGATTGAGGATTGAGGATTGAAGATTGAGGATTGGGTGTTGAGGATTGATGAATGAGGATTGAGGATTGAGGATTGAGGATTTAGGGTTGAAGGTTGAGGATTGCGTATTGAGGATAGAACATTGAGGATTGAGGATTGAGTATTGAGGATTGAGGATTGAGGATTGAAGATTGAATATTGATGTTTGAAGATTGAGGATCGAGGATTGAGCGTTGTGGATTGAGGACGAGGACTGAGGGTTGAGTATTGATGTTTGAGGTCTGAGGATTGAGGAATGAGGATTGAGAATTGAGGGTTGAGGATTGAGGATTGAAGATTGAGGATTGGGTATTGAGGATTGAAGAATGAGGATTGAGGATTGAGGATTGAGGATTGAGGATTGAGGATTGAGGATTGAGGGTTGAGGATTGCAGATTGAGGATTCGGTATTGAGGATTGAAGATTGAGGACTGAGGATTGAGGATTGAGGATTGACGATTGAGGATTGAGGATTGAGTATTGAGGATTGAGGATTGAAGGTTGAGGATTGCGTATTGAGGACAGAACATTGAGGATTGAGGATTGAGTATTGAGGATTGAGGATTGAGGATTGAAGATTGAATATTGATGTTTGAAGATTGAGGATCGAGGATTGAGCGTTGTGGATTGAGGACGAGGACTGAGGGTTGAGTATTGATGTTTGAGGTCTGAGGATTGAGGAATGAGTATTGAGAATTGAGGGTTGAGGATTGAGGATTGAAGATTGAGGATTGGGTGTTGAGGATTGAAGAATGAGGATTGAGGATTGAGGATTGAGGATTGAGGATTGAAGATTGAGTATTGAGGATCGAGGATTGAGGATTGAGGATTGAGATTTGAGGATTGAGGATTGAGGATTGAAGATTGAGGATTGGGTATTGAGGATTGAAGAATGAGGATTGAGGATTGAGGATTGAGGATTGAGGATTGAGGATTGAATACTGAGTATTGAGGATTGGAGGTTGAGGATTGAGGAGTGAGTATTGAAGATTGAGGATTCGGGACTGAGGATTGAAGATTGAGGATTGAGGATTGAGGATTGAGGATTGAGGATTGAGGATTGAGGATTGAGTATTGAAGATTGAGGATTCAGGATTGAAGATTGATGATTGAGGATTGAGGATTGAAGATTGAGGATTCGGTATTGAGGATTGAGGAATGAGGATTGAGGATTGAGGACTGAGGATTGAGGATTGCAGATTGAGTATTGAGGATTGAAGATTGAGGATTGAGGATTGAGGATTGAGGATTGAGGATTGAGTATTGCGGATAGAAGATTGAGGATTGGGTATTGCGGATTGAACATTGAGGATTGAGGGTTGAGGATTGAGGATTGAGGATTGAGGACTGAAGATTGAATATTGATGATTGAAGATTGAGGATTGAGGATTGAGGATTGAGGATTGAGAATTGAAGATTGAGGATTGAGTATTGGGGGTTGTGGATTGAGGACGAGGACTGACGGTTGAGTATTGAGTATTGAGGATTGAGGATTGAAGATTGAGTATTGAGGATTGAATATTGACGATTGAGGATTGAGGATTGAGGATTGAGTATTGAGTATTGAGGATTGAGGATTGAGGATTGAAGATTGACTATTGAGGATTGAAGATTGAATATTGGGTATTGAGGATTGAAGAATGAGGATTGAGGATTGAGGGTTGAGGATTGAGGATTGAGGATTGAAGACTGAGTATTGAAGATTGAGGATTGAGGATTGAGGATTGAGGTTTGAGGATTCAGGATTGAGGATTGAGGATTGAGGATTGAGGATTGAGGGTTGAGGATAGAAGATTGAGGATTGGGTATTGAGGATTGAAGAATGAGGATTGAGTATTGAGTATTGAGGATTGAGTATTGACGATTGAGTATTGAGGATTCAAGATTGACGATTGAGGATTGAGGATTGAGGGTTGAGGATTGAGGATTGAAGGTTGAGGATTCCGTACCGAGGATAGAACATTGAGGATTGAGGATTGAGTATTGAGGATTGAGGATTGAGGATTGAAGATTGAATATTGATGATTGAAGATTGAGGATCGAGGATTGAGCGTTGTGGATTGAGGATTGAGGATTGCGGATAGAGGATTGAGGATTGGGTATAGCGGATTGAACATTGAGGATTGAGGGTTGAGGATTGAGGATTGGGTATTGAGGATTGAAGAATGAGGATTGAGTATTGAGTATTGAGGATTGAGTATTGACGATTGAGTATTGAGGACTGAAGATTGACGATTGAGGACTGAGGATTGAGGATTGAGGATTGAGGATTGAGGATTGAGGATTGAAGATTGAGTATTGAGTACTGAAGATTGAGGATTGAGGAATGAGGATTGAGGATTGAGGATTGAAGATTGCGTACTGACGATTGAAGATTAAGATTGAGGATTGAGGATTAAGGATTGAGGATTGAGGATTGAGGATAGAGGATTGAAGATTGAGGATTGCGTATTGAGGATAGAACATTGAGGATTGAGGATTGAGTATTGAGGATTGAGGATTGAGGATTGAAGATTGAATATTGATGATTGAAGATTGAGGATCGAGGATTGAGTGTTGTGGATTGAGGACGAGGACTGAGGGTGGAGTATTGATGTTTAGGGTCTGAGGATTGAGGATTGAGGATTGAGAATTGAGGATTGATGATTGAGGATTGAAGATTGAGGATTGGGTGTTGAGGATTGACGAATGAGGATTGAGGATTGAGGATTGAGTATTGAGGATTGAAGATTGAGTATTGAGGATTGAAGATTGAGGATTGAGGATTGAGGATTGAGGATTGAGGGTTGAGGATTGCGGATAGAAGATTGAGGATTGGGTATTGCGGATTGAACATTGAGGATTGAGGGTTGAGGATTGAGGATTGAGGATTGAGGACTGAAGATTGAATATTGATGATTGAAGATTGAGGATTGAGGATTGATGGTTGTGGATTGAGGACGAGGACTGAGGGTTGACTATTGCTGTTTGTGGTCTGAGGATTGAGGATAGAGGATTGAGAATTGAGGATTGGGGATTGAGGATTGAAGATTGAGGATTGGGTATTGAGGATTGAAGAATGAGGATTGAGGATTGAGGACTGAGGATTGAGGATTGAAGACTGAGTGTTGAGGGTTGAGTGATGAGAATTGATGTTTGTGGATAGAGATTTGAAGATTGCAGATTGAGTATTGAGTATTGAAAACTGTGAATTGATGATATTCTCTTGAGGATTGAAGATTGACAACTGATTGTTGAGGACTGAGGGCTGAAGGTTGAGGATTCAGGATTGAGGATTCAGGATTGTGGTTTGACGACCGAGGATTGAGGATTGAGGATAGAGGATTGAGGATTGAGGATTGAGGATTGAAGATTGACGATTGAGGATTGAGGATTGAGGATTGATGATTGAGGATCGATGATTGAGGATTGAAGATTGAGTATTGAGTATTGAAGATTGAGGATTGAGGATTGAGGATTGAGGTTTGAGGATTCAGGATTGAGGATTGAGGATTGAAGATTGAGTATTGAGGATTGAAGATTGAGGATAGAGGATTGAGGATTGAGGATTGAGGATTGAAGATTGAGTACTGAGGATTGAAGATTAAGATTGAGGGTTGAGGATTGAGGACTGAGGATTGAGGATTGAGGATTGAAGGTTCAGTATTGAGGATTGAAGATTGAGAATTGAGGATTGAGGGTTGAACATTGAGGACTGAGTGTTGAGGATTGAAGATTGAGGATCGCGTATTGAGGTTAGAACGTTGAGAATTGAGGATTGAGTATTGAGGATTGAGGATTGAGGATTGAAGATTGAATATTGATGATTGAAGATTGAGGATCGAGGGTTGAGCGTTGTGGATTGAGGACGAGGACTGAGGGTTGAGAATTGATGTTTGAGGTCTGAGGATTGAGGAATGAGGATTGAGAATTGAGGGTTGAGGATTGAGGATTGGAGATTGAGGATTGGGTGTTGAGGATTGAGGATTGAGGATTGAGGATTGAGGATTGAAGATTGAGGATTGGGTATTGAGGATTGAAGAATGAGGATTGAGGATTGAGGATTGAGGATTGAGGATTGAGGATTGAAGACTGAGTATTGAGGACTGAAGATTGAGGATTGGGAATTGAGGATTGAAGAATGAGGATTGAGGATTGAGGATTGAGGATTGAGGATTGAAGATTGAGTATTGAGGATTGAAGATTGACGATTGAGGATTGAGGATTGAGTATTGAGGATTGAGGATCGATGATTGAGGATTGAAGATTGAATATTGATGATTGAATATTGAGGATCGAGGATTGAGTGTTGTGGATTCAGGACTAGGACTGAGGGTAGAGTATTGATGTTTGAGGTCTGAGGATTGAGGATTGAGGATTGAGAATTGAGGATTGAGGATTGAGGATTGAAGATTGAGGATTGGGTGTTGAGGATTGATGAATGAGGATTGAGGATTGAGGATTGAGGATTTAGGGTTGAAGGTTGAGGATTGCGTATTGAGGATAGAACATTGAGGATTGAGGATTGAGTATTGAGGATTGAGGATTGAGGATTGAAGATTGAATATTGATGTTTGAAGATTGAGGATCGAGGATTGAGCGTTGTGGATTGAGGACGAGGACTGAGGGTTGAGTATTGATGTTTGAGGTCTGAGGATTGAGGAATGAGGATTGAGAATTGAGGGTTGAGGATTGAGGATTGAAGATTGAGGATTGGGTATTGAGGATTGAAGAATGAGGATTGAGGATTGAGGATTGAGGATTGAGGATTGAGGATTGAGGGTTGAGGATTGCAGATTGAGGATTCGGTATTGAGGATTGAAGATTGAGGACTGAGGATTGAGGATTGAGGATTGACGATTGAGGATTGAGGATTGAGGATTGAGGATTGAGGATTGAAGGTTGAGGATTGCGTATTGAGGATAGAACATTGAGGATTGAGGATTGAGTATTGAGGATTGAGGATTGAGGATTGAAGATTGAATATTGATGTTTGAAGATTGAGGATCGAGGATTGAGCGTTGTGGATTGAGGACGAGGACTGAGGGTTGAGTATTGATGTTTGAGGTCTGATGATTGAGGAATGAGGATTGAGAATTGAGGGTTGAGGATTGAGGATTGAAGATTGAGGATTGGGTGTTGAGGATTGAAGAATGAGGATTGAGGATTGAGGATTGAGGATTGAGGATTGAAGATTGAGTATTGAGGATTGAGGATTGAGGATTGAGGATTGAGATTTGAGGATTGAGGATTGAGGATTGAAGATTGAGGATTGGGTATTGAGGATTGAAGAATGAGGATTGAGGATTGAGGATTGAGGATTGAGGATTGAGGATTGAATACTGAGTATTGAGGACTGGAGGTTGAGGATTGAGGAGTGAGTATTGAAGATTGAGGATTTGGGACTGAGGATTGAAGATTGAGGATTGAGGATTGAGGATTGAGGATTGAGGATTGAGGATTGAGGATTGAGTATTGAAGATTGAGGATTCAGGATTGAAGATTGATGATTGAGGATTGAGGATTGAAGATTGAGGATTCGGTATTGAGGATTGAGGAATGAGGATTGAGGATTGAGGACTGAGGATTGAGGATTGCAGATTGAGTATTGAGGATTGAAGATTGAGGATTGAGGATTGAGGATTGAGGATTGAGGATTGAGTATTGCGGATAGAAGATTGAGGATTGGGTATTGCGGATTGAACATTGAGGATTGAGGGTTGAGGATTGAGGATTGAGGATTGAGGACTGAAGATTGAATATTGATGATTGAAGATTGAGGATTGAGGATTGAGGATTGAGGATTGAGAATTGAAGATTGAGGATTGAGTATTGGGGGTTGTGGATTGAGGACGAGGACTGACGGTTGAGTATTGAGTATTGGGGATTGAGGATTGAAGATTGAGTATTGAGGATTGAATATTGACGATTGAGAATTGAGGATTGAGGATTGAGTATTGAGTATTGAGGATTGAGGATTGAGGATTGAAGATTGACTATTGAGGATTGAAGATTGAAGATTGGGTATTGAGGATTGAAGAATGAGGATTGAGGATTGAGGGTTGAGGATTGAGGATTGAGGATTGAAGACTGAGTATTGAGGAGTGAAGATTGAGGATTGGGTATTGAGGATTGAAGAGTGAGGATTGAGGATTGAGGATTGAGGATTGAGGATTGAAGATTGAGTATTGAGGATTGAAGATTGACGATTGAGGATTGAGGATTGAGGATTGAGGATTGAGGATTGAGGATTGAAGATTGAGTATTGAGGATTGAAGATTGAGGATAGAGGATTGAGGATTGAGGATTGAGGATTGAAGATTGAGTACTGTGGATTGAAGATTAAGATTGAGGATTGAGGATTGAGGACTGAGGATTGAGGATTGAGGATTGAAGGTTCAGTATTGAGGATAGAAGATTGAGAATTGAGGATTGAGGATTGAACATTGAGGACTGAGTGTTGAGGATTGAAGATTGAGGATTGCGTATTGAGGATAGACAATTGAGGATTGAGGATTGAGTATTGAGTATTGAGGATTGAGGATTGAGGATTGAGGATTGAGGATTGAAGATTGAATATTGATGTTTGAAGATTGAGGATCGAGGATTGAGCGTTGTGGATTGAGGACGAGGACTGAGGGTTGAGTATTGATGTTTGAGGTCTGAGGATTGAGGAATGAGGATTGAGAATTGAGGGTTGAGGATTGAGGATTGAAGATTGAGGATTGGGTGTTGAGGATTGAAGAATGAGGATTGAGGATTGAGGATTGAGGATTGAGGATTGAAGATTGAGTATTGAGGATTGAATGTTGAGGATTGAGGATTGAGGATTGAGGATTGAGGATTGAGAATTGAGGATTGCGGATAGAAGATTGAGTATTGGGTATTGCGGATTGAACATTGACGATTGAGGATTGAGGATTGAGGATTGAGGATTGAGGATTGAGGATTGAGAATTGTGGATTGAGGATTGAGGATTGAAGATTGAGGATTGGGTATTGAGGATTGAAGAATGAGGATTGAGTATTGAGGATTGAGGATTGAGGATTGAGGATTGAATACTGAGTATTGGGGATTGAAGATTGAGGATTGAGGAGTGAGTATTGAAGATTGAGGATTTGGGACTGAGGATTGAAGATTGAGGATTGAGGATTGAGGATTGAGGATTGAGGATTGAGGATTGAGGATTGAGTATTGAAGATTGAGTATTCAGGATTGAAGGTTGATGATTGAGGATTGAGGATTGAAGATTGAGGATTCGGTATTGAGGATTGAGGAATGAGGATTGAGGATTGCGGATAGAAGATTGAGGATTGGGTATTGCGGATTGAACATTGAGGATTGAGGGTTGAGGATTGAGGATTGAGGATTGAGGACTGAAGATTGAATATTGATGATTGAAGATTGAGGATTGAGGATTGATGGTTGTGGATTGAGGACGAGGACTGAGGGTTGACTGTTGCTGTTTGAGGTCTGAGGATTGAGGATAGAGGATTGAGAATTGAGGATTGAGGATTGAGGATTGAAGATTGAGGATTGGGTATTGAGGATTGAAGAGTGAGGATTGAGGATTGAGGACTGAGGATTGAGGATTGAAGACTGAGTGTTGAGGGTTGAGTGATGAGAATTGATGTTTGTGGATAGAGATTTGAAAATTGCAGATTGAGTATTGAGTATTGAAAACTGTGAATTGATGATATTCTCTTGAGGATTGAAGATTGACAACTGATTGTTGAGGACTGAGTGCTGAAGGTTGAGGATTCACGATTGAGGATTCAGGATTGTGGTTTGACGACCGAGGATTGAGGATTGAGGATAGAGGATTGAGGATTGAGGATTGAGGATTGAAGATTGACGATTGAGGATTGAGGATTGAGGATTGAGGATTGAGGATCGATGATTGAGGATTGAAGATTGAGTATTGAAGATTGAGGATTGAGGATTGAGGATTGAGGTTTGAGGATTCAGGATTGAGGATTGAGGATTGAGGATTGAGGATTGAGGGTTGAGGATAGAAGATTGAGGATTGGGTATTGAGGATTGAAGAATGAGGATTGAGTATTGAGTATTGAGGATTGAGTATTGACGATTGAGTATTGAGGATTCAAGATTGACGATTGAGGATTGAGGATTGAGGGTTGAGGATTGAGGATTGAAGGTTGAGGATTCCGTACCGAGGACAGAACATTGAGGATTGAGGATTGAGTATTGAGGATTGAGGATTGAGGATTGAAGATTGAATATTGATGATTGAAGATTGAGGATCGAGGATTGAGCGTTGTGGATTGAGGATTGAGGATTGCGGATAGAGGATTGAGGATTGGGTATAGCGGATTGAACATTGAGGATTGAGGGTTGAGGATTGAGGATTGGGTATTGAGGATTGAAGAATGAGGATTGAGTATTGAGTATTGAGGATTGAGTATTGACGATTGAGTATTGAGGACTGAAGATTGACGATTGAGGACTGAGGATTGAGGATTGAGGATTGAGGATTGAGGATTGAGGATTGAAGATTGAGTATTGAGTACTGAAGATTGAGGATTGAGGAATGAGGATTGAGGATTGAGGATTGAAGATTGCGTACTGACGATTGAAGATTAAGATTGAGGATTGAGGATTGAGGATTGAGGATTGAGGATTGAGGATAGAGGATTGAAGATTGAGGATTGCGTATTGAGGATAGAACATTGAGGATTGAGGATTGAGTATTGAGGATTGAGGATTGAGGATTGAAGATTGAATATTGATGATTGAAGATTGAGGATCGAGGATTGAGTGTTGTGGATTGAGGACGAGGACTGAGGGTGGAGTATTGATGTTTAGGGCCTGAGGATTGAGGATTGAGGATTGAGAATTGAGGATTGATGATTGAGGATTGAAGATTGAGGATTGGGTGTTGAGGATTGACGAATGAGGATTGAGGATTGAGGATTGAGTATTGAGGATTGAAGATTGAGTATTGAGGATTGAAGATTGAGGATTGAGGATTGAGGATTGAGGATTGAGGGTTGAGGATTGCGGATAGAAGATTGAGGATTGGGTATTGCGGATTGAACATTGAGGATTGAGGGTTGAGGATTGAGGATTGAGGATTGAGGACTGAAGATTGAATATTGATGATTGAAGATTGAGGATTGAGGATTGATGGTTGTGGATTGAGGACGAGGACTGAGGGTTGACTATTGCTGTTTGAGGTCTGAGGATTGAGGATAGAGGATTGAGAATTGAGGATTGGGGTTTGAGGATTGAAGATTGAGTATTGATTATTGAGGATTGAAGAATGAGGATTGAGGATTGAGGACTGAGGATTGAGGATTGAAGACTGAGTGTTGAGGGTTGAGTGATGAGAATTGATGTTTGTGGATAGAGATTTGAAGATTGCAGATTGAGTATTGAGTATTGAAAACTGTGAATTGATGATATTCTCTTGAGGATTGAAGATTGACAACTGATTGTTGAGGACTGAGGGCTGAAGGTTGAGGATTCAGGATTGAGGATTCAGGATTGTGGTTTGACGACCGAGGATTGAGGATTGAGGATAGAGGATTGAGGATTGAGGATTGAGGATTGAAGATTGACGATTGAGGATTGAGGATTGAGGATTGATGATTGAGGATCGATGATTGAGGATTGAAGATTGAGTATTGAGTATTGAAGATTGAGGATTGAGGATTGAGGATTGAGGTTTGAGGATTCAGGATTGAGGATTGAGGATTGAAGATTGAGTATTGAGGATTGAAGATTGAGGATAGAGGATTGAGGATTGAGGATTGAGGATTGAAGATTGAGTACTGAGGATTGAAGATTAAGATTGAGGGTTGAGGATTGAGGACTGAGGATTGAGGATTGAGGATTGAAGGTTCATTATTGAGGATTGAAGATTGAGAATTGAGGATTGAGGGTTGAACATTGAGGACTGAGTGTTGAGGATTGAAGATTGAGGATCGCGTATTGAGGATAGAACGTTGAGAATTGAGGATTGAGTATTGAGGATTGAGGATTGAGGATTGAAGATTGAATATTGATGATTGAAGATTGAGGATCGAGGGTTGAGCGTTGTGGATTGAGGACGAGGACTGAGGGTTGAGAATTGATGTTTGAGGTCTGAGGATTGAGGAATGAGGATTGAGAATTGAGGGTTGAGGATTGAGGATTGGAGATTGAGGATTGGGTGTTGAGGATTGAGGATTGAGGATTGAGGATTGAGGATTGAAGATTGAGGATTGGGTATTGAGGATTGAAGAATGAGGATTGAGGATTGAGGATTGAGGATTGAGGATTGAGGATTGAAGACTGAGTATTGAGGATTGAAGATTGAGGATTGGGTATTGAGGATTGAAGAATGAGGATTGAGGATTGAGGATTGAGGATTGAGGATTGAAGATTGAGTATTGAGGATTGAAGATTGACGATTGAGGATTGAGGATTGAGTATTGAGGATTGAGGATCGATGATTGAGGATTGAAGATTGAATATTGATGATAGAATATTGAGAATCGAGGATTGAGTGTTGTGGATTCAGGACGAGGACTGAGGGTAGAGTATTGATGTTTGAGGTCTGAGGATTGAGGATTGAGGATTGAGAATTGAGGATTGAGGATTGAGGATTGAAGATTGAGGATTGGGTGTTGAGGATTGATGAATGAGGATTGAGGATTGAGGATTGAGGATTTAGGGTTGAAGGTTGAGGATTGCGTATTGAGGATAGAACATTGAGGATTGAGGATTGAGTATTGAGGATTGAGGATTGAGGATTGAAGATTGAATATTGATGTTTGAAGATTGAGGATCGAGGATTGAGCGTTGTGGATTGAGGACGAGGACTGAGGGTTGAGTATTGATGTTTGAGGTCTGAGGATTGAGGAATGAGGATTGAGAATTGAGGGTTGAGGATTGAGGATTGAAGATTGAGGATTGGGTATTGAGGATTGAAGAATGAGGATTGAGGATTGAGGATTGAGGATTGAGGATTGAGGATTGAGGGTTGAGGATTGCAGATTGAGGATTCGGTATTGAGGATTGAAGATTGAGGACTGAGGATTGAGGATTGAGGATTGACGATTGAGGATTGAGGATTGAGGATTGAGGATTGAGGATTGAAGGTTGAGGATTGCGTATTGAGGATAGAACATTGAGGATTGCGGATTGAGTATTGTGGATTGAGGATTGAGGATTGAAGATTGAATATTGATGTTTGAAGATTGAGGATCGAGGATTGAGCGTTGTGGATTGAGGACGAGGAATGAGGGTTGAGTATTGATGTTTGAGGTCTGAGGATTGAGGAATGAGGATTGAGAATTGAGGGTTGAGGATTGAGGATTGAAGATTGAGGATTGGGTGTTGAGGATTGAAGAATGAGGATTGAGGATTGAGGATTGAGGATTGAGGATTGAAGATTGAGTATTGAGGATTGAGGATTGAGGATTGAGGATTGAGATTTGAGGATTGAGGATTGAGGATTGAAGATTGAGGATTGGGTATTGAGGATTGAAGAATGAGGATTGAGGATTGAGGATTGAGGATTGAGGATTGAGGATTGAATACTGAGTATTGAGGATTGGAGGTTGAGGATTGAGGAGTGAGTATTGAAGATTGAGGATTTGGGACTGAGGATTGAAGATTGAGGATTGAGGATTGAGGATTGAGGATTGAGGATTGAGGATTGAGGATTGAGTATTGAAGATTGAGGATTCAGGATTGAAGATTGATGATTGAGGATTGAGGATTGAAGATTGAGGATTCGGTATTGAGGATTGAGGAATGAGGATTGAGGATTGAGGACTGAGGATTGAGGATTGCAGATTGAGTATTGAGGATTGAAGATTGAGGATTGAGGATTGAGGATTGAGGATTGAGGATTGAGTATTGCGGATAGAAGATTGAGGATTGGGTATTGCGGATTGAACATTGAGGATTGAGGGTTGAGGATTGAGGATTGAGGATTGAGGACTGAAGATTGAATATTGATGATTGAAGATTGAGGATTGAGGATTGAGGATTGAGGATTGAGAATTGAAGATTGAGGATTGAGTATTGGGGGTTGTGGATTGAGGACGAGGACTGACGGTTGAGTATTGAGTATTGAGGATTGAGGATTGAAGATTGAGTATTGAGGATTGAATATTGACGATTGAGGATTGAGGATTGAGGATTGAGTATTGAGTATTGAGGATTGAGGATTGAGGATTGAAGATTGACTATTGAGGATTGAAGATTGAAGATTGGGTATTGAGGATTGAAGAATGAGGATTGAGGATTGAGGGTTGAGGATTGAGGATTGAGGATTGAAGACTGAGTATTGAGGAGTGAAGATTGAGGATTGGGTATTGAGGATTGAAGAGTGAGGATTGAGGATTGAGGATTGAGGATTGAGGATTGAAGATTGAGTATTGAGGATTGAAGATTGACGATTGAGGATTGAGGATTGAGGATTGAGGATTGAGGATTGAGGATTGAAGATTGAGTATTGAGGATTGAAGATTGAGGATAGAGGATTGAGGATTGCGGATTGAGGATTGAAGATTGAGTACTGTGGATTGAAGATTAAGATTGAGGATTGAGGATTGAGGACTGAGGATTGAGGATTGAGGATTGAAGGTTCAGTATTGAGGATAGAAGATTGAGAATTGAGGATTGAGGATTGAACATTGAGGACTGAGTGTTGAGGATTGAAGATTGAGGATTGCGTATTGAGGATAGACAATTGAGGATTGAGGATTGAGTATTGAGTATTGAGGATTGAGGATTGAGGATTGAGGATTGAGGATTGAAGATTGAATATTGATGTTTGAAGATTGAGGATCGAGGATTGAGCGTTGTGGATTGAGGACGAGGACTGAGGGTTGAGTATTGATGTTTGAGGTCTGAGGATTGAGGAATGAGGATTGAGAATTGAGGGTTGAGGATTGAGGATTGAAGATTGAGGATTGGGTGTTGAGGATTGAAGAATGAGGATTGAGGATTGAGGATTGAGGATTGAGGATTGAAGATTGAGTATTGAGGATTGAATGTTGAGGATTGAGGATTGAGGATTGAGGATTGAGGATTGAGGATTGAGGATTGCGGATAGAAGATTGAGTATTGGGTATTGCGGATTGAACATTGACGATTGAGGATTGAGGATTGAGGATTGAGGATTGAGGATTGAGGATTGAGAATTGAGGATTGAGGATTGAGGATTGAAGATTGAGGATTGGGTATTGAGGATTGAAGAATGAGGATTGAGTATTGAGGATTGAGGATTGAGGATTGAGGATTGAATACTGAGTATTGGGGATTGAAGATTGAGGATTGAGGAGTGAGTATTGAAGATTGAGGATTTGGGACTGAGGATTGAAGATTGAGGATTGAGGATTGAGGATTGAGGATTGAGGATTGAGGATTGAGGATTGAGTATTGAAGATTGAGTATTCAGGATTGAAGATTGATGATTGAGGATTGAGGATTGAAGATTGAGGATTCGGTATTGAGGATTGAGGAATGAGGATTGAGGAGTGAGGACTGAGGATTGAGGATTGCAGGTTGAGTATTGAGGATTGAAGATTGAGGACTGAGGATTGAGGATTGAGGATTGACGATTGAGGATTGAGGATTGAGGATTGAGGATTGAGGATTGAAGGTTGAGGATTCCGTATTGAGGATAGAACATTGAGGATTGAGGATTGAGTATTGAGGATTGAGGATTGAGGATTGAAGATTGAATATTGATGATTGAAGATTGAGGATCGAGGATTGAGCGTTGTGTATTGAGGACGAGGACTGAGGGTTGAGTATTGATGTTTGAGGTCTGAGGATTGAGGAATGAGGATTGAGAATTGAGGGTTGAGGATTGAGGATTGAAGATTGAGGATTGGGTGTTGAGGATTGAAGAATGAGGATTGAGGATTGAGGATTGAGGTTTGAGGATTGAAGATTGAGGATTGAGGATTGAGGATTGAGGATTGAGGATTGAGGATTGGGTATTGAGGATTGAAGAATGAGGATTGAGTATTGAGTATTGAGCATTGAGTACTGGCGATTGAGTATTGAGGACTGAGGATTGACGATTGAGGACTGAGGATTGAGGATTGAGGATTGAGGATTGAGGATTGAGGATTGAAGATTGAGTATTGAGTACTGAAGATTGAGGATTGATGAATGAGGATTGAGGATTGAGGATTGAAGATTGCGTACTGACGATTGAAGATTAAGATTGAGGATTGAGGATTGAGGATTGAGGATTGAGGATTGAGGATAGAGGATTGAAGATTGAGGATTGCGTATTGAGGATAGAACATTGAGGATTGAGGATTGAGTATTGAGGATAGAGGATTGAGGATTGAAGATCGAATATTGATGATTGAAGATTGAGGATCGAGGTTTGAGTGTTGTGGATTGAGGACGAGGACTGAGGGTAGAGTATTGATGTTTAAGGTCTGAGGATTGAGGATTGAGGATTGAGAATGAAGGATTGATGATTGAGGATTGAAGATTGAGGATTTGGTGTTGAGGATTGAAGAATGAGGATTGAGGATTGAGGATTGAGTATTGAGGATTGAAGATTGAGTATTGAGGATTGAAGATTGAGGATTGAGGATTGAGGATTGAGGATTGAGGATTGAGGATTGCGGATAGAAGATTGAGGATTGGGTATTGCCGATTGAACATTGAGGATTGAGGGTTGAGGATTGAGGATTGAGGATTGAGGACTGAAGATTGAATATTGATGATTGAAGATTGAGGATTGAGGATTGATGGTTGTGGATTGAGGACGAGGACTGAGGGTTGACTATTGCTGTTTGAGGTCTGAGGATTGAGGATAGAGGATTGAGAATTGAGGATTGAGGATTGAGGATTGAAGATTGAGGATTGGGTATTGAGGATTGAAGAGTGAGGATTGAGGATTGAGGACTGAGGATTGAGGATTGAAGACTGAGTGTTGAGGGTTGAGTGATGAGAATTGATGTTTGTGGATAGAGATTTGAAGATTGCAGATTGAGTATTGAGTATTGAAAACTGTGAATTGATGATATTCTCTTGAGGATTGAAGATTGACAACTGATTGTTGAGGACTGAGGGCTGAAGGTTGAGGATTCACGATTGAGGATTCAGGATTGTGGTTTGACTACCGAGGATTGAGGATTGAGGATAGAGGATTGAGGATTGAGGATTGAGGATTGAAGATTGACGATTGAGGATTGAGGATTGAGGATTGAGGATTGAGGATCGATGATTGAGGATTGAAGATTGAGTATTGAGTATTGAAGATTGAGGATTGAGGATTGAGGATTGAGGTTTGAGGATTCAGGATTGAGGATTGAGGATTGAGGATTGGGGATTGAGGATTGAGGATAGAAGATTGAGGATTGGGTATTGAGGATTGAAGAATGAGGATTGAGTATTGAGTATTGAGGATTGAGTATTGACGATTGAGTATTGAGGATTCAAGATTGACGATTGAGGATTGAGGATTGAGGGTTGAGGATTGAGGATTGAAGGTTGAGGATTCCGTACCGAGGATAGAACATTGAGGATTGAGGATTGAGTATTGAGGATTGAGGATTGAGGATTGAAGATTGAATATTGATGATTGAAGATTGAGGATCGAGGATTGAGCGTTGTGGATTGAGGATTGAGGATTGCGGATAGAGGATTGAGGATTGGGTATAGCGGATTGAACATTGAGGATTGAGGGTTGAGGATTGCGGATTGGGTATTGAGGATTGAAGAATGAGGATTGAGTATTGAGTATTGAGGATTGAGTATTGACGATTGAGTATTGAGGACTGAAGATTGACGATTGAGGACTGAGGATTGAGGATTGAGGATTGAGGATTGAGGATTGAAGATTGAGTATTGAGTACTGAAGATTGAGGATTGAGGAATGAGGATTGAGGATTGAGGATTGAAGATTGCGTACTGACGATTGAAGATTAAGATTGAGGATTGAGGATTGAGGATAGAACATTGAGGATTGAGGATTGAGTATTGAGGATTGAGGATTGTGGACTGAAGATTGAATATTGATGATTGAAGATTGAGGATCGAGGATTGAGTGTTGTGGATTGAGGACGAGGACTGAGGGTGGAGTATTGATGTTTAGGGTCTGAGGATTGAGGATTGAGGATTGAGAATTGAGGATTGATGATTGAGGATTGAAGATTGAGGATTGGGTGTTGAGGATTGAAGAATGAGGATTGAGGATTGAGGATTGAGTATTGAGGATTGAAGATTGAGTATTGAGGATTGAAGATTGAGGATTGAGGATTGAGGATTGAGGATTGAGGATTGAGGATTGCGGATAGAAGATTGAGGATTGGGTATTGCGGATTGAACATTGAGGATTGAGGGTTGAGGATTGAGGATTGAGGATTGAGGACTGAAGATTGAATATTGATGATTGAAGATTGAGGATTGAGGATTGATGGTTGTGGATTGAGGACGAGGACTGAGGGTTGACTATTGCTGTTTGAGGTCTGAGGATTGAGGATAGAGGATTGAGAATTGAGGATTGAGGATTGAGGATTGAAGATTGAGGATTGGGTATTGAGGATTGGAGAATGAGGATTGAGGATTGAGGACTGAGGATTGAGGATTGAAGACTGAGTTTTGAGGGTTGAGTGATGAGAATTGATGTTTGTGGATAGAGATTTGAAGATTGCAGATTGAGTATTGAGTATTGAAAACTGTGAATTGATGATATTCTCTTGAGGATTGAAGATTGACAACTGATTGTTGAGGACTGAGGGCTGAAGGTTGAGGATTCAGGATTGAGGATTCAGGATTGTGGTTTGACGACCGAGGATTGAGGATTGAGGATAGAGGATTGAGGATTGAGGATTGAGGATTGAAGATTGACGATTGAGGATTGCGGGTTGAGGATTGAGGATTGAGGATCGATGATTGAGGATTGAAGATTGAGTATTGAGTATTGAAGATTGAGGATTGAGGATTGAGGATTGAGGTTTGAGGATTCAGGATTGAGGATTGAGGATTGAAGATTGAGTATTGAGGATTGAAGATTGAGGATAGAGGATTGAGGATTGAGGATTGAGGATTGAAGATTGAGTACTGAGGATTGAAGATTAAGATTGAGGATTGAGGATTGAGGACTGAGGATTGAGGATTGAGGATTGAAGGTTCAGTATTGAGGATTGAAGATTGAGAATTGAGGATTGAGGGTTGAACATTGAGGACTGAGTGTTGAGGATTGAAGATTGAGGATCGCGTATTGAGGATAGAATGTTGAGGATTGAGGATTGAGTATTGAGGATTGAGGGTTGAGGATTGAAGATTGAATATTGATGATTGAAGATTGAGGATCGAGGGTTGAGCGTTGTGGATTGAGGACGAGGACTGAGGGTTGAGAATTGATGTTTGAGGTCTGAGGATTGAGGAATGAGGATTGAGAATTGAGGGTTGAGGATTGAGGATTGGAGATTGAGGATTGGGTGTTGAGGATTGAGGATTGAGGATTGAGGATTGAACATTGAGGATTGGGTATTGAGGATTGAAGAATGAGGATTGAATATTGAGGATTGAGGATTGAGGATTGAGGATTGAGGATTGAAGACTGAGTATTGAGGATTGAAGTTTGAGGATTGGGTATTGAGGATTGAAGAATGAGGATTGAGGATTGAGGATTGAGGATTGAGGATTGAAGATTGAGTATCGAGGATTGAAGATTGACGATTGAGGATTGAGGATTGAGTATTGAGGATTGAGGATCGATGATTGAGGATTGAAGATTGAGTATTGAGGATTGATGATTGAGGATTGAGGATTGAGGATTGAGGTTCGAGGATTGAAGATTGAGGATTGAGCATTGAGGATTGAGGATTGAGGATTGAGGATTGAAGATTGAGGATTGGGTATTGAGGATTGAAGAATGAGGATTGAGTATTGAGTATTGAGGATTGAGTATTGACGATTGAGTATTGAGGATTGAAGATTGACGATTGAGGATTCAGGATAGAGGATTGAGGATTGAGGATTGAGGACTGAGTATTGCGTATTGAGGATAGAACATTGAGGACTGAGGATTGAGTATTGAGGATTGAGGATTGAGGATTGAAGATTGAATATTGATGATTGAATATTGAGGATCGAGGATTGAGTGTTGTGGATTCAGGACGAGGACTGAGGGTAGAGTATTGATGTTTGAGGTCTGAGGATTGAGGATTGAGGATTGAGAATTGAGGATTGAGGATTGAGGATTGAAGATTGAGGATTGGGTGGTGAGGATTGATGAATGAGGATTGAGGATTGAGGATTGAGGATTTAGGATTGAAGGTTGAGGATTGCGTATTGAGGATAGAACATTGAGGATTGAGGATTGAGTATTGAGGATTGAGGATTGAGGATTGAAGATTGAATATTGATGTTTGAAGATTGAGGATCGAGGATTGAGCGTTGTGGATTGAGGATGAGGACTGAGGGTTGAGTATTGATGTTTGAGGTCTGAGGATTGAGGAATGAGGATTGAGAATTGAGGGTTGAGGATTGAGGATTGAAGATTGAGGATTGGGTATTGAGGATTGAAGAATGAGGATTGAGGATTGAGGATTGAGGATTGAGGATTGAGGATTGAGGGTTGAGGACTGCAGATTGAGGAATCGGTATTGAGGATTGAAGAGTGAGGATTGAGGAGTGAGGACTGAGGGTTGAGGATTGCAGATTGAGTATTGAGGATTGAAGATTGAGGACTGAGGATTGAGGATTGAGGATTGACGATTGAGGATTGAGGATTGAGGATTGAGGATTGAGGATTGAAGATTGAGGATTGGGTATTGAGGATTGAAGAATGAGGATTGAGGATTGAGGACTGAGGATTGAGGATTGAAGACTGAGTGTTGAGGGTTGAGTGATGAGAATTGATGTTTGTGGATAGAGATTTGAAGATTGCAGATTGAGTATTGAGTATTGAAAACTGTGAATTGATGATATTCTCTTGAGGATTGAAGATTGACAACTGATTGTTGAGGACTGAGGGCTGAAGGTTGAGGATTCAGGATTGAGGATTCAGGATTGTGGTTTGACGACCGAGGATTGAGGATTGAGGATAGAGGATTGAGGATTGAGGATTGAGGATTGAAGATTGACGATTGAGGATTGCGGATTGAGGATTGAGGATTGAGGATCGATGATTGAGGATTGAAGATTGAGTATTGAGTATTGAAGATTGAGGATTGAGGATTGAGGATTGAGGTTTGAGGATTCAGGATTGAGGATTGAGGATTGAAGATTGAGTAATGAGGATTGAAGATTGAGGATAGAGGATTGAGGATTGAGGATTGAGGATTGAAGATTGAGTACTGAGGATTGAAGATTAAGATTGAGGATTGAGGATTGAGGACTGAGGATTGAGGATTGAGGATTGAAGGTTCAGTATTGAGGATTGAAGATTGAGAATTGAGGATAGAGGGTTGAACATTGAGGACTGAGTGTTGAGGATTGAAGATTGAGGATCGCGTATTGAGGATAGAATGTTGAGGATTGAGGATTGAGTATTGAGGATTGAGGATTGAGGATTGAAGATTGAATATTGATGATTGAAGATTGAGGATCGAGGGTTGAGCGTTGTGGATTGAGGACGAGGACTGAGGGTTGAGAATTGATGTTTGAGGTCTGAGGAGTGAGGAATGAGGATTGAGAATTGAGGGTTGAGGATTGAGGATTGGAGATTGAGGATTGGGTGTTGAGAATTGAGGGTTGAGGATTGAGGATTGGAGATTGAGGATTGGGTGTTGAGGATTGAGGATTGAGGATTGAGGATTGAGGATTGAACATTGAGGATTGGGTATTGAGGATTGAAGAATGAGGATTGAATATTGAGGATTGAGGATTGAGGATTGAGGATTGAAGACTGAGTATTGAGGATTGAAGTTTGAGGATTGGGTATTGAGGATTGAAGAATGAGGATTGAGGATTGAGGATTGAGGATTGAGGATTGAAGATTGAGTATTGAGGATTGAAGATTGACGATTGAGGATTGAGGATTGAGTATTGAGGATTGAGGATCGATGATTGAGGATTGAAGATTGAGTATTGAGGATTGATGATTGAGGATTGAGGATTGAGGATTGAGGTTCGAGGATTGAAGATTGAGGATTGAGGATTGAGGATTGAGGATTGAGGATTGAGGATTGAAGATTGAGGATTGGGTATTGAGGATTGAAGAATGAGGATTGAGTATTGAGTATTGAGGATTGAGTATTGACGATTGAGTATTGAGGATTGAAGATTGACGATTGAGGATTCAGGATAGAGGATTGAGGATTGAGGATTGAGGACTGAGGATTGCGTATTGAGGATAGAACATTGAGGACTGAGGATTGAGTATTGAGGATTGAGGATTGAGGATTGAAGATTGAATATTGATGATTGAATATTGAGGATCGAGGATTGAGTGTTGTGGATTCAGGACGAGGACTGAGGGTAGAGTATTGATGTTTGAGGTCTGAGCATTGAGGATTGAGGATTGAGAATTGAGGATTGAGGATTGAGGATTGAAGATTGAGGATTGGGTGTTGAGGATTGATGAATGAGGATTGAGGATTGAGGATTGAGGATTTAGGATTGAAGGTTGAGGATTGCGTATTGAGGATAGAACATTGAGGATTGAGGATTGAGTATTGAGGATTGAGGATTGAGGATTGAAGATTGAATATTGATGTTTGAAGATTGAGGATCGAGGATTGAGCGTTGTGGATTGAGGACGAGGACTGAGGGTTGAGTATTGATGTTTGAGGTCTGAGGATTGAGTAATGAGGATTGAGAATTGAGGGTTGAGGATTGAGGATTGAAGATTGAGGATTGGGTATTGAGGATTGAAGAATGAGGATTGAGGATTGAGGATTGAGGATTGAGGATTGAGGATTGAGGGTTGAGGATTGCAGATTGAGGATTCGGTATTGAGGATTGAAGAGTGAGGATTGAGGAGTGAGGACTGAGGGTTGAGGATTGCAGATTGAGTATTGAGGATTGAAGATTGAGGACTGAGGATTGAGGATTGAGGATTGACGATTGAGGATTGAGGATTGAGGATTGAGGATTGAGGATTGAAGGTTGAGGATTGCGTATTGAGGATAGAACATTGAGGATTGAGGATTGAGTATTGAGGATTGAGAATTGAGGATTGAAGATTGAATATTGATGTTTGAAGATTGAGGATCGAGGATTGAGCGTTGTGGATTGAGGACGAGGACTGAGGGTTGAGTATTGATGTTTGAGGTCTGAGGATTGAGGAATGAGGATTGAGAATTGAGGGTTGAGGATTGAGGATTGAAGATTGAGGATTGGGTGTTGAGGATTGAAGAATGAGGATTGAGGATTGAGGATTGAGGATTGAGGATTGAAGATTGAGTATTGAGGATTGAAGGTTGAGGATTGAGGATTGAGGATTGAGTATTGAGGATTGAGGATTGAGGATTGCGGATAGAAGATTGAGGATTGGGTATTGCGGATTGAACATTGA
Source organism: Calliopsis andreniformis (assembly GCF_051401765.1). NCBI lineage: Eukaryota > Metazoa > Arthropoda > Insecta > Hymenoptera > Andrenidae > Calliopsis > Calliopsis andreniformis. The sequence continues at coordinate 2,638,697 of NW_027480444.1, read as the reverse complement.
GGATTGAGGATTGAGGATTGAGGATTGAGGATTGAGGATTGAGGATTGAGATTTGAGGATTGAGGATTGAGGATTGAAGATTGAGGATTGGGTATTGAGGATTGAAGAATGAGGATTGAGGATTGAGGATTGAGGATTGAGGATTGAGGATTGAATACAGAGTATTGAGGATTGAAGGTTGAGGATTGAGGAGTGAGTATTGAAGATTGAGGATTTGGGACTGAGGATTGAAGATTGAGGATTGAGGATTGAGGATTGAGGATTGAGGATTGAGGATTGAGGATTGAGGATTGAGTATTGAAGATTGAGTATTCAGGATTGAAGATTGATGATTGAGGATTGAGGATTGAAGATTGAGGATTCGGTATTGAGGATTGAGGAATGAGGATTGAGGATTGAGGGTTGAGGACTGCAGATTGAGGATTCGGTATTGAGGATTGAAGAGTGAGGATTGAGGAGTGAGGACTGAGGGTTGAGGATTGCAGATTGAGTATTGAGGATTGAAGATTGAGGACTGAGGATTGAGGATTGAGGATTGACGATTGAGGATTGAGGATTGAGGATTGAGGATTGAGGATTGAAGATTGAGGATTGGGTATTGAGGATTGAAGAATGAGGATTGAGGATTGAGGACTGAGGATTGAGGATTGAAGACTGAGTGTTGAGGGTTGAGTGATGAGAATTGATGTTTGTGGATAGAGATTTGAAGATTGCAGATTGAGTATTGAGTATTGAAAACTGTGAATTGATGATATTCTCTTGAGGATTGAAGATTGACAACTGATTGTTGAGGACTGAGGGCTGAAGGTTGAGGATTCAGGATTGAGGATTCAGGATTGTGGTTTGACGACCGAGGATTGAGGATTGAGGATAGAGGATTGAGGATTGAGGATTGAGGATTGAAGATTGACGATTGAGGATTGCGGATTGAGGATTGAGGATTGAGGATCGATGATTGAGGATTGAAGATTGAGTATTGAGTATTGAAGATTGAGGATTGAGGATTGAGGATTGAGGTTTGAGGATTCAGGATTGAGGATTGAGGATTGAAGATTGAGTAATGAGGATTGAAGATTGAGGATAGAGGATTGAGGATTGAGGATTGAGGATTGAAGAGTGAGTACTGAGGATTGAAGATTAAGATTGAGGATTGAGGATTGAGGACTGAGGATTGAGGATTGAGGATTGAAGGTTCAGTATTGAGGATTGAAGATTGAGAATTGAGGATTGAGGGTTGAACATTGAGGACTGAGTGTTGAGGATTGAAGATTGAGGATCGCGTATTGAGGATAGAATGTTGAGGATTGAGGATTGAGTATTGAGGATTGAGGATTGAGGATTGAAGATTGAATATTGATGATTGAAGATTGAGGATCGAGGGTTGAGCGTTGTGGATTGAGGACGAGGACTGAGGGTTGAGAATTGATGTTTGAGGTCTGAGGATTGAGGAATGAGGATTGAGAATTGAGGGTTGAGGATTGAGGATTGGAGATTGAGGATTGGGTGTTGAGAATTGAGGGTTGAGGATTGAGGATTGGAGATTGAGGATTGGGTGTTGAGGATTGAGGATTGAGGATTGAGGATTGAGGATTGAACATTGAGGATTGGGTATTGAGGATTGAAGAATGAGGATTGAATATTGAGGATTGAGGATTGAGGATTGAGGATTGAAGACTGAGTATTGAGGATTGAAGTTTGAGGATTGGGTATTGAGGATTGAAGAATGAGGATTGAGGATTGAGGATTGAGGATTGAGGATTGAAGATTGAGTATTGAGGATTGAAGATTGACGATTGAGGATTGAGGATTGAGTATTGAGGATTGAGGATCGATGATTGAGGATTGAAGATTGAGTATTGAGGATTGATGATTGAGGATTGAGGATTGAGGATTGAGGTTCGAGGATTGAAGATTGAGGATTGAGGATTGAGGATTGAGGATTGAGGATTGAGGATTGAAGATTGAGGATTGGGTATTGAGGATTGAAGAATGAGGATTGAGTATTGAGTATTGAGGATTGAGTATTGACGATTGAGTATTGAGGATTGAAGATTGACGATTGAGGATTCAGGATAGAGGATTGAGGATTGAGGATTGAGGACTGAGGATTGCGTATTGAGGATAGAACATTGAGGACTGAGGATTGAGTATTGAGGATTGAGGATTGAGGATTGAAGATTGAATATTGATGATTGAATATTGAGGATCGAGGATTGAGTGTTGTGGATTCAGGACGAGGACTGAGGGTAGAGTATTGATGTTTGAGGTCTGAGCATTGAGGATTGAGGATTGAGAATTGAGGATTGAGGATTGAGGATTGAAGATTGAGGATTGGGTGTTGAGGATTGATGAATGAGGATTGAGGATTGAGGATTGAGGATTTAGGATTGAAGGTTGAGGATTGCGTATTGAGGATAGAACATTGAGGATTGAGGATTGAGTATTGAGGATTGAGGATTGAGGATTGAAGATTGAATATTGATGTTTGAAGATTGAGGATCGAGGATTGAGCGTTGTGGATTGAGGACGAGGACTGAGGGTTGAGTATTGATGTTTGAGGTCTGAGGATTGAGTAATGAGGATTGAGAATTGAGGGTTGAAGATTGAGGATTGAAGATTGAGGATTGGGTATTGAGGATTGAAGAATGAGGATTGAGGATTGAGGATTGAGGATTGAGGATTGAGGATTGAGGGTTGAGGATTGCAGATTGAGGATTCGGTATTGAGGGTTGAAGAGTGAGGATTGAGGAGTGAGGACTGAGGGTTGAGGATTGCAGATTGAGTATTGAGGATTGAAGATTGAGGACTGAGGATTGAGGATTGAGGATTGACGATTGAGGATTGAGGATTGAGGATTGAGGATTGAGGATTGAAGGTTGAGGATTGCGTATTGAGGATAGAACATTGAGGATTGAGGATTGAGTATTGAGGATTGAGAATTGAGGATTGAAGGTTGAATATTGATGTTTGAAGATTGAGGATCGAGGATTGAGCGTTGTGGATTGAGGACGAGGACTGAGGGTTGAGTATTGATGTTTGAGGTCTGAGGATTGAGGAATGAGGATTGAGAATTGAGGGTTGAGGATTGAGGATTGAAGATTGAGGATTGGGTGTTGAGGATTGAAGAATGAGGATTGAGGATTGAGGATTGAGGATTGAGGATTGAAGATTGAGTATTGAGGATTGAAGGTTGAGGATTGAGGATTGAGGATTGAGGATTGAGGATTGAGGATTGAGGATTGCGGATAGAAGATTGAGGATTGGGTATTGCGGATTGAACATTGAGGATTGAGGATTGAGGATTGAGGATTGAGGATTGAGGATTGAGGATTGAGATTTGAGGATTGAGGATTGAGGATTGAAGATTGAGGATTGGGTATTGAGGATTGAAGAATGAGGATTGAGGATTGAGGATTGAGGATTGAGGATTGAGGATTGAATACAGAGTATTGAGGATTGAAGGTTGAGGATTGAGGAGTGAGTATTGAAGATTGAGGATTTGGGACTGAGGATTGAAGATTGAGGATTGAGGATTGAGGATTGAGGATTGAGGATTGAGGATTGAGGATTGAGTATTGAAGATTGAGTATTCAGGATTGAAGATTGATGATTGAGGATTGAGGATTGAAGATTGAGGATTCGGTATTGAGGATTGAGGAATGAGGATTGAGGATTGAGGACTGATGATTGAGGATTGCAGATTGAGTATTGAGGATTGAAGATTGAGGATTGAGGATTGAGGATTGAGGATTGAGGATTGAGTATTGCGGATAGAAGATTGAGGATTGGGTATTGCGGATTGAACATTGAGGATTGAGGGTTGAGGATTGAGGATTGAGGATTGAGGACTGAAGATTGAATATTGATGATTGAAGATTGAGGATTGAGGATTGATGGTTTTGGATTGAGGACGAGGACTGAGGGTTGACTATTGCTGTTTGAGGTCTGAGGATTGAGGATAGAGGATTGAGAATTGAGGATTGAGGATTGAGGATTGAAGATTGAATATTGATGATTGAAGATTGAGGATCGATGGTTGAGCGTTGTGGATTGAGGACGAGGACTGAGGGTTGAGAATTGATGTTTGAGGTCTGAGGATTGAGGAATGAGGATTGAGAATTGAGGGTTGAGGATTGAGGATTGGAGATTGAGGATTGGGTGTTGAGGATTGAGGATTGAGGATTGAGGATTGAGGATTGAACATTGAGGATTGGGTATTGAGGATTGAAGAATGAGGATTGAATATTGAGGATTGAGGATTGAGGATTGAGGATTGAAGACTGAGTATTGAGGATTGAAGTTTGAGGATTGGGTATTGAGGATTGAAGAATGAGGATTGAGGATTGAGGATTGAGGATTGAGGATTGAAGATTGAGTATTGAGGATTGAAGATTGACGATTGAGGATTGAGGATTGAGTATTGAGGATTGAGGATCGATGATTGAGGATTGAAGATTGAGTATTGAGGATTGATGATTGAGGATTGAGGATTGAGGATTGAGGTTCGAGGATTGAAGATTGAGGATTGAGGATTGAGGATTGAGGATTGAGGATTGAGGATTGAAGATTGAGGATTGGGTATTGAGGATTGAAGAATGAGGATTGAGTATTGAGTATTGAGGATTGAGTATTGACGATTGAGTATTGAGGATTGAAGATTGACGATTGAGGATTCAGGATAGAGGATTGAGGATTGAGGATTGAGGACTGAGGATTGCGTATTGAGGATAGAACATTGAGGACTGAGGATTGAGTATTGAGGATTGAGGATTGAGGATTGAAGATTGAATATTGATGATTGAATATTGAGGATCGAGGATTGAGTGTTGTGGATTCAGGACGAGGACTGAGGGTAGAGTATTGATGTTTGAGGTCTGAGGATTGAGGATTGAGGATTGAGAATTGAGGATTGAGGATTGAGGATTGAAGATTGAGGATTGGGTGTTGAGGATTGATGAATGAGGATTGAGGATTGAGGATTGAGGATTTAGGATTGAAGGTTGAGGATTGCGTATTGAGGATAGAACATTGAGGATTGAGGATTGAGTATTGAGGATTGAGGATTGAGGATTGAAGATTGAATATTGATGTTTGAAGATTGAGGATCGAGGATTGAGCGTTGTGGATTGAGGACGAGGACTGAGGGTTGAGTATTGATGTTTGAGGTCTGAGGATTGAGGAATGAGGATTGAGAATTGAGGGTTGAGGATTGAGGATTGAAGATTGAGGATTGGGTATTGAGGATTGAAGAATGAGGATTGAGGATTGAGGATTGAGAATTGAGGATTGAGGATTGAGGGTTGAGGATTGCAGATTGAGGATTCGGTATTGAGGATTGAAGAGTGAGGATTGAGGAGTGAGGACTGAGGGTTGAGGATTGCAGATTGAGTATTGAGGATTGAAGATTGAGGACTGAGGATTGAGGATTGAGGATTGACGATTGAGGATTGAGGATTGAGGATTGAGGATTGAGGATTGAAGGTTGAGGATTGCGTATTGAGGATAGAACATTGAGGATTGAGGATTGAGTATTGAGGATTGAGGATTGAGGATTGAAGATTGAATATTGATGTTTGAAGATTGAGGATCGAGGATTGAGCGTTGTGGATTGAGGACGAGGACTGAGGTTTGAGTATTGATGTTTGAGGTCTGAGGATTGAGGAATGAGGATTGAGAATTGAGGGTTGAGGATTGAGGATTGAAGATTGAGGATTGGGTGTTGAGGATTGAAGAATGAGGATTGAGGATTGAGGATTGAGGATTGAGGATTGAAGATTGAGTATTGAGGATTGAAGGTTGAGGATTGAGGATTGAGGATTGAGGATTGAGGATTGAGGATTGCGGATAGAAGATTGAGGATTGGGTATTGCGGATTGAACATTGAGGATTGAGGATTGAGGATTGAGGATTGAGGATTGAGGATTGAGGATTGAGATTTGAGGATTGAGGATTGAGGATTGAAGATTGAGGATTGGGTATTGAGGATTGAAGAATGAGGATTGAGGATTGAGGATTGAGGATTGAGGATTGAGGATTGAATACTGAGTATTGAGGATTGAAGGTTGAGGATTGAGGAGTGAGTATTGAAGATTGAGTATTTGGGACTGAGGATTGAAGATTGAGGATTGAGGATTGAGGATTGAGGATTGAGGATTGAGGATTGAGGATTGAGTATTGAAGATTGAGTATTCAGGATTGAAGATTGATGATTGAGGATTGAGGATTGAAGATTGAGGATTCGGTATTGAGGATTGAGGAATGAGGATTGAGGATTGAGGACTGATGATTGAGGATTGCAGATTGAGTATTGAGGATTGAAGATTGAGGATTGAGGATTGAGGATTGAGGATTGAGGATTGAGTATTGCGGATAGAAGATTGAGGATTGGGTATTGCGGATTGAACATTGAGGATTGAGGGTTGAGGATTGAGGATTGAGGATTGAGGACTGAAGATTGAATATTGATGATTGAAGATTGAGGATTGAGGATTGATGGTTTTGGATTGAGGACGAGGACTGAGGGTTGACTATTGCTGTTTGAGGTCTGAGGATTGAGGATAGAGGATTGAGAATTGAGGATTGAGGATTGAGGATTGAAGATTGAATATTGATGATTGAAGATTGAGGATCGATGGTTGAGCGTTGTGGATTGAGGACGAGGACTGAGGGTTGAGAATTGATGTTTGAGGTCTGAGGATTGAGGAATGAGGATTGAGAATTGAGGGTTGAGGATTGAGGATTGGAGATTGAGGATTGGGTGTTGAGGATTGAGGATTGAGGATTGAGGATTGAGGATTGAACATTGAGGATTGGGTATTGAGGATTGAAGAATGAGGATTGAATATTGAGGATTGAGGATTGAGGATTGAGGATTGAAGACTGAGTATTGAGGATTGAAGTTTGAGGATTGGGTATTGAGGATTGAAGAATGAGGATTGAGGATTGAGGATTGAGGATTGAGGATTGAAGATTGAGTATTGAGGATTGAAGATTGACGATTGAGGATTGAGGATTGAGTATTGAGGATTGAGGATCGATGATTGAGGATTGAAGATTGAGTATTGAGGATTGATGATTGAGGATTGAGGATTGAGGATTGAGGTTCGAGGATTGAAGATTGAGGATTGAGGATTGAGGATTGAGGATTGAGGATTGAGGATTGAAGATTGAGGATTGGGTATTGAGGATTGAAGAATGAGGATTGAGTATTGAGTATTGAGGATTGAGTATTGACGATTGAGTATTGAGGATTGAAGATTGACGATTGAGGATTCAGGATAGAGGATTGAGGATTGAGGATTGAGGACTGAGGATTGCGTATTGAGGATAGAACATTGAGGACTGAGGATTGAGTATTGAGGATTGAGGATTGAGGATTGAAGATTGAATATTGATGATTGAATATTGAGGATCGAGGATTGAGTGTTGTGGATTCAGGACGAGGACTGAGGGTAGAGTATTGATGTTTGAGGTCTGAGGATTGAGGATTGAGGATTGAGAATTGAGGATTGAGGATTGAGGATTGAAGATTGAGGATTGGGTGTTGAGGATTGATGAATGAGGATTGAGGATTGAGGATTGAGGATTTAGGATTGAAGGTTGAGGATTGCGTATTGAGGATAGAACATTGAGGATTGAGGATTGAGTATTGAGGATTGAGGATTGAGGATTGAAGATTGAATATTGATGTTTGAAGATTGAGGATCGAGGATTGAGCGTTGTGGATTGAGGACGAGGACTGAGGGTTGAGTATTGATGTTTGAGGTCTGAGGATTGAGGAATGAGGATTGAGAATTGAGGGTTGAGGATTGAGGATTGAAGATTGAGGATTGGGTATTGAGGATTGAAGAATGAGGATTGAGGATTGAGGATTGAGAATTGAGGATTGAGGATTGAGGGTTGAGGATTGCAGATTGAGGATTCGGTATTGAGGATTGAAGAGTGAGGATTGAGGAGTGAGGACTGAGGGTTGAGGATTGCAGATTGAGTATTGAGGATTGAAGATTGAGGACTGAGGATTGAGGATTGAGGATTGACGATTGAGGATTGAGGATTGAGGATTGAGGATTGAGGATTGAAGGTTGAGGATTGCGTATTGAGGATAGAACATTGAGGATTGAGGATTGAGTATTGAGGATTGAGGATTGAGGATTGAAGATTGAATATTGATGTTTGAAGATTGAGGATCGAGGATTGAGCGTTGTGGATTGAGGACGAGGACTGAGGTTTGAGTATTGATGTTTGAGGTCTGAGGATTGAGGAATGAGGATTGAGAATTGAGGGTTGAGGATTGAGGATTGAAGATTGAGGATTGGGTGTTGAGGATTGAAGAATGAGGATTGAGGATTGAGGATTGAGGATTGAGGATTGAAGATTGAGTATTGAGGATTGAAGGTTGAGGATTGAGGATTGAGGATTGAGGATTGAGGATTGAGGATTGCGGATAGAAGATTGAGGATTGGGTATTGCGGATTGAACATTGAGGATTGAGGATTGAGGATTGAGGATTGAGGATTGAGGATTGAGGATTGAGATTTGAGGATTGAGGATTGAGGATTGAAGATTGAGGATTGGGTATTGAGGATTGAAGAATGAGGATTGAGGATTGAGGATTGAGGATTGAGGATTGAGGATTGAATACTGAGTATTGAGGATTGAAGGTTGAGGATTGAGGAGTGAGTATTGAAGATTGAGTATTTGGGACTGAGGATTGAAGATTGAGGATTGAGGATTGAGGATTGAGGATTGAGGATTGAGGATTGAGGATTGAGTATTGAAGATTGAGTATTCAGGATTGAAGATTGATGATTGAGGATTGAGGATTGAAGATTGAGGATTCGGTATTGAGGATTGAGGAATGAGGATTGAGGATTGAGGAGTGATGATTGAGGATTGCAGATTGTGTATTGAGGATTGAAGATTGAGGATTGGGGATTGAGGATTGAGGATTGAGGATTGAGTATTGCGGATAGAAGATTGAGGATTGGGTATTGCGGATTGAACATTGAGGATTGAGGGTTGAGGATTGAGGATTGAGGATTGAGGACTGAAGATTGAATATTGATGATTGAAGATTGAGGATTGAGGATTGATGGTTTTGGATTGAGGACGAGGACTGAGGGTTGACTATTGCTGTTTGAGGTCTGAGGATTGAGGATAGAGGATTGAGAATTGAGGATTGAGGATTGAGGATTGAAGATTGAGGATTGGGTATTGAGGATTGAAGAATGAGGGTTGAGGATTGAGGACTGAGGATTCAGGATTGAATACTGAGTGTTTAGGGTTGAGTGATGAGAATTGATGTTTGTGGATAGAGATTTGAAGATTGCAGATTGAGTATTGAGTATTGAAAACTGTGAATTGATGATATTCTCTTGAGGATTGAGGATTGACAACTGATTGTTGAGGACTGAGGGCTGAAGGTTGAGGATTCAGGATTGAGGATTCAGGATTGTGGTTTTGACGACCGAGGATTGAGGATTGAGGATTGAGGATTGAGGATTGAGAATTGAAGATTCAGGATTGAGTATTGGGGGTTGTGGATTGAGGACGAGGACTGACGGTTGAGTATTGAGTATTGAGGATTGAGGATTGAAGATTGAGTATTGAGGATTGAATATTGACGATTGAGGATTGAGGATTGAGGATTGAGTATTGAGTATTGAGGGTTGAGGATTGAGGATTGAAGATTGACTATTGAGGATTGAAGATTGAGGATTGGGTATTGAGGATTGAAGAATGAGGATTGAGGATTGAGGGTTGAGGATTGAGGATTGAGGATTGAAGACTGAGTATTGAGGAGTGAAGATTGAGGATTGGGTATTGAGGATTGAAGAATGAGGATTGAGGATTGAGGATTGAGGATTGAGGATTGAAGATTGAGTATTGAGGATTGAAGATTGACGATTGAGGATTGATGATTGAGGATTGAGGATTGAGGATCGATGATTGAGGATTGAAGATTGAGTATTGAGGATTGATGATTGAGGATTGAGGATTGAGGATTGAGGTTTGAGGATTGAAGATTGAGGATTGAGTATTGAGGATTGAGGATTGAGGATTGAGGATTGAAGATTGAGGATTGGGTATTGAGGATTGGAGAATGAGGATTGAGTATTGAGTATTGAGGATTGAGTATTGACGATTGAGTATTGAGGATTGAAGATTGACGATTGAGGATTCAGGATTGAGGATTGAGGATTGAGGATTGAGGACTGAGGATTGCGTATTGAGGATAGAACATTGAGGATTGCGGATTGAGTATTGAGGATTGAGAATTGAGGATTGAAGATTGAATATTGAGGATCGCGGATTGAGTGTTGTGGATTGAGGACGAGGACTGAGGGTAGAGTATTGATGTTTGAGGTCTGAGGATTGAGGATTGAGGATTGAGAATTGAGGATTGAGGATTGAGGATTGAAGATTGAGGATTGGGTGTTGAGGATTGATGAATGAGGATTGAGGATTGAGGATTGAGGATTTAGGATTGAAGGTTGAGGATTGCGTATTGAGGATAGAACATTGAGGATTGAGGATTGAGTATTGAGGATTGAGGATTGAGGATTGAAGATTGAATATTGATGATTGAAGGTTGAGGATCGAGGATTGAGTGTTGTGGATTGAGGACGAGGACTGAGGGTAGAGTATTGATGTTTGAGGTCTGAGGATTGAGGATTGAGGATTGAGAATTGAGGATTGATGATTGAGGATTGAAGATTGAGGATTGGGTGTTGAGGATTGAAGAATGAGGATTGAGGATTAAGGATTGAGGATTGAGGATTGAGGATTGAGGGTTGAGGATTGCAGATTGAGGATTCGGTGTTGAGGATTGAAGAATGAGGATTGAGGAGTGAGGACTGAGGGTTGAGGATTGCAGATTGAGTATTGAGGGTTGAAGATTGAGGACTGAGGATTGAGGATTGAGGATTGACGATTGAGGATTGAGGATTGAGGATTGAGGATTGAGGATTGAAGGTTGAGGATTGCGTATTGAGGATAGAACATTGAGGATTGAGGATTGAGTATTGAGGATTGAGGATTGAGGATTGAAGATTGAATATTGATGTTTGAAGATTGAGGATCGAGGATTGAGCGTTGTGGATTGAGGACGAGGACTGAGGGTTGAGTATTGATGTTTGATGTCTGAGGATTGAGGAATGAGGATTGAGAATTGAGGGTTGAGGCTTGAGGATTGAAGATTGAGGATTGGGTGTTGAGGATTGAAGAATGAGCATTGAGGATTGAGGATTGAGGATTGAGAATTGAAGATTGAGTATTGAGGATTGAAGGTTGAGGATTGAGGATTGAGGATTGAGGATTGAGGATTGAGGATTGAGGATTGCGGATAGAAGATTGAGGATTGGGTATTGCGGATTGAACATTGAGGATTGAGGATTGAGGATTGAGGATTGAGGATTGAGGATTGAGGATTGAGGATTGAAGAATGAGGATTGAGGATTGAGGATTGAGGATTGAGAATTGAAGATTGAGTATTGAGGATTGAAGGTTGAGGATTGAGGATTGAGGATTGAGGATTGAGGATTGAGGATTGAGGATTGCGGATAGAAGATTGAGGATTGGGTATTGAGGATTGAAGAATGAGGATTGAGGATTGAGGATTGAGGATTGAGGATTGAAGATTGAGTATTGAGGATTGAAGATTGACGATTGAGGATTGAGGATTGAGTATTGAGGATTGAGGATCGATGATTGAGGATTGAAGATTGAGTATTGAGGATTGATGATTGAGGATTGAGGATTGAGGATTGAGGTTCGAGGATTGAAGATTGAGGATTGAGGATTGAGGATTGAGGATTGAGGATTGAGGATTGAAGATTGAGGATTGGGTATTGAGGATTGAAGAATGAGGATTGAGTATTGAGTATTGAGGATTGAGTATTGACGATTGAGTATTGAGGATTGAAGATTGACGATTGAGGATTCAGGATAGAGGATTGAGGATTGAGGATTGAGGACTGAGGATTGCGTATTGAGGATAGAACATTGAGGACTGAGGATTGAGTATTGAGGATTGAGGATTGAGGATTGAAGATTGAATATTGATGATTGAATATTGAGGATCGAGGATTGAGTGTTGTGGATTCAGGACGAGGACTGAGGGTAGAGTATTGATGTTTGAGGTCTGAGGATTGAGGATTGAGGATTGAGAATTGAGGATTGAGGATTGAGGATTGAAGATTGAGGATTGGGTGTTGAGGATTGATGAATGAGGATTGAGGATTGAGGATTGAGGATTTAGGATTGAAGGTTGAGGATTGCGTATTGAGGATAGAACATTGAGGATTGAGGATTGAGTATTGAGGATTGAGGATTGAGGATTGAAGATTGAATATTGATGTTTGAAGATTGAGGATCGAGGATTGAGCGTTGTGGATTGAGGACGAGGACTGAGGGTTGTGTATTGATGTTTGAGGTCTGAGGATTGAGGAATGAGGATTGAGAATTGAGGGTTGAGGATTGAGGATTGAAGATTGAGGATTGGGTATTGAGGATTGAAGAATGAGGATTGAGGATTGAGGATTGAGGATTGAGGATTGAGGATTGAGGGTTGAGGATTGCAGATTGAGGATTCGGTATTGAGGATTGAAGAGTGAGGATTGAGGAGTGAGGACTGAGGGTTGAGGATTGCAGATTGAGTATTGAGGATTGAAGATTGAGGACTGAGGATTGAGGATTGAGGATTGACGATTGAGGATTGAGGATTGAGGATTGAGGATTGAGGATTGAAGGTTGAGGATTGCGTATTGAGGATAGAACATTGAGGATTGAGGATTGAGTATTGAGGATTGAGGATTGAGGATTGAAGATTGAATATTGATGTTTGAAGATTGAGGATCGAGGATTGAGCGTTGTGGATTGAGGACGAGGACTGAGGTTTGAGTATTGATGTTTGAGGTCTGAGGATTGAGGAATGAGGATTGAGAATTGAGGGTTGAGGATTGAGGATTGAAGATTGAGGATTGGGTGTTGAGGATTGAAGAATGAGGATTGAGGATTGAGGATTGAGGATTGAGGATTGAAGATTGAGTATTGAGGATTGAAGGTTGAGGATTGAGGATTGAGGATTGAGGATTGAGGATTGAGGATTGCGGATAGAAGATTGAGGATTGGGTATTGCGGATTGAACATTGAGGATTGAGGATTGAGGATTGAGGATTGAGGATTGAGGATTGAGGATTGAGATTTGAGGATTGAGGATTGAGGATTGAAGATTGAGGATTGGGTATTGAGGATTGAAGAATGAGGATTGAGGATTGAGGATTGAGGATTGAGGATTGAGGATTGAATACTGAGTATTGAGGATTGAAGGTTGAGGATTGAGGAGTGAGTATTGAAGATTGAGTATTTGGGACTGAGGATTGAAGATTGAGGATTGAGGATTGAGGATTGAGGATTGAGGATTGAGGATTGAGGATTGAGTATTGAAGATTGAGTATTCAGGATTGAAGATTGATGATTGAGGATTGAGGATTGAAGATTGAGGATTCGGTATTGAGGATTGAGGAATGAGGATTGAGGATTGAGGAGTGATGATTGAGGATTGCAGATTGTGTATTGAGGATTGAAGATTGAGGATTGAGGATTGAGGATTGAGGATTGAGGATTGAGGATTGAGTATTGCGGATAGAAGATTGAGGATTGGGTATTGCGGATTGAACATTGAGGATTGAGGGTTGAGGATTGAGGATTGAGGATTGAGGACTGAAGATTGAATATTGATGATTGAAGATTGAGGATTGAGGATTGATGGTTTTGGATTGAGGACGAGGACTGAGGGTTGACTATTGCTGTTTGAGGTCTGAGGATTGAGGATAGAGGATTGAGAATTGAGGATTGAGGATTGAGGATTGAAGATTGAGGATTGGGTATTGAGGATTGAAGAATGAGGGTTGAGGATTGAGGACTGAGGATTCAGGATTGAATACTGAGTGTTTAGGGTTGAGTGATGAGAATTGATGTTTGTGGATAGAGATTTGAAGATTGCAGATTGAGTATTGAGTATTGAAAACTGTGAATTGATGATATTCTCTTGAGGATTGAGGATTGACAACTGATTGTTGAGGACTGAGGGCTGAAGGTTGAGGATTCAGGATTGAGGATTCAGGATTGTGGTTTTGACGACCGAGGATTGAGGATTGAGGATTGAGGATTGAGGATTGAGAATTGAAGATTCAGGATTGAGTATTGGGGGTTGTGGATTGAGGACGAGGACTGACGGTTGAGTATTGAGTATTGAGGATTGAGGATTGAAGATTGAGTATTGAGGATTGAATATTGACGATTGAGGATTGAGGATTGAGGATTGAGTATTGAGTATTGAGGGTTGAGGATTGAGGATTGAAGATTGACTATTGAGGATTGAAGATTGAGGATTGGGTATTGAGGATTGAAGAATGAGGATTGAGGATTGAGGGTTGAGGATTGAGGATTGAGGATTGAAGACTGAGTATTGAGGAGTGAAGATTGAGGATTGGGTATTGAGGATTGAAGAATGAGGATTGAGGATTGAGGATTGAGGATTGAGGATTGAAGATTGAGTATTGAGGATTGAAGATTGACGATTGAGGATTGATGATTGAGGATTGAGGATTGAGGATCGATGATTGAGGATTGAAGATTGAGTATTGAGGATTGATGATTGAGGATTGAGGATTGAGGATTGAGGTTTGAGGATTGAAGATTGAGGATTGAGTATTGAGGATTGAGGATTGAGGATTGAGGATTGAAGATTGAGGATTGGGTATTGAGGATTGGAGAATGAGGATTGAGTATTGAGTATTGAGGATTGAGTATTGACGATTGAGTATTGAGGATTGAAGATTGACGATTGAGGATTCAGGATTGAGGATTGAGGATTGAGGATTGAGGACTGAGGATTGCGTATTGAGGATAGAACATTGAGGATTGCGGATTGAGTATTGAGGATTGAGAATTGAGGATTGAAGATTGAATATTGAGGATCGCGGATTGAGTGTTGTGGATTGAGGACGAGGACTGAGGGTAGAGTATTGATGTTTGAGGTCTGAGGATTGAGGATTGAGGATTGAGAATTGAGGATTGAGGATTGAGGATTGAAGATTGAGGATTGGGTGTTGAGGATTGATGAATGAGGATTGAGGATTGAGGATTGAGGATTTAGGATTGAAGGTTGAGGATTGCGTATTGAGGATAGAACATTGAGGATTGAGGATTGAGTATTGAGGATTGAGGATTGAGGATTGAAGATTGAATATTGATGATTGAAGGTTGAGGATCGAGGATTGAGTGTTGTGGATTGAGGACGAGGACTGAGGGTAGAGTATTGATGTTTGAGGTCTGAGGATTGAGGATTGAGGATTGAGAATTGAGGATTGATGATTGAGGATTGAAGATTGAGGATTGGGTGTTGAGGATTGAAGAATGAGGATTGAGGATTAAGGATTGAGGATTGAGGATTGAGGATTGAGGGTTGAGGATTGCAGATTGAGGATTCGGTATTGAGGATTGAAGAATGAGGATTGAGGAGTGAGGACTGAGGGTTGAGGATTGCAGATTGAGTATTGAGGGTTGAAGATTGAGGACTGAGGATTGAGGATTGAGGATTGACGATTGAGGATTGAGGATTGAGGATTGAGGATTGAGGATTGAAGGTTGAGGATTGCGTATTGAGGATAGAACATTGAGGATTGAGGATTGAGTATTGAGGATTGAGGATTGAGGATTGAAGATTGAATATTGATGTTTGAAGATTGAGGATCGAGGATTGAGCGTTGTGGATTGAGGACGAGGACTGAGGGTTGAGTATTGATGTTTGATGTCTGAGGATTGAGGAATGAGGATTGAGAATTGAGGGTTGAGGATTGAGGATTGAAGATTGAGGATTGGGTGTTGAGGATTGAAGAATGAGGATTGAGGATTGAGGATTGAGGATTGAGAATTGAAGATTGAGTATTGAGGATTGAAGGTTGAGGATTGAGGATTGAGGATTGAGGATTGAGGATTGAGGATTGAGGATTGCGGATAGAAGATTGAGGATTGGGTATTGCGGATTGAACATTGAGGATTGAGGATTGAGGATTGAGGATTGAGGATTGAGGATTGAGGATTGAGGATTGAAGAATGAGGATTGAGGATTGAGGATTGAGGATTGAGAATTGAAGATTGAGTATTGAGGATTGAAGGTTGAGGATTGAGGATTGAGGATTGAGGATTGAGGATTGAGGATTGAGGATTGCGGATAGAAGATTGAGGATTGGGTATTGCGGATTGAACATTGAGGATTGAGGATTGAGGATTGAGGATTGAGGATTGAGGATTGAGGATTGAGGATTGAGGATTGAGGATTGAGGATTGAGGATTGAGGATTGAGGATTGAAGATTGAGGATTGGGTATTGAGGATTGAAGAATGAGGATTGAGGATTGAGGATTGAGGATTGAGGATTGAGGATTGCATACTGAGTATTGGGGATTGAAGGTTGAGGATTGAGGATTGAGAATTGAGGATTGAGGATTGAGGATTGAAGATTGAGGATTGGGTGTTGAGGGTTGGCGAATGAGGATTGAGGATTGAGGATTGAGTATTGAGGATTGAAGATTGAGTATTGAGGATTGAAGATTGAGGATTGAGCATTGAGGATTGAGAATTGAGGATTGAGGAATGCGGATAGAAGATTGAGGATTGGGTATTGCGGATTGAACATTGAGGATTGAGGATTGAGGATTGAGTATTGAGGATTGAGGACTGAAGATTGAATATTGATGATTGAAGATTGAGGATTGAGGATTGATGGTTGTGGATTGAGGACGAGGACTGAGGGTTGACTATTGCTGTTTGAGGTCTGAGGATTGAGGATTGAGGATTGAGAATTGGGGATTGAGGATTGAGGATTGAAGATTGAGGATTGGGTATTGAGGATTGAAGAATGAGGATTGAGGATTGAGGACTGAGGATTGAGGATTGAAGACTGAGTGTTGAGTGTTGAGTGATGACAATTGATGTTTGTGGATAGAGATTTGAAGATTGCAGATTGAGTATTGAGTATTGAAAACTGTGAAATGATGATATTCTCTTGAGGATTGAGGATTGACAACTGATTGTTGAGGACTGGGGGCTGAAGGTTGAGGATTCAGGATTGAGGATTCAGGATTGTGGTTTGAGGACCGAGGATTGAGGATTGAGGATTGAGGATTGAGAATTGAAGATTGAGGATTGAGTATTGGGTGTTGTGGATTGAGGACGAGGACTGACGGTTGAGGATTGAAGATTGAGTACTGAGGATTGAAGATTAAGATTGAGGATTGTGGATTGAGGATTGAGGATTGATGATTGAGTATTGAGGATTGAAGATTGAGGATTCAGGAGTGAGGACTGAGGATTGAGGATTGCAGATTGCGTATTGAGGATTGAAGATTGAGGATTGAGGATTGAGGATTGAGGATTGAGTATTGAGGATTGAAGATTGACGATTGAGGTCTGAGGATTGAGGATTGAGGATTGAGGATTGAGGATTGAGGATTGAAGATTGAGTATTGAGTATTGAAGATTGAGGATTGAGGAATGAGGATTGAGGATTGAGGATTGAAGATTGCGTACTGAGGATTGAAGGATAAGATTGAGGATTGAGGATTGAGGATTGAGGATTGAGGATTGAGGATTGAAGATTGAGGATTGCGTATTGAGGATAGAACATTGAGGATTGAGGATTGAGTATTAAGGATTGAGGATTGAGGATTGAGGATTGAGGATTGAGGATTGAAGACTGAGGATTGGGTATTGAGGATTGAACGTTGAGGATTGAGGATTGCGGTTTGAGTGGTGAAGATTGAGGATTGAGGATTCAGGATTGAGGATTCAGGATTGAGGATTGAAGATTGAATATTGATGATTAAAGATTGAGGGTTGAGGATTGAGCGTTGTGGATTGAGGACGAGGACTGAGTGTTGAATATTGATGTCTGAGGTCTGAGGATTGAGGATTGAGAATTGAGAATTGAGGAATGAGGATTGAAGATTGAGGATTGGATATTGAGGATTGACGAATGAGGATTGAGGATTGCGGATTGAGGATTGAAGATTGAGTATTGAGGGTTGAATATTGATGTCTGAGGTCTGAGGATTGAGGATTGAGAATTGAGAATTGAGGAATGAGGATTGAAGATTGAGGATTGGGTATTGAGGATTGACGAATGAGGATTGAGGAATGCGGATTGAGGATTGAAGATTGAGTATTGAGGGTTGAAGATTGAGGATTGAGGATTGAGGATTGGGGATTGAGGATTGCGGATTGAAGATTCAGTATTGAGGATTGAAGATTCAGAATTGAGGATGAGGATTGAACATTGAGTACTTAGTGTTGAGGGTTGAGTGATGAGAATTTATGTTTCTGGATAGAGATTTGAAGATTGCAGATTGAGTATTGAGTATTGAAAACTGTGAATTGAGGATATTCTATTGGGGATTGAGGATTGACAACTGAATGTTGAGGACTGAGGGCTGAAGATTGAGGATTCAGGATTGAGCATTCAGAATTGAGGTTTGAGGACTGAGGAGCGAGGATTGAAGATTGAGTATTGAGGATTGAAGATTGAGGATTGAGGATTGAGGATTGAGGATTGAGGATGAGGGCTGCGGGTTGAGGATTGGGGTTTGAGGACTAAGGACGGAGGATTGAGGATTGAGAATTGAGGATTGAGGATTGAGGATTGAAGATTGAGGATTGGGTATTGAGGATCGAAGAATGAGGATTGAGGATTGAGGATTGAGGATTGAATATTGAGTATTGAGGATTGAAGATTGACTATTGAGGATTGCGAATTGAGGATTGAGTATTGAGAATTGAAGATTGAGGATTGAGGATTGAGGATTGAGGATTGATGATTGAGGATTGAGGATTGAGGATTGAGGATTGAGAATTGAGGATTGAGGATTGAGGGTTGTGGATTGAGGACGAGGTCTGAGGGTTGAATATTTATGTTTGAGGTCTGAGGATTGAGGATTGAGGATTGAGAATTGAGGATTGAGGATTGAGGATTGAAGATTGAGGATTGGGTATTGAGGATTGAGGATTGAGGATTGAAGATTGAGGATAGGGTACTGAGGATTGAAGGATGATGATTGAGGATTGAGGATTGAGGATTGAGGATTGAATATTGAGTATTGAGGATTGAAGATCGACTATTGAGGATTGCGAATTGAGGATTGAGGGTTGGGTATTGAGGATTGAAGATTGAGTATTGAGGATTGAAAGTTGAGGATTGATGATTGAGGATTGAGGATTGAGGGTTGTGGATTGAGGACGAGGACTGAGGGTTGAATATTTATGTTTGAGGTCTGAGGATTGAGGATTGAGGATTGAGGATCGAGTATTGAGGATTGAAGATTGAGTACTGAGGGTTGAAGATTAAGATTGAGGATTGAGGATTGAGGATTGAGGATTGAGGATTGAGGATTGATGATGAGTATTGAGGATTGAAGATTGAGGATTGAGGATTGAGGATTGAGGTTTGAGGATTGAAGATTGAGTACTGAGGATTGAAGGTTAAGATTGAGGATTGAGGATTGAGGACTGAGGTTTGAGGGTTGTGGATTGAAGACGAGGACTGAGGGTTGGATATTTATTTTTGAGGTCTGAGGATTGAGGATTGAGGATTGAGAATTGAGGATTGAGGATTGAGGATTGAAGATTGAGGATTTGGTATTGAGGATTGAGGATTGAGGAATGAAGATTGAGGATAGGGTATTGAGGATTGAAGGATGATGATTGAGGATTGAGGATTGAGGATTGAGGATTGAATATTGAGTATTGAGGATTGAAGGTCGACTATTGAGGATTGCGAATTGAGGATTTAGGGTTGAGGATTGATAATTGAAGATTGAGTATTGAGGATTGAAGGTTGAGGATTGTGGATTGATGATTGAGGATTGAGGCTTGAATATTGAGGATTGGGGACTGAGTGTTGAGGGTTGAGTGATGAGAATTGATGTTTGTGGATAGAGATTTGAAGATTGCAGGTTGAGTATTGAGTATTGAAAATTGTGAAATCATGATATTCTATTGAGGATTGAGAATGGACCACTGATTGTTGAGGACTGAGGGCTGAAGATTGAGGATTCAGGATTGAGGATTCAGGATTGAGGTTTGAGGACTGAGGATTGAGGATTGAGGATTGAGGGTTGAGGATTGAGGATTGAGGATTGAGGATTGAAGACTGAGGATTGGGTATTGAGGATTGAACGTTGAGGATTGAGGATTGCGGTTTGTGTGGTGAAGATTGAGGATTGAGTATTCAGGAATGAGGACTCAGGATTGAGGATTGAAGATTGAATATTGATGATTAAAGATTGAGGGTTGAGGATTGAGGGTTGTGGATTGAGGACGAGGACTGAGTGTTGAATATTGATGTCTGAGGTCTGAGGATTGAGGATTGAGGATTGAGGATTGAGGATGAGGGCTGCGGGTTGAGGATTGGGGTTTGAGGACTAAGGACGGAGGATTGAGGATTGAGAATTGAGGATTGAGGATTGAGGATTGAAGATTGAGGATTGGGTATTGAGGATCGAAGGATGAGGATTGAGGATTGAGGATTGAGGATTGAATATTGAGTATTGAGGATTGAAGATTGACTATTGAGGATTGCGAATTGAGGATTGAGTATTGAGAATTGAAGATTGAGGATTGAGGATTGAGGATTGAGGATTGAAGATTGCGTACTGAGGATTGAAGGATAAGATTGAGGATTGAGGATTGAGGATTGAGGATTGAGGATTGAGGATTGAAGATTGAGGATTGCGTATTGAGGATAGAACATTGAGGATTGAGGATTGAGTATTAAGGATTGCGGATTGAGGATTGAAGATTGAATATTGATGATTGAAGATTGAGGATCGAGGATTGAGTGTTGTAGATTGAGGACGAGGACTGAGGGTAGAGTATTGATGTTTAAGGTCTGAGGATTAAGGATTGAGGATTGAGAATTGAGGATTGATGATTGAGGATTGAAGATTGAGGATTGGGTGTTGAGGATTGAAGAATGAGGAATGAGGATTGAGGATTGAGTATTGAGGATTGAAGATTGAGTATTGAGGATTGAAGATTGAGGATTGAGGATTGAGGATTGAGGATTCAGGATTGAGTATTGCGTATAGAAGATTGAGGATTGGGTATTGCGGATTGAACATTGAGGATTGAGGATTGGGGATTGAGGATTGCGGATTGAAGATTCAGTATTGAGGATTGAAGATTCAGAATTGAGGATGAGGATTGAACATTGAGTACTGAGTGTTGAGGGTTGAGTGATGAGAATTTATGTTTCTGGATAGAGATTTGAAGATTGCTGATTGAGTATTGAGTATTGAAAACTGTGAATTGAGGATATTCTATTGAGGATTGAGGATTGACAACTGAATGTTGAGGACTGAGGGCTGAAGATTGAGGATTCAGGATTGAGGATTCTGAATTGAGATTTGAGGACTGAGGAGTGAGGATTGAAGATTGAGTATTGAGGATTGAAGATTGAGGATTGAGGATTGAGCATTGAGGATTGAGGATTGGGGACTGAGTGTTGAGGGTTGAGTGATGAGAATTGATGTTTGTGGATAGAGATTTGAATATTGCAGGTTGAGTATTGAGTATTGAAAATTGTGAAATCATGATATTCTATTGAGGATTGAGGATGGACCACTGATTGTTGAGGTCTGAGGGCTGAAGATTGAGGATTCAGGATTGAGGATTCAGGATTGAGGTTTGAGGACTCAGGATTGAGGATTGGGTATTGAGGATTGAGGATTGAGGATTGAGGATTGAGGATTGAAGACTGAGGATTGGGTATTGAGGATTGAGGATTGAGGATTGAGGATTGAGGGTTGAGGATTGCAGATTGAGGATTCGGTATTGAGGATTGAAGAGTGAGGACTGAGGAGTGAGGACTGAGGGTTGAGGATTGCAGATTGAGTATTGAGGATTGAAGATTGAGGACTGAGGATTGAGGATTGAGGATTGACGATTGAGGATTGAGGATTGAGGATTGAGGATTGAGGATTGAAGATTGAGGATTGGGTATTGAGGATTGAAGAATGACGATTGAGGATTGAGGACTGAGGATTGAGGATTGAAGACTGAGTGTTGAGGGTTGAGTGATGAGAATTGATGTTTGTGGATAGAGATTTGAAGATTGCAGATTGAGTATTGAGTATTGAAAACTGTGAATTGATGATATTCTCTTGAGGATTGAAGATTGACAACTGATTGTTGAGGACTGAGGGCTGAAGGTTGAGGATTCAGGATTGAGGATTCAGGATTGTGGTTTGACGACCGAGGATTGAGGATTGAGGATAGAGGATTGAGGATTGTGGATTGAGGATTGAAGATTGACGATTGAGGATTGCGGATTGAGGATTGAGGATTGAGGATCGATGATTGAGGATTGAAGATTGAGTATTGAGTATTGAAGATTGAGGATTGAGGATTGAGGATTGAGGTTTGAGGATTCAGGATTGAGGATTGAGGATTGACGATTGAGTATTGAGGATTGAAGATTGAGGATAGAGGATTGAGGATTGAGGATTGAGGATTGAAGATTGAGTACTGAGGATTGAAGATTAAGATTGAGGATTGAGGATTGAGGACTGAGGATTGAGGATTGAGGATTGAAGGTTCAGTATTGAGGATTGAAGATTGAGAATTGAGGATTGAGGGTTGAACATTGAGGACTGAGTGTTGAGGATTGAAGATTGAGGATCGCGTATTGAGGATAGAATGTTGAGGATTGAGGATTGAGTATTGAGGATTGAGGATTGAGGATTGAAGATTGAATATTGATGATTGAAGATTGAGGATCGAGGGTTGAGCGTTGTGGATTGAGGACGAGGACTGAGGGTTGAGAATTGATGTTTGAGGTCTGAGGATTGAGGAATGAGGATTGAGAATTGAGGGTTGAGGATTGAGGATTGGAGATTGAGGATTGGGTGTTGAGGATTGAGGATTGAGGATTGAGGATTGAGGATTGAACATTGAGGATTGGGTATTGAGGATTGAAGAATAAGGGTTGAATATTGAGGATTGAGGATTGAGGATTGAGGATTGAAGACTGAGTATTGAGGATTGAAGTTTGAGGATTGGGTATTGAGGATTGAAGAATGAGAATTGAGGATTGAGGATTGAGGATTGAGGAATGAAGATTGAGTATTGAGGATTGAAGATTGACGATTGAGGATTGAGGATTGAGTATTGAGGATTGAGGATCGATGATTGAGGATTGAAGATTGAGTATTGAGGATTGATGATTGAGGATTGAGGATTGAGGATTGAGGTTCGAGGATTGAAGATTGAGGATTGAGGATTGAGGATTGAGGATTGAGGATTGAGGATTGAAGATTGAGGATTGGGTATTGAGGATTGAAGAATGAGGATTGAGTATTGAGTATTGAGTATTGAGTATTGACGATTGAGTATTGAGGATTGAAGATTGACGATTGAGGATTCAGGATAGAGGATTGAGGGTTGAGGATTGAGGACTGAGGATTGCGTATTGAGGATAGAACATTGAGGACTGAGGATTGAGTATTGAGGATTGAGGATTGAGGATTGAAGATTGAATATTGATGTTTGAAGATTGAGGATCGAGGATTCAGCGTTGTGGATTGAGGACGAGGACTGAGGGTTGAGTATTGATGTTTGAGGTCTGAGGATTGAGGAATGAGGATTGAGAATTGAGGGTTGAGGATTGAGGATTGAAGATTGAGGATTGGGTATTGAGGATTGAAGAATGAGGATTGAGGATTGAGGATTGAGGATTGAGGATTGAGGATTGAGGGTTGAGGATTGCAGATTGAGGATTCGGTATTGAGGATTGAAGAGTGAGGATTGAGGAGTGAGGACTGAGGGTTGAGGATTGCAGATTGAGTATTGAGGATTGAAGATTGAGGACTGAGGATTGAGGATTGAGGATTGACGATTGAGGATTGAGGATTGAGGATTGAGGATTGAGGATTGAAGGTTGAGGATTGCGTATTGAGGATAGAACATTGAGGATTGAGGATTGAGTATTGAGGATTGAGGATTGAGGATTGAAGATTGAATATTGATGTTTGAAGATTGAGGATCGAGGATTGAGCGTTGTGGATTGAGGACGAGGACTAAGGGTTGAGTATTGATGTTTGAGGTCTGAGGATTGAGGAATGAGGATTGAGAATTGAGGGTTGAGTATTGAGGATTGAAGATTGAGGATTGGGTATTGAGGATTGAAGAATGAGGATTGAGGATTGAAGATTGAGGATTGAGGATTGAGGATTGAGGGTTGAGGATTGCAGATTGAGGATTCGGTATTGAGGATTGAAGAGTGAGGATTGAGGAGTGAGGACTGAGGGTTGAGGATTGCAGATTGAGTATTGAGGATTGAAGATTGAGGACTGAGGATTGAGGATTGAGGATTGACGATTGAGGATTGAGGATTGAGGATTGAGGATTGAGGATTGAAGGTTGAGGATTGCGTATTGAGGATAGAACATTGAGGATTGAGGATTGAGTATTGAGGATTGAGGACTGAGGATTGAAGATTGAATATTGATGTTTGAAGATTGAGGATCGAGGATTGAGCGTTGTGGATTGAGGACGAGGACTGAGGGTTGAGTATTGATGTTTGAGGTCTGAGGATTGAGGAATGAGGATTGAGAATTGAGGGTTGAGGATTGAGGATTGAAGATTGAGGATTGGGTGTTGAGGATTGAAGAATGAGGATTGAGGATTGAGGATTGAGGATTGAGGATTGAGGATTGAGGATTGAGATTTGAGGATTGAGGATTGAGGATTGAAGATTGAGGATTGGGTATTGAGGATTGAAGAATGAGGATTGAGGATTGAGGATTGAGGATTGAGGATTGAGGATTGAGGATTGAATACTGAGTATTGAGGATTGAAGGTTGAGGATTGAGGAGTGAGTATTGAAGATTGAGGATTTGGGACTGAGGATTGAAGATTGAGGATTGAGGATTGAGGATTGAGGATTGAGGATTGAGGATATGAGGATTTAGTATTGAAGATTGAGTATTCAGGATTGAAGATTGATGATTGAGGATTGAGGATTGAAGATTGAGGATTCGGTATTGAGGATTGAGGAATGAGGATTGAGGATTGAGGACTGATGATTGAGGATTGCAGATTGAGTATTGAGGATTGAAGATTGAGGATTGAGGATTGAGGATTGAGGTTTGAGGATTGAGTATTGCGGATAGAAGATTGAGGATTGGGTATTGCGGATTGAACATTGAGGATTGAGGGTTGAGGATTGAGGATTGAGGATTGAGGACTGAAGATTGAATATTGATGATTGAAGATTGAGGATTGAGGATTGATGGTTTTGGATTGAGGACGAGGACTGAGGGTTGACTATTGCTGTTTGAGGTCTGAGGATTGAGGATAGAGGATTGAGAATTGAGGATTGAGGATTGAGGATTGAAGATTGAGGATTGGGTATTGAGGATTGAAGAATGAGGGTTGAGGATTGAGGACTGAGGATTGAGGATTGAATACTGAGTGTTTAGGGTTGAGTGATGAGAATTGATGTTTGTGGATAGAGATTTGAAGATTGCAGATTGAGTATTGAGTATTGAAAACTGTGAATTGATGATATTCTCTTGAGGATTGAGGATTGACAACTGATTGTTGAGGACTGAGGGCTGAAGGTTGAGGATTCAGGATTGAGGATTCAGGATTGTGGTTTTGACGACCGAGGATTGAGGATTGAGGATTGAGGATTGAGGATTGAGAATTGAAGATTCAGGATTGAGTATTGGGGGTTGTGGATTGAGGACGAGGACTGACGGTTGAGTATTGAGTATTGAGGATTGAGGATTGAAGATTGAGTATTGAGGATTGAATATTGACGATTGAGGATTGAGGATTGAGGATTGAGTATTGAGTATTGAGGGTTGAGGATTGAGGATTGAAGATTGACTATTGAGGATTGAAGATTGAGGATTGGGTATTGAGGATTGAAGAATGAGGATTGAGGATTGAGGGTTGAGGATTGAGGATTGAGGATTGAAGATTGAGTATTGAGGAGTGAAGATTGAGGATTGGGTATTGAGGATTGAAGAATGAGGATTGAGGATTGAGGATTGAGGATTGAGGATTGAAGGTTGAGTATTGAGGATTGAAGATTGACGATTGAGGATTGAGGATTGAGGATTGAGGATTGAGGATCGATGATTGAGGATTGAAGATTGAGTATTGAGGATTGATGATTGAGGATTGAGGATTGAGGATTGAGGTTTGAGGATTGAAGATTGAGGATTGAGTATTGAGGATTGAGGATTGAGGATTGAGGATTGAAGATTGAGGATTGGGTATTGAGGATTGAAGAATGAGGATTGAGTATTGAGTATTGAGGATTGAGTATTGACGATTGCGTATTGAGGATTGAAGATTGACGATTGAGGATTCAGGATTGAGGATTGAGGATTGAGGATTGAGGACTGAGGATTGCGTATTGAGGATAGAACATTGAGGATTGAGGATTGAGTATTGAGGATTGAGAATTGAGGATTGAAGATTGAATATTGATGATTGAATATTGAGGATCGAGGATTGAGTGTTGTGGATTGAGGACGAGGACTGAGGGTAGAGTATTGATGTTTGAGGTCTGAGGATTGAGGATTGAGGATTGAGAATTGAGGATTGAGGATTGAGGATTGAAGATTGAGGATTGGGTGTTGAGGATTGATGAATGAGGATTGAGGATTGAGGATTGAGGATTTAGGATTGAAGGTTGAGGATTGCGTATTGAGGATAGAACATTGAGGATTGAGGATTGAGTATTGAGGATTGAGGATTGAGGATTGAAGATTGAATATTGATGTTTGAAGATTGAGGATCGAGGATTGAGCGTTGTGGATTGAGGACGAGGACTGAGGGTTGAGTATTGATGTTTGAGGTCTGAGGATTGAGCAATGAGGATTGAGAGTTGAGGGTTGAGGATTGAGGATTAAAGATTGAGGACTGTGTGTTGAGGATTGAAGAATGAGGATTGAGGATTGAGGATTGAGGATTGAGGATTGAAGATTGAGTATTGAGGATTGAAGGTTGAGGATTGAGGATTGAGGATTGAGGATTGAGGATTGAGGATTGCGGATAGAAGATTGAGGATTGGGTATTGCGGATTGAACATTGAGGAATGAGGATTGAGGATTGAGGATTGAGGGTTGAGGATTGAGAATTGAGGATTGAGGATTGAGGATTGAAGATTGAGGATTGGGTATTGAGGATTGAAGAATGAGGATTGAGGATTGAGGATTGAGGATGGAGGATTGAGGATTGAATACTGAGTATTGAGGATTGAAGATTGAGGATTGAGGAGTGAGTATTGAAGATTGAGGATTTGGGACTGAGGATTGAAGATTGAGGATTGAGGATTGAGGATTGAGGATTGAGGATTGAGGATTGAGGATTGAGGATTGAAGATTGAGGATTGGGTATTGAGGATTGAAGAATGAGGATTGAGGATAGAGGATTGAGGATTGAGTATTGAAGATTGAGTATTCAGGATTGAAGACTGACGATTGAGGATTGAGGATTGAGGATTGAGGATTGAGGATTGAGGATTGATGATTGAGGATTGAAGACTGAGTATTGAGGATTGAAGATTGAGGATTGAGGATTGAGGATTGAGGTTTGAGGATTGAAGATTGAGGATTGAGGATTGAGGATTGAGGATTGAGGATTGAAGATTGAGGATTGGGTATTGAGGATTGAAGAATGAGGATTGAGTATTGAGTATTGAGGATTGAGTATCGACGATTGAGTATTGAGGATTGAAGATTGACGATTGAGGATTGAGGATTGAGGGTTGATGGTTGAGGATTCAGGATTGAAGATTGAGTATTGAGTATTGAAGATTGTGGATTGAGAATTGAGGATTGAGGATTGAAGATTGAAGATTGCGTACTGAGGATTGAAGATTAAGATTGAGGATTGAGGATTGAGGATTGAGGATTGAGGATTGAGGATTGAAGATTGAGGATTGTGTATTGAGGATAGAACATTGAGGATTGAGGATTGAGTCTTGAGGATTGAGGATTGAGGATTGAAGATTGAATATTGATGATTGAAGATTGAGGATCGAGGATTGAGTGTTGTGGATTGAGGACGAGGACTGAGGGTAGAGTATTGATGTTTGAGGTCTGAGGATTGAGGATTGAGGATTGAGAATTGAGGATTGATGATTGAGGATTGAAGATTGAGGATTGGGTGTTGAGGATTGAAGAATGAGGATTGAGGATTGAGGATTGAGGATTGAGGATTGAGGATTGAGGGTTGAGGATTGCAGATTGAGGATTCGGTATTGAGGATTGAAGAATGAGGATTGAGGAGTGAGGACTGAGGGTTGAGGATTGCAGATTGAGTATTGAGGGTTGAAGATTGAGGACTGAGGATTGAGGATTGAGGATTGACGATTGAGGATTGAGGATTGAGGATTGAGGATTGAGGATTGAAGGTTGAGGATTGCGTATTGAGGATAGAACATTGAGGATTGAGGATTGAGTATTGAGGATTGAGGATTGAGGATTGAAGATTGAATATTGATGTTTGAAGATTGAGGATCGAGGATTGAGCGTTGTGGATTGAGGACAAGGGCTGAGGGTTGAGTATTGATGTTTGATGTCTGAGGATTGAGGAATGAGGATTGAGAATTGAGGGTTGAGGATTGAGGATTGAAGATTGAGGATTGGGTGTTGAGGATTGAAGAATGAGGATTGAGGATTGAGGATTGAGGATTGAGAATTGAAGATTGAGTATTGAGGATTGAAGGTTGAGGATTGAGGATTGAGGATTGAGGATTGAGGATTGAGGATTGAGGATTGCGGATAGAAGATTGAGGATTGGGTATTGCGGATTGAACATTGAGGATTGAGGATTGAGGATTGAGGATTGAGGATTGAGGATTGAGGATTGAGGATTGAGGATTGAGGATTGAGGATTGAGGATTGAGGATTGAAGATTGAGGATTGGGTATTGAGGATTGAAGAATGAGGATTGAGGATTGAGGATTGAGGATTGAGGATTGAGGATTGAATACTGAGTATTGAGGATTGAAGGTTGAGGATTGAGGATTGAGAATTGAGGATTGAGGATTGAGGATTGAAGATTGAGGATTGGGTGTTGAGGGTTGACGAATGAGGATTGAGGATTGAGGATTGAGTATTGAGGATTGAAGATTGAGTATTGAGGATTGAAGATTGAGGATTGAGCATTGAGGATTGAGAATTGAGGATTGAGGAATGCGGATAGAAGATTGAGGATTGGGTATTGCGGATTGAACATTGAGGATTGAGGATTGAGGATTGAGTATTGAGGATTGAGGACTGAAGATTGAATATTGATGATTGAAGATTGAGGATTGAGGATTGATGGTTGTGGATTGAGGACGAGGACTGAGGGTTGACTATTGCTGTTTGAGGTCTGAGGATTGAGGATTGAGGATTGAGAATTGGGGATTGAGGATTGAGGATTGAAGATTGAGGATTGGGTATTGAGGATTGAAGAATGAGGATTGAGGATTGAGGACTGAGGATTGAGGATTGAAGACTGAGTGTTGAGTGTTGAGTGATGACAATTGATGTTTGTGGATAGAGATTTGAAGATTGCAGATTGAGTATTGAGTATTGAAAACTGTGAAATGATGATATTCTCTTGAGGATTGAGGATTGACAACTGATTGTTGAGGACTGGGGGCTGAAGGTTGAGGATTCAGGATTGAGGATTCAGGATTGTGGTTTGAGGACCGAGGATTGAGGATTGAGGATTGAGGATTGAGAATTGAAGATTGAGGATTGAGTATTGGGTGTTGTGGATTGAGGACGAGGACTGACGGTTGAGGATTGAAGATTGAGTACTGAGGATTGAAGATTAAGATTGAGGATTGTGGATTGAGGATTGAGGATTGAGGATTGATGATTGAGTATTGAGGATTGAAGATTGAGGATTCAGGAGTGAGGACTGAGGATTGAGGATTGCAGATTGCGTATTGAGGATTGAAGATTGAGGATTGAGGATTGAGGATTGAGGATTGAGTATTGAGGATTGAAGATTGACGATTGAGGTCTGAGGATTGAGGATTGAGGATTGAGGATTGAGGATTGAGGATTGAAGATTGAGTATTGAGTATTGAAGATTGAGGATTGAGGAATGAGGATTGAGGATTGAGGATTGAAGATTGCGTACTGAGGATTGAAGGATAAGATTGAGGATTGAGGATTGAGGATTGAGGATTGAGGGTTGAGGATTGAAGATTGAGGATTGCGTATTGAGGATAGAACATTGAGGATTGAGGATTGAGTATTAAGGATTGAGGATTGAGGATTGAGGATTGAGGATTGAGGATTGAAGACTGAGGATTGGGTATTGAGGATTGAACGTTGAGGATTGAGGATTGCGGTTTGAGTGGTGAAGATTGAGGATAGAACATTGAGGATTGAGGATTGAGTATTGAGGATTGAGGATTGAGGATTGAAGATTGAATATTGATGTTTGAAGATTGAGGATCGAGGATTGAGCGTTGTGGATTGAGGACAAGGGCTGAGGGTTGAGTATTGATGTTTGATGTCTGAGGATTGAGGAATGAGGATTGAGAATTGAGGGTTGAGGATTGAGGATTGAAGATTGAGGATTGGGTGTTGAGGATTGAAGAATGAGGATTGAGGATTGAGGATTGAGGATTGAGAATTGAAGATTGAGTATTGAGGATTGAAGGTTGAGGATTGAGGATTGAGGATTGAGGATTGAGGATTGAGGATTGAGGATTGCGGATAGAAGATTGAGGATTGGGTATTGCGGATTGAACATTGAGGATTGAGGATTGAGGATTGAGGATTGAGGATTGAGGATTGAGGATTGAGGATTGAGGATTGAGGATTGAGGATTGAGGATTGAGGATTGAAGATTGAGGATTGGGTATTGAGGATTGAAGAATGAGGATTGAGGATTGAGGATTGAGGATTGAGGATTGAGGATTGAATACTGAGTATTGAGGATTGAAGGTTGAGGATTGAGGATTGAGAATTGAGGATTGAGGATTGAGGATTGAAGATTGAGGATTGGGTGTTGAGGGTTGACGAATGAGGATTGAGGATTGAGGATTGAGTATTGAGGATTGAAGATTGAGTATTGAGGATTGAAGATTGAGGATTGAGCATTGAGGATTGAGAATTGAGGATTGAGGAATGCGGATAGAAGATTGAGGATTGGGTATTGCGGATTGAACATTGAGGATTGAGGATTGAGGATTGAGTATTGAGGATTGAGGACTGAAGATTGAATATTGATGATTGAAGATTGAGGATTGAGGATTGATGGTTGTGGATTGAGGACGAGGACTGAGGGTTGACTATTGCTGTTTGAGGTCTGAGGATTGAGGATTGAGGATTGAGAATTGGGGATTGAGGATTGAGGATTGAAGATTGAGGATTGGGTATTGAGGATTGAAGAATGAGGATTGAGGATTGAGGACTGAGGATTGAGGATTGAAGACTGAGTGTTGAGTGTTGAGTGATGACAATTGATGTTTGTGGATAGAGATTTGAAGATTGCAGATTGAGTATTGAGTATTGAAAACTGTGAAATGATGATATTCTCTTGAGGATTGAGGATTGACAACTGATTGTTGAGGACTGGGGGCTGAAGGTTGAGGATTCAGGATTGAGGATTCAGGATTGTGGTTTGAGGACCGAGGATTGAGGATTGAGGATTGAGGATTGAGAATTGAAGATTGAGGATTGAGTATTGGGTGTTGTGGATTGAGGACGAGGACTGACGGTTGAGGATTGAAGATTGAGTACTGAGGATTGAAGATTAAGATTGAGGATTGTGGACTGAGGATTGAGGATTGAGGATTGATGATTGAGTATTGAGGATTGAAGATTGAGGATTCAGGAGTGAGGACTGAGGATTGAGGATTGCAGATTGCGTATTGAGGATTGAAGATTGAGGATTGAGGATTGAGGATTGAGGATTGAGTATTGAGGATTGAAGATTGACGATTGAGGTCTGAGGATTGAGGATTGAGGATTGAGGATTGAGGATTGAGGATTGAAGATTGAGTATTGAGTATTGAAGATTGAGGATTGAGGAATGAGGATTGAGGATTGAGGATTGAAGATTGCGTACTGAGGATTGAAGGATAAGATTGAGGATTGAGGATTGAGGATTGAGGATTGAGGGTTGAGGATTGAAGATTGAGGATTGCGTATTGAGGATAGAACATTGAGGATTGAGGATTGAGTATTAAGGATTGAGGATTGAGGATTGAGGATTGAGGATTGAGGATTGAAGACTGAGGATTGGGTATTGAGGATTGAACGTTGAGGATTGAGGATTGCGGTTTGAGTGGTGAAGATTGAGGATAGAACATTGAGGATTGAGGATTGAGTATTGAGGATTGAGGATTGAGGATTGAAGATTGAATATTGATGTTTGAAGATTGAGGATCGAGGATTGAGCGTTGTGGATTGAGGACAAGGGCTGAGGGTTGAGTATTGATGTTTGATGTCTGAGGATTGAGGAATGAGGATTGAGAATTGAGGGTTGAGGATTGAGGATTGAAGATTGAGGATTGGGTGTTGAGGATTGAAGAATGAGGATTGAGGATTGAGGATTGAGGATTGAGAATTGAAGATTGAGTATTGAGGATTGAAGGTTGAGGATTGAGGATTGAGGATTGAGGATTGAGGATTGAGGATTGAGGATTGCGGATAGAAGATTGAGGATTGGGTATTGCGGATTGAACATTGAGGATTGAGGATTGAGGATTGAGGATTGAGGATTGAGGATTGAGGATTGAGGATTGAGGATTGAGGATTGAGGATTGAGGATTGAGGATTGAAGATTGAGGATTGGGTATTGAGGATTGAAGAATGAGGATTGAGGATTGAGGATTGAGGATTGAGGATTGAGGATTGAATACTGAGTATTGAGGATTGAAGGTTGAGGATTGAGGATTGAGAATTGAGGATTGAGGATTGAGGATTGAAGATTGAGGATTGGGTGTTGAGGGTTGACGAATGAGGATTGAGGATTGAGGATTGAGTATTGAGGATTGAAGATTGAGTATTGAGGATTGAAGATTGAGGATTGAGCATTGAGGATTGAGAATTGAGGATTGAGGAATGCGGATAGAAGATTGAGGATTGGGTATTGCGGATTGAACATTGAGGATTGAGGATTGAGGATTGAGTATTGAGGATTGAGGACTGAAGATTGAATATTGATGATTGAAGATTGAGGATTGAGGATTGATGGTTGTGGATTGAGGACGAGGACTGAGGGTTGACTATTGCTGTTTGAGGTCTGAGGATTGAGGATTGAGGATTGAGAATTGGGGATTGAGGATTGAGGATTGAAGATTGAGGATTGGGTATTGAGGATTGAAGAATGAGGATTGAGGATTGAGGACTGAGGATTGAGGATTGAAGACTGAGTGTTGAGTGTTGAGTGATGACAATTGATGTTTGTGGATAGAGATTTGAAGATTGCAGATTGAGTATTGAGTATTGAAAACTGTGAAATGATGATATTCTCTTGAGGATTGAGGATTGACAACTGATTGTTGAGGACTGGGGGCTGAAGGTTGAGGATTCAGGATTGAGGATTCAGGATTGTGGTTTGAGGACCGAGGATTGAGGATTGAGGATTGAGGATTGAGAATTGAAGATTGAGGATTGAGTATTGGGTGTTGTGGATTGAGGACGAGGACTGACGGTTGAGGATTGAAGATTGAGTACTGAGGATTGAAGATTAAGATTGAGGATTGTGGATTGAGGATTGAGGATTGAGGATTGATGATTGAGTATTGAGGATTGAAGATTGAGGATTCAGGAGTGAGGACTGAGGATTGAGGATTGCAGATTGCGTATTGAGGATTGAAGATTGAGGATTGAGGATTGAGGATTGAGGATTGAGTATTGAGGATTGAAGATTGACGATTGAGGTCTGAGGATTGAGGATTGAGGATTGAGGATTGAGGATTGAGGATTGAAGATTGAGTATTGAGTATTGAAGATTGAGGATTGAGGAATGAGGATTGAGGATTGAGGATTGAAGATTGCGTACTGAGGATTGAAGGATAAGATTGAGGATTGAGGATTGAGGATTGAGGATTGAGGGTTGAGGATTGAAGATTGAGGATTGCGTATTGAGGATAGAACATTGAGGATTGAGGATTGAGTATTAAGGATTGAGGATTGAGGATTGAGGATTGAGGATTGAGGATTGAAGACTGAGGATTGGGTATTGAGGATTGAACGTTGAGGATTGAGGATTGCGGTTTGAGTGGTGAAGATTGAGGATTGAGGATTCAGGATTGAGGATTCAGGATTGAGGATTGAAGATTGAATATTGATGATTAAAGATTGAGGGTTGAGGATTGTGCGTTGTGGATTGAGGACGAGGACTGTGTGTTGAATATTGATGTCTGAGGTCTGAGGATTGAGGATTGAGAATTGAGAATTGAGGAATGAGGATTGAAGATTGAGGATTGGATATTGAGGATTGACGAATGAGGATTGAGGATTGCGGATTGAGGATTGAAGATTGAGTATTGAGGGTTGAATATTGATGTCTGAGGTCTGAGGATTGAGGATTGAGAATTGAGAATTGAGGAATGAGGATTGAAGATTGAGGATTGGGTATTGAGGATTGACGAATGAGGATTGAGGAATGCGGATTGAGGATTGAAGATTGAGTATTGAGGGTTGAAGATTGAGGATTGAGGATTGAGGATTGGGGATTGAGGATTGCGGATTGAAGATTCAGTATTGAGGATTGAAGATTCAGAATTGAGGATGAGGATTGAACATTGAGTACTTAGTGTTGAGGGTTGAGTGATGAGAATTTATGTTTCTGGATAGAGATTTGAAGATTGCAGATTGAGTATTGAGTATTGAAAACTGTGAATTGAGGATATTCTATTGGGGATTGAGGATTGACAACTGAATGTTGAGGACTGAGGGCTGAAGATTGAGGATTCAGGATTGAGGATTCAGAATTGAGGTTTGAGGACTGAGGAGCGAGGATTGAAGATTGAGTATTGAGGATTGAAGATTGAGGATTGAGGATTGAGGATTGAGGATTGAGGATGAGGGCTGCGGGTTGAGGATTGGGGTTTGAGGACTAAGGACGGAGGATTGAGGATTGAGAATTGAGGATTGAGGATTGAGGATTGAAGATTGAGGATTGGGTATTGAGGATCGAAGAATGAGGATTGAGGATTGAGGATTGAGGATTGAATATTGAGTATTGAGGATTGAAGATTGACTATTGAGGATTGCGAATTGAGGATTGAGTATTGAGAATTGAAGATTGAGGATTGAGGATTGAGGATTGAGGATTGATGATTGAGGATTGAGGATTGAGGATTGAGGATTGAGAATTGAGGATTGAGGATTGAGGGTTGTGGATTGAGGACGAGGTCTGAGGGTTGAATATTTATGTTTGAGGTCTGAGGATTGAGGATTGAGGATTGAGAATTGAGGATTGAGGATTGAGGATTGAAGATTGAGGATTGGGTATTGAGGATTGAGGATTGAGGATTGAAGATTGAGGATAGGGTATTGAGGATTGAAGGATGATGATTGAGGATTGAGGATTGAGGATTGAGGATTGAATATTGAGTATTGAGGATTGAAGATCGACTATTGAGGATTGCGAATTGAGGATTGAGGGTTGGGTATTGAGGATTGAAGATTGAGTATTGAGGATTGAAGGTTGAGGATTGATGATTGAGGATTGAGGATTGAGGGTTGTGGATTGAGGACGAGGACTGAGGGTTGAATATTTATGTTTGAGGTCTGAGGATTGAGGATTGAGGATTGAGTACTGAGGGTTGAAGATTAAGATTGAGGATTGAGGATTGAGGATTGAGGATTGAGGATTGAGGATTGATGATGAGTATTGAGGATTGAAGATTGAGGATTGAGGATTGAGGATTGAGGTTTGAGGATTGAAGATTGAGTACTGAGGATTGAAGGTTAAGATTGAGGATTGAGGATTGAGGACTGAGGTTTGAGGGTTGTGGATTGAAGACGAGGACTGAGGGTTGGATATTTATGTTTGAGGTCTGAGGATTGAGGATTGAGGATTGAGAATTGAGGATTGAGGATTGAGGATTGAAGATTGAGGATTTGGTATTGAGGATTGAGGATTGAGGAATGA
Source organism: Calliopsis andreniformis (assembly GCF_051401765.1). Taxonomy (NCBI): domain Eukaryota; kingdom Metazoa; phylum Arthropoda; class Insecta; order Hymenoptera; family Andrenidae; genus Calliopsis; species Calliopsis andreniformis. The sequence continues at coordinate 2,602,500 of NW_027480444.1, read as the reverse complement.
AGATTGAGGATAGGGTATTGAGGATTGAAGGATGATGATTGAGGATTGAGGATTGAGGATTGAGGATTGAATATTGAGTATTGAGGATTGAAGGTCGACTATTGAGGATTGCGAATTGCGGATTTAGGGTTGAGGATTGATAATTGAAGATTGAGTATTGAGGATTGAAGGTTGAGGATTGTGGATTGATGATTGAGGATTGAGGCTTGAATATTGAGGATTGGGGACTGAGTGTTGAGGGTTGAGTGATGAGAATTGATGTTTGTGGATAGAGATTTGAAGATTGCAGGTTGAGTATTGAGTATTGAAAATTGTGAAATCATGATATTCTATTGAGGATTGAGAATGGACCACTGATTGTTGAGGACTGAGGGCTGAAGATTGAGGATTCAGGATTGAGGATTCAGGATTGAGGTTTGAGGACTGAGGATTGAGGATTGAGGATTGAGGGTTGAGGATTGAGGATTGAGGATTGAGGATTGAAGACTGAGGATTGGGTATTGAGGATTGAACGTTGAGGATTGAGGATTGCGGTTTGTGTGGTGAAGATTGAGGATTGAGTATTCAGGAATGAGGACTCAGGATTGAGGATTGAAGATTGAATATTGATGATTAAAGATTGAGGGTTGAGGATTGAGGGTTGTGGATTGAGGACGAGGACTGAGTGTTGAATATTGATGTCTGAGGTCTGAGGATTGAGGATTGAGGATTGAGGATTGAGGATGAGGGCTGCGGGTTGAGGATTGGGGTTTGAGGACTAAGGACGGAGGATTGAGGATTGAGAATTGAGGATTGAGGATTGAGGATTGAAGATTGAGGATTGGGTATTGAGGATCGAAGAATGAGGATTGAGGATTGAGGATTGAGGATTGAATATTGAGTATTGAGGATTAAAGATTGACTATTGAGGATTGCGAATTGAGGATTGAGTATTGAGAATTGAAGATTGAGGATTGAGGATTGAGGATTGAGGATTGAAGATTGCGTACTGAGGATTGAAGAATAAGATTGAGGATTGAGGATTGAGGATTGAGGATTGAGGATTGAGGATTGAAGATTGAGGATTGCGTATTGAGGATAGAACATTGAGGATTGAGGATTGAGTATTAAGGATTGAGGATTGAGGATTGAAGATTGAATATTGATGATTGAAGATTGAGGATCGAGGATTGAGTGTTGTAGATTGAGGACGAGGACTGAGGGTAGAGTATTGATGTTTAAGGTCTGAGGATTAAGGATTGAGGATTGAGAATTGAGGATTGATGATTGAGGATTGAAGATTGAGGATTGGGTGTTGAGGATTGAAGAATGAGGAATGAGGATTGAGGATTGAGTATTGAGGATTGAAGATTGAGTATTGAGGATTGAAGATTGAGGATTGAGGATTGAGGATTGAGGATTCAGGATTGAGTATTGCGTATAGAAGATTGAGGATTGGGTATTGCGGATTGAACATTGAGGATTGAGGATTGGGGATTGAGGATTGCGGATTGAAGATTCAGTATTGAGGATTGAAGATTCAGAATTGAGGATGAGGATTGAACATTGAGTACTGAGTGTTGAGGGTTGAGTGATGAGAATTTATGTTTCTGGATAGAGATTTGAAGATTGCTGATTGAGTATTGAGTATTGAAAACTGTGAATTGAGGATATTCTATTGAGGATTGAGGATTGACAACTGAATGTTGAGGACTGAGGGCTGAAGATTGAGGATTCAGGATTGAGGATTCTGAATTGAGGTTTGAGGACTGAGGAGTGAGGATTGAAGATTGAGTATTGAGGATTGAAGATTGAGGATTGAGGATTGAGCATTGAGGATTGAGGATTGGGGACTGAGTGTTGAGGGTTGAGTGATGAGAATTGATGTTTGTGGATAGAGATTTGAATATTGGAGGTTGAGTATTGAGTATTGAAAATTGTGAAATCATGATATTCTATTGAGGATTGAGGATGGACCACTGATTGTTGAGGTCTGAGGGCTGAAGATTGAGGATTCAGGATTGAGGATTCAGGATTGAGGTTTGAGGACTCAGGATTGAGGATTGGGGATTGAGGATTGAGGATTGAGGATTGAGGATTGAGGATTGAAGACTGAGGATTGGGTATTGAGGATTGAGTATTGAGGATTGAGGATTGAGGGTTGAGGATTGCAGATTGAGGATTCGGTATTGAGGATTGAAGAGTGAGGATTGAGGAGTGAGGACTGAGGGTTGAGGATTGCAGATTGAGTATTGAGGATTGAAGATTGAGGACTGAGGATTGAGGATTGAGGATTGAAGATTGAGGATTGAGGATTGAGGATTGAGGATTGAGGATTGAAGATTGAGGATTGGGTATTGAGGATTGAAGAATGAGGATTGAGGATTGAGGACTGAGGATTGAGGATTGAAGACTGAGAGTTGAGGGTTGAGTGATGAGAATTGATGTTTGTGGATAGAGATTTGAAGATTGCAGATTGAGTATTGAGTATTGAAAACTGTGAATTGATGATATTCTCTTGAGGATTGAAGATTGACAACTGATTGTTGAGGACTGAGGGCTGAAGGTTGAGGATTCAGGATTGATGATTCAGGATTGTGGTTTGACGACCGAGGATTGAGGATTGAGGATAGAGGATTGAGGATTGAGGATTGAGGATTGAAGATTGACGATTGAGGATTGCGGATTGAGGATTGAGGATTGAGGATCGATGATTGAGGATTGAAGATTGAGTATTGAGTATTGAAGATTGAGGATTGAGGATTGAGGATTGAGGTTTGAGGATTCAGGATTGAGGATTGAGGATTGAAGATTGAGTATTGAGGATTGAAGATTGAGGATAGAGGATTGAGGATTGAGGATTGAGGATTGAAGATTGAGTACTGAGGATTGAAGATTAAGATTGAGGATTGAGGATTGAGGACTGAGGATTGAGGATTGAGGATTGAAGGTTCAGTATTGAGGATTGAAGATTGAGAATTGAGGATTGAGGGTTGAACATTGAGGACTGAGTGTTGAGGATTGAAGATTGAGGATCGCGTATTGAGGATAGAATGTTGAGGATTGAGGATTGAGTATTGAGGATTGAGGATTGAGGATTGAAGAGTGAATATTGATGATTGAAGATTGAGGATCGAGGGTTGAGCGTTGTGGATTGAGGACGAGGACTGAGGTTTGAGAATTGATGTTTGAGGTCTGAGGATTGAGGAATGAGGATTGAGAATTGAGGGTTGAGGATTGAGGATTGGAGATTGAGGATTGGGTGTTGAGGATTGAGGATTAAGGATTGAGGATTGAGGATTGAACATTGAGGATTGGGTATTGAGGATTGAAGAATAAGGGTTGAATATTGAGGATTGAGGATTGAGGATTGAGGATTGAAGATTGAGTATTGAGGATTGAATATTGACGATTGAGGATTGAGGATTGAGGATTGAGTATTGAGTATTGAGGGTTGAGGATTGAGGATTGAAGATTGACTATTGAGGATTGAAGATTGAGGATTGGGTATTGAGGATTGAAGAATGAGGATTGAGGATTGAGGGTTGAGGATTGAGGATTGAGGATTGAAGACTGAGTATTGAGGAGTGAAGATTGAGGATTGGGTATTGAGGATTGAAGAATGAGGATTGAGGATTGAGGATTGAGGATTGAGGATTGAAGATTGAGTATTGAGGATTGAAGATTGACGATTGAGGATTGAGGATTGAGGATTGAGGATTGAGGATCGATGATTGAGGATTGAAGATTGAGTATTGAGTATTGATGATTGAGGATTGAGGATTGAGGATTGAGGTTTGAGGATTGAAGATTGAGGATTGAGTATTGAGGATTGAGGATTGAGGATTGAGGATTGAAGATTGAGGATTGGGTATTGAGGATTGAAGAATGAGGATTGAGTATTGAGTATTGAGGATTGAGTATTGACGATTGAGTATTGAGGATTGAAGATTGACGATTGAGGATTCAGGATTGAGGATTGAGGATTGAGGATTGAGGACTGAGGATTGCGTATTGAGGATAGAACATTGAGGATTGAGGATTGAGTATTGAGGATTGAGAATTGAGGATTGAAGATTGAATATTGATGATTGAATATTGAGGATCGAGGATTGAGTGTTGTGGATTGAGGACGAGGACTGAGGGTAGAGTATTGATGTTTGAGGTCTGAGGATTGAGGATTGAGGATTGAGAATTGAGGATTGAGGATTGAGGATTGAAGATTGAGGATTGGGTGTTGAGGATTGATGAATGAGGATTGAGGATTGAGGATTTAGGATTGAAGGTTGAGGATTGCGTATTGAGGATAGAACATTGAGGATTGAGGATTGAGTATTGAGGATTGAGGATTGAGGATTGAAGATTGAATATTGATGTTTGAAGATTGAGGATCGAGGATTGAGCGTTGTGGATTGAGGACGAGGACTGAGGGTTGAGTATTGATGTTTGAGGTCTGAGGATGGAGCAATGAGGATTGAGAATTGAGGGTTGAGGATTGAGGATTAAAGATTGAGGACTGTGTGTTGAGGATTGAAGAATGAGGATTGAGGATTGAGGATTGAGGATTGAGGATTGAAGATTGAGTATTGAGGATTGAAGGTTGAGGATTGAGGATTGAGGATTGAGGATTGAGGATTGAGGATTGCGGATAGAAGATTGAGGATTGGGTATTGCGGATTGAACATTGAGGAATGAGGATTGAGGATTGAGGGTTGACGAATGAGGATTGAGGATTGAGGATTGAGTATTGAGGATTGAAGATTGAGTATTGAGGATTGAAGATTGAGGATTGAGCATTGAGGATTGAGAATTGAGGATTGAGGAATGCGGATAGAAGATTGAGGATTGGGTATTGCGGATTGAACATTGAGGATTGAGGATTGAGGATTGAGTATTGAGGATTGAGGACTGAAGATTGAATATTGATGATTGAAGATTGAGGATTGAGGATTGATGGTTGTGGATTGAGGACGAGGACTGAGGGTTGACTATTGCTGTTTGAGGTCTGAGGATTGAGGATTGAGGATTGAGAATTGGGGATTGAGGATTGAGGATTGAAGATTGAGGATTGGGTATTGAGGATTGAAGAATGAGGATTGAGGATTGAGGACTGAGGATTGAGGATTGAAGACTGAGTGTTGAGTGATGAGTGATGACAATTGATGTTTGTGGATAGAGATTTGAAGATTGCAGATTGAGTATTGAGTATTGAAAACTGTGAAATGATGATATTCTCTTGAGGATTGAGGATTGACAACTGATTGTTGAGGACTGGGGGCTGAAGGTTGAGGATTCAGGATTGAGGATTCAGGATTGTGGTTTGAGGACCGAGGATTGAGGATTGAGGATTGAGGATTGAGAATTGAAGATTGAGGATTGAGTATTGGGTGTTGTGGATTGAGGACGAGGACTGACGGTTGAGGATTGAAGATTGAGTACTGAGGATTGAAGATTAAGATTGAGGATTGTGGATTGAGGATTGAGGATTGATGATTGAGTATTGAGGATTGAAGATTGAGGATTCAGGAGTGAGGACTGAGGATTGAGGATTGGAGATTGCGTATTGAGGATTGAAGATTGAGGATTGAGGATTGAGGATTGAGGATTGAGTATTGAGGATTGAAGATTGACGATTGAGGTCTGAGGATTGAGGATTGAGGATTGAGGATTGAGGATTGAGGATTGAAGATTGAGTATTGAGTATTGAAGATTGAGGATTGAGGAATGAGGATAAAGGATTGAGGATTGAAGATTGCGTACTGAGGATTGAAGGATAAGATTGAGGATTGAGGATTGAGGATTGAGGATTGAGGGTTGAGGATTGAAGATTGAGGATTGCGTATTGAGGATAGAACATTGAGGATTGAGGATTGAGTATTAAGGATTGAGGATTGAGGATTGAGGATTGAGGATTGAGGATTGAAGACAGAGGATTGGGTATTGAGGATTGAACGTTGAGGATTGAGGATTGCGGTTTGAGTGGTGAAGATTGAGGATTGAGGATTCAGGATTGAGGATTCAGGATTGAGGATTGAAGATTGAATATTGATGATTAAAGATTGAGGGTTGAGGATTGTGCGTTGTGGATTGAGGACGAGGACTGTGTGTTGAATATTGATGTCTGAGGTCTGAGGATTGAGGATTGAGAATTGAGAATTGAGGAATGAGGATTGAAGATTGAGGATTGGATATTGAGGATTGACGAATGAGGATTGAGGATTGCGGATTGAGGATTGAAGATTGAGTATTGAGGGTTGAATATTGATGTCTGAGGTCTGAGGATTGAGGATTGAGAATTGAGAATTGAGGAATGAGGATTGAAGATTGAGGATTGGGTATTGAGGATTGACGAATGAGGATTGAGGAATGCGGATTGAGGATTGAAGATTGAGTATTGAGGGTTGAAGATTGAGGATTGAGGATTGAGGATTGGGGATTGAGGATTGCGGATTGAAGATTCAGTATTGAGGATTGAAGATTCAGAATTGAGGATGAGGATTGAACATTGAGTACTTAGTGTTGAGGGTTGAGTGATGAGAATTTATGTTTCTGGATAGAGATTTGAAGATTGCAGATTGAGTATTGAGTATTGAAAACTGTGAATTGAGGATATTCTATTGGGGATTGAGGATTGACAACTGAATGTTGAGGACTGAGGGCTGAAGATTGAGGATTCAGGATTGAGGATTCAGAATTGAGGTTTGAGGACTGAGGAGCGAGGATTGAAGATTGAGTATTGAGGATTGAAGATTGAGGATTGAGGATTGAGGATTGAGGATTGAGGATGAGGGCTGCGGGTTGAGGATTGGGGTTTGAGGACTAAGGACGGAGGATTGAGGATTGAGAATTGAGGATTGAGGATTGAGGATTGAAGATTGAGGATTGGGTATTGAGGATCGAAGAATGAGGATTGAGGATTGAGGATTGAGGATTGAATATTGAGTATTGAGGATTGAAGATTGACTATTGAGGATTGCGAATTGAGGATTGAGTATTGAGAATTGAAGATTGAGGATTGAGGATTGAGGATTGAGGATTGATGATTGAGGATTGAGGATTGAGGATTGAGGATTGAGAATTGAGGATTGAGGATTGAGGGTTGTGGATTGAGGACGAGGTCTGAGGGTTGAATATTTATGTTTGAGGTCTGAGGATTGAGGATTGAGGATTGAGAATTGAGGATTGAGGATTGAGGATTGAAGATTGAGGATTGGGTATTGAGGATTGAGGATTGAGGATTGAAGATTGAGGATAGGGTATTGAGGATTGAAGGATGATGATTGAGGATTGAGGATTGAGGATTGAGGATTGAATATTGAGTATTGAGGATTGAAGATCGACTATTGAGGATTGCGAATTGAGGATTGAGGGTTGGGTATTGAGGATTGAAGATTGAGTATTGAGGATTGAAGGTTGAGGATTGATGATTGAGGATTGAGGATTGAGGGTTGTGGATTGAGGACGAGGACTGAGGGTTGAATATTTATGTTTGAGGTCTGAGGATTGAGGATTGAGGATTGAGTACTGAGGGTTGAAGATTAAGATTGAGGATTGAGGATTGAGGATTGAGGATTGAGGATTGAGGATTGATGATGAGTATTGAGGATTGAAGATTGAGGATTGAGGATTGAGGATTGAGGTTTGAGGATTGAAGATTGAGTACTGAGGATTGAAGGTTAAGATTGAGGATTGAGGATTGAGGACTGAGGTTTGAGGGTTGTGGATTGAAGACGAGGACTGAGGGTTGGATATTTATGTTTGAGGTCTGAGGATTGAGGATTGAGGATTGAGAATTGAGGATTGAGGATTGAGGATTGAAGATTGAGGATTTGGTATTGAGGATTGAGGATTGAGGAATGAAGATTGAGGATAGGGTATTGAGGATTGAAGGATGATGATTGAGGATTGAGGATTGAGGATTGAGGATTGAATATTGAGTATTGAGGATTGAAGGTCGACTATTGAGGATTGCGAATTGCGGATTTAGGGTTGAGGATTGATAATTGAAGATTGAGTATTGAGGATTGAAGGTTGAGGATTGTGGATTGATGATTGAGGATTGAGGCTTGAATATTGAGGATTGGGGACTGAGTGTTGAGGGTTGAGTGATGAGAATTGATGTTTGTGGATAGAGATTTGAAGATTGCAAGTTGAGTATTGAGTATTGAAAATTGTGAAATCATGATATTCTATTGAGGATTGAGAATGGACCACTGATTGTTGAGGACTGAGGGCTGAAGATTGAGGATTCAGGATTGAGGATTCAGGATTGAGGTTTGAGGACTGAGGATTGAGGATTGAGGATTGAGGGTTGAGGATTGAGGATTGAGGATTGAGGATTGAAGACTGAGGATTGGGTATTGAGGATTGAACGTTGAGGATTGAGGATTGCGGTTTGTGTGGTGAAGATTGAGGATTGAGTATTCAGGAATGAGGACTCAGGATTGAGGATTGAAGATTGAATATTGATGATTAAAGATTGAGGGTTGAGGATTGAGGGTTGTGGATTGAGGACGAGGACTGAGTGTTGAATATTGATGTCTGAGGTCTGAGGATTGAGGATTGAGGATTGAGGATTGAGGATGAGGGCTGCGGGTTGAGGATTGGGGTTTGAGGACTAAGGACGGAGGATTGAGGATTGAGAATTGAGGATTGAGGATTGAGGATTGAAGATTGAGGATTGGTTATTGAGGATCGAAGAATGAGGATTGAGGATTGAGGATTGAGGATTGAATATTGAGTATTGAGGATTGAAGATTGACTATTGAGGATTGCGAATTGAGGATTGAGTATTGAGAATTGAAGATTGAGGATTGAGGATTGAGGATTGAGGATTGAAGATTGCGTACTGAGGATTGAAGAATAAGATTGAGGATTGAGGATTGAGGATTGAGGATTGAGGATTGAGGATTGAAGATTGAGGATTGCGTATTGAGGATAGAACATTGAGGATTGAGGATTGAGTATTAAGGATTGAGGATTGAGGATTGAAGATTGAATATTGATGATTGAAGATTGAGGATCGAGGATTGAGTGTTGTAGATTGAGGACGAGGACTGAGGGTAGAGTATTGATGTTTAAGGTCTGAGGATTAAGGATTGAGGATTGAGAATTGAGGATTGATGATTGAGGATTGAAGATTGAGGATTGGGTGTTGAGGATTGAAGAATGAGGAATGAGGATTGAGGATTGAGTATTGAGGATTGAAGATTGAGTATTGAGGATTGAAGATTGAGGATTGAGGATTGAGGATTGAGGATTCAGGATTGAGTATTGCGTATAGAAGATTGAGGATTGGGTATTGCGGATTGAACATTGAGGATTGAGGATTGGGGATTGAGGATTGCGGATTGAAGATTCAGTATTGAGGATTGAAGATTCAGAATTGAGGATGAGGATTGAACATTGAGTACTGAGTGTTGAGGGTTGAGTGATGAGAATTTATGTTTCTGGATAGAGATTTGAAGATTGCTGATTGAGTATTGAGTATTGAAAACTTTGAATTCAGGATATTCTATTGAGGATTGAGGATTGACAACTGAATGTTGAGGACTGAGGGCTGAAGATTGAGGATTCAGGATTGAGGATTCTGAATTGAGGTTTGAGGACTGAGGAGTGAGGATTGAAGATTGAGTATTGAGGATTGAAGATTGAGGATTGAGGATTGAGCATTGAGGATTGAGGATTGGGGACTGAGTGTTGAGGGTTGAGTGATGAGAATTGATGTTTGTGGATAGAGATTTGAATATTGGAGGTTGAGTATTGAGTATTGAAAATTGTGAAATCATGATATTCTATTGAGGATTGAGGATGGACCACTGATTGTTGAGGTCTGAGGGCTGAAGATTGAGGATTCAGGATTGAGGATTCAGGATTGAGGTTTGAGGACTCAGGATTGAGGATTGGGGATTGAGGATTGAGGATTGAGGATTGAGGATTGAGGATTGAAGACTGAGGATTGGGTATTGAGGATTGAGTATTGAGGATTGAGGATTGAGGGTTGAGGATTGCAGATTGAGGATTCGGTATTGAGGATTGAAGAGTGAGGATTGAGGAGTGAGGACTGAGGGTTGAGGATTGCAGATTGAGTATTGAGGATTGAAGATTGAGGACTGAGGATTGAGGATTGAGGATTGACGATTGAGGATTGAGGATTGAGGATTGAGGATTGAGGATTGAAGATTGAGGATTGGGTATTGAGGATTGAAGAATGAGGATTGAGGATTGAGGACTGAGGACTGAGGATTGAAGACTGAGAGTTGAGGGTTGAGTGATGAGAATTGATGTTTGTGGATAGAGATTTGAAGATTGCAGATTGAGTATTGAGTATTGAAAACTGTGAATTGATGATATTCTCTTGAGGATTGAAGATTGACAACTGATTGTTGAGGACTGAGGGCTGAAGGTTGAGGATTCAGGATTGATGATTCAGGATTGTGGTTTGACGACCGAGGATTGAGGATTGAGGATAGAGGATTGAGGATTGAGGATTGAGGATTGAAGATTGACGATTGAGGATTGCGGATTGAGGATTGAGGATTGAGGATCGATGATTGAGGATTGAAGATTGAGTATTGAGTATTGAAGATTGAGGATTGAGGATTGAGGATTGAGGTTTGAGGATTCAGGATTGAGGATTGAGGATTGAAGATTGAGTATTGAGGATTGAAGATTGAGGATAGAGGATTGAGGATTGAGGATTGAGGATTGAAGATTGAGTACTGAGGATTGAAGATTAAGATTGAGGATTGAGGATTGAGGACTGAGGATTGAGGATTGAGGATTGAAGGTTCAGTATTGAGGATTGAAGATTGAGAATTGAGGATTGAGGGTTGAACATTGAGGACTGAGTGTTGAGGATTGAAGATTGAGGATCGCGTATTGAGGATAGAATGTTGAGGATTGAGGATTGAGTATTGAGGATTGAGGATTGAGGATTGAAGATTGAATATTGATGATTGAAGATTGAGGATCGAGGGTTGAGCGTTGTGGATTGAGGACGAGGACTGAGGTTTGAGAATTGATGTTTGAGGTCTGAGGATTGAGGAATGAGGATTGAGAATTGAGGGTTGAGGATTGAGGATTGGAGATTGAGGATTGGGTGTTGAGGATTGAGGATTAAGGATTGAGGATTGAGGATTGAACATTGAGGATTGGGTATTGAGGATTGAAGAATAAGGGTTGAATATTGAGGATTGAGGATTGAGGATTGAGGATTGAAGATTGAGTATTGAGGATTGAATATTGACGATTGAGGATTGAGGATTGAGGATTGAGTATTGAGTATTGAGGGTTGAGGATTGAGGATTGAAGATTGACTATTGAGGATTGAAGATTGAGGATTGGGTATTGAGGATTGAAGAATGAGGATTGAGGATTGAGGGTTGAGGATTGAGGATTGAGGATTGAAGACTGAGTATTGAGGAGTGAAGATTGAGGATTGGGTATTGAGGATTGAAGAATGAGGATTGAGGATTGAGGATTGAGGATTGAGGATTGAAGATTGAGTATTGAGGATTGAAGATTGACGATTGAGGATTGAGGATTGAGGATTGAGGATTGAGGATCGATGATTGAGGATTGAAGATTGAGTATTGAGTATTGATGATTGAGGATTGAGGATTGAGGATTGAGGTTTGAGGATTGAAGATTGAGGATTGAGTATTGAGGATTGAGGATTGAGGATTGAGGATTGAAGATTGAGGATTGGGTATTGAGGATTGAAGAATGAGGATTGAGTATTGAGTATTGAGGATTGAGTATTGACGATTGAGTATTGAGGATTGAAGATTGACGATTGAGGATTCAGGATTGAGGATTGAGGATTGAGGATTGAGGACTGAGGATTGCGTATTGAGGATAGAACATTGAGGATTGAGGATTGAGTATTGAGGATTGAGAATTGAGGATTGAAGATTGAATATTGATGATTGAATATTGAGGATCGAGGATTGAGTGTTGTGGATTGAGGACGAGGACTGAGGGTAGAGTATTGATGTTTGAGGTCTGAGGATTGAGGATTGAGGATTGAGAATTGAGGATTGAGGATTGAGGATTGAAGATTGAGGATTGGGTGTTGAGGATTGATGAATGAGGATTGAGGATTGAGGATTTAGGATTGAAGGTTGAGGATTGCGTATTGAGGATAGAACATTGAGGATTGAGGATTGAGTATTGAGGATTGAGGATTGAGGATTGAAGATTGAATATTGATGTTTGAAGATTGAGGATCGAGGATTGAGCGTTGTGGATTGAGGACGAGGACTGAGGGTTGAGTATTGATGTTTGAGGTCTGAGGATGGAGCAATGAGGATTGAGAATTGAGGGTTGAGGATTGAGGATTAAAGATTGAGGACTGTGTGTTGAGGATTGAAGAATGAGGATTGAGGATTGAGGATTGAGGATTGAGGATTGAAGATTGAGTATTGAGGATTGAAGGTTGAGGATTGAGGATTGAAGACTGAGGATTGGGTATTGAGGATTGAACGTTGAGGATTGAGGATTGCGGTTTGAGTGGTGAAGATTGAGGATTGAGGATTCAGGATTGAGGATTCAGGATTGAGGATTGAAGATTGAATATTGATGATTAAAGATTGAGGGTTGAGGATTGTGCGTTGTGGATTGAGGACGAGGACTGTGTGTTGAATATTGATGTCTGAGGTCTGAGGATTGAGGATTGAGAATTGAGAATTGAGGAATGAGGATTGAAGATTGAGGATTGGATATTGAGGATTGACGAATGAGGATTGAGGATTGCGGATTGAGGATTGAAGATTGAGTATTGAGGGTTGAATATTGATGTCTGAGGTCTGAGGATTGAGGATTGAGAATTGAGAATTGAGGAATGAGGATTGAAGATTGAGGATTGGGTATTGAGGATTGACGAATGAGGATTGAGGAATGCGGATTGAGGATTGAAGATTGAGTATTGAGGGTTGAAGATTGAGGATTGAGGATTGAGGATTGGGGATTGAGGATTGCGGATTGAAGATTCAGTATTGAGGATTGAAGATTCAGAATTGAGGATGAGGATTGAACATTGAGTACTTAGTGTTGAGGGTTGAGTGATGAGAATTTATGTTTCTGGATAGAGATTTGAAGATTGCAGATTGAGTATTGAGTATTGAAAACTGTGAATTGAGGATATTCTATTGGGGATTGAGGATTGACAACTGAATGTTGAGGACTGAGGGCTGAAGATTGAGGATTCAGGATTGAGGATTCAGAATTGAGGTTTGAGGACTGAGGAGCGAGGATTGAAGATTGAGTATTGAGGATTGAAGATTGAGGATTGAGGATTGAGGATTGAGGATTGAGGATGAGGGCTGCGGGTTGAGGATTGGGGTTTGAGGACTAAGGACGGAGGATTGAGGATTGAGAATTGAGGATTGAGGATTGAGGATTGAAGATTGAGGATTGGGTATTGAGGATCGAAGAATGAGGATTGAGGATTGAGGATTGAGGATTGAATATTGAGTATTGAGGATTGAAGATTGACTATTGAGGATTGCGAATTGAGGATTGAGTATTGAGAATTGAAGATTGAGGATTGAGGATTGAGGATTGAGGATTGATGATTGAGGATTGAGGATTGAGGATTGAGGATTGAGAATTGAGGATTGAGGATTGAGGGTTGTGGATTGAGGACGAGGTCTGAGGGTTGAATATTTATGTTTGAGGTCTGAGGATTGAGGATTGAGGATTGAGAATTGAGGATTGAGGATTGAGGATTGAAGATTGAGGATTGGGTATTGAGGATTGAGGATTGAGGATTGAAGATTGAGGATAGGGTATTGAGGATTGAAGGATGATGATTGAGGATTGAGGATTGAGGATTGAGGATTGAATATTGAGTATTGAGGATTGAAGATCGACTATTGAGGATTGCGAATTGAGGATTGAGGGTTGGGTATTGAGGATTGAAGATTGAGTATTGAGGATTGAAGGTTGAGGATTGATGATTGAGGATTGAGGATTGAGGGTTGTGGATTGAGGACGAGGACTGAGGGTTGAATATTTATGTTTGAGGTCTGAGGATTGAGGATTGAGGATTGAGTACTGAGGGTTGAAGATTAAGATTGAGGATTGAGGATTGAGGATTGAGGATTGAGGATTGAGGATTGATGATGAGTATTGAGGATTGAAGATTGAGGATTGAGGATTGAGGATTGAGGTTTGAGGATTGAAGATTGAGTACTGAGGATTGAAGGTTAAGATTGAGGATTGAGGATTGAGGACTGAGGTTTGAGGGTTGTGGATTGAAGACGAGGACTGAGGGTTGGATATTTATGTTTGAGGTCTGAGGATTGAGGATTGAGGATTGAGAATTGATGATTGAGGATTGAGGATTGAAGATTGAGGATTTGGTATTGAGGATTGAGGATTGAGGAATGAAGATTGAGGATAGGGTATTGAGGATTGAAGGATGATGATTGAGGATTGAGGATTGAGGATTGAGGATTGAATATTGAGTATTGAGGATTGAAGGTCGACTATTGAGGATTGCGAATTGCGGATTTAGGGTTGAGGATTGATAATTGAAGATTGAGTATTGAGGATTGAAGGTTGAGGATTGTGGATTGATGATTGAGGATTGAGGCTTGAATATTGAGGATTGGGGACTGAGTGTTGAGGGTTGAGTGATGAGAATTGATGTTTGTGGATAGAGATTTGAAGATTGCAAGTTGAGTATTGAGTATTGAAAATTGTGAAATCATGATATTCTATTGAGGATTGAGAATGGACCACTGATTGTTGAGGACTGAGGGCTGAAGATTGAGGATTCAGGATTGAGGATTCAGGATTGAGGTTTGAGGACTGAGGATTGAGGATTGAGGATTGAGGGTTGAGGATTGAGGATTGAGGATTGAGGATTGAAGACTGAGGATTGGGTATTGAGGATTGAACGTTGAGGATTGAGGATTGCGGTTTGTGTGGTGAAGATTGAGGATTGAGTATTCAGGAATGAGGACTCAGGATTGAGGATTGAAGATTGAATATTGATGATTAAAGATTGAGGGTTGAGGATTGAGGGTTGTGGATTGAGGACGAGGACTGAGTGTTGAATATTGATGTCTGAGGTCTGAGGATTGAGGATTGAGGATTGAGGATTGAGGATGAGGGCTGCGGGTTGAGGATTGGGGTTTGAGGACTAAGGACGGAGGATTGAGGATTGAGAATTGAGGATTGAGGATTGAGGATTGAAGATTGAGGATTGGTTATTGAGGATCGAAGAATGAGGATTGAGGATTGAGGATTGAGGATTGAATATTGAGTATTGAGGATTGAAGATTGACTATTGAGGATTGCGAATTGAGGATTGAGTATTGAGAATTGAAGATTGAGGATTGAGGATTGAGGATTGAGGATTGAAGATTGCGTACTGAGGATTGAAGAATAAGATTGAGGATTGAGGATTGAGGATTGAGGATTGAGGATTGAGGATTGAAGATTGAGGATTGCGTATTGAGGATAGAACATTGAGGATTGAGGATTGAGTATTAAGGATTGAGGATTGAGGATTGAAGATTGAATATTGATGATTGAAGATTGAGGATCGAGGATTGAGTGTTGTAGATTGAGGACGAGGACTGAGGGTAGAGTATTGATGTTTAAGGTCTGAGGATTAAGGATTGAGGATTGAGAATTGAGGATTGATGATTGAGGATTGAAGATTGAGGATTGGGTGTTGAGGATTGAAGAATGAGGAATGAGGATTGAGGATTGAGTATTGAGGATTGAAGATTGAGTATTGAGGATTGAAGATTGAGGATTGAGGATTGAGGATTGAGGATTCAGGATTGAGTATTGCGTATAGAAGATTGAGGATTGGGTATTGCGGATTGAACATTGAGGATTGAGGATTGGGGATTGAGGATTGCGGATTGAAGATTCAGTATTGAGGATTGAAGATTCAGAATTGAGGATGAGGATTGAACATTGAGTACTGAGTGTTGAGGGTTGAGTGATGAGAATTTATGTTTCTGGATAGAGATTTGAAGATTGCTGATTGAGTATTGAGTATTGAAAACTGTGAATTGAGGATATTCTATTGAGGATTGAGGATTGACAACTGAATGTTGAGGACTGAGGGCTGAAGATTGAGGATTCAGGATTGAGGATTCTGAATTGAGGTTTGAGGACTGAGGAGTGAGGATTGAAGATTGAGTATTGAGGATTGAAGATTGAGGATTGAGGATTGAGCATTGAGGATTGAGGATTGGGGACTGAGTGTTGAGGGTTGAGTGATGAGAATTGATGTTTGTGGATAGAGATTTGAATATTGGAGGTTGAGTATTGAGTATTGAAAATTGTGAAATCATGATATTCTATTGAGGATTGAGGATGGACCACTGATTGTTGAGGTCTGAGGGCTGAAGATTGAGGATTCAGGATTGAGGATTCAGGATTGAGGTTTGAGGACTCAGGATTGAGGATTGGGGATTGAGGATTGAGGATTGAGGATTGAGGATTGAGGATTGAAGACTGAGGATTGGGTATTGAGGATTGAGTATTGAGGATTGAGGATTGAGGGTTGAGGATTGCAGATTGAGGATTCGGTATTGAGGATTGAAGAGTGAGGATTGAGGAGTGAGGACTGAGGGTTGAGGATTGCAGATTGAGTATTGAGGATTGAAGATTGAGGACTGAGGATTGAGGATTGAGGATTGACGATTGAGGATTGAGGATTGAGGATTGAGGATTGAGGATTGAAGATTGAGGATTGGGTATTGAGGATTGAAGAATGAGGATTGAGGATTGAGGACTGAGGATTGAGGATTGAAGACTGAGAGTTGAGGGTTGAGTGATGAGAATTGATGTTTGTGGATAGAGATTTGAAGATTGCAGATTGAGTATTGAGTATTGAAAACTGTGAATTGATGATATTCTCTTGAGGATTGAAGATTGACAACTGATTGTTGAGGACTGAGGGCTGAAGGTTGAGGATTCAGGATTGATGATTCAGGATTGTGGTTTGACGACCGAGGATTGAGGATTGAGGATAGAGGATTGAGGATTGAGGATTGAGGATTGAAGATTGACGATTGAGGATTGCGGATTGAGGATTGAGGATTGAGGATCGATGATTGAGGATTGAAGATTGAGTATTGAGTATTGAAGATTGAGGATTGAGGATTGAGGATTGAGGTTTGAGGATTCAGGATTGAGGATTGAGGATTGAAGATTGAGTATTGAGGATTGAAGATTGAGGATAGAGGATTGAGGATTGAGGATTGAGGATTGAAGATTGAGTACTGAGGATTGAAGATTAAGATTGAGGATTGAGGATTGAGGACTGAGGATTGAGGATTGAGGATTGAAGGTTCAGTATTGAGGATTGAAGATTGAGAATTGAGGATTGAGGGTTGAACATTGAGGACTGAGTGTTGAGGATTGAAGATTGAGGATCGCGTATTGAGGATAGAATGTTGAGGGTTGAGGATTGAGTATTGAGGATTGAGGATTGAGGATTGAAGATTGAATATTGATGATTGAAGATTGAGGATCGAGGGTTGAGCGTTGTGGATTGAGGACGAGGACTGAGGTTTGAGAATTGATGTTTGAGGTCTGAGGATTGAGGAATGAGGATTGAGAATTGAGGGTTGAGGATTGAGGATTGGAGATTGAGGATTGGGTGTTGAGGATTGAGGATTAAGGATTGAGGATTGAGGATTGAACATTGAGGATTGGGTATTGAGGATTGAAGAATAAGGGTTGAATATTGAGGATTGAGGATTGAGGATTGAGGATTGAAGATTGAGTATTGAGGATTGAATATTGACGATTGAGGATTGAGGATTGAGGATTGAGTATTGAGTATTGAGGGTTGAGGATTGAGGATTGAAGATTGACTATTGAGGATTGAAGATTGAGGATTGGGTATTGAGGATTGAAGAATGAGGATTGAGGATTGAGGGTTGAGGATTGAGGATTGAGGATTGAAGACTGAGTATTGAGGAGTGAAGATTGAGGATTGGGTATTGAGGATTGAAGAATGAGGATTGAGGATTGAGGATTGAGGATTGAGGATTGAAGATTGAGTATTGAGGATTGAAGATTGACGATTGAGGATTGAGGATTGAGGATTGAGGATTGAGGATCGATGATTGAGGATTGAAGATTGAGTATTGAGTATTGATGATTGAGGATTGAGGATTGAGGATTGAGGTTTGAGGATTGAAGATTGAGGATTGAGTATTGAGGATTGAGGATTGAGGATTGAGGATTGAAGATTGAGGATTGGGTATTGAGGATTGAAGAATGAGGATTGAGTATTGAGTATTGAGGATTGAGTATTGACGATTGAGTATTGAGGATTGAAGATTGACGATTGAGGATTCAGGATTGAGGATTGAGGATTGAGGATTGAGGACTGAGGATTGCGTATTGAGGATAGAACATTGAGGATTGAGGATTGAGTATTGAGGATTGAGAATTGAGGATTGAAGATTGAATATTGATGATTGAATATTGAGGATCGAGGATTGAGTGTTGTGGATTGAGGACGAGGACTGAGGGTAGAGTATTGATGTTTGAGGTCTGAGGATTGAGGATTGAGGATTGAGAATTGAGGATTGAGGATTGAGGATTGAAGATTGAGGATTGGGTGTTGAGGATTGATGAATGAGGATTGAGGATTGAGGATTTAGGATTGAAGGTTGAGGATTGCGTATTGAGGATAGAACATTGAGGATTGAGGATTGAGTATTGAGGATTGAGGATTGAGGATTGAAGATTGAATATTGATGTTTGAAGATTGAGGATCGAGGATTGAGCGTTGTGGATTGAGGACGAGGACTGAGGGTTGAGTATTGATGTTTGAGGTCTGAGGATGGAGCAATGAGGATTGAGAATTGAGGGTTGAGGATTGAGGATTAAAGATTGAGGACTGTGTGTTGAGGATTGAAGAATGAGGATTGAGGATTGAGGATTGAGGATTGAGGATTGAAGATTGAGTATTGAGGATTGAAGGTTGAGGATTGAGGATTGAGGATTGAGGATTGAGGATTGAGGATTGCGGATAGAAGATTGAGGATTGGGTATTGCGGATTGAACATTGAGGAATGAGGATTGAGGATTGAGGGTTGACGAATGAGGATTGAGGATTGAGGATTGAGTATTGAGGATTGAAGATTGAGTATTGAGGATTGAAGATTGAGGATTGAGCATTGAGGATTGAGAATTGAGGATTGAGGAATGCGGATAGAAGATTGAGGATTGGGTATTGCGGATTGAACATTGAGGATTGAGGATTGAGGATTGAGTATTGAGGATTGAGGACTGAAGATTGAATATTGATGATTGAAGATTGAGGATTGAGGATTGATGGTTGTGGATTGAGGACGAGGACTGAGGGTTGACTATTGCTGTTTGAGGTCTGAGGATTGAGGATTGAGGATTGAGAATTGGGGATTGAGGATTGAGGATTGAAGATTGAGGATTGGGTATTGAGGATTGAAGAATGAGGATTGAGGATTGAGGACTGAGGATTGAGGATTGAAGACTGAGTGTTGAGTGTTGAGTGATGACAATTGATGTTTGTGGATAGAGATTTGAAGATTGCAGATTGAGTATTGAGTATTGAAAACTGTGAAATGATGATATTCTCTTGAGGATTGAGGATTGACAACTGATTGTTGAGGACTGGGGGCTGAAGGTTGAGGATTCAGGATTGAGGATTCAGGATTGTGGTTTGAGGACCGAGGATTGAGGATTGAGGATTGAGGATTGAGAATTGAAGATTGAGGATTGAGTATTGGGTGTTGTGGATTGAGGACGAGGACTGACGGTTGAGGATTGAAGATTGAGTACTGAGGATTGAAGATTAAGATTGAGGATTGTGGATTGAGGATTGAGGATTGATGATTGAGTATTGAGGATTGAAGATTGAGGATTCAGGAGTGAGGACTGAGGATTGAGGATTGGAGATTGCGTATTGAGAATGAAGATTGAGGATTGAGGATTGAGGATTGAGGATTGAGTATTGAGGATTGAAGATTGACGATTGAGGTCTGAGGATTGAGGATTGAGGATTGAGGATTGAGGATTGAGGATTGAAGATTGAGTATTGAGTATTGAAGATTGAGGATTGAGGAATGAGGATAAAGGATTGAGGATTGAAGATTGCGTACTGAGGATTGAAGGATAAGATTGAGGATTGAGGATTGAGGATTGAGGATTGAGGGTTGAGGATTGAAGATTGAGGATTGCGTATTGAGGATAGAACATTGAGGATTGAGGATTGAGTATTAAGGATTGAGGATTGAGGATTGAGGATTGAGGATTGAGGATTGAAGACAGAGGATTGGGTATTGAGGATTGAACGTTGAGGATTGAGGATTGCGGTTTGAGTGGTGAAGATTGAGGATTGAGGATTCAGGATTGAGGATTCAGGATTGAGGATTGAAGATTGAATATTGATGATTAAAGATTGAGGGTTGAGGATTGTGCGTTGTGGATTGAGGACGAGGACTGTGTGTTGAATATTGATGTCTGAGGTCTGAGGATTGAGGATTGAGAATTGAGAATTGAGGAATGAGGATTGAAGATTGAGGATTGGATATTGAGGATTGACGAATGAGGATTGAGGATTGCGGATTGAGGATTGAAGATTGAGTATTGAGGGTTGAATATTGATGTCTGAGGTCTGAGGATTGAGGATTGAGAATTGAGAATTGAGGAATGAGGATTGAAGATTGAGGATTGGGTATTGAGGATTGACGAATGAGGATTGAGGAATGCGGATTGAGGATTGAAGATTGAGTATTGAGGGTTGAAGATTGAGGATTGAGGATTGAGGATTGGGGATTGAGGATTGCGGATTGAAGATTCAGTATTGAGGATTGAAGATTCAGAATTGAGGATGAGGATTGAACATTGAGTACTTAGTGTTGAGGGTTGAGTGATGAGAATTTATGTTTCTGGATAGAGATTTGAAGATTGCAGATTGAGTATTGAGTATTGAAAACTGTGAATTGAGGATATTCTATTGGGGATTGAGGATTGACAACTGAATGTTGAGGACTGAGGGCTGAAGATTGAGGATTCAGGATTGAGGATTCAGAATTGAGGTTTGAGGACTGAGGAGCGAGGATTGAAGATTGAGTATTGAGGATTGAAGATTGAGGATTGAGGATTGAGGATTGAGGATTGAGGATGAGGGCTGCGGGTTGAGGATTGGGGTTTGAGGACTAAGGACGGAGGATTGAGGATTGAGAATTGAGGATTGAGGATTGAGGATTGAAGATTGAGGATTGGGTATTGAGGATCGAAGAATGAGGATTGAGGATTGAGGATTGAGGATTGAATATTGAGTATTGAGGATTGAAGATTGACTATTGAGGATTGCGAATTGAGGATTGAGTATTGAGAATTGAAGATTGAGGATTGAGGATTGAGGATTGAGGATTGATGATTGAGGATTGAGGATTGAGGATTGAGGATTGAGAATTGAGGATTGAGGATTGAGGGTTGTGGATTGAGGACGAGGTCTGAGGGTTGAATATTTATGTTTGAGGTCTGAGGATTGAGGATTGAGGATTGAGAATTGAGGATTGAGGATTGAGGATTGAAGATTGAGGATTGGGTATTGAGGATTGAGGATTGAGGATTGAAGATTGAGGATAGGGTATTGAGGATTGAAGGATGATGATTGAGGATTGAGGATTGAGGATTGAGGATTGAATATTGAGTATTGAGGATTGAAGATCGACTATTGAGGATTGCGAATTGAGGATTGAGGGTTGGGTATTGAGGATTGAAGATTGAGTATTGAGGATTGAAGGTTGAGGATTGATGATTGAGGATTGAGGATTGAGGGTTGTGGATTGAGGACGAGGACTGAGGGTTGAATATTTATGTTTGAGGTCTGAGGATTGAGGATTGAGGATTGAGTACTGAGGGTTGAAGATTAAGATTGAGGATTGAGGATTGAGGATTGAGGATTGAGGATTGAGGATTGATGATGAGTATTGAGGATTGAAGATTGAGGATTGAGGATTGAGGATTGAGGTTTGAGGATTGAAGATTGAGTACTGAGGATTGAAGGTTAAGATTGAGGATTGAGGATTGAGGACTGAGGTTTGAGGGTTGTGGATTGAAGACGAGGACTGAGGGTTGGATATTTATGTTTGAGGTCTGAGGATTGAGGATTGAGGATTGAGAATTGAGGATTGAGGATTGAGGATTGAAGATTGAGGATTTGGTATTGAGGATTGAGGATTGAGGAATGAAGATTGAGGATAGGGTATTGAGGATTGAAGGATGATGATTGAGGATTGAGGATTGAGGATTGAGGATTGAATATTGAGTATTGAGGATTGAAGGTCGACTATTGAGGATTGCGAATTGCGGATTTAGGGTTGAGGATTGATAATTGAAGATTGAGTATTGAGGATTGAAGGTTGAGGATTCTGGATTGATGATTGAGGATTGAGGCTTGAATATTGAGGATTGGGGACTGAGTGTTGAGGGTTGAGTGATGAGAATTGATGTTTGTGGATAGAGATTTGAAGATTGCAAGTTGAGTATTGAGTATTGAAAATTGTGAAATCATGATATTCTATTGAGGATTGAGAATGGACCACTGATTGTTGAGGACTGAGGGCTGAAGATTGAGGATTCAGGATTGAGGATTCAGGATTGAGGTTTGAGGACTGAGGATTGAGGATTGAGGATTGAGGGTTGAGGATTGAGGATTGAGGATTGAGGATTGAAGACTGAGGATTGGGTATTGAGGATTGAACGTTGAGGATTGAGGATTGCGGTTTGTGTGGTGAAGATTGAGGATTGAGTATTCAGGAATGAGGACTCAGGATTGAGGATTGAAGATTGAATATTGATGATTAAAGATTGAGGGTTGAGGATTGAGGGTTGTGGATTGAGGACGAGGACTGAGTGTTGAATATTGATGTCTGAGGTCTGAGGATTGAGGATTGAGGATTGAGGATTGAGGATGAGGGCTGCGGGTTGAGGATTGGGGTTTGAGGACTAAGGACGGAGGATTGAGGATTGAGAATTGAGGATTGAGGATTGAGGATTGAAGATTGAGGATTGGTTATTGAGGATCGAAGAATGAGGATTGAGGATTGAGGATTGAGGATTGAATATTGAGTATTGAGGATTGAAGATTGACTATTGAGGATTGCGAATTGAGGATTGAGTATTGAGAATTGAAGATTGAGGATTGAGGATTGAGGATTGAGGATTGAAGATTGCGTACTGAGGATTGAAGAATAAGATTGAGGATTGAGGATTGAGGATTGAGGATTGAGGATTGAGGATTGAAGATTGAGGATTGCGTATTGAGGATAGAACATTGAGGATTGAGGATTGAGTATTAAGGATTGAGGATTGAGGATTGAAGATTGAATATTGATGATTGAAGATTGAGGATCGAGGATTGAGTGTTGTAGATTGAGGACGAGGACTGAGGGTAGAGTATTGATGTTTAAGGTCTGAGGATTAAGGATTGAGGATTGAGAATTGAGGATTGATGATTGAGGATTGAAGATTGAGGATTGGGTGTTGAGGATTGAAGAATGAGGAATGAGGATTGAGGATTGAGTATTGAGGATTGAAGATTGAGTATTGAGGATTGAAGATTGAGGATTGAGGATTGAGGATTGAGGATTCAGGATTGAGTATTGCGTATAGAAGATTGAGGATTGGGTATTGCGGATTGAACATTGAGGATTGAGGATTGGGGATTGAGGATTGCGGATTGAAGATTCAGTATTGAGGATTGAAGATTCAGAATTGAGGATGAGGATTGAACATTGAGTACTGAGTGTTGAGGGTTGAGTGATGAGAATTTATGTTTCTGGATAGAGATTTGAAGATTGCTGATTGAGTATTGAGTATTGAAAACTGTGAATTGAGGATATTCTATTGAGGATTGAGGATTGACAACTGAATGTTGAGGACTGAGGGCTGAAGATTGAGGATTCAGGATTGAGGATTCTGAATTGAGGTTTGAGGACTGAGGAGTGAGGATTGAAGATTGAGTATTGAGGATTGAAGATTGAGGATTGAGGATTGAGCATTGAGGATTGAGGATTGGGGACTGAGTGTTGAGGGTTGAGTGATGAGAATTGATGTTTGTGGATAGAGATTTGAATATTGGAGGTTGAGTATTGAGTATTGAAAATTGTGAAATCATGATATTCTATTGAGGATTGAGGATGGACCACTGATTGTTGAGGTCTGAGGGCTGAAGATTGAGGATTCAGGATTGAGGATTCAGGATTGAGGTTTGAGGACTCAGGATTGAGGATTGGGGATTGAGGATTGAGGATTGAGGATTGAGGATTGAGGATTGAAGACTGAGGATTGGGTATTGAGGATTGAGTATTGAGGATTGAGGATTGAGGGTTGAGGATTGCAGATTGAGGATTCGGTATTGAGGATTGAAGAGTGAGGATTGAGGAGTGAGGACTGAGGGTTGAGGATTGCAGATTGAGTATTGAGGATTGAAGATTGAGGACTGAGGATTGAGGATTGAGGATTGACGATTGAGGATTGAGGATTGAGGATTGAGGATTGAGGATTGAAGATTGAGGATTGGGTATTGAGGATTGAAGAATGAGGATTGAGGATTGAGGACTGAGGATTGAGGATTGAAGACTGAGAGTTGAGGGTTGAGTGATGAGAATTGATGTTTGTGGATAGAGATTTGAAGATTGCAGATTGAGTATTGAGTATTGAAAACTGTGAATTGATGATATTCTCTTGAGGATTGAAGATTGACAACTGATTGTTGAGGACTGAGGGCTGAAGGTTGAGGATTCAGGATTGATGATTCAGGATTGTGGTTTGACGACCGAGGATTGAGGATTGAGGATAGAGGATTGAGGATTGAGGATTGAGGATTGAAGATTGACGATTGAGGACTGCGGATTGAGGATTGAGGATTGAGGATCGATGATTGAGGATTGAAGATTGAGTATTGAGTATTGAAGATTGAGGATTGAGGATTGAGGATTGAGGTTTGAGGATTCAGGATTGAGGATTGAGGATTGAAGATTGAGTATTGAGGATTGAAGATTGAGGATAGAGGATTGAGGATTGAGGATTGAGGATTGAAGATTGAGTACTGAGGATTGAAGATTAAGATTGAGGATTGAGGATTGAGGACTGAGGATTGAGGATTGAGGATTGAAGGTTCAGTATTGAGGATTGAAGATTGAGAATTGAGGATTGAGGGTTGAACATTGAGGACTGAGTGTTGAGGATTGAAGATTGAGGATCGCGTATTGAGGAGAGAATGTTGAGGATTGAGGATTGAGTATTGAGGATTGAGGATTGAGGATTGAAGATTGAATATTGATGATTGAAGATTGAGGATCGAGGGTTGAGCGTTGTGGATTGAGGACGAGGACTGAGGTTTGAGAATTGATGTTTGAGGTCTGAGGATTGAGGAATGAGGATTGAGAATTGAGGGTTGAGGATTGAGGATTGGAGATTGAGGATTGGGTGTTGAGGATTGAGGATTAAGGATTGAGGATTGAGGATTGAACATTGAGGATTGGGTATTGAGGATTGAAGAATAAGGGTTGAATATTGAGGATTGAGGATTGAGGATTGAGGATTGAAGATTGAGTATTGAGGATTGAATATTGACGATTGAGGATTGAGGATTGAGGATTGAGTATTGAGTATTGAGTGTTGAGGATTGAGGATTGAAGATTGACTATTGAGGATTGAAGATTGAGGATTGGGTATTGAGGATTGAAGAATGAGGATTGAGGATTGAGGGTTGAGGATTGAGGATTGAGGATTGAAGACTGAGTATTGAGGAGTGAAGATTGAGGATTGGGTATTGAGGATTGAAGAATGAGGATTGAGGATTGAGGATTGAGGATTGAGGATTGAAGATTGAGTATTGAGGATTGAAGATTGACGATTGAGGATTGAGGATTGAGGATTGAGGATTGAGGATCGATGATTGAGGATTGAAGATTGAGTATTGAGTATTGATGATTGAGGATTGAGGATTGAGGATTGAGGTTTGAGGATTGAAGATTGAGGATTGAGTATTGAGGATTGAGGATTGAGGATTGAGGATTGAAGATTGAGGATTGGGTATTGAGGATTGAAGAATGAGGATTGAGTATTGAGTATTGAGGATTGAGTATTGACGATTGAGTATTGAGGATTGAAGATTGACGATTGAGGATTCAGGATTGAGGATTGAGGATTGAGGATTGAGGACTGAGGATTGCGTATTGAGGATAGAACATTGAGGATTGAGGATTGAGTATTGAGGATTGAGAATTGAGGATTGAAGATTGAATATTGATGATTGAATATTGAGGATCGAGGATTGAGTGTTGTGGATTGAGGACGAGGACTGAGGGTAGAGTATTGATGTTTGAGGTCTGAGGATTGAGGATTGAGGATTGAGAATTGAGGATTGAGGATTGAGGATTGAAGATTGAGGATTGGGTGTTGAGGATTGATGAATGAGGATTGAGGATTGAGGATTGAGGATTTAGGATTGAAGGTTGAGGATTGCGTATTGAGGATAGAACATTGAGGATTGAGGATTGAGTATTGAGGATTGAGGATTGAGGATTGAAGATTGAATATTGATGTTTGAAGATTGAGGATCGAGGATTGAGCGTTGTGGATTGAGGACGAGGACTGAGGGTTGAGTATTGATGTTTGAGGTCTGAGGATGGAGCAATGAGGATTGAGAATTGAGGGTTGAGGATTGAGGATTAAAGATTGAGGACTGTGTGTTGAGGATTGAAGAATGAGGATTGAGGATTGAGGATTGAGGATTGAGGATTGAAGATTGAGTATTGAGGATTGAAGGTTGAGGATTGAGGATTGAGGATTGAGGATTGAGGATTGAGGATTGCGGATAGAAGATTGAGGATTGGGTATTGCGGATTGAACATTGAGGAATGAGGATTGAGGATTGAGGATTGAGGGTTGAGGATTGAGAATTGAGGATTGAGGATTGAGGATTGAAGATTGAGGATTGGGTATTGAGGATTGAAGAATGAGGATTGAGGATTGAGGATTGAGGATGGAGGATTGAGGATTGAATACTGAGTATTGAGGATTGAAGATTGAGGATTGAGGAGTGAGTATTGAAGATTGAGGATTTGGGACTGAGGATTGAAGATTGAGGATTGAGGATTGAGGATTGAGGATTGAGGATTGAGGATTGAGGATTGAGGATTGAAGATTGAGGATTGGGTATTGAGGATTGAAGAATGAGGATTGAGGATAGAGGATTGAGGATTGAGTATTGAAGATTGAGTATTCAGGATTGAAGACTGACGATTGAGGATTGAGGATTGAGGATTGAGGATTGAGGATTGATGATTGAGGATTGAAGACTGAGTATTGAGGATTGAAGATTGAGGACTGAGGATTGAGGATTGAGGTTTGAGGATTGAAGATTGAGGATTGAGGATTGAGGATTGAGGATTGAGGATTGAAGATTGAGGATTGGGTATTGAGGATTGAAGAATGAGGATTGAGGATTGAGGACTGAGGATTGAGGATTGAAGACTGAGTGTTGAGTGTTGAGTGATGACAATTGATGTTTGTGGATAGAGATTTGAAGATTGCAGATTGAGTATTGAGTATTGAAAACTGTGAAATGGTGATATTCTCTTGAGGATTGAGGATTGACAACTGATTGTTGAGGACTGGGGGCTGAAGGTTGAGGATTCAGGATTGAGGATTCAGGATTGTGGTTTGAGGACCGAGGATTGAGGATTGAGGATTGAGGATTGAGAATTGAAGATTGAGGATTGAGTATTGGGTGTTGTGGATTGAGGACGAGGACTGACGGTTGAGGATTGAAGATTGAGTACTGAGGATTGAAGATTAAGATTGAGGATTGAGGATTGAGGATTGAGGATTGATGATTGAGTATTGAGGATTGAAGATTGAGGATTCAGGAGTGAGGACTGAGGATTGAGGATTGCAGATTGCGTATAGAGGATTGAAGATTGAGGATTGAGGATTGAGGATTGAGGATTGAGTATTGAGGATTGAAGATTGACGATTGAGGTCTGAGGATTGAGGATTGAGGATTGAGGATTGAGGATTGAGGATTGAAGATTGAGTATTGAGTATTGAAGATTGAGGATTGAGGAATGAGGATTGAGGATTGAGGATTGAAGATTGCGTACTGAGGATTGAAGGATAAGATTGAGGATTGAGGATTGAGGATTGAGGATTGAGGATTGAGGATTGAAGATTGAGGATTGCGTATTGAGGATAGAACATTGAGGATTGAGGATTGAGTATTAAGGATTGAGGATTGAGGATTGAAGATTGAATATTGATGACTGAAGATTGAGGATCGAGGATTGAGTGTTGTAGATTGAGGACGAGGACTGAGGGTAGAGAATTGATGTTTAAGGTCTGAGGATTAAGGATTGAGGATTGAGAATTGAGGATTGATGATTGAGGATTGAAGATTGAGGATTGGGTGTTGAGGATTGAAGAATGAGGAATGAGGATTGAGGATTGAGTATTGAGGATTGAAGATTGAGTATTGAGGATTGAAGATTGAGGATTGAGGATTGAGGATTGAGGATTCAGGATTGAGTATTGCGTATAGAAGATTGAGGATTGGGTATTGCGGATTGAACATTGAGGATTGAGGGTTGAGGATTGAGGATTGAGGATTGAGGACTGAAGATTGAATATTGATGATTGAAGATTGAGGATTGAGGATTGATGGTTGTGGATTGAGGACGAGGACTGAGGGTTGACTATTGCTGATTGAGGTCTGAGGATTGAGGATAGAGGATTGAGAATTGAGGATTGAGGATTGAGGATGAAGATTGAGGATTGGGTATTGAGGATTGAAGAATGAGGGTTGAGGATTGAGGACTGAGGATTGAGGATTGAATACTGAGTGTTTAGGGTTGAGTGATGAGAATTGATGTTTGTGGATAGAGATTTGAAGATTGCAGATTGAGTATTGAGTATTGAAAACTGTGAATTGATGATATTATCTTGAGGATTGAGGATTGACAACTGATTGTTGAGGACTGAGGGCTGAAGGTTGAGGATTCAGGATTGAGGATTCAGGATTGTGGTTTGACGACCGAGGATTGAGGATTGAGGATTGAAGATTGAGTATTGAGGGTTGATGATTGAGGATTGAGGATTGAGGATTGGGGATTGAGGATTGCGGATTGAAGATTCAGTATTGAGGATTGAAGATTCAGAATTGAGGATGAGGATTGAACATTGAGTACTGAGTGTTGAGGGTTGAGTGATGAGAATTTATGTTTCTGGATAGAGATTTGAAGATTGCTGATTGAGTATTGAGTATTGAAAACTGTGAATTGAGGATATTCTATTGAGGATTGAGGATTGACAACTGAATGTTGAGGACTGAGGGCTGAAGATTGAGGATTCAGGATTGAGGATTCTGAATTGAGGTTTGAGGACTGAGGAGTGAGGATTGAAGATTGAGTATTGAGGATTGAAGATTGAGGATTGAGGATTGAGCATTGAGGATTGAGGATTGGGGACTGAGTGTCGAGGGTTGAGTGATGAGAATTGATGTTTGTGGATAGAGATATGAATATTGCAGGTTGAGTATTGAGTATTGAAAATTGTGAAATCATGATATTCTATTGAGGATTGAGGATGGACCACTGATTGTTGAGGTCTGAGGGCTGAAGATTGAGGATTCAGGATTGAGGATTCAGGATTGAGGTTTGAGGACTCAGGATTGAGGATTGGGGATTGAGGATTGAGGATTGAGGATTGAGGATTGAGGATTGAAGAGTGAGGATTGGGTATTGAGGATTGAACGTTGAGGATTGAGGATTGCGGTTTGAGTGGTGAAGATTGAGGATTGAGGATTCAGGATTGAGGATTCAGGATTGAGGATTGAAGATTGAATATTGATGATTAAAGATTGAGGGTTGAGGATTGAGCGTTGTGGATTGAGGACGAGGACTGAGTGTTGAATATTGATGTCTGAGGTCTGAGGATTGAGGATTGAGAATTGAGAATTGAGGAATGAGGATTGAAGATTGAGGATTGGATATTGAGGATTGACGAATGAGGATTGAGGATTGCGGATTGAGGATTGAAGATTGAGTATTGAGGGTTGAATATTGATGTCTGAGGTCTGAGGATTGAGGATTGAGAATTGAGAATTGAGGAATGAGGATTGAAGATTGAGGATTGGGTATTGAGGATTGACGAATGAGGATTGAGGAATGCGGATTGAGGATTGAAGATTGAGTATTGAGGGTTGAAGATTGAGGATTGAGGATTGAGGATTGGGGATTGAGGATTGCGGATTGAAGATTCAGTATTGAGGATTGAAGATTCAGAATTGAGGATGAGGATTGAACATTGAGTACTTAGTGTTGAGGGTTGAGTGATGAGAATTTATGTTTCTGGATTGAGATTTGAAGATTGCAGATTGAGTATTGAGTATTGAAGACTGTGAATTGAGGATATTCTATTGGGGATTGAGGATTGACAACTGAATGTTGAGGACTGAGGGCTGAAGGTTGAGGATTCAGGATTGAGGATTCAGAATTGAGGTTTGAGGACTGAGTAGCGAGGATTGAAGATTGAGTATTGAGGATTGAAGATTGAGGATTGAGGATTGAGGATTGAGGATGAGGGCTGCGGGTTGAGGATTGGGGTTTCAGGACTAAGGACGGAGGATTGAGGATTGAGAATTGAGGATTGAGGATTGAGGATTGAAGATTGAGGATTGGGTATTGAGGATCGAAGAATGAGGATTGAGGATTGAGGATTGAGGATTGAATATTGAGTATTGAGGATTGAAGATTGACTATTGAGGATTGCGAATTGAGGATTGAGTATTTTGAATTGAAGATTGAGGATTGAGGATTGAGGATTGAGGATTGATGATTGAGGATTGAGGATTGAGGATTGAGGATTGAGAATTGAGGATTGAGGATTGAGGGTTGTGGATTGAGGACGAGGTCTGAGGGTTGAATATTTATGTTTGAGGTCTGAGGATTGAGGATTGAGGATTGAGAATTGAGGATTGAGGATTGAGGATTGAAGATTGAGGATTGGGTATTGAGGATTGAGGATTGAGGATTGAAGATTGAGGATAGGGTATTGAGGATTGAAGGATGATGATTGAGGATTGAGGATTGAGGATTGAGGATTGAATATTGAGTATTGAGGTTTGAAGATCGACTATTGAGGATTGCGAATTGAGGATTGAGGGTTGGGTATTGAGGATTGAGGATCGAGTATTGAGGATTGAAGATTGAGTACTGAGGATTGAAGATTAAGATTGAGGATTGAGGATTGAGGATTGAGGATTGAGGATTGAGGATTGATGATGAGTATTGAGGATTGAAGATTGAGGATTGAGGATTGAGGATTGAGGTTTGAGGATTGAAGATTGAGTACTGAGGATTGAAGGTTAAGATTGAGGATTGAGGATTGAGGACTGAGGTTTGAGGGTTGTGGATTGAAGACGAGGACTGAGGGTTGAATATTTATGTTTGAGGTCTGAGGATTGAGGATTGAGGATTGAGAATTGAGGATTGAGGATTGAGGATTGAAGATTGAGGATTTGGTATTGAGGATTGAGGATTGAGGAATGAAGATTGAGGATAGGGTATTGAGGATTGAAGGATGATGATTGAGGATTGAGGATTGAGTATTTTGAATTGAAGATTGAGGATTGAGGATTGAGGATTGAGGATTGATGATTGAGGATTGAGGATTGAGGATTGAGGATTGAGAATTGAGGATTGAGGATTGAGGGTTGTGGATTGAAGACGAGGACTGAGGGTTGAATATTTATGTTTGAGGTCTGAAGATTGAGGATTCAGGATTGAGGATTCAGGATTGAGGTTTGAGGACTGAGGATTGAGGATTGAGGATTGAGGGTTGAGGATTGAGGATTGAGGATTGAGGATTGGAGACTGAGGATTGGGTATTGAGGATTGAACGTTGAGGATTGAGGATTGCGGTTTGTGTGGTGAAGATTGAGGATTGAGTATTCAGGAATGAGGACTCAGGATTGAGGATTGAAGATTGAATATTGATGATTAAAGATTGAGGGTTGAGGATTGAGGGTTGTGGATTGAGGACGAGGACTGAGTGTTGAATATTGATGTCTGAGGTCTGAGGATTGAGGATTGAGGATGAGGGCTGCGGGTTGAGGATTGGGGTTTGAGGACTAAGGACGGAGGATTGAGGATTGAGAATTGAGGATTGAGGATTGAGGATTGAAGATTGAGGATTGGGTATTGAGGATCGAAGAATGAGGATTGAGGATTGAGGATTGAGGATTGAATATTGAGTATTGAGGATTGAAGATTGACTATTGAGGATTGCGAATTGAGGATTGAGTATTGAGAATTGAAGATTGAGGATTGAGGATTGAGGATTGAGGATTGAAGATTGCGTACTGAGGATTGAAGGATAAGATTGAGGATTGAGGATTGAGGATTGAGGATTGAGGATTGAGGATTGAAGATTGAGGATTGCGTATTGAGGATAGAACATTGAGGATTGAGGATTGAGTATTAAGGATTGAGGATTGAGGATTGAAGATTGAATATTGATGATTGAAGATTGAGGATCGAGGATTGAGTGTTGTAGATTGAGGACGAGGACTGATGGTAGAGTATTGATGTTTAAGGTCTGAGGATTAAGGATTGAGGATTGAGAATTGAGGATTGATGATTGAGGATTGAAGATTGAGGATTGGGTGTTGAGGATTGAAGATTGAGTATTGAGGATTGAAGATTGAGGATTGAGGATTGAGGATTGAGGATTCAGGATTGAGTATTGCGTATAGAAGATTGAGGATTGGGTATTGCGGATTGAACATTGAGGATTGAGGGTTGAGGATTGAGGATTGAGGATTGAGGACTGAAGATTGAATATTGATGATTGAAGATTGAGGATTGAGGATTGATGGTTGTGGATTGAGGACGAGGACTGAGGGTTGACTATTGCTGTTTGAGGTCTGAGGATTGAGGATAGAGGATTGAGAATTGAGGATTGAGGATTGAGGATGAAGATTGAGGATTGGGTATTGAGGATTGAAGAATGAGGGTTGAGGATTGAGGACTGAGGATTGAGGATTGAATACTGAGTGTTTAGGGTTGAGTGATGAGAATTGATGTTTGTGGATAGAGATTTGAAGATTGCAGATTGAGTATTGAGTATTGAAAACTGTGAATTGATGATATTATCTTGAGGATTGAGGATTGACAACTGATTGTTGAGGACTGAGGGCTGAAGGTTGAGGATTCAGGATTGAGGATTCAGGATTGTGGTTTGACGACCGAGGATTGAGGATTGAGGATTGAAGATTGAGTATTGAGGGTTGATGATTGAGGATTGAGGATTGAGGATTGGGGATTGAGGATTGCGGATTGAAGATTCAGTATTGAGAATTGAAGATTCAGAATTGAGGATGAGGATTGAACATTGAGTACAGAGTGTTGAGGGTTGAGTGATGAGAATTTATGTTTCTGGATAGAGATTTGAAGATTGCTGATTGAGTATTGAGTATTGAAAACTGTGAATTGAGGATATTCTATTGAGGATTGAGTATTGACAACTGAATGTTGAGGACTGAGGGCTGAAGATTGAGGATTCAGGATTGAGGATTCTGAATTGAGGTTTGAGGACTGAGGAGTGAGGATTGAAGATTGAGTATTGAGGATTGAAGATTGAGGATTGAGGATTGAGCATTGAGGATTGAGGATTGGGGACTGAGTGTTGAGGGTTGAGTGATGAGAATTGATGTTTGTGGATAGAGATTTGAATATTGCAGGTTGAGTATTGAGTATTGAAAATTGTGAAATCATGATATTCTATTGAGGATTGAGGATGGACCACTGATTGTTGAGGTCTGAGGGCTGAAGATTGAGGATTCAGGATTGAGGATTCAGGATTGAGGTTTGAGGACTCAGGATTGAGGATTGGGGATTGAGGATTGAGGATTGAGGATTGAGGATTGAGGATTGAAGACTGAGGATTGGGTATTGAGGATTGAGGATTGAGGATTGAGGATTGAGGCTTGAGGATTGCAGATTGAGGATTCGGTATTGAGGATTGAAGAGTGAGGATTGAGGAGTGAGGACTGAGGGTTGAGGATTGCAGATTGAGTATTGAGGATTGAAGATTGAGGACTGAGGATTGAGGATTGAGGATTGACGATTGAGGATTGAGGATTGAGGATTGAGGATTGAGGATTGAAGATTGAGGATTCGGTATTGAGGATTGAAGAATGAGGATTGAGGATTGAGGACTGAGGATTGAGGATTGAAGACTGAGTGTTGAGGGTTGAGTAATGAGAATTGATGTTTGTGGATAGAGATTTGAAGATTGCAGATTGAGTATTGAGTATTGAAAACTGTGAATTGATGATATTATCTTGAGGATTGAAGATTGACAACTGATTGTTGAGGACTGAGGGCTGAAGGTTGAGGATTCAGGATTGAGGATTCAGGATTGTGGTTTGACGACCGAGGATTGAGGATTGAGGATAGAGGATTGAGGATTGAGGATTGAGGATTGAAGATTGACGATTGAGGATTCCGGATTGAGGATTGAGGATTGAGGATCGATGATTGAGGATTGAAGATTGAGTATTGAGTATTGAAGATTGAGGATTGAGGATTGAGGATTGAGGTTTGAGGATTCAGGATTGAGGATTGAGGATTGAAGATTGAGTATTGAGGATTGAAGATTGAGGATAGAGGATTGAGGATTGAGGATTGAGGATTGAAGATTGAGTACTGAGGATTGAAGATTAAGATTGAGGATTGAGGATTGAGGACTGAGGATTGAGGATTGAGGATTGAAGGTTCAGTATTGAGGATTGAAGATTGAGAATTGAGGATTGAGGGTTGAACATTGAGGACTGAGTGTTGAGGATTGAAGATTGAGGATCGCGTATTGAGGATAGAATGTTGAGGATTGAGGATTGAGTATTGAGGATTGAGGATTGAGGATTGAAGATTGAATATTGATGATTGAAGATTGAGGATCGAGGGTTGAGCGTTGTGGATTGAGGACGAGGACTGAGGGTTGAGAATTGATGTTTGAGGTCTGAGGATTGAGGAATGAGGATTGAGAATTGAGGGTTGAGGATTGAGGATTGGAGATTGAGGATTGGGTGTTGAGGATTGAGGATTGAGGATTGAGGATTGAGGATTGAACATTGAGGATTGGGTATTGAGGATTGAAGAATAAGGGTTGAATATTGAGGGTTGAGGATTGAGGATTGAGGATTGAAGACTGAGTATTGAGGATTGAAGTTTGAGGATTGGGTATTGAGGATTGAAGAATGAGAATTGAGGATTGAGGATTGAGGATTGAGGATTGAAGATTGAGTATTGAGGATTGAAGATTGACGATTGAGGATTGAGGATTGAGTATTGAGGATTGAGGATCGATGATTGAGGATTGAAGATTGAGTATTGAGGATTGATGATTGAGGATTGAGGATTGAGGATTGAGGTTCGAGGATTGAAGATTGAGGATTGAGGATTGAGGATTGAGGATTGAGGATTGAGGATTGAAGATTGAGGATTGGGTATTGAGGATTGAAGAATGAGGATTGAGTATTGAGTATTGAGTATTGAGTATTGACGATTGAGTATTGAGGATTGAAGATTGACGATTGAGGATTCAGGATAGAGGATTGAGGGTTGAGGATTGAGGACTGAGGATTGCGTATTGAGGATAGAACATTGAGGACTGAGGATTGAGTATTGAGGATTGAGGATTGAGTATTGAGGATTGAGGATTGAGGATTGAAGATTGAATATTGATGATTGAATATTGAGGATCGAGGATTGAGTGTTGTGGATTCAGGACGAGGACTGAGGGTAGAGTATTGATGTTTGAGGTCTGAGGATTGAGGATTGAGGATTGAGAATTGAGGATTGAGGATTGAGGATTGAAGATTGAGGATTGGGTGTTGAGGATCGATGAATGAGGATTGAGGATTGAGGATTGAGGATTTAGGATTGAAGGTTGAGGATTGCGTATTGAGGATAGAACATTGAGGATTGAGGATTGAGTATTGAGGATTGAGGATTGAGGATTGAAGATTGAATATTGATGTTTGAAGATGGAGGGTCGAGGATTGAGCGTTGTGGATTGAGGACGAGGACTGAGGGTTGAGTATTGATGTTTGAGGTCTGAGGATTGAGGAATGAGGATTGAGAATTGAGGGTTGAGGATTGAGGATTGAAGATTGAGGATTGGGTATTGAGGATTGAAGAATGAGGATTGAGGATTGAGGATTGAGGATTGAGGATTGAGGATTGAGGGTTGAGGATTGCAGATTGAGGATTCGGTATTGAGGATTGAAGAGTGAGGATTGAGGAGTGAGGACTGAGGGTTGAGGATTGCAGATTGAGTATTGAGGATTGAAGATTGAGGACTGAGGATTGAGGATTGAGGATTGACGATTGAGGATTGAGGATTGAGGATTGAGGATTGAGGATTGAAGGTTGAGGATTGCGTATTGAGGATAGAACATTGAGGATTGAGGATTGAGTATTGAGGATTGAGGATTGAGGATTGAAGATTGAATATTGATGTTTGAAGATTGAGGATCGAGGATTGAGCGTTGTGGATTGAGGACGAGGACTGAGGGTTGAGTATTGATGTTTGAGGTCTGAGGATTGAGGAATGAGGATTGAGAATTGAGGGTTGAGGATTGAGGATTGAAGATTGAGGATTGGGTGTTGAGGATTGAAGAATGAGGATTGAGGATTGAGGATTGAGGATTGAGGATTGAAGATTGAGTATTGAGGATTGAAGGTTGAGGATTGAGGATTGAGGATTGAGGATTGAGGATTGAGGATTGCGGATAGAAGATTGAGGATTGGGTATTGCGGATTGAACATTGAGGATTGAGGATTGAGGATTGAGGATTGAGGATTGAGGATTGAGGATTGAGATTTGAGGATTGAGGATTGAGGATTGAAGATTGAGGATTGGGTATTGAGGATTGAAGAATGAGGATTGAGGATTGAGGATTGAGGATTGAGGATTGAGGATTGAATACTGAGTATTGAGGATTGAAGGTTGAGGATTGAGGAGTGAGTATTGAAGATTGAGGATTTGGGACTGAGGATTGAAGATTGAGGATTGAGGATTGAGGATTGAGGATTGAGGATTGAGGATTGAGTATTGAAGATTGAGTATTCAGGATTGAAGATTGATGATTGAGGATTGAGGATTGAAGATTGAGGATTCGGTATTGAGGATTGAGGAATGAGGATTGAGGATTGAGGACTGATGATTGAGGATTGCAGATTGAGTATTGAGGATTGAAGATTGAGGATTGAGGATTGAGGATTGAGGATTGAGGATTGAGTATTGCGGATAGAAGATTGAGGATTGGGTATTGCGGATTGAACATTGAGGATTGAGGGTTGAGGATTGAGGATTGAGGATTGAGGACTGAAGATTGAATATTGATGATTGAAGATTGAGGATTGAGGATTGATGGTTTTGGATTGAGGACGAGGACTGAGGGTTGACTATTGCTGTTTGAGGTCTGAGGATTGAGGATAGAGGATTGAGAATTGAGGATTGAGGATTGAGGATTGAAGATTGAGGATTGGGTATTGAGGATTGAAGAATGAGGGTTGAGGATTGAGGACTGAGGATTGAGGATTGAATACTGAGTGTTTAGGGTTGAGTGATGAGAATTGATGTTTGTGGATAGAGATTTGAAGATTGCAGATTGAGTATTGAGTATTGAAAACTGTGAATTGATGATATTCTCTTGAGGATTGAGGATTGACAACTGATTGTTGAGGACTGAGGGCTGAAGGTTGAGGATTCAGGATTGAGGATTCAGGATTGTGGTTTTGACGACCGAGGATTGAGGATTGAGGATTGAGGATTGAGGATTGAGAATTGAAGATTGAGGATTGAGTATTGTGGGTTGTGGATTGAGGACGAGGACTGACGGTTGAGTATTGAGTATTGAGGATTGAGGATTGAAGATTGAGTATTGAGGATTGAATATTGACGATTGAGGATTGAGGATTGAGGATTGAGTATTGAGTATTGAGGATTGAGGATTGAGGATTGAAGATTGACTATTGAGGATTGAAGATTGAAGATTGGGTATTGAGGATTGAAGAATGAGGATTGAGGATTGAGGGTTGAGGATTGAGGATTGAGGATTGAAGACTGAGTATTGAGGAGTGAAGATTGAGGATTGGGTATTGAGGATTGAAGAGTGAGGATTGAGGATTGAGGATTGAGGATTGAGGATTGAAGATTGAGTATTGAGGATTGAAGATTGACGATTGAGGATTGAGGATTGAGGATTGAGGATTGAGGATTGAGTATTGAAGATTGAGTATTGAGGATTGAAGATTGAGGATAGAGGATTGAGGATTGCGGATTGAGGATTGAAGATTGAGTACTGTGGATTGAAGATTAAGATTGAGGATTGAGGATTGAGGACTGAGGATTGAGGATTGAGGATTGAAGGTTCAGTATTGAGGATAGAAGATTGAGAATTGAGGATTGAGGATTGAACATTGAGGACTGAGTGTTGAGGATTGAAGATTGAGGATTGCGTATTGAGGATAGACAATTGAGGATTGAGGATTGAGTATTGAGTATTGAGGATTGAGGATTGAGGATTGAGGATTGAGGATTGAAGATTGAATATTGATGTTTGAAGATTGAGGATCGAGGATTGAGCGTTGTGGATTGAGGACGAGGACTGAGGGTTGAGTATTGATGTTTGAGGTCTGAGGATTGAGGAATGAGGATTGAGAATTGAGGGTTGAGGATTGAGGATTGAAGATTGAGGATTGGGTGTTGAGGATCGAAGAATGAGGATTGAGGATTGAGGATTGAGGATTGAGGATTGAAGATTGAGTATTGAGGATTGAATGTTGAGGATTGAGGATTGAGGATTGAGGATTGAGGATTGAGGATTGAGGATTGCGGATAGAAGATTGAGTATTGGGTATTGCGGATTGAACATTGACGATTGAGGATTGAGGATTGAGGATTGAGGATTGAGGATTGAGGATTGAGAATTGAGGATTGAGGATTGAGGATTGAAGATTGAGGATTGGGTATTGAGGATTGAAGAATGAGGATTGAGTATTGAGGATTGAGGATTGAGGATTGAGGATTGAATACTGAGTATTGGGGATTGAAGATTGAGGATTGAGGAGTGAGTATTGAAGATTGAGGATTTGGGACTGAGGATTGAAGATTGAGGATTGAGGATTGAGGATTGAGGATTGAGGATTGAGGATTGAGGATTGAGTATTGAAGATTGAGTATTCAGGATTGAAGATTGATGATTGAGGATTGAGGATTGAAGATTGAGGATTCGGTATTGAGGATTGAGGAATGAGGATTGAGGAGTGAGGACTGAGGATTGAGGATTGCAGGTTGAGTATTGAGGATTGAAGATTGAGGACTGAGGATTGAGGATTGAGGATTGACGATTGAGGATTGAGGATTGAGGATTGAGGATTGAGGATTGAAGGTTGAGGATTCCGTATTGAGGATAGAACATTGAGGATTGAGGATTGAGTATTGAGGATTGAGGATTGAGGATTGAAGATTGAATATTGATGATTGAAGATTGAGGATCGAGGATTGAGCGTTGTGGATTGAGGACGAGGACTGAGGGTTGAGTATTGATGTTTGAGGTCTGAGGATTGAGGAATGAGGATTGAGAATTGAGGGTTGAGGATTGAGGATTGAAGATTGAGGATTGGGTGTTGAGGATTGAAGAATGAGGATTGAGGATTGAGGATTGAGGTTTGAGGATTGAAGATTGAGGATTGAGGATTGAGGATTGAGGATTGAGGATTGAGGATTGGGTATTGAGGATTGAAGAATGAGGATTGAGTATTGAGTATTGAGGATTGAGTATTGGCGATTGAGTATTGAGGACTGAAGATTGACGATTGAGGACTGAGGATTGAGGATTGAGGATTGAGGATTGAGGATTGAGGATTGAAGATTGAGTATTGAGTACTGAAGATTGAGGATTGATGAATGAGGATTGAGGATTGAGGATTGAAGATTGCGTACTGACGATTGAAGATTAAGATTGAGGATTGAGGATTGAGGATTGAGGATTGAGGATTGAGGATAGAGGATTGAAGATTGAGGATTGCGTATTGAGGATAGAACATTGAGGATTGAGGATTGAGTATTGAGGATAGAGGATTGAGGATTGAAGATCGAATATTGATGATTGAAGATTGAGGATCGAGGTTTGAGTGTTGTGGATTGAGGACGAGGACTGAGGGTAGAGTATTGATGTTTAAGGTCTGAGGATTGAGGATTGAGGATTGAGAATTAAGGATTGATGATTGAGGATTGAAGATTGAGGATTTGGTGTTGAGGATTGAAGAATGAGGATTGAGGATTGAGGATTGAGTATTGAGGATTGAAGATTGAGTATTGAGGATTGAAGATTGAGGATTGAGGATTGAGGATTGAGGATTGAGGATTGAGGATTGCGGATAGAAGATTGAGGATTGGGTATTGCGGATTGAACATTGAGGATTGAGGGTTGAGGATTGAGGATTGAGGATTGAGGACTGAAGATTGAATATTGATGATTGAAGATTGAGGATTGAGGATTGATGGTTGTGGATTGAGGACGAGGACTGAGGGTTGACTATTGCTGTTTGAGGTCTGAGGATTGAGGATAGAGGATTGAGAATTGAGGATTGAGGATTGAGGATTGAAGATTGAGGATTGGGTATTGAGGATTGAAGAGTGAGGATTGAGGATTGAGGACTGAGGATTGAGGATTGAAGACTGAGTGTTGAGGGTTGAGTGATGAGAATTGATGTTTGTGGATAGAGATTTGAAGATTGCAGATTGAGTATTGAGTATTGAAAACTGTGAATTGATGATATTCTCTTGAGGATTGAAGATTGACAACTGATTGTTGAGGACTGAGGGCTGAAGGTTGAGGATTCACGATTGAGGATTCAGGATTGTGGTTTGACTACCGAGGATTGAGGATTGAGGATAGAGGATTGAGGATTGAGGATTGAGGATTGAAGATTGACGATTGAGGATTGAGGATTGAGGATTGAGGATTGAGGATCGATGATTGAGGATTGAAGATTGAGTATTGAGTATTGAAGATTGAGGATTGAGGATTGAGGATTGAGGTTTGAGGATTCAGGATTGAGGATTGAGGATTGAGGATTGGGGATTGAGGATTGAGGATAGAAGATTGAGGATTGGGTATTGAGGATTGAAGAATGAGGATTGAGTATTGAGTATTGAGGATTGAGTATTGACGATTGAGTATTGAGGATTCAAGATTGACGATTGAGGATTGAGGATTGAGGGTTGAGGATTGAGGATTGAAGGTTGAGGATTCCGTACCGAGGATAGAACATTGAGGATTGAGGATTGAGTATTGAGGATTGAGGATTGAGGATTGAAGATTGAATATTGATGATTGAAGATTGAGGATCGAGGATTGAGCGTTGTGGATTGAGGATTGAGGATTGCGGATAGAGGATTGAGGATTGGGTATAGCGGATTGAACATTGAGGATTGAGGGTTGAGGATTGCGGATTGGGTATTGAGGATTGAAGAATGAGGATTGAGTATTGAGTATTGAGGATTGAGCATTGACGATTGAGTATTGAGGACTGAAGATTGACGATTGAGGACTGAGGATTGAGGATTGAGGATTGAGGATTGAGGATTGAAGATTGAGTATTGAGTACTGAAGATTGAGGATTGAGGAATGAGGATTGAGGATTGAGGATTGAAGATTGCGTACTGACGATTGAAGATTAAGATTGAGGATTGAGGATTGAGGATAGAACATTGAGGATTGAGGATTGAGTATTGAGGATTGAGGATTGTGGACTGAAGATTGAATATTGATGATTGAAGATTGAGGATCGAGGATTGAGTGTTGTGGATTGAGGACGAGGACTGAGGGTGGAGTATTGATGTTTAGGGTCTGAGGATTGAGGATTGAGGATTGAGAATTGAGGATTGATGATTGAGGATTGAAGATTGAGGATTGGGTGTTGAGGATTGAAGAATGAGGATTGAGGATTGAGGATTGAGTATTGAGGATTGAAGATTGAGTATTGAGGATTGAAGATTGAGGATTGAGGATTGAGGATTGAGGATTGAGGATTGAGGATTGCGGATAGAAGATTGAGGATTGGGTATTGCGGATTGAACATTGAGGATTGAGGGTTGAGGATTGAGGATTGAGGATTGAGGACTGAAGATTGAATATTGATGATTGAAGATTGAGGATTGAGGATTGATGGTTGTGGATTGAGGACGAGGACTGAGGGTTGACTATTGCTGTTTGAGGTCTGAGGATTGAGGATAGAGGATTGAGAATTGAGGATTGAGGATTGAGGATTGAAGA
The DNA here is from genome assembly GCF_051401765.1 of Calliopsis andreniformis. NCBI lineage: Eukaryota > Metazoa > Arthropoda > Insecta > Hymenoptera > Andrenidae > Calliopsis > Calliopsis andreniformis. The sequence continues at coordinate 2,560,124 of NW_027480444.1, read as the reverse complement.
TTGAGGATTGGGTATTGAGGATTGAAGAATGAGGATTGAGGATTGAGGACTGAGGATTGAGGATTGAAGACTGAGTTTTGAGGGTTGAGTGATGAGAATTGATGTTTGTGGATAGAGATTTGAAGATTGCAGATTGAGTATTGAGTATTGAAAACTGTGAATTGATGATATTCTCTTGAGGATTGAAGATTGACAACTGATTGTTGAGGACTGAGGGCTGAAGGTTGAGGATTCAGGATTGAGGATTCAGGATTGTGGTTTGACGACCGAGGATTGAGGATTGAGGATAGAGGATTGAGGATTGAGGATTGAGGATTGAAGATTGACGATTGAGGATTGCGGGTTGAGGATTGAGGATTGAGGATCGATGATTGAGGATTGAAGATTGAGTATTGAGTATTGAAGATTGAGGATTGAGGATTGAGGATTGAGGTTTGAGGATTCAGGATTGAGGATTGAGGATTGAAGATTGAGTATTGAGGATTGAAGATTGAGGATAGAGGATTGAGGATTGAGGATTGAGGATTGAAGATTGAGTACTGAGGATTGAAGATTAAGATTGAGGATTGAGGATTGAGGACTGAGGATTGAGGATTGAGGATTGAAGGTTCAGTATTGAGGATTGAAGATTGAGAATTGAGGATTGAGGGTTGAACATTGAGGACTGAGTGTTGAGGATTGAAGATTGAGGATCGCGTATTGAGGATAGAATGTTGAGGATTGAGGATTGAGTATTGAGGATTGAGGGTTGAGGATTGAAGATTGAATATTGATGATTGAAGATTGAGGATCGAGGGTTGAGCGTTGTGGATTGAGGACGAGGACTGAGGGTTGAGAATTGATGTTTGAGGTCTGAGGATTGAGGAATGAGGATTGAGAATTGAGGGTTGAGGATTGAGGATTGGAGATTGAGGATTGGGTGTTGAGGATTGAGGATTGAGGATTGAGGATTGAACATTGAGGATTGGGTATTGAGGATTGAAGAATGAGGATTGAATATTGAGGATTGAGGATTGAGGATTGAGGATTGAAGACTGAGTATTGAGGATTGAAGTTTGAGGATTGGGTATTGAGGATTGAAGAATGAGGATTGAGGATTGAGGATTGAGGATTGAGGATTGAAGATTGAGTATTGAGGATTGAGGATCGATGATTGAGGATTGAAGATTGAGTATTGAGGATTGATGATTGAGGATTGAGGATTCAGGATTGAGGTTCGAGGAATGAAGATTGAGGATTGAGCATTGAGGATTGAGGATTGAGGATTGAGGATTGAAGATTGAGGATTGGGTATTGAGGATTGAAGAATGAGGATTGAGTATTGAGTATTGAGGATTGAGTATTGACGATTGAGTATTGAGGATTGAAGATTGACGATTGAGGATTCAGGATAGAGGATTGAGGATTGAGGATTGAGGACTGAGGATTGCGTATTGAGGATAGAACATTGAGGACTGAGGGTTGAGTATTGAGGATTGAGGATTGAGGATTGAAGATTGAATATTGATGATTGAATATTGAGGATCGAGGATTGAGTGTTGTGGATTCAGGACGAGGACTGAGGGTAGAGTATTGATGTTTGAGGTCTGAGGATTGAGGATTGAGGATTGAGAATTGAGGATTGAGGATTGAGGATTGAAGATTGAGGATTGGGTGGTGAGGATTGATGAATGAGGATTGAGGATTGAGGATTGAGGATTTAGGATTGAAGGTTGAGGATTGCGTATTGAGGATAGAACATTGAGGATTGAGGATTGAGTATTGAGGATTGAGGATTGAGGATTGAAGATTGAATATTGATGTTTGAAGATTGAGGATCGAGGATTGAGCGTTGTGGATTGAGGATGAGGACTGAGGGTTGAGTATTGATGTTTGAGGTCTGAGGATTGAGGAATGAGGATTGAGAATTGAGGGTTGAGGATTGAGGATTGAAGATTGAGGATTGGGTATTGAGGATTGAAGAATGAGGATTGAGGATTGAGGATTGAGGATTGAGGATTGAGGATTGAGGGTTGAGGATTGCAGATTGAGGATTCGGTATTGAGGATTGAAGAGTGAGGATTGAGGAGTGAGGACTGAGGGTTGAGGATTGCAGATTGAGTATTGAGGATTGAAGATTGAGGACTGAGGATTGAGGATTGAGGATTGACGATTGAGGATTGAGGATTGAGGATTGAGGATTGAGGATTGAAGATTGAGGATTGGGTATTGAGGATTGAAGAATGAGGATTGAGGATTGAGGACTGAGGATTGAGGATTGAAGACTGAGTGTTGAGGGTTGAGTGATGAGAATTGATGTTTGTGGATAGAGATTTGAAGATTGCAGATTGAGTATTGAGTATTGAAAACTGTGAATTGATGATATTCTCTTGAGGATTGAAGATTGACAACTGATTGTTGAGGACTGAGGGCTGAAGGTTGAGGATTCAGGATTGAGGATTCAGGATTGTGGTTTGACGACCGAGGATTGAGGATTGAGGATAGAGGATTGAGGATTGAGGATTGAGGATTGAAGATTGACGATTGAGGATTGCGGATTGAGGATTGAGGATTGAGGATCGATGATTGAGGATTGAAGATTGAGTATTGAGTATTGAAGATTGAGGATTGAGGATTGAGGATTGAGGTTTGAGGATTCAGGATTGAGGATTGAGGATTGAAGATTGAGTATTGAGGATTGAAGATTGAGGATAGAGGATTGAGGATTGAGGATTGAGGATTGAAGATTGAGTACTGAGGATTGAAGATTAAGATTGAGGATTGAGGATTGAGGACTGAGGATTGAGGATTGAGGATTGAAGGTTCAGTATTGAGGATTGAAGATTGAGAATTGAGGATTGAGGGTTGAACATTGAGGACTGAGTGTTGAGGATTGAAGATTGAGGATCGCGTATTGAGGATAGAATGTTGAGGATTGAGGATTGAGTATTGAGGATTGAGGATTGAGGATTGAAGATTGAATATTGATGATTGAAGATTGAGGATCGAGGGTTGAGCGTTGTGGATTGAGGACGAGGACTGAGGGTTGAGAATTGATGTTTGAGGTCTGAGGATTGAGGAATGAGGATTGAGAATTGAGGGTTGAGGATTGAGGATTGGAGATTGAGGATTGGGTGTTGAGAATTGAGGGTTGAGGATTGAGGATTGGAGATTGAGGATTGGGTGTTGAGGATTGAGGATTGAGGATTGAGGATTGAGGATTGAACATTGAGGATTGGGTATTGAGGATTGAAGAATGAGGATTGAATATTGAGGATTGAGGATTGAGGATTGAGGATTGAAGACTGAGTATTGAGGATTGAAGTTTGAGGATTGGGTATTGAGGATTGAAGAATGAGGATTGAGGATTGAGGATTGAGGATTGAGGATTGAAGATTGAGTATTGAGGATTGAAGATTGACGATTGAGGATTGAGGATTGAGTATTGAGGATTGAGGATCGATGATTGAGGATTGAAGATTGAGTATTGAGGATTGATGATTGAGGATTGAGGATTGAGGATTGAGGTTCGAGGATTGAAGATTGAGGATTGAGGATTGAAGATTGAATATTGATGTTTGAAGATTGAGGATCGAGGATTGAGCGTTGTGGATTGAGGACGAGGACTGAGGGTTGAGTATTGATGTTTGAGGTCTGAGGATTGAGGAATGAGGATTGAGAATTGAGGGTTGAGGATTGAGGATTGAAGATTGAGGATTGGGTGTTGAGGATTGAAGAATGAGGATTGAGGATTGAGGATTGAGGATTGAGGATTGAAGATTGAGTATTGAGGATTGAAGGTTGAGGATTGAGGATTGAGGATTGAGGATTGAGGATTGAGGATTGCGGATAGAAGATTGAGGATTGGGTATTGCGGATTGAACATTGAGGATTGAGGATTGAGGATTGAGGATTGAGGATTGAGGATTGAGGATTGAGATTTGAGGATTGAGGATTGAGGATTGAAGATTGAGGATTGGGTATTGAGGATTGAAGAATGAGGATTGAGGATTGAGGATTGAGGATTGAGGATTGAGGATTGAGGATTGAATACAGAGTATTGAGGATTGAAGGTTGAGGATTGAGGAGTGAGTATTGAAGATTGAGGATTTGGGACTGAGGATTGAAGATTGAGGATTGAGGATTGAGGATTGAGGATTGAGGATTGAGGATTGAGGATTGAGTATTGAAGATTGAGTATTCAGGATTGAAGATTGATGATTGAGGATTGAGGATTGAAGATTGAGGATTCGGTATTGAGGATTGAGGAATGAGGATTGAGGATTGAGGACTGATGATTGAGGATTGCAGATTGAGTATTGAGGATTGAAGATTGAGGATTGAGGATTGAGGATTGAGGATTGAGGATTGAGTATTGCGGATAGAAGATTGAGGATTGGGTATTGCGGATTGAACATTGAGGATTGAGGGTTGAGGATTGAGGATTGAGGATTGAGGACTGAAGATTGAATATTGATGTTTGAAGATTGAGGATTGAGGATTGATGGTTTTGGATTGAGGACGAGGACTGAGGGTTGATTATTGCTGTTTGAGGTCTGAGGATTGAGGATAGAGGATTGAGAATTGAGGATTGAGGATTGAGGATTGAAGATTGAATATTGATGATTGAAGATTGAGGATCGATGGTTGAGCGTTGTGGATTGAGGACGAGGACTGAGGGTTGAGAATTGATGTTTGAGGTCTGAGGATTGAGGAATGAGGATTGAGAATTGAGGGTTGAGGATTGACGATTGGAGATTGAGGATTGGGTGTTGAGGATTGAGGATTGAGGATTGAGGATTGAGGATTGAACATTGAGGATTGGGTATTGAGGATTGAAGAATGAGGATTGAATATTGAGGATTGAGGATTGAGGATTGAGGATTGAAGACTGAGTATTGAGGATTGAAGTTTGAGGATTGGGTATTGAGGATTGAAGAATGAGGATTGAGGATTGAGGATTGAGGATTGAGGATTGAAGATTGAGTATTGAGGATTGAAGATTGACGATTGAGGATTGAGGATTGAGTATTGAGGATTGAGGATCGATGATTGAGGATTGAAGATTGAGTATTGAGGATTGATGATTGAGGATTGAGGATTGAGGATTGAGGTTCGAGGATTGAAGATTGAGGATTGAGGATTGAGGATTGAGGATTGAGGATTGAGGATTGAAGATTGAGGATTGGGTATTGAGGATTGAAGAATGAGGATTGAGTATTGAGTATTGAGGATTGAGTATTGACGATTGAGTATTGAGGATTGAAGATTGACGATTGAGGATTCAGGATAGAGGATTGAGGATTGAGGATTGATTACTGAGGATTGCGTATTGAGGATAGAACATTGAGGACTGAGGATTGAGTATTGAGGATTGAGGATTGAGGATTGAAGATTGAATATTGATGATTGAATATTGAGGATCGAGGATTGAGTGTTGTGGATTCAGGACGAGGACTGAGGGTAGAGTATTGATGTTTGAGGTCTGAGGATTGAGGATTGAGGATTGAGAATTGAGGATTGAGGATTGAGGATTGAAGATTGAGGATTGGGTGTTGAGGATTGATGAATGAGGATTGAGGATTGAGGATTGAGGATTTAGGATTGATGGTTGAGGATTGCGTATTGAGGATAGAACATTGAGGATTGAGGATTGAGTATTGAGGATTGAGGATTGAGGATTGAAGATTGAATATTGATGTTTGAAGATTGAGGATCGAGGATTGAGCGTTGTGGATTGAGGACGAGGACTGAGGGTTGAGTATTGATGTTTGAGGTCTGAGGATTGAGGAATGAGGATTGAGGGTTGAGGATTGAGGATTGAAGATTGAGGATTGGGTATTGAGGATTGAAGAATGAGGATTGAGGATTGAGGATTGAGGATTGAGGATTGAGGATTGAATACTGAGTATTGAGGATTGAAGGTTGAGGATTGAGGAGTGAGTATTGAAGATTGAGTATTTGGGACTGAGGATTGAAGATTGAGGATTGAGGATTGAGGATTGAGGATTGAGGATTGAGGATTGAGGATTGAGTATTGAAGATTGTGTATTCAGGATTGAAGATTGATGATTGAGGATTGAGGATTGAAGATTGAGGATTCGGTATTGAGGATTGAGGAATGAGGATTGAGGATTGAGGAGTGATGATTGAGGATTGCAGATTGTGTATTGAGGATTGAAGATTGAGGATTGAGGATTGAGGATTGAGGATTGAGGATTGAGTATTGCGGATAGAAGATTGAGGATTGGGTATTGCGGATTGAACATTGAGGATTGAGGGTTGAAGATTGAGGATTGAGGATTGAGGACTGAAGATTGAATATTGATGATTGAAGATTGAGGATTGAGGATTGATGGTTTTGGATTGAGGACGAGGACTGAGGGTTGACTATTGCTGTTTGAGGTCTGAGGATTGAGGATAGAGGATTGAGAATTGAGGATTGAGGATTGAGGATTGAAGATTGAGGATTGGGTATTGAGGATTGAAGAATGAGGGTTGAGGATTGAGGACTGAGGATTCAGGATTGAATACTGAGTGTTTAGGGTTGAGTGATGAGAATTGATGTTTGTGGATAGAGATTTGAAGATTGCAGATTGAGTATTGAGTATTGAAAACTGTGAATTGATGATATTCTCTTGAGGATTGAGGATTGACAACTGATTGTTGAGGACTGAGGGCTGAAGGTTGAGGATTCAGGATTGAGGATTCAGGATTGTGGTTTTGACGACCGAGGATTGAGGATTGAGGATTGAGGATTGAGGATTGAGAATTGAAGATTCAGGATTGAGTATTGGGGTTGTGGATTGAGGACGAGGACTGACGGTTGAGTATTGAGTATTGAGGATTGAGGATTGAAGATTGAGTATTGAGGATTGAATATTGACGATTGAGGATTCAGGATTGAGGATTGAGTATTGAGTATTGAGGGTTGAGGATTGAGGTTTGAAGATTGACTATTGAGGATTGAAGATTGAGGATTGGGTATTGAGGATTGAAGAATGAGGATTGAGGATTGAGGGTTGAGGATTGAGGATTGAGGATTGAAGACTGAGTATTGAGGAGTGAAGATTGAGGATTGGGTATTGAGGATTGAAGAATGAGGATTGAGGATTGAGGATTGAGGATTGAGGATTGAAGATTGAGTATTGAGGATTGAAGATTGACGATTGAGGATTGATGATTGAGGATTGAGGATTGAGGATCGATGATTGAGGATTGAAGATTGAGTATTGAGGATTGATGATTGAGGATTGAGGATTGAGGATTGAGGTTTGAGGATTGAAGATTGAGGATTGAGTATTGAGGATTGAGGATTGAGGATTGAGGATTGAAGATTGAGGATTGGGTATTGAGGATTGGAGAATGAGGATTGAGTATTGAGTATTGAGGATTGAGTATTGACGATTGAGTATTGAGGATTGAAGATTGACGATTGAGGATTCAGGATTGAGGATTGAGGATTGAGGATTGAGGACTGAGGATTGCGTATTGAGGATAGAACATTGAGGATTGCGGATTGAGTATTGAGGATTGAGAATTGAGGATTGAAGATTGAATATTGATGATTGAATATTGAGGATCGCGGATTGAGTGTTGTGGATTGAGGACGAGGACTGAGGGTAGAGTATTGATGTTTGAGGTCTGAGGATTGAGGATTGAGGATTGAGAATTGAGGATTGAGGATTGAGGATTGAAGATTGAGGATTGGGTGTTGAGGATTGATGAATGAGGATTGAGGATTGAGGATTGAGGATTTAGGATTGAAGGTTGAGGATTGCGTATTGAGGATAGAACATTGAGGATTGAGGATTGAGTATTGAGGATTGATGATTGAGGATTGAAGATTGAGGATTGGGTGTTGAGGATTGAAGAATGAGGATTGAGGATTAAGGATTGAGGATTGAGGATTGAGGATTGAGGGTTGAGGATTGCAGATTGAGGATTCGGTATTGAGGATTGAAGAATGAGGATTGAGGAGTGAGGACTGAGGGTTGAGGATTGCAGATTGAGTATTGAGGGTTGAAGATTGAGGACTGAGGATTGAGGATTGAGGATTGACGATTGAGGATTGAGGATTGAGGATTGAGGATTGAGGATTGAAGGTTGAGGATTGCGTATTGAGGATAGAACATTGAGGATTGAGGATTGAGTATTGAGGATTGAGGATTGAGGATTGAAGATTGAATATTGATGTTTGAAGATTGAGGATCGAGGATTGAGCGTTGTGGATTGAGGACGAGGACTGAGGGTTGAGTATTGATGTTTGATGTCTGAGGATTGAGGAATGAGGATTGAGAATTGAGGGTTGAGGATTGAGGATTGAAGATTGAGGATTGGGTGTTGAGGATTGAAGAATGAGGATTGAGGATTGAGGATTGAGGATTGAGAATTGAAGATTGAGTATTGAGGATTGAAGGTTGAGGATTGAGGATTGAGGATTGAGGATTGAGGATTGAGGATTGAGGATTGCGGATAGAAGATTGAGGATTGGGTATTGCGGATTGAACATTGAGGATTGAGGATTGAGGATTGAGGATTGAGGATTGAAGATTGAGGATTGGGTATTGAGGATTGAAGAATGAGGATTGAGGATTGAGGATTGAGGATTGAGGATTGAGGATTGCATACTGAGTATTGAGGATTGAAGGTTGAGGATTGAGGATTGAAGGTTGAGGATTGAGGATTGAGAATTGGGGATTGAGGATTGAGGATTGAAGATTGAGGATTGGGTGTTGAGGGTTGACGAATGAGGATTGAGGATTGAGGATTGAGTATTGAGGATTGAAGATTGAGTATTGAGGATTGAAGATTGAGGATTGAGCATTGAGGATTGAGGAATGCGGATAGAAGATTGAGGATTGGGTATTGCGGATTGAACATTGAGGATTGAGGATTGAGGATTGAGTATTGAGGATTGAGGACTGAAGATTGAATATTGATGATTGAAGATTGAGGATTGAGGACTGATGGTTGTGGATTGAGGACGAGGACTGAGGGTTGACTATTGCTGTTTGAGGTCTGAGGATTGAGGATTGAGAATTGGGGATTGAGGATTGAGGATTGAAGATTGAGGATTGGGTATTGAGGATTGAAGAATGAGGATTGAGGATTGAGGACTGAGGATTGAGGATTGAAGACTGAGTGTTGAGTGTTGAGTGATGACAATTGATGTTTGTGGATAGAGATTTGAAGATTGCAGATTGAGTATTGAGTATTGAAAACTGTGAAATGATGATATTCTCTTGAGGATTGAGGATTGACAACTGATTGTTGAGGACTTGGGGCTGAAGGTTGAGGATTCAGGATTGAGGATTCAGGATTGTGGTTTGAGGACCGAGGATTGAGGATTGAGGATTGAGGATTGAGAATTGAAGATTGAGGATTGAGTATTGGGTGTTGTGGATTGAGGACGAGGACTGACGGTTGAGGATTGAAGATTGAGTACTGAGGATTGAAGATTAAGATTGAGGATTGTGGATTGAGGATTGAGGATTGATGATTGAGTATTGAGGATTGAAGATTGAGGATTCAGGAGTGAGGACTGAGGATTGAGGATTGCAGATTGCGTATTGAGGATTGAAGATTGAGGATTGAGGATTGAGGATTGAGGATTGAGTATTGAGGATTGAAGATTGACGATTGAGGTCTGAGGATTGAGGGTTGAGGATTGAGGATTGAGGATTGAGGATTGAAGATTGAGTATTGAGTATTGAAGATTGAGGATTGAGGAATGAGGATTGAGGATTGAGGATTGAAGATTGCGTACTGAGGATTGAAGGATAAGATTGAGGATTGAGGATTGAGGATTGAGGATTGAGGATTGAGGATTGAAGATTGAGGATTGCGTATTGAGGATAGAACATTGAGGATTGAGGATTGAGTATTAAGGATTGAGGATTGAGGATTGAGGATTGAGGATTGAGGATTGAAGACTGAGGATTGGGTATTGAGGATTGAACGTTGAGGATTGAGGATTGCGGTTTGAGTGGTGAAGATTGAGGATTGAGGATTCAGGATTGAGGATTCAGGATTGAGGATTGAAGATTGAATATTGATGATTAAAGATTGAGGGTTGAGGATTGAGCGTTGTGGATTGAGGACGAGGACTGAGTGTTGAATATTGATGTCTGAGGTCTGAGGATTGAGGATTGAGAATTGAGAATTGAGGAATGAGGATTGAAGATTGAGGATTGGATATTGAGGATTGACGAATGAGGATTGAGGATTGCGGATTGAGGATTGAAGATTGAGTATTGAGGGTTGAATATTGATGTCTGAGGTCTGAGGATTGAGGATTGAGAATTGAGAATTGAGGAATGAGGATTGAAGATTGAGGATTGGGTATTGAGGATTGACGAATGAGGATTGAGGAATGCGGATTGAGGATTGAAGATTGAGTATTGAGGGTTGAAGATTGAGGATTGAGGATTGAGGATTGGGGATTGAGGATTGCGGATTGAAGATTCAGTATTGAGGATTGAAGATTCAGAATTGAGGATGAGGATTGAACATTGAGTACTTAGTGTTGAGGGTTGAGTGATGAGAATTTATGTTTCTGGATAGAGATTTGAAGATTGCAGATTGAGTATTGAGTATTGAAAACTGTGAATTGAGGATATTCTATTGGGGATTGAGGATTGACAACTGAATGTTGAGGACTGAGGGCTGAAGATTGAGGATTCAGGATTGAGGATTCAGAATTGAGGTTTGAGGACTGAGGAGCGAGGATTGAAGATTGAGTATTGAGGATTGAAGATTGAGGATTGAGGATTGAGGATTGAGGATTGAGGATGAGGGCTGCGGGTTGAGGACTGGGGTTTGAGGACTAAGGACGGAGGATTGAGGATTGAGAATTGAGGATTGAGGATTGAGGATTGAAGATTGAGGATTGGGTATTGAGGATCGAAGAATGAGGATTGAGGATTGAGGATTGAGGATTGAATATTGAGTATTGAGGATTGAAGATTGACTATTGAGGATTGCGAATTGAGGATTGAGTATTGAGAATTGAAGATTGAGGATTGAGGATTGAGGATTGAGGATTGATGATTGAGGATTGAGGATTGAGGATTGAGGATTGAGAATTGAGGATTGAGGATTGAGGGTTGTGGATTGAGGACGAGGTCTGAGGGTTGAATATTTATGTTTGAGGTCTGAGGATTGAGGATTGAGGATTGAGAATTGAGGATTGAGGATTGAGGATTGAAGATTGAGGATTGGGTATTGAGGATTGAGGATTGAGGATTGAAGATTGAGGATAGGGTACTGAGGATTGAAGGATGATGATTGAGGATTGAGGATTGAGGATTGAGGATTGAATATTGAGTATTGAGGATTGAAGATCGACTATTGAGGATTGCGAATTGAGGATTGAGGGTTGGGTATTGAGGATTGAAGATTGAGTATTGAGGATTGAAGGTTGAGGATTGATGATTGAGGATTGAGGATTGAGGGTTGTGGATTGAGGACGAGGACTGAGGGTTGAATATTTATGTTTGAGGTCTGAGGATTGAGGATTGAGGATTGAGGATCGAGTATTGAGGATTGAAGATTGAGTACTGAGGGTTGAAGATTAAGATTGAGGATTGAGGATTGAGGATTGAGGATTGAGGATTGAGGATTGATGATGAGTATTGAGGATTGAAGATTGAGGATTGAGGATTGAGGATTGAGGTTTGAGGATTGAAGATTGAGTACTGAGGATTGAAGGTTAAGATTGAGGATTGAGGATTGAGGACTGAGGTTTGAGGGTTGTGGATTGAAGACGAGGACTGAGGGTTGGATATTTATGTTTGAGGTCTGAGGATTGAGGATTGAGGATTGAGAATTGAGGATTGAGGATTGAGGATTGAAGATTGAGGATTTGGTATTGAGGATTGAGGATTGAGGAATGAAGATTGAGGATAGGGTATTGAGGATTGAAGGATGATGATTGAGGATTGAGGATTGAGGATTGAGGATTGAATATTGAGTATTGAGGATTGAAGGTCGACTATTGAGGATTGCGAATTGAGGATTTAGGGTTGAGGATTGATAATTGAAGATTGAGTATTGAGGATTGAAGGTTGAGGATTGTGGATTGATGATTGAGGATTGAGGCTTGAATATTGAGGATTGGGGACTGAGTGTTGAGGGTTGAGTGATGAGAATTGATGTTTGTGGATAGAGATTTGAAGATTGCAGGTTGAGTATTGAGTATTGAAAATTGTGAAATCATGATATTCTATTGAGGATTGAGAATGGACCACTGATTGTTGAGGACTGAGGGCTGAAGATTGAGGATTCAGGATTGAGGATTCAGGATTGAGGTTTGAGGACTGAGGATTGAGGATTGAGGATTGAGGGTTGAGGATTGAGGATTGAAGATTGAGGATTGAAGACTGAGGATTGGGTATTGAGGATTGAACGTTGAGGATTGAGGATTGCGGTTTGTGTGGTGAAGATTGAGGATTGAGTATTCAGGAATGAGGACTCAGGATTGAGGATTGAAGATTGAATATTGATGATTAAAGATTGAGGGTTGAGGATTGAGGGTTGTGGATTCAGGACGAGGACTGAGTGTTGAATATTGATGTCTGAGGTCTGAGGATTGAGGATTGAGGATTGAGGATTGAGGATGAGGGCTGCGGGTTGAGGATTGGGGTTTGAGGACTAAGGACGGAGGATTGAGGATTGAGAATTGAGGATTGAGGATTGAGGATTGAAGATTGAGGATTGGGTATTGAGGATCGAAGAATGAGGATTGAGGATTGAGGATTGAGGATTGAATATTGAGTATTGAGGATTGAAGATTGACTATTGAGGATTGCGAATTGAGGATTGAGTATTGAGAATTGAAGATTGAGGATTGAGGATTGAGGATTGAGGATTGAAGATTGCGTACTGAGGATTGAAGGATAAGATTGAGGTTTGAGGATTGAGGATTGAGGATTGAGGATTGAGGATTGAAGATTGAGGATTGCGTATTGAGGATAGAACATTGAGGATTGAGGATTGAGTATTAAGGATTGCGGATTGAGGATTGAAGATTGAATATTGATGATTGAAGATTGAGGATCGAGGATTGAGTGTTGTAGATTGAGGACGAGGACTGAGGGTAGAGTATTGATGTTTAAGGTCTGAGGATTAAGGATTGAGGATTGAGAATTGAGGATTGATGATTGAGGATTGAAGATTGAGGATTGGGTGTTGAGGATTGAAGAATGAGGAATGAGGATTGAGGATTGAGTATTGAGGATTGAAGATTGAGTATTGAGGATTGAAGATTGAGGATTGAGGATTGAGGATTGAGGATTCAGAATTGAGTATTGCGTATAGAAGATTGAGGATTGGGTATTGCGGATTGAACATTGAGGATTGAGGATTGGGGATTGAGGATTGCGGATTGAAGATTCAGTATTGAGGATTGAAGATTCAGAATTGAGGATGAGGATTGAACATTGAGTACTGAGTGTTGAGGGTTGAGTGATGAGAATTTATGTTTCTGGATAGAGATTTGAAGATTGCTGATTGAGTATTGAGTATTGAAAACTGTGAATTGAGGATATTCTATTGAGGATTGGGGATTGACAACTGAATGTTGAGGACTGAGGGCTGAAGATTGAGGATTCAGGATTGAGGATTCTGAATTGAGGTTTGAGGACTGAGGAGTGAGGATTGAAGATTGAGTATTGAGGATTGAAGATTGAGGATTGAGGATTGAGCATTGAGGATTGAGGATTGGGGACTGAGTGTTGAGGGTTGAGTGATGAGAATTGATGTTTGTGGATAGAGATTTGAATATTGCAGGTTGAGTATTGAGTATTGAAAATTGTGAAATCATGATATTCTATTGAGGATTGAGGATGGACCACTGATTGTTGAGGTCTGAGGGCTGAAGATTGAGGATTCAGGATTGAGGATTCAGGATTGAGGTTTGAGGACTCAGGATTGAGGATTGGGGATTGAGGATTGAGGATTGAGGATTGAGGATTGAGGATTGAAGACTGAGGATTGGGTATTGAGGATTGAGGATTGAGGATTGAGGATTGAGGCTTGAGGATTGCAGATTGAGGATTCGGTATTGAGGATTGAAGAGTGAGGATTGAGGAGTGAGGACTGAGGGTTGAGGATTGCAGATTGAGTATTGAGGATTGAAGATTGAGGACTGAGGATTGAGGATTGAGGATTGACGATTGAGGATTGAGGATTGAGGATTGAGGATTGAGGATTGAAGATTGAGGATTCGGTATTGAGGATTGAAGAATGAGGATTGAGGATTGAGGACTGAGGATTGAGGATTGAAGACTGAGTGTTGAGGGTTGAGTAATGAGAATTGATGTTTGTGGATAGAGATTTGAAGATTGCAGATTGAGTATTGAGTATTGAAAACTGTGAATTGATGATATTATCTTGAGGATTGAAGATTGACAACTGATTGTTGAGGACTGAGGGCTGAAGGTTGAGGATTCAGGATTGAGGATTCAGGATTGTGGTTTGACGACCGAGGATTGAGGATTGAGGATAGAGGATTGAGGATTGAGGATTGAGGATTGAAGATTGACGATTGAGGATTCCGGATTGAGGATTGAGGATTGCGGATCGATGATTGAGGATTGAAGATTGAGTATTGAGTATTGAAGATTGAGGATTGAGGATTGAGGATTGAGGTTTGAGGATTCAGGATTGAGGATTGAGGATTGAAGATTGAGTATTGAGGATTGAAGATTGAGGATAGAGGATTGAGGATTGAGGATTGAGGATTGAAGATTGAGTACTGAGGATTGAAGATTAAGATTGAGGATTGAGGATTGAGGACTGAGGATTGAGGATTGAGGATTGAAGGTTCAGTATTGAGGATTGAAGATTGAGAATTGAGGATTGAGGGTTGAACATTGAGGACTGAGTGTTGAGGATTGAAGATTGAGGATCGCGTATTGAGGATAGAATGTTGAGGATTGAGGATTGAGTATTGAGGATTGAGGATTGAGGATTGAAGATTGAATATTGATGATTGAAGATTGAGGATCGAGGGTTGAGCGTTGTGGATTGAGGACGAGGACTGAGGGTTGAGAATTGATGTTTGAGGTCTGAGGATTGAGGAATGAGGATTGAGAATTGAGGGTTGAGGATTGAGGATTGGAGATTGAGGATTGGGTGTTGAGGATTGAGGATTGAGGATTGAGGATTGAGGATTGAACATTGAGGATTGGGTATTGAGGATTGAAGAATAAGGGTTGAATATTGAGGGTTGAGGATTGAGGATTGAGGATTGAAGACTGAGTATTGAGGATTGAAGTTTGAGGATTGGGTATTGAGGATTGAAGAATGAGAATTGAGGATTGAGGATTGAGGATTGAGGATTGAAGATTGAGTATTGAGGATTGAAGATTGACGATTGAGGATTGAGGATTGAGTATTGAGGATTGAGGATCGATGATTGAGGATTGAAGATTGAGTATTGAGGATTGATGATTGAGGATTGAGGATTGAGGATTGAGGTTCGAGGATTGAAGATTGAGGATTGAGGATTGAGGATTGAGGATTGAGGATTGAGGATTGAAGATTGAGGATTGGGTATTGAGGATTGAAGAATGAGGATTGAGTATTGAGTATTGAGTATTGAGTATTGACGATTGAGTATTGAGGATTGAAGATTGACGATTGAGGATTCAGGATAGAGGATTGAGGGTTGAGGATTGAGGACTGAGGATTGCGTATTGAGGATAGAACATTGAGGACTGAGGATTGAGTATTGAGGATTGAGGATTGAGTATTGAGGATTGAGGATTGAGGATTGAAGATTGAATATTGATGATTGAATATTGAGGATCGAGGATTGAGTGTTGTGGATTCAGGACGAGGACTGAGGGTAGAGTATTGATGTTTGAGGTCTGAGGATTGAGGATTGAGGATTGAGAATTGAGGATTGAGGATTGAGGATTGAAGATTGAGGATTGGGTGTTGAGGATCGATGAATGAGGATTGAGGATTGAGGATTGAGGATTTAGGATTGAAGGTTGAGGATTGCGTATTGAGGATAGAACATTGAGGATTGAGGATTGAGTATTGAGGATTGAGGATTGAGGATTGAAGATTGAATATTGATGTTTGAAGATGGAGGATCGAGGATTGAGCGTTGTGGATTGAGGACGAGGACTGAGGGTTGAGTATTGATGTTTGAGGTCTGAGGATTGAGGAATGAGGATTGAGAATTGAGGGTTGAGGATTGAGGATTGAAGATTGAGGATTGGGTATTGAGGATTGAAGAATGAGGATTGAGGATTGAGGATTGAGGATTGAGGATTGAGGATTGAGGGTTGAGGATTGCAGATTGAGGATTCGGTATTGAGGATTGAAGAGTGAGGATTGAGGAGTGAGGACTGAGGGTTGAGGATTGCAGATTGAGTATTGAGGATTGAAGATTGAGGACTGAGGATTGAGGATTGAGGATTGACGATTGAGGATTGAGGATTGAGGATTGAGGATTGAGGATTGAAGGTTGAGGATTGCGTATTGAGGATAGAACATTGAGGATTGAGGATTGAGTATTGAGGATTGAGGATTGAGGATTGAAGATTGAATATTGATGTTTGAAGATTGAGGATCGAGGATTGAGCGTTGTGGATTGAGGACGAGGACTGAGGGTTGAGTATTGATGTTTGAGGTCTGAGGATTGAGGAATGAGGATTGAGAATTGAGGGTTGAGGATTGAGGATTGAAGATTGAGGATTGGGTGTTGAGGATTGAAGAATGAGGATTGAGGATTGAGGATTGAGGATTGAGGATTGAAGATTGAGTATTGACGATTGAAGGTTGAGGATTGAGGATTGAGGATTGAGGATTGAGGATTGAGGATTGCGGATAGAAGATTGAGGATTGGGTATTGCGGATTGAACATTGAGGATTGAGGATTGAGGATTGAGGATTGAGGATTGAGGATTGAGGATTGAGATTTGAGGATTGAGGATTGAGGATTGAAGATTGAGGATTGGGTATTGAGGATTGAAGAATGAGGATTGAGGATTGAGGATTGAGGATTGAGGATTGAGGATTGAATACTGAGTATTGAGGATTGAAGGTTGAGGATTGAGGAGTGAGTATTGAAGATTGAGGATTTGGGACTGAGGATTGAAGATTGAGGATTGAGGATTGAGGATTGAGGATTGAGGATTGAGGATTGAGTATTGAAGATTGAGTATTCAGGATTGAAGATTGATGATTGAGGATTGAGGATTGAAGATTGAGGATTCGGTATTGAGGATTGAGGAATGAGGATTGAGGATTGAGGACTGATGATTGAGGATTGCAGATTGAGTATTGAGGATTGAAGATTGAGGATTGAGGATTGAGGATTGAGGATTGAGGATTGAGTATTGCGGATAGAAGATTGAGGATTGGGTATTGCGGATTGAACATTGAGGATTGAGGGTTGAGGATTGAGGATTGAGGATTGAGGACTGAAGATTGAATATTGATGATTGAAGATTGAGGATTGAGGATTGATGGTTTTGGATTGAGGACGAGGACTGAGGGTTGACTATTGCTGTTTGAGGTCTGAGGATTGAGGATAGAGGATTGAGAATTGAGGATTGAGGATTGAGGATTGAAGATTGAGGATTGGGTATTGAGGATTGAAGAATGAGGGTTGAGGATTGAGGACTGAGGATTGAGGATTGAATACTGAGTGTTTAGGGTTGAGTGATGAGAATTGATGTTTGTGGATAGAGATTTGAAGATTGCAGATTGAGTATTGAGTATTGAAAACTGTGAATTGATGATATTCTCTTGAGGATTGAGGATTGACAACTGATTGTTGAGGACTGAGGGCTGAAGGTTGAGGATTCAGGATTGAGGATTCAGGATTGTGGTTTTGACGACCGAGGATTGAGGATTGAGGATTGAGGATTGAGGATTGAGAATTGAAGATTGAGGATTGAGTATTGTGGGTTGTGGATTGAGGACGAGGACTGACGGTTGAGTATTGTGTATTGAGGATTGAGGATTGAAGATTGAGTATTGAGGATTGAATATTGACGATTGAGGATTGAGGATTGAGGATTGAGTATTGAGTATTGAGGATTGAGGATTGAGGATTGAAGATTGACTATTGAGGATTGAAGATTGAAGATTGGGTATTGAGGATTGAAGAATGAGGATTGAGGATTGAGGGTTGAGGATTGAGGATTGAGGATTGAAGACTGAGTATTGAGGAGTGAAGATTGAGGATTGGGTATTGAGGATTGAAGAGTGAGGATTGAGGATTGAGGATTGAGGATTGAGGATTGAAGATTGAGTATTGAGGATTGAAGATTGACGATTGAGGATTGAGGATTGAGGATTGAGGATTGAGGATTGAGTATTGAAGATTGAGTATTGAGGATTGAAGATTGAGGATAGAGGATTGAGGATTGCGGATTGAGGATTGAAGATTGAGTACTGTGGATTGAAGATTAAGATTGAGGATTGAGGATTGAGGACTGAGGATTGAGGATTGAGGATTGAAGGTTCAGTATTGAGGATAGAAGATTGAGAATTGAGGATTGAGGATTGAACATTGAGGACTGAGTGTTGAGGATTGAAGATTGAGGATTGCGTATTGAGGATAGACAATTGAGGATTGAGGATTGAGTATTGAGTATTGAGGATTGAGGATTGAGGATTGAGGATTGAGGATTGAAGATTGAATATTGATGTTTGAAGATTGAGGATCGAGGATTGAGCGTTGTGGATTGAGGACGAGGACTGAGGGTTGAGTATTGATGTTTGAGGTCTGAGGATTGAGGAATGAGGATTGAGAATTGAGGGTTGAGGATTGAGGATTGAAGATTGAGGATTGGGTGTTGAGGATCGAAGAATGAGGATTGAGGATTGAGGATTGAGGATTGAGGATTGAAGATTGAGTATTGAGGATTGAATGTTGAGGATTGAGGATTGAGGATTGAGGATTGAGGATTGAGGATTGAGGATTGCGGATAGAAGATTGAGTATTGGGTATTGCGGATTGAACATTGACGATTGAGGATTGAGGATTGAGGATTGAGGATTGAGGATTGAGGATTGAGAATTGAGGATTGAGGATTGAGGATTGAAGATTGAGGATTGGGTATTGAGGATTGAAGAATGAGGATTGAGTATTGAGGATTGAGGATTGAGGATTGAGGATTGAATACTGAGTATTGGGGATTGAAGATTGAGGATTGAGGAGTGAGTATTGAAGATTGAGGATTTGGGACTGAGGATTGAAGATTGAGGATTGAGGATTGAGGATTGAGGATTGAGGATTGAGGATTGAGGATTGAGGATTGAGTATTGAAGATTGAGTATTCAGGATTGAAGATTGATGATTGAGGATTGAGGATTGAAGATTGAGGATTCGGTATTGAGGATTGAGGAATGAGGATTGAGGAGTGAGGACTGAGGATTGAGGATTGCAGGTTGAGTATTGAGGATTGAAGATTGAGGACTGAGGATTGAGGATTGAGGATTGACGATTGAGGATTGAGGATTGAGGATTGAGGATTGAGGATTGAAGGTTGAGGATTCCGTATTGAGGATAGAACATTGAGGATTGAGGATTGAGTATTGAGGATTGAGGATTGAGGATTGAAGATTGAATATTGATGATTGAAGATTGAGGATCGAGGATTGAGCGTTGTGGATTGAGGACGAGGACTGAGGGTTGAGTATTGATGTTTGAGGTCTGAGGATTGAGGAATGAGGATTGAGAATTGAGGGTTGAGGATTGAGGATTGAAGATTGAGGATTGGGTGTTGAGGATTGAAGAATGAGGATTGAGGATTGAGGATTGAGGTTTGAGGATTGAAGATTGAGGATTGAGGATTGAGGATTGAGGATTGAGGATTGAGGATTGGGTATTGAGGATTGAAGAATGAGGATTGAGTATTGAGTATTGAGGATTGAGTATTGGCGATTGAGTATTGAGGACTGAAGATTGACGATTGAGGACTGAGGATTGAGGATTGAGGATTGAGGATTGAGGATTGAGGATTGAAGATTGAGTATTGAGTACTGAAGATTGAGGATTGATGAATGAGGATTGAGGATTGAGGATTGAAGATTGCGTACTGACGATTGAAGATTAAGATTGAGGATTGAGGATTGAGGATTGAGGATTGAGGATTGAGGATAGAGGATTGAAGATTGAGGATTGCGTATTGAGGATAGAACATTGAGGATTGAGGATTGAGTATTGAGGATAGAGGATTGAGGATTGAAGATCGAATATTGATGATTGAAGATTGAGGATCGAGGTTTGAGTGTTGTGGATTGAGGACGAGGACTGAGGGTAGAGTATTGATGTTTAAGGTCTGAGGATTGAGGATTGAGGATTGAGAATTAAGGATTGATGATTGAGGATTGAAGATTGAGGATTTGGTGTTGAGGATTGAAGAATGAGGATTGAGGATTGAGGATTGAGTATTGAGGATTGAAGATTGAGTATTGAGGATTGAAGATTGAGGATTGAGGATTGAGGATTGAGGATTGAGGATTGAGGATTGCGGATAGAAGATTGAGGATTGGGTATTGCGGATTGAACATTGAGGATTGAGGGTTGAGGATTGAGGATTGAGGATTGAGGACTGAAGATTGAATATTGATGATTGAAGATTGAGGATTGAGGATTGATGGTTGTGGATTGAGGACGAGGACTGAGGGTTGACTATTGCTGTTTGAGGTCTGAGGATTGAGGATAGAGGATTGAGAATTGAGGATTGAGGATTGAGGATTGAAGATTGAGGATTGGGTATTGAGGATTGAAGAGTGAGGATTGAGGATTGAGGACTGAGGATTGAGGATTGAAGACTGAGTGTTGAGGGTTGAGTGATGAGAATTGATGTTTGTGGATAGAGATTTGAAGATTGCAGATTGAGTATTGAGTATTGAAAACTGTGAATTGATGATATTCTCTTGAGGATTGAAGATTGACAACTGATTGTTGAGGACTGAGGGCTGAAGGTTGAGGATTCACGATTGAGGATTCAGGATTGTGGTTTGACTACCGAGGATTGAGGATTGAGGATAGAGGATTGAGGATTGAGGATTGAGGATTGAAGATTGACGATTGAGGATTGAGGATTGAGGATTGAGGATTGAGGATCGATGATTGAGGATTGAAGATTGAGTATTGAGTATTGAAGATTGAGGATTGAGGATTGAGGATTGAGGTTTGAGGATTCAGGATTGAGGATTGAGGATTGAGGATTGGGGATTGAGGATTGAGGATAGAAGATTGAGGATTGGGTATTGAGGATTGAAGAATGAGGATTGAGTATTGAGTATTGAGGATTGAGTATTGACGATTGAGTATTGAGGATTCAAGATTGACGATTGAGGATTGAGGATTGAGGGTTGAGGATTGAGGATTGAAGGTTGAGGATTCCGTACCGAGGATAGAACATTGAGGATTGAGGATTGAGTATTGAGGATTGAGGATTGAGGATTGAAGATTGAATATTGATGATTGAAGATTGAGGATCGAGGATTGAGCGTTGTGGATTGAGGATTGAGGATTGCGGATAGAGGATTGAGGATTGGGTATAGCGGATTGAACATTGAGGATTGAGGGTTGAGGATTGCGGATTGGGTATTGAGGATTGAAGAATGAGGATTGAGTATTGAGTATTGAGGATTGAGCATTGACGATTGAGTATTGAGGACTGAAGATTGACGATTGAGGACTGAGGATTGAGGATTGAGGATTGAGGATTGAGGATTGAAGATTGAGTATTGAGTACTGAAGATTGAGGATTGAGGAATGAGGATTGAGGATTGAGGATTGAAGATTGCGTACTGACGATTGAAGATTAAGATTGAGGATTGAGGATTGAGGATAGAACATTGAGGATTGAGGATTGAGTATTGAGGATTGAGGATTGTGGACTGAAGATTGAATATTGATGATTGAAGATTGAGGATCGAGGATTGAGTGTTGTGGATTGAGGACGAGGACTGAGGGTGGAGTATTGATGTTTAGGGTCTGAGGATTGAGGATTGAGGATTGAGAATTGAGGATTGATGATTGAGGATTGAAGATTGAGGATTGGGTGTTGAGGATTGAAGAATGAGGATTGAGGATTGAGGATTGAGTATTGAGGATTGAAGATTGAGTATTGAGGATTGAAGATTGAGGATTGAGGATTGAGGATTGAGGATTGAGGATTGAGGATTGCGGATAGAAGATTGAGGATTGGGTATTGCGGATTGAACATTGAGGATTGAGGGTTGAGGATTGAGGATTGAGGATTGAGGACTGAAGATTGAATATTGATGATTGAAGATTGAGGATTGAGGATTGATGGTTGTGGATTGAGGACGAGGACTGAGGGTTGACTATTGCTGTTTGAGGTCTGAGGATTGAGGATAGAGGATTGAGAATTGAGGATTGAGGATTGAGGATTGAAGATTGAGGATTGGGTATTGAGGATTGAAGAATGAGGATTGAGGATTGAGGACTGAGGATTGAGGATTGAAGACTGAGTTTTGAGGGTTGAGTGATGAGAATTGATGTTTGTGGATAGAGATTTGAAGATTGCAGATTGAGTATTGAGTATTGAAAACTGTGAATTGATGATATTCTCTTGAGGATTGAAGATTGACAACTGATTGTTGAGGACTGAGGGCTGAAGGTTGAGGATTCAGGATTGAGGATTCAGGATTGTGGTTTGACGACCGAGGATTGAGGATTGAGGATAGAGGATTGAGGATTGAGGATTGAGGATTGAAGATTGACGATTGAGGATTGCGGGTTGAGGATTGAGGATTGAGGATCGATGATTGAGGATTGAAGATTGAGTATTGAGTATTGAAGATTGAGGATTGAGGATTGAGGATTGAGGTTTGAGGATTCAGGATTGAGGATTGAGGATTGAAGATTGAGGATAGAGGATTGAGGATTGAGGATTGAGGATTGAAGATTGAGTACTGAGGATTGAAGATTAAGATTGAGGATTGAGGATTGAGGACTGAGGATTGAGGATTGAGGATTGAAGGTTCAGTATTGAGGATTGAAGATTGAGAATTGAGGATTGAGGGTTGAACATTGAGGACTGAGTGTTGAGGATTGAAGATTGAGGATCGCGTATTGAGGATAGAATGTTGAGGATTGAGGATTGAGTATTGAGGATTGAGGGTTGAGGATTGAAGATTGAATATTGATGATTGAAGATTGAGGATCGAGGGTTGAGCGTTGTGGATTGAGGACGAGGACTGAGGGTTGAGAATTGATGTTTGAGGTCTGAGGATTGAGGAATGAGGATTGAGAATTGAGGGTTGAGGATTGAGGATTGGAGATTGAGGATTGGGTGTTGAGGATTGAGGATTGAGGATTGAGGATTGAACATTGAGGATTGGGTATTGAGGATTGAAGAATGAGGATTGAATATTGAGGATTGAGGATTGAGGATTGAGGATTGAAGACTGAGTATTGAGGATTGAAGTTTGAGGATTGGGTATTGAGGATTGAAGAATGAGGATTGAGGATTGAGGATTGAGGATTGAGGATTGAAGATTGAGTATTGAGGATTGAAGATTGACGATTGAGGATTGAGGATTGAGTATTGAGGATTGAGGATCGATGATTGAGGATTGAAGATTGAGTATTGAGGATTGATGATTGAGGATTGAGGATTGAGGATTGAGGTTCGAGGAATGAAGATTGAGGATTGAGCATTGAGGATTGAGGATTGAGGATTGAGGATTGAAGATTGAGGATTGGGTATTGAGGATTGAAGAATGAGGATTGAGTATTGAGTATTGAGGATTGAGTATTGACGATTGAGTATTGAGGATTGAAGATTGACGATTGAGGATTCAGGATAGAGGATTGAGGATTGAGGATTGAGGACTGAGGATTGCGTATTGAGGATAGAACATTGAGGACTGAGGATTGAGTATTGAGGATTGAGGATTGAGGATTGAAGATTGAATATTGATGATTGAATATTGAGGATCGAGGATTGAGTGTTGTGGATTCAGGACGAGGACTGAGGGTAGAGTATTGATGTTTGAGGTCTGAGGATTGAGGATTGAGGATTGAGAATTGAGGATTGAGGATTGAGGATTGAAGATTGAGGATTGGGTGGTGAGGATTGATGAATGAGGATTGAGGATTGAGGATTGAGGATTTAGGATTGAAGGTTGAGGATTGCGTATTGAGGATAGAACATTGAGGATTGAGGATTGAGTATTGAGGATTGAGGATTGAGGATTGAAGATTGAATATTGATGTTTGAAGATTGAGGATCGAGGATTGAGCGTTGTGGATTGAGGATGAGGACTGAGGGTTGAGTATTGATGTTTGAGGTCTGAGGATTGAGGAATGAGGATTGAGAATTGAGGGTTGAGGATTGAGGATTGAAGATTGAGGATTGGGTATTGAGGATTGAAGAATGAGGATTGAGGATTGAGGATTGAGGATTGAGGATTGAGGATTGAGGGTTGAGGATTGCAGATTGAGGATTCGGTATTGAGGATTGAAGAGTGAGGATTGAGGAGTGAGGACTGAGGGTTGAGGATTGCAGATTGAGTATTGAGGATTGAAGATTGAGGACTGAGGATTGAGGATTGAGGATTGACGATTGAGGATTGAGGATTGAGGATTGAGGATTGAGGATTGAAGATTGAGGATTGGGTATTGAGGATTGAAGAATGAGGATTGAGGATTGAGGACTGAGGATTGAGGATTGAAGACTGAGTGTTGAGGGTTGAGTGATGAGAATTGATGTTTGTGGATAGAGATTTGAAGATTGCAGATTGAGTATTGAGTATTGAAAACTGTGAATTGATGATATTCTCTTGAGGATTGAAGATTGACAACTGATTGTTGAGGACTGAGGGCTGAAGGTTGAGGATTCAGGATTGAGGATTCAGGATTGTGGTTTGACGACCGAGGATTGAGGATTGAGGATAGAGGATTGAGGATTGAGGATTGAGGATTGAAGATTGACGATTGAGGATTGCGGATTGAGGATTGAGGATTGAGGATCGATGATTGAGGATTGAAGATTGAGTATTGAGTATTGAAGATTGAGGATTGAGGATTGAGGATTGAGGTTTGAGGATTCAGGATTGAGGATTGAGGATTGAAGATTGAGTATTGAGGATTGAAGATTGAGGATAGAGGATTGAGGATTGAGGATTGAGGATTGAAGATTGAGTACTGAGGATTGAAGATTAAGATTGAGGATTGAGGATTGAGGACTGAGGATTGAGGATTGAGGATTGAAGGTTCAGTATTGAGGATTGAAGATTGAGAATTGAGGATTGAGGGTTGAACATTGAGGACTGAGTGTTGAGGATTGAAGATTGAGGATCGCGTATTGAGGATAGAATGTTGAGGATTGAGGATTGAGTATTGAGGATTGAGGATTGAGGATTGAAGATTGAATATTGATGATTGAAGATTGAGGATCGAGGGTTGAGCGTTGTGGATTGAGGACGAGGACTGAGGGTTGAGAATTGATGTTTGAGGTCTGAGGATTGAGGAATGAGGATTGAGAATTGAGGGTTGAGGATTGAGGATTGGAGATTGAGGATTGGGTGTTGAGAATTGAGGGTTGAGGATTGAGGATTGGAGATTGAGGATTGGGTGTTGAGGATTGAGGATTGAGGATTGAGGATTGAGGATTGAACATTGAGGATTGGGTATTGAGGATTGAAGAATGAGGATTGAATATTGAGGATTGAGGATTGAGGATTGAGGATTGAAGACTGAGTATTGAGGATTGAAGTTTGAGGATTGGGTATTGAGGATTGAAGAATGAGGATTGAGGATTGAGGATTGAGGATTGAGGATTGAAGATTGAGTATTGAGGATTGAAGATTGACGATTGAGGATTGAGGATTGAGTATTGAGGATTGAGGATCGATGATTGAGGATTGAAGATTGAGTATTGAGGATTGATGATTGAGGATTGAGGATTGAGGATTGAGGTTCGAGGATTGAAGATTGAGGATTGAGGATTGAAGATTGAATATTGATGTTTGAAGATTGAGGATCGAGGATTGAGCGTTGTGGATTGAGGACGAGGACTGAGGGTTGAGTATTGATGTTTGAGGTCTGAGGATTGAGGAATGAGGATTGAGAATTGAGGGTTGAGGATTGAGGATTGAAGATTGAGGATTGGGTGTTGAGGATTGAAGAATGAGGATTGAGGATTGAGGATTGAGGATTGAGGATTGAAGATTGAGTATTGAGGATTGAAGGTTGAGGATTGAGGATTGAGGATTGAGGATTGAGGATTGAGGATTGCGGATAGAAGATTGAGGATTGGGTATTGCGGATTGAACATTGAGGATTGAGGATTGAGGATTGAGGATTGAGCATTGAGGATTGAGGATTGAGATTTGAGGATTGAGGATTGAGGATTGAAGATTGAGGATTGGGTATTGAGGATTGAAGAATGAGGATTGAGGATTGAGGATTGAGGATTGAGGATTGAGGATTGAATACAGAGTATTGAGGATTGAAGGTTGAGGATTGAGGAGTGAGTATTGAAGATTGAGGATTTGGGACTGAGGATTGAAGATTGAGGATTGAGGATTGAGGATTGAGGATTGAGGATTGAGGATTGAGGATTGAGTATTGAAGATTGAGTATTCAGGATTGAAGATTGATGATTGAGGATTGAGGATTGAAGATTGAGGATTCGGTATTGAGGATTGAGGAATGAGGATTGAGGATTGAGGACTGATGATTGAGGATTGCAGATTGAGTATTGAGGATTGAAGATTGAGGATTGAGGATTGAGGATTGAGGATTGAGGATTGAGTATTGCGGATAGAAGATTGAGGATTGGGTATTGCGGATTGAACATTGAGGATTGAGGGTTGAGGATTGAGGATTGAGGATTGAGGACTGAAGATTGAATATTGATGATTGAAGATTGAGGATTGAGGATTGATGGTTTTGGATTGAGGACGAGGACTGAGGGTTGACTATTGCTGTTTGAGGTCTGAGGATTGAGGATAGAGGATTGAGAATTGAGGATTGAGGATTGAGGATTGAAGATTGAATATTGATGATTGAAGATTGAGGATCGATGGTTGAGCGTTGTGGATTGAGGACGAGGACTGAGGGTTGAGAATTGATGTTTGAGGTCTGAGGATTGAGGAATGAGGATTGAGAATTGAGGGTTGAGGATTGACGATTGGAGATTGAGGATTGGGTGTTGAGGATTGAGGATTGAGGATTGAGGATTGAGGATTGAACATTGAGGATTGGGTATTGAGGATTGAAGAATGAGGATTGAATATTGAGGATTGAGGATTGAGGATTGAGGATTGAAGACTGAGTATTGAGGATTGAAGTTTGAGGATTGGGTATTGAGGATTGAAGAATGAGGATTGAGGATTGAGGATTGAGGATTGAGGATTGAAGATTGAGTATTGAGGATTGAAGATTGACGATTGAGGATTGAGGATTGAGTATTGAGGATTGAGGATCGATGATTGAGGATTGAAGATTGAGTATTGAGGATTGATGATTGAGGATTGAGGATTGAGGATTGAGGTTCGAGGATTGAAGATTGAGGATTGAGGATTGAGGATTGAGGATTGAGGATTGAGGATTGAAGATTGAGGATTGGGTATTGAGGATTGAAGAATGAGGATTGAGTATTGAGTATTGAGGATTGAGTATTGACGATTGAGTATTGAGGATTGAAGATTGACGATTGAGGATTCAGGATAGAGGATTGAGGATTGAGGATTGAGGACTGAGGATTGCGTATTGAGGATAGAACATTGAGGACTGAGGATTGAGTATTGAGGATTGAGGATTGAGGATTGAAGATTGAATATTGATGATTGAATATTGAGGATCGAGGATTGAGTGTTGTGGATTCAGGACGAGGACTGAGGGTAGAGTATTGATGTTTGAGGTCTGAGGATTGAGGATTGAGGATTGAGAATTGAGGATTGAGGATTGAGGATTGAAGATTGAGGATTGGGTGTTGAGGATTGATGAATGAGGATTGAGGATTGAGGATTGAGGATTTAGGATTGATGGTTGAGGATTGCGTATTGAGGATAGAACGTTTGAGGATTGAGGATTGAGTATTGAGGATTGAGGATTGAGGATTGAAGATTGAATATTGATGTTTGAAGATTGAGGATCGAGGATTGAGCGTTGTGGATTGAGGACGAGGACTGAGGGTTGAGTATTGATGTTTGAGGTCTGAGGATTGAGGAATGAGGATTGAGAATTGAGGGTTGAGGATTGAGGATTGAAGATTGAGGATTGGGTATTGAGGATTGAAGAATGAGGATTGAGGATTGAGGATTGAGGATTGAGGATTGAGGATTGAGGATTGAATACTGAGTATTGAGGATTGAAGGTTGAGGATTGAGGAGTGAGTATTGAAGATTGAGTATTTGGGACTGAGGATTGAAGATTGAGGATTGAGGATTGAGGATTGAGGATTGAGGATTGAGGATTGAGGATTGAGTATTGAAGATTGAGTATTCAGGATTGAAGATTGATGATTGAGGATTGAGGATTGAAGATTGAGGATTCGGTATTGAGGATTGAGGAATGAGGATTGAGGATTGAGGAGTGATGATTGAGGATTGCAGATTGTGTATTGAGGATTGAAGATTGAGGATTGAGGATTGAGGATTGAGGATTGAGGATTGAGTATTGCGGATAGAAGATTGAGGATTGGGTATTGCGGATTGAACATTGAGGATTGAGGGTTGAAGATTGAGGATTGAGGATTGAGGACTGAAGATTGAATATTGATGATTGAAGATTGAGGATTGAGGATTGATGGTTTTGGATTGAGGACGAGGACTGAGGGTTGACTATTGCTGTTTGAGGTCTGAGGATTGAGGATAGAGGATTGAGAATTGAGGATTGAGGATTGAGGATTGAAGATTGAGGATTGGGTATTGAGGATTGAAGAATGAGGGTTGAGGATTGAGGACTGAGGATTCAGGATTGAATACTGAGTGTTTAGGGTTGAGTGATGAGAATTGATGTTTGTGGATAGAGATTTGAAGATTGCAGATTGAGTATTGAGTATTGAAAACTGTGAATTGATGATATTCTCTTGAGGATTGAGGATTGACAACTGATTGTTGAGGACTGAGGGCTGAAGGTTGAGGATTCAGGATTGAGGATTCAGGATTGTGGTTTTGACGACCGAGGATTGAGGATTGAGGATTGAGGATTGAGGATTGAGAATTGAAGATTCAGGATTGAGTATTGGGGTTGTGGATTGAGGACGAGGACTGACGGTTGAGTATTGAGTATTGAGGATTGAGGATTGAAGATTGAGTATTGAGGATTGAATATTGACGATTGAGGATTCAGGATTGAGGATTGAGTATTGAGTATTGAGGGTTGAGGATTGAGGATTGAAGATTGACTATTGAGGATTGAAGATTGAGGATTGGGTATTGAGGATTGAAGAATGAGGATTGAGGATTGAGGGTTGAGGATTGAGGATTGAGGATTGAAGACTGAGTATTGAGGAGTGAAGATTGAGGATTGGGTATTGAGGATTGAAGAATGAGGATTGAGGATTGAGGATTGAGGATTGAGGATTGAAGATTGAGTATTGAGGATTGAAGATTGACGATTGAGGATTGATGATTGAGGATTGAGGATTGAGGATCGATGATTGAGGATTGAAGATTGAGTATTGAGGATTGATGATTGAGGATTGAGGATTGAGGATTGAGGTTTGAGGATTGAAGATTGAGGATTGAGTATTGAGGATTGAGGATTGAGGATTGAGGATTGAAGATTGAGGATTGGGTATTGAGGATTGGAGAATGAGGATTGAGTATTGAGTATTGAGGATTGAGTATTGACGATTGAGTATTGAGGATTGAAGATTGACGATTGAGGATTCAGGATTGAGGATTGAGGATTGAGGATTGAGGACTGAGGATTGCGTATTGAGGATAGAACATTGAGGATTGCGGATTGAGTATTGAGGATTGAGAATTGAGGATTGAAGATTGAATATTGATGATTGAATATTGAGGATCGCGGATTGAGTGTTGTGGATTGAGGACGAGGACTGAGGGTAGAGTATTGATGTTTGAGGTCTGAGGATTGAGGATTGAGGATTGAGAATTGAGGATTGAGGATTGAGGATTGAAGATTGAGGATTGGGTGTTGAGGATTGATGAATGAGGATTGAGGATTGAGGATTGAGGATTTAGGATTGAAGGTTGAGGATTGCGTATTGAGGATAGAACATTGAGGATTGAGGATTGAGTATTGAGGATTGATGATTGAGGATTGAAGATTGAGGATTGGGTGTTGAGGATTGAAGAATGAGGATTGAGGATTAAGGATTGAGGATTGAGGATTGAGGATTGAGGGTTGAGGATTGCAGATTGAGGATTCGGTATTGAGGATTGAAGAATGAGGATTGAGGAGTGAGGACTGAGGGTTGAGGATTGCAGATTGAGTATTGAGGGTTGAAGATTGAGGACTGAGGATTGAGGATTGAGGATTGACGATTGAGGATTGAGGATTGAGGATTGAGGATTGAGGATTGAAGGTTGAGGATTGCGTATTGAGGATAGAACATTGAGGATTGAGGATTGAGTATTGAGGATTGAGGATTGAGGATTGAAGATTGAATATTGATGTTTGAAGATTGAGGATCGAGGATTGAGCGTTGTGGATTGAGGACGAGGACTGAGGGTTGAGTATTGATGTTTGATGTCTGAGGATTGAGGAATGAGGATTGAGAATTGAGGGTTGAGGATTGAGGATTGAAGATTGAGGATTGGGTGTTGAGGATTGAAGAATGAGGATTGAGGATTGAGGATTGAGGATTGAGAATTGAAGATTGAGTATTGAGGATTGAAGGTTGAGGATTGAGGATTGAGGATTGAGGATTGAGGATTGAGGATTGAGGATTGCGGATAGAAGATTGAGGATTGGGTATTGCGGATTGAACATTGAGGATTGAGGATTGAGGATTGAGGATTGAGGATTGAAGATTGAGGATTGGGTATTGAGGATTGAAGAATGAGGATTGAGGATTGAGGATTGAGGATTGAGGATTGAGGATTGCATACTGAGTATTGAGGATTGAAGGTTGAGGATTGAGGATTGAAGGTTGAGGATTGAGGATTGAGAATTGAGGATTGAGGATTGAGGATTGAAGATTGAGGATTGGGTGTTGAGGGTTGACGAATGAGGATTGAGGATTGAGGATTGAGTATTGAGGATTGAAGATTGAGTATTGAGGATTGAAGATTGAGGATTGAGCATTGAGGATTGAGGAATGCGGATAGAAGATTGAGGATTGGGTATTGCGGATTGAACATTGAGGATTGAGGATTGAGGATTGAGTATTGAGGATTGAGGACTGAAGATTGAATATTGATGATTGAAGATTGAGGATTGAGGATTGATGGTTGTGGATTGAGGACGAGGACTGAGGGTTGACTATTGCTGTTTGAGGTCTGAGGATTGAGGATTGAGAATTGGGGATTGAGGATTGAGGATTGAAGATTGAGGATTGGGTATTGAGGATTGAAGAATGAGGATTGAGGATTGAGGACTGAGGATTGAGGATTGAAGACTGAGTGTTGAGTGTTGAGTGATGACAATTGATGTTTGTGGATAGAGATTTGAAGATTGCAGATTGAGTATTGAGTATTGAAAACTGTGAAATGATGATATTCTCTTGAGGATTGAGGATTGACAACTGATTGTTGAGGACTGGGGGCTGAAGGTTGAGGATTCAGGATTGAGGATTCAGGATTGTGGTTTGAGGACCGAGGATTGAGGATTGAGGATTGAGGATTGAGAATTGAAGATTGAGGATTGAGTATTGGGTGTTGTGGATTGAGGACGAGGACTGACGGTTGAGGATTGAAGATTGAGTACTGAGGATTGAAGATTAAGATTGAGGATTGTGGATTGAGGATTGAGGATTGATGATTGAGTATTGAGGATTGAAGATTGAGGATTCAGGAGTGAGGACTGAGGATTGAGGATTGCAGATTGCGTATTGAGGATTGAAGATTGAGGATTGAGGATTGAGGATTGAGGATTGAGTATTGAGGATTGAAGATTGACGATTGAGGTCTGAGGATTGAGGGTTGAGGATTGAGGATTGAGGATTGAGGATTGAAGATTGAGTATTGAGTATTGAAGATTGAGGATTGAGGAATGAGGATTGAGGATTGAGGATTGAAGATTGCGTACTGAGGATTGAAGGATAAGATTGAGGATTGAGGATTGAGGATTGAGGATTGAGGATTGAGGATTGAAGATTGAGGATTGCGTATTGAGGATAGAACATTGAGGATTGAGGATTGAGTATTAAGGATTGAGGATTGAGGATTGAGGATTGAGGATTGAGGATTGAAGACTGAGGATTGGGTATTGAGGATTGAACGTTGAGGATTGAGGATTGCGGTTTGAGTGGTGAAGATTGAGGATTGAGGATTCAGGATTGAGGATTCAGGATTGAGGATTGAAGATTGAATATTGATGATTAAAGATTGAGGGTTGAGGATTGAGCGTTGTGGATTGAGGACGAGGACTGAGTGTTGAATATTGATGTCTGAGGTCTGAGGATTGAGGATTGAGAATTGAGAATTGAGGAATGAGGATTGAAGATTGAGGATTGGATATTGAGGATTGACGAATGAGGATTGAGGATTGCGGATTGAGGATTGAAGATTGAGTATTGAGGGTTGAATATTGATGTCTGAGGTCTGAGGATTGAGGATTGAGAATTGAGAATTGAGGAATGAGGATTGAAGATTGAGGATTGGGTATTGAGGATTGACGAATGAGGATTGAGGAATGCGGATTGAGGATTGAAGATTGAGTATTGAGGGTTGAAGATTGAGGATTGAGGATTGAGGATTGGGGATTGAGGATTGCGGATTGAAGATTCAGTATTGAGGATTGAAGATTCAGAATTGAGGATGAGGATTGAACATTGAGTACTTAGTGTTGAGGGTTGAGTGATGAGAATTTATGTTTCTGGATAGAGATTTGAAGATTGCAGATTGAGTATTGAGTATTGAAAACTGTGAATTGAGGATATTCTATTGGGGATTGAGGATTGACAACTGAATGTTGAGGACTGAGGGCTGAAGATTGAGGATTCAGGATTGAGGATTCAGAATTGAGGTTTGAGGACTGAGGAGCGAGGATTGAAGATTGAGTATTGAGGATTGAAGATTGGGGATTGAGGATTGAGGATTGAGGATTGAGGATGAGGGCTGCGGGTTGAGGACTGGGGTTTGAGGACTAAGGACGGAGGATTGAGGATTGAGAATTGAGGATTGAGGATTGAGGATTGAAGATTGAGGATTGGGTATTGAGGATCGAAGAATGAGGATTGAGGATTGAGGATTGAGGATTGAATATTGAGTATTGAGGATTGAAGATTGACTATTGAGGATTGCGAATTGAGGATTGAGTATTGAGAATTGAAGATTGAGGATTGAGGATTGAGGATTGAGGATTGATGATTGAGGATTGAGGATTGAGGATTGAGGATTGAGAATTGAGGATTGAGGATTGAGGGTTGTGGATTGAGGACGAGGTCTGAGGGTTGAATATTTATGTTTGAGGTCTGAGGATTGAGGATTGAGGATTGAGAATTGAGGATTGAGGATTGAGGATTGAAGATTGAGGATTGGGTATTGAGGATTGAGGATTGAGGATTGAAGATTGAGGATAGGGTACTGAGGATTGAAGGATGATGATTGAGGATTGAGGATTGAGGATTGAGGATTGAATATTGAGTATTGAGGATTGAAGATCGACTATTGAGGATTGCGAATTGAGGATTGAGGGTTGGGTATTGAGGATTGAAGATTGAGTATTGAGGATTGAAGGTTGAGGATTGATGATTGAGGATTGAGGATTGAGGGTTGTGGATTGAGGACGAGGACTGAGGGTTGAATATTTATGTTTGAGGTCTGAGGATTGAGGATTGAGGATTGAGGATCGAGTATTGAGGATTGAAGATTGAGTACTGAGGGTTGAAGATTAAGATTGAGGATTGAGGATTGAGGATTGAGGATTGAGGATTGAGGATTGATGATGAGTATTGAGGATTGAAGATTGAGGATTGAGGATTGAGGATTGAGGTTTGAGGATTGAAGATTGAGTACTGAGGATTGAAGGTTAAGATTGAGGATTGAGGATTGAGGACTGAGGTTTGAGGGTTGTGGATTGAAGACGAGGACTGAGGGTTGGATATTTATGTTTGAGGTCTGAGGATTGAGGATTGAGGATTGAGAATTGAGGATTGAGGATTGAGGATTGAAGATTGAGGATTTGGTATTGAGGATTGAGGATTGAGGAATGAAGATTGAGGATAGGGTATTGAGGATTGAAGGATGATGATTGAGGATTGAGGATTGAGGATTGAGGATTGAATATTGAGTATTGAGGATTGAAGGTCGAATATTGAGGATTGCGAATTGAGGATTTAGGGTTGAGGATTGATAATTGAAGATTGAGTATTGAGGAGTGAAGATTGAGGATTGGGTATTGAGGATTGAAGAATGAGGATTGAGGATTGAGGATTGAGGATCGAGGATTGAAGGTTGAGTATTGAGGATTGAAGATTGACGATTGAGGATTGAGGATTGAGGATTGAGGATTAAGGATTGAGGATTGAGAATTGAGGATTGATGATTGAGGATTGAAGATTGAGGATTGGGTGTTGAGGATTGAAGAATGAGGAATGAGGATTGAGGATTGAGTATTGAGGATTGAAGATTGAGTATTGAGGATTGAAGATTGAGGATTGAGGATTGAGGATTGAGGATTCAGGATTGAGTATTGCGTATAGAAGATTGAGGATTGGGTATTGCGGATTGAACATTGAGGATTGAGGATTGGGGATTGAGGATTGCGGATTGAAGATTCAGTATTGAGGATTGAAGATTCAGAATTGAGGATGAGGATTGAACATTGAGTACTGAGTGTTGAGGGTTGAGTGATGAGAATTTATGTTTCTGGATAGAGATTTGAAGATTGCTGATTGAGTATTGAGTATTGAAAACTGTGAATTGAGGATATTCTATTGAGGATTGAGGATTGACAACTGAATGTTGAGGACTGAGGGCTGAAGATTGAGGATTCAGGATTGAGGATTCTGAATTGAGGTTTGAGGACTGAGGAGTGAGGATTGAAGATTGAGTATTGAGGATTGAAGATTGAGGATTGAGGATTGAGCATTGAGGATTGAGGATTGGGGACTGAGTGTTGAGGGTTGAGTGATGAGAATTGATGTTTGTGGATAGAGATTTGAATATTGCAGGTTGAGTATTGAGTATTGAAAATTGTGAAATCATGATATTCTATTGAGGATTGAGGATGGACCACTGATTGTTGAGGTCTGAGGGCTGAAGATTGAGGATTCAGGATTGAGGATTCAGGATTGAGGTTTGAGGACTCAGGATTGAGGATTGGGGATTGAGGATTGAGGATTGAGGATTGAGGATTGAGGATTGAAGACTGAGGATTGGGTATTGAGGATTGAGGATTGAGGATTGAGGATTGAGGGTTGAGGATTGCAGATTGAGGATTCGGTATTGAGGATTGAAGAGTGAGGATTGAGGAGTGAGGACTGAGGGTTGAGGATTGCAGATTGAGTATTGAGGATTGAAGATTGAGGACTGAGGATTGAGGATTGAGGATTGACGATTGAGGATTGAGGATTGAGGATTGAGGATTGAGGATTGAAGATTGAGGATTGGGTATTGAGGATTGAAGAATGACGATTGAGGATTGAGGACTGAGGATTGAGGATTGAAGACTGAGTGTTGAGGGTTGAGTGATGAGAATTGATGTTTGTGGATAGAGATTTGGAGATTGCAGATTGAGTATTGAGTATTGAAAACTGTGAATTGATGATATTCTCTTGAGGATTGAAGATTGACAACTGATTGTTGAGGACTGAGGGCTGAAGGTTGAGGATTCAGGATTGAGGATTCAGGATTGTGGTTTGACGACCGAGGATTGAGGATTGAGGATAGAGGATTGAGGATTGAGGATTGAGGATTGAAGATTGACGATTGAGGATTGCGGATTGAGGATTGAGGATTGAGGATCGATGATTGAGGATTGAAGATTGAGTATTGAGTATTGAAGATTGAGGATTGAGGATTGAGGATTGAGGTTTGAGGATTCAGGATTGAGGATTGAGGATTGACGATTGAGTATTGAGGATTGAAGATTGAGGATAGAGGATTGAGGATTGAGGATTGAGGATTGAGGATTGAAGATTGAGTACTGAGGATTGAAGATTAAGATTGAGGATTGAGGATTGAAGATTGAGGATTGGGTATTGAGGATTGAAGAATGAGGATTGAGGATTGAGGATTGAGGATTGAGAATTGAGGATTGAGGATTGAGGATTGAAGATTGAGGATTGGGTATTGAGGATTGAAGAATGAGGGTTGAGGATTGAGGACTGAGGATTGAGGATTGAATACTGAGTGTTTAGGGTTGAGTGATGAGAATTGATGTTTGTGGATAGAGATTTGAAGATTGCAGATTGAGTATTGAGTATTGAAAACTGTGAATTGATGATATTCTCTTGAGGATTGAGGATTGACAACTGATTGTTGAGGACTGAGGGCTGAAGGTTGAGGATTCAGGATTGAGGATTCAGGATTGTGGTTTTGACGACCGAGGATTGAGGATTGAGGATTGAGGATTGAGGATTGAGAATTGAAGATTCAGGATTGAGTATTGGGGGTTGTGGATTGAGGACGAGGACTGACGGTTGAGTATTGAGTATTGAGGATTGAGGATTGAAGATTGAGTATTGAGGATTGAATATTGACGATTGAGGATTGAGGATTGAGGATTGAGTGTTGAGTATTGAGGGTTGAGGATTGAGGATTGAAGATTGACTATTGAGGATTGAAGATTGAGGATTGGGTATTGAGGATTGAAGAATGAGGATTGAGGATTGAGGGTTGAGGATTGAGGATTGAGGATTGAAGATTGAGTATTGAGGAGTGAAGATTGAGGATTGGGTATTGAGGATTGAAGAATGAGGATTGAGGATTGAGGATTGAGGATCGAGGATTGAAGGTTGAGTATTGAGGATTGAAGATTGACGATTGAGGATTGAGGATTGAGGATTGAGGATTGAGGATCGATGATTGAGGATTGAAGATTGAGTATTGAGGATTGATGATTGAGGATTGAGGATTGAGGATTGAGGTTTGAGGATTGAAGGTTGAGGATTGAGTATTGAGGATTGAGGATTGAGGATTGAGGATTGAAGATTGAGGATTGGGTATTGAGGATTGAAGAATGAGGATTGAGTATTGAGTATTGAGGATTGAGTATTGACGATTGCGTATTGAGGATTGAAGATTGACGATTGAGGATTGCGGATTGAGGATTGAGGATTGAGGATCGATGATTGAGGATTGAAGATTGAGTATTGAGTATTGAAGATTGAGGATTGAGGATTGAGGATTGAGGTTTGAGGATTCAGGATTGAGGATTGAGGATTGAAGATTGAGTATTGAGGATTGAAGATTGAGGATAGAGGATTGAGGATTGAGGATTGAGGATTGAAGATTGAGTACTGAGGATTGAAGATTAAGATTGAGGATTGAGGATTGAGGACTGAGGATTGAGGATTGAGGATTGAAGGTTCAGTATTGAGGATTGAAGATTGAGAATTGAGGATTGAGGGTTGAACATTGAGGACTGAGTGTTGAGGATTGAAGATTGAGGATCGCGTATTGAGGATAGAATGTTGAGGATTGAGGATTGAGTATTGAGGATTGAGGATTGAGGATTGAAGATTGAATATTGATGATTGAAGATTGAGGATCGAGGGTTGAGCGTTGTGGATTGAGGACGAGGACTGAGGGTTGAGAATTGATGTTTGAGGTCTGAGGATTGAGGAATGAGGATTGAGAATTGAGGGTTGAGGATTGAGGATTGGAGATTGAGGATTGGGTGTTGAGGATTGAGGATTAAGGATTGAGGATTGAGGATTGAACATTGAGGATTGGGTATTGAGGATTGAAGAATAAGGGTTGAATATTGAGGATTGAGGATTGAGGATTGAGGATTGAAGATTGAGTATTGAGGATTGAATATTGACGATTGAGGATTGAGGATTGAGGATTGAGTATTGAGTATTGAGGGTTGAGGATTGAGGATTGAAGATTGACTATTGAGGATTGAAGATTGAGGATTGGGTATTGAGGATTGAAGAATGAGGATTGAGGATTGAGGGTTGAGGATTGAGGATTGAGGATTGAAGACTGAGTATTGAGGAGTGAAGATTGAGGATTGGGTATTGAGGATTGAAGAATGAGGATTGAGGATTGAGGATTGAGGATTGAGGATTGAAGATTGAGTATTGAGGATTGAAGATTGACGATTGAGGATTGAGGATTGAGGATTGAGGATTGAGGATCGATGATTGAGGATTGAAGATTGAGTATTGAGTATTGATGATTGAGGATTGAGGATTGAGGATTGAGGTTTGAGGATTGAAGATTGAGGATTGAGTATTGAGGATTGAGGATTGAGGATTGAGGATTGAGGATTGAGGATTGAGAATTGAAGATTGAGGATTGAGTATTGGGTGTTGTGGATTGAGGACGAGGACTGACGGTTGAGGATTGAAGATTGAGTACTGAGGATTGAAGATTAAGATTGAGGATTGAGGATTGAGGATTGAGGATTGATGATTGAGTATTGAGGATTGAAGATTGAGGATTCAGGAGTGAGGACTGAGGATTGAGGATTGCAGATTGCGTATTGAGGATTGAAGATTGAGGATTGAGGATTGAGGATTGAGGATTGAGTATTGAGGATTGAAGATTGACGATTGAGGTCTGAGGATTGAGGATTGAGGATTGAGGATTGAGGATTGAGGTTTGAAGATTGAGTATTGAGTATTGAAGATTGAGGATTGAGGAATGAGGATTGAGGATTGAGGATTGAAGATTGCGTACTGAGGATTGAAGGATAAGATTGAGGATTGAGGATTGAGGATTGAGGATTGAGGATTGAGGATTGAAGATTGAGGATTGCGTATTGAGGATAGAACATTGAGGATTGAGGATTGAGTATTAAGGATTGAGGATTGAGGATTGAAGATTGAATATTGATGATTGAAGATTGAGGATCGAGGATTGAGTGTTGTAGATTGAGGACGAGGACTGAGGGTAGAGTATTGATGTTTAAGGTCTGAGGATTAAGGATTGAGGATTGAGAATTGAGGATTGATGATTGAGGATTGAAGATTGAGGATTGGGTGTTTAGGATTGAAGAATGAGGAATGAGGATTGAGGATTGAGTATTGAGGATTGAAGATTGAGTATTGAGGATTGAAGATTGAGGATTGAGGATTGAGGATTGAGGATTCAGGATTGAGTATTGCGTATAGAAGATTGAGGATTGGGTATTGCGGATTGAACATTGAGGATTGAGGGTTGAGGATTGAGGATTGAGGATTGAGGACTGAAGATTGAATATTGATGATTGAAGATTGAGGATTGAGGATTGATGGTTGTGGATTGAGGACGAGGACTGAGGGTTGACTATTGCTGATTGAGGTCTGAGGATTGAGGATAGAGGATTGAGAATTGAGGATTGAGGATTGAGGATGAAGATTGAGGATTGGGTATTGAGGATTGAAGAATGAGGGTTGAGGATTTAGGACTGAGGATTGAGGATTGAATACTGAGTGTTTAGGGTTGAGTGATGAGAATTGATGTTTGTGGATAGAGATTTGAAGATTGCAGATTGAGTATTGAGTATTGAAAACTGTGAATTGATGATATTATCTTGAGGATTGAGGATTGACAACTGATTGTTGAGGACTGAGGGCTGAAGGTTGAGGATTCAGGATTGAGGATTCAGGATTGTGGTTTGACGACCGAGGATTGAGGATTGAGGATTGAAGATTGAGTATTGAGGGTTGATGATTGAGGATTGAGGATTGAGGATTGGGGATTGAGGATTGCGGATTGAAGATTCAGTATTGAGGATTGAAGATTCAGAATTGAGGATGAGGATTGAACATTGAGTACTCAGTGTTGAGGGTTGAGTGATGAGAATTTATGTTTCTGGATAGAGATTTGAAGATTGCTGATTGAGTATTGAGTATTGAAAACTGTGAATTGAGGATATTCTATTGAGGATTGAGGATTGACA
The DNA here is from genome assembly GCF_051401765.1 of Calliopsis andreniformis. Classification (NCBI taxonomy): domain Eukaryota; kingdom Metazoa; phylum Arthropoda; class Insecta; order Hymenoptera; family Andrenidae; genus Calliopsis; species Calliopsis andreniformis. The sequence continues at coordinate 2,519,989 of NW_027480444.1, read as the reverse complement.
ACTGAATGTTGAGGACTGAGGGCTGAAGATTGAGGATTCAGGATTGAGGATTCTGAATTGAGGTTTGAGGACTGAGGAGTGAGGATTGAAGATTGAGTATTGAGGATTGAAGATTGAGGATTGAGGATTGAGCATTGAGGATTGAGGATTGGGGACTGAGTGTTGAGGGTTGAGTGATGAGAATTGATGTTTGTGGATAGAGATATGAATATTGCAGGTTGAGTATTGAGTATTGAAAATTGTGAAATCATGATATTCTATTGAGGATTGAGGATGGACCACTGATTGTTGAGGTCTGAGGGCTGAAGATTGAGGATTCAGGATTGAGGATTCAGGATTGAGGTTTGAGGACTCAGGATTGAGGATTGGGGATTGAGGATTGAGGATTGAGGATTGAGGATTGAGGATTGAAGACTGAGGATTGGGTATTGAGGATTGAACGTTGAGGATTGAGGATTGCGGTTTGAGTGGTGAAGATTGAGGATTGAGGATTCAGGATTGAGGATTCAGGATTGAGGATTGAAGATTGAATATTGATGATTAAAGATTGAGGGTTGAGGATTGAGCGTTGTGGATTGAGGACGAGGACTGAGTGTTGAATATTGATGTCTGAGGTCTGAGGATTGAGGATTGAGAATTGAGAATTGAGGAATGAGGATTGAAGATTGAGGATTGGATATTGAGGATTGACGAATGAGGATTGAGGATTGCGGATTGAGGATTGAAGATTGAGTATTGAGGGTTGAATATTGATGTCTGAGGTCTGAGGATTGAGGATTGAGAATTGAGAATTGAGGAATGAGGATTGAAGATTGAGGATTGGGTATTGAGGATTGACGAATGAGGATTGAGGAATGCGGATTGAGGATTGAAGATTGAGTATTGAGGGTTGAAGATTGAGGATTGAGGATTGAGGATTGGGGATTGAGGATTGCGGATTGAAGATTCAGTATTGAGGATTGAAGATTCAGAATTGAGGATGAGGATTGAACATTGAGTACTTAGTGTTGAGGGTTGAGTGATGAGAATTTATGTTTCTGGATTGAGATTTGAAGATTGCAGATTGAGTATTGAGTATTGAAGACTGTGAATTGAGGATATTCTATTGGGGATTGAGGATTGACAACTGAATGTTGAGGACTGAGGGCTGAAGGTTGAGGATTCAGGATTGAGGATTCAGAATTGAGGTTTGAGGACTGAGTAGCGAGGATTGAAGATTGAGTATTGAGGATTGAAGATTGAGGATTGAGGATTGAGGATTGAGGATTGAGGATGAGGGCTGCGGGTTGAGGATTGGGGTTTGAGGACTAAGGACGGAGGATTGAGGATTGAGAATTGAGGATTGAGGATTGAGGATTGAAGATTGAGGATTGGGTATTGAGGATCGAAGAATGAGGATTGAGGATTGAGGATTGAGGATTGAATATTGAGTATTGAGGATTGAAGATTGACTATTGAGGATTGCGAATTGAGGATTGAGTATTGAGAATTGAAGATTGAGGATTGAGGATTGAGGATTGAGGATTGATGATTGAGGATTGAGGATTGAGGATTGAGGATTGAGAATTGAGGATTGAGGATTGAGGGTTGTGGATTGAGGACGAGGTCTGAGGGTTGAATATTTATGTTTGAGGTCTGAGGATTGAGGATTGAGGATTGAGAATTGAGGATTGAGGATTGAGGATTGAAGATTGAGGATTGGGTATTGAGGATTGAGGATTGAGGATTGAAGATTGAGGATAGGGTATTGAGGATTGAAGGATGATGATTGAGGATTGAGGATTGAGGATTGAGGATTGAATATTGAGTATTGAGGTTTGAAGATCGACTATTGAGGATTGCGAATTGAGGATTGAGGGTTGGGTATTGAGGATTGAGGATCGAGTATTGAGGATTGAAGATTGAGTACTGAGGATTGAAGATTAAGATTGAGGATTGAGGATTGAGGATTGAGGATTGAGGATTGAGGATTGATGATGAGTATTGAGGATTGAAGATTGAGGATTGAGGATTGAGGATTGAGGTTTGAGGATTGAAGATTGAGTACTGAGGATTGAAGGTTAAGATTGAGGATTGAGGATTGAGGACTGAGGTTTGAGGGTTGTGGATTGAAGACGAGGACTGAGGGTTGAATATTTATGTTTGAGGTCTGAGGATTGAGGATTGAGGATTGAGAATTGAGGATTGAGGATTGAGGATTGAAGATTGAATATTGATGATTGAAGATTGAGGATCGAGGATTGAGTGTTGTAGATTGAGGACGAGGACTGAGGGTAGAGTATTGATGTTTAAGGTCTGAGGATTAAGGACTGAGGATTGAGAATTGAGGATTGATGATTGAGGATTGAAGATTGAGGATTGGGTGTTGAGGATTGAAGAATGAGGAATGAGGATTGAGGATTGAGTATTGAGGATTGAAGATTGAGTATTGCGTATTGAGGATAGAACAATGAGGATTGAGGATTGAGTATTGAGGATTGAGGATTGAGGATTGAAGATTGAATATTGATGTTTGAAGATGGAGGATCGAGGATTGAGCGTTGTGGATTGAGGACGAGGACTGAGGGTTGAGTATTGATGTTTGAGGTCTGAGGATTGAGGAATGAGGATTGAGAATTGAGGGTTGAGGATTGAGGATTGAAGATTGAGGATTGGGTATTGAGGATTGAAGAATGAGGATTGAGGATTGAGGATTGAGGATTGAGGATTGAGGATTGAGGGTTGAGGATTGCAGATTGAGGATTCGGTATTGAGGATTGAAGAGTGAGGATTGAGGAGTGAGGACTGAGGGTTGAGGATTGCAGATTGAGTATTGAGGATTGAAGATTGAGGACTGAGGATTGAGGATTGAGGATTGACGATTGAGGATTGAGGATTGAGGATTGAGGATTGAGGATTGAAGGTTGAGGATTGCGTATTGAGGATAGAACATTGAGGATTGAGGATTGAGTATTGAGGATTGAGGATTGAGGATTGAAGATTGAATATTGATGTTTGAAGATTGAGGATCGAGGATTGAGCGTTGTGGATTGAGGACGAGGACTGAGGGTTGAGTATTGATGTTTGAGGTCTGAGGATTGAGGAATGAGGATTGAGAATTGAGGGTTGAGGATTGAGGATTGAAGATTGAGGATTGGGTGTTGAGGATTGAAGAATGAGGATTGAGGATTGAGGATTGAGGATTGAGGATTGAAGATTGAGTATTGAGGATTGAAGGTTGAGGATTGAGGATTGAGGATTGAGGATTGAGGATTGAGGATTGCGGATAGAAGATTGAGGATTGGGTATTGCGGATTGAACATTGAGGATTGAGGATTGAGGATTGAGGATTGAGGATTGAGGATTGAGGATTGAGATTTGAGGATTGAGGATTGAGGATTGAAGATTGAGGATTGGGTATTGAGGATTGAAGAATGAGGATTGAGGATTGAGGATTGAGGATTGAGGATTGAGGATTGAATACTGAGTATTGAGGATTGAAGGTTGAGGATTGAGGAGTGAGTATTGAAGATTGAGGATTTGGGACTGAGGATTGAAGATTGAGGATTGAGGATTGAGGATTGAGGATTGAGGATTGAGGATTGAGTATTGAAGATTGAGTATTCAGGATTGAAGATTGATGATTGAGGATTGAGGATTGAAGATTGAGGATTCGGTATTGAGGATTGAGGAATGAGGATTGAGGATTGAGGACTGATGATTGAGGATTGCAGATTGAGTATTGAGGATTGAAGATTGAGGATTGAGGATTGAGGATTGAGGATTGAGGATTGAGTATTGCGGATAGAAGATTGAGGATTGGGTATTGCGGATTGAACATTGAGGATTGAGGGTTGAGGATTGAGGATTGAGGATTGAGGACTGAAGATTGAATATTGATGATTGAAGATTGAGGATTGAGGATTGATGGTTTTGGATTGAGGACGAGGACTGAGGGTTGACTATTGCTGTTTGAGGTCTGAGGATTGAGGATAGAGGATTGAGAATTGAGGATTGAGGATTGAGGATTGAAGATTGAGGATTGGGTATTGAGGATTGAAGAATGAGGGTTGAGGATTGAGGACTGAGGATTGAGGATTGAATACTGAGTGTTTAGGGTTGAGTGATGAGAATTGATGTTTGTGGATAGAGATTTGAAGATTGCAGATTGAGTATTGAGTATTGAAAACTGTGAATTGATGATATTCTCTTGAGGATTGAGGATTGACAACTGATTGTTGAGGACTGAGGGCTGAAGGTTGAGGATTCAGGATTGAGGATTCAGGATTGTGGTTTTGACGACCGAGGATTGAGGATTGAGGATTGAGGATTGAGGATTGAGAATTGAAGATTCAGGATTGAGTATTGGGGGTTGTGGATTGAGGACGAGGACTGACGGTTGTGTATTGAGTATTGAGGATTGAGGATTGAAGATTGAGTATTGAGGATTGAATATTGACGATTGAGGATTGAGGATTGAGGATTGAGTATTGAGTATTGAGGGTTGAGGATTGAGGATTGAAGATTGACTATTGAGGATTGAAGATTGAGGATTGGGTATTGAGGATTGAAGAATGAGGATTGAGGATTGAGGGTTGAGGATTGAGGATTGAGGATTGAAGACTGAGTATTGAGGAGTGAAGATTGAGGATTGGGTATTGAGGATTGAAGAATGAGGATTGAGGATTGAGGATTGAGGATTGAGGATTGAGGATTGAAGATTGAGTATTGAGGATTGAAGATTGACGATTGAGGATTGAGGATTGAGGATTGAGGATTGAGGATCGATGATTGAGGATTGAAGATTGAGTATTGAGTATTGATGATTGAGGATTGAGGATTGAGGATTGAGGTTTGAGGATTGAAGATTGAGGATTGAGTATTGAGGATTGAGGATTGAGGATTGATGATTGAAGATTGAGGATTGGGTATTGAGGATTGAAGAATGAGGATTGAGTATTGAGTATTGAGGATTGAGTATTGACGATTGAGTATTGAGGATTGAAGATTGACGATTGAGGATTCAGGATTGAGGATTGAGGATTGAGGATTGAGGACTGAGGATTGCGTATTGAGGATAGAACATTGAGGATTGAGGATTGAGTATTGAGGATTGAGAATTGAGGATTGAAGATTGAATATTGATGATTGAATATTGAGGATCGAGGATTGAGTGTTGTGTATTGAGGACGAGGACTGAGGGTAGAGTATTGATGTTTGAGGTCTGAGGATTGAGGATTGAGGATTGAGAATTGAGGATTGAGGATTGAGGATTGAAGATTGAGGATTGGGTGTTGAGGATTGATGAATGAGGATTGAGGATTGAGGATTGAGGATTTAGGATTGAAGGTTGAGGATTGCGTATTGAGAATAGAACATTGAGGATTGAGGATTGAGTATTGAGGATTGAGGATTGAGGATTGAAGATTGAATATTGATGTTTGAAGATTGAGGATCGAGGATTGAGCGTTGTGGATTGAGGACGAGGACTGAGGGTTGAGTATTGATGTTTGAGGTCTGAGGATGGAGCAATGAGGATTGAGAATTGAGGGTTGAGGATTGAGGATTAAAGATTGAGGACTGTGTGTTGAGGATTGAAGAATGAGGATTGAGGATTGAGGATTGAGGATTGAGGATTGAAGATTGAGTATTGAGGATTGAAGGTTGAGGATTGAGGATTGAGGATTGAGGATTGAGGATTGAGGATTGCGGATAGAAGATTGAGGATTGGGTATTGCGGATTGAACATTGAGGAATGAGGATTGAGGATTGAGGATTGAGGGTTGAGGATTGAGAATTGAGGATTGAGGATTGAGGATTGAAGATTGAGGATTGGGTATTGAGGATTGAAGAATGAGGATTGAGGATTGAGGATTGAGGATGGAGGATTGAGGATTGAATACTGAGTATTGAGGATTGAAGATTGAGGATTGAGGAGTGAGTATTGAAGATTGAGGATTTGGGACTGAGGATTGAAGATTGAGGATTGAGGATTGAGGATTGAGGATTGAGGATTGAGGATTGAGGATTGAGGATTGAAGATTGAGGATTGGGTATTGAGGATTGAAGAATGAGGATTGAGGATAGAGGATTGAGGATTGAGTATTGAAGATTGAGTATTCAGGATTGAAGACTGACGATTGAGGATTGAGGATTGAGGATTGAGGATTGAGGATTGATGATTGAGGATTGAAGACTGAGTATTGAGGATTGAAGATTGAGGACTGAGGATTGAGGATTGAGGTTTGAGGATTGAAGATTGAGGATTGAGGATTGAGGATTGAGGATTGAGGATTGAAGATTGAGGATTGGGTATTGAGGATTGAAGAATGAGGATTGAGGATTGAGGACTGAGGATTGAGGACTGAAGACTGAGTGTTGAGTGTTGAGTGATGACAATTGATGTTTGTGGATAGAGATTTGAAGATTGCAGATTGAGTATTGAGTATTGAAAACTGTGAAATGATGATATTCTCTTGAGGATTGAGGATTGACAACTGATTGTTGAGGACTGGGGGCTGAAGGTTGAGGATTCAGGATTGAGGATTCAGGATTGTGGTTTGAGGACCGAGGATTGAGGATTGAGGATTGAGGATTGAGAATTGAAGATTGAGGATTGAGTATTGGGTGTTGTGGATTGAGGACGAGGACTGACGGTTGAGGATTGAAGATTGAGTACTGAGGATTGAAGATTAAGATTGAGGATTGAGGATTGAGGATTGAGGATTGATGATTGAGTATTGAGGATTGAAGATTGAGGATTCAGGAGTGAGGACTGAGGATTGAGGATTGCAGATTGCGTATTGAGGATTGAAGATTGAGGATTGAGGATTGAGGATTGAGGATTGAGTATTGAGGATTGAAGATTGACGATTGAGGTCTGAGGATTGAGGATTGAGGATTGAGGATTGAGGATTGAGGATTGCAGATTGCGTATTGAGGATTGAAGATTGAGGATTGAGGATTGAGGATTGAGGATTGAGTATTGAGGATTGAAGATTGACGATTGAGGTCTGAGGATTGAGGATTGAGGATTGAGGATTGAGGATTGAGGATTGAAGATTGAGTATTGAGTATTGAAGATTGAGGATTGAGGAATGAGGATTGAGGATTGAGGATTGAAGATTGCGTACTGAGGATTGAAGGATAAGATTGAGGATTGAGGATTGAGGATTGAGGATTGAGGATTGAGGATTGAAGATTGAGGATTGGGTATTGAGGATCGAAGAATGAGGATTGAGGATTGAGGATTGAGGATTGAATGTTGAGTATTGAGGATTGAAGATTGACTATTGAGGATTGCGAATTGAGGATTGAGTATTGAGAATTGAAGATTGAGGATTGAGGATTGAGGATTGAGGATTGATGATTGAGGATTGAGGATTGAGGATTGAGGATTGAGAATTGAGGATTGAGGATTGAGGGTTGTGGATTGAGGACGAGGTCTGAGGGTTGAATATTTATGTTTGAGGTCTGAGGATTGAGGATTGAGGATTGAGAATTGAGGATTGAGGATTGAGGATTGAAGATTGAGGATTGGGTATTGAGGATTGAGGATTGAGGATTGAAGATTGAGGATAGGGTATTGAGGATTGAAGGATGATGATTGAGGATTGAGGATTGAGGATTGAGGATTGAATATTGAGTATTGAGGATTGAAGATCGACTATTGAGGATTGCGAATTGAGGATTGAGGGTTGGGTATTGAGGATTGAAGATTGAGTATTGAGGATTGAAGGTTGAGGATTGATGATTGAGGATTGAGGATTGAGGGTTGTGGATTGAGGACGAGGACTGAGGGTTGAATATTTATGTTTGAGGTCTGAGGATTGAGGATTGAGGATTGAGGATCGAGTATTGAGGATTGAAGACTGAGTACTGAGGATTGAAGATTAAGATTGAGGATTGAGGATTGAGGATTGAGGATTGAGGATTGAGGATTGATGATGAGTATTGAGGATTGAAGATTGAGGATTGAGGATTGAGGATTGAGGTTTGAGGATTGAAGATTGAGTACTGAGGATTGAAGGTTAAGATTGAGGATTGAGGATTGAGGACTGAGGTTTGAGGGTTGTGGATTGAAGACGAGGACTGAGGGTTGAATATTTATGTTTGAGGTCTGAGGATTGAGGATTGAGGATTGAGAATTGAGGATTGAGGATTGAGGATTGAAGATTGAGGATTTGGTATTGAGGATTGAGGATTGAGGAATGAAGATTGAGGATAGGGTATTGAGGATTGAAGGATGATGATTGAGGATTGAGGATTGAGGATTGAGGATTGAATATTGAGTATTGAGGATTGAAGGTCGACTATTGAGGATTGCGAATTGAGGATTCAGGGTTGAGGATTGATAATTGAAGATTGAGTATTGAGGACTGAGGGTTGAGGATTGCAGATTGAGTATTGAGGATTGAAGATTGAGGACTGAGGATTGAGGATTGAGGATTGACGATTGAGGATTGAGGATTGAGGATTGAGGATTGAGGATTGAAGGTTGAGGATTGCGTATTGAGGATAGAACATTGAGGATTGAGGATTGAGTATTGAGGATTGAGGATTGAGGATTGAAGATTGAATATTGATGTTTGAAGATTGAGGATCGAGGATTGAGCGTTGTGGATTGAGGACGAGGACTGAGGGTTGAGTATTGATGTTTGAGGTCTGAGGATTGAGGAATGAGGATTGAGAATTGAGGGTTGAGGATTGAGGATTGAAGATTGAGGATTGGGTGTTGAGGATTGAAGAATGAGGATTGAGGATTGAGGATTGAGGATTGAGGATTGAAGATTGAGTATTGAGGATTGAAGGTTGAGGATTGAGGATTGAGGATTGAGGATTGAGGATTGAGGATTGCGGATAGAAGATTGAGGATTGGGTATTGCGGATTGAACATTGAGGATTGAGGATTGAGGATTGAGGATTGAGGATTGAGGATTGAGGATTGAGATTTGAGGATTGAGGATTGAGGATTGAAGATTGAGGATTGGGTATTGAGGATTGAAGAATGAGGATTGAGGATTGAGGATTGAGGATTGAGGATTGAGGATTGAATACTGAGTATTGAGGATTGAAGGTTGAGGATTGAGGAGTGAGTATTGAAGATTGAGGATTTGGGACTGAGGATTGAAGATTGAGGATTGAGGATTGAGGATTGAGGATTGAGGATTGAGGATTGAGTATTGAAGATTGAGTATTCAGGATTGAAGATTGATGATTGAGGATTGAGGATTGAAGATTGAGGATTCGGTATTGAGGATTGAGGAATGAGGATTGAGGATTGAGGACTGATGATTGAGGATTGCAGATTGAGTATTGAGGATTGAAGATTGAGGATTGAGGATTGAGGATTGAGGATTGAGGATTGAGTATTGCGGATAGAAGATTGAGGATTGGGTATTGCGGATTGAACATTGAGGATTGAGGGTTGAGGATTGAGGATTGAGGATTGAGGACTGAAGATTGAATATTGATGATTGAAGATTGAGGATTGAGGATTGATGGTTTTGGATTGAGGACGAGGACTGAGGGTTGACTATTGCTGTTTGAGGTCTGAGGATTGAGGATAGAGGATTGAGAATTGAGGATTGAGGATTGAGGATTGAAGATTGAGGATTGGGTATTGAGGATTGAAGAATGAGGGTTGAGGATTGAGGACTGAGGATTGAGGATTGAATACTGAGTGTTTAGGGTTGAGTGATGAGAATTGATGTTTGTGGATAGAGATTTGAAGATTGCAGATTGAGTATTGAGTATTGAAAACTGTGAATTGATGATATTCTCTTGAGGATTGAGGATTGACAACTGATTGTTGAGGACTGAGGGCTGAAGGTTGAGGATTCAGGATTGAGGATTCAGGATTGTGGTTTTGACGACCGAGGATTGAGGATTGAGGATTGAGGATTGAGGATTGAGAATTGAAGATTCAGGATTGAGTATTGGGGGTTGTGGATTGAGGACGAGGACTGACGGTTGTGTATTGAGTATTGAGGATTGAGGATTGAAGATTGAGTATTGAGGATTGAATATTGACGATTGAGGATTGAGGATTGAGGATTGAGTATTGAGTATTGAGGGTTGAGGATTGAGGATTGAAGATTGACTATTGAGGATTGAAGATTGAGGATTGGGTATTGAGGATTGAAGAATGAGGATTGAGGATTGAGGGTTGAGGATTGAGGATTGAGGATTGAAGACTGAGTATTGAGGAGTGAAGATTGAGGATTGGGTATTGAGGATTGAAGAATGAGGATTGAGGATTGAGGATTGAGGATTGAGGATTGAGGATTGAAGATTGAGTATTGAGGATTGAAGATTGACGATTGAGGATTGAGGATTGAGGATTGAGGATTGAGGATCGATGATTGAGGATTGAAGATTGAGTATTGAGTATTGATGATTGAGGATTGAGGATTGAGGATTGAGGTTTGAGGATTGAAGATTGAGGATTGAGTATTGAGGATTGAGGATTGAGGATTGATGATTGAAGATTGAGGATTGGGTATTGAGGATTGAAGAATGAGGATTGAGTATTGAGTATTGAGGATTGAGTATTGACGATTGAGTATTGAGGATTGAAGATTGACGATTGAGGATTCAGGATTGAGGATTGAGGATTGAGGATTGAGGACTGAGGATTGCGTATTGAGGATAGAACATTGAGGATTGAGGATTGAGTATTGAGGATTGAGAATTGAGGATTGAAGATTGAATATTGATGATTGAATATTGAGGATCGAGGATTGAGTGTTGTGTATTGAGGACGAGGACTGAGGGTAGAGTATTGATGTTTGAGGTCTGAGGATTGAGGATTGAGGATTGAGAATTGAGGATTGAGGATTGAGGATTGAAGATTGAGGATTGGGTGTTGAGGATTGATGAATGAGGATTGAGGATTGAGGATTGAGGATTTAGGATTGAAGGTTGAGGATTGCGTATTGAGAATAGAACATTGAGGATTGAGGATTGAGTATTGAGGATTGAGGATTGAGGATTGAAGATTGAATATTGATGTTTGAAGATTGAGGATCGAGGATTGAGCGTTGTGGATTGAGGACGAGGACTGAGGGTTGAGTATTGATGTTTGAGGTCTGAGGATGGAGCAATGAGGATTGAGAATTGAGGGTTGAGGATTGAGGATTAAAGATTGAGGACTGTGTGTTGAGGATTGAAGAATGAGGATTGAGGATTGAGGATTGAGGATTGAGGATTGAAGATTGAGTATTGAGGATTGAAGGTTGAGGATTGAGGATTGAGGATTGAGGATTGAGGATTGAGGATTGCGGATAGAAGATTGAGGATTGGGTATTGCGGATTGAACATTGAGGAATGAGGATTGAGGATTGAGGATTGAGGGTTGAGGATTGAGAATTGAGGATTGAGGATTGAGGATTGAAGATTGAGGATTGGGTATTGAGGATTGAAGAATGAGGATTGAGGATTGAGGATTGAGGATGGAGGATTGAGGATTGAATACTGAGTATTGAGGATTGAAGATTGAGGATTGAGGAGTGAGTATTGAAGATTGAGGATTTGGGACTGAGGATTGAAGATTGAGGATTGAGGATTGAGGATTGAGGATTGAGGATTGAGGATTGAGGATTGAGGATTGAAGATTGAGGATTGGGTATTGAGGATTGAAGAATGAGGATTGAGGATAGAGGATTGAGGATTGAGTATTGAAGATTGAGTATTCAGGATTGAAGACTGACGATTGAGGATTGAGGATTGAGGATTGAGGATTGAGGATTGATGATTGAGGATTGAAGACTGAGTATTGAGGATTGAAGATTGAGGACTGAGGATTGAGGATTGAGGTTTGAGGATTGAAGATTGAGGATTGAGGATTGAGGATTGAGGATTGAGGATTGAAGATTGAGGATTGGGTATTGAGGATTGAAGAATGAGGATTGAGGATTGAGGACTGAGGATTGAGGATTGAAGACTGAGTGTTGAGTGTTGAGTGATGACAATTGATGTTTGTGGATAGAGATTTGAAGATTGCAGATTGAGTATTGAGTATTGAAAACTGTGAAATGATGATATTCTCTTGAGGATTGAGGATTGACAACTGATTGTTGAGGACTGGGGGCTGAAGGTTGAGGATTCAGGATTGAGGATTCAGGATTGTGGTTTGAGGACCGAGGATTGAGGATTGAGGATTGAGGATTGAGAATTGAAGATTGAGGATTGAGTATTGGGTGTTGTGGATTGAGGACGAGGACTGACGGTTGAGGATTGAAGATTGAGTACTGAGGATTGAAGATTAAGATTGAGGATTGAGGATTGAGGATTGAGGATTGATGATTGAGTATTGAGGATTGAAGATTGAGGATTCAGGAGTGAGGACTGAGGATTGAGGATTGCAGATTGCGTATTGAGGATTGAAGATTGAGGATTGAGGATTGAGGATTGAGGATTGAGTATTGAGGATTGAAGATTGACGATTGAGGTCTGAGGATTGAGGATTGAGGATTGAGGATTGAGGATTGAGGATTGCAGATTGCGTATTGAGGATTGAAGATTGAGGATTGAGGATTGAGGATTGAGGATTGAGTATTGAGGATTGAAGATTGACGATTGAGGTCTGAGGATTGAGGATTGAGGATTGAGGATTGAGGATTGAGGATTGAAGATTGAGTATTGAGTATTGAAGATTGAGGATAGAGGAATGAGGATTGAGGATTGAGGATTGAAGATTGCGTACTGAGGATTGAAGGATAAGATTGAGGATTGAGGATTGAGGATTGAGGATTGAGGATTGAGGATTGAAGATTGAGGATTGGGTATTGAGGATCGAAGAATGAGGATTGAGGATTGAGGATTGAGGATTGAATGTTGAGTATTGAGGATTGAAGATTGACTATTGAGGATTGCGAATTGAGGATTGAGTATTGAGAATTGAAGATTGAGGATTGAGGATTGAGGATTGAGGATTGATGATTGAGGATTGAGGATTGAGGATTGAGGATTGAGAATTGAGGATTGAGGATTGAGGGTTGTGGATTGAGGACGAGGTCTGAGGGTTGAATATTTATGTTTGAGGTCTGAGGATTGAGGATTGAGGATTGAGAATTGAGGATTGAGGATTGAGGATTGAAGATTGAGGATTGGGTATTGAGGATTGAGGATTGAGGATTGAAGATTGAGGATAGGGTATTGAGGATTGAAGGATGATGATTGAGGATTGAGGATTGAGGATTGAGGATTGAATATTGAGTATTGAGGATTGAAGATCGACTATTGAGGATTGCGAATTGAGGATTGAGGGTTGGGTATTGAGGATTGAAGATTGAGTATTGAGGATTGAAGGTTGAGGATTGATGATTGAGGATTGAGGATTGAGGGTTGTGGATTGAGGACGAGGACTGAGGGTTGAATATTTATGTTTGAGGTCTGAGGATTGAGGATTGAGGATTGAGGATCGAGTATTGAGGATTGAAGATTGAGTACTGAGGATTGAAGATTAAGATTGAGGATTGAGGATTGAGGATTGAGGATTGAGGATTGAGGATTGATGATGAGTATTGAGGATTGAAGATTGAGGATTGAGGATTGAGGATTGAGGTTTGAGGATTGAAGATTGAGTACTGAGGATTGAAGGTTAAGATTGAGGATTGAGGATTGAGGACTGAGGTTTGAGGGTTGTGGATTGAAGACGAGGACTGAGGGTTGAATATTTATGTTTGAGGTCTGAGGATTGAGGATTGAGGATTGAGAATTGAGGATTGAGGATTGAGGATTGAAGATTGAGGATTTGGTATTGAGGATTGAGGATTGAGGAATGAAGATTGAGGATAGGGTATTGAGGATTGAAGGATGATGATTGAGGATTGAGGATTGAGGATTGAGGATTGAATATTGAGTATTGAGGATTGAAGGTCGACTATTGAGGATTGCGAATTGAGGATTCAGGGTTGAGGATTGATAATTGAAGATTGAGTATTGAGGATTGAAGGTTGAGGATTGTGGATTGATGATTGAGGATTGAGGCTTGAATATTGAGGATTGGGGACTGAGCGTTGAGGGTTGAGTGATGAGAATTGATGTTTGTGGATAGAGATTTGAAGATTGCAGGTTGAGTATTGAGTATTGAAAATTGTGAAATCATGATATTATCTTGAGGATTGAGGATTGACAACTGATTGTTGAGGACTGAGGGCTGAAGGTTGAGGATTCAGGATTGAGGATTCAGGATTGTGGTTTGACGACCGAGGATTGAGGATTGAGGATTGAAGATTGAGTATTGAGGGTTGATGATTGAGGATTGAGGATTGAGGATTGGGGATTGAGGATTGCGGATTGAAGATTCAGTATTGAGGATTGAAGATTCAGAATTGAGGATGAGGGTTGAACATTGAGTACTGAGTGTTGAGGGTTGAGTGATGAGAATTTATGTTTCTGGATAGAGATTTGAAGATTGCTGATTGAGTATTGAGTATTGAAAACTGTGAATTGAGGATATTCTATTGAGGATTGAGGATTGACAACTGAATGTTGAGGACTGAGGGCTGAAGATTGAGGATTCAGGATTGAGGATTCTGAATTGAGGTTTGAGGACTGAGGAGTGAGGATTGAAGATTGAGTATTGAGGATTGAAGATTGAGGATTGAGGATTGAGCATTGAGGATTGAGGATTGGGGACTGAGTGTTGAGGGTTGAGTGATGAGAATTGATGTTTGTGGATAGAGATTTGAATATTGCAGGTTGAGTATTGAGTATTGAAATTTGTGAAATCATGATATTCTATTGAGGATTGAGGATGGACCACTGATTGTTGAGGTCTGAGGGCTGAAGATTGAGGATTCAGGATTGAGGATTCAGGATTGAGGTTTGAGGACTCAGGATTGAGGATTGGGGATTGAGGATTGAGGATTGAGGATTGAGGATTGAGGATTGAAGACTGAGGATTCGGTATTGAGGATTGAACGTTGAGGATTGAGGATTGCGGTTTGAGTGGTGAAGATTGAGGATTGAGGATTCAGGATTGAGGATTCAGGATTGAGGATTGAAGATTGAATATTGATGATTAAAGATTGAGGGTTGAGGATTGAGCGTTGTGGATTGAGGACGAGGACTGAGTGTTGAAAATTGATGTCTGAGGTCTGAGGATTGAGGATTGAGAATTGAGAATTGAGGAATGAGGATTGAAGATTGAGGATTGGGTATTGAGGATTGACGAATGAGGATTGAGGATTGCGGATTGAGGATTGAAGATTGAGTATTGAGGGTTGAATATTGATGTCTGAGGTCTGAGGATTGAGGATTGAGAATTGAGAATTGAGGAATGAGGATTGAAGATTGAGGATTGGGTATTGAGGATTGACGAATGAGGATTGAGGAATGCGGATTGAGGATTGAAGATTGAGTATTGAGGGTTGAAGATTGAGGATTGAGGATTGAGGATTGGGGATTGAGGATTGCGGATTGAAGATTCAGTATTGAGGATTGAAGATTCAGAATTGAGGATGAGGATTGAACATTGAGTACTTAGTGTTGAGGGTTGAGTGATGAGAATTTATGTTTCTGGATAGAGATTTGAAGATTGCAGATTGAGTATTGAGTATTGAAAACTGTGAATTGAGGATATTCTATTGGGGATTGAGGATTGACAACTGAATGTTGAGGACTGAGGGCTGAAGATTGAGGATTCAGGATTGAGGATTCAGAATAGTGGTTTGAGGACTGAGGAGCGAGGATTGAAGATTGAGTATTGAGGATTGAAGATTGAGGATTGAGGATTGAGGATTGAGGATTGAGGATGAGGGCTGCGGGTTGAGGATTGGGGTTTGAGGACTAAGGACGGAGGATTGAGGATTGAGAATTGAGGATTGAGGATTGAGGATTGAAGATTGAGGATTGGGTACTGAGGATCGAAGAATGAGGATTGAGGATTGAGGATTGAGGATTGAATATTGAGTATTGAGGATTGAAGATTGACTATTGAGGATTGCGAATTGAGGATTGAGTATTGAGAATTGAAGATTGAGGATTGAGGATTGAGGATTGAGGATTGATGATTGAGGATTGAGGATTGAGGATTGAGGATTGAGAATTGAGGATTGAGGATTGAGGGTTGTGGATTGAGGACGAGGTCTGAGGGTTGAATATTTATGTTTGAGGTCTGAGGATTGAGGATTGAGGATTGAGAATTGAGGATTGAGGATTGAGGATTGAAGATTGAGGATTGGGTATTGAGGATTGAGGATTGAGGATTGAAGATTGAGGATAGGGTATTGAGGATTGAAGGATGATGATTGAGGATTGAGGATTGAGGATTGAGGATTGAATATTGAGTATTGAGGATTGAAGATCGACTATTGAGGATTGCGAATTGAGGATTGAGGGTTGGGTATTGAGGATTGAAGATTGAGTATTGAGGATTGAAGGTTGAGGATTGATGATTGAGGATTGAGGATTGAGGGTTGTGGATTGAGGACGAGGACTGAGGGTTGAATATTTATGTTTGAGGTCTGAGGATCGAGGATTGAGGATTGAGGATCGAGTATTGAGGATTGAAGATTGAGTACTGAGGATTGAAGATTAAGATTGAGGATTGAGGATTGAGGATTGAGGATTGAGGATTGAGGATTGATGATGAGTATTGAGGATTGAAGATTGAGGATTGAGGATTGAGGATTGAGGTTTGAGGATTGAAGATTGAGTACTGAGGATTGAAGGTTAAGATTGAGGATTGAGGATTGAGGACTGAGGTTTGAGGGTTGTGGATTGAAGACGAGGACTGAGGGTTGAATATTTATGTTTGAGGTCTGAGGATTGAGGATTGAGGATTGAGAATTGAGGATTGAGGATTGAGGATTGAAGATTGAGGATTTGGTATTGAGGATTGAGGATTGAGGAATGAAGATTGAGGATAGGGTATTGAGGATTGAAGGATGATGATTGAGGATTGAGGATTGAGGATTGAGGATTGAATATTGAGTATTGAGGATTGAAGGTCGACTATTGAGGATTGCGAATTGAGGATTTAGGGTTGAGGATTGATAATTGAAGATTGAGTATTGAGGATTGAAGGTTGAGGATTGTGGATTGATGATTGAGGATTGAGGCTTGAATATTGAGGATTGGGGACTGAGTGTTGAGGGTTGAGTGATGAGAATTGATGTTTGTGGATAGAGATTTGAAGATTGCAGGTTGAGTATTGAGTATTGAAAATTGTGAAATCATGATATTCTATTGAGGATTGAGAATGGACCACTGATTGTTGAGGACTGAGGGCTGAAGATTGAGGATTCAGGATTGAGGATTCAGGATTGAGGTTTGAGGACTGAGGATTGAGGATTGAGGATTGAGGGTTGAGGATTGAGGATTGAGGATTGAGGATTGAAGACTGAGGATTGGGTATTGAGGATTGAACGTTGAGGATTGAGGATTGCGGTTTGTGCGGTGAAGATTGAGGATTGAGTATTCAGGAATGAGGACTCAGGATTGAGGATTGAAGATTGAATATTGATGATTAAAGATTGAGGGTTGAGGATTGAGGGTTGTGGATTGAGGACGAGGACTGAGTGTTGAATATTGATGTCTGAGGTCTGAGGATTGAGGATTGAGGATTGAGGATTGAGGATGAGGGCTGCGGGTTGAGGATTGGGGTTTGAGGACTAAGGACGGAGGATTGAGGATTGAGAATTGAGGATTGAGGATTGAGGATTGAAGATTGAGGATTGGGTATTGAGGATCGAAGAATGAGGATTGAGGATTGAGGATTGAGGATTGAATATTGAGTATTGAGGATTGAAGATTGACTATTGAGGATTGCGAATTGTGGATTGAGTATTGAGAATTGAAGATTGAGGATTGAGGATTGAGGATTGAGGATTGATGATTGAGGATTGAGGATTGAGGATTGAGGATTGAGAATTGAGGATTGAGGATTGAGGGTTGTGGATTGAGGACGAGGTCTGAGGGTTGAATATTTATGTTTGAGGTCAGAGGATTGAGGATTGAGGATTGAGAATTGAGGATTGAGGATTGAGGATTGAAGATTGAGGATTGGGTATTGAGGATTGAGGATTGAGGATTGAAGATTGAGGATAGGGTATTGAGGATTGAAGGATGATGATTGAGGATTGAGGATTGAGGATTGAGGATTGAATATTGAGTATTGAGGATTGAAGATCGACTATTGAGGATTGCGAATTGAGGATTGAGGGTTGGGTATTGAGGATTGAAGATTGAGTATTGAGGATTGAAGGTTGAGGATTGATGATTGAGGATTGAGGATTGAGGGTTGTGGATTGAGGACGAGGACTGAGGGTTGAATATTTATGTTTGAGGTCTGAGGATTGAGGATTGAGGATTGAGGATCGAGTATTGAGGATTGAAGATTGAGTACTGAGGATTGAAGATTAAGATTGAGGATTGAGGATTGAGGATTGAGGATTGAGGATTGAGGATTGATGATGAGTATTGACGATTGATGATTGAGGATTGAGGATTGAGGATTGAGGTTTGAGGATTGAAGATTGAGTACTGAGGATTGAAGGTTAAGATTGAGGATTGAGGATTGAGGACTGAGGTTTGAGGGTTGTGGATTGAAGACGAGGACTGAGGGTTGAATATTTATGTTTGTGGTCTGAGGATTGAGGATTGAGGATTGAGAATTGAGGATTGAGGATTGAGGATTGAAGATTGAGGATTTGGTATTGAGGATTGAGGATTGAGGAATGAAGATTGAGGATAGGGTATTGAGGATTGAAGGATGATGATTGAGGATTGAGGATTGAGGATTGAGGATTGAATATTGAGTATTGAGGATTGAAGGTCGACTATTGAGGATTGCGAATTGAGGATTTAGGGTTGAGGATTGATAATTGAAGATTGAGTATTGAGGATTGAAGGTTGAGGATTGTGGATTGATGATTGAGGATTGCGGCTTGAATATTGAGGATTGGGGACTGAGTGTTGAGGGTTGAGTGATGAGAATTGATGTTTGTGGATAGAGATTTGAAGATTGCAGGTTGAGTATTGAGTATTGAAAATTGTGAAATCATGATATTCTATTGAGGATTGAGAATGGACCGCTGATTGTTGAGGACTGAGGGCTGAAGATTGAGGATTCAGGATTGAGGATTCAGGATTGAGGTTTGAGGACTGAGGATTGAGGATTGAGGATTGAGGGTTGAGGATTGAGGATTGAGGATTGAGGATTGAAGACTGAGGATTGGGTATTGAGGATTGAACGTTGAGGATTGAGAATTGCGGTTTGTGTGGTGAAGATTGAGGATTGAGTATTCAGGAATGAGGACTCAGGATTGAGGATTGAAGATTGAATATTGATGATTAAAGATTGAGGGTTGAGGATTGAGGGTTGTGGATTGAGGACGAGGACTGAGTGTTGAATATTGATGTCTGAGGTCTGAGGATTGAGGATTGAGAATTGAGAATTGAGGAATGAGGATTGAAGATTGAGGATTGGGTATTGAGTATTGACGAATGAGGATTGAGGATTGCGGATTGAGGATTGAAGATTGAGTATTGAGGGTTGAAGATTGAGGATTGAGGATTGAGGATTGGGGATTGAGGATTGCGGATTGAAGATTCAGTATTGAGGATTGAAGATTCAGAATTGAGGATGAGGATTGAACATTGAGTACTTAGTGTTGAGGGTTGAGTGATGAGAATTTATGTTTCTGGATAGAGATTTGAAGATTGCAGATTGAGTATTGAGTATTGAAAACTGTGAATTGAGGATATACTATTGAGGATTGAGGATTGACAACTGAATGTTGAGGACCGAGGGCTGAAGATTGAGGATTCAGGATTGAGGATTCAGAATTGAGGTTTGAGGACAGAGGACTGAGGATTGAGGGTTGAGGATTGAGAATTGAGGATTGAGGATTGAGGATTGAAGATTGGCTGTTGAGGATTGAACATTGAGGATTGAGGATTGAGGATTGAGCATTGAGGGTTGAAGGTTGAATATTGATGAATGAGGATTGATAATTGAGGATTGAGGATTGAGGATTGAGGATTGAGGATTGAGGATTGAATACTGAGGATTGGTTATTGAGGATTGAACGTTGAGGATTGAGGATTGCGGTTTGAGTGGTGAAGATTGAGGATTGAGGATTCAGGATTGAGGATTGAGGATTGAGGATTGAAGATTGAATATTGATGATTAAAGATTGTGGGTTGAAGATTGAGGGTTGTGGATTGAGGACGAAGTCTGAGTGTTGAATATTGATGTTTGAGGTCTGAGGATTGAGGATTGAGAATTGAGAATTGAGGAATGGGGATTGAAGATTGAGGATTGGGTATTGAGTATTGACGAATGAGGATTGAGGATTGCGGATTGAGGATTGAAGGTTGAGTACTGAGGGTTGAAGATTGAGGATTGAGGATTGAGGATTGGGGATTGAGGATTGCGGATTGAAGATTCAGTATTGAGGATTGAAGATTCAGAATTGAGGATGAGGATTGAACATTGAGTACTGAGTGTTGAGAGTTTAGTGATGAGAATTTATGTTTCTGGATAGAGATTTGAAGATTGCAGATTGAGTATTGAGTATTGAAAACTGTGAATTGAGGATATTCTATTGTGGATTGAGGATTGACAACTGAATGTTGAGGACTGAGGGCTGAAGATTGAGGATTCAGGATTGAGGATTCAGAATTGAGGTTTGAGGACTGAGGAGTGAGGATTGAAGATTGAGTATTGAGGATTGAAGATTGAGGATTGAGGATTGAGGATTGAGGATTGAGGAATGAAGATTGAGGATAGGGTATTGAGGATTGAAGGATGATGATTGAGGATTGAGGATTGAGGATTGAGGATTGAATATTGAGTACTGAGGATTGAAGGTCGACTATTGAGGATTGCGAATTGAGGATTTAGGGTTGAGGATTGATAATTGAAGATTGAGTATTGAGGATTGAAGGTTGAGGATTGTGGATTGATGATTGAGGATTGAGGCTTGAATATTGAGGATTGGGGACTGAGTGTTGAGGGTTGAGTGATGAGAGTTGATGTTTGTGGATAGAGATTTGAAGATTGCAGGTTGAGTATTGAGTATTGAAAATTGTGAAATCATGATATTCTATTGAGGATTGCGGATGGACCACTGATTGTTGAGGACTGAGGGCTGAAGATTGAGGATTCAGGATTGAGGATTCAGGATTGAGGTTTGAGGACTGAGGATTGAGGATTGAGGATTGAGGGTTGAGGATTGAGGATTGAGGATTGAGGATTGAAGACTGAGGATTGGGTATTGAGGATTGAACGTTGAGGATTGAGGATTGCGGTTTGTGTGGTGAAGATTGAGGATTGAGTATTCAGGATTGAGGACTCAGGATTGAGGATTGAAGATTGAATATTGATGATTAAAGATTGAGGGTTGAGGATTGAGGGTTGTGGATTGAGGACGAGGACTGAGTGTTGAATATTGATGTCTGAGGTCTGAGGATTGAGGATTGAGAATTGAGAATTGAGGAATGAGGATTGAAGATTGAGGATTGGGTATTGAGGATTGACGAATGAGGATTGAGTATTGCGGATTTAGGATTGAAGATTGAGTAGTGAGGGTTGAAGATTGAGGATTGAGGATTGAGGATTGGGGATTGAGGATTGCGGATTGAAGATTCAGTATTGAGGATTGAAGATTCAGAATTGAGGATGAGGATTGAACGTTGAGTACTTAGTGTTGAGGGTTGAGTGATGAGAATTTATGTTTCTGGATAGAGATTTGAAGATTGCAGATTGAGTATTGAGTATTGAAAACTGTGAATTGAGGATATTCTATTGAGGATTGAGGATTGACAACTGAATGTTGAGGACCGAGGGCTGAAGATTGAGGATTCAGGATTGAGAATTCAGAATTGAGGTTTGAGGACAGAGGACTGAGGATTGAGGGTTGAGGATTGAGAATTGAGGATTGAGGATTGAGGATTGAAGATTGGCTGTTGAGGATTGAACATTGAGGATTGAGGATTGAGGATTGAGCATTGAGGGTTGAAGGTTGAATATTGATGAATGAGGATTGATAATTGAGGATTGAGGATTGAGGATTGAGGATTGAGGATTGAGGATTGAAGACTGAGGATTGGTTATTGAGGATTGAACGTTGAGGATTGAGGATTGCGGTTTGAGTGGTGAAGATTGAGGATTGAGGATTCAGGATTGAGGATCGAGGATTGAGGATTGAAGATTGAATATTGATGATTAAAGATTGAGGGTTGAGGATTAAGGGTTGTGGATTGAGGACGAAGTCTGAGTGTTGAATATTGATGTCTGAGGTCTGAGGATTGAGGATTAAGAATTGAGAATTGAGGAATGAGGATTGAAGATTGAGGATTGGGTATTGAGTATTGACGAATGAGGATTGAGGATTGCGGATTGAGGATTGAAGATTGAGTACTGAGGGTTGAAGATTGAGGATTGAGGATTGAGGATTGGGGATTGAGGATTGCGGATTGAAGATTCAGTATTGAGGATTGAAGATTCAGAATTGAGGATGAGGATTGAACATTGAGTACTGAGTGTTGAGGGTTTAGTGATGAGAATTTATGTTTCTGGATAGAGATTTGAAGATTGCAGATTGAGTATTGAGTATTGAAAACTGTGAATTGAGGATATTCTATAGAGGATTGAGGA
Source organism: Calliopsis andreniformis (assembly GCF_051401765.1). NCBI lineage: Eukaryota > Metazoa > Arthropoda > Insecta > Hymenoptera > Andrenidae > Calliopsis > Calliopsis andreniformis. The sequence goes on along the minus strand of NW_027480444.1, from coordinate 2,497,398 downwards.
TTGACAACTGAATGTTGAGGACTGGGGGCTGAAGATTGAGGATTCAGGATTGAGGATTCAGAATTGAGGTTTGAGGACTGAGGAGTGAGGATTGAAGATTGAGTATTGAGGATTGAAGATTGAGGATTGAGGATTGAGGATTGAGGATTGAGGAATGAAGATTGAGGATAGGGTATTGAGGATTGAAGGATGATGATTGAGGATTGAGGATTGAGGATTGAGGATTGAATATTGAGTATTGAGGATTGAAGGTCGACTATTGAGGATTGCGAATTGAGGATTTAGGGTTGAGGATTGATAATTGAAGATTGAGTATTGAGGATTGAAGGTTGAGGATTGTGGATTGATGACTGAGGATTGAGGCTTGAATATTGAGGATTGGGGACTGAGTGTTGAGGGTTGAGTGATGAGAGTTGATGTTTGTGGATAGAGATTTGAAGATTGCAGGTTGAGTATTGAGTATTGAAAATTGTGAAATCATGATATTCTATTGAGGATCGAGGGTGGACCACTGATTGTTGTGGACTGAGGGCTGAAGGTTGAGGATTCAGGATTGAGGATTCAGGATTGAGGTTTGAGGACTGAGGATTGAGGATTGACGATTGAGGGTTGAGGATTGATGATTGAGGATTGAGGATTGAAGACTGAGGATTGGGTATTGAGGATTGAACGTTGAGGATTGAGGATTGCGGTTTGAGTGGTGAAAATTGAGGATTGAGTATTCAGGATTGAGGATTCAGGATTGAGGATTGAAGATTGAATATTGATGATTAAAGATTGAGGGTTGAGGATTGAGGGTTGTGGATTGAGGACGAGGACTGAGTGTTGAATATTGATGTCTGAGGTCTGAGGATTGAGGATTGAGAATTGAGAATTGAGGAATGAGGATTGAAGATTGAGGATTGGGTATTGAGGATTGACGAATGAGGATTGAGGATTGCGGATTGAGGAATGATGATTGAGTATTGAGGGTTGAAGATTGAGGATTGAGGATTGAGGATTGGGGATTGAGGATTGCGGATTGAAGATTCAGATTTGAGGATTGAAGATTCAGAATTGAGGATGAGGATTGAACATTGAGTACTTAGTGTTGTGGGTTGAGTGATGAGAATTTATGTTTCTGGATAGAGATTTGAAGATTGCAAATTGAGTATTGAGTATTGAAAACTGTGAATTGAGGATATTCTATTGAGGATTGAAGATTGACAACTGAATGTTGAGGACTGAGTGCTGAAGATTGAGGATTCAGGATTGAGGATTCAGAATTGAGGTTTGAGGACTGAGGAGTGAGGATTGAGGATTGAGGATTGAGGATTGAAGATTGAGTATTGAGGATTGAAGATTGAGGATTGAGGATTGAGGATTGAGGATTGAGGATTGAGGATTGAAGATTGAGGATTGGGTATTGAGGATTGAAGAATGAGGATTGAAGAATGAGGATTGGGGAATGAGTATTGAGGATTGAGTATTGAATATTGAGTATTGAGGATTGAATATTGAGGATTGAGGATTGAGGATTGAGGATTAAGGATTGAAGTTTGAGTATTGAGGATTGAAGATTGAGGATTTAGGATAGAGGATTGAGGATTGAGGATTGAGGATTGAGGATTGAAGATTGAGGATTGAGGATTGAGGATTGAGGATTGAGGGTTGTGGATTGAAGACGAGGACTGAGGGTTGAATATTTACGTTTGAGGGATGAGGATTGAGGATAGAGGATTGAGAATTGAGGATTGAGGATTGAGGATTGAAGATTGAGGATTGGGTATTGAGGATTGAGGATTGAGGAATGAAGATTGAGGATAGGGTATTGAGGATTGAAGGATGATGATTGAGGATTGAGGATTGAGGATTGAGGATTGAATATTGAGTATTGAGGATTGAAGGTCGACTATTGAGGATTGCGAATTGAGGATTTAGGGTTGAGAATTGTTAATTGAAGATTGAGTATTGGGGATTGAAAGTTGAGGATTGTGGATTGATGATTGAGGATTGAGGCTTGAATATTGAGGATTGGGGACTTAGTGCTGAGGGTTGAGTGATGAGAATTGATGTTTGTGGATAGAGATTTGAAGATTGCAGGTTGAGTATTGAGTATTGAAAATTGTGAAATCATGATATTCTATTGAGGATTGAGGATGGACCACTGATTGTTGAGGACTGAGGGCTGAAGATTGAGGATTCAGGATTGAGGATTCAGGATTGAGGTTTGAGGACTGAGGATTGAGGATTGAGGATTGAGGATTGAGGATTGAGGATTGAGGATTGAGGATTGAGGATTGCGGATTGAAGATTCACTATTGAGGATTGAAGATTCAGAATTGAGGATGAGGATTGAGCATTGAGTACTTAGTGTTGAGGGTTGAGTGATGAGAATTTATGTTTCTGGATAGAGATTTGAAGATTGCAGATTGAGTATTGAGTATTGAAAACTGTGAATTGAGGATATTCTATTGAGGATTGAGGATTGACAACTGAATGTTGAGGACTGAGGGCTGAAGATTGAGGATTCAGGATTGAGGATTCAGAATTGAGGTTTGAGGACTGAGGAGTGAGGATTGAAGATTGAGTATTGAGGATTGAAGATTGAGGATTGAGGATTGAGGATTGAGGATTGAGGATGAGGGCTGTGGGTTGAGGATTGGTGTTTGAGGACTAAGGACGGAGGATTGAGGATTGAGAATTGAGGATTGAGGATTGAGGATTGAAGATTGAGGATTGGGTATTGAGGATCGAAGAATGAGGATTGAGGATTGAGGATTGAGGATTGAATATTGAGTATTGAGGATTGAAGATTGACTATTGAGGATTGCGAATTGAGGATTGAGTATTGAGGATTGAAGATTGAGGATTGGGGATTGAGGATTGAGGATTGATGGTTGAGGATTGAGGATTGAGGATTGAGGATTGAGGATTGAGTATTGAGGATTGAGGGTTGTGGATTGAGGACGAGGACTGAGGGCTCAATATTTATGTTTGAGGTCTGAGGATTGAGGATTGAGGATTGAGAATTGAGGATTGAGGATTGAGGATTGAAGATTGAGGATTGGGTATTGAGGATTGAGGATTGAGGATTGAAGATTGAGGATAGGGTATTGAGGATTGAAGGATGATGATTGAGGATTGAGGATTGAGGATTGCGGACTGAATATTGAGTATTGAGGATTGAAGATCGACTATTGAGGATTGCGAATTGAGGATTGAGGGTTGGGGATTGAGGATTGAAGATTGAGTATTGAGGATTGAAGGTTGAGGATTGAGGATTGAAGATTGAGTATTGAGGGTTGATGATTGAGTATTGAGGATTGAGGATTGGGGATTGAGGATTGCGGATTGAAGATTCAGTATTGAGGATTGAAGATTCAGAATTGAGGATGAGGATTGAACATTGAGTACTGAGTGTTGAGTTTTGAGTGATGAGAATTTATGTTTCTGGACAGAGATTTGAAGATTGCAGATTGAGTATTGAGTATTGAAAACTGTGAATTGAGGATATTCTATTGAGCATTGAGTATTGGCAACTGAATGTTGAGGACTGAGGGCTGAAGATTGAGGATTCAGGATTGAGGATTCAGAATTGAGGTTTGAGGACTGAGGAGTGAGGATTGAAGATTGAGTATTGAGGATTGAAGATTGAGGATAGAGGATTGAGGATTGGGGACTGAGTGCTGAGGGTTGAGTGATGAGAATTGATGTTTGTGGATAGAGATTTGAAGATTGCAGGTTGAGTATTGAGTATTGATAATTGTGAAATCATGATATTCTATTGAGGATTGAGGATGGACCACTGATTGTTGAGGACTGAGGGCTGAAGATTGAGGATTCAGGATTGAGGATTCAGGATTGAGGTTTGAGGTCTGAGGATTGAGGATTGAGTATTGAGGATTGAGGATTGAGGATTGAGGATTGAGGATTGATGATTGAGGATTGAGGATTGAAGACTGAGGATTGGGTATTGAGGATTGAACGTTGAGGATTGAGGATTGCGGTTTGAGTGGTGAAGATTGAGGATTGAGGATTGAGGATTGGGGATTGAGGATTGCGGATTGAAGATTCAGTATTGAGGATTGAAGATTCAGAATTGAGGATGAGGATTGAACATTGAGTACTTAGTGTTGAGAGTTGAGTGATGATAATTTATGTTTCTGTATAGAGATTTGAAGATTGCAGATTGAGTATTGAGTATTGAAAACTGTGAATTGAGGATATTCTATTGAGGATTGAGGATTGACAACTGAATGTTGAGGACTGAGGGCTGAAGATTGAGGATTCAGGATTGAGGATTCAGAATTGAGGTTTGAGGACTGAGGAGTGAGGATTGAAGATTGAGTATTGAGGATTGAAGATTGAGGACTCAGGATTGAAGATTGAAGATTGAATATTGATGATTAAAGATTGAGGGTTGAGGATTGAGGGTTGTGGATTGAGGACGAGGACTGAGTGTTGAATATTGATGTCTGAGGTCTGAGGATTGAGGATTGAGAATTGAGAATTGAGGAATGGGGATTGAAGATTGAGGATTGGGTATTGAGGATTGACGAACGAGGATTGAGGATTGCGGATTTAGGATTGAAGATTGAGTATTGAGGATTGAAGATTGAGGATTGTGGATTGAGGATTGAGGATTGATGGTTGAGGATTGAGGATTGAGGATTGAGGATTGAGGATTGAGGATTGAGGATTGAGGGGTGTGGATTGAGGACGAGGACTGAGGGCTGAATATTTATGTTTGAGGTCTGAGGATTGAGGATTGAGGATTGAGAATTGAGGATTGAGGATTGAGGATTGAAGATTGAGGATTGGGTATTGAGGATTGAGGATTGAGGATTGAAGATTGAGGATAGGGTATTGAGGATTGAAGGATGATGATTGAGGATTGAGGATTGAGGATTGCGGACTGAATATTGAGTATTGAGGATTGAAGATCGACTATTGAGGATTGCGAATTGAGGACTGAGGGTTGGGGATTGAGGATTGAAGATTGAGTATTGAGGATTGAAGGTTGAGGATTGAGGATTGAAGATTGAGTATTGAGTGTTGATGATTGAGGATTGAGGATTGAGGATTGGGGATTGAGGATTGCGGATTGAAGATTCAGTATTGAGGATTGAAGATTCAGAATTGAGGATGAGGATTGAACATTGAGTACTGAGTGTTGAGTTTTGAGTGATGAGAATTTATGTTTCTGGACAGAGATTTGAAGATTGCAGATTGAGTATTGAGTATTGAAAACTGTGAATTGAGGATATTCTATTGAGCATTGAGTATTGGCAACTGAATGTTGAGGACTGAGGGCTGAAGATTGAGGATTCAGGATTGAGGATTCAGAATTGAGGTTTGAGGACTGAGGAGTGAGGATTGAAGATTGAGTATTGAGGATTGAAGATTGAGGATAGAGGATTGAGGATTGGGGACTGAGTGCTGAGGGTTGAGTGATGAGAATTGATGTTTGTGGATAGAGATTTGAAGATTGCAGGTTGAGTATTGAGTATTGATAATTGTGAAATCATGATATTCTATTGAGGATTGAGGATGGACCACTGATTGTTGAGGACTGAGGGCTGAAGATTGAGGATTCAGGATTGAGGATTCAGGATTGAGGTTTGAGGTCTGAGGATTGAGGATTGAGTATTGAGGATTGAGGATTGAGGATTGAGGATTGAGGATTGAGGATTGAGGATTGAGGATTGAAGACTGAGGATTGGGTATTGAGGATTGAACGTTGAGGATTGAGGATTGCGGTTTGAGTGGTGAAGATTGAGGATTGAGGATTGAGGATTGGGGATTGAGGATTGCGGATTGAAGATTCAGTATTGAGGATTGAAGATTCAGAATTGAGGATGAGGATTGAACATTGAGTACTTAGTGTTGAGGGTTGAGTGATGAGAATTTATGTTTCTGGATAGAGATTTGAAGATTGCAGATTGAGTATTGAGTATTGAAAACTGTGAATTGAGGATATTCTATTGAGGATTGAGGATTGACAACTGAATGTTGAGGACTGAGGGCTGAAGATTGAGGATTCAGGATTGAGGATTCAGAATTGAGGTTTGAGGACTGAGGAGTGAGGATTGAAGATTGAGTATTGAGGATTGAAGATTGAGGATAGAGGATTGAGGATTGAAGATTGAGGATAGGGTATTGAGGATTGAAGGATGATGATTGAGGATTGAGGATTGAGGATTGCGGACTGAATATTGAGTATTGAGGATTGAAGGTCGACTATTGAGGATTGCGAATTGAGGATTGAGGTTTGGGGATTGAGGATTGAAGATTGAGTATTGAGGATTGAAGGTTGAGGATTGAGGATTGAAGATTGAGTATTGAGGGCTGATGATTGAGGATTGAGGATTGAGGATGAGGGCTGCGGGTTGAGGATTGGGGTTTGAGAACTAAGGACGGAGGATTGAGGATTGAGAATTGAGGATTGAGGATTGAGGATTGAAGATTGAGGATTGGGTATTGAGGATCGAAGAATGAGGATTGAGGGTTGAGGATTGAGGATTGAGGATTGAATATTGAGTATTGAGGATTGAAGGTCGACTATTGAGGATTGCGAATTGAGGATTTAGGGTTGAGGATTGATAATTGAAGATTGAGTATTGAGGATTGAAGGTTGAGGATTGTGGATTGATGATTGAGGATTGAGGCTTGAATATTGAGGATTGGGGACTGAGTGTTGAGGGTTGAGTGATGAGAGTTGATGTTTGTGGATAGAGATTTGAAGATTGCAGGTTGAGTATTGAGTATTGAAAATTGTGAAATCATGATATTCTATTGAGGATTGAGGATGGACCACCGATTGTTGAGGACTGAGGGCTGAAGATTGAGGATTCAGGTTTGAGGATTCAGGATTGAGGTTTGAGGACTGAGGATTGAGGATTGAGGATTGAGGGTTGAGGATTGAGGATTGAGGATTGAGGATTGAAGACTGAGGATTGGGTATTGAGGATTGAACGTTGAGGATTGAGGATTGCGGTTTGAGTGGTGAAGATTGAGGATTGAGTATTCAGGATTGAGGATTCAGGATTGAGGATTGAAGATTGAATATTGATGATTAAAGATTGAGGGTTGAGGATTGAAGGTTGTGGATTGAGGACGAGGACTGAGTGTTGAATATTGATGTCTGAGGTCTGAGGACTGAGGATTGAGAATTGAGAATTGAGGAATGAGGATTGAAGATTGCGGATTGGGTATTGAGGATTGGGTATTGAGGATTGACGAATGAGGATTGAGGATTGCGGATTGAGGATTGAAGATTGAGTATTGAGGGTTGAAGATTGAGGATTGAGGATTGAGGATTGGGGATTGAGGATTGCGGATTGAAGATTCAGTATTGAGCATTGAAGATTCAGAATTGAGGATGAGGATTGAACATTGAGTACTTAGTGTTGAGGGTTGAGTGATGAGAATTTATGTTTCTGGATAGAGATTTGAAGATTGCAGATTGAGTATTGAGTATTGAAAACTGTGAATTGAGGATATCCTGTTGAGGATTGAGGATTGACAACTGATTGTTTAGGACTGAGGGCTGAAGATTGAGGGTTCCGGATTGAGGATTCAGAATTGAAATTTGAGGACTGAGCATTGAGGATTGAAGATTCAGTATTGAGGATTGAAGATTCAGAATTGAGGATTGAGGATTGAGGATCGAGGATGAGGCCCGAGGGTTGAGGATTGAGGTTTGAGCACTGAGGACTGAGGATTGAGGATTGAGAATTGAGGATTGAGGATTGAGGGTTGAAGATTGGGGATAGGGTATTGAGGATTGAAGAATGAGGATTGAGGATTGAGGATTGAGGATTGAGGATTGAAGATTGAGTATTGAGGATTGAAGATTGACGATCGAGGATTGAGAATTAGGATTGAGTATTGAGGATTGAGGATTGAAGATTGAATATTGAGGATTGAAGGTTGAGTATTGTGGATTGAGGATTGAGGATTGAGGATTGAATACTGAGGATTGGGGACTGAGTGTTGAGGGTTGAATGATGATAATTGGTGATTGTGGATAGAGATTTGAAGATTGCAGATTGAGTATTGAGTATTGAAAACTGTGAATTGATGATATTCTATTGAGGATTGAGGATTGACCACTGATTGTTGAGGACTGAGGGCTGAAGCTTGAGGATTCAGTATTAAGGATTCAGGATTGGGGTTTGAGAACAGAGGACTGAGGATTGAGGGTTGAGGATTGAGAATTGAGGATTGAGGATTGAGGATTGAAGATTGGCTGTTGAGGATTGAACATTGAGGATTGAGGATTGACGATTGAGCATTGAGGGTTGAAGGTTGAATATTGATGAATGAGGATTGATAATTGTGGGTTGAGGATTAAGGATTGAGGATTGAGGATTGAGGATTGAAGACTGAGGATTGGTTATTGAGGATTGAACCTTGAGGATTGAGGATTGCGGGTTGAGTGGTGAAGATTGAGGATTGAGGATTCAGGATTGAGGATTGAGGATTGAGGATTGAAGATTGAATATTGATGATTAAAGATTGAGGGTTGAGGATTGAGGGTTGTGGATTGAGGACGAGGTCTGAGCGTTGAATATTGATGTTTGAGGTCTGAGGATTGAGGATTGAGAATTGAGAATTGAGGAATGAGGATTGAAGATTGAGGATTGGGTATTGAGTATTGACGAATGAGGATTGAGGATTGCGGATTGAGGATTGAAGATTGAGTATTGAGGGTTGAAGATTGAGGATTGAGGATTGAGGATTGGGGATTGAGGATTGCGGATTGAAGATTCAGTATTGAGGATTGAAGATTGAGGATTGAGGATTGAGGATTGAGGATTGAGGAATGAAGATTGAGGATAGGGTATTGAGGATTGAAGGATGATGATTGAGGATTGAGGATTGAGGATTGAGGATTGAATATTGAGTATTGAGGATTGAAGGTCGACTATTGAGGATTGCGAATTGAGGATTTAGGGTTGAGGATTGATAATTGAAGATTGAGTATTGAGGATTGAAGGTTGAGGATTGTGGATTGATGATTGAGGATTGAGGCTTGAATATTGAGGATTGACAACTGAATGTTGAGGACTGAGGGCTGAAGATTGAGGATTCAGGATTGAGGATTCAGAATTGAGGTTTGAGGACTGAGGAGTGAGGATTGAAGATTGAGTATTGAGGATTGAAGATTGAGGATTGAGGATTGAGGATTGAGGATTGAGGAATGAAGATTGAGGATAGGGTATTGAGGATTGAAGGATGATGATTGAGGATTGAGGATTGAGGATTGAGGATTGAATATTGAGTATTGAGGATTGAAGGTCGACTATTGAGGATTGCGAATTGAGGATTTAGGGTTGAGGATTGATAATTGAAGATTGAGTATTGAGGATTGAAGGTTGAGGATTGTGGATTGATGATTGAGGATTGAGGCTTGAATATTGAGGATTGGGGACTGAGTGTTGAGGGTTGAGTGATGAGAGTTGATGTTTGTGGATAGAGATTTGAAGATTGCAGGTTGAGTATTGAGTATTGAAAATTGTGAAATCATGATATTCTATTGAGGATTGAGGATGGACCACCGATTGTTGAGGACTGAGGGCTGAAGATTGAGGATTCAGGATTGAGGATTCAGGATTGAGGTTTGAGGACTGAGGATTGAGGATTGAGGATTGAGGGTTGAGGATTGAGGATTGAGGATTGAGGATTGAAGACTGAGGATTGGGTATTGAGGATTGAACGTTGAGGATTGAGGATTGCGGTTTGAGTGGTGAAGATTGAGGATTGAGTATTCAGGATTGAGGATTCAGGATTGAGGATTGAAGATTGAATATTGATGATTAAAGATTGAGGGTTGAGGATTGAGGGTTGTGGATTGAGGACGAGGACTGAGTGTTGAATATTGATGTCTGAGGTCTGAGGACTGAGGATTGAGAATTGAGAATTGAGGAATGAGGATTGAAGATTGAGGATTGGGTATTGAGGATTGGGTATTGAGGATTGACGAATGAGGATTGAGGATTGCGGATTGAGGATTGAAGATTGAGTATTGAGGGTTGAAGATTGAGGATTGAGGACTGAGGATTGGGGATTGAGGATTACGGATTGAAGATTCAGAATTGAGGATGAGGATTGAACATTGAGTACTTAGTGTTGAGGGTTGAGTGTTGAGAATTTATGTTTCTGGATAGAGATTTGAAGATTGCAGATTGAGTATTGAGTATTGAAAACTGTGAATTGAGGATATTCTATTGAGGATTGAGGATTGACAACTGAATGTTGAGGACTGAGGGCTGAAGATTGAGGATTCAGGATTGAGGATTCAGAATTGAGGTTTGAGGACTGAGGAGTGAGGATTGAAGATTGAGTATTGAGGATTGAAGATTGAGGATAGAGGATTGAGGATTGAAGATTGAGGATAGGGTATTGAGGATTGAAGGATGATGATTGAGGATTGAGGATTGAGGATTGCGGACTGAATATTGAGTATTGAGGATTGAAGATCGACTATTGAGGATTGCGAATTGAGGATTGAGGTTTGGGGATTGAGGATTGAAGATTGAGTATTGAGGATTGAAGGTTGAGGATTGAGGATTGAAGATTGAGTATTGAGGGTTGATGATTGAGGATTGAGGATTGAGGATGAGGGCTGCGGGTTGAGGATTGGGGTTTGAGAACTAAGGACGGAGGATTGAGGATTGAGAATTGAGGATTGAGGATTGAGGATTGAAGATTGAGGATTGGGTATTGAGGATCGAAGAATGAGGATTGAGGGTTGAGGATTGAGGATTGAGGATTGAATATTGAGTATTGAGGATTGAAGATTGACTATTGAGGATTGCGAATTGAGGATTGAGTATTGAGGATTTAAGATTGAGTATTGAGGATTGAGGATTGCGGATTGATGATTGAGGATTGAGGATTGAGGATTGAGTATTGAGGATTGAGGATTGAGTATTGAGGGTTGTGAATTGAGGACGAGGACTGAGGGTTGAATATTTATGTTTGAGGTCTGAGGATTGAGGATTGAGGATTGAGAATTGAGGATTGAGGATTGAGGATTGAAGATTGAGGATTGGGTATTGAGGATTGAGGATTGAGGATTGAAGATTGAGGATAGGGTATTGAGGATTGAAGGATGATGATTGAGGACTGAGGATTGAGGATTGAGGATTGAATATTGAGTATTGAGGATTGAAGATCGACTATTGAGAATTGCGAATTGAGGATTGAGGGTTGAGGATTGAGGATTGAAGATTGGGGATTGAGGATTGAGGATTGAGGATTGAGGATTGAGGATTGAGGATTGAGGATTGAAGATTGAGGATTGGGTTTTGAGGATCGAAAAATGAGGATTGAGGATTGAGGATTGAGGATTGAGGATTGAATATTGAGTATTGAGGATTGAAGATTGACTATTGAGGATTGCGAATTGAGGATTGAGTATTGAGGATTGAAGATTGAGGATTGAGGATTGAGGATTGGGGATTGAGGATTGAGGATTGAGGATTGAGGATTGAGGGTTGTGGATTGAGGACGAGGACTGAGGGTTGAATATTTATGTTTGAGGTCTGAGGATTGAGGATTGAGGATTGAGGGTCGAGTATTGAGGATTGAAGATTGAGTACCGAGGATTGAAGGTTAAGATTGAGGATTGAGGATTGAGGATTGAGGATTGAGGATTGAGGATTGATGATTGAGTATTGAGGATTGAAGATTGAGGATTGAGGATTGAGGATTGAGGATTGAGGATTGAGGATTGAAGATTGAGTACTGAGGATTGAAGGTTCAGATTGAGGATTGAGGATTGAGGATTGAGGATTGAGCATTGAGGGTTGAAGGTTGAATATTGATGAATGAGGATTGATAATTGAGGATTGAGGATCGAGGATTGAGGATTGAGGATTGAGGATTGAAGACTGAGGATTGGTTATTGAGGATTGAACGTTGAGGATTGAGGATTGCGGTTTGAGTGGTGAAGATTGAGGATTGAGGATTCAGGATTGAGGATTGAGGATTGAGGATTGAAGATTGAATATTGATGATTAAAGATTGAGTGTTGAGGATTGAGGGTTGTGGATTGAGGACGAGGACTGAGTGTTGAATATTGATGTTTGTGGTCTGAGGATTGAGGATTGAGAATTGAGAATTGAAGAATGAGTATTGAAGATTGAGGATTGAGTATTGAGGATTGACGAATGAGGATTGAGGATTGCGGATTGAGGATTGAAGATTGAGTATCGATGGTTGAAGATTGAGGATTGAGGATTGAGGATTGGGGATTGAGGATTGCGGATTGAAAATTCAGTATTGAGGATTGAAGACTCAGAATTGAGGATGAGGATTGAACATTGAGTACTGAGTGTTGAGTGTTGAGTGATGAGAATTTATGTTTCTGGATAGAGATTTGAGGATTGCAGATTGAGTATTGAGTATTGAAAACTGCGAATTGAGGATATTCTATTGAGGATTGAGGATTGACAACTGAATGTTGAGGACTGAGGGCTGAGGATTGAGGATTCAGCATTGAGGATTCAGAATTGAGGTTTGACGACTGAGGAGTGAGGATTGAGGATTGAGGATTGAGGATTGAAGATTGAGTATTGAGGATTGAAGATTGAGGATTGAGGATTGAGGATTGAGGATTGAGGATGAGGGCTGAGGGTTGAGGATTGAGGTTTGAGGACTGAGGACTGAGGATTGAGGATTGAGAATTGAGGATTGAGGATTGAGGATTGAAGATTGAGGATTGGGTATTGACGATTGAAGAATGAGGATTGAGGATTGAGGATTGAAGATAGTGTATTGAGGATTGAATGTTGACGGTTGAGGATTGAGGACTGAGGATTGAGGATTGAGGATTGAGGACTGAGGATTGAGGATTGAGGATTGAAGATTGAGGATTGGGTATTGAGGATTGAAGAATGAGGATTGAAGAATGAGTATTGGGGAATGAGTATTGAGGACTGAGGATTGAATATTGAGTATTGAGGATTGAATACTGAGGATTGAGGATTGAGGATTGAGGATTAAGGATTGAAGATTGAGTGTTGAGGATTGAAGATTGAGGATTTAGGATTGAGGATTGAGGATTGAGGATTGAGGATTGAGGATTGAAGATTGAGGATTGAGGATTGAGGATTGAGGATTGAGGATTGTGGATTGAAGACGAGGACTGAGGGTTGAATATTTACGTTTGAGGTCTGAGGATTGAGGATAGAGGATTGAGAATTGTGGATTGAGGATTGAGAATTGAGGATTGAGGATTGAGGATTGAAGATTGAGGATTGGGTATTGAGGATTGAGGATTGAGGAATGAAGATTAAGGATAGGGTATTGAGGATTGAAGGATGATGATTGAGGATTAAGGATTGAGGATTGAGGATTGAATATTGAGTATTGAGGATTGAAGGTCGACTACTGAGGATTGCGAATTGAGGATTTAGGGTTGAGGATTGATAATTGAAGATTGAGTATTGAGGATTGAAGGTTGAGGATTGTGGATTGATGATTGAGGATTGAGGCTTGAATATTGAGGATTGGGGACTGAGTGTTGAGGGTTGAGTGATGAGAGTTGATGTTTGTGGATAGAGATTTGAAGATTGCAGGTTGAGTATTGAGTATTGAAAATTGTGAAATCATGATATTCTATTGAGGATTGAGGATGGACCACCGATTGTTGAGGACTGAGGGCTGAAGATTGAGGATTCAGGTTTGAGGATTCAGGATTGAGGTTTGAGGACTGAGGATTGAGGATTGAGGATTGAGGGTTGAGGATTGAGGATTGAGGATTGAGGATTGAAGACTGAGGATTGGGTATTGAGGATTGAACGTTGAGGATTGAGGATTGCGGTTTGAGTGGTGAAGATTGAGGATTGAGTATTCAGGATTGAGGATTCAGGATTGAGGATTGAAGATTGAATATTGATGATTAAAGATTGAGGGTTGAGGATTGAGTGTTGTGGATTGAGGACGAGGACTGAGTGTTGAATATTGATGTCTGAGGTCTGAGGACTGAGGATTGAGAATTGAGAATTGAGGAATGAGGATTGAAGATTGAGGATTGGGTATTGAGGATTGGGTATTGAGGATTGACGAATGAGGATTGAGGATTGCGGATTGAGGATTGAAGATTGAGTATTGAGGGTTGAAGATTGAGGATTGAGGATTGAGGATTGGGGATTGAGGATTGCGGATTGAAGATTCAGTATTGAGGATTGAAGATTCAGAATTGAGGATGAGGATTGAACATTGAGTACTTAGTGTTGAGGGTTGAGTGATGAGAATTTATGTTTCTGGATAGAGATTTGAAGATTGCAGATTGAGTATTGAGTATTGAAAACTGTGAATTGAGGATATTCTATTGAGGATTGAGGATTGACAACTGATTGTTTAGGACTGAGGGCTGAAGATTGAGGGTTCCGGATTGAGGATTCAGAATTGAAATTTGAGGACTGAGCATTGAGGATTGAAGATTCAGTATTGAGGATTGAAGATTCAGAATTGAGGATTGAGGATTGAGGATTGAGGATGAGGCCCGAGGGTTGAGGATTGAGGTTTGAGGACTGAGGACTGAGGATTGAGGATTGAGAATTGAGGATTGAGGATTGAGGGTTGAAGATTGGGGATAGGGTATTGAGGATTGAAGAATGAGGATTGAGGATTGAGGATTGAGGATTGAGGATTGAAGATTGAGTATTGAGGATTGAAGATTGACGATCGAGGATTGAGAATTAGGATTGAGTATTGAGGATTGAGGATTGAAGATTGAATATTGAGGATTGAAGGTTGAGTATTGTGGATTGAGGATTGAGGATTGAGGATTGAATACTGAGGATTGGGGACTGAGTGTTGAGGGTTGAATGATGATAATTGGTGATTGTGGATAGAGATTTGAAGATTGCAGATTGAGTATTGAGTATTGAAAACTGTGAATTGATGATATTCTATTGAGGATTGAGGATTGACCACTGATTGTTGAGGACTGAGGGCTGAAGCTTGAGGATTCAGTATTAAGGATTCAGGATTGGGGTTTGAGGACAGAGGACTGAGGATTGAGGGTTGAGGATTGAGAATTGAGGATTGAGGATTGAGGATTGAAGATTGGCTGTTGAGGATTGAACATTGAGGATTGAGGATTGACGATTGAGCATTGAGGGTTGAAGGTTGAATATTGATGAATGAGGATTGATAATTGTGGGTTGAGGATTAAGGATTGAGGATTGAGGATTGAGGATTGAAGACTGAGGATTGGTTATTGAGGATTGAACCTTGAGGATTGAGGATTGCGGGTTGAGTGGTGAAGATTGAGGATTGAGGATTCAGGATTGAGGATTGAGGATTGAGGATTGAAGATTGAATATTGATGATTAAAGATTGAGGGTTGAGGATTGAGGGTTGTGGATTGAGGACGAGGTCTGAACGTTGAATATTGATGTTTGAGGTCTGAGGATTGAGGATTGAGAATTGAGAATTGAGGAATGAGGATTGAAGATTGAGGATTGGGTATTGAGTATTGACGAATGAGGATTGAGGATTGCGGATTGAGGATTGAAGATTGAGTATTGAGGGTTGAAGATTGAGGATTGAGGATTGAGGATTGGGGATTGAGGATTGCGGATTGAAGATTCAGTATTGAGGATTGAAGATTGAGGATTGAGGATTGAGGATTGAGGATTGAGGAATGAAGATTGAGGATAGGGTATTGAGGATTGAAGGATGATGATTGAGGATTGAGGATTGAGGATTGGGGATTGAATATTGAGTATTGAGGATTGAAGGTCGACTATTGAGGATTGCGAATTGAGGATTTAGGGTTGAGGATTGATAATTGAAGATTGAGTATTGAGGATTGAAGGTTGAGGATTGTGGATTGATGATTGAGGATTGAGGCTTGAATATTGAGGATTGACAACTGAATGTTGAGGACTG
Source organism: Calliopsis andreniformis (assembly GCF_051401765.1). NCBI lineage: Eukaryota > Metazoa > Arthropoda > Insecta > Hymenoptera > Andrenidae > Calliopsis > Calliopsis andreniformis. Next base: position 2,481,504 of record NW_027480444.1, on the reverse strand, counting down.
AGGGCTGAAGATTGAGGATTCAGGATTGAGGATTCAGAATTGAGGTTTGAGGACTGAGGAGTGAGGATTGAAGATTGAGTATTGAGGATTGAAGATTGAGGATTGAGGATTGAGGATTGAGGATTGAGGAATGAAGATTGAGGATAGGGTATTGAGGATTGAAGGATGATGATTGAGGATTGAGGATTGAGGATTGAGGATTGAATATTGAGTATTGAGGATTGAAGGTCGACTATTGAGGATTGCGAATTGAGGATTTAGGGTTGAGGATTGATAATTGAAGATTGAGTATTGAGGATTGAAGGTTGAGGATTGTGGATTGATGATTGAGGATTGAGGCTTGAATATTGAGGATTGGGGACTGAGTGTTGAGGGTTGAGTGATGAGAGTTGATGTTTGTGGATAGAGATTTGAAGATTGCAGGTTGAGTATTGAGTATTGAAAATTGTGAAATCATGATATTCTATTGAGGATTGAGGATGGACCACTGATTGTTGAGGACTGAGGGCTGAAGGTTGAGGATTCAGGATTGAGGATTCAGGATTGAGGTTTGAGGACTGAGGATTGAGGATTGAGGATTGAGGGTTGAGGATTGAGGATTGAGGATTGAGGATTGAAGACTGAGGATTGGGTATTGAGGATTGAACGTCGAGGATTGAGGATTGCGGTTTGAGTGGTGAAGATTGAGGATTGAGTATTCAGGATTGAGGATTCAGGATTGAGGATTGAAGATTGAATATTGATGATTAAAGATTGAGGGTTGAGGATTGAGGGTTGTGGATTGAGGACGAGGACTGAGTGTTGAATATTGCTGTCTGAGGTCTGAGGACTGAGGATTGAGAATTGAGAATTGAGTAATGAGGATTGAAGATTGAGGATTGGGTATTGAGGATTGGGTATTGAGGATTGACGAATGAGGATTGAGGATTGCGGATTGAGGATTGAAGATTGAGTATTGAGGGTTGAAGATTGAGGATTGAGGATTGAGGATTGGGGATTGAGGATTGCGGATTGAAGATTCAGTATTGAGGATTGAAGATTCAGAATTGAGGATGAGGATTGAACATTGAGTACTTAGTGTTGAGGGTTGAGTGATGAGAATTTATGTTTCTGGATAGAGATTTGAAGATTGCAGATTGAGTATTGAGTATTGAAAACTGTGAATTGAGGATATTCTATTGGGGATTGAGGATTGACAACTGATTGTTTAGGACTGAGGGCTGAAGATTGAGGGTTCCGAATTGAGGATTCAGAATTGAAATTTGAGGACTGAGCATTGAGGATTGAAGATTCAGTATTGAGGATTGAAGATTCAGAATTGAGGATTGAGGATTGAGGATTGAGGATGAGGCCCGAGGGTTGAGGATTGAGGTTTGAGGACTGAGGACTGAGGATTGAGGATTGAGAATTGAGGATTGAGGATTGAGGGTTGAAGATTGGGGATAGGGTATTGAGGATTGAAGAATGAGGATTGAGGATTGAGGATTGAGGATTGAGGATTGAAGATTGAGTATTGAGGATTGAAGATTGACGATCGAGGATTGAGAATTAGGATTGAGTATTGAGGATTGAGGATTGAAGATTGAATATTGAGGATTGAAGGTTGAGTATTGTGGATTGAGGATTGAGGATTGAGGATTGAATACTGAGGATTGGGGACTGAGTGTTGAGGGTTGAATGATGATAATTGGTGATTGTGGATAGAGATTTGAAGATTGCAGATTGAGTATTGAGTATTGAAAACTGTGAATTGATGATATTCTATTGAGGATTGAGGATTGACCACTGATTGTTGAGGACTGAGGGCTGAAGCTTGAGGATTCAGTATTAAGGATTCAGGATTGGGGTTTGAGGACAGAGGACTGAGGATTGAGGGTTGAGGATTGAGAATTGAGGATTGAGGATTGAGGATTGAAGATTGGCTGTTGAGGATTGAACATTGAGGATTGAGGATTGACGATTGAGCATTGAGGGTTGAAGGTTGAATATTGATGAATGAGGATTGATAATTGTGGGTTGAGGATTAAGGATTGAGGATTGAGGATTGAGGATTGAAGACTGAGGATTGGTTATTGAGGATTGAACCTTGAGGATTGAGGATTGCGGATTGAGTGGTGAAGATTGAGGATTGAGGATTCAGGATTGAGGATTGAGGATTGAGGATTGAAGATTGAATATTGATGATTAAAGATTGAGGGTTGAGGATTGAGGGTTGTGGATTGAGGACGAGGTCTGAACGTTGAATATTGATGTTTGAGGTCTGAGGATTGAGGATTGAGAATTGAGAATTGAGGAATGAGGATTGAAGATTGAGGATTGGGTATTGAGTATTGACGAATGAGGATTGAGGATTGCGGATTGAGGATTGAAGATTGAGTATTGAGGGTTGAAGATTGAGGATTGAGGATTGAGGATTGGGGATTGAGGATTGCGGATTGAAGATTCAGTATTGAGGATTGAAGATTGAGGATTGAGGATTGAGGATTGAGGATTGAGGAATGAAGATTGAGGATAGGGTATTGAGGATTGAGGATTGAGGATTGAAGACTGAGGATTGGGTATTGAGGATTGAACGTTGAGGATTGAGGATTGCGGTTTGAGTGGTGAAGATTGAGGATTGAGTATTCAGGATTGAGGATTCAGGATTGAGGATTGAAGATTGAATATTGATGATTAAAGATTGAGGGTTGAGGATTGAGGGTTGTGGATTGAGGACGAGGACTGAGTGTTGAATATTGATGTCTGAGGTCTGAGGACTGAGGATTGAGAATTGAGAATTGAGGAATGAGGATTGAAGATTGAGGATTGGGTATTGAGGATTGGGTATTGAGGATTGACGAATGAGGATTGAGGATTGCGGATGGAGGATTGAAGATTGAGTATTGAGGGTTGAAGATTGAGGATTGAGGACTGAGGATTGGGGATTGAGGATTACGGATTGAAGATTCAGAATTGAGGATGAGGATTGAACATTGAGTACTTAGTGTTGAGGGTTGAGTGATGAGAATTTATGTTTCTGGATAGAGATTTGAAGATTGCAGATTGAGTATTGAGTATTGAAAACTGTGAATTGAGGATATTCTATTGAGGATTGAGGATTGACAACTGAATGTTGAGGACTGAGGGCTGAAGATTGAGGATTCAGGATTGAGGATTCAGAATTGAGGTTTGAGGACTGAGGAGTGAGGATTGAAGATTGAGTATTGAGGATTGAAGATTGAGGATAGAGGATTGAGGATTGAAGATTGAGGATAGGGTATTGAGGATTGAAGGATGATGATTGAGGATTGAGGATTGAGGATTGCGGACTGAATATTGAGTATTGAGGATTGAAGATCGACTATTGAGGATTGCGAATTGAGGATTGAGGTTTGGGGATTGAGGATTGAAGATTGAGTATTGAGGATTGAAGGTTGAGGATTGAGGATTGAAGATTGAGTATTGAGGGTTGATGATTGAGGATTGAGGATTGAGGATGAGGGCTGCGGGTTGAGGATTGGGGTTTGAGAACTAAGGACGGAGGATTGAGGATTGAGAATTGAGGATTGAGGATTGAGGATTGAAGATTGAGGATTGGGTATTGAGGATCGAAGAATGAGGATTGAGGGTTGAGGATTGAGGATTGAGGATTGAATATTGAGTATTGAGGATTGAAGATTGACTATTGAGGATTGCGAATTGAGGATTGAGTATTGAGGATTTAAGATTGAGTATTGAGGATTGAGGATTGCGGATTGATGATTGAGGATTGAGGATTGAGGATTGAGGATTGAGTATTGAGGATTGAGGATTGAGTATTGAGGGTTGTGAATTGAGGACGAGGACTGAGGGTTGAATATTTATGTTTGAGGTCTGAGGATTGAGGATTGAGGATTGAGAATTGAGGATTGAGGATTGAGGATTGAAGATTGAGGATTGGGTATTGAGGATTGAGGATTGAGGATTGAAGATTGAGGATAGGGTATTGAGGATTGAAGGATGATGATTGAGGACTGAGGATTGAGGATTGAGGATTGAATATTGAGTATTGAGGATTGAAGATCGACTATTGAGAATTGCGAATTGAGGATTGAGGGTTGAGGATTGAGGATTGAAGATTGGGGATTGAGGATTGAGGATTGAGGATTGAGGATTGAGGATTGAGGATTGAGGATTGAAGATTGAGGATTGGGTTTTGAGGATCGATAAATGAGGATTGAGGATTGAGGATTGAGGATTGAGGATTGAGGATTGAATATTGAGTATTGAGGATTGAAGATTGACTATTGAGGATTGCGAATTGAGGATTGAGTATTGAGGATTGAAGATTGAGGATTGAGGATTGAGGATTGGGGATTGAGGATTGAGGATTGAGGATTGAGGATTGAGGGTTGTGGATTGAGGACGAGGACTGAGGGTTGAATATTTATGTTTGAGGTCTGAGGATTGAGGATTGAGGATTGAGGGTCGAGTATTGAGGATTGAAGATTGAGTACCGAGGATTGAAGGTTAAGATTGAGGATTGAGGATTGAGGATTGAGGATTGAGGATTGAGGATTGATGATTGAGTATTGAGGATTGAAGATTGAGGATTGAGGATTGAGGATTGAGGATTGAGGATTGAGGATTGAAGATTGAGTACTGAGGATTGAAGGTTCAGATTGAGGATTGAGGATTGAGGATTGAGGATTGAGCATTGAGGGTTGAAGGTTGAATATTGATGAATGAGGATTGATAATTGAGGATTGAGGATCGAGGATTGAGGATTGAGGATTGAGGATTGAAGACTGAGGATTGGTTATTGAGGATTGAACGTTGAGGATTGAGGATTGCGGTTTGAGTGGTGAAGATTGAGGATTGAGGATTCAGGATTGAGGATTGAGGATTGAGGATTGAAGATTGAATATTGATGATTAAAGATTGAGTGTTGAGGATTGAGGGTTGTGGATTGAGGACGAGGACTGAGTGTTGAATATTGATGTTTGTGGTCTGAGGATTGAGGATTGAGAATTGAGAATTGAGGAATGAGTATTGAAGATTGAGGATTGAGTATTGAGGATTGACGAATGAGGATTGAGGATTGCGGATTGAGGATTGAAGATTGAGTATCGATGGTTGAAGATTGAGGATTGAGGATTGAGGATTGGGGATTGAGGATTGCGGATTGAAAATTCAGTATTGAGGATTGAAGACTCAGAATTGAGGATGAGGATTGAACATTGAGTACTGAGTGTTGAGTGTTGAGTGATGAGAATTTATGTTTCTGGATAGAGATTTGAGGATTGCAGATTGAGTATTGAGTATTGAAAACTGCGAATTGAGGATATTCTATTGAGGATTGAGGATTGACAACTGAATGTTGAGGACTGAGGGCTGAGGATTGAGGATTCAGCATTGAGGATTCAGAATTGAGGTTTGAGGACTGAGGAGTGAGGATTGAGGATTGAGGATTGAGGATTGAAGATTGAGTATTGAGGATTGAAGATTGAGGATTGAGGATTGAGGATTGAGGATTGAGGATTGAGGATTGAAGATTGAGGATTGGGTATTGAGGATTGAAGAATGAGGATTGAAGAATGAGTATTGGGGAATGAGTATTGAGGACTGAGGATTGAATATTGAGTATTGAGGATTGAATACTGAGGATTGAGGATTGAGGATTGAGGATTAAGGATTGAAGATTGAGTGTTGAGGATTGAAGATTGAGGATTTAGGATTGAGGATTGAGGATTGAGGATTGAGGATTGAGGATTGAAGATTGAGGATTGAGGATTGAGGATTGAGGATTGAGGGTTGTGGATTGAAGACGAGGACTGAGGGTTGAATATTTACGTTTGAGGTCTGAGGATTGAGGATAGAGGATTGAGAATTGAGGATTGAGGATTGAGAATTGAGGATTGAGGATTGAGGATTGAAGATTGAGGATTGGGTATTGAGGATTGAGGATTGAGGAATGAAGATTAAGGATAGGGTATTGAGGATTGAAGGATGATGATTGAGGATTGAGGATTGAGGATTGAGGATTGAATATTGAGTATTGAGGATTGAAGGTCGACTACTGAGGATTGCGAATTGAGGATTTAGGGTTGAGGATTGATAATTGAAGATTGAGTATTGAGGATTGAAGGTTGAGGATTGTGGATTGATGATTGAGGATTGAGGCTTGAATATTGAGGATTGGGGACTGAGTGTTGAGGGTTGAGTGATGAGAGTTGATGTTTGTGGATAGAGATTTGAAGATTGCAGGTTGAGTATTGAGTATTGAAAATTGTGAAATCATGATATTCTATTGAGGATTGAGGATGGACCACCGATTGTTGAGGACTGAGGGCTGAAGATTGAGGATTCAGGTTTGAGGATTCAGGATTGAGGTTTGAGGACTGAGGATTGAGGATTGAGGATTGAGGGTTGAGGATTGAGGATTGAGGATTGAGGATTGAAGACTGAGGATTGGGTATTGAGGATTGAACGTTGAGGATTGAGGATTGCGGTTTGAGTGGTGAAGATTGAGGATTGAGTATTCAGGATTGAGGATTCAGGATTGAGGATTGAAGATTGAATATTGATGATTAAAGATTGAGGGTTGAGGATTGAGGGTTGTGGATTGAGGACGAGGACTGAGTGTTGAATATTGATGTCTGAGGTCTGAGGACTGAGGATTGAGAATTGAGAATTGAGGAATGAGGATTGAAGATTGAGGATTGGGTATTGAGGATTGGGTATTGAGGATTGACGAATGAGGATTGAGGATTGCGGATTGAGGATTGAAGATTGAGTATTGAGGGTTGAAGATTGAGGATTGAGGATTGAGGATTGGGGATTGAGGATTGCGGATTGAAGATTCAGTATTGAGGATTGAAGATTCAGAATTGAGGATGAGGATTGAACATTGAGTACTTAGTGTTGAGGGTTGAGTGATGAGAATTTATGTTTCTGGATAGAGATTTGAAGATTGCAGATTGAGTATTGAGTATTGAAAACTGTGAATTGAGGATATTCTATTGAGGATTGAGGATTGACAACTGATTGTTTAGGACTGAGGGCTGAAGATTGAGGGTTCCGGATTGAGGATTCAGAATTGAAATTTGAGGACTGAGCATTGAGGATTGAAGATTCAGTATTGAGGATTGAAGATTCAGAATTGAGGATTGAGGATTGAGGATTGAGGATGAGGCCCGAGGGTTGAGGATTGAGGTTTGAGGACTGAGGACTGAGGATTGAGGATTGAGAATTGAGGATTGAGGATTGAGGGTTGAAGATTGGGGATAGGGTATTGAGGATTGAAGAATGAGGATTGAGGATTGAGGATTGAGGATTGAGGATTGAAGATTGAGTATTGAGGATTGAAGATTGACGATCGAGGATTGAGAATTAGGATTGAGTATTGAGGATTGAGGATTGAAGATTGAATATTGAGGATTGAAGGTTGAGTATTGTGGATTGAGGATTGAGGATTGAGGATTGAATACTGAGGATTGGGGACTGAGTGTTGAGGGTTGAATGATGATAATTGGTGATTGTGGATAGAGATTTGAAGATTGCAGATTGAGTATTGAGTATTGAAAACTGTGAATTGATGATATTCTATTGAGGATTGAGGATTGACCACTGATTGTTGAGGACTGAGGGCTGAAGCTTGAGGATTCAGTATTAAGGATTCAGGATTGGGGTTTGAGGACAGAGGACTGAGGATTGAGGGTTGAGGATTGAGAATTGAGGATTGAGGATTGAGGATTGAAGATTGGCTGTTGAGGATTGAACATTGAGGATTGAGGATTGACGATTGAGCATTGAGGGTTGAAGGTTGAATATTGATGAATGAGGATTGATAATTGTGGGTTGAGGATTAAGGATTGAGGATTGAGGATTGAGGATTGAAGACTGAGGATTGGTTATTGAGGATTGAACCTTGAGGATTGAGGATTGCGGGTTGAGTGGTGAAGATTGAGGATTGAGGATTCAGGATTGAGGATTGAGGATTGAGGATTGAAGATTGAATATTGATGATTAAAGATTGAGGGTTGAGGATTGAGGGTTGTGGATTGAGGACGAGGTCTGAACGTTGAATATTGATGTTTGAGGTCTGAGGATTGAGGATTGAGAATTGAGAATTGAGGAATGAGGATTGAAGATTGAGGATTGGGTATTGAGTATTGACGAATGAGGATTGAGGATTGCGGATTGAGGATTGAAGATTGAGTATTGAGGGTTGAAGATTGAGGATTGAGGATTGAGGATTGGGGATTGAGGATTGCGGATTGAAGATTCAGTATTGAGGATTGAAGATTGAGGATTGAGGATTGAGGATTGAGGATTGAGGAATGAAGATTGAGGATAGGGTATTGAGGATTGAAGGATGATGATTGAGGATTGAGGATTGAGGATTGAGGATTGAATATTGAGTATTGAGGATTGAAGGTCGACTATTGAGGATTGCGAATTGAGGATTTAGGGTTGAGGATTGATAATTGAAGATTGAGTATTGAGGATTGAAGGTTGAGGATTGTGGATTGATGATTGAGGATTGAGGCTTGAATATTGAGGATTGACAACTGAATGTTGAGGACTGAGGGCTGAAGATTGAGGATTCAGGATTGAGGATTCAGAATTGAGGTTTGAGGACTGAGGAGTGAGGATTGAAGATTGAGTATTGAGGATTGAAGATTGAGGATTGAGGATTGAGGATTGAGGATTGAGGAATGAAGATTGAGGATAGGGTATTGAGGATTGAAGGATGATGATTGAGGATTGAGGATTGAGGATTGAGGATTGAATATTGAGTATTGAGGATTGAAGGTCGACTATTGAGGATTGCGAATTGAGGATTTAGGGTTGAGGATTGATAATTGAAGATTGAGTATTGAGGATTGAAGGTTGAGGATTGTGGATTGATGATTGAGGATTGAGGCTTGAATATTGAGGATTGGGGACTGAGTGTTGAGGGTTGAGTGATGAGAGTTGATGTTTGTGGATAGAGATTTGAAGATTGCAGGTTGAGTATTGAGTATTGAAAATTGTGAAATCATGATATTCTATTGAGGATTGAGGATGGACCACTGATTGTTGAGGACTGAGGGCTGAAGGTTGAGGATTCAGGATTGAGGATTCAGGATTGAGGTTTGAGGACTGAGGATTGAGGATTGAGGATTGAGGGTTGAGGATTGAGGATTGAGGATTGAGGATTGAAGACTGAGGATTGGGTATTGAGGATTGAACGTCGAGGATTGAGGATTGCGGTTTGAGTGGTGAAGATTGAGGATTGAGTATTCAGGATTGAGGATTCAGGATTGAGGATTGAAGATTGAATATTGATGATTAAAGATTGAGGGTTGAGGATTGAGGGCTGTGGATTGAGGACGAGGACTGAGTGTTGAATATTGCTGTCTGAGGTCTGAGGATTGAGGATTGAGAATTGAGAATTGAGGAATGAGGATTGAAGATTGAGGATTGGGTATTGAGGATTGACGAATGAGGATTGAGGATTGCGGATTGAGGATTGATGATTGAGTATTGAGGGTTGAAGATTGAGGATTGAGGATTGAGGATTGGGGATTGAGGATTGCGGATTGAAGATTCAGATTTGAGGATTGAAGATTCAGAATTGAGGATGAGGATTGAACATTGAGTACTTAGTGTTGAGGGTTGAGTGATGAGAATTTATGTTTCTGGATAGAGATTTGAAGATTGCAGATTGAGTATTGAGTATTGAAAACTGTGAATTGAGGATATTCTATTGAGGATTGAGGATTGACAACTGAATGTTGAGGACTGAGTGCTGAAGATTGAGGATTCAGGATTGAGGATTCAGATTTGAGGTTTGAGGACTGAGGAGTGAGGATTGAGGATTGAGGATTGAGGATTGAAGATTGAGTATTGAGGATTGAAGATTGAGGATTGAGGATTGAGGATTGAGGATTGAGGATTGAGGATTGAAGATTGAGGATTGGGTATTGAGGATTCAAGAATGAGGATTGAAGAATGAGGATTGGGGAATGAGTATTGAGGATTGAGGATTGAATATTGAGTATTGAGGATTGAATATTGAGGATTGAGGATTGAGGATTGAGGATTAAGGATTGAAGTTTGAGTATTGAGGATTGAAGATTGAGGATTTAGGATTGAGGATTGAGGATTGAGGATTGAGGATTGAGGATTGAAGGTTGAGGATTGTGGATTGATGATTGAGGATTGAGGCTTGAATATTGAGGATTGACAACTGAATGTTGAGGACTGAGGGCTGAAGATTGAGGATTCAGGATTGAGGATTCAGAATTGAGGTTTGAGGACTGAGGAGTGAGGATTGAGGATTGAGGATTGAGGATTGAAGATTGAGTATTGAGGATTGAAGATTGAGGATTGAGGATTGAGGATTGAGGATTGAGGATTGAGGATTGAAGATTGAGGATTGGGTATTGAGGATTGAAGAATGAGGATTGAAGAATGAGTATTGGGGAATGAGTATTGAGGACTGAGGATTGAATATTGAGTATTGAGGATTGAATACTGAGGATTGAGGATTGAGGATTGAGGATTAAGGATTGAAGATTGAGTGTTGAGGATTGAAGATTGAGGATTTAGGATTGAGGATTGAGGATTGAGGATTGAGGATTGAGGATTGAAGATTGAGGATTGAGGATTGAGGATTGAGGATTGAGGGTTGTGGATTGAAGACGAGGACTGAGGGTTGAATATTTACGTTTGAGGTCTGAGGATTGAGGATAGAGGATTGAGAATTGAGGATTGAGGATTGAGAATTGAGGATTGAGGATTGAGGATTGAAGATTGAGGATTGGGTATTGAGGATTGAGGATTGAGGAATGAAGATTAAGGATAGGGTATTGAGGATTGAAGGATGATGATTGAGGATTGAGGATTGAGGATTGAGGATTGAATATTGAGTATTGAGGATTGAAGGTCGACTACTGAGGATTGCGAATTGAGGATTTAGGGTTGAGGATTGATAATTGAAGATTGAGTATTGAGGATTGATTGTTGAGGATTGTGGATTGATGATTGAGGATTGAGGCTTGAATATTGAGGATTGGGGACTGAGTGTTGAGGGTTGAGTGATGAGAGTTGATGTTTGTGGATAGAGATTTGAAGATTGCAGGTTGAGTATTGAGTATTGAAAATTGTGAAATCATGATATTCTATTGAGGATTGAGGATGGACCACCGATTGTTGAGGACTGAGGGCTGAAGATTGAGGATTCAGGTTTGAGGATTCAGGATTGAGGTTTGAGGACTGAGGATTGAGGATTGAGGATTGAGGGTTGAGGATTGAGGATTGAGGATTGAGGATTGAAGACTGAGGATTGGGTATTGAGGATTGAACGTTGAGGATTGAGGATTGCGGTTTGAGTGGTGAAGATTGAGGATTGAGTATTCAGGATTGAGGATTCAGGATTGAGGATTGAAGATTGAATATTGATGATTAAAGATTGAGGGTTGAGGATTGAGGGTTGTGGATTGAGGACGAGGACTGAGTGTTGAATATTGATGTCTGAGGTCTGAGGACTGAGGATTGAGAATTGAGAATTGAGGAATGAGGATTGAAGATTGAGGATTGGGTATTGAGGATTGGGTATTGAGGATTGACGAATGAGGATTGAGGATTGCGGATTGAGGATTGAAGATTGAGTATTGAGGGTTGAAGATTGAGGATTGAGGATTGAGGATTGGGGATTGAGGATTGCGGATTGAAGATTCAGTATTGAGGATTGAAGATTCAGAATTGAGGATGAGGATTGAACATTGAGTACTTAGTGTTGAGGGTTGAGTGATGAGAATTTATGTTTCTGGATAGAGATTTGAAGATTGCAGATTGAGTATTGAGTATTGAAAACTGTGAATTGAGGATATTCTATTGAGGATTGAGGATTGACAACTGATTGTTTAGGACTGAGGGCTGAAGATTGAGGGTTCCGGATTGAGGATTCAGAATTGAAATTTGAGGACTGAGCATTGAGGATTGAAGATTCAGTATTGAGGATTGAAGATTCAGAATTGAGGATTGAGGATTGAGGATTGAGGATGAGGCCCGAGGGTTGAGGATTGAGGTTTGAGGACTGAGGACTGAGGATTGAGGATTGAGAATTGAGGATTGAGCATTGAGGGTTGAAGATTGGGGATAGGGTATTGAGGATTGAAGAATGAGGATTGAGGATTGAGGATTGAGGATTGAGGATTGAAGATTGAGTATTGAGGATTGAAGATTGACGATCGAGGATTGAGAATTAGGATTGAGTATTGAGGATTGAGGATTGAAGGTTGAATATTGAGGATTGAAGGTTGAGTATTGTGGATTGAGGATTGAGGATTGAGGATTGAATACTGAGGATTGGGGACTGAGTGTTGAGGGTTGAATGATGATAATTGGTGATTGTGGATAGAGATTTGAAGATTGCAGATTGAGTATTGAGTATTGAAAACTGTGAATTGAGGATATTCTATTGAGGATTGAGGATTGACAACTGAATGTTGAGGACTGAGGGCTGAAGCTTGAGGATTCAGGATTGAGGATTCAGAATTGAGGTTTGAGGACTGAGGAGTGAGGATTGAAGATTGAGTATTGAGGATTGAAGATTGAGGATAGAGGATTGAGGATTGAAGATTGAGGATAGGGTATTGAGGATTGAAGGATGATGATTGAGGATTGAGGATTGAGGATTGCGGACTGAATATTGAGTATTGAGGATTGAAGATCGACTATTGAGGATTGCGAATTGAGGATTGAGGTTTGGGGATTGAGGATTGAAGATTGAGTATTGAGGATTGAAGGTTGAGGATTGAGGATTGAAGATTGAGTATTGAGGGTTGATGATTGAGGATTGAGGATTGAGGATGAGGGCTGCGGGTTGAGGATTGGGGTTTGAGAACTAAGGACGGAGGATTGAGGATTGAGAATTGAGGATTGAGGATTGAGGATTGAAGATTGAGGATTGGGTATTGAGGATCGAAGAATGAGGATTGAGGGTTGAGGATTGAGGATTGAGGATTGAATATTGAGTATTGAGGATTGAAGATTGACTATTGAGGATTGCGAATTGAGGATTGAGTATTGAGGATTTAAGATTGAGTATTGAGGATTGAGGATTGCGGATTGATGATTGAGGATTGAGGATTGAGGATTGAGTATTGAGGATTGAGGATTGAGTATTGAGGGTTGTGAATTGAGGACGAGGACTGAGGGTTGAATATTTATGTTTGAGGTCTGAGGATTGAGGATTGAGGATTGAGAATTGAGGATTGAGGATTGAGGATTGAAGATTGAGGATTGGGTATTGAGGATTGAAGGATGATGATTGAGGACTGAGGATTGAGGATTGAGGATTGAATATTGAGTATTGAGGATTGAAGATCGACTATTGAGAATTGCGAATTGAGGATTGAGGGTTGAGGATTGAGGATTGAAGATTGGGGATTGAGGATTGAGGATTGAGGATTGAGGATTGAGGATTGAGGATTGAGGATTGAAGATTGAGGATTGGGTTTTGAGGATCGAAAAATGAGGATTGAGGATTGAGGATTGAGGATTGAGGATTGAATATTGAGTATTGAGGATTGAAGATTGACTATTGAGGATTGCGAATTGAGGATTGAGTATTGAGGATTGAAGATTGAGGATTGAGGATTGAGGATTGGGGATTGAGGATTGAGGATTGAGGATTGAGGATTGAGGGTTGTGGATTGAGGACGAGGACTGAGGGTTGAATATTTATGTTTGAGGTCTGAGGATTGAGGATTGAGGATTGAGGGTCGAGTATTGAGGATTGAAGATTGAGTACCGAGGATTGAAGGTTAAGATTGAGGATTGAGGATTGAGGATTGAGGATTGAGGATTGAGGATTGATGATTGAGTATTGAGGATTGAAGATTGAGGATTGAGGATTGAGGATTGAGGATTGAGGATTGAGGATTGAAGATTGAGTACTGAGGATTGAAGGTTCAGATTGAGGATTGAGGATTGAGGATTGAGGATTGAGCATTGAGGGTTGAAGGTTGAATATTGATGAATGAGGATTGATAATTGAGGATTGAGGATCGAGGATTGAGGATTGAGGATTGAGGATTGAAGACTGAGGATTGGTTATTGAGGATTGAACGTTGAGGATTGAGGATTGCGGTTTGAGTGGTGAAGATTGAGGATTGAGGATTCAGGATTGAGGATTGAGGATTGAGGATTGAAGATTGAATATTGATGATTAAAGATTGAGTGTTGAGGATTGAGGGTTGTGGATTGAGGACGAGGACTGAGTGTTGAATATTGATGTTTGTGGTCTGAGGATTGAGGATTGAGAATTGAGAATTGAGGAATGAGTATTGAAGATTGAGGATTGAGTATTGAGGATTGACGAATGAGGATTGAGGATTGCGGATTGAGGATTGAAGATTGAGTATCGATGGTTGAAGATTGAGGATTGAGGATTGAAGATTGAGTATTGAGGGTTGAAGATTGAGGATTGAGGATTGAGGATTGGGGATTGAGGATTGCGGATTGAAGATTCAGTATTGAGGATTGAAGATTGAGGATTGAGGATTGAGGATTGAGGATTGAGGAATGAAGATTGAGGATAGGGTATTGAGGATTGAAGGATGATGATTGAGGATTGAGGATTGAGGATTGAGGATTGAATATTGAGTATTGAGGATTGAAGGTCGACTATTGAGGATTGCGAATTGAGGATTTAGGGTTGAGGATTGATAATTGAAGATTGAGTATTGAGGATTGAAGGTTGAGGATTGTGGATTGATGATTGAGGATTGAGGCTTGAATATTGAGGATTGACAACTGAATGTTGAGGACTGAGGGCTGAAGATTGAGGATTCAGGATTGAGGATTCAGAATTGAGGTTTGAGGACTGAGGAGTGAGGATTGAAGATTGAGTATTGAGGATTGAAGATTGAGGATTGAGGATTGAGGATTGAGGATTGAGGAATGAAGATTGAGGATAGGGTATTGAGGATTGAAGGATGATGATTGAGGATTGAGGATTGAGGATTGAGGATTGAATATTGAGTATTGAGGATTGAAGGTCGACTATTGAGGATTGCGAATTGAGGATTTAGGGTTGAGGATTGATAATTGAAGATTGAGTATTGAGGATTGAAGGTTGAGGATTGTGGATTGATGATTGAGGATTGAGGCTTGAATATTGAGGATTGGGGACTGAGTGTTGAGGGCTGAGTGATGAGAGTTGATGTTTGTGGATAGAGATTTGAAGATTGCAGGTTGAGTATTGAGTATTGAAAATTGTGAAATCATGATATTCTATTGAGGATTGAGGATGGACCACTGATTGTTGAGGACTGAGGGCTGAAGGTTGAGGATTCAGGATTGAGGATTCAGGATTGAGGTTTGAGGACTGAGGATTGAGGATTGAGGATTGAGGGTTGAGGATTGAGGATTGAGGATTGAGGATTGAAGACTGAGGATTGGGTATTGAGGATTGAACGTCGAGGATTGAGGATTGCGGTTTGAGTGGTGAAGATTGAGGATTGAGTATTCAGGATTGAGGATTCAGGATTGAGGATTGAAGATTGAATATTGATGATTAAAGATTGAGGGTTGAGGATTGAGGGTTGTGGATTGAGGACGAGGACTGAGTGTTGAATATTGCTGTCTGAGGTCTGAGGATTGAGGATTGAGAATTGAGAATTGAGGAATGAGGATTGAAGATTGAGGATTGGGTATTGAGGATTGACGAATGAGGATTGAGGATTGCGGATTGAGGATTGATGATTGAGTATTGAGGGTTGAAGATTGAGGATTGAGGATTGAGGATTGGGGATTGAGGATTGCGGATTGAAGATTCAGATTTGAGGATTGAAGATTCAGAATTGAGGATGAGGATTGAACATTGAGTACTTAGTGTTGAGGGTTGAGTGATGAGAATTTATGTTTCTGGATAGAGATTTGAAGATTGCAGATTGAGTATTGAGTATTGAAAACTGTGAATTGAGGATATTCTATTGAGGATTGAGGATTGACAACTGAATGTTGAGGACTGAGTGCTGAAGATTGAGGATTCAGGATTGAGGATTCAGATTTGAGGTTTGAGGACTGAGGAGTGAGGATTGAGGATTGAGGATTGAGGATTGAAGATTGAGTATTGAGGATTGAAGATTGAGGATTGAGGATTGAGGATTGAGGATTGAGGATTGAGGATTGAAGATTGAGGATTGGGTATTGAGGATTGAAGAATGAGGATTGAAGAATGAGGATTGGGGAATGAGTATTGAGGATTGAGGATTGAATATTGAGTATTGAGGATTGAATATTGAGGATTGAGGATTGAGGATTGAGGATTAAGGATTGAAGTTTGAGTATTGAGGATTGAAGATTGAGGATTTAGGATTGAGGATTGAGGATTGAGGATTGAGGATTGAGGATTGAAGATTGAGGATTGAGGATTGAGGATTGAGGATTGAGGGTTGTGGATTGAAGACGAGGACTGAGGGTTGAATATTTACGTTTGAGGTCTGAGGATTGAGGATAGAGGATTGAGAATTGAGGATTGAGGATTGAGGATTGAAGATTGAGGATTGGGAATTGAGGATTGAGGATTGAGGAATGAAGATTGAGGATAGGGTATTGAGGATTGAAGGATGATGATTGAGGATTGAGGATTGAGGATTGAGGATTGAATATTGAGTATTGAGGATTGAAGGTCGACTATTGAGGATTGCGAATTGAGGATTTAGGGTTGAGGATTGATAATTGAAGATTGAGTATTGAGGATTGAAGGTTGAGGATTGTGGATTGATGATTGAGGATTGAGGCTTGAATATTGAGGATTGGGGACTGAGTGTTGAGGGTTGAGTGATGAGAGTTGATGTTTGTGGATAGAGATTTGAAGATTGCAGGTTGAGTATTGAGTATTGAAAATTGTGAAATCATGATATTCTATTGAGGATTGAGGATGGACCACCGATTGTTGAGGACTGAGGGCTGAAGATTGAGGATTCAGGTTTGAGGATTCAGGATTGAGGTTTGAGGACTGAGGATTGAGGATTGAGGATTGAGGGTTGAGGATTGAGGATTGAGGATTGAGGATTGAAGACTGAGGATTGGGTATTGAGGATTGAACGTTGAGGATTGAGGATTGCGGTTTGAGTGGTGAAGATTGAGGATTGAGTATTCAGGATTGAGGATTCAGGATTGAGGATTGAAGATTGAATATTGATGATTAAAGATTGAGGGTTGAGGATTGAGGGTTGTGGATTGAGGACGAGGACTGAGTGTTGAATATTGATGTCTGAGGTCTGAGGACTGAGGATTGAGAATTGAGAATTGAGGAATGAGGATTGAAGATTGAGGATTGGGTATTGAGGATTGGGTATTGAGGATTGACGAATGAGGATTGAGGATTGCGGATTGAGGATTGAAGATTGAGTATTGAGGGTTGAAGATTGAGGATTGAGGATTGAGGATTGGGGATTGAGGATTGCGGATTGAAGATTCAGTATTGAGGATTGAAGATTCAGAATTGAGGATGAGGATTGAACATTGAGTACTTAGTGTTGAGGGTTGAGTGATGAGAATTTATGTTTCTGGATAGAGATTTGAAGATTGCAGATTGAGTATTGAGTATTGAAAACTGTGAATTGAGGATATTCTATTGAGGATTGAGGATTGACAACTGATTGTTTAGGACTGAGGGCTGAAGATTGAGGGTTCCGGATTGAGGATTCAGAATTGAAATTTGAGGACTGAGCATTGAGGATTGAAGATTCAGTATTGAGGATTGAAGATTCAGAATTGAGGATTGAGGATTGAGGATTGAGGATGAGGCCCGAGGGTTGAGGATTGAGGTTTGAGGACTGAGGACTGAGGATTGAGGATTGAGAATTGAGGATTGAGGATTGAGGGTTGAAGATTGGGGATAGGGTATTGAGGATTGAAGAATGAGGATTGAGGATTGAGGATTGAGGATTGAGGATTGAAGATTGAGTATTGAGGATTGAAGATTGACGATCGAGGATTGAGAATTAGGATTGAGTATTGAGGATTGAGGATTGAAGATTGAATATTGAGGATTGAAGGTTGAGTATTGTGGATTGAGGATTGAGGATTGAGGATTGAATACTGAGGATTGGGGACTGAGTGTTGAGGGTTGAATGATGATAATTGGTGATTGTGGATAGAGATTTGAAGATTGCAGATTGAGTATTGAGTATTGAAAACTGTGAATTGATGATATTCTATTGAGGATTGAGGATTGACCACTGATTGTTGAGGACTGAGGGCTGAAGCTTGAGGATTCAGTATTAAGGATTCAGGATTGGGGTTTGAGGACAGAGGACTGAGGATTGAGGGTTGAGGATTGAGGGTTGTGGATTGAGGACGAGGTCTGAACGTTGAATATTGATGTTTGAGGTCTGAGGATTGAGGATTGAGAATTGAGAATTGAGGAATGAGGATTGAAGATTGAGGATTGGGTATTGAGTATTGACGAATGAGGATTGAGGATTGCGGATTGAGGATTGAAGATTGAGTATTGAGGGTTGAAGATTGAGGATTGAGGATTGAGGATTGGGGATTGAGGATTGCGGATTGAAGATTCAGTATTGAGGATTGAAGATTGAGGATTGAGGATTGAGGATTGAGGATTGAGGAATGAAGATTGAGGATAGGGTATTGAGGATTGAAGGATGATGATTGAGGATTGAGGATTGAGGATTGAGGATTGAATATTGAGTATTGAGGATTGAAGGTCGACTATTGAGGATTGCGAATTGAGGATTTAGGGTTGAGGATTGATAATTGAAGATTGAGTATTGAGGATTGAAGGTTGAGGATTGTGGATTGATGATTGAGGATTGAGGCTTGAATATTGAGGATTGACAACTGAATGTTGAGGACTGAGGGCTGAAGATTGAGGATTCAGGATTGAGGATTCAGAATTGAGGTTTGAGGACTGAGGAGTGAGGATTGAAGATTGAGTATTGAGGATTGAAGATTGAGGATTGAGGATTGAGGATTGAGGATTGAGGATTGAAGATTGAATATTGATGATTAAAGATTGAGGGTTGAGGATTGAGGGTTGTGGATTGAGGACGAGGTCTGAACGTTGAATATTGATGTTTGAGGTCTGAGGATTGAGGATTGAGAATTGAGAATTGAGGAATGAGGATTGAAGATTGAGGATTGGGTATTGAGTATTGACGAATGAGGATTGAGGATTGCGGATTGAGGATTGAAGATTGAGTATTGAGGGTTGAAGATTGAGGATTGAGGATTGAGGATTGAGGATTGAGGATTGAGGATTGAAGATTGAGGATTGGGTTTTGAGGATCGAAAAATGAGGATTGAGGATTGAGGATTGAGGATTGAGGATTGAATATTGAGTATTGAGGATTGAAGATTGACTATTGAGGATTGCGAATTGAGGATTGAGTATTGAGGATTGAAGATTGAGGATTGAGGATTGAGGATTGGGGATTGAGGATTGAGGATTGAGGATTGAGGATTGAGGGTTGTGGATTGAGGACGAGGACTGAGGGTTGAATATTTATGTTTGAGGTCTGAGGATTGAGGATTGAGGATTGAGGGTCGAGTATTGAGGATTGATGATTGAGTACCGAGGATTGAAGGTTAAGATTGAGGATTGAGGATTGAGGATTGAGGATTGAGGATTGAGGATTGATGATTGAGTATTGAGGATTGAAGATTGAGGATTGAGGATTGAGGATTGAGGATTGAGGATTGAGGATTGAAGATTGAGTACTGAGGATTGAAGGTTCAGATTGAGGATTGAGGATTGAGGATTGAGGATTGAGCATTGAGGGTTGAAGGTTGAATATTGATGAATGAGGATTGATAATTGAGGATTGAGGATCGAGGATTGAGGATTGAGGATTGAGGATTGAAGACTGAGGATTGGTTATTGAGGATTGAACGTTGAGGATTGAGGATTGCGGTTTGAGTGGTGAAGATTGAGGATTGAGGATTCAGGATTGAGGATTGAGGATTGAGGATTGAAGATTGAATATTGATGATTAAAGATTGAGTGTTGAGGATTGAGGGTTGTGGATTGAGGACGAGGACTGAGTGTTGAATATTGATGTTTGTGGTCTGAGGATTGAGGATTGAGAATTGAGAATTGAGGAATGAGTATTGAAGATTGAGGATTGAGTATTGAGGATTGACGAATGAGGATTGAGGATTGCGGATTGAGGATTGAAGATTGAGTATCGATGGTTGAACATTGAGGATTGAGGATTGAGGATTGGGGATTGAGGATTGCGGATTGAAAATTCAGTATTGAGGATTGAAGACTCAGAATTGAGGATGAGGATTGAACATTGAGTACTGAGTGTTGAGTGTTGAGTGATGAGAATTTATGTTTCTGGATAGAGATTTGAGGATTGCAGATTGAGTATTGAGTATTGAAAACTGCGAATTGAGGATATTCTATTGAGGATTGAGGATTGACAACTGAATGTTGAGGACTGAGGGCTGAGGATTGAGGATTCAGCATTGAGGATTCAGAATTGAGGTTTGAGGACTGAGGAGTGAGGATTGAGGATTGAGGATTGAGGATTGAAGATTGAGTATTGAGGATTGAAGATTGAGGATTGAGGATTGAGGATTGAGGATTGAGGATTGAGGATTGAAGATTGAGGATTGGGTATTGAGGATTGAAGAATGAGGATTGAAGAATGAGTATTGGGGAATGAGTATTGAGGACTGAGGATTGAATATTGAGTATTGAGGATTGAATACTGAGGATTGAGGATTGAGGATTGAGGATTAAGGATTGAAGATTGAGTGTTGAGGATTGAAGATTGAGGATTTAGGATTGAGGATTGAGGATTGAGGATTGAGGATTGAGGATTGAAGATTGAGGATTGAGGATTGAGGATTGAGGATTGAGGGTTGTGGATTGAAGACGAGGACTGAGGGTTGAATATTTACGTTTGAGGTCTGAGGATTGAGGATAGAGGATTGAGAATTGAGGATTGAGGATTGAGAATTGAGGATTGAGGATTGAGGATTGAAGATTGAGGATTGGGTATTGAGGATTGAGGATTGAGGAATGAAGATTAAGGATAGGGTATTGAGGATTGAAGGATGATGATTGAGGATTGAGGATTGAGGATTGAGGATTGAATATTGAGTATTGAGGATTGAAGGTCGACTATTGAGGATTGCGAATTGAGGATTTAGGGTTGAGGATTGATAATTGAAGATTGAGTATTGAGGATTGAAGGTTGAGGATTGTGGATTGATGATTGAGGATTGAGGCTTGAATATTGAGGATTGGGGACTGAGTGTTGAGGGTTGAGTGATGAGAGTTGATGTTTGTGGATAGAGATTTGAAGATTGCAGGTTGAGTATTGAGTATTGAAAATTGTGAAATCATGATATTCTATTGAGGATTGAGGATGGACCACCGATTGTTGAGGACTGAGGGCTGAAGATTGAGGATTCAGGTTTGAGGATTCAGGATTGAGGTTTGAGGACTGAGGATTGAGGATTGAGGATTGAGGGTTGAGGATTGAGGATTGAGGATTGAGGATTGAAGACTGAGGATTGGGTATTGAGGATTGAACGTTGAGGATTGAGGATTGCGGTTTGAGTGGTGAAGATTGAGGATTGAGTATTCAGGATTGAGGATTCAGGATTGAGGATTGAAGATTGAATATTGATGATTAAAGATTGAGGGTTGAGGATTGAGGGTTGTGGATTGAGGACGAGGACTGAGTGTTGAATATTGATGTCTGAGGTCTGAGGACTGAGGATTGAGAATTGAGAATTGAGGAATGAGGATTGAAGATTGAGGATTGGGTATTGAGGATTGGGTATTGAGGATTGACGAATGAGGATTGAGGATTGCGGATTGAGGATTGAAGATTGAGTATTGAGGGTTGAAGATTGAGGATTGAGGATTGAGGATTGGGGATTGAGGATTGCGGATTGAAGATTCAGTATTGAGGATTGAAGATTCAGAATTGAGGATGAGGATTGAACATTGAGTACTTAGTGTTGAGGGTTGAGTGATGAGAATTTATGTTTCTGGATAGAGATTTGAAGATTGCAGATTGAGTATTGAGTATTGAAAACTGTGAATTGAGGATATTCTATTGAGGATTGAGGATTGACAACTGATTGTTTAGGACTGAGGGCTGAAGATTGAGGGTTCCGGATTGAGGATTCAGAATTGAAATTTGAGGACTGAGCATTGAGGATTGAAGATTCAGTATTGAGGATTGAAGATTCAGAATTGAGGATTGAGGATTGAGGATTGAGGATGAGGCCCGAGGGTTGAGGATTGAGGTTTGAGGACTGAGGACTGAGGATTGAGGATTGAGAATTGAGGATTGAGGATTGAGGGTTGAAGATTGGGGATAGGGTATTGAGGATTGAAGAATGAGGATTGAGGATTGAGGATTGAGGATTGAGGATTGAAGATTGAGTATTGAGGATTGAAGATTGACGATCGAGGATTGAGAATTAGGATTGAGTATTGAGGATTTAGGATTGAAGATTGAATATTGAGGATTGAAGGTTGAGTATTGTGGATTGAGGATTGAGGATTGAGGATTGAATACTGAGGATTGGGGACTGAGTGTTGAGGGTTGAATGATGATAATTGGTGATTGTGGATAGAGATTTGAAGATTGCAGATTGAGTATTGAGTATTGAAAACTGTGAATTGATGATATTCTATTGAGGATTGAGGATTGACCACTGATTGTTGAGGACTGAGGGCTGAAGCTTGAGGATTCAGTATTAAGGATTCAGGATTGGGGTTTGAGGACAGAGGACTGAGGATTGAGGGTTGAGGATTGAGAATTGAGGATTGAGGATTGAGGATTGAAGATTGGCTGTTGAGGATTGAACATTGAGGATTGAGGATTGACGATTGAGCATTGAGGGTTGAAGGTTGAATATTGATGAATGAGGATTGATAATTGTGGGTTGAGGATTAAGGATTGAGGATTGAGGATTGAGGATTGAAGACTGAGGATTGGTTATTGAGGATTGAACCTTGAGGATTGAGGATTGCGGGTTGAGTGGTGAAGATTGAGGATTGAGGATTCAGGATTGAGGATTGAGGATTGAGGATTGAAGATTGAATATTGATGATTAAAGATTGAGGGTTGAGGATTGAGGGTTGTGGATTGAGGACGAGGTCTGAACGTTGAATATTGATGTTTGAGGTCTGAGGATTGAGGATTGAGAATTGAGAATTGAGGAATGAGGATTGAAGATTGAGGATTGGGTATTGAGTATTGACGAATGAGGATTGAGGATTGCGGATTGAGGATTGAAGATTGAGTATTGAGGGTTGAAGATTGAGGATTGAGGATTGAGGATTGGGGATTGAGGATTGCGGATTGAAGATTCAGTATTGAGGATTGAAGATTGAGGATTGAGGATTGAGGATTGAGGATTGAGGAATGAAGATTGAGGATAGGGTATTGAGGATTGAAGGATGATGATTGAGGATTGAGGATTGAGGATTGAGGATTGAATATTGAGTATTGAGGATTGAAGGTCGACTATTGAGGATTGCGAATTGAGGATTTAGGGTTGAGGATTGATAATTGAAGATTGAGTATTGAGGATTGAAGGTTGAGGATTGTGGATTGATGATTGAGGATTGAGGCTTGAATATTGAGGATTGACAACTGAATGTTGAGGACTGAGGGCTGAAGATTGAGGATTCAGGATTGAGGATTCAGAATTGAGGTTTGAGGACTGAGGAGTGAGGATTGAAGATTGAGTATTGAGGATTGAAGATTGAGGATTGAGGATTGAGGATTGAGGATTGAGGAATGAAGATTGAGGATAGGGTATTGAGGATTGAAGGATGATGATTGAGGATTGAGGATTGAGGATTGAGGATTGAATATTGAGTATTGAGGATTGAAGGTCGACTATTGAGGATTGCGAATTGAGGATTTAGGGTTGAGGATTGATAATTGAAGATTGAGTATTGAGGATTGAAGGTTGAGGATTGTGGATTGATGATTGAGGATTGAGGCTTGAATATTGAGGATTGGGGACTGAGTGTTGAGGGTTGAGTGATGAGAGTTGATGTTTGTGGATAGAGATTTGAAGATTGCAGGTTGAGTATTGAGTATTGAAAATTGTGAAATCATGATATTCTATTGAGGATTGAGGATGGACCACTGATTGTTGAGGACTGAGGGCTGAAGGTTGAGGATTCAGGATTGAGGATTCAGGATTGAGGTTTGAGGACTGAGGATTGAGGATTGAGGATTGAGGGTTGAGGATTGAGGATTGAGGATTGAGGATTGAAGACTGAGGATTGGGTATTGAGGATTGAACGTCGAGGATTGAGGATTGCGGTTTGAGTGGTGAAGATTGAGGATTGAGTATTCAGGATTGAGGATTCAGGATTGAGGATTGAAGATTGAATATTGATGATTAAAGATTGAGGGTTGAGGATTGAGGGTTGTGGATTGAGGACGAGGACTGAGTGTTGAATATTGCTGTCTGAGGTCTGAGGATTGAGGATTGAGAATTGAGAATTGAGGAATGAGGATTGAAGATTGAGGATTGGGTATTGAGGATTGACGAATGAGGATTGAGGATTGCGGATTGAGGATTGATGATTGAGTATTGAGGGTTGAAGATTGAGGATTGAGGATTGAGGATTGGGGATTGAGGATTGCGGATTGAAGATTCAGATTTGAGGATTGAAGATTCAGAATTGAGGATGAGGATTGAACATTGAGTACTTAGTGTTGAGGGTTGAGTGATGAGAATTTATGTTTCTGGATAGAGATTTGAAGATTGCAGATTGAGTATTGAGTATTGAAAACTGTGAATTGAGGATATTCTATTGAGGATTGAGGATTGACAACTGAATGTTGAGGACTGAGTGCTGAAGATTGAGGATTCAGGATTGAGGATTCAGATTTGAGGTTTGAGGACTGAGGAGTGAGGATTGAGGATTGAGGATTGAGGATTGAAGATTGAGTATTGAGGATTGAAGATTGAGGATTGAGGATTGAGGATTGAGGATTGAGGATTGAGGATTGAAGATTGAGGATTGGGTATTGAGGATTGAAGAATGAGGATTGAAGAATGAGGATTGGGGAATGAGTATTGAGGATTGAGGATTGAATATTGAGTATTGAGGATTGAATATTGAGGATTGAGGATTGAGGATTGAGGATTAAGGATTGAAGTTTGAGTATTGAGGATTGAAGATTGAGGATTTAGGATTGAGGATTGAGGATTGAGGATTGAGGATTGAGGATTGAAGATTGAGGATTGAGGATTGAGGATTGAGGATTGAGGGTTGTGGATTGAAGACGAGGACTGAGGGTTGAATATTTACGTTTGAGGTCTGAGGATTGAGGATAGAGGATTGAGAATTGAGGATTGAGGATTGAGGATTGAAGATTGAGGATTGGGAATTGAGGATTGAGGATTGAGGAATGAAGATTGAGGATAGGGTATTGAGGATTGAAGGATGATGATTGAGGATTGAGGATTGAGGATTGAGGATTGAATATTGAGTATTGAGGATTGAAGGTCGACTATTGAGGATTGCGAATTGAGGATTTAGGGTTGAGGATTGATAATTGAAGATTGAGTATTGAGGATTGAAGGTTGAGGATTGTGGATTGATGATTGAGGATTGAGGCTTGAATATTGAGGATTGGGGACTGAGTGTTGAGGGTTGAGTGATGAGAGTTGATGTTTGTGGATAGAGATTTGAAGATTGCAGGTTGAGTATTGAGTATTGAAAATTGTGAAATCATGATATTCTATTGAGGATTGAGGATGGACCACCGATTGTTGAGGACTGAGGGCTGAAGATTGAGGATTCAGGTTTGAGGATTCAGGATTGAGGTTTGAGGACTGAGGATTGAGGATTGAGGATTGAGGGTTGAGGATTGAGGATTGAGGATTGAGGATTGAAGACTGAGGATTGGGTATTGAGGATTGAACGTTGAGGATTGAGGATTGCGGTTTGAGTGGTGAAGATTGAGGACTGAGTATTCAGGATTGAGGATTCAGGATTGAGGATTGAAGATTGAATATTGATGATTAAAGATTGAGGGTTGAGGATTGAGGGTTGTGGATTGAGGACGAGGACTGAGTGTTGAATATTGATGTCTGAGGTCTGAGGACTGAGGATTGAGAATTGAGAAGTGAGGAATGAGGATTGAAGATTGAGGATTGGGTATTGAGGATTGGGTATTGAGGATTGACGAATGAGGATTGAGGATTGCGGATTGAGGATTGAAGATTGAGTATTGAGGGTTGAAGATTGAGGATTGAGGATTGAGGATTGGGGATTGAGGATTGCGGATTGAAGATTCAGTATTGAGGATTGAAGATTCAGAATTGAGGATGAGGATTGAACATTGAGTACTTAGTGTTGAGGGTTGAGTGATGAGAATTTATGTTTCTGGATAGAGATTTGAAGATTGCAGATTGAGTATTGAGTATTGAAAACTGTGAATTGAGGATATTCTATTGAGGATTGAGGATTGACAACTGATTGTTTAGGACTGAGGGCTGAAGATTGAGGGTTCCGGATTGAGGATTCAGAATTGAAATTTGAGGACTGAGCATTGAGGATTGAAGATTCAGTATTGAGGATTGAAGATTCAGAATTGAGGATTGAGGATTGAGGATTGAGGATGAGGCCCGAGGGTTGAGGATTGAGGTTTGAGGACTGAGGACTGAGGATTGAGGATTGAGAATTGAGGATTGAGGATTGAGGGTTGAAGATTGGGGATAGGGTATTGAGGATTGAAGAATGAGGATTGAGGATTGAGGATTGAGGATTGAGGATTGAAGATTGAGTATTGAGGATTGAAGATTGACGATCGAGGATTGAGAATTAGGATTGAGTATTGAGGATTGAGGATTGAAGATTGAATATTGAGGATTGAAGGTTGAGTATTGTGGATTGAGGATTGAGGATTGAGGATTGAATACTGAGGATTGGGGACTGAGTGTTGAGGGTTGAATGATGATAATTGGTGATTGTGGATAGAGATTTGAAGATTGCAGATTGAGTATTGAGTATTGAAAACTGTGAATTGATGATATTCTATTGAGGATTGAGGATTGACCACTGATTGTTGAGGACTGAGGGCTGAAGCTTGAGGATTCAGTATTAAGGATTCAGGATTGGGGTTTGAGGACAGAGGACTGAGGATTGAGGGTTGAGGATTGAGAATTGAGGATTGAGGATTGAGGATTGAAGATTGGCTGTTGAGGATTGAACATTGAGGATTGAGGATTGACGATTGAGCATTGAGGGTTGAAGGTTGAATATTGATGAATGAGGATTGATAATTGTGGGTTGAGGATTAAGGATTGAGGATTGAGGATTGAGGATTGAAGACTGAGGATTGGTTATTGAGGATTGAACCTTGAGGATTGAGGATTGCGGGTTGAGTGGTGAAGATTGAGGATTGAGGATTCAGGATTGAGGATTGAGGATTGAGGATTGAAGATTGAATATTGATGATTAAAGATTGAGGGTTGAGGATTGAGGGTTGTGGATTGAGGACGAGGTCTGAACGTTGAATATTGATGTTTGAGGTCTGAGGATTGAGGATTGAGAATTGAGAATTGAGGAATGAGGATTGAAGATTGAGGATTGGGTATTGAGTATTGACGAATGAGGATTGAGGATTGCGGATTGAGGATTGAAGATTGAGTATTGAGGGTTGAAGATTGAGGATTGAGGATTGAGGATTGGGGATTGAGGATTGCGGATTGAAGATTCAGTATTGAGGATTGAAGATTGAGGATTGAGGATTGAGGATTGAGGATTGAGGAATGAAGATTGAGGATAGGGTATTGAGGATTGAGGATTGAGGATTGAAGACTGAGGATTGGGTATTGAGGATTGAACGTTGAGGATTGAGGATTGCGGTTTGAGTGGTGAAGATTGAGGATTGAGTATTCAGGATTGAGGGTTCAGGATTGAGGATTGAAGATTGAATATTGATGATTAAAGATTGAGGGTTGAGGATTGAGGGTTGTGGATTGAGGACGAGGACTGAGTGTTGAATATTGATGTCTGAGGTCTGAGGACTGAGGATTGAGAATTGAGAATTGAGGAATGAGGATTGAAGATTGAGGATTGGGTATTGAGGATTGGGTATTGAGGATTGACGAATGAGGATTGAGGATTGCGGATTGAGGATTGAAGATTGAGTATTGAGGGTTGAAGATTGAGGATTGAGGACTGAGGATTGGGGATTGAGGATTACGGATTGAAGATTCAGAATTGAGGATGAGGATTGAACATTGAGTACTTAGTGTTGAGGGTTGAGTGATGAGAATTTATGTTTCTGGATAGAGATTTGAAGATTGCAGATTGAGTATTGAGTATTGAAAACTGTGAATTGAGGATATTCTATTGAGGATTGAGGATTGACAACTGAATGTTGAGGACTGAGGGCTGAAGATTGAGGATTCAGGATTGAGGATTCAGAATTGAGGTTTGAGGACTGAGGAGTGAGGATTGAAGATTGAGTATTGAGGATTGAAGATTGAGGATAGAGGATTGAGGATTGAAGATTGAGGATAGGGTATTGAGGATTGAAGGATGATGATTGAGGGTTGAGGATTGAGGATTGCGGACTGAATATTGAGTATTGAGGATTGAAGATCGACTATTGAGGATTGCGAATTGAGGATTGAGTATTGAGGATTTAAGATTGAGTATTGAGGATTGAGGATTGCGGATTGATGATTGAGGATTGAGGATTGAGGATTGAGTATTGAGGATTGAGGATTGAGTATTGAGGGTTGTGAATTGAGGACGAGGACTGAGGGTTGAATATTTATGTTTGAGGTCTGAGGATTGAGGATTGAGGATTGAGAATTGAGGATTGAGGATTGAGGATTGAAGATTGAGGATTGGGTATTGAGGATTGAGGATTGAGGATTGAAGATTGAGGATAGGGTATTGAGGATTGAAGGATGATGATTGAGGACTGAGGATTGAGGATTGAGGATTGAATATTGAGTATTGAGGATTGAAGATCGACTATTGAGAATTGCGAATTGAGGATTGAGGGTTGAGGATTGAGGATTGAAGATTGGGGATTGAGGATTGAGGATTGAGGATTGAGGATTGAGGATTGAGGATTGAGGAATGAAGATTGAGGATTGGGTTTTGAGGATCGAAAAATGAGGATTGAGGATTGAGGATTGAGGATTGAGGATTGAATATTGAGTATTGCGGATTGAAGATTGACTATTGAGGATTGCGAATTGAGGATTGAGTATTGAGGATTGAAGATTGAGGATTGAGGATTGAGGATTGGGGATTGAGGATTGAGGATTGAGGATTGAGGATTGAGGGTTGTGGATTGAGGACGAGGACTGAGGGTTGAATATTTATGTTTGAGGTCTGAGGATTGAGGATTGAGGATTGAGGGTCGAGTATTGAGGATTGAAGATTGAGTACCGAGGATTGAAGGTTAAGATTGAGGATTGAGGATTGAGGATTGAGGATTGAGGATTGAGGATTGATGATTGAGTATTGAGGATTGAAGATTGAGGATTGAGGATTGAGGATTGAGGATTGAGGATTGAGGATTGAAGATTGAGTACTGAGGATTGAAGGTTCAGATTGAGGATTGAGGATTGAGGATTGAGGATTGAGCATTGAGGGTTGAAGGTTGAATATTGATGAATGAGGATTGATAATTGAGGATTGAGGATCGAGGATTGAGGATTGAGGATTGAGGATTGAAGACTGAGGATTGGTTATTGAGGATTGAACGTTGAGGATTGAGGATTGCGGTTTGAGTGGTGAAGATTGAGGATTGAGGATTCAGGATTGAGGATTGAGGATTGAGGATTGAAGATTGAATATTGATGATTAAAGATTGAGTGTTGAGGATTGAGGGTTGTGGATTGAGGACGAGGACTGAGTGTTGAATATTGATGTTTGTGGTCTGAGGATTGAGGATTGAGAATTGAGAATTGAGGAATGAGGATTGAAGATTGAGGATTGAGTATTGAGGATTGACGAATGAGGATTGAGGATTGCGGATTGAGGATTGAAGATTGAGTATCGATGGTTGAAGATTGAGGATTGGGGATTGAGGATTGCGGTTTGAAAATTCAGTATTGAGGATTGAAGACTCAGAATTGAGGATGAGGATTGAACATTGAGTACTGAGTGTTGAGTGTTGAGTGATGAGAATTTATGTTTCTGGATAGAGATTTGAGGATTGCAGATTGAGTATTGAGTATTGAAAACTGCGAATTGAGGATATTCTATTGAGGATTGAGGATTGACAACTGAATGTTGAGGACTGAGGGCTGAGGATTGAGGATTCAGCATTGAGGATTCAGAATTGAGGTTTGAGGACTGAGGAGTGAGGATTGAGGATTGAGGATTGAGGATTGAAGATTGAGTATTGAGGATTGAAGATTGAGGATTGAGGATTGAGGATTGAGGATTGAGGATTGAGGATTGAAGATTGAGGATTGGGTATTGAGGATTGAAGAATGAGGATTGAAGAATGAGTATTGGGGAATGAGTATTGAGGACTGAGGATTGAATATTGAGTATTGAGGATTGAATACTGAGGATTGAGGATTGAGGATTGAGGATTAAGGATTGAAGATTGAGTGTTGAGGATTGAAGATTGAGGATTTAGGATTGAGGATTGAGGATTGAGGATTGAGGATTGAGGATTGAAGATTGAGGATTGAGGATTGAGGATTGAGGATTGAGGGTTGTGGATTGAAGACGAGGACTGAGGGTTGAATATTTACGTTTGAGGTCTGAGGATTGAGGATAGAGGATTGAGAATTGAGGATTGAGGATTGAGAATTGAGGATTGAGGATTGAGGATTGAAGATTGAGGATTGGGTATTGAGGATTGAGGATTGAGGAATGAAGATTAAGGATAGGGTATTGAGGATTGAAGGATGATGATTGAGGATTGAGGATTGAGGATTGAGGATTGAATATTGAGTATTGAGGATTGAAGGTCGACTATTGAGGATTGCGAATTGAGGATTTAGGGTTGAGGATTGATAATTGAAGATTGAGTATTGAGGATTGAAGGTTGAGGATTGTGGATTGATGATTGAGGATTGAGGCTTGAATATTGAGG
The DNA here is from genome assembly GCF_051401765.1 of Calliopsis andreniformis. NCBI lineage: Eukaryota > Metazoa > Arthropoda > Insecta > Hymenoptera > Andrenidae > Calliopsis > Calliopsis andreniformis. Next base: position 2,450,428 of record NW_027480444.1, on the reverse strand, counting down.
ATTGGGGACTGAGTGTTGAGGGTTGAGTGATGAGAGTTGATGTTTGTGGATAGAGATTTGAAGATTGCAGGTTGAGTATTGAGTATTGAAAATTGTGAAATCATGATATTCTATTGAGGATTGAGGATGGACCACCGATTGTTGAGGACTGAGGGCTGAAGATTGAGGATTCAGGTTTGAGGATTCAGGATTGAGGTTTGAGGACTGAGGATTGAGGATTGAGGATTGAGGGTTGAGGATTGAGGATTGAGAATTGAGGATTGAAGACTGAGGATTGGGTATTGAGGATTGAACGTTGAGGATTGAGGATTGCGGTTTGAGTGGTGAAGATTGAGGATTGAGTATTCAGGATTGAGGATTCAGGATTGAGGATTGAAGATTGAATATTGATGATTAAAGATTGAGGGTTGAGGATTGAGGGTTGTGGATTGAGGACGAGGACTGAGTGTTGAATATTGATGTCTGAGGTCTGAGGACTGAGGATTGAGAAGTGAGAATTGAGGAATGAGGATTGAAGATTGAGGATTGGGTATTGAGGATTGACGAATGAGGATTGAGGATTGCGGATTGAGGATTGAAGATTGAGTATTGAGGTTTGAAGATTGAGGATTGAGGATTGAGGATTGGGGATTGAGGATTGCGGATTGAAGATTCAGTATTGAGGATTGAAGATTCAGAATTGAGGATGAGGATTGAACATTGAGTACTTAGTGTTGAGGGTTGAGTGATGAGAATTTATGTTTCTGGATAGAGATTTGATGATTGCAGATTGAGTATTGAGTATTGAAAACTGTGAATTGAGGATATTCTATTGAGGATTGAGGATTGACAACTGAATGTTGAGGACTGAGGGCTGAAGATTGAGGATTCAGGATTGAGGATTCAGAATTGAGGTTTGAGGACTGAGGAGTGAGGGTTGAAGATTGAGTATTGAGGATTGAAGATTGAGGATTGAGGATTGAGGATTGAGGATTGAGGATGAGGGCTGTGGGTTGAGGATTGGGGTTTGAGGACTAAGGACGGAGGATTGAGGATTGAGAATTGAGGATTGAGGATTGAGGATTGAAGATTGAGGATTGGGTATTGAGGATCGAAGAACGAGGATTGAGGATTGAGGATTGAGGATTGAATATTGAGTATTGAGGATTGAAGATTGACTATTGAGGATTGCGAATTGAGGATTGAGTATTGAGGATTGAAGATTGAGGATTGAGGATTGAGGATTGAGGATTGATGGTTGAGGATTGAGGATTGAGGATTGAGGACTGAGGATTGAGGATTGAGGATTGAGGATTGAGGGTTGTGGATTGAGGACGAGGACTGAGGGCTGAATATTTATGTTTGAGGTCTGAGGATTGAGGATTGAGGATTGAGAATTGAGGATTGAGGATTGAGGATTGAAGATTGAGGATTGGGTATTGAGGATTGCGAATTGAGGATTGAGTATTGAGGATTTAAGATTGAGTATTGAGGATTGAGGATTGCGGATTGATGATTGAGGATTGAGGATTGAGGATTGAGGATTGAGGATTGAGGATTGAGGATTGAAGATTGAGGATTGAGTATTGAATATTGAGTATTGAGGATTGAAGATTGAGGATTGAGGATTCAGTGTTGACGATTGAGGACGAGGACTGACGGTTGAGGATTGAGGTTTGAGGGTTGAGGATTGAGGATTGAGGACTGAGGATTGAGGATTGAGGATTGAGCATTGAGGATTGAAGATTGAGGGCTGGGGATTGAGGATTGAAGATTGAGGATTGAGGATTGAAGATTGGGGATTGAGGATCTAGGATTGGAGATTGATTATTGAGGATTGAAGATTGAGGATTGAGGATTGAGGATTGGGAATTGAGAATTGAGTATGAGGACTGAAGGTTGTGGATTGAGGTTTGAGGAACGAGGGTTGAGGATTGAGGATTGAGGACTGAGGAATGACGATTGAGTATTGAAGATTGAGGATTGAATATTGAGTATTGAGGATTGAAGATTGACTATTGAGGATTGCGAATTGAGGATTGAGTATTGAGGATTGAAGATTGAGGATTGAGGATTGAGGATTGAGGATTGATGGTTGAGGATTGAGGATTGAGGATTGAGGACTGAGGATTGAGGATTGAGGATTGAGGATTGAGGGTTGTGGATTGAGGACGAGGACTGAGGGCTGAATATTTATGTTTGAGGTCTGAGGATTGAGGATTGAGGATTGAGAATTGAGGATTGAGGATTGAGGATTGAAGATTGAGGATTGGGTATTGAGGATTGCGAATTGAGGATTGAGTATTGAGGATTTAAGATTGAGTATTGAGGATTGAGGATTGCGGATTGATGATTGAGGATTGAGGATTGAGGATTGAGGATTGAGGATTGAGGATTGAGGATTGAAGATTGAGGATTGAGTATTGAATATTGAGTATTGAGGATTGAAGATTGAGGATTGAGGATTCAGTGTTGACGATTGAGGACGAGGACTGACGGTTGAGGATTGAGGTTTGAGGGTTGAGGATTGAGGATTGATTACTGAGGATTGAGGATTGAGGATTGAGGATTGAGGATTGAGGATTGAAGGTTCAGTATTGAGGATTGAAGATTGTGAATTGAGTATTGAGGATTGAACATTGAGGTCTGAGCGTTCAGGGTTGAGTGATGAGAATTGATGTTTGTGGATAGAGATTTGAAGATTGCAGATTGAGTATTGAGTATTGAAAACTGAGAATTGAGGATACTCTGTTGGGGATTGAGGATTGACAACTGATTGTTGAGGACTGAGGGCTGATGATTGAGGATGTAGGATTGAGGATTCAGAATTGAGGTTTGAGGACTGAGGATTGAGGATTGGAGAATGAGGATTGAGGATTGAGGATTGAGGATTGAAGACTGAGGATTGGGTATTGAGGATTGAGGAATGAGGATTGACGATTGAGGATTGAAGATTGAGGATTGAGTATTGAATATTGAGTATTGAGGATTTAAGATTGAGGATTGAGGATTGAGTGTTGACGATTGAGGACGACGACTGACGGTTGAGGATTGAGGTTTGAGGGTTCAGGATTGAGGATTGAGGACTGAGGATTGAGGAATGAGGATTGAGCATTGAGGATTGAAGATTGAGGACTGGGGATTGAGGATTGAAGATTGAGGATTAAGGATTGAAGATTGGGGATTGAGGATCTAGGATTGGAGATTGATTATTGAGGATTGAAGATTGAGGATTGAGGATTGAGGATTGAGAATTGAGAATTGAGGATGAGGTCTGAGGGTTTAGGATTGAGGTTTGAGAAACGAGGATTGAGGATTGAGGATTGAGGACTGAGGAATGACGATTGAGTATTGAAGATTGAGGATTGATTACTGAGGATTGAGGATTGAGGATTGAGAATTGAAGATTGAGGATTGGGGATTGAGGATTGACGATTGAGGATTGAGTATTGAGGATTGAGAATTGAGGATTGATTATTGAAGGTTGAGTATTGAGGATTGAAGATTGAGGATTGAGGACTGAGGATTCAGGATTCAGGATTGAGGGCTGAGGGTTGAGGATTGAGGTTTGAGGACTGAGGACTGAGGATTGAGGATTGAAAATTGAGGATTGAGGATTGAGTATTGAGGATTGAGGATTGGGTATTGAGGATTGAGGAATGAGGATTGAGGATCGAGGATTGAGGATTGAGGATTGAGGATTGAAGATTGAGGATTGAAGATTGAGGATTGAGTATTGAATATTGAGTATTGAGGATTGAAGATTGAGGATTGAGGATTGAGTGTTGACGATTGAGGACGAGGACTGACGGTTGAGGATTGAGGATTGAGGATTGGGGATTGAGTATTGGAGATTCAGTATTGAGGATTGAAGATTGAGAATTGAAGATTGAGGATTGAACATTGAGGACTGAGCGTTCAGTGTTGAGTGATGATAATTGATGTTTGTGGATAGAGATTTGAAGATTGCAGATTGAGTATTGAGTATTGAAAACTGTGAATTGAGGATATTCTATTGCGGATTGAGGATTGACAACAGATTGTTGAGGACTGAGGGCTGAAGATTGAGGATGCATGATTGAGGATTCAGAATTGAGTTTTGAGGACTGAGGATTGAGGTTTGAAGATTGAGTATTGAGGATTGAAGATTGAGGATTGAGGATTGAGGGTTGTGGATTGAGGACGAGGACTCGGGGTTGAGTATTGATGTTTGAGGTCTGAGGATTGAGGACTGAGGACTGAGGATTGAGGGTTGAGAATTGAGGATTGATGATTGAGGATTGAAGATTGAGGATTGGGTATTGAGGATTGAAGAATGAGGATTGAGGATTGAGGATTGAGGATTGAGGATTGAGGATTGAAGATTGAGTATTCAGGATTGGAGGTTGACGATTGAGGATTGAGGACCGAGGATTGAGGATTGAGGATTGAAGAATGAGTATTGAGGATTGAAGCCTGAGGATTGAGGATTGAGGATTGAGGATTGAGGTTTGAAGATTGAGGATTGGGGACTGAGTGTTGAGGGTTGAGTGATGAGAATTGATGTTTGTGGATAGAGATTTGAAGATTGCAGGCTGAGTATTGAGTATTGAAACCTGTGAATTGAGGATATTCTATTGAGGATTGAGGATTCACAACTGATTGTTGAGGTCTGAGGGCTGACGATTGAGCGTTCAGGATTGTGGATTCAGGATTGTGGTTTGAGGACTGAGGATTGAGGATTCAGGATTGAGCATTGAGGATTGAGGATTGAGGATTGAAGGTTGAGGATTGCGTATTGAGGATAGAACATTGAGGATTGAGCATTGAGTATTGAGGATTGAGGGTTGTGGATTGAATATTGAATATCGATGATTGAAGATTGAGGGTCGAGGATTGAGGGTTGTGGATTGAGGACGAGGACTGACGGTTGAGGATTGAGGTTTGAGGTTTGAAGGTTGAGGATTGGGGACTGAGTGTTGAGGGTTGAGTGATGAGAATTGATGTTTGTGTATAGAGATTTGAAGATTGCAGGCTGAGTATTGAGTATTGAAACCTGTGAATTGAGGATATTCTATTGAGGATTGAGGATTCACAACTGATTGTTGAGGTCTGAGGGCTGAAGATTGAGCGTTCAGGATTGTGGATTCAGGATTGGGGTTTGAAGACTGAGGATTGAGGATTCAGGATTGAGGATTGAGGATTGAGGATTGAGGATTGAGTATTGAGGATTGACGATTGTGGATTGAAGATTGAATATCGATGATTGAAGATTGAGGATCGAGGATTGAGGGTTGTGGATTGAGGACGAGGACTCGGGGTTGAGTATTGATGTTTGAGGTCTGAGGATTGAGGACTGAGGACTGAGGACTGAGGGTTGAGAATTGAGGATTGGTGATTGAGGATTGAAGATTGAGGATTGGGTATTGAGGATTGAAGAATGAGGATTGAGGATTGAGGATTGAGGATTGAGGATTGAGGATTGAAGATTGAGTATTCAGGATTGGAGGTTGACGATTGAGGATTGAGGACCGAGGATTGAGGATTGAGTATTGAAGAATGAGTATTGAGGATTGAAGCCTGAGGATTGAGGATTGAGGATTGTGGATAGAGATTTGAAGATTGCAGATTGAGTATTGAGTATTGAAAACTGTGAATTGAGGATATTCTATTGGGGATTGAGGATTGACAACAGATTGTTGAGGACTGAGGGCTGAAGATTGAGCATGTAGGAATGAGGATTCAGAATTGAGGTTTGAGGACTGAGGATTGAGGATTGGAGAATGAGGATTGAGGATTGAGGATTGAGGATTGAGGATTGAAATCTGAGGATTGGGTATTGAGTATTGAGGATTGAAGATTGAGGATTGAGGATTGAGTGTTGACGATTGAGGACGAGGACTGACGGTTGAGGATTGAGGTTTGAGGATTGAGGGTTGAGGATTGAGGACTGAGGACTGACGATTGAGTATTGAGGATTGAGTATAGATTACTGAGGATTGAGGATTGAGGATTGAGGATTGAGGATTGGGGATTGAGTATTGAAAATTCAGTATTGAGGATTGAAGATTGAGAATTGAAGATTGAGGATTGAACATTGAGGACTGAGCGTTCAGTGTTGAGTGATGAGAATTGATGTTTGGGGATAGAGATTTGAAGATTGCAGATTGAGTATTGAGTATTGAAAACTGTGAATTGTGGATATTCTATTGCGGATTGAGGATTGACAACAGACTGTTGAGGACTGAGGGCTGAAGATTGAGGATGCATGATTAAGGATTCAGAATTGAGGTTTGAGGACTGAGGATTGAGGTTTGAAGATTGAGTATTGAGGATTGAAGATTGAGGATTGAGGATTGAGGATTGAGGATTGAGGATTGAGGATTGAGGATGAGTGCCGAGGTTTGAGGATTGATGTTTGAGGACTGAGGACTGAGGATTGAGGGTTGAGAATTGAGGTTTGAGGATTGAGGATTGAAGATTGAGGATTGGGTATTGAGGATTGAAGAATGAGGATTGAGGATTGAGGATTGAGGATTGAGGATTGAGGATTGAAGATTGAGTATTCAGGATGGGAGATTGTCCATTGAGGATTGAGGACCGAGGATTGAGGATTGAGGATTGAAGAATGAGTATTGAGGATTGAAGCCTGAGGATTCAGGATTGAGGATTGAGGATTGAGGTTTGAAGATTGAGGATTGGGGACTGAGTGTTGAGGGTTGAGTGATGAGAATTGATGTTTGTGTATAGAGATTTGAAGATTGCAGGCTGAGTATTGAGTACTGAAAGCTGTGAATTGAGGATATTCTATTGAGGATTGAGGATTCACAACTGATTGTTGAGGTCTGAGGGCTGAAGATTGAGCGTTCAGGATTGTGGATTCAGGATTGGGGTTTGAGGACTGAGGATTGAGGATTCAGGATTGAGGATTGAGGATTGAGGATTGAGGATTGAGTATTGAGGATTGAGGATTGTGGATTGAAGATTGAATATCGATGATTGAAGATTGAGGAACGAGGATTGAGGGTTGTGGATTGAGGACGAGGACTCGGGGCTGAGTATTGATGTTTGAGGTCTGAGGATTGAGGACTGAGGACTGAGGATTGAGGGTTGAGAATTGAGGATTGATGATTGAGGATTGAAGATTGAGGATTGGGTATTGAGGATTGAAGAATGAGGATTGAGGATTGAGGATTGAGGATTGAGGATTGAGGATTGAAGATTGAGTATTCAGGATTGGAGGTTGACGATTGAGGATTGTGGACCGAGGATTGAGGATTGAGGATTCAAGAATGAGTATTGAGGATTGAAGCCTGAGGATTGAGGATTGAGGATTGAGGATTGAGGTTTGAAGATTGATGATTGGGGACTGAGTGTTGAGGGTTGAGTGATGAGAATTGATGTTTGTGGATAGAGATTTGAAGATTGCATTCTGAGTATTGAGTATTGAAACCTGTGAATTGAGGATATTCTATTGAGGATTGAGGATTCACAACTGACTGTCGAGGTCTGAGGGCTGAAGATTGAGCGTTCAGGATTGGGGATTCAGGATTGGGGTTTGAGGACTGAGGATTCAGGATTCAGGATTGAGGATTGAGGATTGAGGATTGAGGATTGAAGGTTGAGGATTGCGTATTGAGGAAAGAACATTGAGGATTGAGGATTGAGTATTGAGGATTGAGGATTGTGGATTGAAGATTGAATATTGATGATTGAAGATTGAGGTTCGAGGATTGAGGGTTGTGGATTGAGGACGAGGACTGAGGGTTGAGTATTGATGTTTGAGGTCTGAGGATTGAGGATTGAGGGTTGAGAATTGAGGATTGAGGATTGAGGATTGAAGCTTGAGGATTGGGTGTTGAGGATTGAAGAATGAGGATTGAGGATTGAGGATTGAGGATTGAGGATTGAATATTGTGTATTGAGGATTGAAGATTGAGGATTGAGGATTGAGGATTGAGGATTGAGGATTGAGGATTGAGGATTGAAGATTGAGGATTGGGTATTGAGGATTGAAGAATGAGGATTGAGGATTGAGGATTGAGGATTGAGGATTGAGGATTGAGGATTGAGGATTGAGGATTGAAGATTGAGGATTGAAGATTGAGGATTGAGTATTGAATATTGAGTATTGAGGATTGAAGGTTGAGGATTGAGGATTCAGTGTTGACGATTGAGGACGAGGACTGACGGTTGAGGGTTGAGGATTGAGGGTTGAGGATTGAGGATTGAGGACTGAGGATTGAGGATTGAGGATTGAGCATTGAGGATTGAAGATTGAGGACTGGGGATTGAGGATTGAAAATTGAGGATTAAGGATTGAAGATTGGGGATTGAGGATCTAGGATTGGAGATTGATTATTGAGGATTGAAGGTTGAGGATTGAGGATTGAGGATTGGGAATTGAGAATTGAGGATGAGGACTGAGGGTTGTGGATTGAGGTTTGAGGAACGAGTGTTGAGGATTGAGGATTGAGGACTGAGGAATGACGATTGAGTATTGAAGATTGAGGATTGATTACTGAGGATTGAGGATAGAAGATTGAGGATTGAGGATTGAGGATTGAAGGTTCAGTATTGAGGATTGAAGATTGAGGATTGAGGACTGAGGATTGAGGATTGAGGATTCAGGATTGAGGATTGAAGATTGAGTATTGAGTATTGAAGATTGAGTGTTGAGGATTGAGGATTGAGGATTGAGAATTGAAGATTGAGGGTTGGGGATTGAGGATTGACGATTGAGGATTGAGTATTGAGGATTGAGGATTGCGGATTGATTATTGAAGGTTGAGTATTGAGGATTGAAGATTGAGGATTGAGGATTGAGGGTTGAGGATTGAGGATGAGGGCTGAGGATTGAGGATTGAGGATTGAGGATTGAGGATTGAGGATTGAAGGTTGAGGATTGGGTATTGAGGATTGAAGAATGAGGATTGAGGATTGAGGATTGAGGATTGAGGATTGAGGATTGAGGATTGAGGTTTGAGGATTGACGATTGAGGATTGAAGATTGAGGATTGAGTATTGAATATTGAGTATTGAGGATTTAAGATTGAGGATTGAGGGTTGAGTGTTGACGATTGAGGACGAGGACTGACGGTTGAGGATTGAGGTTTGAGGGTTGTGGATTGAGGATTGAGGACTGAGGATTGAGGATTGAGGATTGAGCATTGAGGATTGAAGATTGAGTACTGGGAATTGAGGATTGAAGATTGAGGATTAAGGATTGAAGATTGGGGATTGAGGATCTAGGATTGGAGATTGATTATTGAGGATTGAAGATTGAGGATTGAGGATTGAGGATTGAGGATTGAGAATTGAGGATGAGGACTGAGGGTTGAGGATTGAGGTTTGAGAAACGAGGATTGAGGATTGAGGATTGAGGATTGAGGATTGAGGATTGAGGATTGAAGATTGAGGATTGAAGATTGAGGATTGAGTATTGAATATTGAGTATTGAGGATTGAAGGTTGAGGATTGAGGATTCAGTGTTGACGATTGAGGACGAGGACTGACGGTTGAGGGTTGAGGTTTGAGGGTTGAGGATTGAGGATTGAGGACTGAGGATTGAGGATTGAGGATTGAGTATTGAGGATTGAAGATTGAGGATTGGGTATTGAGGATTGAAGAATGAGGATTGAGGATTGAGGATTGAGGATTGAGGATTGAGGATTGAAGATTGAGTATTCAGGATTGGAGATTGACGATTGAGGATTGAGGACCGAGGATTGAGGATTGAGGATTGAAGAATGAGTATTGAGGATTGAAGCCTGAGGATTGAGGATTGAGGACTGAGGATTGAGGTTTGAAGATTGAGGATTGGCGACTGAGTGTTGAGTGTTGAGTGATGAGAATTGATGTTTGTGGATAGAGATTTGAAGATTGCAGGCTGAGTATTGAGTATTGAAACCTGTGAATTGAGGATACTCTATTGAGGATTGAGGATTCACAACTGATTGTTGAGGTCTGAGGGCTGAAGATTGAGCGTTCAGGATTGTGGATTGAGGATTGGGGTTTGAGGACTGAGGATTGAGGATTCAGGATTGAGGATTGAGGATTGAGGATTGAGGATTGAGGATTGTGGATTGAAGATTGAATATCGATGATTGAAGATTGAGGATCGAGGATTGAGGGATGTGGATTGAGGACGAGGACTCAGGGTTGAGTATTGATGTTTGAGGTCTGAGGATTGAGTATTGAGGATTGAGAATTGAGGATTGAAGATTGAGGATTGAGGATTGAGGTTTGAGGATTGAGGATTGAAGATTGAGGATTGGGTATTGAGGATTGAAGAATGAGCGTTGAGTATTGAGTATTGAGGATTGAGGATTGAAGATTGAGTATTGAGGATTGAAGATTGACGATCGAGGATTGAGGATTGAGGATTGAGGATTGAGGATTGAGGATTGGGGATTGAAGATTGAGGATTGAGGATTGAGGACTGAGGATTGAAGATTGAGGATTTAGAATTGAGGATTGAGGATTGAACATTGAGTATTGAGTATTGAAGATTGAGGATTGAGGATTGAGGATTGTGTGTTGACGATTGAGGACGACGACTGACGGTTGAGGATTGACGTTTGAGGATTGAGGACTGAGGATTGAGGATTGAGGATTGAGCATTGAGGATTGAAGATTGAGGACTGGGGATTGAGGATTGAAGATCGAGGACTGGGGATTGAGGATTGAAGATTGAGGATTAAGGATTGAGGATTGGGGACTGAGTGTTGAGGGATGAATGATGAGAATTGATGTTTGTGGATAGAGATTTGAAGATTGCAGATTGGGTATTGAGTATTGAAAACAGTGAATTGATAATATTCTATTGAGGATTGAGCATTGACAACTGATTGTTGAGGACTGAGGTCTGAAGATTGAGGATTCAGGATTGAGGATTCAGGTTTGAGGTTTGAGGACTGAGGATTGAGGATTCAGGATTGAGGATTGAGGATTGAGGATTGAGGATTGAAGATTGAGGATTGGGGATTGAGGGTTGACGATTGAGGATTGAGTATTGAGGATTGAGAATTGAGGATTGATTATTGAAGGTTGAGTATTGAGGATTGAAGATTGAGGATTAAGAATTGTGGATTGAGGATTGAGGATGAGGGCTGAGGGTTGAGGATTGAGGTTTGAGGACTGAGGACTGAGGATTGAGGATTGAGGATTGTGGATTGAAGATTGAATATTGATGATTGAAGATTGAGGTTCGAGGATTGAGGGTTGTGGATTGAGGACGAGGACTGAGGGTTGAGTATTGATGTTTGAGGTCTGAGGATTGAGGATTGAGGGTTGAGAATTGAGGATTGAAGATTGAGGATTGAAGATTGAGGATTGAGTATTGAATATTGAGTATTGAGGATTGAAGGTTGAGGATTGAGGGTTGAGTGTTGACGATTGAGGACGAGGACTGACGGTTGAGGATTGAGGTTTGAGGGTTGAGGATTGAGGATTGAGGATTGAGGACTGAGGCTTGAGGATTGAGGATTGAGCATTGAGGATTGATGATTGAGGATTGAGTATTGAGGATTGAGAATTGAGGATTGATTATTGAAGGTTGAGTATTGAGGATTGAAGATTGAGGATTAAGGATTGAAGATTGGGGATTGAGGATCTAGGATTGGAGATCGATTATTGAGGATTGAAGATTGGGGATTGAGGATCGAGAATTGAGGATTGAGGATTGAGGAATGAAGATTGAGGATTGGGTATTGAGGATTGAAGAATGGGGATTGAGGATTGAGGATTGAGGATTGAGAATTGAGGATTGAAGATTGAGGATTGAGGATAGAGGATTGAGGATTGAGGATTGAATATTGAGTATTGAGGATTGAAGATTGTGGATTGAGGATTGAGGGTTGAGGATTGAGGACGAGGACTGACGGTTGAGGATTGATGTTTGAGGGTTGAGGATTGAGGATTGAGGACTGAGGACTGACGATTGAGTATTGAGGATTGAGGATTGATTACTGAGGATTGAGGATTGAGGATTGAGGATTGAGTATTGGGGATTGAGTATTGAAGATTCAGTACTGAGGATTGAAGATTGAGAATTGAAGATTGAGGATTGAACATTGAGGACTGAGAGTTCAGTGTTGAGTGATGAGAATTGATGTTTGTGGATGGAGATTTGAAGATTGCAGATTGAGTATTGAGTATTGAAAACTGTGAATTGAGAATATTCTATTGCGGATTGAGGATTGACTACTGATTGTTGAGGACTGAGGGCTGAAGATTGAGGATGCAGGATTGAGGATTCAGAATTGAGGTTTGAGGACTGAGGATTGAAGATTGAGGATTGGGTATTGAGGATTGAAGAATGAGGATTGAGGATTGAGGATTGAGGACTGAGAGTTGAGGATTGAAGATTGAGTATTCAGGATTGGAGATTGACGATTGACGATTGAGGACCGAGGATTGAGGATTAAGGATTGAAGAATGAGTATTGAGGATTGAAGACTGAGGATTGAGGTTTGAAGATTGAGGATTGAGGATTGAGTGTTGACGATTGAGGACGAGGACTGACGGTTGAGGATTGAGGTTTGAGGGCTGATGATTGAGGATTGAGGACTGAGGATTGAGGATTGAGGATTGAGCATTGAGGATTGAAGATCGAGGACTGGGGATTGAGGATTGAAGATTGAGGATTAAGGATTGAGGATTGGGGACTGAGTGTTGAGGGATGAATGATGAGAATTGATGTTTGTGGATAGAGATTTGAAGATTGCAGATTGGGTATTGAGTATTGAAAACAGTGAATTGATAATATTCTATTGAGGATTGAGAATTGACAACTGATTGTTGAGGACTGAGGTCTGAAGATTGAGGATTCAGGATTGAGGATTCAGGTTTGAGGTTTGAGGACTGAGGATTGAGGATTCAGGATTGAGGATTGAGGATTGAGGATTGAGGATTGAAGATTGAGGATTGGGGATTGAGGGTTGACGATTGAGGATTGAGTATTGAGGATTGAGAATTGAGGATTGATTATTGAAGGTTGAGTATTGAGGATTGAAGATTGAGGATTAAGAATTGAGGATTGAGGATTGAGGATGAGGGCTGAGGGTTGAGGATTGAGGTTTGAGGACTGAGGACTGAGGATTGAGGATTGAGAATTGAGGATTGAGGATTGAGGATTGAAGATTGAGGATTGGGTATTGAGGATTGAAGATTGAGGATTGAGGATTGAGGATTGAGGATTGAGGATTGAATATTGAGTATTGAGGATTGAAGATTGTGGATTGAGGATTGAGGGTTGAGGATTGAGGACGAGGACTGACGGTTGAGGATTGAGGTTTGAGGGTTGAGGATTGAGGATTGAGGACTGAGGACTGACGATTGAGTATTGAGGATTGAGGATTGATTACTGAGGATTGAGGATTGAGGATTGAGGATTGAGTATTGGGGATTGAGTATTGAAGATTCAGTATTGAGGATTGAAGATTGAGGATTGAAGATTGAGGATTGAAGAATGAGGGTTGAGGATTGAGGATTGAGTACTGAGGATTGAGGATTGATGATTGAGTATTCAGGATTGGAGATTGACGATTGAGGATTGAGGATTGAGTATTGAGGATTGAGGATTGTGGATTGAAGATTGAATATTGATGATTGAAGATTGAGGTTCGAGGATTGAGGGTTGTGGATTGAGGACGAGGACTGAGGGTTGAGTATTGATGTTTGAGGTCTGAGGATTGAGGATTGAGGGTTGAGAATTGAGGATTGAGGATTGAGGATTGAAGCTTGAGGATTGGGTGTTGAGGATTGAAGAATGAGTATTGAGGATTGAGGATTGTGGATTGAAGATTGAATATTGATGATTGAAGATTGAGGTTCGAGGATTGAGGGTTGTGGATTGAGGACGAGGACTGAGGGTTGAGTATTGATGTTTGAGGTCTGAGGATTGAGGATTGAGGATTGAGGATTGAGGATTGAGGATTGAGGATTGAGGATTGAAGATTGAGGATTGGGTATTGAGGATTGAAGAATGAGGATTGAGGATTGAGGATTGAGGATTGAGGATTGAGGATTGAGGATTGAGGATTGAGGATTGAAGATTGAGGATTGAAGATTGAGGATTGAGTATTGAATATTGAGTATTGAGGATTGAAGGTTGAGGATTGAGGATTCAGTGTTGACGATTGAGGACGAGGACTGACGGTTGAGGGTTGAGGTTTGAGGGTTGAGGATTGAGGATTGAGGACTGAGGATTGAGGATTGAGGATTGAGCATTGAGGATTGAAGATTGAGGACTGGGGATTGAGGATTGAAAATTGAGGATTAAGGATTGAAGATTGGGGATTGAGGATCTAGGATTGGAGATTGATTATTGAGGATTGAAGGTTGAGGATTGAGGATTGAGGATTGGGAATTGAGAATTGAGGATGAGGACTGAGGGTTGTGGATTGAGGTTTGAGGAACGAGGGTTGAGGATTGAGGATTGAGGACTGAGGAATGACGATTGAGTATTGAAGATTGAGGATTGATTACTGAGGATTGAGGATTGAAGATTGAGGATTGAGGATTGAGGATTGAAGGTTCAGTATTGAGGATTGAAGATTGAGGATTGAGGACTGAGGATTGAGGATTGAGGATTCAGGATTGAGGATTGAAGATTGAGTATTGAGTATTGAAGATTGAGTGTTGAGGATTGAGGATTGAGGATTGAGAATTGAAGATTGAGGGTTGGGGATTGAGGATTGACGATTGAGGATTGAGTATTGAGGATTGAGGATTGCGGATTGATTATTGAAGGTTGAGTATTGAGGATTGAAGATTGAGGATTGAGGATTGAGGGTTGAGGATTGAGGATGAGGGCTGAGGATTGAGGATTGAGGATTGAGGATTGAGGATTGAGGATTGAAGGTTGAGGATTGGGTATTGAGGATTGAAGAATGAGGATTGAGGATTGAGGATTGAGGATTGAGGATTGAGGATTGAGGATTGAGGTTTGAGGATTGACGATTGAGGATTGAAGATTGAGGATTGAGTATTGAATATTGAGTATTGAGGATTTAAGATTGAGGATTGAGGGTTGAGTGTTGACGATTGAGGACGAGGACTGACGGTTGAGGATTGAGGTTTGAGGGTTGTGGATTGAGGATTGAGGACTGAGGATTGAGGATTGAGGATTGAGCATTGAGGATTGAAGATTGAGTACTGGGAATTGAGGATTGAAGATTGAGGATTAAGGATTGAAGATTGGGGATTGAGGATCTAGGATTGGAGATTGATTATTGAGGATTGAAGATTGAGGATTGAGGATTGAGGATTGAGGATTGAGAATTGAGGATGAGGACTGAGGGTTGAGGATTGAGGTTTGAGAAACGAGGATAGAGGATTGAGGATTGAGGATTGAGGATTGAGGATTGAGGATTGAAGATTGAGGATTGAAGATTGAGGATTGAGTATTGAATATTGAGTATTGAGGATTGAAGGTTGAGGATTGAGGATTCAGTGTTGACGATTGAGGACGAGGACTGACGGTTGAGGGTTGAGGTTTGAGGGTTGAGGATTGAGGATTGAGGACTGAGGATTGAGGATTGAGGATTGAGTATTGAGGATTGAAGATTGAGGATTGGGTATTGAGGATTGAAGAATGAGGATTGAGGATTGAGGATTGAGGATTGAGGATTGAGGATTGAAGATTGAGTATTCAGGATTGGAGATTGACGATTGAGGATTGAGGACCGAGGATTGAGGATTGAGGATTGAAGAATGAGTATTGAGGATTGAAGCCTGAGGATTGAGGATTGAGGACTGAGGATTGAGGTTTGAAGATTGAGGATTGGCGACTGAGTGTTGAGTGTTGAGTGATGAGAATTGATGTTTGTGGATAGAGATTTGAAGATTGCAGGCTGAGTATTGAGTATTGAAACCTGTGAATTGAGGATACTCTATTGAGGATTGAGGATTCACAACTGATTGTTGAGGTCTGAGGGCTGAAGATTGAGCGTTCAGGATTGTGGATTGAGGATTGGGGTTTGAGGACTGAGGATTGAGGATTCAGGATTGAGGATTGAGGATTGAGGATTGAGGATTGATGGTTGAGGATTGCGTATTGAGGATAGAACATTGAGGATCGAGGATTGAGTATTGAGGATTGAGCATTGTGGATTGAAGATTGAATATCGATGATTGAAGATTGAGGATCGAGGATTGAGGGATGTGGATTGAGGACGAGGACTCAGGGTTGAGTATTGATGTTTGAGGTCTGAGGATTGAGTATTGAGGATTGAGAATTGAGTATTGAAGATTGAGGATTGAGGATTGAGGTTTGAGGATTGAGGATTGAAGATTGAGGATTGGGTATTGAGGATTGAAGAATGAGGGTTGAGTATTGAGTATTGAGGATTGAGGATTGAAGATTGAGTATTGAGGATTGAAGATTGACGATCGAGGATTGAGGATTGAGGATTGAGGATTGAGGATTGAGGATAGGGGATTGAAGATTGAGGATTGAGGATTGAGGACTGAGGATTGAAGATTGAGGATTTAGAATTGAGGATTGAGGATTGAACATTGAGTATTGAGGATTGAAGATTGAGGATTGAGGATTGAGGATTGTGTGTTGACGATTGAGGACGACGACTGACGGTTGAGGATTGACGTTTGAGGATTGAGGACTGAGGATTGAGGATTGAGGATTGAGCATTGAGGATTGAAGATTGAGGACTGGGGATTGAGGATTGAAGATCGAGGACTGGGGATTGAGGATTGAAGATTGAGGATTAAGGATTGAGGATTGGGGACTGAGTGTTGAGGGATGAATGATGAGAATTGATGTTTGTGGATAGAGATTTGAAGATTGCAGATTGGGTATTGAGTATTGAAAACAGTGAATTGATAATATTCTATTGAGGATTGAGAATTGACAACTGATTGTTGAGGACTGAGGTCTGAAGATTGAGGATTCAGGATTGAGGATTCAGGTTTGAGGTTTGAGGACTGAGGATTGAGGATTCAGGATTGAGGATTGAGGATTGAGGATTGAGGATTGAAGATTGAGGATTGGGGATTGAGGGTTGACGATTGAGGATTGAGTATTGAGGATTGAGAATTGAGGATTGATTATTGAAGGTTGAGTATTGAGGATTGAAGATTGAGGATTAAGAATTGAGGATTGAGGATTGAGGATGAGGGCTGAGGGTTGAGGATTGAGGTTTGAGGACTGAGGACTGAGGATTGAGGATTGAGGATTGTGGATTGAAGATTGAATATTGATGATTGAAGATTGAGGTTCGAGGATTGAGGGTTGTGGATTGAGGACGAGGACTGAGGGTTGAGTATTGATGTTTGAGGTCTGAGGATTGAGGATTGGGAACTGAGTGTTGAGGGTTGAGTGATGAGAATTGATGTTTGTGGATAGAGATTTGAAGATTGCATGCTGAGTATTGAGTATTGAAACCTGTGAATAGAGGATATTCTATTGAGGATTGAGGATTCACAACTGATTGTTGAGGTCTGAGGGCTGAAGATTGAGCGTTCAGGATTGTGGATTCAGGATTGGGGTTTGAGGACTGAGGATTGAGGATTTAGGATTGAGGATTGAGGATTGAGGATTGAGGATTGAAGGTTGAGGATTGCGTATTGAGGATAGAACATTGAGGATTGAGGATTGAGTATTGAGGATTGAGGATTGTGGATTGAAGATTGAATATTCATGATTGAAGATTGAGGTTCGAGGATTGAGGGTTGTGGATTGAGGACGAGGACTGAGGGTTGAGTGTTGATGTTTGAGGTCTGAGGATTGAGGATTGAGGGTTGAGAATTGAGGATTGAGGATTGAGGATTGAAGATTGAGGATTGGGTGTTGAGGATTGAAGAATGAGGATTGAGCATTGAGGATTGAGGATTGAGGATTGAATATTGTGTATTGAGGATTGAAGATTGAGGATTGAGGATTGAGGATTGAGGATTGAGGATTGAAGAATGAGTATTGAGGATTGAAGACTGAGGATTGAGGATTGAGGATTGAGTATTGAGGATTGAGGTTTGAAGATTGAGGATTGGGGACTGAGTGTTGAGGGTTGAGTGATGAGAATTGATGTTTGTGGATAGAGATTTGAAGATTGCATGCTGAGTATTGAGTATTGAAACCCGTGAATTGAGGATATTCTATTGAGGATTGAGGATTCACAACTGATTGTTGAGGTCTGAGGGCTGAAGATTGAGCGTTCAGGATTGTGGATTCAGGATTGGGGTTTGAGGACTGAGGATTGAGGATTCAGGATTGAGGATTGAGGATTGAGGATTGAGGATTGAAGGCTGAGGATTGCGTATTGAGGATAGGACATTGAGGATTGAGGATTGAGTATTGAGGATTGAGGATTGTGGATTGAAGATTGAATATTGATGATTGAAGATTGCGGTTCGAGGATTGAGGGTTGTGGATTGAGGACCAGGACTGAGCGTTGAGTTTTGATGTTTGAGGTCTGAGGATTGAGGATTGAGGGTTGAGAATTGAGGATTGAGGATTGAGGATTGAAGATTGAGGATTGGGTGTTGAGGATTGAAGAATGAGGATTGAGGATTGAGGATTGAGGATTGAGGATTGAATATTGTGTATTGAGGATTGAAGATTGAGGATTGAGGATTGAGGATTGAGGATTGAGGATTGAGGATTGAGGATTGAAGATTGAGGATTGGGTATTGAGGATTGAAGAATGATGATTGAGGATTGAGGATTGAGGATTGAGGATCGAGGATTGAGGATTGAGGATTGAAGATTGAGGATTGAAGATTGAGGATTGAGTATTGAATATTGAGTATTGAGGATTGAAGGTTGAGGATTGAGGATTCAGTGTTGACGATTGAGGACGAGGACTGACGGTTGAGGATTGAGGTTTGAGGGTTGAGGATTGAGGATTGAGGACTGAGGATTGAGGATTGAGGATTGAGCATTGAGGATTGAAGATTGAGGACTGGGGATTGAGGATTGAAGATTGAGGATTAAGGATTGAAGATTGGGGATTGAGGATCTAGGATTGGAGATTGATTATTGAGGATTGAAGATTGAGGATTGAGGATTGAGGATTGGGAATTGAGAATTGAGGATGAGGACTGAGGGTTGTGGATTGAGGTTTGAGGAACGAGGGTTGAGGATTGAGGATTGAGGACTGAGGAATGACGATTGAGTATTGAAGATTGAGGATTGATTACTGAGGATTGAGGATTGAGGATTGAGGATTGAGGATTGAGGATTGAAGGTTCAGTATTGAGGATTGAAGATTGTGAATTGAGGATTGAGGATTGAACATTGAGGTCTGAGCGTTCAGGGTTGAGTGATGAGAATTGATGTTTGTGGATAGAGATTTGAAGATTGCAGATTGAGTATTGAGTATTGAAATCTGTGAATTGAGGATATTGTGTTGGGGATTGAGGATTGACAACTGATTGTTGACGACTGAGTGCTGAAGATTGAGGGTGTAGGATTGAGGATTCAGAATTGAGGTTTGAGGACTGAGGATTGAGGATTGGAGAATGAGGATTGAGGATTGAGGATTGAGGATTGAAGACTGAGGATTGGGTATTGAGGATTGAGGAATGAGGATTGAGGATTGAGGATTGAGGATTCAGGATTGAAGACTGAGTATTGAGGATTGAAGATTGAGGATAGAGGACTGAGGATTGAGGATTGAGGATTGAGGATTCAGGATTGAGGATTGAAGATTGAGTATTGAGTATTGAAATCTGTGAATTGAGGATATTCTGTTGGGGATTGAGGATTGACAACTGATTGTTGACGACTGAGTGCTGAAGATTGAGGATGTAGGATTGAGGATTCAGAATTGAGGTTTGAGGATTGAGGTTTGAGGACTGAGGACTGACGATTGAGGATTGAAAATTGAGGATTGAGGATTGAGGATTGAAGATTGAGGATTGGGGATTGAGTATTGAAGATTCAGTATTGAGGATTGAAGATTGAGAATTGAAGATTGAGTATTGAACATTGAGGACTGAGCGTTCAGTGTTGAGTAATGAGAATTGATGTTTGTGGATAGAGATTTGAAGATTGCAGATTGAGTATTGAGTATTGAAAACTGTGAATTGAGGATATTCTATTGCGGATTGAGGATTGACAACTGATTGTTGAGGACTGAGGACTGAAGATTGAGGATGCAGGATTGAGGATTCAGAATTGAGGTTTGAGGACTGAGGATTGAGGTTTGAAGATTGAGTATTGAGGATTGAAGATTGAGGATTGAGGTTCGAGGATTGATGGTTGTGGATTGAGGACGAGGATTGAGGGTTGAGTGTTGATGTTTGAGGTCTGAGGATTGAGGATTGAGGGTTGAGAATTGAGGATTGAGGATTGGGGATTGAAGATTGAGGATTGGGTGTTGAGGATTGAAGAATGAGGATTGAGCATTGAGGATTGAGGATTGAGGATTGAATATTGTGTATTGAGGATTGAAGATTGAGGATTGAGGATTGAGGATTGAGGATTGAGGATTGAAGAATGAGTATTGAGGATTGAAGACTGAGGATTGAGGATTGAGGATTTAGGATTGAGGATTGGGGATTGAGTATTGAAGATTCAGTATTGAGGATTGAAGATTGAGAATTGAAGATTGAGTATTGAACATTGAGGACTGAGCGTTCAGTGTTGAGTAATGAGAATTGATGTTTGTGGATAGAGATTTGAAGATTGCAGATTGAGTATTGAGTATTGAAAACTGTGACTTGAGGATATTCTATTGCGGATTGAGGATTGACAACTGATTGTTGAGGACTGAGGACTGAAGATTGAGGATGCAGGATTGAGGATTCAGAATTGAGGTTTGAGGACTGAGGATTGAGGTTTGAAGATTGAGTATTGAGGACTGAAGATTGAGGATTGAGGTTCGAGGATTGATGGTTGTGGATTGAGGACGAGGATTGAGGGTTGAGTGTTGATGTTTGAGGTCTGAGGATTGAGGATTGAGGGTTGAGAATTGAGGATTGAGGATTGGGGATTGAAGATTGAGGATTGGGTGTTGAGGATTGAAGAATGAGGATTGAGCATTGAGGATTGAGGATTGAGGATTGAATATTGTGTATTGAGGATTGAAGATTGAGGATTGAGGATTGAGGATTGAGGATTGAGGATTGAAGAATGAGTATTGAGGATTGAAGACTGAGGATTGAGGATTGAGGATTTAGGATTGAGGATTGAGGTTTGAAGATTGAGGATTGGGGACTGAGTGTTGAGGGTTGAGTGATGAGAATTGATGTTTGTGGATAGAGATTTGAAGATTGCATGCTGAGTATTGAGTATTGAAACCTGTGAATTGAGGATATTCTATTGAGGATTGAGGATTCACAACTGATTGTTGAGGTCTGAGGGCTGAAGATTGAGCGTTCAGGATTGTGGATTCAGGATTGGGGTTTGAGGACTGAGGATTGAGGATTCAGGATTGAGGATTGAGGATTGAGGATTGAGGATTGAAGGTTGAGGATTGCGTATTGAGGATAGGACATTGAGGATTGAGGATTGAGTATTGAGGATTGAGGATTGTGGATTGAAGATTGAATATTGATGATTGAAGATTGAGGTTCGAGGATTGAGGGTTGTGGATTGAGGACGAGGACTGAGCGTTGAGTATTGATGTTTGAGGTCTGAGGATTGAGGATTGAGGGTTGAGAATTGAGGATTGAGGATTGAGGATTGAAGATTGAGGATTTGGTGTTGAGGATTGAAGAATGAGGATTGAGCATTGAGGATTGAGGATTGAGGATTGAATATTGTGTATTGAGGATTGAAGATTGAGGATTGAGGATTGAGGATTGAGGATTGAGGATTGAGGATTGAGGATTGAAGATTGAGGATTGCGTATTGAGGATAGAACATTGAGGATTGAGGATTGAGTATTGAGGATTGAGGATTGTGGATTGAAGATTGAATATTGATGATTGAAGATTGAGGTTCGAGGATTGAGGGTTGTGGATTGAGGACGAGGACTGAGGGTTGAGTATTGATGTTTGAGGTCTGAGGATTGAGGATTGAGGGTTGAGAATTGAGGATTGAGGATTGAGGATTGAAGATTGAGGATTGGGTGTTGAGGATTGAAGAATGAGGATTGAGCATTGAGGATTGAGGATTGAGGATTGAATATTGTGTATTGAGGATTGAAGATTGAGGATTGAGGATTGAGGATTGAGGATTGAGGATTGAGGATTGAGGATTGAAGATTGAGGATTGGGTATTTAGGACTGAAGAATGAGGATTGAGGATTGAGGATTGAGGAGTGAGGATTGAGGATTGAGGATTGAGGACTGAGGATTGATGATTGAAGATTGAGTATTCGGGATTGGAGATTGACGATTGAGGATTGAGGACCGAGGATTGACGATTGAGGATTGAAGAGTGAGTATTGAGGATTGAAGACTGAGGACTGTGGATTGAGGATTGAGGATTGAGGTTTGAAGATTGAGGATTGGGGACTGAGTGTTGAGGGTTGAGTGATGAGAATTGATGTTTGTGGATAGAGATTTGAAGATTGCATGCTGATTATTGAGTATTGAAACCTGTGAATAGAGGATATTCTATTGAGGATTGAGGATTCACAACTGATTGTTGAGGTCTGAGGGCTGAAGATTGAGCGTTCAGGATTGTGGATTCAGGATTGGGGTTTGAGGACTGAGGATTGAGGATTCAGGATTGAGGATTGAGGATTGAGGATTGAGGATTGAGGATTGAAGGTTGAGGATTGCGTATTGAGGATAGAACATTGAGGATTGAGGATTGAGTATTGAGGATTGAGGATTGTGGATTGAAGATTGAATATTGATGATTGAAGATTGAGGTTCGAGGATTGATGGTTGTGGATTGAGGACGAGGACTGAGGGTTGAGTGTTGATGTTTGAGGTCTGAGGATTGAGGACTGAGGGTTGAGAATTGAGGATTGAGGATTGGGGATTGAAGATTGAGGATTGGGTGTTGAGGATTGAAGAATGAGGATTGAGCATTGAGGATTGAGGATTGAGGATTGAATATTGTGTATTGAGGATTGAAGATTGAGGATTGAGGATTGAGGATTGAGGATTGAGGATTGAAGAATGAGTATTGAGGATTGAAGACTGAGGATTGAGGATTGAGGATTTAGGATTTAGGATTGAGGATTGAGGTTTGAAGATTGAGGATTGGGGACTGAGTGTTGAGGGTTGAGTGATGAGAATTGATGTTTGTGGATAGAGATTTGAAGATTGCATGCTGAGTATTGAGTATTGAAACCTGTGAATTGAGGATATTCTATTGAGGATTGAGGATTCACAACTGATTGTTGAGGTCTGAGGGCTGAAGATTGAGCGTTCAGGATTGTGGATTCAGGATTGGGGTTTGAGGACTGAGGATTGAGGATTCAGGATTGAGGATTGAGGATTGAGGATTGAGGATTGAAGGTTGAGGATTGCGTATTGAGGATAGGACATTGAGGATTGAGGATTGAGTATTGAGGATTGAGGATTGTGGATTGAAGGTTGAATATTGATGATTGAAGATTGAGGTTCGAGGATTGAGGGTTGTGGATTGAGGACGAGGACTGAGCGTTGAGTATTGATGTTTGAGGTCTGAGGATTGAGGATTGAGGATTGAGCATTGAGGATTGAAGATTGAGGACTGGGGATTGAGGATTGAAGATTGAGGATTAAGGATTGAAGATTGGGGATTGAGGATCTAGGATTGGAGATTGATTATTGAGGATTGAAGATTGAGGATTGAGGATTGAGGATTGGGAATTGAGAATTGAGGATGAGGACTGAGGGTTGTGGATTGATGTTTGAGGAACGAGGGTTGAGGATTGAGGATTGAGGACTGAGGAGTGACGATTGAGTATTGAAGATTGAGGATTGATTACTGAGGATTGAGGATTGAGGATTGAGGATTGAGGATTGAGGATTGAAGGTTCAGTATTGAGGATTGAATATTGTGAATTGAGGATTGAGGATTGAACATTGAAGTCTGAGCGTTCAGGGTTGAGTGATGAGAATTGATGTTTGTGGATAGAGATTTGAAGATTGCAGATTGAGTATTGAGTATTGAAATCTGTGAATTGAGGATATTCTGTTGGGGATTGAGGATTGACAACTGATTGTTGACGACTGAGTGCTGAAGATTGAGGATGTAGGACTGAGGATTCAGAATTGAGGTTTGAGGACTGAGGATTGAGGATTGGAGAATGAGGATTGAGGATTGAGGATTGAGGATTGAAGACTGAGGATTGGGTATTGAGGATTGAGGAATGAGGATTGAGGATTGAGGATTGAGGATTGAGGACTGAACACTGAGTATTGAGGATTGAAGATTGAGGATAGAGGACTGAGGATTGAGGATTGAGGATTGAGGATTCAGGATTGAGGATTGAAGATTGAGTATTGAGTATTGAAGATTGAGTGTTGAGGATTGAGGATTGAGGATTGAGAATTGAAGATTGAGGGTTGGGGATTGAGGATTGAAGATTGAGGATTGGGTATTGAGGATTGAAGAATGAGGATTGAGGATTGAGGATTGAGGATTGAGGATTGACGATTGAGGGTTGAGGATTGAGGATGAGGGCTGAGGATTGAGGATTGAGGATTGAGGATTGAGGATTGAAGATTGAGGATTGGGTATTGAGGATTGAAGAATGAGGATTGAGGATTGAGGATTGAGGATTGATGATTGAGGATTGAGGATTGAGGATTGAGGATTGAGGATTGACGATTGAGGACTGAAGATTGAGGATTGAGTATTGAATATTGAGTATTGAGGATTTAAGATTGAGGATTGAGGATTGAGTGTTGACGATTGAGGACGAGGACTGACGGTGGACGATTGAGGTTTGAGGGTTGAGGATTGAGGATTGAGGACTGAGGATTGAGGAATGAGGATTGAGCATTGAGGATTGAAGATTGAGGACTGGGGATTGAGGATTGAAGATTGAGGATTAAGGATTGAAGATTGAGGATTGAGGATCTAGGATTGGAGATTGATTATTGAGGATTGAAGGTTGAGGATTGAGGATTGAGGATTGAGAATTGAGAATTGAGGATGAGGACTGAGGGTTGAGGATTGAGGTTTGAGAATCGAGGATTGAGGATTGAGGATTGAGGACTGAGGAATGACGATTGAGTATTGAAGATTGAGGATTGATTACTGAGGATTGAGTATTGAGGATTGAGAATTGAGGATTGATTATTGAAGGTTGAGTATTGAGGATTGAAGATTGAGGATTGAGGATTGAGGATTGAGGATTGAGGATGAGGGCTGAGGGTTGAGGATTGAGGTTTGAGGACTGAGGACTGACGATTGAGGATTGAAAATTGAGGATTGAGGATTGAGGATTGAAGATTGAGGATTGGGTATTGAGGATTGAGGAATGAGGATTGAGGATTGAGGATTGAGGATTGAGGATTGAGGATTGAAGATTGAGGATTGAAGATTGAGGATTGAGTATTGAATATTGAGTATTGAGGATTGAAGATTGAGGATTGAGGATTGAGTGTTGACGATTGAGGACGAGGACTGACGGTTGAGGATTGAGGTTTGAGGGTTGAGGATTGAGGATTGAGGACTGAGGATTGAGGATTGAGGATTGAGCATTGAGGATTGAAGATTGAGGACTGGGGATTGAGGATTGAAGATTGTGGATTAAGGATTGAAGATTGGGGACTGAGGATCTAGGATTGGAGATTCATTATTGAGGATTGAAGATTGAGGATTGAGAATTGAGGATTGAGAATTGAGAACCGAGGATGAGGACTGAGGGTTGAGGATTGAGGTTTGAGGAACGAGGATTGAGGGTTGAGGATTGAGAACTGAGGACTGACGATTGAGTATTGAGGATTGAGTATTGATTACTGAGGATTGAGGATTGAGGATTGAGGATTGAGGATTGGGGATTGAGTATTGAAGATTCAGTATTGAGGATTGAAAATTGAGAATTGAAGATTGAGGATTGAACATTGAGGACTGAGCGTTCAGTGTTGAGTGATGAGAATTGATGTTTGTGGATAGAGATTTGAAGATTGCAGATTGAGTATTGGGTATTGAAGACTGTGAATTGAGGATATTCTATTGCGGATTGAGGATTGACAACTGATTGTTGAGGACTGAGGGCTGAAGATTGAGGATGCAGGATTGAGGATTCAGAATTGAGGATGGGACTGAGGATTGAGGTTTGAAGATTGAGTATTGAGGATTGAAGATTGAGGATTGAGGATTGAGGATTGTGGATTGAAGATTGAATATTGATGATTGAAGATTGAGGTTCGAGGATTGAGGGTTGTGGATTGAGGACGAGGACTGAGCGTTGAGTATTGATGTTTGAGGTCTGAGGATTGAGGATTGAGGGTTGAGAATTGAGGATTGAGGATTGAGGATTGAAGATTGAGGATTTGGTGTTGAGGATTGAAGAATGAGGATTGAGCATTGAGGATTGAGGATTGAGGATTGAATATTGTGTATTGAGGATTGAAGATTGAGGATTGAGGATTGAGGATTGAGGATTGAGGATTGAGGATTGAGGATTGAAGATTGAGGATTGCGTATTGAGGATAGAACATTGAGGATTGAGGATTGAGTATTGAGGATTGAGGATTGTGGATTGAAGATTGAATATTGATGATTGAAGATTGAGGTTCGAGGATTGAGGGTTGTGGATTGAGGACGAGGACTGAGGGTTGAGTATTGATGTTTGAGGTCTGAGGATTGAGGATTGAGGGTTGAGAATTGAGGATTGAGGATTGAGGATTGAAGATTGAGGATTGGGTGTTGAGGATTGAAGAATGAGGATTGAGCATTGAGGATTGAGGATTGAGGATTGAATATTGTGTATTGAGGATTGAAGATTGAGGATTGAGGATTGAGGATTGAGGATTGAGGATTGAGGATTGAGGATTGAAGATTGAGGATTGGGTATTTAGGACTGAAGAATGAGGATTGAGGATTGAGGATTGAGGAGTGAGGATTGAGGATTGAGGATTGAGGACTGAGGATTGATGATTGAAGATTGAGTATTCGGGATTGGAGATTGACGATTGAGGATTGAGGACCGAGGATTGAGGATTGAGGATTGAAGAGTGAGTATTGAGGATTGAAGACTGAGGACTGTGGATTGAGGATTGAGGATTGAGGTTTGAAGATTGAGGATTGGGGACTGAGTGTTGAGGGTTGAGTGATGAGAATTGATGTTTGTGGATAGAGATTTGAAGATTGCATGCTGATTATTGAGTATTGAAACCTGTGAATAGAGGATATTCTATTGAGGATTGAGGATTCACAACTGATTGTTGAGGTCTGAGGGCTGAAGATTGAGCGTTCAGGATTGTGGATTCAGGATTGGGGTTTGAGGACTGAGGATTGAGGATTCAGGATTGAGGATTGAGGATTGAGGATTGAGGATTGAGGATTGAAGGTTGAGGATTGCGTATTGAGGATAGAACATTGAGGATTGAGGATTGAGTATTGAGGATTGAGGATTGTGGATTGAAGATTGAATATTGATGATTGAAGATTGAGGTTCGAGGATTGATGGTTGTGGATTGAGGACGAGGACTGAGGGTTGAGTGTTGATGTTTGAGGTCTGAGGATTGAGGACTGAGGGTTGAGAATTGAGGATTGAGGATTGGGGATTGAAGATTGAGGATTGGGTGTTGAGGATTGAAGAATGAGGATTGAGCATTGAGGATTGAGGATTGAGGATTGAATATTGTGTATTGAGGATTGAAGATTGAGGATTGAGGATTGAGGATTGAGGATTGAGGATTGAAGAATGAGTATTGAGGATTGAAGACTGAGGATTGAGGATTGAGGATTTAGGATTGAGGATTGAGGTTTGAAGATTGAGGATTGGGGACTGAGTGTTGAGGGTTGAGTGATGAGAATTGATGTTTGTGGATAGAGATTTGAAGATTGCATGCTGAGTATTGAGTATTGAAACCTGTGAATTGAGGATATTCTATTGAGGATTGAGGATTCACAACTGATTGTTGAGGTCTGAGGGCTGAAGATTGAGCGTTCAGGATTGTGGATTCAGGATTGGGGTTTGAGGACTGAGGATTGAGGATTCAGGATTGAGGATTGAGGATTGAGGATTGAGGATTGAAGGTTGAGGATTGCGTATTGAGGATAGGACATTGAGGATTGAGGATTGAGTATTGAGGATTGAGGATTGTGGATTGAAGGTTGAATATTGATGATTGAAGATTGAGGTTCGAGGATTGAGGGTTGTGGATTGAGGACGAGGACTGAGCGTTGAGTATTGATGTTTGAGGTCTGAGGATTGAGGATTGAGGATTGAGCATTGAGGATTGAAGATTGAGGACTGGGGATTGAGGATTGAAGATTGAGGATTAAGGATTGAAGATTGGGGATTGAGGATCTAGGATTGGAGATTGATTATTGAGGATTGAAGATTGAGGATTGAGGATTGAGGATTGGGAATTGAGAATTGAGGATGAGGACTGAGGGTTGTGGATTGATGTTTGAGGAACGAGGGTTGAGGATTGAGGATTGAGGACTGAGGAGTGACGATTGAGTATTGAAGATTGAGGATTGATTACTGAGGATTGAGGATTGAGGATTGAGGATTGAGGATTGAGGATTGAAGGTTCAGTATTGAGGATTGAATATTGTGAATTGAGGATTGAGGATTGAACATTGAAGTCTGAGCGTTCAGGGTTGAGTGATGAGAATTGATGTTTGTGGATAGAGATTTGAAGATTGCAGATTGAGTATTGAGTATTGAAATCTGTGAATTGAGGATATTCTGTTGGGGATTGAGGATTGACAACTGATTGTTGACGACTGAGTGCTGAAGATTGAGGATGTAGGACTGAGGATTCAGAATTGAGGTTTGAGGACTGAGGATTGAGGATTGGAGAATGAGGATTGAGGATTGAGGATTGAGGATTGAAGACTGAGGATTGGGTATTGAGGATTGAGGAATGAGGATTGAGGATTGAGGATTGAGGATTGAGGACTGAAGACTGAGTATTGAGGATTGAAGATTGAGGATAGAGGACTGAGGATTGAGGATTGAGGATTGAGGATTCAGGATTGAGGATTGAAGATTGAGTATTGAGTATTGAAGATTGAGTGTTGAGGATTGAGGATTGAGGATTGAGAATTGAAGATTGAGGGTTGGGGATTGAGGATTGAAGATTGAGGATTGGGTATTGAGGATTGAAGAATGAGGATTGAGGATTGAGGATTGAGGATTGAGGATTGAGGATTGAGGGTTGAGGATTGAGGATGAGGGCTGAGGATTGAGGATTGAGGATTGAGGATTGAGGATTGAAGATTGAGGATTGGGTATTGAGGATTGAAGAATGAGGATTGAGGATTGAGGATTGAGGATTGATGATTGAGGATTGAGGATTGAGGATTGAGGATTGAGGATTGACGATTGAGGACTGAAGATTGAGGATTGAGTATTGAATATTGAGTATTGAGGATTTAAGATTGAGGATTGAGGATTGAGTGTTGACGATTGAGGACGAGGACTGACGGTGGACGATTGAGGTTTGAGGGTTGAGGATTGAGGATTGAGGACTGAGGATTGAGGAATGAGGATTGAGCATTGAGGATTGAAGATTGAGGACTGGGGATTGAGGATTGAAGATTGAGGATTAAGGATTGAAGATTGAGGATTGAGGATCTAGGATTGGAGATTGATTATTGAGGATTGAAGGTTGAGGATTGAGGATTGAGGATTGAGAATTGAGAATTGAGGATGAGGACTGAGGGTTGAGGATTGAGGTTTGAGAATCGAGGATTGAGGATTGAGGATTGAGGACTGAGGAATGACGATTGAGTATTGAAGATTGAGGATTGATTACTGAGGATTGAGTATTGAGGATTGAGAATTGAGGATTGATTATTGAAGGTTGAGTATTGAGGATTGAAGATTGAGGATTGAGGATTGAGGATTGAGGATTGAGGATGAGGGCTGAGGGTTGAGGATTGAGGTTTGAGGACTGAGGACTGACGATTGAGGATTGAAAATTGAGGATTGAGGATTGAGGATTGAAGATTGAGGATTGGGTATTGAGGATTGAGGAATGAGGATTGAGGATTGAGGATTGAGGATTGAGGATTGAGGATTGAAGATTGAGGATTGAAGATTGAGGATTGAGTATTGAATATTGAGTATTGAGGATTGAAGATTGAGGATTGAGGATTGAGTGTTGACGATTGAGGACGAGGACTGACGGTTGAGGATTGAGGTTTGAGGGTTGAGGATTGAGGATTGAGGACTGAGGATTGAGGATTGAGGATTGAGCATTGAGGATTGAAGATTGAGGACTGGGGATTGAGGATTGAAGATTGTGGATTAAGGATTGAAGATTGGGGACTGAGGATCTAGGATTGGAGATTGATTATTGAGGATTGAAGATTGAGGATTGAGAATTGAGGATTGAGAATTGAGAACCGAGGATGAGGACTGAGGGTTGAGGATTGAGGTTTGAGGAACGAGGATTGAGGGTTGAGGATTGAGAACTGAGGACTGACGATTGAGTATTGAGGATTGAGTATTGATTACTGAGGATTGAGGATTGAGGATTGAGGATTGAGGATTGGGGATTGAGTATTGAAGATTCAGTATTGAGGATTGAAAATTGAGAATTGAAGATTGAGGATTGAACATTGAGGACTGAGCGTTCAGTGTTGAGTGATGAGAATTGATGTTTGTGGATAGAGATTTGAAGATTGCAGATTGAGTATTGGGTATTGAAGACTGTGAATTGAGGATATTCTATTGCGGATTGAGGATTGACAACTGATTGTTGAGGACTGAGGGCTGAAGATTGAGGATGCAGGATTGAGGATTCAGAATTGAGGATGGGACTGAGGATTGAGGTTTGAAGATTGAGTATTGAGGATTGAAGATTGAGGATTGAGGATTGAGGATTGAGGATTGAGGATTGAGGATGAGTGCCGAGGTTTGAGGATTGATGTTTGAGGACTGAGGACTGAGGATTGAGGGTTGAGAATTGAGGATTGAGCATTGAGGATTGAAGATTGAGGACTGGGGATTGAGGATTGAAGATTGAGGATTAAGGATTGAAGATTGAGGATTGAGGATCTAGGATTGGAGATTGATTATTGAGGATTGAAGGTTGAGGATTGAGGATTGAGGATTGAGAATTGAGAATTGAGGATGAGTACTGAGGGTTGAGGATTGAGGTTTGAGAATCGAGGATTGAGGATTGAGGATTGAGGACTGAGGAATGACGATTGAGTATTGAAGATTGAGGATTGATTACTGAGGATTGAGTATTGAGGATTGAGAATTGAGGATTGATTATTGAAGGTTGAGTATTGAGGATTGAAGATTGAGGATTGAGGATTGAGGATTGAGGATTGAGGATGAGGGCTGAGGGTTGAGGATTGAGGTTTGAGGACGGAGGACTGACGATTGAGGATCGAAAATTGAGGATTGAGGATTGAGGATTGAAGATTGAGGATTGGGTATTGAGGATTGAGGAATGAGGATTGAGGATTGAGGATTGAGGATTGAGGATTGAGGATTGAGGATTGAAGATTGAGGATTGAAGATTGAGGATTGAGTATTGAATATTGAGTATTGAGGATTGAAGATTGAGGATTGAGGATTGAGTGTTGACGATTGAGGACGAGGACTGACGGTTGAGGATTGAGGTTTGAGGGTTGAGGATTGAGGATTGAGGACTGAGGATTGAGGATTGAGGATTGAGCATTGAGGATTGAAGATTGAGGACTGGGGATTGAGGATTGAAGATTGTGGATTAAGGATTGAAGATTGGGGACTGAGGATCTAGGATTGGAGATTGATTATTGAGGATTGAAGATTGAGGATTGAGAATTGAGGATTGAGAATTGAGAACCGAGGATGAGGACTGAGGGTTGAGGATTGAGGTTTGAGGAACGAGGATTGAGGGTTGAGGATTGAGAACTGAGGACTGACGATTGAGTATTGAGGATTGAGTATTGATTACTGAGGATTGAGGATTGAGGATTGAGGATTGAGGATTGGGGATTGAGTATTGAAGATTCAGTATTGAGGATTGAAAATTGAGAATTGAAGATTGAGGATTGAACATTGAGGACTGAGCGTTCAGTGTTGAGTGATGAGAATTGATGTTTGTGGATAGAGATTTGAAGATTGCAGATTGAGTATTGGGTATTGAAGACTGTGAATTGAGGATATTCTATTGCGGATTGAGGATTGACAACTGATTGTTGAGGACTGAGGGCTGAAGATTGAGGATGCAGGATTGAGGATTCAGAATTGAGGATGGGACTGAGGATTGAGGTTTGAAGATTGAGTATTGAGGATTGAAGATTGAGGATTGAGGATTGAGGATTGAGGATTGAGGATTGAGGATGAGTGCCGAGGTTTGAGGATTGATGTTTGAGGACTGAGGACTGAGGATTGAGGGTTGAGAATTGAGGATTGAGGATTGAGGATTGAAGATTGAGGATTGGGTATTGAGGATTGAAGAATGAGGATTGAGGATTGAGGATTGAGGATTGAGGATTGAGGATTGAGGATTGAGGATTGAAGATTGAGGATTGAAGATTGAGGATTGAGTATTGAATATTGAGTATTGAGGATTGAAGATTGAGGATTGAGGATTGAGTGTTGACGATTGAGGACGAGGACTGACGGTTGAGGATTGAGGTTTGAGGGTTGAGGATTGAGGATTGAGGACTGAGGATTGAGAATTGAGGATTGAGCATTGAGGATTGAAGATTGAGGACTGGGGATTGAGGATTGAAGATTGAGGATTAAGGATTGAACATTGGGGATTGAGGATCTAGGATTGGAGATTGATTACTGAGGATTGAGGATTGAGGATTGAGGATTGAGGATTGAGGATTGAAGATTGAGGATTTGGTGTTGAGGATTGAAGAATGAGGATTGAGCATTGAGGATTGAGGATTGAGGATTGAATATTGTGTATTGAGGATTGAAGATTGAGGATTGAGGATTGAGGATTGAGGATTGAGGATTGAGGATTGAGGATTGAAGATTGAGGATTGCGTATTGAGGATAGAACATTGAGGATTGAGGATTGAGTATTGAGGATTGAGGATTGTGGATTGAAGATTGAATATTGATGATTGAAGATTGAGGTTCGAGGATTGAGGGTTGTGGATTGAGGACGAGGACTGAGGGTTGAGTATTGATGTTTGAGGTCTGAGGATTGAGGATTGAGGGTTGAGAATTGAGGATTGAGGATTGAGGATTGAAGATTGAGGATTGGGTGTTGAGGATTGAAGAATGAGGATTGAGCATTGAGGATTGAGGATTGAGGATTGAATATTGTGTATTGAGGATTGAAGATTGAGGATTGAGGATTGAGGATTGAGGATTGAGGATTGAGGATTGAGGATTGAAGATTGAGGATTGGGTATTTAGGACTGAAGAATGAGGATTGAGGATTGAGGATTGAGGAGTGAGGATTGAGGATTGAGGATTGAGGACTGAGGATTGATGATTGAAGATTGAGTATTCGGGATTGGAGATTGACGATTGAGGATTGAGGACCGAGGATTGAGGATTGAGGATTGAAGAGTGAGTATTGAGGATTGAAGACTGAGGACTGTGGATTGAGGATTGAGGATTGAGGTTTGAAGATTGAGGATTGGGGACTGAGTGTTGAGGGTTGAGTGATGAGAATTGATGTTTGTGGATAGAGATTTGAAGATTGCATGCTGATTATTGAGTATTGAAACCTGTGAATAGAGGATATTCTATTGAGGATTGAGGATTCACAACTGATTGTTGAGGTCTGAGGGCTGAAGATTGAGCGTTCAGGATTGTGGATTCAGGATTGGGGTTTGAGGACTGAGGATTGAGGATTCAGGATTGAGGATTGAGGATTGAGGATTGAGGATTGAGGATTGAAGGTTGAGGATTGCGTATTGAGGATAGAACATTGAGGATTGAGGATTGAGTATTGAGGATTGAGGATTGTGGATTGAAGATTGAATATTGATGATTGAAGATTGAGGTTCGAGGATTGATGGTTGTGGATTGAGGACGAGGACTGATTGTTGAGTGTTGATGTTTGAGGTCTGAGGATTGAGGACTGAGGGTTGAGAATTGAGGATTGAGGATTGGGGATTGAAGATTGAGGATTGGGTGTTGAGGATTGAAGAATGAGGATTGAGCATTGAGGATTGAGGATTGAGGATTGAATATTGTGTATTGAGGATTGAAGATTGAGGATTGAGGATTGAGGATTGAGGATTGAGGATTGAAGAATGAGTATTGAGGATTGAAGACTGAGGATTGAGGATTGAGGATTTAGGATTGAGGATTGAGGTTTGAAGATTGAGGATTGGGGACTGAGTGTTGAGGGTTGAGTGATGAGAATTGATGTTTGTGGATAGAGATTTGAAGATTGCATGCTGAGTATTGAGTATTGAAACCTGTGAATTGAGGATATTCTATTGAGGATTGAGGATTCACAACTGATTGTTGAGGTCTGAGGGCTGAAGATTGAGCGTTCAGGATTGTGGATTCAGGATTGGGGTTTGAGGACTGAGGATTGAGGATTCAGGATTGAGGATTGAGGATTGAGGATTGAGGATTGAAGGTTGAGGATTGCGTATTGAGGATAGGACATTGAGGATTGAGGATTGAGTATTGAGGATTGAGGATTGTGGATTGAAGGTTGAATATTGATGATTGAAGATTGAGGTTCGAGGATTGAGGGTTGTGGATTGAGGACGAGGACTGAGCGTTGAGTATTGATGTTTGAGGTCTGAGGATTGAGGATTGAGGATTGAGCATTGAGGATTGAAGATTGAGGACTGGGGATTGAGGATTGAAGATTGAGGATTAAGGATTGAAGATTGGGGATTGAGGATCTAGGATTGGAGATTGATTATTGAGGATTGAAGATTGAGGATTGAGGATTGAGGATTGGGAATTGAGAATTGAGGATGAGGACTGAGGGTTGTGGATTGATGTTTGAGGAACGAGGGTTGAGGATTGAGGATTGAGGACTGAGGAGTGACGATTGAGTATTGAAGATTGAGGATTGATTACTGAGGATTGAGGATTGAGGATTGAGGATTGAGGATTGAGGATTGAAGGTTCAGTATTGAGGATTGAATATTGTGAATTGAGGATTGAGGATTGAACATTGAAGTCTGAGCGTTCAGGGTTGAGTGATGAGAATTGATGTTTGTGGATAGAGATTTGAAGATTGCAGATTGAGTATTGAGTATTGAAATCTGTGAATTGAGGATATTCTGTTGGGGATTGAGGATTGACAACTGATTGTTGACGACTGAGTGCTGAAGATTGAGGATGTAGGACTGAGGATTCAGAATTGAGGTTTGAGGACTGAGGATTGAGGATTGGAGAATGAGGATTGAGGATTGAGGATTGAGGATTGAAGACTGAGGATTGGGTATTGAGGATTGAGGAATGAGGATTGAGGATTGAGGATTGAGGATTGAGGACTGAAGACTGAGTATTGAGGATTGAAGATTGAGGATAGAGGACTGAGGATTGAGGATTGAGGATTGAGGATTCAGGATTGAGGATTGAAGATTGAGTATTGAGTATTGAAGATTGAGTGTTGAGGATTGAGGATTGAGGATTGAGAATTGAAGATTGAGGGTTGGGGATTGAGGATTGAAGATTGAGGATTGGGTATTGAGGATTGAAGAATGAGGATTGAGGATTGAGGATTGAGGATTGAGGATTGAGGATTGAGGGTTGAGGATTGAGGATGAGGGCTGAGGATTGAGGATTGAGGATTGAGGATTGAGGATTGAAGATTGAGGATTGGGTATTGAGGATTGAAGAATGAGGATTGAGGATTGAGGATTGAGGATTGATGATTGAGGATTGAGGATTGAGGATTGAGGATTGAGGATTGACGATTGAGGACTGAAGATTGAGGATTGAGTATTGAATATTGAGTATTGAGGATTTAAGATTGAGGATTGAGGATTGAGTGTTGACGATTGAGGACGAGGACTGACGGTGGACGATTGAGGTTTGAGGGTTGAGGATTGAGGATTGAGGACTGAGGATTGAGGAATGAGGATTGAGCATTGAGGATTGAAGATTGAGGACTGGGGATTGAGGATTGAAGATTGAGGATTAAGGATTGAAGATTGAGGATTGAGGATCTAGGATTGGAGATTGATTATTGAGGATTGAAGGTTGAGGATTGAGGATTGAGGATTGAGAATTGAGAATTGAGGATGAGGACTGAGGGTTGAGGATTGAGGTTTGAGAATCGAGGATTGAGGATTGAGGATTGAGGACTGAGGAATGACGATTGAGTATTGAAGATTGAGGATTGATTACTGAGGATTGAGTATTGAGGATTGAGAATTGAGGATTGATTATTGAAGGTTGAGTATTGAGGATTGAAGATTGAGGATTGAGGATTGAGGATTGAGGATTGAGGATGAGGGCTGAGGGTTGAGGATTGAGGTTTGAGGACTGAGGACTGACGATTGAGGATTGAAAATTGAGGATTGAGGATTGAGGATTGAAGATTGAGGATTGGGTATTGAGGATTGAGGAATGAGGATTGAGGATTGAGGATTGAGGATTGAGGATTGAGGATTGAAGATTGAGGATTGAAGATTGAGGATTGAGTATTGAATATTGAGTATTGAGGATTGAAGATTGAGGATTGAGGATTGAGTGTTGACGATTGAGGACGAGGACTGACGGTTGAGGATTGAGGTTTGAGGGTTGAGGATTGAGGATTGAGGACTGAGGATTGAGGATTGAGGATTGAGCATTGAGGATTGAAGATTGAGGACTGGGGATTGAGGATTGAAGATTGTGGATTAAGGATTGAAGATTGGGGACTGAGGATCTAGGATTGGAGATTGATTATTGAGGATTGAAGATTGAGGATTGAGAATTGAGGATTGAGAATTGAGAACCGAGGATGAGGACTGAGGGTTGAGGATTGAGGTTTGAGGAACGAGGATTGAGGGTTGAGGATTGAGAACTGAGGACTGACGATTGAGTATTGAGGATTGAGTATTGATTACTGAGGATTGAGTATTGAGGATTGAGGATTGAGGATTGGGGATTGAGTATTGAAGATTCAGTATTGAGGATTGAAAATTGAGAATTGAAGATTGAGGATTGAACATTGAGGACTGAGCGTTCAGTGTTGAGTGATGAGAATTGATGTTTGTGGATAGAGATTTGAAGATTGCAGATTGAGTATTGGGTATTGAAGACTGTGAATTGAGGATATTCTATTGCGGATTGAGGATTGACAACTGATTGTTGAGGACTGAGGGCTGAAGATTGAGGATGCAGGATTGAGGATTCAGAATTGAGGATGGGACTGAGGATTGAGGTTTGAAGATTGAGTATTGAGGATTGAAGATTGAGGATTGAGGATTGAGGATTGAGGATTGAGGATTGAGGATGAGTGCCGAGGTTTGAGGATTGATGTTTGAGGACTGAGGACTGAGGATTGAGGGTTGAGAATTGAGGATTGAGGATTGAGGATTGAAGATTGAGGATTGGGTATTGAGGATTGAAGAATGAGGATTGAGGATTGAGGATTGAGGATTGAGGATTGAGGATTGAGGATTGAGGATTGAAGATTGAGGATTGAAGATTGAGGATTGAGTATTGAATATTGAGTATTGAGGATTGAAGATTGAGGATTGAGGATTGAGTGTTGACGATTGAGGACGAGGACTGACGGTTGAGGATTGAGGTTTGAGGGTTGAGGATTGAGGATTGAGGACTGAGGATTGAGAATTGAGGATTGAGCATTGAGGATTGAAGATTGAGGACTGGGGATTGAGGATTGAAGATTGAGGATTAAGGATTGAACATTGGGGATTGAGGATCTAGGATTGGAGATTGATTACTGAGGATTGAGGATTGAGGATTGAGGATTGAGGATTGAGGATTGAAGGTTCAGTATTGAGGATTGAAGATTGAGAATTGAGGATTGAGGATTGAACATTGAGGTCTGAGCGTTCAGGGTTGAGTGATGAGAATTGATGTTTGTGGATAGAGATTTGAAGATTGCAGATTGAGTATTGAGTATTGAAAGCTGTGAATTGAGGATATTCTATTGGGGATTGAGGATTGACAACAGACTGTTGAGGACTGAGGGCTGAAGATTGAGGATGTAGGATTGAGGATTCAGAATTGAGGTTTGAGGACTGAGGATTGAGGATTGAAGATTGAGGATTGGGTATTGAGGATTGAAGAATGAGGATTGAGGATTGAGGATTGAGGATTGAGGATTGAGGATTGAAGATTGAGTATTCAGGATTGGAGATTGACGATTGAGGATTGAGGACCGAGGATTGAGGATTGAGGATTGAAGAATGAGTATTGAGGATTGAAGCCTGAGGATTGAGGATTGAGGATTGAGGATTGAGGATTGGGGATTGAGGTTTGAAGATTGAGGATTGGGGACTGAGTGTTGAGGGTTGAGTGATGAGGATTGATGTTTGTGGATAGAGATTTGAAGATTGAAGGCTGAGTATTGAGTATTGAAACCTGTGAATTCAGGATATTCTATTGAGGATTGAGGATTCACAACTGATTGTTGAGGTCTGAGGGCTGAAGATTGAGCGTTCAGGATTGTGGATTCAGGATTGGGGTTTGAGGATTGAGGATTGAGGATTGAGGATTGAGGATTGAAGATTGAGGATTGGGTATTGAGGATTGAAGAATGAGGGTTGAGTATTGAGTATTGAGGATTGAGGATTGAAGATTGAGTATTGAGGATTGAAGATTGACGATCGAGGATTGAGGATTGAGGATAGAGGATTGAGGATTGAGGATTGGGGATTGAAGATTGAGGATTGAGGATTGAGGATTGAGGACTGAGGATTGAGGATTGAGGATTTAGAATTGAGGATTGAGGATTGAACATTGAGTATTGAGGATTGAATATTGAGGATTGAGGATTGAGGATTGAGTGTTGACGATTGAGGACGAGGACTGACGGTTGAGGATTGAGGATTGAGGATTGAGAATTGAGAACCGAGGATGAGGACTGAGGGTTGAGGATTGAGGTTTGAGGAACGTTGGGTTGAGGATTGAGGATTGAGGACTGAGGAATGACGATTGAGCATTGAAGATTGAGGATTGACTACTGAGGATTGAGGATTGAGGATTGAGGATTGAGGATTGAGGATTGAGGATTGACGGTTCAGTATTGAGGATTGAAGATTGAGAATTGAGGATTGAGGATTGAACATTGAGGTCTGAGGGTTCAGGGTTGAGTGATGAGAATTGATGTTTGTGGATAGATATTTGAAGATTGCAGATTGAGTATTGAGTATCGAAAACTGTGAATTGAGGATATTCTATTGGGGATTGAGGATTGACAACTGATTGTTGAGGACTGAGGGCTGAAGATTGAGGATGCAGGATTGAGGATTCAGAATTGAGGTTTGAGGAGTGAGGATTGAGGATTGGAGAATGGGGATTGAGGATTGATGATTGAGGATTGAAGATTGCAGATTGAGTATTGGGGATTGAAGATTGCGGGTTGAGGATTGAGGATTGAGGGTTGAGGATTGAGGTTTGAAGATTGAGGATTGGGGACTGAGTGTTGAGGGTTGAGTGATGAGAATTGATGTTTGTGGATAGAGATTTGAAGATTGCAGGCTCAGTATTGAGTATTGAAACCTGTGAATTGAGGATATTCTATTGAGGATTGAGGATTCACGACTGATTGTTGAGGACTGAGGTCTGAAGATTGAGCGTTCAGGATTGTGGATTCAGGATTGGGGTTTGAGGACTGAGTATTGAGGATTGAAGATTGCGGATTGAGGATCGAGGATTGAGGATTGAAGATTGAGTATTGAGGATTGAAGACTGACGATTGAGGATTGAGCATTGAGGATTCAGGATTGAGGATTGAAGATTGAGTATTGAGGCTTGAAAATTGAGGACTGAGGATTGAGGATTGAGGATTGAGGATTGAAGAATGAGGATTGAGGATTGAGGATTGAGGATTGAATATTGCAGATTGAGTATTGAGGATTGAAGATTGAGGATTGAGGATTGAGGATTGAGGATTGAGGATTGAGCATGAGTGCCGAGGTTTGAGGATTGATGTTTGAGGACTGAGGACTGAGGATTGAGGGTTCAGAATTGAGGATTGAGGATTGAGGATTGAAGATTGAGGATTGGGTAT
The DNA here is from genome assembly GCF_051401765.1 of Calliopsis andreniformis. NCBI lineage: Eukaryota > Metazoa > Arthropoda > Insecta > Hymenoptera > Andrenidae > Calliopsis > Calliopsis andreniformis. Next base: position 2,410,348 of record NW_027480444.1, on the reverse strand, counting down.
TGAGGATTGAAGAATGAGGATTGAGGATTGAGGATTGAGGATTGAGGATTGAGGATTGAAGATTGAGTATTCAGGATTGGAGATTGATTACTGAGGATTGAGGATTGAGGATTGAGGATTGAGGATTGAGGATTGAGGATTGAGGATTGAAGGTTCAGTATTGAGGATTGAAGATTGAGGATAGAGGACTGAAAATTGAGTGTTGAGGATTGAGGATTGAGGATTGAGAATTGAAGATTGAGGGTTGGGGATTGAGGATTGACGATTGAGGATTGAGTATTGAGGATTGAGATTTGAGGATTGATTATTGAAGGTTGAGTATTGAGGATTGAAGATTGAGGATTGAGGATTGAGGGTTGAGGATTGAGGATGAGGGCTGAGGATTGAGGATTGAGGATTGAGGATTGAGGATTGAGGATTGAAGATTGAGGATTGGGTATTGAGGATTGAAGAATGAGGATTGAGGATTGAGGATTGAGGATTGAGGATTGAGGATTGAGGATTGAGGATTGAGGATTGACGATTGAGTATTGAAGATTGAGGATTGAGTATTGAATATTGAGTATTGAGGATTTAAGATTGAGGATTGAGGGTTGAGTGTTGACGATTGAGGACGAGGACTGACGGTTGAGGATTGAGGTTTGAGGGTTGAGGATTGAGGATTGAGGACTGAGGATTGAGGATTGAGGATTGAGCATTGAGGATTGAAGATTGAGTACTGGGAATTGAGGATTGAAGATTGAGGATTAAGGATTGAAGATTGGGGATTGAGGATCTAGGATTGGAGATTGATTATTGAGGATTGAAGATTGAGGATTGAGGATTGAGGATTGAGAATTGAGAACTGAGGATGAGGACTGAGGGTTGAGGATTGAGGTTTGAGAAACGAGGATTGAGGATTGAGGATTGAGGACTGAGGAATGTCGATTGAGTATTGAAGATTGAGGATTGATTACTGAGGATTGAGGATTGAGGATTGAGAATTGAAGATTGAGGATTGGGGATTGAGGATTGACGATTGAGTATTGAGTATTGACGATTGAGAATTGAGGATTGATTATTGAAGGTTGAGTATTGAGGATTGAAGATTGAGGATTGAGGATTGAGGATTGAGGATTGAGGATTGAGGATTGAGGATGAGGGCTGAGGGTTGAGGATTGACGTTTGAGGACTGAGGACTGAGGATTGAGGTTTGAAAATTGAGGACTGAGGGTTGAGGATTGAAGATTGAGGATTGGGTATTGAGGATTGAAGAATGAGGATTGAGGATTGAGGATTGAGGATTGAGGATTGAGGATTGAAGATTGAGGATTGAAGATTGAGGATTGAGGATTGAGTATTGAAGATTGAGGATTTGGGACTGAGGATTGAAGATTGAAGATTGAGGATTGGGTATTGAGGGTTGAAGAATGAGGATTGAGGATTGAGGATTGAGGATTGAGGATGAGGGCTGAGGGTTGAGGATTGAGGATTGAAGATGAAGGATTGAAGATTGAGGATTGAGTATTGAATATTGAGTATTGAGGATTGAAGATTGAGGATTGAGAATTGAAGGCTGAGGACTGAGGATTGAGGATTGAGGATTGAGGTTTGAAGATTGAGGATTGGGGACTGAGTGTTGAGGGTTGAGTGATGAGAATTGATGTTTGTGGATAGATATTTGAAGATTGCATGCTGAGTATTGAGTATTGAAACGTGTGAATAGAGGATATTCTATTGAGGATTGAGGATTCACAACTGATTGTTGAGGTCTGAGGGCTGAAGATTGAGCGTTCAGGATTGTGGATTCAGGATTGGGGTTTGAGGACTGAGGATTGAGGATTCAGGATTGAGGATTGAGGATTGAGGATTGAGGATTGAAGGTTGAGGATTGCGTATTGAGGATAGAACATTGAGGATTGAGGATTGAGTATTGAGGATTGAGGATTGTGGATTGAAGATTGAATATTGATGATTGAAGATTGAGGTTCGAGGATTGAGGGGTGTGGATTGAGGACGAGGACTGAGGGTTGAGTGTTGATGTTTGAGGTCTGAGGATTGAGGATTGAGGGTTGAGAATTGAGGATTGAGGATTGAGGATTGAAGATTGAGGATTGGGTGTTGAGGATTGAAGAATGAGGATTGAGCATTGAGGATTGAGGATTGTGGATTGAATATTGTGTATTGAGGATTGAAGATTGAGGATTGAGGATTGAGGATTGAAGATGGAGGATTGGGTATTGAGGATTGAAGAATGATGATTGAGGATTGAGGATTGAGGATTGAGGATCGAGGATTGAGGATTGAGGATTGAAGATTGAGGATTGAAGATTGAGGATTGAGTATTGAATATTGAGTATTGAGGATTGAAGGTTGAGGATTGAGGATTCAGTGTTGACGATTGAGGACGAGGACTGACGGTTGAGGATTGAGGTTTGAGGGTTGAGGATTGAGGATTGAGGACTGAGGATTGAGGATTGAGGATTGAGCATTGAGGATTGAAGATTGAGGACTGGGGATTGAGGATTGAAGATTGAGGATTAAGGATTGAAGATTGGGGATTGAGGATCTAGGATTGGAGATTGATTATTGAGGATTGAAGATTGAGGATTGAGGATTGAGGATTGGGAATTGAGAATTGAGGATGAGGACTGAGGGTTGTGGATTGAGGTTTGAGGAACGAGGGTTGAGGATTGAGGATTGAGGACTGAGGAATGACGATTGAGTATTGAAGATTGAGGATTGATTACTGAGGATTGAGGATTGAGGATTGAGGATTGAGGATTGAGGATTGAAGGTTCAGTATTGAGGATTGAAGATTGTGAATTGAGGATTGAGGATTGAACATTGAGGTCTGAGCGTTCAGGGTTGAGTGATGAGAATTGATGTTTGTGGATAGAGATTTGAAGATTGCAGATTGAGTATTGAGTATTGAAATCTGTGAATTGAGGATATTCTGTTGGGGATTGAGGATTGACAACTGATTGTTGACGACTGAGTGTTGAAGATTGAGGGTGTAGGATTGAGGATTCAGAATTGAGGTTTGAGGACTGAGGATTGAGGATTGGAGAATGAGGATTGAGGATTGAGGATTGAGGATTGAAGACTGAGGATTGGGTATTGAGGATTGAGGAATGAGGTTTGAGGATTGAGGATTGAGGATTGAGGATTGAAGACTGAGTATTGAGGATTGAAGATTGAGGATAGAGGACTGAGGATTGAGGATTGAGGATTGAGGATTCAGGATTGAGGATTGAAGATTGAGTATTGAGTATTGAAATCTGTGAATTGAGGATATTCTGTTGGGGATTGAGGATTGACAACTGATTGTTGACGACTGAGTGCTGAAGATTGAGGATGTAGGATTGAGGATTCAGAATTGAGGTTTGAGGATTGAGGTTTGAGGACTGAGGACTGACGATTGAGGATTGAAAATTGAGGATTGAGGATTGAGGATTGAAGATTGAGGATTGGGGATTGAGTATTGAAGATTCAGTATTGAGGATTGAAGATTGAGAATTGAAGATTGAGTATTGAACATTGAGGACTGAGCGTTCAGTGTTGAGTAATGAGAATTGATGTTTGTGGATAGAGATTTGAAGATTGCAGATTGAGTATTGAGTATTGAAAACTGTGAATTGAGGATATTCTATTGCGGATTGAGGATTGACAACTGATTGTTGAGGACTGAGGACTGAAGATTGAGGATGCAGGATTGAGGATTCAGAATTGAGGTTTGAGGACTGAGGATTGAGGTTTGAAGATTGAGTATTGAGGATTGAAGATTGAGGATTGAGGATTGATGATTGAGGATTGAGGATTGAGGATGAGTGCCGAGGTTTGAGGATTGATGTTTGAGGACTGAGGACTGAGGATTGACGGTTGAGAATTGAGGATTGAGGATTGTGGATTGAAGATTGAGGATTGGGTATTGAGGATTGAAGAATGAGGATTGAGGATTGAGGAGTGAGGATTGAGGATTGAGGATTGAAGATTGAGCATTCAGGATTGGAGATTGACGATTGAGGATTGAGGACCGAGGATTGAGGATTGAGGATTGAAGAATGAGTATTGAGGATTGAAGACTGAGGATTCAGGATTGAGGATTGAGGATTGAGGTTTGAAGGTTGAGGATTGGGGACTGAGTGTTGAGGGTTGAGTGATGAGAATTGATGTTTGTGGATAGAGATTTGAAGATTGCATGCTGAGTATTGAGTATTGAAACCTGTGAATTGAGGATATTCTATTGAGGATTGAGGATTCACAACTGATTGTTGAGGTCTGAGGGCTGAAGGTTGAGCGTTCAGGATTGTGGATTCAGGATTGGGGTTTAAGGACTGAGGATTGAGGATTCAGGATTGAGGATTGAGGATTGAGGATTGAGGATTGAAGGTTGAGGATTGCGTATTGAGAATAGAACATTGAGGATTGAGGATTGAGTATTGAGGATTGAGGATTGTGGATTGAAGATTGAATATTGATGATTGAAGATTGAGGTTCGAGGATTGAGGGTTGTGGATTGAGGACGAGGACTGAGGGTTGAGTATTGATGTTTGAGGTCTGAGGATTGAGGATTGAGGGTTGAGAATTGAGGATTGATGATTGAGGATTGAAGATTGAGGATTTGGTGTTGAGGATTGAAGAATGAGGATTGAGCATTGAGGATTGAGGATTGAGGATTGAATATTGTGTATTGAGGATTGAAGATTGAGGATTGAGGATTGAGGATTGAGGATTGAGGATTGAGGATTGAGGATTGAAGATTGAGGATTGCGTATTGAGGATAGAACATTGAGGATTGAGGATTGAGTATTGAGGATTGAGGATTGTGGATTGAAGATTGAATATTGATGATTGAAGATTGAGGTTCGAGGATTGAGGGTTGTGGATTGAGGACGAGGACTGACGGTTGAGTATTGATGTTTGAGGTCTGAGGATTGAGGATTGAGGGTTGAGAATTGAGGATTGAGGATTGAGGATTGAAGATTGAGGATTGGGTGTTGAGGATTGAAGAATGAGGATTGAGCATTGAGGATTGAGGATTGAAGATTGAATATTGTGTATTGAGGATTGAAGATTGAGGATTGAGGATTGAGGATTGAGGATTGAGGATTGAGGATTGAGGATTGAAGATTGAGGATTGGGTATTTAGGACTGAAGAATGAGGATTGAGGATTGAGGATTGAGGAGTGAGGATTGAGGATTGAGGATTGAGGACTGAGGATTGATGATTGAAGATTGAGTATTCGGGATTGGAGATTGACGATTGAGGATTGAGGACCGAGGATTGAGGATTGAGGATTGAAGAATGAGTATTGAGGATTGAAGACTGAGGACTGTGGATTGAGGATTGAGGATTGAGGTTTGAAGATTGAGGATTGGGGACTGAGTGTTGAGGGTTGAGTGATGAGAATTGATGTTTGTGGATAGAGATTTGAAGATTGCATGCTGATTATTGAGTATTGAAACCTGTGAATAGAGGATATTCTATTGAGGATTGAGGATTCACAACTGATTGTTGAGGTCTGAGGGCTGAAGATTGAGCGTTCAGGATTGTGGATTCAGGATTGGGGTTTGAGGACTGAGGATTGAGGATTCAGGATTGAGGATTGAGGATTGAGGATTGAGGATTGAAGGTTGAGGATTGCGTATTGAGGATAGAACATTGAGGATTGAGGATTGAGTATTGAGGATTGAGGATTGTGGATTGAAGATTGAATATTGATGATTGAAGATTGAGGTTCGAGGATTGATGGTTGTGGATTGAGGACGAGGACTGAGGGTTGAGTGTTGATGTTTGAGGTCTGAGGATTGAGGATTGAGGGTTGAGAATTGAGGATTGAGGATTGGGGATTGAAGATTGAGGATTGGGTGTTGAGGATTGAAGAATGAGGATTGAGCATTGAGGATTGAGGATTGAGGATTGAATATTGTGTATTGAGGATTGAAGATTGAGGATTGAGGATTGAGGATTGAGGATTGAGGATTGAAGAATGAGTATTGAGGATTGAAGACTGAGGATTGAGGATTGAGGATTTAGGATTGAGGATTGAGGTTTGAAGATTGAGGATTGGGGACTGAGTGTTGAGGGTTGAGTGATGAGAATTGATGTTTGTGGATAGAGATTTGAAGATTGCATGCTGAGTATTGAGTATTGAAACCTGTGAATTGAGGATATTCTATTGAGGATTGAGGATTCACAACTGATTGTTGAGGTCTGAGGGCTGAAGATTGAGCGTTCAGGATTGTGGATTCAGGATTGGGGTTTGAGGACTGAGGATTGAGGATTCAGGATTGAGGATTGAGGATTGAGGATTGAGGATTGAAGGTTGAGGATTGCGTATTGAGGATAGGACATTGAGGATTGAGGATTGAGTATTGAGGATTGAGGATTGTGGATTGAAGATTGAATATTGATGATTGAAGATTGAGGTTCGAGGATTGAGGGTTGTGGATTGAGGACGAGGACTGAGCGTTGAGTATTGATGTTTGAGGTCTGAGGATTGAGGATTGAGGGTTGAGAATTGAGGATTGAGGATTGAGGATTGAAGAGTGAGGATTGGGTGTTGAGGATTGAAGAATGAGGATTGAGGATTGAGGATTGAGGATTGAGGATTGAATATTGTGTATTGAGGATTGAAGATTGAGGATTGAGGATTGAGGATTGAGGATTGAGGATTGAGGATTGAGGATTGAAGATTGAGGATTGGGTATTGAGGATTGAAGAATGATGATTGAGGATTGAGGATTGAGGATTGAGGATTGAGGATTGAGGATTGAGGATTGAAGATTGACGATTGAAGATTGAGGATTGAGTATTGAATATTGAGTATTGAGGATTGAAGGTTGAGGATTGAGGATTCAGTGTTGACGATTGAGGACCAGGACTGACGGTTGAGGATTGAGGTTTGAGGGTTGAGGATTGAGGATTGAGGACTGAGGATTGAGGATTGAGGATTGAGCATTGAGGATTGAAGATTGAGGACTGGGGATTGAGGATTGAAGATTGAGGATTAAGGATTGAAGATTGGGGATTGAGGATCTAGGATTGGAGATTGATTATTGAGGATTGAAGATTGAGGATTGAGGATTGAGGATTGGGAATTGAGAATTGAGGATGAGGACTGAGGGTTGTGGATTGATGTTTGAGGAACGAGGGTTGAGGATTGAGGATTGAGGACTGAGGAATGACGATTGAGTATTGAAGATTGAGGATTGATTACTGAGGATTGAGGATTGAGGATTGAGGATTGAGGATTGAGGATTGAAGGTTCAGTATTGAGGATTGAAGATTGTGAATTGAGGATTGAGGATTGAACATTGAAGTCTGAGCGTTCAGGGTTGAGTGATGAGAATTGATGTTTGTGGATAGAGATTTGAAGATTGCAGATTGAGTATTGAGTATTGAAATCTGTGAATTGAGGATATTCTGTTGGGGATTGAGGATTGACAACTGATTGTTGACGACTGAGTGCTGAAGATTGAGGATGTAGGACTGAGGATTCAGAATTGAGGTTTGAGGACTGAGGATTGAGGATTGGAGAATGAGGATTGAGGATTGAGGATTGAGGATTGAAGACTGAGGATTGGGTATTGAGGATTGAGGAATGAGGATTGAAGATTGAGGATTGAGGATTGAGGACTGAAGACTGAGTATCGAGGATTGAAGATTGAGGATAGAGGACTGAGGATTGAGGATTGAGGATTGAGTATTCAGGATTGAGGATTGAAGATTGAGTATTGAGTATTGAAGATTGAGTGTTGAGGATTGAGGATTGAGGATTGAGAATTGAAGATTGAGGGTTGGGGATTGAGGATTGAAGATTGAGGATTGGGTATTGAGGATTGAAGAATGAGGATTGAGGATTGAGGATTGAGGATTGAGGATTGAGGATTGAGGGTTGAGGATTGAGGATGAGGGCTGAGGATTGAGGATTGAGGATTGAGGATTGAGGATTGAAGATTGAGGACTGGGTATTGAGGATTGAAGAATGAGGATTGAGGATTGAGGATTGAGGATTGATGATTGAGGATTGAGGATTGAGGATTGAGGATTGAGGATTGACGATTGAGGATTGAAGATTGAGGATTGAGTATTGAATATTGAGTATTGAGGATTTAAGATTGAGGATTGAGGATTGAGTGTTGACGATTGAGGACGAGGACTGACGGTGGACGATTGAGGTTTGAGGGTTGAGGATTGAGGATTGAGGACTGAGGATTGAGGAATGAGGATTGAGCATTGAGGATTGAAGATTGAGGACTGGGGATTGAGGATTGAAGATTGAGGATTAAGGATTGAAGATTGAGGATTGAGGATCTAGGATTGGAGATTGATTATTGAGGATTGAAGGTTGAGGATTGAGGATTGAGGATTGAGAATTGAGAATTGAGGATGAGGACTGAGGGTTGAGGATTGAGGTTTGAGAATCGAGGATTGAGGATTGAGGATTGAGGACTGAGGAATGACGATTGAGTATTGAAGATTGAGGATTGATTACTGAGGATTGAGTATTGAGGATTGAGAATTGAGGATTGATTATTGAAGGTTGAGTATTGAGGATTGAAGATTGAGGATTGAGGATTGAGGATTGAGGATTGAGGATGAGGGCTGAGGGTTGAGGATTGAGGTTTGAGGACTGAGGACTGACGATTGAGGATTGAAAATTGAGGATTGAGGATTGAGGATTGAAGATTGAGGATTGGGTATTGAGGATTGAGGAATGAGGATTGAGGATTGAGGATTGAGGATTGAGGATTGAGGATTGAAGATTGAGTATTCAGGATTGGAGGTTGACGATTGAGGATTGAGGACCGAGGATTGAGGATTGAGGATTGAAGAATGAGTATTGAGGATTGAAGCCTGAGGATTGAGGATTGAGGATTGAGGATTGAGGTTTGAAGATTGAGGATTGGGGACTGAGTGTTGAGGGTTGAGTGATGAGAATTGATGTTTGTGGATAGAGATTTGAAGATTGCAGGTTGAGTATTGAGTATTGAAAACTGTGAATTGAGGATATTCTATTGGGGATTGAGGATTGACAACAGATTGTTGAGGACTGAGGGCTGAAGATTGAGGGTGTAGGATTGAGGATTCAGAATTGAGGTTTGAGGACTGAGGATTGAGGATCGGAGAATGAGGATTGGGGATTGAGGATTGAGGATTGAAATCTGAGGATTGGGTATTGAGTATTGAGGATTGAAGATTGAGGATTGAGGATTGAGTGTTGACGATTGAGGACGAGGACTGACGGTTGAGGATTGAGGTTTGAGGGTTGAGGATTGAGGCTTGATGTTTGAGGGTTGAGGATTGAGGATTGAGGACTGAGGATTGAGGATTGACGATTGAGCATTGAGGATTGAAGATTGAGGACTGGGGATTGAGGATTGAAGATTGAGGATTAAGGATTGAAGATTGGGGATTGAGAATCTAGGATTGGAGATTGATTATTGAGGATTGAATATTGAGGATTGAGGATTGAGGATTGAGAATTGAGAACTGAGGATGAGGACTGAGGGTTGAGGATTGAGGTTTGAGGAACGAGGATTGAGGGTTGAGGATTGAGGACAGAGGACTGACGATTGAGTATTGAGGATTGAGTATTGATTACTGAGGACTGAGGATTGAGGATTGAGGGTTGAGGATTGGGGATTGAGTATTGAAGATTCAGTATTGAGGATTGAAAATTGAGAATTGAAGATTGAGGATTGAACATTGAGGACTGAGCGTTCAGTGTTGAGTGATGAGAATTGATGTTTGTGGATAGAGATTTGAAGATTGCAGATTGAGTATTGGGTATTGAAAACTGTGAATTGAGGATATTCTATTGCGGATTGAGGATTGACAACTGATTGTTGAGGACTGAGGGCTGAAGATTGAGGATGCAGGATTGAGGATTCAGAATTGAGGATGGGACTGAGGATTGAGGTTTGAAGATTGAGTATTGAGGATTGAAGATTGAGGATTGAGGATTGAGGATTGAGGATTGAGGATTGAGGATGAGTGCCGAGGTTTGAGGATTGATGTTTGAGGACTGAGGACTGAGGATTGAGGGTTGAGAATTGAGGATTGAGGATTGAGGATTGAAGATTGAGGATTGGGTATTGAGGATTGAAGAATGAGGATTGAGGATAGAGGATTGAGGATTGAGGATTGGGGATTGAAGATTGAGGATTGAGGATTGAGGACTGAGGATTGAGGATTGAGGATTTAGAATTGAGGATTGAGGATTGAACATTGAGTATTGAGGATTGAATATTGAGGATTGAGGATTGAGGATTGAGTGTTGACGATTGAGGACGAGGACTGACGGTTGAGGATTGAGGATTGAGGATTGAGAATTGAGAATCGAGGATGAGGACTGAGGGT